>NC_080620.1:0-1335000 GCF_027887145.1 Ammospiza caudacuta
TTCGGGATGGTCTCATGGAAATATCAGTGGTGGCAGCCAAGTTGCGTCACTTTTGCACTCCCCTATGGGATGCCTGCCTTTCGCAGCTGCAGTGTGCCTGGAGCCCAGGGCTTCCTGGTTTTAAAAGTCCTAGGCCTAAGCCTAACAGTAACCCTAGGAAGGTAAATCAGCCGGGTATTAGGGTTCTTCCTAAGGGAAAAGCCGTGAAAGCAGTCATGTTGTGGCACTTCTGCACTCCCTTTGGGATGCCTTTGGCAGATGAAGTAAGCCTGGAACTCAGGGCTTCCTGGTTAAAGAAATCCAAGCCCTAGGCTGAACCCTAACCCTAATCCTAGGCAGATAAATCAGCCTAGGTATAGGGATGGTGCCAAGGAAAAAGCTGTGAAAGCTGCCATGTTGTTGCACTTTTGTACTCCCCTTGGGATGCCTTGAACAGCTGCAGTGTGCCTGGAGCTAAGGGCTTCCTAGTTTTAAAAATCCTAGCCCTAGGCCTAAGCCTAACAGTAACCCTGGGAAGGTAAATCAGCCTGGTGTTAGGCGTCTTGCCAAGGAAAAAGCCGTGAAAGCAGCCATGTTGTGGCACTTTTGCACTCCCTTTTGGATGCCTTTCACAGCTGCAGTGTGCCTGGAACTCAGGGCTTCCTGCTTTTAAAAATCCTAGCCCTAGGCCGAACCCCAACCCTAAGACGAGAAAGGCAAATCAGCCAGGAATTAGGCATGTCCCCAAGGAAAAAGCTGTGGAGGCAGGCATGTTGTGGTACTTTTGCGCTCTTCTTGGCTAGTCCTTCGCAGCTGCTGTGTTCTTGGAACTCAGGGCTTTCTGGTTAATAGACCCTTACCCTAGGCGTAACTCAAACCTTAACCCTAGGAAGGAAAATCAGCCTATGGTTCGGGATGGTCTCATGGAAATATCAGTGGTGGCAGCCAAGTTGCGTCATTTTTGCGCTCCCCTTGGGATGCCTTTCGCAGCTGCAGTGTGCCTGGAGCCCAGGGCTTCCTGGTTTTAAAAGTCCTAGGCCTAAGCCTAACAGTAACCCTAGGAAGGTAAATCAGCCGGGTATTAGGGTTCTTCCTAAGGGAAAAGCCGTGAAAGCAGCCATGTTGTGGCACTTCTGCACTCCCTTTGGGATGCCTTTGGTAGCTGCAGTGTGCCTGGAACTCAGGGCTTCCTGATTTTAAAAATCCTAGCCCTAGGCCGAACCCCAACCCTAAGACGAGAAAGGCAAATCAGCCAGGAATTAGGCATGTCCCCAAGGAAAAAGCTGTGGAGGCAGGCATGTTGTGGTACTTTTGCGCTCTTCTTGGGTAGTCCTTCGCAGCTGCTGTGTTCTTGGAACTCAGGGCTTTCTGGTTAATAGACCCTTACCCTAGGCGTAACTCAAACCTTAACCCTAGGAAGGAAAATCAGCCTATGGTTCGGGATGGTCTCATGGAAATATCAGTGGTGGCAGCCAAGTTGCGTCACTTTTGCGCTCCCCTTGGGATGCCTGCCTTTCGCAGCTGCAGTGTGCCTGGAGCCCAGGGCTTCCTGGTTTTAAAAGTCCTAGGCCTAAGCCTAACAGTAACCCTAGGAAGGTAAATCAGCCGGGTATTAGGCTTCTTGCCAAGGAAAAGCCGTGAAAGCAGCCATGTTGTGGCACTTCTGCACTCCCTTTGGGATGCCTTTGGCAGATGAAGTAAGCCTGGAACTCAGGGCTTCCTGGTTAAAGAAATCCAAGCCCTAGGCTGAACCCTAACCCTAACCCTAGGCAGATAAATCAGCCTAGGTATAGGGATGGTGCCAAGGAAAAAGCTGTGAAAGCTGCCATGTTGTTGCACTTTTGTACTCCCCTTGGGATGCCTTGAACAGCTGCAGTGTGCCTGGAGCTAAGGGCTTCCTAGTTTTAAAAATCCTAGCCCTAGGCCTAAGCCTAACAGTAACCCTGGGAAGGTAAATCAGCCTGATGTTAGGCGTCTTGCCAAGGAAAAAGCCGTGAAAGCAGCCATGTTGTGGCACTTTTGCACTCCTTTTGGATGCCTTTCACAGCTGCAGTGTGCCTGGAACTCAGGGCTTCCTGATTTTAAAAATCCTAGCCCTAGGCTGAACCCCAACCCTAAGACGAGAAAGGCAAATCAGCCAGGAATTAGGCATGTCCCCAAGGAAAAAGCTGTGGAGGCAGGCATGTTGTGGTACTTTTGCGCTCTTCTTGGGTAGTCCTTCGCAGCTGCTGTGTTCTTGGAACTCAGGGCTTTCTGGTTAATAGACCCTTACCCTAGGCGTAACTCAAACCTTAACCCTAGGAAGGAAAATTAGCCTATGGTTCGGGATGGTCTCATGGAAATATCAGTGGTGGCAGCCAAGTTGCGTCACTTTTGCGCTCCCCTTGGGATGCCTTTCGCAGCTGCAGTGTGCCTGGAGCCCAGGGCTTCCTGGTTTTAAAGTCCTTGGGGGGGCTAAGTGTGCTGGGGTATAGGGTCTAGGAAGCCGTGGATGTAGAGGATTCTGCTCCCTTTGGGATGCCTTTGGCAGATGAAGTAAGCCTGGAACTCAGGGCTTCCTGGTTAAAGAAATCCAAGCCCTAGTGAAGCCTAACCCTAACCCTAGGCAGAATCCTAGATCTAGGCCTAGGTATAGGGATGGTGCCAAGGAAAAGCTGTGAAAGCTGCCATGTTGTTGCACTTTTGTACTCCCCTTGGGATGCCTTGAACATCTGCAGTGTGCCTGGAGCTAAGGGCTTCCTAGTTTTAAAAATCCTAGCCCTAGGCCTAAGCCTAACAGTAACCCTGGGAAGGTAAATCAGCCTGGTGTTAGGCGTCTTGCCAAGGAAAAAGCCGTGAAAGCAGCCATGTTGTGGCACTTTGCACTCCTTTTGATGCCTTTCACAGCTCCAGTGTGCCTGGAACTCAGGGCTTCCTGCTTTTAAAATCCTAGCCCTAGGCCGAACCCCAACCTAAGACGAGAAAGGCAAATCAGCCAGGAATTAGGCATGTCCCCAAGGAAAAAGCTGTGGAGGCAGGCATGTTGTGGTACTTTTGCGCTCTTCTTGGCTAGTCCTTCGCAGCTGCTGTGTTCTTGGAACTCAGGGCTTTCTGGTTAATAGACCCTTACCCTAGGCGTAACTCAAACCTTAAGCCTAGGAAGGAAAATCAGCCTATGGTTCGGGATGGTCTCATGGAAATATCAGTGGTGGCAGCCAAGTTGCGTCACTTTTGCGCTCACCTTGGGATGCCTGCCTTTCGCAGCTGCAGTGTGCCTGGAGCCCAGGGCTTCCTGGTTTTAAAAGTCCTCCTAGGCCTAAGCCTAACAGTAACCCTAGGAAGGTAAATCAGCCGGGTATTAGGGTTCTTCCTAAGGGAAAAGCCGTGAAGCAGCAGCCATGTTGTGGCACTTCTGCACTCCCTTTGGGATGCCTTTGGCAGATGAAGTAAGCCTGGAACTCAGGGCTTCCTGGTTAAAGAAATCCAAGCCCTAGGCCCTAGGCTGAACCCTAACCCTAACCCTAGGCAGATAAATCAGCCTAGGTATAGGGATGGTGCCAAGGAAAAAGCTGTGAAAGCTGCCATGTTGTTGCACTTTTGTACTCCCCTTGGGATGCCTTGAACAGCTGCAGTGTGCCTGGAGCCCAGGGCTTCCTAGTTTTAAAAATCCTAGCCCTAGGCCTAAGCCTAACAGTAACCCTGGGAAGGTAAATCAGCCTGGTGTTAGGCGTCTTGCCAAGGAAAAAGCCGTGAAAGCAGCCATGTTGTGGCACTTTTGCACTCCCTTTTGGATGCCTTTCACAGCTCCAGTGTGCCTGGAACTCAGGGCTTCCTGATTTTAAAAATCCTAGCCCTAGGCCGAACCCCAACCCTAAGACGAGAAAGGCAAATCAGCCAGGAATTAGGCATGTCCCCAAGGAAAAAGCTGTGGAGGCAGGCATGTTGTGGTACTTTTGCGCTCTTCTTGGCTAGTCCTTCGCAGCTGCTGTGTTCTTGGAACTCAGGGCTTTCTGGTTAATAGAGCCCTTACCCTAGGCGTAACTCAAACCTTAACCCTAGGAAGGAAAATCAGCCTATGGTTCGGGATGGTCTCATGGAAATATCAGTGGTGGCAGCCAAGTTGCGTCACTTTTGCGCTCCCCCTTGGGATGCCTTTCGCAGCTGCAGTGTGCCTGGAGCCCAGGGCTTCCTGGTTTTAAAAGTCCTAGGCCTAAGCCTAACAGTAACCCTAGGAAGGTAAATCAGCCGGGTATTAGGCTTCTTCCTAAGGGAAAAGCCGTGAAAGCAGCCATGTTGTGGCACTTCTGCACTCCCTTTGGGATGCCTTTGGCAGATGAAGTAAGCCTGGAACTCAGGGCTTCCTGGTTAAAGAAATCCAAGCCCTAGGCTGAACCCTAACCCTAACCCTAGGCAGATAAATCAGCCTAGGTATAGGGATGGTGCCAAGGAAAAAGCTGTGAAAGCTGCCATGTTGTTGCACTTTTGTACTCCCCTTGGGATGCCTTGAACAGCTGCAGTGTGCCTGGAGCTAAGGGCTTCCTAGTTTTAAAAATCCTAGCCCTAGGCCTAAGCCTAACAGTAACCCTGGGAAGGTAAATCAGCCTGGTGTTAGGCGTCTTGCCAAAGAAAAAGCCGTGAAAGCAGCCATGTTGTGGCACTTTTGCACTCCCTTTTGGATGCCTTTCACAGCTCCAGTGTGCCTGGAACTCAGGGCTTCCTGCTTTTAAAAATCCTAGCCCTAGGCCGAACCCCAACCCTAAGACGAGAAAGGCAAATCAGCCAGGAATTAGGCATGTCCCCAAGGAAAAAGCTGTGGAGGCAGGCATGTTGTGGTACTTTTGCGCTCTTCTTGGGTAGTCCTTCGCAGCTGCTGTGTTCTTGGAACTCAGGGCTTTCTGGTTAATAGACCCTTACCCTAGGCGTAACTCAAACCTTAACCCTAGGAAGGAAAATCAGCCTATGGTTCGGGATGGTCTCATGGAAATATCAGTGGTGGCAGCCAAGTTGCGTCACTTTTGCGCTCCCCTTGGGATGCCTGCCTTTCGCAGCTGCAGTGTGCCTGGAGCCCAGGGCTTCCTGGTTTTAAAAGTCCTAGGCCTAAGCCTAACAGTAACCCTAGGAAGGTAAATCAGCCGGGTATTAGGGTTCTTCCTAAGGGAAAAGCCGTGAAAGCAGCCATGTTGTGGCACTTCTGCACTCCCTTTGGGATGCCTTTGGCAGATGAAGTAAGCCTGGAACTCAGGGCTTCCTGCTTAAAGAAATCCAAGCCCTAGGCTGAACCCTAACCCTAACCCTAGGCAGATAAATCAGCCTAGGTATAGGGATGGTGCCAAGGAAAAAGCTGTGAAAGCTGCCATGTTGTTGCACTTTTGTACTCCCCTTGGGATGCCTTGAACAGCTGCAGTGTGCCTGGAGCTAAGGGCTTCCTAGTTTTAAAAATCCTAGCCCTAGGCCTAAGCCTAACAGTAACCCTGGGAAGGTAAATCAGCCTGGTGTTAGGCGTCTTGCCAAGGAAAAAGCCGTGAAAGCAGCCATGTTGTGGCACTTTTGCACTCCCTTTTGGATGCCTTTCACAGCTGCAGTGTGCCTGGAACTCAGGGCTTCCTGCTTTTAAAAATCCTAGCCCTAGGCCGAACCCCAACCCTAAGACGAGAAAGGCAAATCAGCCAGGAATTAGGCATGTCCCCAAGGAAAAAGCTGTGGAGGCAGGCATGTTGTGCTACTTTTGCGCTCTTCTTGGGTAGTTCTTCGCAGCTGCTGTGTTCTTGGAACTCAGGGCTTTCTGGTTAATAGACCCTTACCCTAGGCGTAACTCAAACCTTAACCCTAGGAAGGAAAATCAGCCTATGGTTCGGGATGGTCTCATGGAAATATCAGTGGTGGCAGCCAAGTTGCGTCACTTTTGCGCTCCCCTTGGGATGCCTTTCGCAGCTGCAGTGTGCCTGGAGCCCAGGGCTTCCTGGTTTTAAAAGTCCTAGGCCTAAGCCTAACAGTAACCCTAGGAAGGTAAATCAGCCGGGTATTAGGGTTCTTCCTAAGGGAAAAGCCGTGAAAGCAGCCATGTTGTGGCACTTCTGCACTCCCTTTGGGATGCCTTTGGCAGATGAAGTAAGCCTGGAACTCAGGGCTTCCTGGTTAAAGAAATCCAAGCCCTAGGCTGAAGCCTAACCCTAACCCTAGGCAGATAAATCAGCCTAGGTATAGGGATGGTGCCAAGGAAAAAGCTGTGAAAGCTGCCATGTTGTTGCACTTTTGTACTCCCCTTGGGATGCCTTGAACAGCTGCAGTGTGCCTGGAGCTAAGGGCTTCCTAGTTTTAAAAATCCTAGCCCTAGGCCTAAGCCTAACAGTAACCCTGGGAAGGAAAATCAGCCTCGTGTTAGGCGTCTTGCCAAGGAAAAAGCCGTGAAAGCAGCCATGTTGTGGCACTTTTGCACTCCCTTTTGGATGCCTTTCACAGCTCCAGTGTGCCTGGAACTCAGGGCTTCCTGCTTTTAAAAATCCTAGCCCTAGGCCGAACCCCAACCCTAAGACGAGAAAGGCAAATCAGCCAGGAATTAGGCATGTCCCCAAGGAAAAAGCTGTGGAGGCAGGCATGTTGTGGTACTTTTGCGCTCTTCTTGGCTAGTCCTTCGCAGCTGCTGTGTTCTTGGAACTCAGGGCTTTCTGGTTAATAGAGCCCTTACCCTAGGCGTAACTCAAACCTTAACCCTAGGAAGGAAAATCAGCCTATGGTTCGGGATGGTCTCATGGAAATATCAGTGGTGGCAGCCAAGTTGCGTCACTTTTGCGCTCCCCTTGGGATGCCTTTCGCAGCTGCAGTGTGCCTGGAGCCCAGGGCTTCCTGGTTTTAAAAGTCCTAGGCCTAAGCCTAACAGTAACCCTAGGAAGGTAAATCAGCCGGGTATTAGGCTTCTTCCTAAGGGAAAAGCCGTGAAAGCAGCCATGTTGTGGCACTTCTGCACTCCCTTTGGGATGCCTTTGGCAGATGAAGTAAGCCTGGAACTCAGGGCTTCCTGGTTAAAGAAATCCAAGCCCTAGGCTGAAGCCTAACCCTAACCCTAGGCAGATAAATCAGCCTAGGTATAGGGATGGTGCCAAGGAAAAAGCTGTGAAAGCTGCCATGTTGTTGCACTTTTGTACTCCCCTTGGGATGCCTTGAACAGCTGCAGTGTGCCTGGAGCTAAGGGCTTCCTAGTTTTAAAAATCCTAGACCTAGGCCTAAGCCTAACAGTAACCCTGGGAAGGTAAATCAGCCTGGTGTTAGGCCTCTTGCCAAGGAAAAAGCCGTGAAAGCAGCCATGTTGTGGCACTTTTGCACTCCCTTTTGGATGCCTTTCACAGCTCCAGTGTGCCTGGAACTCAGGGCTTCCTGCTTTTAAAAATCCTAGCCCTAGGCCGAACCCCAACCCTAAGACGAGAAAGGCAAATCAGCCAGGAATTAGGCATGTCCCCAAGGAAAAAGCTGTGGAGGCAGGCATGTTGTGCTACTTTTGCGCTCTTCTTGGCTAGTCCTTCGCAGCTGCTGTGTTCTTGGAACTCAGGGCTTTCTGGTTAATAGACCCTTACCCTAGGCGTAACTCAAACCTTAACCCTAGGAAGGAAAATCAGCCTATGGTTCGGGATGGTCTCATGGAAATATCAGTGGTGGCAGCCAAGTTGCGTCACTTTTGCGCTCCCCTTGGGATGCCTTTCGCAGCTGCAGTGTGCCTGGAGCCCAGGGCTTCCTGGTTTTAAAAGTCCTAGGCCTAAGCCTAACAGTAACCCTAGGAAGGTAAATCAGCCGGGTATTAGGCTTCTTCCTAAGGGAAAAGCCGTGAAAGCAGCCATGTTGTGGCACTTCTGCACTCCCTTTGGGATGCCTTTGGCAGATGAAGTAAGCCTGGAACTCAGGGCTTCCTGGTTAAAGAAATCCAAGCCCTAGGCTGAACCCTAACCCTAACCCTAGGCAGATAAATCAGCCTAGGTATAGGGATGGTGCCAAGGAAAAAGCTGTGAAAGCTGCCATGTTGTTGCACTTTTGTACTCCCCTTGGGATGCCTTGAACAGCTGCAGTGTGCCTGGAGCCCAGGGCTTCCTAGTTTTAAAAATCCTAGCCCTAGACCTAAGCCTAACAGTAACCCTGGGAAGGTAAATCAGCCTGTTGTTAGGCGTCTTGCCAAGGAAAAAGCCGTGAAAGCAGCCATGTTGTGGCACTTTTGCACTCCCTTTTGGATGCCTTTCACAGCTGCAGTGTGCCTGGAACTCAGGGCTTCCTGCTTTTAAAAATCCTAGCCCTAGGCCGAACCCCAACCCTAAGACGAGAAAGGCAAATCAGCCAGGAATTAGGCATGTCCCCAAGGAAAAAGCTGTGGAGGCAGGCATGTTGTGGTACTTTTGCGCTCTTCTTGGGTAGTCCTTCGCAGCTGCTGTGTTCTTGGAACTCAGGGCTTTCTGGTTAATAGAC
The DNA here is from genome assembly GCF_027887145.1 of Ammospiza caudacuta. Lineage (NCBI taxonomy): Eukaryota > Metazoa > Chordata > Aves > Passeriformes > Passerellidae > Ammospiza > Ammospiza caudacuta. The sequence continues at coordinate 8,404 of NC_080620.1, forward strand.
CCTTACCCTAGGCGTAACTCAAACCTTAACCCTAGGAAGGAAAATCAGCCTATGGTTCGGGATGGTCTCATGGAAATATCAGTGGTGGCAGCCAAGTTGCGTCACTTTTGCGCTCCCCTTGGGATGCCTGCCTTTCGCAGCTGCAGTGTGCCTGGAGCCCAGGGCTTCCTGGTTTTAAAAGTCCTAGGCCTAAGCCTAACAGTAACCCTAGGAAGGTAAATCAGCCGGGTATTAGGGTTCTTCCTAAGGGAAAAGCCGTGAAAGCAGCCATGTTGTGGCACTTCTGCACTCCCTTTGGGATGCCTTTGGCAGATGAAGTAAGCCTGGAACTCAGGGCTTCCTGGTTAAAGAAATCCAAGCCCTAGGCTGAACCCTAACCCTAACCCTAGGCAGATAAATCAGCCTAGGTATAGGGATGGTGCCAAGGAAAAAGCTGTGAAAGCTGCCATGTTGTTGCACTTTTGTACTCCCCTTGGGATGCCTTGAACAGCTGCAGTGTGCCTGGAGCTAAGGGCTTCCTAGTTTTAAAAATCCTAGCCCTAGGCCTAAGCCTAACAGTAACCCTGGGAAGGTAAATCAGCCTGGTGTTAGGCGTCTTGCCAAGGAAAAAGCCGTGAAAGCAGCCATGTTGTGGCACTTTTGCACTCCCTTTTGGATGCCTTTCACAGCTCCAGTGTGCCTGGAACTCAGGGCTTCCTGCTTTTAAAAATCCTAGCCCTAGGCCGAACCCCAACCCTAAGACGAGAAAGGCAAATCAGCCAGGAATTAGGCATGTCCCCAAGGAAAAAGCTGTGGAGGCAGGCATGTTGTGGTACTTTTGCGCTCTTCTTGGCTAGTCCTTCGCAGCTGCTGTGTTCTTGGAACTCAGGGCTTTCTGGTTAATAGACCCTTACCCTAGGCGTAACTCAAACCTTAACCCTAGGAAGGAAAATCAGCCTATGGTTCGGGATGGTCTCATGGAAATATCAGTGGTGGCAGCCAAGTTGCGTCATTTTTGCGCTCCCCTTGGGATGCCTTTCGCAGCTGCAGTGTGCCTGGAGCCCAGGGCTTCCTGGTTTTAAAAGTCCTAGGCCTAAGCCTAACAGTAACCCTAGGAAGGTAAATCAGCCGGGTATTAGGGTTCTTCCTAAGGGAAAAGCCGTGAAAGCAGCCATGTTGTGGCACTTCTGCACTCCCTTTGGGATGCCTTTGGTAGCTGCAGTGTGCCTGGAACTCAGGGCTTCCTGATTTTAAAAATCCTAGCCCTAGGCCGAACCCCAACCCTAAGACGAGAAAGGCAAATCAGCCAGGAATTAGGCATGTCCCCAAGGAAAAAGCTGTGGAGGCAGGCATGTTGTGGTACTTTTGCGCTCTTCTTGGGTAGTCCTTCGCAGCTGCTGTGTTCTTGGAACTCAGGGCTTTCTGGTTAATAGACCCTTACCCTAGGCGTAACTCAAACCTTAACCCTAGGAAGGAAAATCAGCCTATGGTTCGGGATGGTCTCATGGAAATATCAGTGGTGGCAGCCAAGTTGCGTCACTTTTGCGCTCCCCTTGGGATGCCTGCCTTTCGCAGCTGCAGTGTGCCTGGAGCCCAGGGCTTCCTGGTTTTAAAAGTCCTAGGCCTAAGCCTAACAGTAACCCTAGGAAGGTAAATCAGCCGGGTATTAGGCTTCTTGCCAAGGAAAAGCCGTGAAAGCAGCCATGTTGTGGCACTTCTGCACTCCCTTTGGGATGCCTTTGGCAGATGAAGTAAGCCTGGAACTCAGGGCTTCCTGGTTAAAGAAATCCAAGCCCTAGGCTGAACCCTAACCCTAACCCTAGGCAGATAAATCAGCCTAGGTATAGGGATGGTGCCAAGGAAAAAGCTGTGAAAGCTGCCATGTTGTTGCACTTTTGTACTCCCCTTGGGATGCCTTGAACAGCTGCAGTGTGCCTGGAGCTAAGGGCTTCCTAGTTTTAAAAATCCTAGCCCTAGGCCTAAGCCTAACAGTAACCCTGGGAAGGTAAATCAGCCTGGTGTTAGGCGTCTTGCCAAGGAAAAAGCCGTGAAAGCAGCCATGTTGTGGCACTTTTGCACTCCCTTTTGGATGCCTTTCACAGCTCCAGTGTGCCTGGAACTCAGGGCTTCCTGCTTTTAAAAATCCTAGCCCTAGGCCGAACCCCAACCCTAAGACGAGAAAGGCAAATCAGCCAGGAATTAGGCATGTCCCCAAGGAAAAAGCTGTGGAGGCAGGCATGTTGTGGTACTTTTGCGCTCTTCTTGGCTAGTCCTTCGCAGCTGCTGTGTTCTTGGAACTCAGGGCTTTCTGGTTAATAGAGCCCTTACCCTAGGCGTAACTCAAACCTTAACCCTAGGAAGGAAAATCAGCCTATGGTTCGGGATGGTCTCATGGAAATATCAGTGGTGGCAGCCAAGTTGCGTCACTTTTGCGCTCCCCTTGGGATGCCTTTCGCAGCTGCAGTGTGCCTGGAGCCCAGGGCTTCCTGGTTTTAAAAGTCCTAGGCCTAAGCCTAACAGTAACCCTAGGAAGGTAAATCAGCCGGGTATTAGGGTTCTTCCTAAGGGAAAAGCCGTGAAAGCAGCCATGTTGTGGCACTTCTGCACTCCCTTTGGGATGCCTTTGGCAGATGAAGTAAGCCTGGAACTCAGGGCTTCCTGGTTAAAGAAATCCAAGCCCTAGGCTGAACCCTAACCCTAACCCTAGGCAGATAAATCAGCCTAGGTATAGGGATGGTGCCAAGGAAAAAGCTGTGAAAGCTGCCATGTTGTTGCACTTTTGTACTCCCCTTGGGATGCCTTGAACAGCTGCAGTGTGCCTGGAGCTAAGGGCTTCCTAGTTTTAAAAATCCTAGACCTAGGCCTAAGCCTAACAGTAACCCTGGGAAGGTAAATCAGCCTGGTGTTAGGCGTCTTGCCAAGGAAAAAGCCGTGAAAGCAGCCATGTTGTGGCACTTTTGCACTCCCTTTTGGATGCCTTTCACAGCTGCAGTGTGCCTGGAACTCAGGGCTTCCTGCTTTTAAAAATCCTAGCCCTAGGCCGAACCCCAACCCTAAGACGAGAAAGGCAAATCAGCCAGGAATTAGGCATGTCCCCAAGGAAAAAGCTGTGGAGGCAGGCATGTTGTGCTACTTTTGCGCTCTTCTTGGCTAGTCCTTCGCAGCTGCTGTGTTCTTGGAACTCAGGGCTTTCTGGTTAATAGACCCTTACCCTAGGCGTAACTCAAACCTTAACCCTAGGAAGGAAAATCAGCCTATGGTTCGGGATGGTCTCATGGAAATATCAGTGGTGGCAGCCAAGTTGCGTCACTTTTGCGCTCCCCTTGGGATGCCTTTCGCAGCTGCAGTGTGCCTGGAGCCCAGGGCTTCCTGGTTTTAAAAGTCCTAGGCCTAAGCCTAACAGTAACCCTAGGAAGGTAAATCAGCCGGGTATTAGGGTTCTTCCTAAGGGAAAAGCCGTGAAAGCAGCCATGTTGTGGCACTTCTGCACTCCCTTTGGGATGCCTTTGGCAGATGAAGTAAGCCTGGAACTCAGGGCTTCCTGGTTAAAGAAATCACAGCCCTAGGCTGAACCCTAACCCTAACCCTAGGCAGATAAATCAACCTAGGTATAGGGATGGTGCCAAGGAAAAAGCTGTGAAAGCTGCCATGTTGTTGCACTTTTGTACTCCCCTTGGGATGCCTTGAACAGCTGCAGTGTGCCTGGAGCCCAGGGCTTCCTAGTTTTAAAAATCCTAGCCCTAGGCCTAAGCCTAACAGTAACCCTGGGAAGGTAAATCAGCCTGGTGTTAGGCGTCTTGCCAAGGAAAAAGCCGTGAAAGCAGCCATGTTGTGGCACTTTTGCACTCCCTTTTGGATGCCTTTCACAGCTCCAGTGTGCCTGGAACTCAGGGCTTCCTGATTTTAAAAATCCTAGCCCTAGGCCGAACCCCAACCCTAAGACGAGAAAGGCAAATCAGCCAGGAATTAGGCATGTCCCCAAGGAAAAAGCTGTGGAGGCAGGCATGTTGTGGTACTTTTGCGCTCTTCTTGGCTAGTCCTTCGCAGCTGCTGTGTTCTTGGAACTCAGGGCTTTCTGGTTAATAGAGCCCTTACCCTAGGCGTAACTCAAACCTTAACCCTAGGAAGGAAAATCAGCCTATGGTTCGGGATGGTCTCATGGAAATATCAGTGGTGGCAGCCAAGTTGCGTCACTTTTGCGCTCCCCTTGGGATGCCTTTCGCAGCTGCAGTGTGCCTGGAGCCCAGGGCTTCCTGGTTTTAAAAGTCCTAGGCCTAAGCCTAACAGTAACCCTAGGAAGGTAAATCAGCCGGGTATTAGGGTTCTTCCTAAGGGAAAAGCCGTGAAAGCAGCCATGTTGTGGCACTTCTGCACTCCCTTTGGGATGCCTTTGGCAGATGAAGTAAGCCTGGAACTCAGGGCTTCCTGGTTAAAGAAATCCAAGCCCTAGGCTGAAGCCTAACCCTAACCCTAGGCAGATAAATCAGCCTAGGTATAGGGATGGTGCCAAGGAAAAAGCTGTGAAAGCTGCCATGTTGTTGCACTTTTGTACTCCCCTTGGGATGCCTTGAACAGCTGCAGTGTGCCTGGAGCTAAGGGCTTCCTAGTTTTAAAAATCCTAGCCCTAGGCCTAAGCCTAACAGTAACCCTGGGAAGGTAAATCAGCCTGGTGTTAGGCGTCTTGCCAAGGAAAAAGCCGTGAAAGCAGCCATGTTGTGGCACTTTTGCACTCCCTTTTGGATGCCTTTCACAGCTCCAGTGTGCCTGGAACTCAGGGCTTCCTGCTTTTAAAAATCCTAGCCCTAGGCCGAACCCCAACCCTAAGACGAGAAAGGCAAATCAGCCAGGAATTAGGCATGTCCCCAAGGAAAAAGCTGTGGAGGCAGGCATGTTGTGCTACTTTTGCGCTCTTCTTGGCTAGTCCTTCGCAGCTGCTGTGTTCTTGGAACTCAGGGCTTTCTGGTTAATAGACCCTTACCCTAGGCGTAACTCAAACCTTAACCCTAGGAAGGAAAATCAGCCTATGGTTCGGGATGGTCTCATGGAAATATCAGTGGTGGCAGCCAAGTTGCGTCACTTTTGCGCTCCCCTATGGGATGCCTGCCTTTCGCAGCTGCAGTGTGCCTGGAGCCCAGGGCTTCCTGGTTTTAAAAGTCCTAGGCCTAAGCCTAACAGTAACCCTAGGAAGGTAAATCAGCCGGGTATTAGGGTTCTTCCTAAGGGAAAAGCCGTGAAAGCAGCCATGTTGTGGCACTTCTGCACTCCCTTTGGGATGCCTTTGGCAGATGAAGTAAGCCTGGAACTCAGGGCTTCCTGGTTAAAGAAATCCAAGCCCTAGGCTGAAGCCTAACCCTAACCCTAGGCAGATAAATCAGCCTAGGTATAGGGATGGTGCCAAGGAAAAAGCTGTGAAAGCTGCCATGTTGTTGCACTTTTGTACTCCCCTTGGGATGCCTTGAACAGCTGCAGTGTGCCTGGAGCTAAGGGCTTCCTAGTTTTAAAAATCCTAGCCCTAGGCCTAAGCCTAACAGTAACCCTGGGAAGGTAAATCAGCCTGGTGTTAGGCGTCTTGCCAAGGAAAAAGCCGTGAAAGCAGCCATGTTGTGGCACTTTTGCACTCCCTTTTGGATGCCTTTCACAGCTGCAGTGTGCCTGGAACTCAGGGCTTCCTGCTTTTAAAAATCCTAGCCCTAGGCCGAACCCCAACCCTAAGACGAGAAAGGCAAATCAGCCAGGAATTAGGCATGTCCCCAAGGAAAAAGCTGTGGAGGCAGGCATGTTGTGCTACTTTTGCGCTCTTCTTGGCTAGTCCTTCGCAGCTGCTGTGTTCTTGGAACTCAGGGCTTTCTGGTTAATAGACCCTTACCCTAGGCGTAACTCAAACCTTAACCCTAGGAAGGAAAATCAGCCTATGGTTCGGGATGGTCTCATGGAAATATCAGTGGTGGCAGCCAAGTTGCGTCACTTTTGCGCTCCCCTTGGGATGCCTGCCTTTCGCAGCTGCAGTGTGCCTGGAGCCCAGGGCTTCCTGGTTTTAAAAGTCCTAGGCCTAAGCCTAACAGTAACCCTAGGAAGGTAAATCAGCCGGGTATTAGGGTTCTTCCTAAGGGAAAAGCCGTGAAAGCAGCCATGTTGTGGCACTTCTGCACTCCCTTTGGGATGCCTTTGGCAGATGAAGTAAGCCTGGAACTCAGGGCTTCCTGGTTAAAGAAATCCAAGCCCTAGGCTGAAGCCTAACCCTAACCCTAGGCAGATAAATCAGCCTAGGTATAGGGATGGTGCCAAGGAAAAAGCTGTGAAAGCTGCCATGTTGTTGCACTTTTGTACTCCCCTTGGGATGCCTTGAACAGCTGCAGTGTGCCTGGAGCTAAGGGCTTCCTAGTTTTAAAAATCCTAGCCCTAGGCCTAAGCCTAACAGTAACCCTGGGAAGGTAAATCAGCCTGGTGTTAGGCGTCTTGCCAAGGAAAAAGCCGTGAAAGCAGCCATGTTGTGGCACTTTTGCACTCCCTTTTGGATGCCTTTCACAGCTGCAGTGTGCCTGGAACTCAGGGCTTCCTGATTTTAAAAATCCTAGCCCTAGGCCGAACCCCAACCCTAAGACGAGAAAGGCAAATCAGCCAGGAATTAGGCATGTCCCCAAGGAAAAAGCTGTGGAGGCAGGCATGTTGTGGTACTTTTGCGCTCTTCTTGGCTAGTCCTTCGCAGCTGCTGTGTTCTTGGAACTCAGGGCTTTCTGGTTAATAGACCCTTACCCTAGGCGTAACTCAAACCTTAACCCTAGGAAGGAAAATCAGCCTATGGTTCGGGATGGTCTCATGGAAATATCAGTGGTGGCAGCCAAGTTGCGTCACTTTTGCGCTCCCCTTGGGATGCCTTTCGCAGCTGCAGTGTGCCTGGAGCCCAGGGCTTCCTGGTTTTAAAAGTCCTAGGCCTAAGCCTAACAGTAACCCTAGGAAGGTAAATCAGCCGGGTATTAGGGTTCTTCCTAAGGGAAAAGCCGTGAAAGCAGCCATGTTGTGGCACTTCTGCACTCCCTTTGGGATGCCTTTGGCAGATGAAGTAAGCCTGGAACTCAGGGCTTCCTGGTTAAAGAAATCCAAGCCCTAGGCTGAAGCCTAACCCTAACCCTAGGCAGATAAATCAGCCTAGGTATAGGGATGGTGCCAAGGAAAAAGCTGTGAAAGCTGCCATGTTGTTGCACTTTTGTACTCCCCTTGGGATGCCTTGAACAGCTGCAGTGTGCCTGGAGCTAAGGGCTTCCTAGTTTTAAAAATCCTAGCCCTAGGCCTAAGCCTAACAGTAACCCTGGGAAGGTAAATCAGCCTGGTGTTAGGCGTCTTGCCAAGGAAAAAGCCGTGAAAGCAGCCATGTTGTGGCACTTTTGCACTCCCTTTTGGATGCCTTTCACAGCTGCAGTGTGCCTGGAACTCAGGGCCTCCTGCTTTTAAAAATCCTAGCCCTAGGCCGAACCCCAACCCTAAGACGAGAAAGGCAAATCAGCCAGGAATTAGGCATGTCCCCAAGGAAAAAGCTGTGGAGGCAGGCATGTTGTGGTACTTTTGCGCTCTTCTTGGCTAGTCCTTCGCAGCTGCTGTGTTCTTGGAACTCAGGGCTTTCTGGTTAATAGACCCTTACCCTAGGCGTAACTCAAACCTTAACCCTAGGAAGGAAAATCAGCCTATGGTTCGGGATGGTCTCATGGAAATATCAGTGGTGGCAGCCAAGTTGCGTCACTTTTGCGCTCCCCTTGGGATGCCTGCCTTTCGCAGCTGCAGTGTGCCTGGAGCCCAGGGCTTCCTGGTTTTAAAAGTCCTAGGCCTAAGCCTAACAGTAACCCTAGGAAGGTAAATCAGCCGGGTATTAGGGTTCTTCCTAAGGGAAAAGCCGTGAAAGCAGCCATGTTGTGGCACTTCTGCACTCCCTTTGGGATGCCTTTGGCAGATGAAGTAAGCCTGGAACTCAGGGCTTCCTGGTTAAAGAAATCACAGCCCTAGGCTGAACCCTAACCCTAACCCTAGGCAGATAAATCAACCTAGGTATAGGGATGGTGCCAAGGAAAAAGCTGTGAAAGCTGCCATGTTGTTGCACTTTTGTACTCCCCTTGGGATGCCTTGAACAGCTGCAGTGTGCCTGGAGCCCAGGGCTTCCTAGTTTTAAAAATCCTAGCCCTAGGCCTAAGCCTAACAGTAACCCTGGGAAGGTAAATCAGCCTGGTGTTAGGCATCTTGCCAAGGAAAAAGCCGTGAAAGCAGCCATGTTGTGGCACTTTTGCACTCCCTTTTGGATGCCTTTCACAGCTCCAGTGTGCCTGGAACTCAGGGCTTCCTGATTTTAAAAATCCTAGCCCTAGGCCGAACCCCAACCCTAAGACGAGAAAGGCAAATCAGCCAGGAATTAGGCATGTCCCCAAGGAAAAAGCTGTGGAGGCAGGCATGTTGTGGTACTTTTGCGCTCTTCTTGGCTAGTCCTTCGCAGCTGCTGTGTTCTTGGAACTCAGGGCTTTCTGGTTAATAGAGCCCTTACCCTAGGCGTAACTCAAACCTTAACCCTAGGAAGGAAAATCAGCCTATGGTTCGGGATGGTCTCATGGAAATATCAGTGGTGGCAGCCAAGTTGCGTCACTTTTGCGCTCCCCTTGGGATGCCTTTCGCAGCTGCAGTGTGCCTGGAGCCCAGGGCTTCCTGGTTTTAAAAGTCCTAGGCCTAAGCCTAACAGTAACCCTAGGAAGGTAAATCAGCCGGGTATTAGGCTTCTTCCTAAGGGAAAAGCCGTGAAAGCAGCCATGTTGTGGCACTTCTGCACTCCCTTTGGGATGCCTTTGGCAGATGAAGTAAGCCTGGAACTCAGGGCTTCCTGGTTAAAGAAATCCAAGCCCTAGGCTGAACCCTAACCCTAACCCTAGGCAGATAAATCAGCCTAGGTATAGGGATGGTGCCAAGGAAAAAGCTGTGAAAGCTGCCATGTTGTTGCACTTTTGTACTCCCCTTGGGATGCCTTGAACAGCTGCAGTGTGCCTGGAGCTAAGGGCTTCCTAGTTTTAAAAATCCTAGCCCTAGGCCTAAGCCTAACAGTAACCCTGGGAAGGAAAATCAGCCTGGTGTTAGGCGTCTTGCCAAGGAAAAAGCCGTGAAAGCAGCCATGTTGTGGCACTTTTGCACTCCCTTTTGGATGCCTTTCACAGCTCCAGTGTGCCTGGAACTCAGGGCTTCCTGCTTTTAAAAATCCTAGCCCTAGGCCGAACCCCAACCCTAAGACGAGAAAGGCAAATCAGCCAGGAATTAGGCATGTCCCCAAGGAAAAAGCTGTGGAGGCAGGCATGTTGTGGTACTTTTGCGCTCTTCTTGGCTAGTCCTTCGCAGCTGCTGTGTTCTTGGAACTCAGGGCTTTCTGGTTAATAGACCCTTACCCTAGGCGTAACTCAAACCTTAACCCTAGGAAGGAAAATCAGCCTATGGTTCGGGATGCTCTCATGGAAATATCAGTGGTGGCAGCCAAGTTGCGTCACTTTTGCGCTCCCCTATGGGATGCCTGCCTTTCGCAGCTGCAGTGTGCCTGGAGCCCAGGGCTTCCTGGTTTTAAAAGTCCTAGGCCTAAGCCTAACAGTAACCCTAGGAAGGTAAATCAGCCGGGTATTAGGGTTCTTCCTAAGGGAAAAGCCGTGAAAGCAGCCATGTTGTGGCACTTCTGCACTCCCTTTGGGATGCCTTTGGCAGATGAAGTAAGCCTGGAACTCAGGGCTTCCTGGTTAAAGAAATCCAAGCCCTAGGCTGAAGCCTAACCCTAACCCTAGGCAGATAAATCAGCCTAGGTATAGGGATGGTGCCAAGGAAAAAGCTGTGAAAGCTGCCATGTTGTTGCACTTTTGTACTCCCCTTGGGATGCCTTGAACAGCTGCAGTGTGCCTGGAGCTAAGGGCTTCCTAGTTTTAAAAATCCTATCCCTAGGCCTAAGCCTAACAGTAACCCTGGGAAGGTAAATCAGCCTGGTGTTAGGCGTCTTGCCAAGGAAAAAGCCGTGAAAGCAGCCATGTTGTGGCACTTTTGCACTCCCTTTTGGATGCCTTTCACAGCTGCAGTGTGCCTGGAACTCAGGGCTTCCTGCTTTTAAAAATCCTAGCCCTAGGCCGAACCCCAACCCTAAGACGAGAAAGGCAAATTAGCCAGGAATTAGGCATGTCCCCAAGGAAAAAGCTGTGGAGGCAGGCATGTTGTGCTACTTTTGCGCTCTTCTTGGCTAGTCCTTCGCAGCTGCTGTGTTCTTGGAACTCAGGGCTTTCTGGTTAATAGACCCTTACCCTAGGCGTAACTCAAACCTTAACCCTAGGAAGGAAAATCAGCCTATGGTTCGGGATGGTCTCATGGAAATATCAGTGGTGGCAGCCAAGTTGCGTCACTTTTGCGCTCCCCTTGGGATGCCTGCCTTTCGCAGCTGCAGTGTGCCTGGAGCCCAGGGCTTCCTGGTTTTAAAAGTCCTAGGCCTAAGCCTAACAGTAACCCTAGGAAGGTAAATCAGCCGGGTATTAGGGTTCTTCCTAAGGGAAAAGCCGTGAAAGCAGCCATGTTGTGGCACTTCTGCACTCCCTTTGGGATGCCTTTGGCAGATGAAGTAAGCCTGGAACTCAGGGCTTCCTGGTTAAAGAAATCCAAGCCCTAGGCTGAAGCCTAACCCTAACCCTAGGCAGATAAATCAGCCTAGGTATAGGGATGGTGCCAAGGAAAAAGCTGTGAAAGCTGCCATGTTGTTGCACTTTTGTACTCCCCTTGGGATGCCTTGAACAGCTGCAGTGTGCCTGGAGCTAAGGGCTTCCTAGTTTTAAAAATCCTAGCCCTAGGCCTAAGCCTAACAGTAACCCTGGGAAGGTAAATCAGCCTGGTGTTAGGCGTCTTGCCAAGGAAAAAGCCGTGAAAGCAGCCATGTTGTGGCACTTTTGCACTCCCTTTTGGATGCCTTTCACAGCTCCAGTGTGCCTGGAACTCAGGGCTTCCTGCTTTTAAAAATCCTAGCCCTAGGCCGAACCCCAACCCTAAGACGAGAAAGGCAAATCAGCCAGGAATTAGGCATGTCCCCAAGGAAAAAGCTGTGGAGGCAGGCATGTTGTGCTACTTTTGCGCTCTTCTTGGCTAGTCCTTCGCAGCTGCTGTGTTCTTGGAACTCAGGGCTTTCTGGTTAATAGAGCCCTTACCCTAGGCGTAACTCAAACCTTAACCCTAGGAAGGAAAATCAGCCTATGGTTCGGGATGGTCTCATGGAAATATCAGTGGTGGCAGCCAAGTTGCGTCACTTTTGCGCTCCCCTTGGGATGCCTTTCGCAGCTGCAGTGTGCCTGGAGCCCAGGGCTTCCTGGTTTTAAAAGTCCTAGGCCTAAGCCTAACAGTAACCCTAGGAAGGTAAATCAGCCGGGTATTAGGGTTCTTCCTAAGGGAAAAGCCGTGAAAGCAGCCATGTTGTGGCACTTCTGCACTCCCTTTGGGATGCCTTTGGCAGATGAAGTAAGCCTGGAACTCAGGGCTTCCTGGTTAAAGAAATCCAAGCCCTAGGCTGAACCCTAACCCTAACCCTAGGCAGATAAATCAGCCTAGGTATAGGGATGGTGCCAAGGAAAAAGCTGTGAAAGCTGCCATGTTGTTGCACTTTTGTACTCCCCTTGGGATGCCTTGAACAGCTGCAGTGTGCCTGGATCTAAGGGCTTCCTAGTTTTAAAAATCCTAGACCTAGGCCTAAGCCTAACAGTAACCCTGGGAAGGTAAATCAGCCTGGTGTTAGGCTTCTTGCCAAGGAAAAAGCCGTGAAAGCAGCCATGTTGTGGCACTTTTGCACTCCCTTTTGGATGCCTTTCACAGCTGCAGTGTGCCTGGAACTCAGGGCTTCCTGCTTTTAAAAATCCTAGCCCTAGGCCGAACCCCAACCCTAAGACGAGAAAGGCAAATCAGCCAGGAATTAGGCATGTCCCCAAGGAAAAAGCTGTGGAGGCAGGCATGTTGTGCTACTTTTGCGCTCTTCTTGGCTAGTCCTTCGCAGCTGCTGTGTTCTTGGAACTCAGGGCTTTCTGGTTAATAGACCCTTACCCTAGGCGTAACTCAAACCTTAACCCTAGGAAGGAAAATCAGCCTATGGTTCGGGATGGTCTCATGGAAATATCAGTGGTGGCAGCCAAGTTGCGTCACTTTTGCGCTCCCCTTGGGATGCCTTTCGCAGCTGCAGTGTGCCTGGAGCCCAGGGCTTCCTGGTTTTAAAAGTCCTAGGCCTAAGCCTAACAGTAACCCTAGGAAGGTAAATCAGCCGGGTATTAGGGTTCTTCCTAAGGGAAAAGCCGTGAAAGCAGCCATGTTGTGGCACTTCTGCACTCCCTTTGGGATGCCTTTGGCAGATGAAGTAAGCCTGGAACTCAGGGCTTCCTGGTTAAAGAAATCCAAGCCCTAGGCTGAACCCTAACCCTAACCCTAGGCAGATAAATCAGCCTAGGTATAGGGATGGTGCCAAGGAAAAAGCTGTGAAAGCTGCCATGTTGTTGCACTTTTGTACTCCCCTTGGGATGCCTTGAACAGCTGCAGTGTGCCTGGAGCCCAGGGCTTCCTAGTTTTAAAAATCCTAGCCCTAGACCTAAGCCTAACAGTAACCCTGGGAAGGAAAATCAGCCTGTTGTTAGGCGTCTTGCCAAGGAAAAAGCCGTGAAACAGCCATGTTGTGGCACTTTTGCACTCCCTTTTGGATGCCTTTCACAGCTCCAGTGTGCCTGGAACTCAGGGCTTCCTGCTTTTAAAAATCCTAGCCCTAGGCCGAACCCCAACCCTAAGACGAGAAAGGCAAATCAGCCAGGAATTAGGCATGTCCCCAAGGAAAAAGCTGTGGAGGCAGGCATGTTGTGCTACTTTTGCGCTCTTCTTGGCTAGTCCTTCGCAGCTGCTGTGTTCTTGGAACTCAGGGCTTTCTGGTTAATAGAGCCCTTACCCTAGGCGTAACTCAAACCTTAACCCTAGGAAGGAAAATCAGCCTATGGTTCGGGATGGTCTCATGGAAATATCAGTGGTGGCAGCCAAGTTGCGTCACTTTTGCGCTCACCTTGGGATGCCTGCCTTTCGCAGCTGCAGTGTGCCTGGAGCCCAGGGCTTCCTGGTTTTAAAAGTCCTAGGCCTAAGCCTAACAGTAACCCTAGGAAGGTAAATCAGCCGGGTATTAGGCTTCTTGCCAAGGAAAAACCCGTGAAAGCAGCCATGTTGTGGCACTTCTGCACTCCCTTTGGGATGCCTTTGGCAGATGAAGTAAGCCTGGAACTCAGGGCTTCCTGGTTAAAGAAATCCAAGCCCTAGGCTGAACCCTAACCCTAACCCTAGGCAGATAAATCAGCCTAGGTATAGGGATGGTGCCAAGGAAAAAGCTGTGAAAGCTGCCATGTTGTTGCACTTTTGTACTCCCCTTGGGATGCCTTGAACAGCTGCAGTGTGCCTGGAGCTAAGGGCTTCCTAGTTTTAAAAATCCTAGCCCTAGGCCTAAGCCTAACAGTAACCCTGGGAAGGTAAATCAGCCTGGTGTTAGGCGTCTTGCCAAGGAAAAAGCCGTGAAAGCAGCCATGTTGTGGCACTTTTGCACTCCCTTTTGGATGCCTTTCACAGCTGCAGTGTGCCTGGAACTCAGGGCTTCCTGATTTTAAAAATCCTAGCCCTAGGCCGAACCCCAACCCTAAGACGAGAAAGGCAAATCAGCCAGGAATTAGGCATGTCCCCAAGGAAAAAGCTGTGGAGGCAGGCATGTTGTGGTACTTTTGCGCTCTTCTTGGCTAGTCCTTCGCAGCTGCTGTGTTCTTGGAACTCAGGGCTTTCTGGTTAATAGACCCTTACCCTAGGCGTAACTCAAACCTTAACCCTAGGAAGGAAAATCAGCCTATGGTTCGGGATGGTCTCATGGAAATATCAGTGGTGGCAGCCAAGTTGCGTCACTTTTGCGCTCCCCTTGGGATGCCTGCCTTTCGCAGCTGCAGTGTGCCTGGAGCCCAGGGCTTCCTGGTTTTAAAAGTCCTAGGCCTAAGCCTAACAGTAACCCTAGGAAGGTAAATCAGCCGGGTATTAGGGTTCTTCCTAAGGGAAAAGCCGTGAAAGCAGCCATGTTGTGGCACTTCTGCACTCCCTTTGGGATGCCTTTGGCAGATGAAGTAAGCCTGGAACTCAGGGCTTCCTGGTTAAAGAAATCCAAGCCCTAGGCTGAAGCCTAACCCTAACCCTAGGCAGATAAATCAGCCTAGGTATAGGGATGGTGCCAAGGAAAAAGCTGTGAAAGCTGCCATGTTGTTGCACTTTTGTACTCCCCTTGGGATGCCTTGAACAGCTGCAGTGTGCCTGGAGCTAAGGGCTTCCTAGTTTTAAAAATCCTAGCCCTAGGCCTAAGCCTAACAGTAACCCTGGGAAGGTAAATCAGCCTGGTGTTAGGCGTCTTGCCAAGGAAAAAGCCGTGAAAGCAGCCATGTTGTGGCACTTTTGCACTCCCTTTTGGATGCCTTTCACAGCTGCAGTGTGCCTGGAACTCAGGGCTTCCTGCTTTTAAAAATCCTAGCCCTAGGCCGAACCCCAACCCTAAGACGAGAAAGGCAAATCAGCCAGGAATTAGGCATGTCCCCAAGGAAAAAGCTGTGGAGGCAGGCATGTTGTGGTACTTTTGCGCTCTTCTTGGCTAGTCCTTCGCAGCTGCTGTGTTCTTGGAACTCAGGGCTTTCTGGTTAATAGACCCTTACCCTAGGCGTAACTCAAACCTTAACCCTAGGAAGGAAAATCAGCCTATGGTTCGGGATGGTCTCATGGAAATATCAGTGGTGGCAGCCAAGTTGCGTCATTTTTGCGCTCCCCTTGGGATGCCTTTCGCAGCTGCAGTGTGCCTGGAGCCCAGGGCTTCCTGGTTTTAAAAGTCCTAGGCCTAAGCCTAACAGTAACCCTAGGAAGGTAAATCAGCCGGGTATTAGGGTTCTTCCTAAGGGAAAAGCCGTGAAAGCAGCCATGTTGTGGCACTTCTGCACTCCCTTTGGGATGCCTTTGGTAGCTGCAGTGTGCCTGGAACTCAGGGCTTCCTGATTTTAAAAATCCTAGCCCTAGGCCGAACCCCAACCCTAAGACGAGAAAGGCAAATCAGCCAGGAATTAGGCATGTCCCTAAGGAAAAAGCTGTGGAGGCAGGCATGTTGTGGTACTTTTGCGCTCTTCTTGGGTAGTCCTTCGCAGCTGCTGTGTTCTTGGAACTCAGGGCTTTCTGGTTAATAGACCCTTACCCTAGGCGTAACTCAAACCTTAACCCTAGGAAGGAAAATCAGCCTATGGTTCGGGATGGTCTCATGGAAATATCAGTGGTGGCAGCCAAGTTGCGTCACTTTTGCGCTCCCCTTGGGATGCCTGCCTTTCGCAGCTGCAGTGTGCCTGGAGCCCAGGGCTTCCTGGTTTTAAAAGTCCTAGGCCTAAGCCTAACAGTAACCCTAGGAAGGTAAATCAGCCGGGTATTAGGGTTCTTCCTAAGGGAAAAGCCGTGAAAGCAGCCATGTTGTGGCACTTCTGCACTCCCTTTGGGATGCCTTTGGCAGATGAAGTAAGCCTGGAACTCAGGGCTTCCTGGTTAAAGAAATCCAAGCCCTAGGCTGAACCCTAACCCTAACCCTAGGCAGATAAATCAGCCTAGGTATAGGGATGGTGCCAAGGAAAAAGCTGTGAAAGCTGCCATGTTGTTGCACTTTTGTACTCCCCTTGGGATGCCTTGAACAGCTGCAGTGTGCCTGGAGCTAAGGGCTTCCTAGTTTTAAAAATCCTAGCCCTAGACCTAAGCCTAACAGTAACCCTGGGAAGGAAAATCAGCCTGGTGTTAGGCGTCTTGCCAAGGAAAAAGCCGTGAAACAGCCATGTTGTGGCACTTTTGCACTCCCTTTTGGATGCCTTTCACAGCTCCAGTGTGCCTGGAACTCAGGGCTTCCTGCTTTTAAAAATCCTAGCCCTAGGCCGAACCCCAACCCTAAGACGAGAAAGGCAAATCAGGCAGGAATTAGGCATGTCCCCAAGGAAAAAGCTGTGGAGGCAGGCATGTTGTGCTACTTTTGCGCTCTTCTTGGGTAGTCCTTCGCAGCTGCTGTGTTCTTGGAACTCAGGGCTTTCTGGTTAATAGACCCTTACCCTAGGCGTAACTCAAACCTTAACCCTAGGAAGGAAAATCAGCCTATGGTTCGGGATGGTCTCATGGAAATATCAGTGGTGGCAGCCAAGTTGCGTCACTTTTGCGCTCCCCTTGGGATGCCTGCCTTTCGCAGCTGCAGTGTGCCTGGAGCCCAGGGCTTCCTGGTTTTAAAAGTCCTAGGCCTAAGCCTAACAGTAACCCTAGGAAGGTAAATCAGCCGGGTATTAGGGTTCTTCCTAAGGGAAAAGCCGTGAAAGCAGCCATGTTGTGGCACTTCTGCACTCCCTTTGGGATGCCTTTGGCAGATGAAGTAAGCCTGGAACTCAGGGCTTCCTGGTTAAAGAAATCCAAGCCCTAGGCTGAACCCTAACCCTAACCCTAGGCAGATAAATCAGCCTAGGTATAGGGATGGTGCCAAGGAAAAAGCTGTGAAAGCTGCCATGTTGTTGCACTTTTGTACTCCCCTTGGGATGCCTTGAACAGCTGCAGTGTGCCTGGAGCTAAGGGCTTCCTAGTTTTAAAAATCCTAGCCCTAGACCTAAGCCTAACAGTAACCCTGGGAAGGAAAATCAGCCTGGTGTTAGGCGTCTTGCCAAGGAAAAAGCCGTGAAACAGCCATGTTGTGGCACTTTTGCACTCCCTTTTGGATGCCTTTCACAGCTCCAGTGTGCCTGGAACTCAGGGCTTCCTGCTTTTAAAAATCCTAGCCCTAGGCCGAACCCCAACCCTAAGACGAGAAAGGCAAATCAGCCAGGAATTAGGCATGTCCACAAGGAAAAAGCTGTGGAGGCAGGCATGTTGTGCTACTTTTGCGCTCTTCTTGGGTAGTCCTTCGCAGCTGCTGTGTTCTTGGAACTCAGGGCTTTCTGGTTAATAGAGCCCTTACCCTAGGCGTAACTCAAACCTTAACCCTAGGAAGGAAAATCAGCCTATGGTTCGGGATGGTCTCATGGAAATATCAGTGGTGGCAGCCAAGTTGCGTCACTTTTGCGCTCCCCTTGGGATGCCTGCCTTTCGCAGCTGCAGTGTGCCTGGAGCCCAGGGCTTCCTGGTTTTAAAAGTCCTAGGCCTAAGCCTAACAGTAACCCTAGGAAGGTAAATCAGCCGGGTATTAGGGTTCTTCCTAAGGGAAAAGCCGTGAAAGCAGCCATGTTGTGGCACTTCTGCACTCCCTTTGGGATGCCTTTGGCAGATGAAGTAAGCCTGGAACTCAGGGCTTCCTGGTTAAAGAAATCCAAGCCCTAGGCTGAACCCTAACCCTAACCCTAGGCAGATAAATCAGCCTAGGTATAGGGATGGTGCCAAGGAAAAAGCTGTGAAAGCTGCCATGTTGTTGCACTTTTGTACTCCCCTTGGGATGCCTTGAACAGCTGCAGTGTGCCTGGAGCTAAGGGCTTCCTAGTTTTAAAAATCCTAGCCCTAGACCTAAGCCTAACAGTAACCCTGGGAAGGAAAATCAGCCTGGTGTTAGGCGTCTTGCCAAGGAAAAAGCCGTGAAACAGCCATGTTGTGGCACTTTTGCACTCCCTTTTGGATGCCTTTCACAGCTCCAGTGTGCCTGGAACTCAGGGCTTCCTGCTTTTAAAAATCCTAGCCCTAGGCCGAACCCCAACCCTAAGACGAGAAAGGCAAATCAGCCAGGAATTAGGCATGTCCCCAAGGAAAAAGCTGTGGAGGCAGGCATGTTGTGCTACTTTTGCGCTCTTCTTGGGTAGTCCTTCGCAGCTGCTGTGTTCTTGGAACTCAGGGCTTTCTGGTTAATAGAGCCCTTACCCTAGGCGTAACTCAAACCTTAACCCTAGGAAGGAAAATCAGCCTATGGTTCGGGATGGTCTCATGGAAATATCAGTGGTGGCAGCCAAGTTGCGTCACTTTTGCGCTCCCCTTGGGATGCCTGCCTTTCGCAGCTGCAGTGTGCCTGGAGCCCAGGGCTTCCTGGTTTTAAAAGTCCTAGGCCTAAGCCTAACAGTAACCCTAGGAAGGTAAATCAGCCGGGTATTAGGCTTCTTCCTAAGGGAAAAGCCGTGAAAGCAGCCATGTTGTGGCACTTCTGCACTCCCTTTGGGATGCCTTTGGCAGATGAAGTAAGCCTGGAACTCAGGGCTTCCTGGTTAAAGAAATCCAAGCCCTAGGCTGAACCCTAACCCTAACCCTAGGCAGATAAATCAGCCTAGGTATAGGGATGGTGCCAAGGAAAAAGCTGTGAAAGCTGCCATGTTGTTGCACTTTTGTACTCCCCTTGGGATGCCTTGAACAGCTGCAGTGTGCCTGGAGCCCAGGGCTTCCTAGTTTTAAAAATCCTAGCCCTAGGCCTAAGCCTAACAGTAACCCTGGGAAGGTAAATCAGCCTGATGTTAGGCGTCTTGCCAAGGAAAAAGCCGTGAAAGCAGCCATGTTGTGGCACTTTTGCACTCCCTTTTGGATGCCTTTCACAGCTCCAGTGTGCCTGGAACTCAGGGCTTCCTGCTTTTAAAAATCCTAGCCCTAGGCCGAACCCCAACCCTAAGACGAGAAAGGCAAATCAGCCAGGAATTAGGCATGTCCCCAAGGAAAAAGCTGTGGAGGCAGGCATGTTGTGCTACTTTTGCGCTCTTCTTGGCTAGTCCTTCGCAGCTGCTGTGTTCTTGGAACTCAGGGCTTTCTGGTTAATAGAGCCCTTACCCTAGGCGTAACTCAAACCTTAACCCTAGGAAGGAAAATCAGCCTATGGTTCGGGATGGTCTCATGGAAATATCAGTGGTGGCAGCCAAGTTGCGTCACTTTTGCGCTCCCCTTGGGATGCCTTTCGCAGCTGCAGTGTGCCTGGAGCCCAGGGCTTCCTGGTTTTAAAAGTCCTAGGCCTAAGCCTAACAGTAACCCTAGGAAGGTAAATCAGCCGGGTATTAGGCTTCTTCCTAAGGGAAAAGCCGTGAAAGCAGCCATGTTGTGGCACTTCTGCACTCCCTTTGGGATGCCTTTGGCAGATGAAGTAAGCCTGGAACTCAGGGCTTCCTGGTTAAAGAAATCCAAGCCCTAGGCTGAACCCTAACCCTAACCCTAGGCAGATAAATCAGCCTAGGTATAGGGATGGTGCCAAGGAAAAAGCTGTGAAAGCTGCCATGTTGTTGCACTTTTGTACTCCCCTTGGGATGCCTTGAACAGCTGCAGTGTGCCTGGAGCTAAGGGCTTCCTAGTTTTAAAAATCCTAGCCCTAGGCCTAAGCCTAACAGTAACCCTGGGAAGGTAAATCAGCCTGGTGTTAGGCGTCTTGCCAAGGAAAAAGCCGTGAAAGCAGCCATGTTGTGGCACTTTTGCACTCCCTTTTGGATGCCTTTCACAGCTGCAGTGTGCCTGGAACTCAGGGCTTCCTGATTTTAAAAATCCTAGCCCTAGGCCGAACCCCAACCCTAAGACGAGAAAGGCAAATCAGCCAGGAATTAGGCATGTCCCCAAGGAAAAAGCTGTGGAGGCAGGCATGTTGTGGTACTTTTGCGCTCTTCTTGGCTAGTCCTTCGCAGCTGCTGTGTTCTTGGAACTCAGGGCTTTCTGGTTAATAGACCCTTACCCTAGGCGTAACTCAAACCTTAACCCTAGGAAGGAAAATCAGCCTATGGTTCGGGATGGTCTCATGGAAATATCAGTGGTGGCAGCCAAGTTGCGTCACTTTTGCACTCCCCTTGGGATGCCTTTCGCAGCTGCAGTGTGCCTGGAGCCCAGGGCTTCCTGGTTTTAAAAGTCCTAGGCCTAAGCCTAACAGTAACCCTAGGAAGGTAAATCAGCCGGGTATTAGGCTTCTTCCTAAGGGAAAAGCCGTGAAAGCAGCCATGTTGTGGCACTTCTGCACTCCCTTTGGGATGCCTTTGGCAGATGAAGTAAGCCTGGAACTCAGGGCTTCCTGGTTAAAGAAATCCAAGCCCTAGGCTGAACCCTAACCCTAACCCTAGGCAGATAAATCAGCCTAGGTATAGGGATGGTGCCAAGGAAAAAGCTGTGAAAGCTGCCATGTTGTTGCACTTTTGTACTCCCCTTGGGATGCCTTGAACAGCTGCAGTGTGCCTGGAGCTAAGGGCTTCCTAGTTTTAAAAATCCTAGCCCTAGGCCTAAGCCTAACAGTAACCCTGGGAAGGTAAATCAGCCTGGTGTTAGGCGTCTTGCCAAGGAAAAAGCCGTGAAAGCAGCCATGTTGTGGCACTTTTGCACTCCCTTTTGGATGCCTTTCACAGCTGCAGTGTGCCTGGAACTCAGGGCTTCCTGCTTTTAAAAATCCTAGCCCTAGGCCGAACCCCAACCCTAAGACGAGAAAGGCAAATCAGCCAGGAATTAGGCATGTCCCCAAGGAAAAAGCTGTGGAGGCAGGCATGTTGTGGTACTTTTGCGCTCTTCTTGGCTAGTCCTTCGCAGCTGCTGTGTTCTTGGAACTCAGGGCTTTCTGGTTAATAGACCCTTACCCTAGGCGTAACTCAAACCTTAACCCTAGGAAGGAAAATCAGCCTATGGTTCGGGATGGTCTCATGGAAATATCAGTGGTGGCAGCCAAGTTGCGTCATTTTTGCGCTCCCCTTGGGATGCCTTTCGCAGCTGCAGTGTGCCTGGAGCCCAGGGCTTCCTGGTTTTAAAAGTCCTAGGCCTAAGCCTAACAGTAACCCTAGGAAGGTAAATCAGCCGGGTATTAGGGTTCTTCCTAAGGGAAAAGCCGTGAAAGCAGCCATGTTGTGGCACTTCTGCACTCCCTTTGGGATGCCTTTGGTAGCTGCAGTGTGCCTGGAACTCAGGGCTTCCTGATTTTAAAAATCCTAGCCCTAGGCCGAACCCCAACCCTAAGACGAGAAAGGCAAATCAGCCAGGAATTAGGCATGTCCCTAAGGAAAAAGCTGTGGAGGCAGGCATGTTGTGGTACTTTTGCGCTCTTCTTGGGTAGTCCTTCGCAGCTGCTGTGTTCTTGGAACTCAGGGCTTTCTGGTTAATAGACCCTTACCCTAGGCGTAACTCAAACCTTAACCCTAGGAAGGAAAATCAGCCTATGGTTCGGGATGGTCTCATGGAAATATCAGTGGTGGCAGCCAAGTTGCGTCACTTTTGCGCTCCCCTTGGGATGCCTGCCTTTCGCAGCTGCAGTGTGCCTGGAGCCCAGGGCTTCCTGGTTTTAAAAGTCCTAGGCCTAAGCCTAACAGTAACCCTAGGAAGGTAAATCAGCCGGGTATTAGGGTTCTTCCTAAGGGAAAAGCCGTGAAAGCAGCCATGTTGTGGCACTTCTGCACTCCCTTTGGGATGCCTTTGGCAGATGAAGTAAGCCTGGAACTCAGGGCTTCCTGGTTAAAGAAATCCAAGCCCTAGGCTGAAGCCTAACCCTAACCCTAGGCAGATAAATCAGCCTAGGTATAGGGATGGTGCCAAGGAAAAAGCTGTGAAAGCTGCCATGTTGTTGCACTTTTGTACTCCCCTTGGGATGCCTTGAACAGCTGCAGTGTGCCTGGAGCTAAGGGCTTCCTAGTTTTAAAAATCCTAGCCCTAGACCTAAGCCTAACAGTAACCCTGGGAAGGAAAATCAGCCTGGTGTTAGGCGTCTTGCCAAGGAAAAAGCCGTGAAACAGCCATGTTGTGGCACTTTTGCACTCCCTTTTGGATGCCTTTCACAGCTCCAGTGTGCCTGGAACTCAGGGCTTCCTGCTTTTAAAAATCCTAGCCCTAGGCCGAACCCCAACCCTAAGACGAGAAAGGCAAATCAGCCAGGAATTAGGCATGTCCACAAGGAAAAAGCTGTGGAGGCAGGCATGTTGTGCTACTTTTGCGCTCTTCTTGGGTAGTCCTTCGCAGCTGCTGTGTTCTTGGAACTCAGGGCTTTCTGGTTAATAGACCCTTACCCTAGGCGTAACTCAAACCTTAACCCTAGGAAGGAAAATCAGCCTATGGTTCGGGATGGTCTCATGGAAATATCAGTGGTGGCAGCCAAGTTGCGTCACTTTTGCGCTCCCCTTGGGATGCCTTTCGCAGCTGCAGTGTGCCTGGAGCCCAGGGCTTCCTGGTTTTAAAAGTCCTAGGCCTAAGCCTAACAGTAACCCTAGGAAGGTAAATCAGCCGGGTATTAGGCTTCTTCCTAAGGGAAAAGCCGTGAAAGCAGCCATGTTGTGGCACTTCTGCACTCCCTTTGGGATGCCTTTGGCAGATGAAGTAAGCCTGGAACTCAGGGCTTCCTGGTTAAAGAAATCCAAGCCCTAGGCTGAACCCTAACCCTAACCCTAGGCAGATAAATCAGCCTAGGTATAGGGATGGTGCCAAGGAAAAAGCTGTGAAAGCTGCCATGTTGTTGCACTTTTGTACTCCCCTTGGGATGCCTTGAACAGCTGCAGTGTGCCTGGAGCTAAGGGCTTCCTAGTTTTAAAAATCCTAGCCCTAGGCCTAAGCCTAACAGTAACCCTGGGAAGGTAAATCAGCCTGGTGTTAGGCGTCTTGCCAAGGAAAAAGCCGTGAAAGCAGCCATGTTGTGGCACTTTTGCACTCCCTTTTGGATGCCTTTCACAGCTCCAGTGTGCCTGGAACTCAGGGCTTCCTGCTTTTAAAAATCCTAGCCCTAGGCCGAACCCCAACCCTAAGACGAGAAAGGCAAATCAGCCAGGAATTAGGCATGTCCCCAAGGAAAAAGCTGTGGAGGCAGGCATGTTGTGGTACTTTTGCGCTCTTCTTGGCTAGTCCTTCGCAGCTGCTGTGTTCTTGGAACTCAGGGCTTTCTGGTTAATAGACCCTTACCCTAGGCGTAACTCAAACCTTAACCCTAGGAAGGAAAATCAGCCTATGGTTCGGGATGGTCTCATGGAAATATCAGTGGTGGCAGCCAAGTTGCGTCATTTTTGCGCTCCCCTTGGGATGCCTTTCGCAGCTGCAGTGTGCCTGGAGCCCAGGGCTTCCTGGTTTTAAAAGTCCTAGGCCTAAGCCTAACAGTAACCCTAGGAAGGTAAATCAGCCGGGTATTAGGGTTCTTCCTAAGGGAAAAGCCGTGAAAGCAGCCATGTTGTGGCACTTCTGCACTCCCTTTGGGATGCCTTTGGTAGCTGCAGTGTGCCTGGAACTCAGGGCTTCCTGATTTTAAAAATCCTAGCCCTAGGCCGAACCCCAACCCTAAGACGAGAAAGGCAAATCAGCCAGGAATTAGGCATGTCCCTAAGGAAAAAGCTGTGGAGGCAGGCATGTTGTGGTACTTTTGCGCTCTTCTTGGGTAGTCCTTCGCAGCTGCTGTGTTCTTGGAACTCAGGGCTTTCTGGTTAATAGACCCTTACCCTAGGCGTAACTCAAACCTTAACCCTAGGAAGGAAAATCAGCCTATGGTTCGGGATGGTCTCATGGAAATATCAGTGGTGGCAGCCAAGTTGCGTCACTTTTGCGCTCCCCTTGGGATGCCTGCCTTTCGCAGCTGCAGTGTGCCTGGAGCCCAGGGCTTCCTGGTTTTAAAAGTCCTAGGCCTAAGCCTAACAGTAACCCTAGGAAGGTAAATCAGCCGGGTATTAGGGTTCTTCCTAAGGGAAAAGCCGTGAAAGCAGCCATGTTGTGGCACTTCTGCACTCCCTTTGGGATGCCTTTGGCAGATGAAGTAAGCCTGGAACTCAGGGCTTCCTGGTTAAAGAAATCCAAGCCCTAGGCTGAACCCTAACCCTAACCCTAGGCAGATAAATCAGCCTAGGTATAGGGATGGTGCCAAGGAAAAAGCTGTGAAAGCTGCCATGTTGTTGCACTTTTGTACTCCCCTTGGGATGCCTTGAACAGCTGCAGTGTGCCTGGAGCTAAGGGCTTCCTAGTTTTAAAAATCCTAGCCCTAGACCTAAGCCTAACAGTAACCCTGGGAAGGAAAATCAGCCTGGTGTTAGGCGTCTTGCCAAGGAAAAAGCCGTGAAACAGCCATGTTGTGGCACTTTTGCACTCCCTTTTGGATGCCTTTCACAGCTCCAGTGTGCCTGGAACTCAGGGCTTCCTGCTTTTAAAAATCCTAGCCCTAGGCCGAACCCCAACCCTAAGACGAGAAAGGCAAATCAGCCAGGAATTAGGCATGTCCCCAAGGAAAAAGCTGTGGAGGCAGGCATGTTGTGCTACTTTTGCGCTCTTCTTGGGTAGTCCTTCGCAGCTGCTGTGTTCTTGGAACTCAGGGCTTTCTGGTTAATAGACCCTTACCCTAGGCGTAACTCAAACCTTAACCCTAGGAAGGAAAATCAGCCTATGGTTCGGGATGGTCTCATGGAAATATCAGTGGTGGCAGCCAAGTTGCGTCACTTTTGCGCTCCCCTTGGGATGCCTGCCTTTCGCAGCTGCAGTGTGCCTGGAGCCCAGGGCTTCCTGGTTTTAAAAGTCCTAGGCCTAAGCCTAACAGTAACCCTAGGAAGGTAAATCAGCCGGGTATTAGGGTTCTTCCTAAGGGAAAAGCCGTGAAAGCAGCCATGTTGTGGCACTTCTGCACTCCCTTTGGGATGCCTTTGGCAGATGAAGTAAGCCTGGAACTCAGGGCTTCCTGGTTAAAGAAATCCAAGCCCTAGGCTGAAGCCTAACCCTAACCCTAGGCAGATAAATCAGCCTAGGTATAGGGATGGTGCCAAGGAAAAAGCTGTGAAAGCTGCCATGTTGTTGCACTTTTGTACTCCCCTTGGGATGCCTTGAACAGCTGCAGTGTGCCTGGAGCTAAGGGCTTCCTAGTTTTAAAAATCCTAGCCCTAGACCTAAGCCTAACAGTAACCCTGGGAAGGAAAATCAGCCTGGTGTTAGGCGTCTTGCCAAGGAAAAAGCCGTGAAACAGCCATGTTGTGGCACTTTTGCACTCCCTTTTGGATGCCTTTCACAGCTCCAGTGTGCCTGGAACTCAGGGCTTCCTGCTTTTAAAAATCCTAGCCCTAGGCCGAACCCCAACCCTAAGACGAGAAAGGCAAATCAGCCAGGAATTAGGCATGTCCACAAGGAAAAAGCTGTGGCGGCAGGCATGTTGTGCTACTTTTGCGCTCTTCTTGGGTAGTCCTTCGCAGCTGCTGTGTTCTTGGAACTCAGGGCTTTCTGGTTAATAGAGCCCTTACCCTAGGCGTAACTCAGACCTTAACCCTAGGAAGGAAAATCAGCCTATGGTTCGGGATGGTCTCATGGAAATATCAGTGGTGGCAGCCAAGTTGCGTCACTTTTGCGCTCCCCTTGGGATGCCTGCCTTTCGCAGCTGCAGTGTGCCTGGAGCCCAGGGCTTCCTGGTTTTAAAAGTCCTAGGCCTAAGCCTAACAGTAACCCTAGGAAGGTAAATCAGCCGGGTATTAGGGTTCTTCCTAAGGGAAAAGCCGTGAAAGCAGCCATGTTGTGGCACTTCTGCACTCCCTTTGGGATGCCTTTGGCAGATGAAGTAAGCCTGGAACTCAGGGCTTCCTGGTTAAAGAAATCCAAGCCCTAGGCTGAACCCTAACCCTAACCCTAGGCAGATAAATCAGCCTAGGTATAGGGATGGTGCCAAGGAAAAAGCTGTGAAAGCTGCCATGTTGTTGCACTTTTGTACTCCCCTTGGGATGCCTTGAACAGCTGCAGTGTGCCTGGAGCTAAGGGCTTCCTAGTTTTAAAAATCCTAGCCCTAGACCTAAGCCTAACAGTAACCCTGGGAAGGAAAATCAGCCTGGTGTTAGGCGTCTTGCCAAGGAAAAAGCCGTGAAACAGCCATGTTGTGGCACTTTTGCACTCCCTTTTGGATGCCTTTCACAGCTCCAGTGTGCCTGGAACTCAGGGCTTCCTGCTTTTAAAAATCCTAGCCCTAGGCCGAACCCCAACCCTAAGACGAGAAAGGCAAATCAGCCAGGAATTAGGCATGTCCCCAAGGAAAAAGCTGTGGAGGCAGGCATGTTGTGGTACTTTTGCGCTCTTCTTGGCTAGTCCTTCGCAGCTGCTGTGTTCTTGGAACTCAGGGCTTTCTGGTTAATAGACCCTTACCCTAGGCGTAACTCAAACCTTAACCCTAGGAAGGAAAATCAGCCTATGGTTCGGGATGGTCTCATGGAAATATCAGTGGTGGCAGCCAAGTTGCGTCACTTTTGCGCTCCCCTATGGGATGCCTGCCTTTCGCAGCTGCAGTGTGCCTGGAGCCCAGGGCTTCCTGGTTTTAAAAGTCCTAGGCCTAAGCCTAACAGTAACCCTAGGAAGGTAAATCAGCCGGGTATTAGGGTTCTTCCTAAGGGAAAAGCCGTGAAAGCAGCCATGTTGTGGCACTTCTGCACTCCCTTTGGGATGCCTTTGGCAGATGAAGTAAGCCTGGAACTCAGGGCTTCCTGGTTAAAGAAATCCAAGCCCTAGGCTGAACCCTAACCCTAACCCTAGGCAGATAAATCAGCCTAGGTATAGGGATGGTGCCAAGGAAAAAGCTGTGAAAGCTGCCATGTTGTTGCACTTTTGTACTCCCCTTGGGATGCCTTGAACAGCTGCAGTGTGCCTGGAGCTAAGGGCTTCCTAGTTTTAAAAATCCTAGCCCTAGACCTAAGCCTAACAGTAACCCTGGGAAGGAAAATCAGCCTGGTGTTAGGCGTCTTGCCAAGGAAAAAGCCGTGAAAGCAGCCATGTTGTGGCACTTTTGCACTCCCTTTTGGATGCCTTTCACAGCTCCAGTGTGCCTGGAACTCAGGGCTTCCTGCTTTTAAAAATCCTAGCCCTAGGCCGAACCCCAACCCTAAGACGAGAAAGGCAAATCAGCCAGGAATTAGGCATGTCCCCAAGGAAAAAGCTGTGGAGGCAGGCATGTTGTGGTACTTTTGCGCTCTTCTTGGCTAGTCCTTCGCAGCTGCTGTGTTCTTGGAACTCAGGGCTTTCTGGTTAATAGACCCTTACCCTAGGCGTAACTCAAACCTTAACCCTAGGAAGGAAAATCAGCCTATGGTTCGGGATGGTCTCATGGAAATATCAGTGGTGGCAGCCAAGTTGCGTCACTTTTGCGCTCACCTTGGGATGCCTGCCTTTCGCAGCTGCAGTGTGCCTGGAGCCCAGGGCTTCCTGGTTTTAAAAGTCCTAGGCCTAAGCCTAACAGTAACCCTAGGAAGGTAAATCAGCCGGGTATTAGGGTTCTTCCTAAGGGAAAAGCCGTGAAAGCAGCCATGTTGTGGCACTTCTGCACTCCCTTTGGGATGCCTTTGGCAGATGAAGTAAGCCTGGAACTCAGGGCTTCCTGGTTAAAGAAATCACAGCCCTAGGCTGAACCCTAACCCTAACCCTAGGCAGATAAATCAACCTAGGTATAGGGATGGTGCCAAGGAAAAAGCTGTGAAAGCTGCCATGTTGTTGCACTTTTGTACTCCCCTTGGGATGCCTTGAACAGCTGCAGTGTGCCTGGAGCTAAGGGCTTCCTAGTTTTAAAAATCCTAGCCCTAGGCCTAAGCCTAACAGTAACCCTGGGAAGGTAAATCAGCCTGATGTTAGGCGTCTTGCCAAGGAAAAAGCCGTGAAAGCAGCCATGTTGTGGCACTTTTGCACTCCCTTTTGGATGCCTTTCACAGCTCCAGTGTGCCTGGAACTCAGGGCTTCCTGCTTTTAAAAATCCTAGCCCTAGGCCGAACCCCAACCCTAAGACGAGAAAGGCAAATCAGCCAGGAATTAGGCATGTCCCCAAGGAAAAAGCTGTGGAGGCAGGCATGTTGTGGTACTTTTGCGCTCTTCTTGGCTAGTCCTTCGCAGCTGCTGTGTTCTTGGAACTCAGGGCTTTCTGGTTAATAGACCCTTACCCTAGGCGTAACTCAAACCTTAACCCTAGGAAGGAAAATCAGCCTAGGTTCGGGATGGTCTCATGGAAATATCAGTGGTGGCAGCCAAGTTGCGTCACTTTTGCGCTCCCCTATGGGATGCCTGCCTTTCGCAGCTGCAGTGTGCCTGGAGCCCAGGGCTTCCTGGTTTTAAAAGTCCTAGGCCTAAGCCTAACAGTAACCCTAGGAAGGTAAATCAGCCGGGTATTAGGGTTCTTCCTAAGGGAAAAGCCGTGAAAGCAGCCATGTTGTGGCACTTCTGCACTCCCTTTGGGATGCCTTTGGCAGATGAAGTAAGCCTGGAACTCAGGGCTTCCTGGTTAAAGAAATCCAAGCCCTAGGCTGAACCCTAACCCTAACCCTAGGCAGATAAATCAACCTAGGTATAGGGATGGTGCCAAGGAAAAAGCTGTGAAAGCTGCCATGTTGTTGCACTTTTGTACTCCCCTTGGGATGCCTTGAACAGCTGCAGTGTGCCTGGAGCTAAGGGCTTCCTAGTTTTAAAAATCCTAGCCCTAGGCCTAAGCCTAACAGTAACCCTGGGAAGGTAAATCAGCCTGGTGTTAGGCGTCTTGCCAAGGAAAAAGCCGTGAAAGCAGCCATGTTGTGGCACTTTTGCACTCCCTTTTGGATGCCTTTCACAGCTCCAGTGTGCCTGGAACTCAGGGCTTCCTGCTTTTAAAAATCCTAGCCCTAGGCCGAACCCCAACCCTAAGACGAGAAAGGCAAATCAGCCAGGAATTAGGCATGTCCCCAAGGAAAAAGCTGTGGAGGCAGGCATGTTGTGGTACTTTTGCGCTCTTCTTGGCTAGTCCTTCGCAGCTGCTGTGTTCTTGGAACTCAGGGCTTTCTGGTTAATAGACCCTTACCCTAGGCGTAACTCAAACCTTAAGCCTAGGAAGGAAAATCAGCCTATGGTTCGGGATGGTCTCATGGAAATATCAGTGGTGGCAGCCAAGTTGCGTCACTTTTGCGCTCCCCTTGGGATGCCTTTCGCAGCTGCAGTGTGCCTGGAGCCCAGGGCTTCCTGGTTTTAAAAGTCCTAGGCCTAAGCCTAACAGTAACCCTAGGAAGGTAAATCAGCCGGGTATTAGGGTTCTTCCTAAGGGAAAAGCCGTGAAAGCAGCCATGTTGTGGCACTTCTGCACTCCCTTTGGGATGCCTTTGGCAGATGAAGTAAGCCTGGAACTCAGGGCTTCCTGGTTAAAGAAATCCAAGCCCTAGGCTGAACCCTAACCCTAACCCTAGGCAGATAAATCAGCCTAGGTATAGGGATGGTGCCAAGGAAAAAGCTGTGAAAGCTGCCATGTTGTTGCACTTTTGTACTCCCCTTGGGATGCCTTGAACAGCTGCAGTGTGCCTGGAGCTAAGGGCTTCCTAGTTTTAAAAATCCTAGACCTAGGCCTAAGCCTAACAGTAACCCTGGGAAGGTAAATCAGCCTGGTGTTAGGCTTCTTGCCAAGGAAAAAGCCGTGAAAGCAGCCATGTTGTGGCACTTTTGCACTCCCTTTTGGATGCCTTTCACAGCTCCAGTGTGCCTGGAACTCAGGGCTTCCTGCTTTTAAAAATCCTAGCCCTAGGCCGAACCCCAACCCTAAGACGAGAAAGGCAAATCAGCCAGGAATTAGGCATGTCCCCAAGGAAAAAGCTGTGGAGGCAGGCATGTTGTGGTACTTTTGCGCTCTTCTTGGCTAGTCCTTCGCAGCTGCTGTGTTCTTGGAACTCAGGGCTTTCTGGTTAATAGACCCTTACCCTAGGCGTAACTCAAACCTTAACCCTAGGAAGGAAAATCAGCCTATGGTTCGGGATGGTCTCATGGAAATATCAGTGGTGGCAGCCAAGTTGCGTCACTTTTGCGCTCCCCTTGGGATGCCTGCCTTTCGCAGCTGCAGTGTGCCTGGAGCCCAGGGCTTCCTGGTTTTAAAAGTCCTAGGCCTAAGCCTAACAGTAACCCTAGGAAGGTAAATCAGCCGGGTATTAGGGTTCTTCCTAAGGGAAAAGCCGTGAAAGCAGCCATGTTGTGGCACTTCTGCACTCCCTTTGGGATGCCTTTGGCAGATGAAGTAAGCCTGGAACTCAGGGCTTCCTGGTTAAAGAAATCCAAGCCCTAGGCTGAACCCTAACCCTAACCCTAGGCAGATAAATCAGCCTAGGTATAGGGATGGTGCCAAGGAAAAAGCTGTGAAAGCTGCCATGTTGTTGCACTTTTGTACTCCCCTTGGGATGCCTTGAACAGCTGCAGTGTGCCTGGAGCTAAGGGCTTCCTAGTTTTAAAAATCCTAGACCTAGGCCTAAGCCTAACAGTAACCCTGGGAAGGTAAATCAGCCTGGTGTTAGGCTTCTTGCCAAGGAAAAAGCCGTGAAAGCAGCCATGTTGTGGCACTTTTGCACTCCCTTTTGGATGCCTTTCACAGCTGCAGTGTGCCTGGAACTCAGGGCTTCCTGATTTTAAAAATCCTAGCCCTAGGCCGAACCCCAACCCTAAGACGAGAAAGTCAAATCAGCCAGGAATTAGGCATGTCCCCAAGGAAAAAGCTGTGGAGGCAGGCATGTTGTGGTACTTTTGCGCTCTTCTTGGCTAGTCCTTCGCAGCTGCTGCGTTCTTGGAACTCAGGGCTTTCTGGTTAATAGACCCTTACCCTAGGCGTAACTCAAACCTTAACCCTAGGAAGGAAAATCAGCCTATGGTTCGGGATGGTCTCATGGAAATATCAGTGGTGGCAGCCAAGTTGCGTCACTTTTGCGCTCCCCTTGGGATGCCTTTCGCAGCTGCAGTGTGCCTGGAGCCCAGGGCTTCCTGGTTTTAAAAGTCCTAGGCCTAAGCCTAACAGTAACCCTAGGAAGGTAAATCAGCCGGGTATTAGGGTTCTTCCTAAGGGAAAAGCCGTGAAAGCAGCCATGTTGTGGCACTTCTGCACTCCCTTTGGGATGCCTTTGGCAGATGAAGTAAGCCTGGAACTCAGGGCTTCCTGGTTAAAGAAATCACAGCCCTAGGCTGAACCCTAACCCTAACCCTAGGCAGATAAATCAGCCTAGGTATAGGGATGGCGCCAAGGAAAAAGCTGTGAAAGCTGCCATGTTGTTGCACTTTTGTACTCCCCTTGGGATGCCTTGAACAGCTGCAGTGTGCCTGGAGCTAAGGGCTTCCTAGTTTTAAAAATCCTAGCCCTAGGCCTAAGCCTAACAGTAACCCTGGGAAGGTAAATCAGCCTGGTGTTAGGCTTCTTGCCAAGGAAAAAGCCGTGAAACAGCCATGTTGTGGCACTTTTGCACTCCCTTTTGGATGCCTTTCACAGCTCCAGTGTGCCTGGAACTCAGGGCTTCCTGCTTTTAAAAATCCTAGCCCTAGGCCGAACCCCAACCCTAAGACGAGAAAGGCAAATCAGCCAGGAATTAGGCATGTCCCCAAGGAAAAAGCTGTGGAGGCAGGCATGTTGTGGTACTTTTGCGCTCTTCTTGGCTAGTCCTTCGCAGCTGCTGTGTTCTTGGAACTCAGGGCTTTCTGGTTAATAGAGCCCTTACCCTAGGCGTAACTCAAACCTTAACCCTAGGAAGGAAAATCAGCCTATGGTTCGGGATGCTCTCATGGAAATATCAGTGGTGGCAGCCAAGTTGCGTCACTTTTGCGCTCCCCTATGGGATGCCTGCCTTTCGCAGCTGCAGTGTGCCTGGAGCCCAGGGCTTCCTGGTTTTAAAAGTCCTAGGCCTAAGCCTAACAGTAACCCTAGGAAGGTAAATCAGCCGGGTATTAGGGTTCTTCCTAAGGGAAAAGCCGTGAAAGCAGCCATGTTGTGGCACTTCTGCACTCCCTTTGGGATGCCTTTGGCAGATGAAGTAAGCCTGGAACTCAGGGCTTCCTGGTTAAAGAAATCCAAGCCCTAGGCTGAAGCCTAACCCTAACCCTAGGCAGATAAATCAGCCTATGTATAGGGATGGTGCCAAGGAAAAAGCTGTGAAAGCTGCCATGTTGTTGCACTTTTGTACTCCCCTTGGGATGCCTTGAACAGCTGCAGTGTGCCTGGAGCTAAGGGCTTCCTAGTTTTAAAAATCCTAGCCCTAGGCCTAAGCCTAACAGTAACCCTGGGAAGGTAAATCAGCCTGGTGTTAGGCGTCTTGCCAAGGAAAAAGCCGTGAAAGCAGCCATGTTGTGGCACTTTTGCACTCCCTTTTGGATGCCTTTCACAGCTCCAGTGTGCCTGGAACTCAGGGCTTCCTGATTTTAAAAATCCTAGCCCTAGGCCGAACCCCAACCCTAAGACGAGAAAGGCAAATCAGCCAGGAATTAGGCATGTCCCCAAGGAAAAAGCTGTGGAGGCAGGCATGTTGTGGTACTTTTGCGCTCTTCTTGGCTAGTCCTTCGCAGCTGCTGTGTTCTTGGAACTCAGGGCTTTCTGGTTAATAGAGCCCTTACCCTAGGCGTAACTCAAACCTTAACCCTAGGAAGGAAAATCAGCCTATGGTTCGGGATGGTCTCATGGAAATATCAGTGGTGGCAGCCAAGTTGCGTCACTTTTGCGCTCACCTTGGGATGCCTGCCTTTCGCAGCTGCAGTGTGCCTGGAGCCCAGGGCTTCCTGGTTTTAAAAGTCCTAGGCCTAAGCCTAACAGTAACCCTAGGAAGGTAAATCAGCCGGGTATTAGGGTTCTTCCTAAGGGAAAAGCCGTGAAAGCAGCCATGTTGTGGCACTTCTGCACTCCCTTTGGGATGCCTTTGGCAGATGAAGTAAGCCTGGAACTCAGGGCTTCCTGGTTAAAGAAATCCAAGCCCTAGGCTGAAGCCTAACCCTAACCCTAGGCAGATAAATCAGCCTAGGTATAGGGATGGTGCCAAGGAAAAAGCTGTGAAAGCTGCCATGTTGTTGCACTTTTGTACTCCCCTTGGGATGCCTTGAACAGCTGCAGTGTGCCT
The DNA here is from genome assembly GCF_027887145.1 of Ammospiza caudacuta. NCBI lineage: Eukaryota > Metazoa > Chordata > Aves > Passeriformes > Passerellidae > Ammospiza > Ammospiza caudacuta. The sequence goes on from NC_080620.1 coordinate 41,130, forward strand.
GGAGCTAAGGGCTTCCTAGTTTTAAAAATCCTAGCCCTAGGCCTAAGCCTAACAGTAACCCTGGGAAGGTAAATCAGCCTGGTGTTAGGCGTCTTGCCAAGGAAAAAGCCGTGAAAGCAGCCATGTTGTGGCACTTTTGCACTCCCTTTTGGATGCCTTTCACAGCTGCAGTGTGCCTGGAACTCAGGGCTTCCTGCTTTTAAAAATCCTAGCCCTAGGCCGAACCCCAACCCTAAGACGAGAAAGGCAAATCAGCCAGGAATTAGGCATGTCCCCAAGGAAAAAGCTGTGGAGGCAGGCATGTTGTGCTACTTTTGCGCTCTTCTTGGCTAGTCCTTCGCAGCTGCTGTGTTCTTGGAACTCAGGGCTTTCTGGTTAATAGAGCCCTTACCCTAGGCGTAACTCAAACCTTAACCCTAGGAAGGAAAATCAGCCTATGGTTCGGGATGGTCTCATGGAAATATCAGTGGTGGCAGCCAAGTTGCGTCACTTTTGCGCTCCCCTTGGGATGCCTTTCGCAGCTGCAGTGTGCCTGGAGCCCAGGGCTTCCTGGTTTTAAAAGTCCTAGGCCTAAGCCTAACAGTAACCCTAGGAAGGTAAATCAGCCGGGTATTAGGCTTCTTCCTAAGGGAAAAGCCGTGAAAGCAGCCATGTTGTGGCACTTCTGCACTCCCTTTGGGATGCCTTTGGCAGATGAAGTAAGCCTGGAACTCAGGGCTTCCTGGTTAAAGAAATCCAAGCCCTAGGCTGAACCCTAACCCTAACCCTAGGCAGATAAATCAGCCTAGGTATAGGGATGGTGCCAAGGAAAAAGCTGTGAAAGCTGCCATGTTGTTGCACTTTTGTACTCCCCTTGGGATGCCTTGAACAGCTGCAGTGTGCCTGGAGCTAAGGGCTTCCTAGTTTTAAAAATCCTAGACCTAGGCCTAAGCCTAACAGTAACCCTGGGAAGGTAAATCAGCCTGGTGTTAGGCTTCTTGCCAAGGAAAAAGCCGTGAAAGCAGCCATGTTGTGGCACTTTTGCACTCCCTTTTGGATGCCTTTCACAGCTGCAGTGTGCCTGGAACTCAGGGCTTCCTGCTTTTAAAAATCCTAGCCCTAGGCCGAACCCCAACCCTAAGACGAGAAAGGCAAATCAGCCAGGAATTAGGCATGTCCCCAAGGAAAAAGCTGTGGAGGCAGGCATGTTGTGGTACTTTTGCGCTCTTCTTGGCTAGTCCTTCGCAGCTGCTGTGTTCTTGGAACTCAGGGCTTTCTGGTTAATAGAGCCCTTACCCTAGGCGTAACTCAAACCTTAACCCTAGGAAGGAAAATCAGCCTATGGTTCGGGATGGTCTCATGGAAATATCAGTGGTGGCAGCCAAGTTGCGTCACTTTTGCGCTCACCTTGGGATGCCTGCCTTTCGCAGCTGCAGTGTGCCTGGAGCCCAGGGCTTCCTGGTTTTAAAAGTCCTAGGCCTAAGCCTAACAGTAACCCTAGGAAGGTAAATCAGCCGGGTATTAGGCTTCTTCCTAAGGGAAAAGCCGTGAAAGCAGCCATGTTGTGGCACTTCTGCACTCCCTTTGGGATGCCTTTGGCAGATGAAGTAAGCCTGGAACTCAGGGCTTCCTGGTTAAAGAAATCACAGCCCTAGGCTGAACCCTAACCCTAACCCTAGGCAGATAAATCAGCCTAGGTATAGGGATGGTGCCAAGGAAAAAGCTGTGAAAGCTGCCATGTTGTTGCACTTTTGTACTCCCCTTGGGATGCCTTGAACAGCTGCAGTGTGCCTGGAGCTAAGGGCTTCCTAGTTTTAAAAATCCTAGCCCTAGGCCTAAGCCTAACAGTAACCCTGGGAAGGTAAATCAGCCTGGTGTTAGGCGTCTTGCCAAGGAAAAAGCCGTGAAACAGCCATGTTGTGGCACTTTTGCACTCCCTTTTGGATGCCTTTCACAGCTCCAGTGTGCCTGGAACTCAGGGCTTCCTGATTTTAAAAATCCTAGCCCTAGGCCGAACCCCAACCCTAAGACGAGAAAGGCAAATCAGCCAGGAATTAGGCATGTCCCCAAGGAAAAAGCTGTGGAGGCAGGCATGTTGTGGTACTTTTGCGCTCTTCTTGGCTAGTCCTTCGCAGCTGCTGTGTTCTTGGAACTCAGGGCTTTCTGGTTAATAGAGCCCTTACCCTAGGCGTAACTCAAACCTTAACCCTAGGAAGGAAAATCAGCCTATGGTTCGGGATGGTCTCATGGAAATATCAGTGGTGGCAGCCAAGTTGCGTCACTTTTGCGCTCCCCTTGGGATGCCTGCCTTTCGCAGCTGCAGTGTGCCTGGAGCCCAGGGCTTCCTGGTTTTAAAAGTCCTAGGCCTAAGCCTAACAGTAACCCTAGGAAGGTAAATCAGCCGGGTATTAGGGTTCTTCCTAAGGGAAAAGCCGTGAAAGCAGCCATGTTGTGGCACTTCTGCACTCCCTTTGGGATGCCTTTGGCAGATGAAGTAAGCCTGGAACTCAGGGCTTCCTGGTTAAAGAAATCCAAGCCCTAGGCTGAACCCTAACCCTAACCCTAGGCAGATAAATCAGCCTAGGTATAGGGATGGTGCCAAGGAAAAAGCTGTGAAAGCTGCCATGTTGTTGCACTTTTGTACTCCCCTTGGGATGCCTTGAACAGCTGCAGTGTGCCTGGAGCTAAGGGCTTCCTAGTTTTAAAAATCCTAGACCTAGGCCTAAGCCTAACAGTAACCCTGGGAAGGTAAATCAGCCTGGTGTTAGGCTTCTTGCCAAGGAAAAAGCCGTGAAAGCAGCCATGTTGTGGCACTTTTGCACTCCCTTTTGGATGCCTTTCACAGCTCCAGTGTGCCTGGAACTCAGGGCTTCCTGCTTTTAAAAATCCTAGCCCTAGGCCGAACCCCAACCCTAAGACGAGAAAGGCAAATCAGCCAGGAATTAGGCATGTCCCCAAGGAAAAAGCTGTGGAGGCAGGCATGTTGTGCTACTTTTGCGCTCTTCTTGGGTAGTCCTTCGCAGCTGCTGTGTTCTTGGAACTCAGGGCTTTCTGGTTAATAGACCCTTACCCTAGGCGTAACTCAAACCTTAACCCTAGGAAGGAAAATCAGCCTATGGTTCGGGATGGTCTCATGGAAATATCAGTGGTGGCAGCCAAGTTGCGTCACTTTTGCGCTCCCCTTGGGATGCCTGCCTTTCGCAGCTGCAGTGTGCCTGGAGCCCAGGGCTTCCTGGTTTTAAAAGTCCTAGGCCTAAGCCTAACAGTAACCCTAGGAAGGTAAATCAGCCGGGTATTAGGGTTCTTCCTAAGGGAAAAGCCGTGAAAGCAGCCATGTTGTGGCACTTCTGCACTCCCTTTGGGATGCCTTTGGCAGATGAAGTAAGCCTGGAACTCAGGGCTTCCTGGTTAAAGAAATCCAAGCCCTAGGCTGAACCCTAACCCTAACCCTAGGCAGATAAATCAGCCTAGGTATAGGGATGGTGCCAAGGAAAAAGCTGTGAAAGCTGCCATGTTGTTGCACTTTTGTACTCCCCTTGGGATGCCTTGAACAGCTGCAGTGTGCCTGGAGCTAAGGGCTTCCTAGTTTTAAAAATCCTAGCCCTAGGCCTAAGCCTAACAGTAACCCTGGGAAGGTAAATCAGCCTGGTGTTAGGCGTCTTGCCAAGGAAAAAGCCGTGAAAGCAGCCATGTTGTGGCACTTTTGCACTCCCTTTTGGATGCCTTTCACAGCTCCAGTGTGCCTGGAACTCAGGGCTTCCTGCTTTTAAAAATCCTAGCCCTAGGCCGAACCCCAACCCTAAGACGAGAAAGGCAAATCAGCCAGGAATTAGGCATGTCCCCAAGGAAAAAGCTGTGGAGGCAGGCATGTTGTGGTACTTTTGCGCTCTTCTTGGCTAGTCCTTCGCAGCTGCTGTGTTCTTGGAACTCAGGGCTTTCTGGTTAATAGACCCTTACCCTAGGCGTAACTCAAACCTTAACCCTAGGAAGGAAAATCAGCCTAGGTTCGGGATGGTCTCATGGAAATATCAGTGGTGGCAGCCAAGTTGCGTCACTTTTGCGCTCCCCTATGGGATGCCTGCCTTTCGCAGCTGCAGTGTGCCTGGAGCCCAGGGCTTCCTGGTTTTAAAAGTCCTAGGCCTAAGCCTAACAGTAACCCTAGGAAGGTAAATCAGCCGGGTATTAGGGTTCTTCCTAAGGGAAAAGCCGTGAAAGCAGCCATGTTGTGGCACTTCTGCACTCCCTTTGGGATGCCTTTGGCAGATGAAGTAAGCCTGGAACTCAGGGCTTCCTGGTTAAAGAAATCCAAGCCCTAGGCTGAACCCTAACCCTAACCCTAGGCAGATAAATCAACCTAGGTATAGGGATGGTGCCAAGGAAAAAGCTGTGAAAGCTGCCATGTTGTTGCACTTTTGTACTCCCCTTGGGATGCCTTGAACAGCTGCAGTGTGCCTGGAGCTAAGGGCTTCCTAGTTTTAAAAATCCTAGCCCTAGGCCTAAGCCTAACAGTAACCCTGGGAAGGTAAATCAGCCTGGTGTTAGGCGTCTTGCCAAGGAAAAAGCCGTGAAAGCAGCCATGTTGTGGCACTTTTGCACTCCCTTTTGGATGCCTTTCACAGCTCCAGTGTGCCTGGAACTCAGGGCTTCCTGCTTTTAAAAATCCTAGCCCTAGGCCGAACCCCAACCCTAAGACGAGAAAGGCAAATCAGCCAGGAATTAGGCATGTCCCCAAGGAAAAAGCTGTGGAGGCAGGCATGTTGTGGTACTTTTGCGCTCTTCTTGGCTAGTCCTTCGCAGCTGCTGTGTTCTTGGAACTCAGGGCTTTCTGGTTAATAGACCCTTACCCTAGGCGTAACTCAAACCTTAAGCCTAGGAAGGAAAATCAGCCTATGGTTCGGGATGGTCTCATGGAAATATCAGTGGTGGCAGCCAAGTTGCGTCACTTTTGCGCTCCCCTTGGGATGCCTTTCGCAGCTGCAGTGTGCCTGGAGCCCAGGGCTTCCTGGTTTTAAAAGTCCTAGGCCTAAGCCTAACAGTAACCCTAGGAAGGTAAATCAGCCGGGTATTAGGGTTCTTCCTAAGGGAAAAGCCGTGAAAGCAGCCATGTTGTGGCACTTCTGCACTCCCTTTGGGATGCCTTTGGCAGATGAAGTAAGCCTGGAACTCAGGGCTTCCTGGTTAAAGAAATCCAAGCCCTAGGCTGAACCCTAACCCTAACCCTAGGCAGATAAATCAGCCTAGGTATAGGGATGGTGCCAAGGAAAAAGCTGTGAAAGCTGCCATGTTGTTGCACTTTTGTACTCCCCTTGGGATGCCTTGAACAGCTGCAGTGTGCCTGGAGCTAAGGGCTTCCTAGTTTTAAAAATCCTAGACCTAGGCCTAAGCCTAACAGTAACCCTGGGAAGGTAAATCAGCCTGGTGTTAGGCTTCTTGCCAAGGAAAAAGCCGTGAAAGCAGCCATGTTGTGGCACTTTTGCACTCCCTTTTGGATGCCTTTCACAGCTCCAGTGTGCCTGGAACTCAGGGCTTCCTGCTTTTAAAAATCCTAGCCCTAGGCCGAACCCCAACCCTAAGACGAGAAAGGCAAATCAGCCAGGAATTAGGCATGTCCCCAAGGAAAAAGCTGTGGAGGCAGGCATGTTGTGGTACTTTTGCGCTCTTCTTGGCTAGTCCTTCGCAGCTGCTGTGTTCTTGGAACTCAGGGCTTTCTGGTTAATAGACCCTTACCCTAGGCGTAACTCAAACCTTAACCCTAGGAAGGAAAATCAGCCTATGGTTCGGGATGGTCTCATGGAAATATCAGTGGTGGCAGCCAAGTTGCGTCACTTTTGCGCTCCCCTTGGGATGCCTGCCTTTCGCAGCTGCAGTGTGCCTGGAGCCCAGGGCTTCCTGGTTTTAAAAGTCCTAGGCCTAAGCCTAACAGTAACCCTAGGAAGGTAAATCAGCCGGGTATTAGGGTTCTTCCTAAGGGAAAAGCCGTGAAAGCAGCCATGTTGTGGCACTTCTGCACTCCCTTTGGGATGCCTTTGGCAGATGAAGTAAGCCTGGAACTCAGGGCTTCCTGGTTAAAGAAATCCAAGCCCTAGGCTGAAGCCTAACCCTAACCCTAGGCAGATAAATCAGCCTAGGTATAGGGATGGTGCCAAGGAAAAAGCTGTGAAAGCTGCCATGTTGTTGCACTTTTGTACTCCCCTTGGGATGCCTTGAACAGCTGCAGTGTGCCTGGAGCTAAGGGCTTCCTAGTTTTAAAAATCCTAGACCTAGGCCTAAGCCTAACAGTAACCCTGGGAAGGTAAATCAGCCTGGTGTTAGGCTTCTTGCCAAGGAAAAAGCCGTGAAAGCAGCCATGTTGTGGCACTTTTGCACTCCCTTTTGGATGCCTTTCACAGCTGCAGTGTGCCTGGAACTCAGGGCTTCCTGATTTTAAAAATCCTAGCCCTAGGCCGAACCCCAACCCTAAGACGAGAAAGTCAAATCAGCCAGGAATTAGGCATGTCCCCAAGGAAAAAGCTGTGGAGGCAGGCATGTTGTGGTACTTTTGCGCTCTTCTTGGCTAGTCCTTCGCAGCTGCTGCGTTCTTGGAACTCAGGGCTTTCTGGTTAATAGACCCTTACCCTAGGCGTAACTCAAACCTTAACCCTAGGAAGGAAAATCAGCCTATGGTTCGGGATGGTCTCATGGAAATATCAGTGGTGGCAGCCAAGTTGCGTCACTTTTGCGCTCCCCTTGGGATGCCTTTCGCAGCTGCAGTGTGCCTGGAGCCCAGGGCTTCCTGGTTTTAAAAGTCCTAGGCCTAAGCCTAACAGTAACCCTAGGAAGGTAAATCAGCCGGGTATTAGGGTTCTTCCTAAGGGAAAAGCCGTGAAAGCAGCCATGTTGTGGCACTTCTGCACTCCCTTTGGGATGCCTTTGGCAGATGAAGTAAGCCTGGAACTCAGGGCTTCCTGGTTAAAGAAATCACAGCCCTAGGCTGAACCCTAACCCTAACCCTAGGCAGATAAATCAGCCTAGGTATAGGGATGGCGCCAAGGAAAAAGCTGTGAAAGCTGCCATGTTGTTGCACTTTTGTACTCCCCTTGGGATGCCTTGAACAGCTGCAGTGTGCCTGGAGCTAAGGGCTTCCTAGTTTTAAAAATCCTAGCCCTAGGCCTAAGCCTAACAGTAACCCTGGGAAGGTAAATCAGCCTGGTGTTAGGCTTCTTGCCAAGGAAAAAGCCGTGAAACAGCCATGTTGTGGCACTTTTGCACTCCCTTTTGGATGCCTTTCACAGCTCCAGTGTGCCTGGAACTCAGGGCTTCCTGCTTTTAAAAATCCTAGCCCTAGGCCGAACCCCAACCCTAAGACGAGAAAGGCAAATCAGCCAGGAATTAGGCATGTCCCCAAGGAAAAAGCTGTGGAGGCAGGCATGTTGTGGTACTTTTGCGCTCTTCTTGGCTAGTCCTTCGCAGCTGCTGTGTTCTTGGAACTCAGGGCTTTCTGGTTAATAGAGCCCTTACCCTAGGCGTAACTCAAACCTTAACCCTAGGAAGGAAAATCAGCCTATGGTTCGGGATGCTCTCATGGAAATATCAGTGGTGGCAGCCAAGTTGCGTCACTTTTGCGCTCCCCTATGGGATGCCTGCCTTTCGCAGCTGCAGTGTGCCTGGAGCCCAGGGCTTCCTGGTTTTAAAAGTCCTAGGCCTAAGCCTAACAGTAACCCTAGGAAGGTAAATCAGCCGGGTATTAGGGTTCTTCCTAAGGGAAAAGCCGTGAAAGCAGCCATGTTGTGGCACTTCTGCACTCCCTTTGGGATGCCTTTGGCAGATGAAGTAAGCCTGGAACTCAGGGCTTCCTGGTTAAAGAAATCCAAGCCCTAGGCTGAAGCCTAACCCTAACCCTAGGCAGATAAATCAGCCTATGTATAGGGATGGTGCCAAGGAAAAAGCTGTGAAAGCTGCCATGTTGTTGCACTTTTGTACTCCCCTTGGGATGCCTTGAACAGCTGCAGTGTGCCTGGAGCTAAGGGCTTCCTAGTTTTAAAAATCCTAGCCCTAGGCCTAAGCCTAACAGTAACCCTGGGAAGGTAAATCAGCCTGGTGTTAGGCGTCTTGCCAAGGAAAAAGCCGTGAAAGCAGCCATGTTGTGGCACTTTTGCACTCCCTTTTGGATGCCTTTCACAGCTCCAGTGTGCCTGGAACTCAGGGCTTCCTGATTTTAAAAATCCTAGCCCTAGGCCGAACCCCAACCCTAAGACGAGAAAGGCAAATCAGCCAGGAATTAGGCATGTCCCCAAGGAAAAAACTGTGGAGGCAGGCATGTTGTGGTACTTTTGCGCTCTTCTTGGCTAGTCCTTCGCAGCTGCTGTGTTCTTGGAACTCAGGGCTTTCTGGTTAATAGAGCCCTTACCCTAGGCGTAACTCAAACCTTAACCCTAGGAAGGAAAATCAGCCTATGGTTCGGGATGGTCTCATGGAAATATCAGTGGTGGCAGCCAAGTTGCGTCACTTTTGCGCTCACCTTGGGATGCCTGCCTTTCGCAGCTGCAGTGTGCCTGGAGCCCAGGGCTTCCTGGTTTTAAAAGTCCTAGGCCTAAGCCTAACAGTAACCCTAGGAAGGTAAATCAGCCGGGTATTAGGGTTCTTCCTAAGGGAAAAGCCGTGAAAGCAGCCATGTTGTGGCACTTCTGCACTCCCTTTGGGATGCCTTTGGCAGATGAAGTAAGCCTGGAACTCAGGGCTTCCTGGTTAAAGAAATCCAAGCCCTAGGCTGAAGCCTAACCCTAACCCTAGGCAGATAAATCAGCCTAGGTATAGGGATGGTGCCAAGGAAAAAGCTGTGAAAGCTGCCATGTTGTTGCACTTTTGTACTCCCCTTGGGATGCCTTGAACAGCTGCAGTGTGCCTGGAGCTAAGGGCTTCCTAGTTTTAAAAATCCTAGCCCTAGGCCTAAGCCTAACAGTAACCCTGGGAAGGTAAATCAGCCTGGTGTTAGGCGTCTTGCCAAGGAAAAAGCCGTGAAAGCAGCCATGTTGTGGCACTTTTGCACTCCCTTTTGGATGCCTTTCACAGCTGCAGTGTGCCTGGAACTCAGGGCTTCCTGCTTTTAAAAATCCTAGCCCTAGGCCGAACCCCAACCCTAAGACGAGAAAGGCAAATCAGCCAGGAATTAGGCATGTCCCCAAGGAAAAAGCTGTGGAGGCAGGCATGTTGTGCTACTTTTGCGCTCTTCTTGGCTAGTCCTTCGCAGCTGCTGTGTTCTTGGAACTCAGGGCTTTCTGGTTAATAGAGCCCTTACCCTAGGCGTAACTCAAACCTTAACCCTAGGAAGGAAAATCAGCCTATGGTTCGGGATGGTCTCATGGAAATATCAGTGGTGGCAGCCAAGTTGCGTCACTTTTGCGCTCCCCTTGGGATGCCTTTCGCAGCTGCAGTGTGCCTGGAGCCCAGGGCTTCCTGGTTTTAAAAGTCCTAGGCCTAAGCCTAACAGTAACCCTAGGAAGGTAAATCAGCCGGGTATTAGGCTTCTTCCTAAGGGAAAAGCCGTGAAAGCAGCCATGTTGTGGCACTTCTGCACTCCCTTTGGGATGCCTTTGGCAGATGAAGTAAGCCTGGAACTCAGGGCTTCCTGGTTAAAGAAATCCAAGCCCTAGGCTGAACCCTAACCCTAACCCTAGGCAGATAAATCAGCCTAGGTATAGGGATGGTGCCAAGGAAAAAGCTGTGAAAGCTGCCATGTTGTTGCACTTTTGTACTCCCCTTGGGATGCCTTGAACAGCTGCAGTGTGCCTGGAGCTAAGGGCTTCCTAGTTTTAAAAATCCTAGACCTAGGCCTAAGCCTAACAGTAACCCTGGGAAGGTAAATCAGCCTGGTGTTAGGCTTCTTGCCAAGGAAAAAGCCGTGAAAGCAGCCATGTTGTGGCACTTTTGCACTCCCTTTTGGATGCCTTTCACAGCTGCAGTGTGCCTGGAACTCAGGGCTTCCTGCTTTTAAAAATCCTAGCCCTAGGCCGAACCCCAACCCTAAGACGAGAAAGGCAAATCAGCCAGGAATTAGGCATGTCCCCAAGGAAAAAGCTGTGGAGGCAGGCATGTTGTGGTACTTTTGCGCTCTTCTTGGCTAGTCCTTCGCAGCTGCTGTGTTCTTGGAACTCAGGGCTTTCTGGTTAATAGAGCCCTTACCCTAGGCGTAACTCAAACCTTAACCCTAGGAAGGAAAATCAGCCTATGGTTCGGGATGGTCTCATGGAAATATCAGTGGTGGCAGCCAAGTTGCGTCACTTTTGCGCTCACCTTGGGATGCCTGCCTTTCGCAGCTGCAGTGTGCCTGGAGCCCAGGGCTTCCTGGTTTTAAAAGTCCTAGGCCTAAGCCTAACAGTAACCCTAGGAAGGTAAATCAGCCGGGTATTAGGCTTCTTCCTAAGGGAAAAGCCGTGAAAGCAGCCATGTTGTGGCACTTCTGCACTCCCTTTGGGATGCCTTTGGCAGATGAAGTAAGCCTGGAACTCAGGGCTTCCTGGTTAAAGAAATCACAGCCCTAGGCTGAACCCTAACCCTAACCCTAGGCAGATAAATCAGCCTAGGTATAGGGATGGTGCCAAGGAAAAAGCTGTGAAAGCTGCCATGTTGTTGCACTTTTGTACTCCCCTTGGGATGCCTTGAACAGCTGCAGTGTGCCTGGAGCTAAGGGCTTCCTAGTTTTAAAAATCCTAGCCCTAGGCCTAAGCCTAACAGTAACCCTGGGAAGGTAAATCAGCCTGGTGTTAGGCGTCTTGCCAAGGAAAAAGCCGTGAAACAGCCATGTTGTGGCACTTTTGCACTCCCTTTTGGATGCCTTTCACAGCTCCAGTGTGCCTGGAACTCAGGGCTTCCTGATTTTAAAAATCCTAGCCCTAGGCCGAACCCCAACCCTAAGACGAGAAAGGCAAATCAGCCAGGAATTAGGCATGTCCCCAAGGAAAAAGCTGTGGAGGCAGGCATGTTGTGGTACTTTTGCGCTCTTCTTGGCTAGTCCTTCGCAGCTGCTGTGTTCTTGGAACTCAGGGCTTTCTGGTTAATAGAGCCCTTACCCTAGGCGTAACTCAAACCTTAACCCTAGGAAGGAAAATCAGCCTATGGTTCGGGATGGTCTCATGGAAATATCAGTGGTGGCAGCCAAGTTGCGTCACTTTTGCGCTCCCCTTGGGATGCCTGCCTTTCGCAGCTGCAGTGTGCCTGGAGCCCAGGGCTTCCTGGTTTTAAAAGTCCTAGGCCTAAGCCTAACAGTAACCCTAGGAAGGTAAATCAGCCGGGTATTAGGGTTCTTCCTAAGGGAAAAGCCGTGAAAGCAGCCATGTTGTGGCACTTCTGCACTCCCTTTGGGATGCCTTTGGCAGATGAAGTAAGCCTGGAACTCAGGGCTTCCTGGTTAAAGAAATCCAAGCCCTAGGCTGAACCCTAACCCTAACCCTAGGCAGATAAATCAGCCTAGGTATAGGGATGGTGCCAAGGAAAAAGCTGTGAAAGCTGCCATGTTGTTGCACTTTTGTACTCCCCTTGGGATGCCTTGAACAGCTGCAGTGTGCCTGGAGCTAAGGGCTTCCTAGTTTTAAAAATCCTAGACCTAGGCCTAAGCCTAACAGTAACCCTGGGAAGGTAAATCAGCCTGGTGTTAGGCTTCTTGCCAAGGAAAAAGCCGTGAAAGCAGCCATGTTGTGGCACTTTTGCACTCCCTTTTGGATGCCTTTCACAGCTCCAGTGTGCCTGGAACTCAGGGCTTCCTGCTTTTAAAAATCCTAGCCCTAGGCCGAACCCCAACCCTAAGACGAGAAAGGCAAATCAGCCAGGAATTAGGCATGTCCCCAAGGAAAAAGCTGTGGAGGCAGGCATGTTGTGCTACTTTTGCGCTCTTCTTGGGTAGTCCTTCGCAGCTGCTGTGTTCTTGGAACTCAGGGCTTTCTGGTTAATAGACCCTTACCCTAGGCGTAACTCAAACCTTAACCCTAGGAAGGAAAATCAGCCTATGGTTCGGGATGGTCTCATGGAAATATCAGTGGTGGCAGCCAAGTTGCGTCACTTTTGCGCTCCCCTTGGGATGCCTGCCTTTCGCAGCTGCAGTGTGCCTGGAGCCCAGGGCTTCCTGGTTTTAAAAGTCCTAGGCCTAAGCCTAACAGTAACCCTAGGAAGGTAAATCAGCCGGGTATTAGGGTTCTTCCTAAGGGAAAAGCCGTGAAAGCAGCCATGTTGTGGCACTTCTGCACTCCCTTTGGGATGCCTTTGGCAGATGAAGTAAGCCTGGAACTCAGGGCTTCCTGGTTAAAGAAATCCAAGCCCTAGGCTGAACCCTAACCCTAACCCTAGGCAGATAAATCAGCCTAGGTATAGGGATGGTGCCAAGGAAAAAGCTGTGAAAGCTGCCATGTTGTTGCACTTTTGTACTCCCCTTGGGATGCCTTGAACAGCTGCAGTGTGCCTGGAGCTAAGGGCTTCCTAGTTTTAAAAATCCTAGCCCTAGGCCTAAGCCTAACAGTAACCCTGGGAAGGTAAATCAGCCTGGTGTTAGGCGTCTTGCCAAGGAAAAAGCCGTGAAAGCAGCCATGTTGTGGCACTTTTGCACTCCCTTTTGGATGCCTTTCACAGCTCCAGTGTGCCTGGAACTCAGGGCTTCCTGCTTTTAAAAATCCTAGCCCTAGGCCGAACCCCAACCCTAAGACGAGAAAGGCAAATCAGCCAGGAATTAGGCATGTCCCCAAGGAAAAAGCTGTGGAGGCAGGCATGTTGTGGTACTTTTGCGCTCTTCTTGGCTAGTCCTTCGCAGCTGCTGTGTTCTTGGAACTCAGGGCTTTCTGGTTAATAGACCCTTACCCTAGGCGTAACTCAAACCTTAAGCCTAGGAAGGAAAATCAGCCTATGGTTCGGGATGGTCTCATGGAAATATCAGTGGTGGCAGCCAAGTTGCGTCACTTTTGCGCTCCCCTTGGGATGCCTTTCGCAGCTGCAGTGTGCCTGGAGCCCAGGGCTTCCTGGTTTTAAAAGTCCTAGGCCTAAGCCTAACAGTAACCCTAGGAAGGTAAATCAGCCGGGTATTAGGGTTCTTCCTAAGGGAAAAGCCGTGAAAGCAGCCATGTTGTGGCACTTCTGCACTCCCTTTGGGATGCCTTTGGCAGATGAAGTAAGCCTGGAACTCAGGGCTTCCTGGTTAAAGAAATGCAAGCCCTAGGCTGAACCCTAACCCTAACCCTAGGCAGATAAATCAGCCTAGGTATAGGGATGGTGCCAAGGAAAAAGCTGTGAAAGCTGCCATGTTGTTGCACTTTTGTACTCCCCTTGGGATGCCTTGAACAGCTGCAGTGTGCCTGGAGCTAAGGGCTTCCTAGTTTTAAAAATCCTAGACCTAGGCCTAAGCCTAACAGTAACCCTGGGAAGGTAAATCAGCCTGGTGTTAGGCTTCTTGCCAAGGAAAAAGCCGTGAAAGCAGCCATGTTGTGGCACTTTTGCACTCCCTTTTGGATGCCTTTCACAGCTCCAGTGTGCCTGGAACTCAGGGCTTCCTGCTTTTAAAAATCCTAGCCCTAGGCCGAACCCCAACCCTAAGACGAGAAAGGCAAATCAGCCAGGAATTAGGCATGTCCCCAAGGAAAAAGCTGTGGAGGCAGGCATGTTGTGGTACTTTTGCGCTCTTCTTGGGTAGTCCTTCGCAGCTGCTGTGTTCTTGGAACTCAGGGCTTTCTGGTTAATAGACCCTTACCCTAGGCGTAACTCAAACCTTAACCCTAGGAAGGAAAATCAGCCTATGGTTCGGGATGGTCTCATGGAAATATCAGTGGTGGCAGCCAAGTTGCGTCACTTTTGCGCTCCCCTTGGGATGCCTGCCTTTCGCAGCTGCAGTGTGCCTGGAGCCCAGGGCTTCCTGGTTTTAAAAGTCCTAGGCCTAAGCCTAACAGTAACCCTAGGAAGGTAAATCAGCCGGGTATTAGGGTTCTTCCTAAGGGAAAAGCCGTGAAAGCAGCCATGTTGTGGCACTTCTGCACTCCCTTTGGGATGCCTTTGGCAGATGAAGTAAGCCTGGAACTCAGGGCTTCCTGGTTAAAGAAATCCAAGCCCTAGGCTGAACCCTAACCCTAACCCTAGGCAGATAAATCAGCCTAGGTATAGGGATGGTGCCAAGGAAAAAGCTGTGAAAGCTGCCATGTTGTTGCACTTTTGTACTCCCCTTGGGATGCCTTGAACAGCTGCAGTGTGCCTGGAGCTAAGGGCTTCCTAGTTTTAAAAATCCTAGACCTAGGCCTAAGCCTAACAGTAACCCTGGGAAGGTAAATCAGCCTGGTGTTAGGCTTCTTGCCAAGGAAAAAGCCGTGAAAGCAGCCATGTTGTGGCACTTTTGCACTCCCTTTTGGATGCCTTTCACAGCTCCAGTGTGCCTGGAACTCAGGGCTTCCTGATTTTAAAAATCCTAGCCCTAGGCCGAACCCCAACCCTAAGACGAGAAAGGCAAATCAGCCAGGAATTAGGCATGTCCCCAAGGAAAAAGCTGTGGAGGCAGGCATGTTGTGGTACTTTTGCGCTCTTCTTGGCTAGTCCTTCGCAGCTGCTGCGTTCTTGGAACTCAGGGCTTTCTGGTTAATAGACCCTTACCCTAGGCGTAACTCAAACCTTAACCCTAGGAAGGAAAATCAGCCTATGGTTCGGGATGGTCTCATGGAAATATCAGTGGTGGCAGCCAAGTTGCGTCACTTTTGCGCTCACCTTGGGATGCCTTTCGCAGCTGCAGTGTGCCTGGAGCCCAGGGCTTCCTGGTTTTAAAAGTCCTAGGCCTAAGCCTAACAGTAACCCTAGGAAGGTAAATCAGCCGGGTATTAGGGTTCTTCCTAAGGGAAAAGCCGGGAAAGCAGCCATGTTGTGGCACTTCTGCACTCCCTTTGGGATGCCTTTGGCAGATGAAGTAAGCCTGGAACTCAGGGCTTCCTGGTTAAAGAAATCACAGCCCTAGGCTGAACCCTAACCCTAACCCTAGGCAGATAAATCAGCCTAGGTATAGGGATGGCGCCAAGGAAAAAGCTGTGAAAGCTGCCATGTTGTTGCACTTTTGTACTCCCCTTGGGATGCCTTGAACAGCTGCAGTGTGCCTGGAGCTAAGGGCTTCCTAGTTTTAAAAATCCTAGCCCTAGGCCTAAGCCTAACAGTAACCCTGGGAAGGTAAATCAGCCTGGTGTTAGGCTTCTTGCCAAGGAAAAAGCCGTGAAACAGCCATGTTGTGGCACTTTTGCACTCCCTTTTGGATGCCTTTCACAGCTCCAGTGTGCCTGGAACTCAGGGCTTCCTGCTTTTAAAAATCCTAGCCCTAGGCCGAACCCCAACCCTAAGACGAGAAAGGCAAATCAGCCAGGAATTAGGCATGTCCCCAAGGAAAAAGCTGTGGAGGCAGGCATGTTGTGGTACTTTTGCGCTCTTCTTGGCTAGTCCTTCGCAGCTGCTGTGTTCTTGGAACTCAGGGCTTTCTGGTTAATAGAGCCCTTACCCTAGGCGTAACTCAAACCTTAACCCTAGGAAGGAAAATCAGCCTATGGTTCGGGATGGTCTCATGGAAATATCAGTGGTGGCAGCCAAGTTGCGTCACTTTTGCGCTCCCCTTGGGATGCCTGCCTTTCGCAGCTGCAGTGTGCCTGGAGCCCAGGGCTTCCTGGTTTTAAAAGTCCTAGGCCTAAGCCTAACAGTAACCCTAGGAAGGTAAATCAGCCGGGTATTAGGGTTCTTCCTAAGGGAAAAGCCGTGAAAGCAGCCATGTTGTGGCACTTCTGCACTCCCTTTGGGATGCCTTTGGCAGATGAAGTAAGCCTGGAACTCAGGGCTTCCTGGTTAAAGAAATCCAAGCCCTAGGCTGAACCCTAACCCTAACCCTAGGCAGATAAATCAGCCTAGGTATAGGGATGGTGCCAAGGAAAAAGCTGTGAAAGCTGCCATGTTGTTGCACTTTTGTACTCCCCTTGGGATGCCTTGAACAGCTGCAGTGTGCCTGGAGCTAAGGGCTTCCTAGTTTTAAAAATCCTAGACCTAGGCCTAAGCCTAACAGTAACCCTGGGAAGGTAAATCAGCCTGGTGTTAGGCTTCTTGCCAAGGAAAAAGCCGTGAAAGCAGCCATGTTGTGGCACTTTTGCACTCCCTTTTGGATGCCTTTCACAGCTCCAGTGTGCCTGGAACTCAGGGCTTCCTGCTTTTAAAAATCCTAGCCCTAGGCCGAACCCCAACCCTAAGACGAGAAAGGCAAATCAGCCAGGAATTAGGCATGTCCCCAAGGAAAAAGCTGTGGAGGCAGGCATGTTGTGCTACTTTTGCGCTCTTCTTGGCTAGTCCTTCGCAGCTGCTGTGTTCTTGGAACTCAGGGCTTTCTGGTTAATAGACCCTTACCCTAGGCGTAACTCAAACCTTAACCCTAGGAAGGAAAATCAGCCTATGGTTCGGGATGGTCTCATGGAAATATCAGTGGTGGCAGCCAAGTTGCGTCACTTTTGCGCTCCCCTTGGGATGCCTTTCGCAGCTGCAGTGTGCCTGGAGCCCAGGGCTTCCTGGTTTTAAAAGTCCTAGGCCTAAGCCTAACAGTAACCTTAGGAAGGTAAATCAGCCGGGTATTAGGGTTCTTCCTAAGGGAAAAGCCGTGAAAGCAGCCATGTTGTGGCACTTCTGCACTCCCTTTGGGATGCCTTTGGCAGATGAAGTAAGCCTGGAACTCAGGGCTTCCTGGTTAAAGAAATCCAAGCCCTAGGCTGAACCCTAACCCTAACCCTAGGCAGATAAATCAACCTAGGTATAGGGATGGTGCCAAGGAAAAAGCTGTGAAAGCTGCCATGTTGTTGCACTTTTGTACTCCCCTTGGGATGCCTTGAACAGCTGCAGTGTGCCTGGAGCTAAGGGCTTCCTAGTTTTAAAAATCCTAGCCCTAGGCCTAAGCCTAACAGTAACCCTGGGAAGGTAAATCAGCCTGGTGTTAGGCTTCTTGCCAAGGAAAAAGCCGTGAAAGCAGCCATGTTGTGGCACTTTTGCACTCCCTTTTGGATGCCTTTCACAGCTGCAGTGTGCCTGGAACTCAGGGCTTCCTGCTTTTAAAAATCCTAGCCCTAGGCCGAACCCCAACCCTAAGACGAGAAAGGCAAATCAGCCAGGAATTAGGCATGTCCCCAAGGAAAAAGCTGTGGAGGCAGGCATGTTGTGCTACTTTTGCGCTCTTCTTGGCTAGCCCTTCGCAGCTGCTGCGTTCTTGGAACTCAGGGCTTTCTGGTTAATAGACCCTTACCCTAGGCGTAACTCAAACCTTAACCCTAGGAAGGAAAATCAGCCTATGGTTCGGGATGGTCTCATGGAAATATCAGTGGTGGCAGCCAAGTTGCGTCACTTTTGCGCTCACCTTGGGATGCCTTTCGCAGCTGCAGTGTGCCTGGAGCCCAGGGCTTCCTGGTTTTAAAAGTCCTAGGCCTAAGCCTAACAGTAACCCTAGGAAGGTAAATCAGCCGGGTATTAGGGTTCTTCCTAAGGGAAAAGCCGGGAAAGCAGCCATGTTGTGGCACTTCTGCACTCCCTTTGGGATGCCTTTGGCAGATGAAGTAAGCCTGGAACTCAGGGCTTCCTGGTTAAAGAAATCACAGCCCTAGGCTGAACCCTAACCCTAACCCTAGGCAGATAAATCAGCCTAGGTATAGGGATGGCGCCAAGGAAAAAGCTGTGAAAGCTGCCATGTTGTTGCACTTTTGTACTCCCCTTGGGATGCCTTGAACAGCTGCAGTGTGCCTGGAGCTAAGGGCTTCCTAGTTTTAAAAATCCTAGCCCTAGGCCTAAGCCTAACAGTAACCCTGGGAAGGTAAATCAGCCTGGTGTTAGGCTTCTTGCCAAGGAAAAAGCCGTGAAACAGCCATGTTGTGGCACTTTTGCACTCCCTTTTGGATGCCTTTCACAGCTCCAGTGTGCCTGGAACTCAGGGCTTCCTGCTTTTAAAAATCCTAGCCCTAGGCCGAACCCCAACCCTAAGACGAGAAAGGCAAATCAGCCAGGAATTAGGCATGTCCCCAAGGAAAAAGCTGTGGAGGCAGGCATGTTGTGGTACTTTTGCGCTCTTCTTGGCTAGTCCTTCGCAGCTGCTGTGTTCTTGGAACTCAGGGCTTTCTGGTTAATAGAGCCCTTACCCTAGGCGTAACTCAAACCTTAACCCTAGGAAGGAAAATCAGCCTATGGTTCGGGATGGTCTCATGGAAATATCAGTGGTGGCAGCCAAGTTGCGTCACTTTTGCGCTCCCCTTGGGATGCCTGCCTTTCGCAGCTGCAGTGTGCCTGGAGCCCAGGGCTTCCTGGTTTTAAAAGTCCTAGGCCTAAGCCTAACAGTAACCCTAGGAAGGTAAATCAGCCGGGTATTAGGGTTCTTCCTAAGGGAAAAGCCGTGAAAGCAGCCATGTTGTGGCACTTCTGCACTCCCTTTGGGATGCCTTTGGCAGATGAAGTAAGCCTGGAACTCAGGGCTTCCTGGTTAAAGAAATCCAAGCCCTAGGCTGAACCCTAACCCTAACCCTAGGCAGATAAATCAGCCTAGGTATAGGGATGGTGCCAAGGAAAAAGCTGTGAAAGCTGCCATGTTGTTGCACTTTTGTACTCCCCTTGGGATGCCTTGAACAGCTGCAGTGTGCCTGGAGCTAAGGGCTTCCTAGTTTTAAAAATCCTAGACCTAGGCCTAAGCCTAACAGTAACCCTGGGAAGGTAAATCAGCCTGGTGTTAGGCTTCTTGCCAAGGAAAAAGCCGTGAAAGCAGCCATGTTGTGGCACTTTTGCACTCCCTTTTGGATGCCTTTCACAGCTCCAGTGTGCCTGGAACTCAGGGCTTCCTGCTTTTAAAAATCCTAGCCCTAGGCCGAACCCCAACCCTAAGACGAGAAAGGCAAATCAGCCAGGAATTAGGCATGTCCCCAAGGAAAAAGCTGTGGAGGCAGGCATGTTGTGGTACTTTTGCGCTCTTCTTGGCTAGTCCTTCGCAGCTGCTGTGTTCTTGGAACTCAGGGCTTTCTGGTTAATAGACCCTTACCCTAGGCGTAACTCAAACCTTAACCCTAGGAAGGAAAATCAGCCTATGGTTCGGGATGGTCTCATGGAAATATCAGTGGTGGCAGCCAAGTTGCGTCACTTTTGCGCTCCCCTTGGGATGCCTTTCGCAGCTGCAGTGTGCCTGGAGCCCAGGGCTTCCTGGTTTTAAAAGTCCTAGGCCTAAGCCTAACAGTAACCTTAGGAAGGTAAATCAGCCGGGTATTAGGGTTCTTCCTAAGGGAAAAGCCGTGAAAGCAGCCATGTTGTGGCACTTCTGCACTCCCTTTGGGATGCCTTTGGCAGATGAAGTAAGCCTGGAACTCAGGGCTTCCTGGTTAAAGAAATCCAAGCCCTAGGCTGAACCCTAACCCTAACCCTAGGCAGATAAATCAACCTAGGTATAGGGATGGTGCCAAGGAAAAAGCTGTGAAAGCTGCCATGTTGTTGCACTTTTGTACTCCCCTTGGGATGCCTTGAACAGCTGCAGTGTGCCTGGAGCTAAGGGCTTCCTAGTTTTAAAAATCCTAGCCCTAGGCCTAAGCCTAACAGTAACCCTGGGAAGGTAAATCAGCCTGGTGTTAGGCTTCTTGCCAAGGAAAAAGCCGTGAAAGCAGCCATGTTGTGGCACTTTTGCACTCCCTTTTGGATGCCTTTCACAGCTGCAGTGTGCCTGGAACTCAGGGCTTCCTGCTTTTAAAAATCCTAGCCCTAGGCCGAACCCCAACCCTAAGACGAGAAAGGCAAATCAGCCAGGAATTAGGCATGTCCCCAAGGAAAAAGCTGTGGAGGCAGGCATGTTGTGCTACTTTTGCGCTCTTCTTGGCTAGTCCTTCGCAGCTGCTGCGTTCTTGGAACTCAGGGCTTTCTGGTTAATAGACCCTTACCCTAGGCGTAACTCAAACCTTAACCCTAGGAAGGAAAATCAGCCTATGGTTCGGGATGGTCTCATGGAAATATCAGTGGTGGCAGCCAAGTTGCGTCACTTTTGCGCTCCCCTTGGGATGCCTGCCTTTCGCAGCTGCAGTGTGCCTGGAGCCCAGGGCTTCCTGGTTTTAAAAGTCCTAGGCCTAAGCCTAACAGTAACCCTAGGAAGGTAAATCAGCCGGGTATTAGGGTTCTTCCTAAGGGAAAAGCCGTGAAAGCAGCCATGTTGTGGCACTTCTGCACTCCCTTTGGGATGCCTTTGGCAGATGAAGTAAGCCTGGAACTCAGGGCTTCCTGGTTAAAGAAATCCAAGCCCTAGGCTGAAGCCTAACCCTAACCCTAGGCAGATAAATCAGCCTAGGTATAGGGATGGTGCCAAGGAAAAAGCTGTGAAAGCTGCCATGTTGTTGCACTTTTGTACTCCCCTTGGGATGCCTTGAACAGCTGCAGTGTGCCTGGAGCTAAGGGCTTCCTAGTTTTAAAAATCCTAGCCCTAGGCCTAAGCCTAACAGTAACCCTGGGAAGGTAAATCAGCCTGGTGTTAGGCGTCTTGCCAAGGAAAAAGCCGTGAAAGCAGCCATGTTGTGGCACTTTTGCACTCCCTTTTGGATGCCTTTCACAGCTCCAGTGTGCCTGGAACTCAGGGCTTCCTGCTTTTAAAAATCCTAGCCCTAGGCCGAACCCCAACCCTAAGACGAGAAAGGCAAATCAGCCAGGAATTAGGCATGTCCCCAAGGAAAAAGCTGTGGAGGCAGGCATGTTGTGGTACTTTTGCGCTCTTCTTGGGTAGTCCTTCGCAGCTGCTGTGTTCTTGGAACTCAGGGCTTTCTGGTTAATAGACCCTTACCCTAGGCGTAACTCAAACCTTAACCCTAGGAAGGAAAATCAGCCTATGGTTCGGGATGGTCTCATGGAAATATCAGTGGTGGCAGCCAAGTTGCGTCACTTTTGCGCTCCCCTTGGGATGCCTTTCGCAGCTGCAGTGTGCCTGGAGCCCAGGGCTTCCTGGTTTTAAAAGTCCTAGGCCTAAGCCTAACAGTAACCCTAGGAAGGTAAATCAGCCGGGTATTAGGGTTCTTCCTAAGGGAAAAGCCGTGAAAGCAGCCATGTTGTGGCACTTCTGCACTCCCTTTGGGATGCCTTTGGCAGATGAAGTAAGCCTGGAACTCAGGGCTTCCTGGTTAAAGAAATCCAAGCCCTAGGCTGAACCCTAACCCTAACCCTAGGCAGATAAATCAGCCTAGGTATAGGGATGGTGCCAAGGAAAAAGCTGTGAAAGCTGCCATGTTGTTGCACTTTTGTACTCCCCTTGGGATGCCTTGAACAGCTGCAGTGTGCCTGGAGCTAAGGGCTTCCTAGTTTTAAAAATCCTAGACCTAGGCCTAAGCCTAACAGTAACCCTGGGAAGGTAAATCAGCCTGGTGTTAGGCTTCTTGCCAAGGAAAAAGCCGTGAAAGCAGCCATGTTGTGGCACTTTTGCACTCCCTTTTGGATGCCTTTCACAGCTCCAGTGTGCCTGGAACTCAGGGCTTCCTGCTTTTAAAAATCCTAGCCCTAGGCCGAACCCCAACCCTAAGACGAGAAAGGCAAATCAGCCAGGAATTAGGCATGTCCCCAAGGAAAAAGCTGTGGAGGCAGGCATGTTGTGGTACTTTTGCGCTCTTCTTGGCTAGTCCTTCGCAGCTGCTGTGTTCTTGGAACTCAGGGCTTTCTGGTTAATAGACCCTTACCCTAGGCGTAACTCAAACCTTAACCCTAGGAAGGAAAATCAGCCTATGGTTCGGGATGGTCTCATGGAAATATCAGTGGTGGCAGCCAAGTTGCGTCACTTTTGCGCTCCCCTTGGGATGCCTTTCGCAGCTGCAGTGTGCCTGGAGCCCAGGGCTTCCTGGTTTTAAAAGTCCTAGGCCTAAGCCTAACAGTAACCTTAGGAAGGTAAATCAGCCGGGTATTAGGGTTCTTCCTAAGGGAAAAGCCGTGAAAGCAGCCATGTTGTGGCACTTCTGCACTCCCTTTGGGATGCCTTTGGCAGATGAAGTAAGCCTGGAACTCAGGGCTTCCTGGTTAAAGAAATCCAAGCCCTAGGCTGAACCCTAACCCTAACCCTAGGCAGATAAATCAACCTAGGTATAGGGATGGTGCCAAGGAAAAAGCTGTGAAAGCTGCCATGTTGTTGCACTTTTGTACTCCCCTTGGGATGCCTTGAACAGCTGCAGTGTGCCTGGAGCTAAGGGCTTCCTAGTTTTAAAAATCCTAGCCCTAGGCCTAAGCCTAACAGTAACCCTGGGAAGGTAAATCAGCCTGGTGTTAGGCTTCTTGCCAAGGAAAAAGCCGTGAAAGCAGCCATGTTGTGGCACTTTTGCACTCCCTTTTGGATGCCTTTCACAGCTGCAGTGTGCCTGGAACTCAGGGCTTCCTGCTTTTAAAAATCCTAGCCCTAGGCCGAACCCCAACCCTAAGACGAGAAAGGCAAATCAGCCAGGAATTAGGCATGTCCCCAAGGAAAAAGCTGTGGAGGCAGGCATGTTGTGGTACTTTTGCGCTCTTCTTGGCTAGTCCTTCGCAGCTGCTGCGTTCTTGGAACTCAGGGCTTTCTGGTTAATAGACCCTTACCCTAGGCGTAACTCAAACCTTAACCCTAGGAAGGAAAATCAGCCTATGGTTCGGGATGGTCTCATGGAAATATCAGTGGTGGCAGCCAAGTTGCGTCACTTTTGCGCTCCCCTTGGGATGCCTGCCTTTCGCAGCTGCAGTGTGCCTGGAGCCCAGGGCTTCCTGGTTTTAAAAGTCCTAGGCCTAAGCCTAACAGTAACCCTAGGAAGGTAAATCAGCCGGGTATTAGGGTTCTTCCTAAGGGAAAAGCCGTGAAAGCAGCCATGTTGTGGCACTTCTGCACTCCCTTTGGGATGCCTTTGGCAGATGAAGTAAGCCTGGAACTCAGGGCTTCCTGGTTAAAGAAATCCAAGCCCTAGGCTGAAGCCTAACCCTAACCCTAGGCAGATAAATCAGCCTAGGTATAGGGATGGTGCCAAGGAAAAAGCTGTGAAAGCTGCCATGTTGTTGCACTTTTGTACTCCCCTTGGGATGCCTTGAACAGCTGCAGTGTGCCTGGAGCTAAGGGCTTCCTAGTTTTAAAAATCCTAGCCCTAGGCCTAAGCCTAACAGTAACCCTGGGAAGGTAAATCAGCCTGGTGTTAGGCGTCTTGCCAAGGAAAAAGCCGTGAAAGCAGCCATGTTGTGGCACTTTTGCACTCCCTTTTGGATGCCTTTCACAGCTCCAGTGTGCCTGGAACTCAGGGCTTCCTGCTTTTAAAAATCCTAGCCCTAGGCCGAACCCCAACCCTAAGACGAGAAAGGCAAATCAGCCAGGAATTAGGCATGTCCCCAAGGAAAAAGCTGTGGAGGCAGGCATGTTGTGGTACTTTTGCGCTCTTCTTGGCTAGTCCTTCGCAGCTGCTGTGTTCTTGGAACTCAGGGCTTTCTGGTTAATAGACCCTTACCCTAGGCGTAACTCAAACCTTAACCCTAGGAAGGAAAATCAGCCTATGGTTCGGGATGGTCTCATGGAAATATCAGTGGTGGCAGCCAAGTTGCGTCACTTTTGCGCTCCCCTTGGGATGCCTTTCGCAGCTGCAGTGTGCCTGGAGCCCAGGGCTTCCTGGTTTTAAAAGTCCTAGGCCTAAGCCTAACAGTAACCCTAGGAAGGTAAATCAGCCGGGTATTAGGGTTCTTCCTAAGGGAAAAGCCGTGAAAGCAGCCATGTTGTGGCACTTCTGCACTCCCTTTGGGATGCCTTTGGCAGATGAAGTAAGCCTGGAACTCAGGGCTTCCTGGTTAAAAAAATCCAAGCCCTAGGCTGAACCCTAACCCTAACCCTAGGCAGATAAATCAGCCTAGGTATAGGGATGGTGCCAAGGAAAAAGCTGTGAAAGCTGCCATGTTGTTGCACTTTTGTACTCCCCTTGGGATGCCTTGAACAGCTGCAGTGTGCCTGGAGCTAAGGGCTTCCTAGTTTTAAAAATCCTAGCCCTAGGCCTAAGCCTAACAGTAACCCTGGGAAGGTAAATCAGCCTGGTGTTAGGCGTCTTGCCAAGGAAAAAGCCGTGAAAGCAGCCATGTTGTGGCACTTTTGCACTCCCTTTTGGATGCCTTTCACAGCTCCAGTGTGCCTGGAACTCAGGGCTTCCTGATTTTAAAAATCCTAGCCCTAGGCCGAACCCCAACCCTAAGACGAGAAAGGCAAATCAGCCAGGAATTAGGCATGTCCCCAAGGAAAAAGCTGTGGAGGCAGGCATGTTGTGGTACTTTTGCGCTCTTCTTGGCTAGTCCTTCGCAGCTGCTGTGTTCTTGGAACTCAGGGCTTTCTGGTTAATAGACCCTTACCCTAGGCGTAACTCAAACCTTAACCCTAGGAAGGAAAATCAGCCTATGGTTCGGGATGGTCTCATGGAAATATCAGTGGTGGCAGCCAAGTTGCGTCACTTTTGCGCTCACCTTGGGATGCCTGCCTTTTGCAGCTGCAGTGTGCCTGGAGCCCAGGGCTTCCTGGTTTTAAAAGTCCTAGGCCTAAGCCTAACAGTAACCCTGGGAAGGTAAATCAGCCTGGTGTTAGGCTTCTTGCCAAGGAAAAAGCCGTGAAAGCAGCCATGTTGTGGCACTTTTGCACTCCCTTTTGGATGCCTTTCACAGCTGCAGTGTGCCTGGAACTCAGGGCTTCCTGATTTTAAAAATCCTAGCCCTAGGCCGAACCCCAACCCTAAGACGAGAAAGGCAAATCAGCCAGGAATTAGGCATGTCCCCAAGGAAAAAGCTGTGGAGGCAGGCATGTTGTGGTACTTTTGCGCTCTTCTTGGCTAGTCCTTCGCAGCTGCTGCGTTCTTGGAACTCAGGGCTTTCTGGTTAATAGACCCTTACCCTAGGCGTAACTCAAACCTTAACCCTAGGAAGGAAAATCAGCCTATGGTTCGGGATGGTCTCATGGAAATATCAGTGGTGGCAGCCAAGTTGCGTCACTTTTGCGCTCCCCTTGGGATGCCTGCCTTTCGCAGCTGCAGTGTGCCTGGAGCCCAGGGCTTCCTGGTTTTAAAAGTCCTAGGCCTAAGCCTAACAGTAACCCTAGGAAGGTAAATCAGCCGGGTATTAGGGTTCTTCCTAAGGGAAAAGCCGTGAAAGCAGCCATGTTGTGGCACTTCTGCACTCCCTTTGGGATGCCTTTGGCAGATGAAGTAAGCCTGGAACTCAGGGCTTCCTGGTTAAAGAAATCCAAGCCCTAGGCTGAAGCCTAACCCTAACCCTAGGCAGATAAATCAGCCTAGGTATAGGGATGGTGCCAAGGAAAAAGCTGTGAAAGCTGCCATGTTGTTGCACTTTTGTACTCCCCTTGGGATGCCTTGAACAGCTGCAGTGTGCCTGGAGCTAAGGGCTTCCTAGTTTTAAAAATCCTAGCCCTAGGCCTAAGCCTAACAGTAACCCTGGGAAGGTAAATCAGCCTGGTGTTAGGCGTCTTGCCAAGGAAAAAGCCGTGAAAGCAGCCATGTTGTGGCACTTTTGCACTCCCTTTTGGATGCCTTTCACAGCTCCAGTGTGCCTGGAACTCAGGGCTTCCTGATTTTAAAAATCCTAGCCCTAGGCCGAACCCCAACCCTAAGACGAGAAAGGCAAATCAGCCAGGAATTAGGCATGTCCCCAAGGAAAAAGCTGTGGAGGCAGGCATGTTGTGGTACTTTTGCGCTCTTCTTGGCTAGTCCTTCGCAGCTGCTGTGTTCTTGGAACTCAGAGCTTTCTGGTTAATAGAGCCCTTACCCTAGGCGTAACTCAAACCTTAACCCTAGGAAGGAAAATCAGCCTATGGTTCGGGATGGTCTCATGGAAATATCAGTGGTGGCAGCCAAGTTGCGTCACTTTTGCGCTCCCCTTGGGATGCCTTTCGCAGCTGCAGTGTGCCTGGAGCCCAGGGCTTCCTGGTTTTAAAAGTCCTAGGCCTAAGCCTAACAGTAACCCTAGGAAGGTAAATCAGCCGGGTATTAGGGTTCTTCCTAAGGGAAAAGCCGTGAAAGCAGCCATGTTGTGGCACTTCTGCACTCCCTTTGGGATGCCTTTGGCAGATGAAGTAAGCCTGGAACTCAGGGCTTCCTGGTTAAAGAAATCCAAGCCCTAGGCTGAACCCTAACCCTAACCCTAGGCAGATAAATCAGCCTAGGTATAGGGATGGTGCCAAGGAAAAAGCTGTGAAAGCTGCCATGTTGTTGCACTTTTGTACTCCCCTTGGGATGCCTTGAACAGCTGCAGTGTGCCTGGAGCTAAGGGCTTCCTAGTTTTAAAAATCCTAGCCCTAGGCCTAAGCCTAACAGTAACCCTGGGAAGGTAAATCAGCCTGGTGTTAGGCGTCTTGCCAAGGAAAAAGCCGTGAAAGCAGCCATGTTGTGTCACTTTTGCACTCCCTTTTGGATGCCTTTCACAGCTGCAGTGTGCCTGGAACTCAGGGCTTCCTGCTTTTAAAAATCCTAGCCCTAGGCCGAACCCCAACCCTAAGACGAGAAAGGCAAATCAGCCAGGAATTAGGCATGTCCCCAAGGAAAAAGCTGTGGAGGCAGGCATGTTGTGGTACTTTTGCGCTCTTCTTGGCTAGTCCTTCGCAGCTGCTGTGTTCTTGGAACTCAGGGCTTTCTGGTTAATAGAGCCCTTACCCTAGGCGTAACTCAAACCTTAACCCTAGGAAGGAAAATCAGCCTATGGTTCGGGATGGTCTCATGGAAATATCAGTGGTGGCATCCAAGTTGCGTCACTTTTGCGCTCCCCTTGGGATGCCTGCCTTTCGCAGCTGCAGTGTGCCTGGAGCCCAGGGCTTCCTGGTTTTAAAAGTCCTAGGCCTAAGCCTAACAGTAACCCTAGGAAGGTAAATCAGCCGGGTATTAGGGTTCTTCCTAAGGGAAAAGCCGTGAAAGCAGCCATGTTGTGGCACTTCTGCACTCCCTTTGGGATGCCTTTGGCAGATGAAGTAAGCCTGGAACTCAGGGCTTCCTGGTTAAAGAAATCCAAGCCCTAGGCTGAACCCTAACCCTAACCCTAGGCAGATAAATCAGCCTAGGTATAGGGATGGTGCCAAGGAAAAAGCTGTGAAAGCTGCCATGTTGTTGCACTTTTGTACTCCCCTTGGGATGCCTTGAACAGCTGCAGTGTGCCTGGAGCTAAGGGCTTCCTAGTTTTAAAAATCCTAGCCCTAGGCCTAAGCCTAACAGTAACCCTGGGAAGGTAAATCAGCCTGGTGTTAGGCGTCTTGCCAAGGAAAAAGCCGTGAAAGCAGCCATGTTGTGGCACTTTTGCACTCCCTTTTGGATGCCTTTCACAGCTCCAGTGTGCCTGGAACTCAGGGCTTCCTGATTTTAAAAATCCTAGCCCTAGGCCGAACCCCAACCCTAAGACGAGAAAGGCAAATCAGCCAGGAATTAGGCATGTCCCCAAGGAAAAAGCTGTGGAGGCAGGCATGTTGTGCTACTTTTGCGCTCTTCTTGGCTAGTCCTTCGCAGCTGCTGTGTTCTTGGAACTCAGGGCTTTCTGGTTAATAGACCCTTACCCTAGGCGTAACTCAAACCTTAACCCTAGGAAGGAAAATCAGCCTATGGTTCGGGATGGTCTCATGGAAATATCAGTGGTGGCAGCCAAGTTGCGTCACTTTTGCGCTCACCTTGGGATGCCTGCCTTTCGCAGCTGCAGTGTGCCTGGAGCCCAGGGCTTCCTGGTTTTAAAAGTCCTAGGCCTAAGCCTAACAGTAACCCTAGGAAGGTAAATCAGCCGGGTATTAGGGTTCTTCCTAAGGGAAAAGCCGTGAAAGCAGCCATGTTGTGGCACTTCTGCACTCCCTTTGGGATGCCTTTGGCAGATGAAGTAAGCCTGGAACTCAGGGCTTCCTGGTTAAAGAAATCACAGCCCTAGGCTGAAGCCTAACCCTAACCCTAGGCAGATAAATCAACCTAGGTTTAGGGATGGTGCCAAGGAAAAAGCTGTGAAAGCTGCCATGTTGTTGCACTTTTGTACTCCCCTTGGGATGCCTTGAACAGCTGCAGTGTGCCTGGAGCCCAGGGCTTCCTAGTTTTAAAAATCCTAGCCCTAGGCCTAAGCCTAACAGTAACCCTGGGAAGGTAAATCAGCCTGGTGTTAGGCGTCTTGCCAAGGAAAAAGCCGTGAAAGCAGCCATGTTGTGGCACTTTTGCACTCCCTTTTGGATGCCTTTCACAGCTCCAGTGTGCCTGGAACTCAGGGCTTCCTGCTTTTAAAAATCCTAGCCCTAGGCCGAACCCCAACCCTAAGACGAGAAAGGCAAATCAGCCAGGAATTAGGCATGTCCCCAAGGAAAAAGCTGTGGAGGCAGGCATGTTGTGCTACTTTTGCGCTCTTCTTGGCTAGTCCTTCGCAGCTGCTGTGTTCTTGGAACTCAGGGCTTTCTGGTTAATAGACCCTTACCCTAGGCGTAACTCAAACCTTAACCCTAGGAAGGAAAATCAGCCTATGGTTCGGGATGGTCTCATGGAAATATCAGTGGTGGCAGCCAAGTTGCGTCACTTTTGCGCTCCCCTATGGGATGCCTGCCTTTCGCAGCTGCAGTGTGCCTGGAGCCCAGGGCTTCCTGGTTTTAAAAGTCCTAGGCCTAAGCCTAACAGTAACCCTAGGAAGGTAAATCAGCCGGGTATTAGGGTTCTTCCTAAGGGAAAAGCCGTGAAAGCAGCCATGTTGTGGCACTTCTGCACTCCCTTTGGGATGCCTTTGGCAGATGAAGTAAGCCTGGAACTCAGGGCTTCCTGGTTAAAGAAATCCAAGCCCTAGGCTGAACCCTAACCCTAACCCTAGGCAGATAAATCAGCCTAGGTATAGGGATGGTGCCAAGGAAAAAGCTGTGAAAGCTGCCATGTTGTTGCACTTTTGTACTCCCCTTGGGATGCCTTGAACAGCTGCAGTGTGCCTGGAGCTAAGGGCTTCCTAGTTTTAAAAATCCTAGACCTAGGCCTAAGCCTAACAGTAACCCTGGGAAGGTAAATCAGCCTGGTGTTAGGCTTCTTGCCAAGGAAAAAGCCGTGAAAGCAGCCATGTTGTGGCACTTTTGCACTCCCTTTTGGATGCCTTTCACAGCTCCAGTGTGCCTGGAACTCAGGGCTTCCTGATTTTAAAAATCCTAGCCCTAGGCCGAACCCCAACCCTAAGACGAGAAAGGCAAATCAGCCAGGAATTAGGCATGTCCCCAAGGAAAAAGCTGTGGAGGCAGGCATGTTGTGGTACTTTTGCGCTCTTCTTGGCTAGTCCTTCGCAGCTGCTGTGTTCTTGGAACTCAGGGCTTTCTGGTTAATAGAACCCTTACCCTAGGCGTAACTCAAACCTTAACCCTAGGAAGGAAAATCAGCCTATGGTTCGGGATGGTCTCATGGAAATATCAGTGGTGGCAGCCAAGTTGCGTCACTTTTGCGCTCACCTTGGGATGCCTTTCGCAGCTGCAGTGTGCCTGGAGCCCAGGGCTTCCTGGTTTTAAAAGTCCTAGGCCTAAGCCTAACAGTAACCCTAGGAAGGTAAATCAGCCGGGTATTAGGGTTCTTCCTAAGGGAAAAGCCGGGAAAGCAGCCATGTTGTGGCACTTCTGCACTCCCTTTGGGATGCCTTTGGCAGATGAAGTAAGCCTGGAACTCAGGGCTTCCTGGTTAAAGAAATCACAGCCCTAGGCTGAACCCTAACCCTAACCCTAGGCAGATAAATCAGCCTAGGTATAGGGATGGTGCCAAGGAAAAAGCTGTGAAAGCTGCCATGTTGTTGCACTTTTGTACTCCCCTTGGGATGCCTTGAACAGCTGCAGTGTGCCTGGAGCTAAGGGCTTCCTAGTTTTAAAAATCCTAGCCCTAGGCCTAAGCCTAACAGTAACCCTGGGAAGGTAAATCAGCCTGGTGTTAGGCTTCTTGCCAAGGAAAAAGCCGTGAAACAGCCATGTTGTGGCACTTTTGCACTCCCTTTTGGATGCCTTTCACAGCTCCAGTGTGCCTGGAACTCAGGGCTTCCTGCTTTTAAAAATCCTAGCCCTAGGCCGAACCCCAACCCTAAGACGAGAAAGGCAAATCAGCCAGGAATTAGGCATGTCCCCAAGGAAAAAGCTGTGGAGGCAGGCATGTTGTGCTACTTTTGCGCTCTTCTTGGCTAGTCCTTCGCAGCTGCTGTGTTCTTGGAACTCAGGGCTTTCTGGTTAATAGAACCCTTACCCTAGGCGTAACTCAAACCTTAACCCTAGGAAGGAAAATCAGCCTATGGTTCGGGATGGTCTCATGGAAATATCAGTGGTGGCAGCCAAGTTGCGTCACTTTTGCGCTCACCTTGGGATGCCTTTCGCAGCTGCAGTGTGCCTGGAGCCCAGGGCTTCCTGGTTTTAAAAGTCCTAGGCCTAAGCCTAACAGTAACCCTAGGAAGGTAAATCAGCCGGGTATTAGGGTTCTTCCTAAGGGAAAAGCCGGGAAAGCAGCCATGTTGTGGCACTTCTGCACTCCCTTTGGGATGCCTTTGGCAGATGAAGTAAGCCTGGAACTCAGGGCTTCCTGGTTAAAGAAATCACAGCCCTAGGCTGAACCCTAACCCTAACCCTAGGCAGATAAATCAGCCTAGGTATAGGGATGGTGCCAAGGAAAAAGCTGTGAAAGCTGCCATGTTGTTGCACTTTTGTACTCCCCTTGGGATGCCTTGAACAGCTGCAGTGTGCCTGGAGCTAAGGGCTTCCTAGTTTTAAAAATCCTAGCCCTAGGCCTAAGCCTAACAGTAACCCTGGGAAGGTAAATCAGCCTGGTGTTAGGCTTCTTGCCAAGGAAAAAGCCGTGAAACAGCCATGTTGTGGCACTTTTGCACTCCCTTTTGGATGCCTTTCACAGCTCCAGTGTGCCTGGAACTCAGGGCTTCCTGCTTTTAAAAATCCTAGCCCTAGGCCGAACCCCAACCCTAAGACGAGAAAGGCAAATCAGCCAGGAATTAGGCATGTCCCCAAGGAAAAAGCTGTGGAGGCAGGCATGTTGTGCTACTTTTGCGCTCTTCTTGGCTAGTCCTTCGCAGCTGCTGTGTTCTTGGAACTCAGGGCTTTCTGGTTAATAGACCCTTACCCTAGGCGTAACTCAGACCTTAAGCCTAGGAAGGAAAATCAGCCTATGGTTCGGGATGGTCTCATGGAAATATCAGTGGTGGCAGCCAAGTTGCGTCACTTTTGCGCTCCCCTTGGGATGCCTTTCGCAGCTGCAGTGTGCCTGGAGCCCAGGGCTTCCTGGTTTTAAAAGTCCTAGGCCTAAGCCTAACAGTAACCCTAGGAAGGTAAATCAGCCGGGTATTAGGGTTCTTCCTAAGGGAAAAGCCGTGAAAGCAGCCATGTTGTGGCACTTCTGCACTCCCTTTGGGATGCCTTTGGCAGATGAAGTAAGCCTGGAACTCAGGGCTTCCTGGTTAAAGAAATCCAAGCCCTAGGCTGAACCCTAACCCTAACCCTAGGCAGATAAATCAGCCTAGGTATAGGGATGGTGCCAAGGAAAAAGCTGTGAAAGCTGCCATGTTGTTGCACTTTTGTACTCCCCTTGGGATGCCTTGAACAGCTGCAGTGTGCCTGGAGCTAAGGGCTTCCTAGTTTTAAAAATCCTAGACCTAGGCCTAAGCCTAACAGTAACCCTGGGAAGGTAAATCAGCCTGGTGTTAGGCTTCTTGCCAAGGAAAAAGCCGTGAAAGCAGCCATGTTGTGGCACTTTTGCACTCCCTTTTGGATGCCTTTCACAGCTCCAGTGTGCCTGGAACTCAGGGCTTCCTGCTTTTAAAAATCCTAGCCCTAGGCCGAACCCCAACCCTAAGACGAGAAAGGCAAATCAGCCAGGAATTAGGCATGTCCCCAAGGAAAAAGCTGTGGAGGCAGGCATGTTGTGGTACTTTTGCGCTCTTCTTGGCTAGTCCTTCGCAGCTGCTGTGTTCTTGGAACTCAGGGCTTTCTGGTTAATAGACCCTTACCCTAGGCGTAACTCAAACCTTAACCCTAGGAAGGAAAATCAGCCTATGGTTCGGGATGGTCTCATGGAAATATCAGTGGTGGCAGCCAAGTTGCGTCACTTTTGCGCTCCCCTTGGGATGCCTGCCTTTCGCAGCTGCAGTGTGCCTGGAGCCCAGGGCTTCCTGGTTTTAAAAGTCCTAGGCCTAAGCCTAACAGTAACCCTAGGAAGGTAAATCAGCCGGGTATTAGGGTTCTTCCTAAGGGAAAAGCCGTGAAAGCAGCCATGTTGTGGCACTTCTGCACTCCCTTTGGGATGCCTTTGGCAGATGAAGTAAGCCTGGAACTCAGGGCTTCCTGGTTAAAGAAATCCAAGCCCTAGGCTGAACCCTAACCCTAACCCTAGGCAGATAAATCAGCCTAGGTATAGGGATGGTGCCAAGGAAAAAGCTGTGAAAGCTGCCATGTTGTTGCACTTTTGTACTCCCCTTGGGATGCCTTGAACAGCTGCAGTGTGCCTGGAGCTAAGGGCTTCCTAGTTTTAAAAATCCTAGACCTAGGCCTAAGCCTAACAGTAACCCTGGGAAGGTAAATCAGCCTGGTGTTAGGCTTCTTGCCAAGGAAAAAGCCGTGAAAGCAGCCATGTTGTGGCACTTTTGCACTCCCTTTTGGATGCCTTTCACAGCTCCAGTGTGCCTGGAACTCAGGGCTTCCTGCTTTTAAAAATCCTAGCCCTAGGCCGAACCCCAACCCTAAGACGAGAAAGGCAAATCAGCCAGGAATTAGGCATGTCCCCAAGGAAAAAGCTGTGGAGGCAGGCATGTTGTGGTACTTTTGCGCTCTTCTTGGCTAGTCCTTCGCAGCTGCTGTGTTCTTGGAACTCAGGGCTTTCTGGTTAATAGAGCCCTTACCCTAGGCGTAACTCAAACCTTAACCCTAGGAAGGAAAATCAGCCTATGGTTCGGGATGGTCTCATGGAAATATCAGTGGTGGCAGCCAAGTTGCGTCACTTTTGCGCTCCCCTTGGGATGCCTTTCGCAGCTGCAGTGTGCCTGGAGCCCAGGGCTTCCTGGTTTTAAAAGTCCTAGGCCTAAGCCTAACAGTAACCCTAGGAAGGTAAATCAGCCGGGTATTAGGGTTCTTCCTAAGGGAAAAGCCGTGAAAGCAGCCATGTTGTGGCACTTCTGCACTCCCTTTGGGATGCCTTTGGCAGATGAAGTAAGCCTGGAACTCAGGGCTTCCTGGTTAAAGAAATCCAAGCCCTAGGCTGAAGCCTAACCCTAACCCTAGGCAGATAAATCAGCCTAGGTATAGGGATGGTGCCAAGGAAAAAGCTGTGAAAGCTGCCATGTTGTTGCACTTTTGTACTCCCCTTGGGATGCCTTGAACAGCTGCAGTGTGCCTGGAGCTAAGGGCTTCCTAGTTTTAAAAATCCTAGACCTAGGCCTAAGCCTAACAGTAACCCTGGGAAGGTAAATCAGCCTGGTGTTAGGCTTCTTGCCAAGGAAAAAGCCGTGAAAGCAGCCATGTTGTGGCACTTTTGCACTCCCTTTTGGATGCCTTTCACAGCTCCAGTGTGCCTGGAACTCAGGGCTTCCTGCTTTTAAAAATCCTAGCCCTAGGCCGAACCCCAACCCTAAGACGAGAAAGGCAAATCAGCCAGGAATTAGGCATGTCCCCAAGGAAAAAGCTGTGGAGGCAGGCATGTTGTGGTACTTTTGCGCTCTTCTTGGCTAGTCCTTCGCAGCTGCTGTGTTCTTGGAACTCAGGGCTTTCTGGTTAATAGACCCTTACCCTAGGCGTAACTCAAACCTTAACCCTAGGAAGGAAAATCAGCCTATGGTTCGGGATGGTCTCATGGAAATATCAGTGGTGGCAGCCAAGTTGCGTCACTTTTGCGCTCACCTTGGGATGCCTTTCGCAGCTGCAGTGTGCCTGGAGCCCAGGGCTTCCTGGTTTTAAAAGTCCTAGGCCTAAGCCTAACAGTAACCCTAGGAAGGTAAATCAGCCGGGTATTAGGGTTCTTCCTAAGGGAAAAGCCGTGAAAGCAGCCATGTTGTGGCACTTCTGCACTCCCTTTGGGATGCCTTTGGCAGATGAAGTAAGCCTGGAACTCAGGGCTTCCTGGTTAAAGAAATCCAAGCCCTAGGCTGAACCCTAACCCTAACCCTAGGCAGATAAATCAACCTAGGTATAGGGATGGTGCCAAGGAAAAAGCTGTGAAAGCTGCCATGTTGTTGCACTTTTGTACTCCCCTTGGGATGCCTTGAACAGCTGCAGTGTGCCTGGAGCTAAGGGCTTCCTAGTTTTAAAAATCCTAGCCCTAGGCCTAAGCCTAACAGTAACCCTGGGAAGGTAAATCAGCCTGGTGTTAGGCTTCTTGCCAAGGAAAAAGCCGTGAAAGCAGCCATGTTGTGGCACTTTTGCACTCCCTTTTGGATGCCTTTCACAGCTGCAGTGTGCCTGGAACTCAGGGCTTCCTGCTTTTAAAAATCCTAGCCCTAGGCCGAACCCCAACCCTAAGACGAGAAAGGCAAATCAGCCAGGAATTAGGCATGTCCCCAAGGAAAAAGCTGTGGAGGCAGGCATGTTGTGGTACTTTTGCGCTCTTCTTGGCTAGTCCTTCGCAGCTGCTGCGTTCTTGGAACTCAGGGCTTTCTGGTTAATAGACCCTTACCCTAGGCGTAACTCAAACCTTAACCCTAGGAAGGAAAATCAGCCTATGGTTCGGGATGGTCTCATGGAAATATCAGTGGTGGCAGCCAAGTTGCGTCACTTTTGCGCTCACCTTGGGATGCCTGCCTTTCGCAGCTGCAGTGTGCCTGGAGCCCAGGGCTTCCTGGTTTTAAAAGTCCTAGGCCTAAGCCTAACAGTAACCCTAGGAAGGTAAATCAGCCGGGTATTAGGGTTCTTCCTAAGGGAAAAGCCGTGAAAGCAGCCATGTTGTGGCACTTCTGCACTCCCTTTGGGATGCCTTTGGCAGATGAAGTAAGCCTGGAACTCAGGGCTTCCTGGTTAAAGAAATCACAGCCCTAGGCTGAACCCTAACCCTAACCCTAGGCAGATAAATCAGCCTAGGTATAGGGATGGTGCCAAGGAAAAAGCTGTGAAAGCTGCCATGTTGTTGCACTTTTGTACTCCCCTTGGGATGCCTTGAACAGCTGCAGTGTGCCTGGAGCTAAGGGCTTCCTAGTTTTAAAAATCCTAGCCCTAGGCCTAAGCCTAACAGTAACCCTGGGAAGGTAAATCAGCCTGGTGTTAGGCTTCTTGCCAAGGAAAAAGCCGTGAAACAGCCATGTTGTGGCACTTTTGCACTCCCTTTTGGATGCCTTTCACAGCTCCAGTGTGCCTGGAACTCAGGGCTTCCTGCTTTTAAAAATCCTAGCCCTAGGCCGAACCCCAACCCTAAGACGAGAAAGGCAAATCAGCCAGGAATTAGGCATGTCCCCAAGGAAAAAGCTGTGGAGGCAGGCATGTTGTGGTACTTTTGCGCTCTTCTTGGCTAGTCCTTCGCAGCTGCTGTGTTCTTGGAACTCAGGGCTTTCTGGTTAATAGAGCCCTTACCCTAGGCGTAACTCAAACCTTAACCCTAGGAAGGAAAATCAGCCTATGGTTCGGGATGGTCTCATGGAAATATCAGTGGTGGCAGCCAAGTTGCGTCACTTTTGCGCTCCCCTTGGGATGCCTTTCGCAGCTGCAGTGTGCCTGGAGCCCAGGGCTTCCTGGTTTTAAAAGTCCTAGGCCTAAGCCTAACAGTAACCCTAGGAAGGTAAATCAGCCGGGTATTAGGGTTCTTCCTAAGGGAAAAGCCGTGAAAGCAGCCATGTTGTGGCACTTCTGCACTCCCTTTGGGATGCCTTTGGCAGATGAAGTAAGCCTGGAACTCAGGGCTTCCTGGTTAAAGAAATCCAAGCCCTAGGCTGAACCCTAACCCTAACCCTAGGCAGATAAATCAGCCTAGGTATAGGGATGGTGCCAAGGAAAAAGCTGTGAAAGCTGCCATGTTGTTGCACTTTTGTACTCCCCTTGGGATGCCTTGAACAGCTGCAGTGTGCCTGGAGCTAAGGGCTTCCTAGTTTTAAAAATCCTAGCCCTAGGCCTAAGCCTAACAGTAACCCTGGGAAGGTAAATCAGCCTGGTGTTAGGCGTCTTGCCAAGGAAAAAGCCGTGAAAGCAGCCATGTTGTGGCACTTTTGCACTCCCTTTTGGATGCCTTTCACAGCTCCAGTGTGCCTGGAACTCAGGGCTTCCTGCTTTTAAAAATCCTAGCCCTAGGCCGAACCCCAACCCTAAGACGAGAAAGGCAAATCAGCCAGGAATTAGGCATGTCCCCAAGGAAAAAGCTGTGGAGGCAGGCATGTTGTGGTACTTTTGCGCTCTTCTTGGCTAGTCCTTCGCAGCTGCTGTGTTCTTGGAACTCAGGGCTTTCTGGTTAATAGACCCTTACCCTAGGCGTAACTCAAACCTTAACCCTAGGAAGGAAAATCAGCCTATGGTTCGGGATGGTCTCATGGAAATATCAGTGGTGGCAGCCAAGTTGCGTCACTTTTGCGCTCCCCTTGGGATGCCTGCCTTTCGCAGCTGCAGTGTGCCTGGAGCCCAGGGCTTCCTGGTTTTAAAAGTCCTAGGCCTAAGCCTAACAGTAACCCTAGGAAGGTAAATCAGCCGGGTATTAGGCTTCTTCCTAAGGGAAAAGCCGTGAAAGCAGCCATGTTGTGGCACTTCTGCACTCCCTTTGGGATGCCTTTGGCAGATGAAGTAAGCCTGGAACTCAGGGCTTCCTGGTTAAAGAAATCACAGCCCTAGGCTGAACCCTAACCCTAACCCTAGGCAGATAAATCAGCCTAGGTATAGGGATGGTGCCAAGGAAAAAGCTGTGAAAGCTGCCATGTTGTTGCACTTTTGTACTCCCCTTGGGATGCCTTGAACAGCTGCAGTGTGCCTGGAGCCCAGGGCTTCCTAGTTTTAAAAATCCTAGCCCTAGGCCTAAGCCTAACAGTAACCCTGGGAAGGTAAATCAGCCTGGTGTTAGGCGTCTTGCCAAGGAAAAAGCCGTGAAAGCAGCCATGTTGTGGCACTTTTGCACTCCCTTTTGGATGCCTTTCACAGCTCCAGTGTGCCTGGAACTCAGGGCTTCCTGATTTTAAAAATCCTAGCCCTAGGCCGAACCCCAACCCTAAGACGAGAAAGGCAAATCAGCCAGGAATTAGGCATGTCCCCAAGGAAAAAGCTGTGGAGGCAGGCATGTTGTGGTACTTTTGCGCTCTTCTTGGCTAGTCCTTCGCAGCTGCTGTGTTCTTGGAACTCAGGGCTTTCTGGTTAATAGACCCTTACCCTAGGCGTAACTCAAACCTTAAGCCTAGGAAGGAAAATCAGCCTATGGTTCGGGATGGTCTCATGGAAATATCAGTGGTGGCAGCCAAGTTGCGTCACTTTTGCGCTCCCCTTGGGATGCCTGCCTTTCGCAGCTGCAGTGTGCCTGGAGCCCAGGGCTTCCTGGTTTTAAAAGTCCTAGGCCTAAGCCTAACAGTAACCCTAGGAAGGTAAATCAGCCGGGTATTAGGGTTCTTCCTAAGGGAAAAGCCGTGAAAGCAGCCATGTTGTGGCACTTCTGCACTCCCTTTGGGATGCCTTTGGCAGATGAAGTAAGCCTGGAACTCAGGGCTTCCTGGTTAAAGAAATCCAAGCCCTAGGCTGAACCCTAACCCTAACCCTAGGCAGATAAATCAGCCTAGGTATAGGGATGGTGCCAAGGAAAAAGCTGTGAAAGCTGCCATGTTGTTGCACTTTTGTACTCCCCTTGGGATGCCTTGAACAGCTGCAGTGTGCCTGGAGCTAAGGGCTTCCTAGTTTTAAAAATCCTAGACCTAGGCCTAAGCCTAACAGTAACCCTGGGAAGGTAAATCAGCCTGGTGTTAGGCTTCTTGCCAAGGAAAAAGCCGTGAAAGCAGCCATGTTGTGGCACTTTTGCACTCCCTTTTGGATGCCTTTCACAGCTCCAGTGTGCCTGGAACTCAGGGCTTCCTGATTTTAAAAATCCTAGCCCTAGGCCGAACCCCAACCCTAAGACGAGAAAGGCAAATCAGCCAGGAATTAGGCATGTCCCCAAGGAAAAAGCTGTGGAGGCAGGCATGTTGTGGTACTTTTGCGCTCTTCTTGGCTAGTCCTTCGCAGCTGCTGCGTTCTTGGAACTCAGGGCTTTCTGGTTAATAGACCCTTACCCTAGGCGTAACTCAAACCTTAACCCTAGGAAGGAAAATCAGCCTATGGTTCGGGATGGTCTCATGGAAATATCAGTGGTGGCAGCCAAGTTGCGTCACTTTTGCGCTCACCTTGGGATGCCTGCCTTTCGCAGCTGCAGTGTGCCTGGAGCCCAGGGCTTCCTGGTTTTAAAAGTCCTAGGCCTAAGCCTAACAGTAACCCTAGGAAGGTAAATCAGCCGGGTATTAGGGTTCTTCCTAAGGGAAAAGCCGTGAAAGCAGCCATGTTGTGGCACTTCTGCACTCCCTTTGGGATGCCTTTGGCAGATGAAGTAAGCCTGGAACTCAGGGCTTCCTGGTTAAAGAAATCACAGCCCTAGGCTGAACCCTAACCCTAACCCTAGGCAGATAAATCAGCCTAGGTATAGGGATGGTGCCAAGGAAAAAGCTGTGAAAGCTGCCATGTTGTTGCACTTTTGTACTCCCCTTGGGATGCCTTGAACAGCTGCAGTGTGCCTGGAGCTAAGGGCTTCCTAGTTTTAAAAATCCTAGCCCTAGGCCTAAGCCTAACAGTAACCCTGGGAAGGTAAATCAGCCTGGTGTTAGGCTTCTTGCCAAGGAAAAAGCCGTGAAACAGCCATGTTGTGGCACTTTTGCACTCCCTTTTGGATGCCTTTCACAGCTCCAGTGTGCCTGGAACTCAGGGCTTCCTGCTTTTAAAAATCCTAGCCTAGGCCCGAACCCCAACCCTAAGACGAGAAAGGCAAATCAGCCAGGAATTAGGCATGTCCCCAAGGAAAAGCTGTGGAGGCAGGCATGTTGTGCTACTTTTGCGCTCTTCTTGGCTAGTCCTTCGCAGCTGCTGTGTTCTTGGAACTCAGGGCTTTCTGGTTAATAGAGCCCTTACCCTAGGCGTAACTCAAACCTTAACCCTAGGAAGGAAAATCAGCCTATGGTTCGGGATGGTCTCATGGAAATATCAGTGGTGGCAGCCAAGTTGCGTCACTTTTGCGCTCCCCTTGGGATGCCTTTCGCAGCTGCAGTGTGCCTGGAGCCCAGGGCTTCCTGTTTTAAAAGTCCTAGGCCTAAGCCTAACAGTAACCCTAGGAAGGTAAATCAGCCGGGTATTAGGGTTCTTCCTAAGGGAAAAGCCGTGAAAGCAGCCATGTTGTGGCACTTCTTGCACTCCCTTTGGATGCCTTTGGCAGATGAAGTAAGCCTGGAACTCAGGGCTTCCTGGTTAAAAAAATCCAAGCCCTAGGCTGAAGCCTAACCCTAACCCTAGCAGATAAATCAGCCTAGGTATAGGGATGGTGCAAGGAAAAAGCTGTGAAAGCTGCCATGTTGTTGCACTTTTGTACTCCCCCTTGGGATGCCTTGAACAGCTGCAGTGTGCCTGGAGCTAAGGGCTTCCTAGTTTTAAAAATCCTAGCCCTAGGCCTAAGCCTAACAGTAACCCTGGGAAGGTAAATCAGCCTGGTGTTAGGCGTCTTGCCAAGGAAAAAGCGTGAAAGCAGCCATGTTGTGGCACTTTTGCACTCCCTTTTGGATGCCTTTCACAGCTCCAGTGTGCCTGGAACTCAGGGCTTCCTGCTTTTAAAAATCCTAGCCCTAGGCCGAACCCCAACCCTAAGACGAGAAAGGCAAATCAGCCAGGAATTAGGCATGTCCCCAAGGAAAAAGCTGTGGAGGCAGGCATGTTGTGGTACTTTTGCGCTCTTCTTGGGTAGTCCTTCGCAGCTGCTGTGTTCTTGAACTCAGGGCTTTCTGGTTAATAGACCCTTACCCTAGGCGTAACTCAAACCTTAACCCTAGGAAGGAAAATCAGCCTATGGTTCGGGATGGTCTCATGGAAATATCAGTGGTGGCAGCCAAGTTGCGTCACTTTTGCGCTCCCCTTGGATGCCTGCCTTTCGCAGCTGCAGTGTGCCTGGAGCCCAGGGCTTCCTGGTTTTAAAAGTCCTAGGCCTAAGCCTAACAGTAACCCTAGGAAGGTAAATCAGGCGGTATTAGGGTTCTTCCTAAGGAAAGCCGTGAAAGCAGCCATGTTGTGGCACTTCTGCACTCCCTTTGGATGCCTTTGGCAGATGAAGTAAGCCTGGAACTCAGGGCTTCCCTGGTTAAAGAAATCCAAGCCCTAGGCTGAACCCTAACCCTAACCCTAGGCAGATAAATCAGCCTAGGTATAGGATGGTGCCAAGGAAAAAGCTGTGAAAGCTGCCATGTTGTTGCACTTTTGTACTCCCCTTGGGATGCCTTGAACAGCTGCAGTGTGCCTGGAGCCCAGGGCTCCTAGTTTTAAAAATCCTAGCCCTAGGCTAAGCCTAACAGTAACCCTGGGAAGGTAAATCAGCCTGGTGTTAGGCGTCTTGCCAAGGAAAAAGCCGTGAAAGCAGCCATGTTGTGGCACTTTTGCACTCCCTTTTGATTGCCTTTCACAGCTCCAGTGTGCCTGGAACTCAGGGCTTCCTGATTTTTAAAAATCCTAGCCCCTAGGCCGAACCCCAACCCTAAGACGAGAAAGGCAAATCAGCCAGGAATTAGGCATGTCCCCAAGGAAAAAGCTGTGGAGGCAGGCATGTTGTGGTACTTTTGCGCTCTTCTTGGCTAGTCCTTCGCAGCTGCTGTGTTCTTGGAACTCAGGGCTTTCTGGTTAATAGAGCCCTTACCCTAGGCGTAACTCAAACCTTAAGCCTAGGAAGGAAATCAGCCTATGGTTCGGGATGGTCTCATGGAAATATCAGTGGTGGCAGCCAAGTTGCGTCACTTTTGCGCTCCCCTTGGGATGCCTTTCGCAGCTGCAGTGTGCCTGGAGCCCAGGGCTTCCTGGTTTTAAAAGTCCTAGGCCTAAGCCTAACAGTAACCCTAGGAAGGTAAATCAGCCGGGTATTAGGGTTCTTCCTAAGGGGAAAAGCCGTGAAAAGCCGTGAAAGCAGCCATGTTGTGGCACTTCTGCACTCCCTTTGGGATGCCTTTGGCAGATGAAGTAAGCCTGGAACTCAGGGCTTCCTGGTTAAAGAAATCCAAGCCCTAGGCTGAAGCCTAACCCTAACCCTAGGCAGATAAATCAGCCTAGGTATAGGGATGGTGCCAAGGAAAAAGCTGTGAAAGCTGCCATGTTGTTGCACTTTTGTACTCCCCTTGGGATGCCTTGAACAGCTGCAGTGTGCCTGGAGCTAAGGGCTTCCTAGTTTTAAAAATCCTAGACCTAGGCCTAAGCCTAACAGTAACCCTGGGAAGGTAAATCAGCCTGGTGTTAGGCTTCTTGCCAAGGAAAAAGCCGTGAAAGCAGCCATGTTGTGGCACTTTTGCACTCCCTTTTGGATGCCTTTCACAGCTCCAGTGTGCCTGGAACTCAGGGCTTCCTGATTTTAAAAATCCTAGCCCTAGGCCGAACCCCAACCCTAAGACGAGAAAGGCAAATCAGCCAGGAATTAGGCATGTCCCCAAGGAAAAAGCTGTGGAGGCAGGCATGTTGTGGTACTTTTGCGCTCTTCTTGGGTAGTCCTTCGCAGCTGCTGTGTTCTTGGAACTCAGGGCTTTCTGGTTAATAGACCCTTACCCTAGGCGTAACTCAAACCTTAACCCTAGGAAGGAAAATCAGCCTATGGTTCGGGATGGTCTCATGGAAATATCAGTGGTGGCAGCCAAGTTGCGTCACTTTTGCGCTCCCCTTGGGATGCCTGCCTTTCGCAGCTGCAGTGTGCCTGGAGCCCAGGGCTTCCTGGTTTTAAAAGTCCTAGGCCTAAGCCTAACAGTAACCCTAGGAAGGTAAATCAGCCGGGTATTAGGGTTCTTCCTAAGGGAAAAGCCGTGAAAGCAGCCATGTTGTGGCACTTCTGCACTCCCTTTGGGATGCCTTTGGCAGATGAAGTAAGCCTGGAACTCAGGGCTTCCTGGTTAAAGAAATCCAAGCCCTAGGCTGAACCCTAACCCTAACCCTAGGCAGATAAATCAGCCTAGGTATAGGGATGGTGCCAAGGAAAAAGCTGTGAAAGCTGCCATGTTGTTGCACTTTTGTACTCCCCTTGGGATGCCTTGAACAGCTGCAGTGTGCCTGGAGCCCAGGGCTTCCTAGTTTTAAAAATCCTAGCCCTAGGCCTAAGCCTAACAGTAACCCTGGGAAGGTAAATCAGCCTGGTGTTAGGCGTCTTGCCAAGGAAAAAGCCGTGAAAGCAGCCATGTTGTGGCACTTTTGCACTCCCTTTTGGATGCCTTTCACAGCTCCAGTGTGCCTGGAACTCAGGGCTTCCTGATTTTAAAAATCCTAGCCCTAGGCCGAACCCCAACCCTAAGACGAGAAAGGCAAATCAGCCAGGAATTAGGCATGTCCCCAAGGAAAAAGCTGTGGAGGCAGGCATGTTGTGGTACTTTTGCGCTCTTCTTGGCTAGTCCTTCGCAGCTGCTGTGTTCTTGGAACTCAGGGCTTTCTGGTTAATAGAGCCCTTACCCTAGGCGTAACTCAAACCTTAAGCCTAGGAAGGAAAATCAGCCTATGGTTCGGGATGGTCTCATGGAAATATCAGTGGTGGCAGCCAAGTTGCGTCACTTTTGCGCTCCCCTTGGGATGCCTTTCGCAGCTGCAGTGTGCCTGGAGCCCAGGGCTTCCTGGTTTTAAAAGTCCTAGGCCTAAGCCTAACAGTAACCCTAGGAAGGTAAATCAGCCGGGTATTAGGGTTCTTCCTAAGGGAAAAGCCGTGAAAGCAGCCATGTTGTGGCACTTCTGCACTCCCTTTGGGATGCCTTTGGCAGATGAAGTAAGCCTGGAACTCAGGGCTTCCTGGTTAAAGAAATCCAAGCCCTAGGCTGAACCCTAACCCTAACCCTAGGCAGATAAATCAGCCTAGGTATAGGGATGGTGCCAAGGAAAAAGCTGTGAAAGCTGCCATGTTGTTGCACTTTTGTACTCCCCTTGGGATGCCTTGAACAGCTGCAGTGTGCCTGGAGCTAAGGGCTTCCTAGTTTTAAAAATCCTAGACCTAGGCCTAAGCCTAACAGTAACCCTGGGAAGGTAAATCAGCCTGGTGTTAGGCTTCTTGCCAAGGAAAAAGCCGTGAAAGCAGCCATGTTGTGGCACTTTTGCACTCCCTTTTGGATGCCTTTCACAGCTCCAGTGTGCCTGGAACTCAGGGCTTCCTGATTTTAAAAATCCTAGCCCTAGGCCGAACCCCAACCCTAAGACGAGAAAGGCAAATCAGCCAGGAATTAGGCATGTCCCCAAGGAAAAAGCTGTGGAGGCAGGCATGTTGTGGTACTTTTGCGCTCTTCTTGGCTAGTCCTTCGCAGCTGCTGTGTTCTTGGAACTCAGGGCTTTCTGGTTAATAGACCCTTACCCTAGGCGTAACTCAAACCTTAACCCTAGGAAGGAAAATCAGCCTATGGTTCGGGATGGTCTCATGGAAATATCAGTGGTGGCAGCCAAGTTGCGTCACTTTTGCGCTCACCTTGGGATGCCTTTCGCAGCTGCAGTGTGCCTGGAGCCCAGGGCTTCCTGGTTTTAAAAGTCCTAGGCCTAAGCCTAACAGTAACCCTAGGAAGGTAAATCAGCCGGGTATTAGGGTTCTTCCTAAGGGAAAAGCCGTGAAAGCAGCCATGTTGTGGCACTTCTGCACTCCCTTTGGGATGCCTTTGGCAGATGAAGTAAGCCTGGAACTCAGGGCTTCCTGGTTAAAGAAATCCAAGCCCTAGGCTGAACCCTAACCCTAACCCTAGGCAGATAAATCAACCTAGGTATAGGGATGGTGCCAAGGAAAAAGCTGTGAAAGCTGCCATGTTGTTGCACTTTTGTACTCCCCTTGGGATGCCTTGAACAGCTGCAGTGTGCCTGGAGCTAAGGGCTTCCTAGTTTTAAAAATCCTAGCCCTAGGCCTAAGCCTAACAGTAACCCTGGGAAGGTAAATCAGCCTGGTGTTAGGCTTCTTGCCAAGGAAAAAGCCGTGAAAGCAGCCATGTTGTGGCACTTTTGCACTCCCTTTTGGATGCCT
This sequence comes from Ammospiza caudacuta, assembly GCF_027887145.1. Taxonomy (NCBI): domain Eukaryota; kingdom Metazoa; phylum Chordata; class Aves; order Passeriformes; family Passerellidae; genus Ammospiza; species Ammospiza caudacuta. Next base: position 85,202 of record NC_080620.1, read on the forward strand.
TTCACAGCTGCAGTGTGCCTGGAACTCAGGGCTTCCTGCTTTTAAAAATCCTAGCCCTAGGCCGAACCCCAACCCTAAGACGAGAAAGGCAAATCAGCCAGGAATTAGGCATGTCCCCAAGGAAAAAGCTGTGGAGGCAGGCATGTTGCGGTACTTTTGCGCTCTTCTTGGCTAGTCCTTCGCAGCTGCTGCGTTCTTGGAACTCAGGGCTTTCTGGTTAATAGAGCCTTACCCTAGGCGTAACTCAAACCTTAACCCTAGGAAGGAAAATCAGCCTATGGTTCGGGATGGTCTCATGGAAATATCAGTGGTGGCAGCCAAGTTGCGTCACTTTTGCGCTCCCCTTGGGATGCCTGCCTTTCGCAGCTGCAGTGTGCCTGGAGCCCAGGGCTTCCTGGTTTTAAAAGTCCTAGGCCTAAGCCTAACAGTAACCCTAGGAAGGTAAATCAGCCGGGTATTAGGGTTCTTCCTAAGGGAAAAGCCGTGAAAGCAGCCATGTTGTGGCACTTCTGCACTCCCTTTGGGATGCCTTTGGCAGATGAAGTAAGCCTGGAACTCAGGGCTTCCTGGTTAAAGAAATCCAAGCCCTAGGCTGAACCCTAACCCTAACCCTAGGCAGATAAATCAGCCTAGGTATAGGGATGGTGCCAAGGAAAAAGCTGTGAAAGCTGCCATGTTGTTGCACTTTTGTACTCCCCTTGGGATGCCTTGAACAGCTGCAGTGTGCCTGGAGCCCAGGGCTTCCTAGTTTTAAAAATCCTAGCCCTAGGCCTAAGCCTAACAGTAACCCTGGGAAGGTAAATCAGCCTGGTGTTAGGCGTCTTGCCAAGGAAAAAGCCGTGAAAGCAGCCATGTTGTGGCACTTTTGCACTCCCTTTTGGATGCCTTTCACAGCTCCAGTGTGCCTGGAACTCAGGGCTTCCTGATTTTAAAAATCCTAGCCCTAGGCCGAACCCCAACCCTAAGACGAGAAAGGCAAATCAGCCAGGAATTAGGCATGTCCCCAAGGAAAAAGCTGTGGAGGCAGGCATGTTGTGGTACTTTTGCGCTCTTCTTGGCTAGTCCTTCGCAGCTGCTGTGTTCTTGGAACTCAGGGCTTTCTGGTTAATAGACCCTTACCCTAGGCGTAACTCAAACCTTAACCCTAGGAAGGAAAATCAGCCTATGGTTCGGGATGGTCTCATGGAAATATCAGTGGTGGCAGCCAAGTTGCGTCACTTTTGCGCTCCCCTTGGGATGCCTTTCGCAGCTGCAGTGTGCCTGGAGCCCAGGGCTTCCTGGTTTTAAAAGTCCTAGGCCTAAGCCTAACAGTAACCCTAGGAAGGTAAATCAGCCGGGTATTAGGGTTCTTCCTAAGGGAAAAGCCGTGAAAGCAGCCATGTTGTGGCACTTCTGCACTCCCTTTGGGATGCCTTTGGCAGATGAAGTAAGCCTGGAACTCAGGGCTTCCTGGTTAAAGAAATCCAAGCCCTAGGCTGAACCCTAACCCTAACCCTAGGCAGATAAATCAGCCTAGGTATAGGGATGGTGCCAAGGAAAAAGCTGTGAAAGCTGCCATGTTGTTGCACTTTTGTACTCCCCTTGGGATGCCTTGAACAGCTGCAGTGTGCCTGGAGCTAAGGGCTTCCTAGTTTTAAAAATCCTAGACCTAGGCCTAAGCCTAACAGTAACCCTGGGAAGGTAAATCAGCCTGGTGTTAGGCGTCTTGCCAAGGAAAAAGCCGTGAAAGCAGCCATGTTGTGGCACTTTTGCACTCCCTTTTGGATGCCTTTCACAGCTGCAGTGTGCCTGGAACTCAGGGCTTCCTGCTTTTAAAAATCCTAGCCCTAGGCCGAACCCCAACCCTAAGACGAGAAAGGCAAATCAGCCAGGAATTAGGCATGTCCCCAAGGAAAAAGCTGTGGAGGCAGGCATGTTGTGGTACTTTTGCGCTCTTCTTGGCTAGTCCTTCGCAGCTGCTGTGTTCTTGGAACTCAGGGCTTTCTGGTTAATAGACCCTTACCCTAGGCGTAACTCAAACCTTAACCCTAGGAAGGAAAATCAGCCTATGGTTCGGGATGGTCTCATGGAAATATCAGTGGTGGCAGCCAAGTTGCGTCACTTTTGCGCTCCCCTTGGGATGCCTGCCTTTCGCAGCTGCAGTGTGCCTGGAGCCCAGGGCTTCCTGGTTTTAAAAGTCCTAGGCCTAAGCCTAACAGTAACCCTAGGAAGGTAAATCAGCCGGGTATTAGGGTTCTTCCTAAGGGAAAAGCCGTGAAAGCAGCCATGTTGTGGCACTTCTGCACTCCCTTTGGGATGCCTTTGGCAGATGAAGTAAGCCTGGAACTCAGGGCTTCCTGGTTAAAAAAATCCAAGCCCTAGGCTGAACCCTAACCCTAACCCTAGGCAGATAAATCAGCCTAGGTATAGGGATGGTGCCAAGGAAAAAGCTGTGAAAGCTGCCATGTTGTTGCACTTTTGTACTCCCCTTGGGATGCCTTGAACAGCTGCAGTGTGCCTGGAGCTAAGGGCTTCCTAGTTTTAAAAATCCTAGCCCTAGGCCTAAGCCTAACAGTAACCCTGGGAAGGTAAATCAGCCTGGTGTTAGGCGTCTTGCCAAGGAAAAAGCCGTGAAAGCAGCCATGTTGTGGCACTTTTGCACTCCCTTTTGGATGCCTTTCACAGCTCCAGTGTGCCTGGAACTCAGGGCTTCCTGCTTTTAAAAATCCTAGCCCTAGGCCGAACCCCAACCCTAAGACGAGAAAGGCAAATCAGCCAGGAATTAGGCATGTCCCCAAGGAAAAAGCTGTGGAGGCAGGCATGTTGTGGTACTTTTGCGCTCTTCTTGGGTAGTCCTTCGCAGCTGCTGTGTTCTTGGAACTCAGGGCTTTCTGGTTAATAGACCCTTACCCTAGGCGTAACTCAAACCTTAACCCTAGGAAGGAAAATCAGCCTATGGTTCGGGATGCTCTCATGGAAATATCAGTGGTGGCAGCCAAGTTGCGTCACTTTTGCGCTCACCTTGGGATGCCTGCCTTTCGCAGCTGCAGTGTGCCTGGAGCCCAGGGCTTCCTGGTTTTAAAAGTCCTAGGCCTAAGCCTAACAGTAACCCTAGGAAGGTAAATCAGCCGGGTATTAGGGTTCTTCCTAAGGGAAAAGCCGTGAAAGCAGCCATGTTGTGGCACTTCTGCACTCCCTTTGGGATGCCTTTGGCAGATGAAGTAAGCCTGGAACTCAGGGCTTCCTGGTTAAAGAAATCACAGCCCTAGGCTGAACCCTAACCCTAACCCTAGGCAGATAAATCAGCCTAGGTATAGGGATGGTGCCAAGGAAAAAGCTGTGAAAGCTGCCATGTTGTTGCACTTTTGTACTCCCCTTGGGATGCCTTGAACAGCTGCAGTGTGCCTGGAGCCCAGGGCTTCCTAGTTTTAAAAATCCTAGCCCTAGGCCTAAGCCTAACAGTAACCCTGGGAAGGTAAATCAGCCTGGTGTTAGGCGTCTTGCCAAGGAAAAAGCCGTGAAAGCAGCCATGTTGTGGCACTTTTGCACTCCCTTTTGGATGCCTTTCACAGCTCCAGTGTGCCTGGAACTCAGGGCTTCCTGATTTTAAAAATCCTAGCCCTAGGCCGAACCCCAACCCTAAGACGAGAAAGGCAAATCAGCCAGGAATTAGGCATGTCCCCAAGGAAAAAGCTGTGGAGGCAGGCATGTTGTGCTACTTTTGCGCTCTTCTTGGCTAGTCCTTCGCAGCTGCTGTGTTCTTGGAACTCAGGGCTTTCTGGTTAATAGAGCCCTTACCCTAGGCGTAACTCAAACCTTAACCCTAGGAAGGAAAATCAGCCTATGGTTCGGGATGGTCTCATGGAAATATCAGTGGTGGCAGCCAAGTTGCGTCACTTTTGCGCTCCCCTTGGGATGCCTTTCGCAGCTGCAGTGTGCCTGGAGCCCAGGGCTTCCTGGTTTTAAAAGTCCTAGGCCTAAGCCTAACAGTAACCCTAGGAAGGTAAATCAGCCGGGTATTAGGGTTCTTCCTAAGGGAAAAGCCGTGAAAGCAGCCATGTTGTGGCACTTCTGCACTCCCTTTGGGATGCCTTTGGCAGATGAAGTAAGCCTGGAACTCAGGGCTTCCTGGTTAAAGAAATCCAAGCCCTAGGCTGAACCCTAACCCTAACCCTAGGCAGATAAATCAGCCTAGGTATAGGGATGGTGCCAAGGAAAAAGCTGTGAAAGCTGCCATGTTGTTGCACTTTTGTACTCCCCTTGGGATGCCTTGAACAGCTGCAGTGTGCCTGGAGCCCAGGGCTTCCTAGTTTTAAAAATCCTAGCCCTAGGCCTAAGCCTAACAGTAACCCTGGGAAGGTAAATCAGCCTGGTGTTAGGCGTCTTGCCAAGGAAAAAGCCGTGAAAGCAGCCATGTTGTGGCACTTTTGCACTCCCTTTTGGATGCCTTTCACAGCTCCAGTGTGCCTGGAACTCAGGGCTTCCTGCTTTTAAAAATCCTAGCCCTAGGCCGAACCCCAACCCTAAGACGAGAAAGGCAAATCAGCCAGGAATTAGGCATGTCCCCAAGGAAAAAGCTGTGGAGGCAGGCATGTTGTGGTACTTTTGCGCTCTTCTTGGCTAGTCCTTCGCAGCTGCTGTGTTCTTGGAACTCAGGGCTTTCTGGTTAATAGACCCTTACCCTAGGCGTAACTCAAACCTTAACCCTAGGAAGGAAAATCAGCCTATGGTTCGGGATGGTCTCATGGAAATATCAGTGGTGGCAGCCAAGTTGCGTCACTTTTGCGCTCCCCTTGGGATGCCTGCCTTTCGCAGCTGCAGTGTGCCTGGAGCCCAGGGCTTCCTGGTTTTAAAAGTCCTAGGCCTAAGCCTAACAGTAACCCTAGGAAGGTAAATCAGCCGGGTATTAGGGTTCTTCCTAAGGGAAAAGCCGTGAAAGCAGCCATGTTGTGGCACTTCTGCACTCCCTTTGGGATGCCTTTGGCAGATGAAGTAAGCCTGGAACTCAGGGCTTCCTGGTTAAAGAAATCCAAGCCCTAGGCTGAACCCTAACCCTAACCCTAGGCAGATAAATCAGCCTAGGTATAGGGATGGTGCCAAGGAAAAAGCTGTGAAAGCTGCCATGTTGTTGCACTTTTGTACTCCCCTTGGGATGCCTTGAACAGCTGCAGTGTGCCTGGAGCTAAGGGCTTCCTAGTTTTAAAAATCCTAGCCCTAGGCCTAAGCCTAACAGTAACCCTGGGAAGGTAAATCAGCCTGGTGTTAGGCGTCTTGCCAAGGAAAAAGCCGTGAAAGCAGCCATGTTGTGGCACTTTTGCACTCCCTTTTGGATGCCTTTCACAGCTCCAGTGTGCCTGGAACTCAGGGCTTCCTGCTTTTAAAAATCCTAGCCCTAGGCCGAACCCCAACCCTAAGACGAGAAAGGCAAATCAGCCAGGAATTAGGCATGTCCCCAAGGAAAAAGCTGTGGAGGCAGGCATGTTGTGCTACTTTTGCGCTCTTCTTGGCTAGTCCTTCGCAGCTGCTGTGTTCTTGGAACTCAGGGCTTTCTGGTTAATAGACCCTTACCCTAGGCGTAACTCAAACCTTAACCCTAGGAAGGAAAATCAGCCTATGGTTCGGGATGGTCTCATGGAAATATCAGTGGTGGCAGCCAAGTTGCGTCACTTTTGCGCTCCCCTTGGGATGCCTGCCTTTCGCAGCTGCAGTGTGCCTGGAGCCCAGGGCTTCCTGGTTTTAAAAGTCCTAGGCCTAAGCCTAACAGTAACCCTAGGAAGGTAAATCAGCCGGGTATTAGGGTTCTTCCTAAGGGAAAAGCCGTGAAAGCAGCCATGTTGTGGCACTTCTGCACTCCCTTTGGGATGCCTTTGGCAGATGAAGTAAGCCTGGAACTCAGGGCTTCCTGGTTAAAAAAATCCAAGCCCTAGGCTGAACCCTAACCCTAACCCTAGGCAGATAAATCAACCTAGGTTTAGGGATGGTGCCAAGGAAAAAGCTGTGAAAGCTGCCATGTTGTTGCACTTTTGTACTCCCCTTGGGATGCCTTGAACAGCTGCAGTGTGCCTGGAGCCCAGGGCTTCCTAGTTTTAAAAATCCTAGCCCTAGGCCTAAGCCTAACAGTAACCCTGGGAAGGTAAATCAGCCTGGTGTTAGGCGTCTTGCCAAGGAAAAAGCCGTGAAACAGCCATGTTGTGGCACTTTTGCACTCCCTTTTGGATGCCTTTCACAGCTCCAGTGTGCCTGGAACTCAGGGCTTCCTGCTTTTAAAAATCCTAGCCCTAGGCCGAACCCCAACCCTAAGACGAGAAAGGCAAATCAGCCAGGAATTAGGCATGTCCCCAAGGAAAAAGCTGTGGAGGCAGGCATGTTGTGGTACTTTTGCGCTCTTCTTGGCTAGTCCTTCGCAGCTGCTGTGTTCTTGGAACTCAGGGCTTTCTGGTTAATAGACCCTTACCCTAGGCGTAACTCAAACCTTAACCCTAGGAAGGAAAATCAGCCTATGGTTCGGGATGGTCTCATGGAAATATCAGTGGTGGCAGCCAAGTTGCGTCACTTTTGCGCTCCCCTTGGGATGCCTGCCTTTCGCAGCTGCAGTGTGCCTGGAGCCCAGGGCTTCCTGGTTTTAAAAGTCCTAGGCCTAAGCCTAACAGTAACCCTAGGAAGGTAAATCAGCCGGGTGTTAGGGTTCTTCCTAAGGGAAAAGCCGTGAAAGCAGCCATGTTGTGGCACTTCTGCACTCCCTTTGGGATGCCTTTGGCAGATGAAGTAAGCCTGGAACTCAGGGCTTCCTGGTTAAAGAAATCCAAGCCCTAGGCTGAACCCTAACCCTAACCCTAGGCAGATAAATCAGCCTAGGTATAGGGATGGTGCCAAGGAAAAAGCTGTGAAAGCTGCCATGTTGTTGCACTTTTGTACTCCCCTTGGGATGCCTTGAACAGCTGCAGTGTGCCTGGAGCTAAGGGCTTCCTAGTTTTAAAAATCCTAGCCCTAGGCCTAAGCCTAACAGTAACCCTGGGAAGGTAAATCAGCCTGGTGTTAGGCTTCTTGCCAAGGAAAAAGCCGTGAAAGCAGCCATGTTGTGGCACTTTTGCACTCCCTTTTGGATGCCTTTCACAGCTGCAGTGTGCCTGGAACTCAGGGCTTCCTGCTTTTAAAAATCCTAGCCCTAGGCCGAACCCCAACCCTAAGACGAGAAAGGCAAATCAGCCAGGAATTAGGCATGTCCCCAAGGAAAAAGCTGTGGAGGCAGGCATGTTGTGGTACTTTTGCGCTCTTCTTGGCTAGTCCTTCGCAGCTGCTGTGTTCTTGGAACTCAGGGCTTTCTGGTTAATAGACCCTTACCCTAGGCGTAACTCAAACCTTAACCCTAGGAAGGAAAATCAGCCTATGGTTCGGGATGGTCTCATGGAAATATCAGTGGTGGCAGCCAAGTTGCGTCACTTTTGCGCTCCCCTTGGGATGCCTTTCGCAGCTGCAGTGTGCCTGGAGCCCAGGGCTTCCTGGTTTTAAAAGTCCTAGGCCTAAGCCTAACAGTAACCCTAGGAAGGTAAATCAGCCGGGTATTAGGCTTCTTCCTAAGGGAAAAGCCGTGAAAGCAGCCATGTTGTGGCACTTCTGCACTCCCTTTGGGATGCCTTTGGCAGATGAAGTAAGCCTGGAACTCAGGGCTTCCTGGTTAAAGAAATCCAAGCCCTAGGCTGAACCCTAACCCTAACCCTAGGCAGATAAATCAGCCTAGGTATAGGGATGGTGCCAAGGAAAAAGCTGTGAAAGCTGCCATGTTGTTGCACTTTTGTACTCCCCTTGGGATGCCTTGAACAGCTGCAGTGTGCCTGGAGCCCAGGGCTTCCTAGTTTTAAAAATCCTAGCCCTAGGCCTAAGCCTAACAGTAACCCTGGGAAGGTAAATCAGCCTGGTGTTAGGCGTCTTGCCAAGGAAAAAGCCGTGAAAGCAGCCATGTTGTGGCACTTTTGCACTCCCTTTTGGATGCCTTTCACAGCTCCAGTGTGCCTGGAACTCAGGGCTTCCTGCTTTTAAAAATCCTAGCCCTAGGCCGAACCCCAACCCTAAGACGAGAAAGGCAAATCAGCCAGGAATTAGGCATGTCCCCAAGGAAAAAGCTGTGGAGGCAGGCATGTTGTGGTACTTTTGCGCTCTTCTTGGCTAGTCCTTCGCAGCTGCTGTGTTCTTGGAACTCAGGGCTTTCTGGTTAATAGACCCTTACCCTAGGCGTAACTCAAACCTTAACCCTAGGAAGGAAAATCAGCCTATGGTTCGGGATGGTCTCATGGAAATATCAGTGGTGGCAGCCAAGTTGCGTCACTTTTGCTCTCCCCTTGGGATGCCTTTCGCAGCTGCAGTGTGCCTGGAGCCCAGGGCTTCCTGGTTTTAAAAGTCCTAGGCCTAAGCCTAACAGTAACCCTAGGAAGGTAAATCAGCCGGGTATTAGGGTTCTTCCTAAGGGAAAAGCCGTGAAAGCAGCCATGTTGTGGCACTTCTGCACTCCCTTTGGGATGCCTTTGGCAGATGAAGTAAGCCTGGAACTCAGGGCTTCCTGGTTAAATAAATCCAAGCCCTAGGCTGAACCCTAACCCTAACCCTAGGCAGATAAATCAGCCTAGGTATAGGGATGGTGCCAAGGAAAAAGCTGTGAAAGCTGCCATGTTGTTGCACTTTTGTACTCCCCTTGGGATGCCTTGAACAGCTGCAGTGTGCCTGGAGCTAAGGGCTTCCTAGTTTTAAAAATCCTAGCCCTAGGCCTAAGCCTAACAGTAACCCTGGGAAGGTAAATCAGCCTGGTGTTAGGCGTCTTGCCAAGGAAAAAGCCGTGAAAGCAGCCATGTTGTGGCACTTTTGCACTCCCTTTTGGATGCCTTTCACAGCTGCAGTGTGCCTGGAACTCAGGGCTTCCTGCTTTTAAAAATCCTAGCCCTAGGCCGAACCCCAACCCTAAGACGAGAAAGGCAAATCAGCCAGGAATTAGGCATGTCCCCAAGGAAAAAGCTGTGGAGGCAGGCATGTTGTGCTACTTTTGCGCTCTTCTTGGCTAGTCCTTCGCAGCTGCTGTGTTCTTGGAACTCAGGGCTTTCTGGTTAATAGACCCTTACCCTAGGCGTAACTCAAACCTTAACCCTAGGAAGGAAAATCAGCCTATGGTTCGGGATGGTCTCATGGAAATATCAGTGGTGGCAGCCAAGTTGCGTCACTTTTGCGCTCACCTTGGGATGCCTGCCTTTCGCAGCTGCAGTGTGCCTGGAGCCCAGGGCTTCCTGGTTTTAAAAGTCCTAGGCCTAAGCCTAACAGTAACCCTAGGAAGGTAAATCAGCCGGGTATTAGGGTTCTTCCTAAGGGAAAAGCCGTGAAAGCAGCCATGTTGTGGCACTTCTGCACTCCCTTTGGGATGCCTTTGGCAGATGAAGTAAGCCTGGAACTCAGGGCTTCCTGGTTAAAGAAATCACAGCCCTAGGCTGAACCCTAACCCTAACCCTAGGCAGATAAATCAACCTAGGTTTAGGGATGGTGCCAAGGAAAAAGCTGTGAAAGCTGCCATGTTGTTGCACTTTTGTACTCCCCTTGGGATGCCTTGAACAGCTGCAGTGTGCCTGGAGCCCAGGGCTTCCTAGTTTTAAAAATCCTAGCCCTAGGCCTAAGCCTAACAGTAACCCTGGGAAGGTAAATCAGCCTGGTGTTAGGCGTCTTGCCAAGGAAAAAGCCGTGAAACAGCCATGTTGTGGCACTTTTGCACTCCCTTTTGGATGCCTTTCACAGCTGCAGTGTGCCTGGAACTCAGGGCTTCCTGCTTTTAAAAATCCTAGCCCTAGGCCGAACCCCAACCCTAAGACGAGAAAGGCAAATCAGCCAGGAATTAGGCATGTCCCCAAGGAAAAAGCTGTGGAGGCAGGCATGTTGTGGTACTTTTGCGCTCTTCTTGGGTAGTCCTTCGCAGCTGCTGTGTTCTTGGAACTCAGGGCTTTCTGGTTAATAGACCCTTACCCTAGGCGTAACTCAAACCTTAACCCTAGGAAGGAAAATCAGCCTATGGTTCGGGATGGTCTCATGGAAATATCAGTGGTGGCAGCCAAGTTGCGTCACTTTTGCGCTCACCTTGGGATGCCTGCCTTTCGCAGCTGCAGTGTGCCTGGAGCCCAGGGCTTCCTGGTTTTAAAAGTCCCAGGCCTAAGCCTAACAGTAACCCTAGGAAGGTAAATCAGCCGGGTATTAGGGTTCTTCCTAAGGGAAAAGCCGTGAAAGCAGCCATGTTGTGGCACTTCTGCACTCCCTTTGGGATGCCTTTGGCAGATGAAGTAAGCCTGGAACTCAGGGCTTCCTGGTTAAAGAAATCCGAGCCCTAGGCTGAACCCTAACCCTAACCCTAGGCAGATAAATCAGCCTAGGTATAGGGATGGTGCCAAGGAAAAAGCTGTGAAAGCTGCCATGTTGTTGCACTTTTGTACTCCCCTTGGGATGCCTTGAACAGCTGCAGTGTGCCTGGAGCTAAGGGCTTCCTAGTTTTAAAAATCCTAGCCCTAGGCCTAAGCCTAACAGTAACCCTGGGAAGGTAAATCAGCCTGGTGTTAGGCTTCTTGCCAAGGAAAAAGCCGTGAAAGCAGCCATGTTGTGGCACTTTTGCACTCCCTTTTGGATGCCTTTCACAGCTCCAGTGTGCCTGGAACTCAGGGCTTCCTGCTTTTAAAAATCCTAGCCCTAGGCCGAACCCCAACCCTAAGACGAGAAAGGCAAATCAGCCAGGAATTAGGCATGTCCCCAAGGAAAAAGCTGTGGAGGCAGGCATGTTGTGGTACTTTTGCGCTCTTCTTGGCTAGTCCTTCGCAGCTGCTGTGTTCTTGGAACTCAGGGCTTTCTGGTTAATAGACCCTTACCCTAGGCGTAACTCAAACCTTAACCCTAGGAAGGAAAATCAGCCTATGGTTCGGGATGGTCTCATGGAAATATCAGTGGTGGCAGCCAAGTTGCGTCACTTTTGCGCTCCCCTTGGGATGCCTTTCGCAGCTGCAGTGTGCCTGGAGCCCAGGGCTTCCTGGTTTTAAAAGTCCTAGGCCTAAGCCTAACAGTAACCCTAGGAAGGTAAATCAGCCGGGTATTAGGGTTCTTCCTAAGGGAAAAGCCGTGAAAGCAGCCATGTTGTGGCACTTCTGCACTCCCTTTGGGATGCCTTTGGCAGATGAAGTAAGCCTGGAACTCAGGGCTTCCTGGTTAAAGAAATCCAAGCCCTAGGCTGAACCCTAACCCTAACCCTAGGCAGATAAATCAGCCTAGGTATAGGGATGGTGCCAAGGAAAAAGCTGTGAAAGCTGCCATGTTGTTGCACTTTTGTACTCCCCTTGGGATGCCTTGAACAGCTGCAGTGTGCCTGGAGCTAAGGGCTTCCTAGTTTTAAAAATCCTAGCCCTAGGCCTAAGCCTAACAGTAACACTGGGAAGGTAAATCAGCCTGGTGTTAGGCTTCTTGCCAAGGAAAAAGCCGTGAAAGCAGCCATGTTGTGGCATTTTTGCACTCCCTTTTGGATGCCTTTCACAGCTCCAGTGTGCCTGGAACTCAGGGCTTCCTGCTTTTAAAAATCCTAGCCCTAGGCCGAACCCCAACCCTAAGACGAGAAAGGCAAATCAGCCAGGAATTAGGCATGTCCCCAAGGAAAAAGCTGTGGAGGCAGGCATGTTGTGCTACTTTTGCGCTCTTCTTGGCTAGTCCTTCGCAGCTGCTGTGTTCTTGGAACTCAGGGCTTTCTGGTTAATAGACCCTTACCCTAGGCGTAACTCAAACCTTAACCCTAGGAAGGAAAATCAGCCTATGGTTCGGGATGGTCTCATGGAAATATCAGTGGTGGCAGCCAAGTTGCGTCACTTTTGCGCTCCCCTTGGGATGCCTGCCTTTCGCAGCTGCAGTGTGCCTGGAGCCCAGGGCTTCCTGGTTTTAAAAGTCCTAGGCCTAAGCCTAACAGTAACCCTAGGAAGGTAAATCAGCCGGGTATTAGGGTTCTTCCTAAGGGAAAAGCCGTGAAAGCAGCCATGTTGTGGCACTTCTGCACTCCCTTTGGGATGCCTTTGGCAGATGAAGTAAGCCTGGAACTCAGGGCTTCCTGGTTAAAGAAATCCAAGCCCTAGGCTGAACCCTAACCCTAACCCTAGGCAGATAAATCAGCCTAGGTATAGGGATGGTGCCAAGGAAAAAGCTGTGAAAGCTGCCATGTTGTTGCACTTTTGTACTCCCCTTGGGATGCCTTGAACAGCTGCAGTGTGCCTGGAGCTAAGGGCTTCCTAGTTTTAAAAATCCTAGCCCTAGGCCTAAGCCTAACAGTAACCCTGGGAAGGTAAATCAGCCTGGTGTTAGGCTTCTTGCCAAGGAAAAAGCCGTGAAAGCAGCCATGTTGTTGCACTTTTGCACTCCCTTTTGGATGCCTTTCACAGCTGCAGTGTGCCTGGAACTCAGGGCTTCCTGCTTTTAAAAATCCTAGCCCTAGGCCGAACCCCAACCCTAAGACGAGAAAGGCAAATCAGCCAGGAATTAGGCATGTCCCCAAGGAAAAAGCTGTGGAGGCAGGCATGTTGTGCTACTTTTGCGCTCTTCTTGGCTAGTCCTTCGCAGCTGCTGTGTTCTTGGAACTCAGGGCTTTCTGGTTAATAGACCCTTACCCTAGGCGTAACTCAAACCTTAACCCTAGGAAGGAAAATCAGCCTATGGTTCGGGATGGTCTCATGGAAATATCAGTGGTGGCAGCCAAGTTGCGTCACTTTTGCGCTCACCTTGGGATGCCTGCCTTTCGCAGCTGCAGTGTGCCTGGAGCCCAGGGCTTCCTGGTTTTAAAAGTCCCAGGCCTAAGCCTAACAGTAACCCTAGGAAGGTAAATCAGCCGGGTATTAGGGTTCTTCCTAAGGGAAAAGCCGTGAAAGCAGCCATGTTGTGGCACTTCTGCACTCCCTTTGGGATGCCTTTGGCAGATGAAGTAAGCCTGGAACTCAGGGCTTCCTGGTTAAAGAAATCACAGCCCTAGGCTGAACCCTAACCCTAACCCTAGGCAGATAAATCAGCCTAGGTATAGGGATGGTGCCAAGGAAAAAGCTGTGAAAGCTGCCATGTTGTTGCACTTTTGTACTCCCCTTGGGATGCCTTGAACAGCTGCAGTGTGCCTGGAGCTAAGGGCTTCCTAGTTTTAAAAATCCTAGCCCTAGGCCTAAGCCTAACAGTAACCCTGGGAAGGTAAATCAGCCTGGTGTTAGGCTTCTTGCCAAGGAAAAAGCCGTGAAAGCAGCCATGTTGTGGCACTTTTGCACTCCCTTTTGGATGCCTTTCACAGCTGCAGTGTGCCTGGAACTCAGGGCTTCCTGCTTTTAAAAATCCTAGCCCTAGGCCGAACCCCAACCCTAAGACGAGAAAGGCAAATCAGCCAGGAATTAGGCATGTCCCCAAGGAAAAAGCTGTGGAGGCAGGCATGTTGTGGTACTTTTGCGCTCTTCTTGGCTAGTCCTTCGCAGCTGCTGTGTTCTTGGAACTCAGGGCTTTCTGGTTAATAGACCCTTACCCTAGGCGTAACTCAAACCTTAACCCTAGGAAGGAAAATCAGCCTATGGTTCGGGATGGTCTCATGGAAATATCAGTGGTGGCAGCCAAGTTGCGTCACTTTTGCGCTCCCCTTGGGATGCCTTTCGCAGCTGCAGTGTGCCTGGAGCCCAGGGCTTCCTGGTTTTAAAAGTCCTAGGCCTAAGCCTAACAGTAACCCTAGGAAGGTAAATCAGCCGGGTATTAGGGTTCTTCCTAAGGGAAAAGCCGTGAAAGCAGCCATGTTGTGGCACTTCTGCACTCCCTTTGGGATGCCTTTGGCAGATGAAGTAAGCCTGGAACTCAGGGCTTCCTGGTTAAAGAAATCCAAGCCCTAGGCTGAAGCCTAACCCTAACCCTAGGCAGATAAATCAGCCTAGGTATAGGGATGGTGCCAAGGAAAAAGCTGTGAAAGCTGCCATGTTGTTGCACTTTTGTACTCCCCTTGGGATGCCTTGAACAGCTGCAGTGTGCTTGGAGCTAAGGGCTTCCTAGTTTTAAAAATCCTAGCCCTAGGCCTAAGCCTAACAGTAACCCTGGGAAGGTAAATCAGCCTGGTGTTAGGCTTCTTGCCAAGGAAAAAGCCGTGAAAGCAGCCATGTTGTGGCACTTTTGCACTCCCTTTTGGATGCCTTTCACAGCTCCAGTGTGCCTGGAACTCAGGGCTTCCTGATTTTAAAAATCCTAGCCCTAGGCCGAACCCCAACCCTAAGACGAGAAAGGCAAATCAGCCAGGAATTAGGCATGTGCCCAAGGAAAAAGCTGTGGAGGCAGGCATGTTGTGGTACTTTTGCGCTCTTCTTGGCTAGTCCTTCGCAGCTGCTGTGTTCTTGGAACTCAGGGCTTTCTGGTTAATAGACCCTTACCCTAGGCGTAACTCAAACCTTAACCCTAGGAAGGAAAATCAGCCTATGGTTCGGGATGGTCTCATGGAAATATCAGTGGTGGCAGCCAAGTTGCGTCACTTTTGCGCTCCCCTTGGGATGCCTTTCGCAGCTGCAGTGTGCCTGGAGCCCAGGGCTTCCTGGTTTTAAAAGTCCTAGGCCTAAGCCTAACAGTAACCCTAGGAAGGTAAATCAGCCGGGTATTAGGGTTCTTCCTAAGGGAAAAGCCGTGAAAGCAGCCATGTTGTGGCACTTCTGCACTCCCTTTGGGATGCCTTTGGCAGATGAAGTAAGCCTGGAACTCAGGGCTTCCTGGTTAAAGAAATCCAAGCCCTAGGCTGAACCCTAACCCTAACCCTAGGCAGATAAATCAGCCTAGGTATAGGGATGGTGCCAAGGAAAAAGCTGTGAAAGCTGCCATGTTGTTGCACTTTTGTACTCCCCTTGGGATGCCTTGAACAGCTGCAGTGTGCCTGGAGCTAAGGGCTTCTTAGTTTTAAAAATCCTAGCCCTAGGCCTAAGCCTAACAGTAACCCTGGGAAGGCAAATCAGCCTGGTGTTAGGCGTCTTGCCAAGGAAAAAGCCGTGAAAGCAGCCATGTTGTGGCACTTTTGCACTCCCTTTTGGATGCCTTTCACAGCTGCAGTGTGCCTGGAACTCAGGGCTTCCTGCTTTTAAAAATCCTAGCCCTAGGCCGAACCCCAACCCTAAGACGAGAAAGGCAAATCAGCCAGGAATTAGGCATGTCCCCAAGGAAAAAGCTGTGGAGGCAGGCATGTTGTGCTACTTTTGCGCTCTTCTTGGCTAGTCCTTCGCAGCTGCTGTGTTCTTGGAACTCAGGGCTTTCTGGTTAATAGACCCTTACCCTAGGCGTAACTCAAACCTTAACCCTAGGAAGGAAAATCAGCCTATGGTTCGGGATGGTCTCATGGAAATATCAGTGGTGGCAGCCAAGTTGCGTCACTTTTGCGCTCCCCTTGGGATGCCTTTCGCAGCTGCAGTGTGCCTGGAGCCCAGGGCTTCCTGGTTTTAAAAGTCCTAGGCCTAAGCCTAACAGTAACCCTAGGAAGGTAAATCAGCCGGGTATTAGGGTTCTTCCTAAGGGAAAAGCCGTGAAAGCAGCCATGTTGTGGCACTTCTGCACTCCCTTTGGGATGCCTTTGGCAGATGAAGTAAGCCTGGAACTCAGGGCTTCCTGGTTAAAGAAATCCAAGCCCTAGGCTGAACCCTAACCCTAACCCTAGGCAGATAAATCAGCCTAGGTATAGGGATGGTGCCAAGGAAAAAGCTGTGAAAGCTGCCATGTTGTTGCACTTTTGTACTCCCCTTGGGATGCCTTGAACAGCTGCAGTGTGCCTGGAGCTAAGGGCTTCCTAGTTTTAAAAATCCTAGCCCTAGGCCTAAGCCTAACAGTAACCCTGGGAAGGTAAATCAGCCTGGTGTTAGGCTTCTTGCCAAGGAAAAAGCCGTGAAAGCAGCCATGTTGTGGCACTTTTGCACTCCCTTTTGGATGCCTTTCACAGCTGCAGTGTGCCTGGAACTCAGGGCTTCCTGCTTTTAAAAATCCTAGCCCTAGGCCGAACCCCAACCCTAAGACGAGAAAGGCAAATCAGCCAGGAATTAGGCATGTCCCCAAGGAAAAAGCTGTGGAGGCAGGCATGTTGTGCTACTTTTGCGCTCTTCTTGGCTAGTCCTTCGCAGCTGCTGTGTTATTGGAACTCAGGGCTTTCTGGTAAATAGAAACCTTACCCAAAGCGTAACTCAAACCTTAACCCTAGGAAGGAAAATCAGCCTATGGTTCGGGATGGTCTCATGGAAATATCAGTGGTGGCAGCCAAGTTGCGTCACTTTTGCGCTCCCCTTGGGATGCCTTTCGCAGCTGCAGTGTGCCTGGAGCCCAGGGCTTCCTGGTTTTAAAAGTCCTAGGCCTAAGCCTAACAGTAACCCTAGGAAGGTAAATCAGCCGGGTATTAGGCTTCTTCCTAAGGGAAAAGCCGGGAAAGCAGCCATGTTGTGGCACTTCTGCACTCCCTTTGGGATGCCTTTGGCAGATGAAGTAAGCCTGGAACTCAGGGCTTCCTGGTTAAAGAAATCCAAGCCCTAGGCTGAACCCTAACCCTAACCCTAGGCAGATAAATCAGCCTAGGTATAGGGATGGTGCCAAGGAAAAAGCTGTGAAAGCTGCCATGTTGTTGCACTTTTGTACTCCCCTTGGGATGCCTTGAACAGCTGCAGTGTGCCTGGAGCTAAGGGCTTCCTAGTTTTAAAAATCCTAGCCCTAGGCCTAAGCCTAACAGTAACCCTGGGAAGGCAAATCAGCCTGGTGTTAGGCTTCTTGCCAAGGAAAAAGCCGTGAAAGCAGCCATGTTGTGGCACTTTTGCACTCCCTTTTGGATGCCTTTCACAGCTGCAGTGTGCCTGGAACTCAGGGCTTCCTGCTTTTAAAAATCCTAGCCCTAGGCCGAACCCCAACCCTAAGACGAGAAAGGCAAATCAGCCAGGAATTAGGCATGTCCCCAAGGAAAAAGCTGTGGAGGCAGGCATGTTGTGCTACTTTTGCGCTCTTCTTGGCTAGTCCTTCGCAGCTGCTGTGTTATTGGAACTCAGGGCTTTCTGGTAAATAGAAACCTTACCCAAAGCGTAACTCAAAACTTAACCCTAGGAAGGAAAATCAGCCTATGGTTCGGGATGGTCTCATGGAAATATCAGTGGTGGCAGCCAAGTTGCGTCACTTTTGCGCTCCCCTTGGGATGCCTTTCGCAGCTGCAGTGTGCCTGGAGCCCAGGGCTTCCTGGTTTTAAAAGTCCTAGGCCTAAGCCTAACAGTAACCCTAGGAAGGTAAATCAGCCGGGTATTAGGCTTCTTCCTAAGGGAAAAGCCGGGAAAGCAGCCATGTTGTGGCACTTCTGCACTCCCTTTGGGATGCCTTTGGCAGATGAAGTAAGCCTGGAACTCAGGGCTTCCTGGTTAAAGAAATCCAAGCCCTAGGCTGAAGCCTAACCCTAACCCTAGGCAGATAAATCAGCCTAGGTACAGGGATGGTGCCAAGGAAAAAGCTGTGAAAGCTGCCATGTTGTTGCACTTTTGTACTCCCCTTGGGATGCCTTGAACAGCTGCAGTGTGCCTGGAGCTAAGGGCTTCCTAGTTTTAAAAATCCTAGCCCTAGGCCTAAGCCTAACAGTAACCCTGGGAAGCCAAATCAGCCTGGTGTTAGGCTTCTTGCCAAGGAAAAAGCCGTGAAGGCAGCCATGTTGTGGCACTTTTGCACTCCCTTTTGGATGCCTTTCACAGCTCCAGTGTGCCTGGAACTCAGGGCTTCCTGATTTTAAAAATCCTAGCCCTAGGCCGAACCCCAACCCTAAGACGAGAAAGGCAAATCAGCCAGGAATTAGGCATGTCCCCAAGGAAAAAGCTGTGGAGGCAGGCATGTTGTGCTACTTTTGCGCTCTTCTTGGCTAGTCCTTCGCAGCTGCTGTGTTCTTGGAACTCAGGGCTTTCTGGTTAATAGAACCCTTACCCTAGGCAAAATCAAACCTTAACCCTAGGAAGGAAAATCAGCCTATGGTTCAGGATGGTCTCATGGAAATATCAGTGGTGGCAGCCAAGTTGCGTCACTTTTGCGCTCCCCTTGGGATGCCTTTCGCAGCTGCAGTGTGCCTGGAGCCCAGGGCTTCCTGGTTTTAAAAGTCCTAGGCCTAAGCCTAACAGTAACCCTAGGAAGGTAAATCAGCCGGGTATTAGGGTTCTTCCTAAGGGAAAAGCCGTGAAAGCTGCACTCCCTTTGGGATGCCTTTGGCAGATGAAGTAAGCCTGGAACTCAGGGCTTCCTGGTTAAAGAAATCCAAGCCCTAGGCTGAACCCTAACCCTAACCCTAGGCAGATAAATCAGCCTAGGTATAGGGATGGTGCCAAGGAAAAAGCTGTGAAAGCTGCCATGTTGTTGCACTTTTGTACTCCCCTTGGGATGCCTTGAACAGCTGCAGTGTGCCTGGAGCCCAGGGCTTCCTAGTTTTAAAAATCCTAGCCCTAGGCCTAAGCCTAACAGTAACCCTGGGAAGGTAAATCAGCCTGGTGTTAGGCGTCTTGCCAAGGAAAAAGCCGTGAAAGCAGCCATGTTGTGGCACTTTTGCACTCCCTTTTGGATGCCTTTCACAGCTCCAGTGTGCCTGGAACTCAGGGCTTCCTGATTTTAAAAATCCTAGCCCTAGGCCGAACCCCAACCCTAAGACGAGAAAGGCAAATCAGCCAGGAATTAGGCATGTCCCCAAGGAAAAAGCTGTGGAGGCAGGCATGTTGTGGTACTTTTGCGCTCTTCTTGGCTAGTCCTTCGCAGCTGCTGTGTTCTTGGAACTCAGGGCTTTCTGGTTAATAGAGCCCTTACCCTAGGCGTAACTCAAACCTTAACCCTAGGAAGGAAAATCAGCCTATGGTTCGGGATGGTCTCATGGAAATATCAGTGGTGGCAGCCAAGTTGCGTCACTTTTGCGCTCCCCTTGGGATGCCTTTCGCAGCTGCAGTGTGCCTGGAGCCCAGGGCTTCCTGGTTTTAAAAGTCCTAGGCCTAAGCCTAACAGTAACCCTAGGAAGGTAAATCAGCCGGGTATTAGGGTTCTTCCTAAGGGAAAAGCCGTGAAAGCAGCCATGTTGTGGCACTTCTGCACTCCCTTTGGGATGCCTTTGGCAGATGAAGTAAGCCTGGAACTCAGGGCTTCCTGGTTAAAGAAATCACAGCCCTAGGCTGAACCCTAACCCTAACCCTAGGCAGATAAATCAGCCTAGGTATAGGGATGGTGCCAAGGAAAAAGCTGTGAAAGCTGCCATGTTGTTGCACTTTTGTACTCCCCTTGGGATGCCTTGAACAGCTGCAGTGTGCCTGGAGCTAAGGGCTTCCTAGTTTTAAAAATCCTAGACCTAGGCCTAAGCCTAACAGTAACCCTGGGAAGGTAAATCAGCCTGGTGTTAGGCTTCTTGCCAAGGAAAAAGCCGTGAAAGCAGCCATGTTGTGTCACTTTTGCACTCCCTTTTGGATGCCTTTCACAGCTGCAGTGTGCCTGGAACTCAGGGCTTCCTGCTTTTAAAAATCCTAGCCCTAGGCCGAACCCCAACCCTAAGACGAGAAAGGCAAATCAGCCAGGAATTAGGCATGTCCCCAAGGAAAAAGCTGTGGAGGCAGGCATGTTGTGGTACTTTTGCGCTCTTCTTGGCTAGTCCTTCGCAGCTGCTGTGTTCTTGGAACTCAGGGCTTTCTGGTTAATAGACCCTTACCCTAGGCGTAACTCAAACCTTAACCCTAGGAAGGAAAATCAGCCTATGGTTCGGGATGGTCTCATGGAAATATCAGTGGTGGCAGCCAAGTTGCGTCACTTTTGCGCTCCCCTTGGGATGCCTTTCGCAGCTGCAGTGTGCCTGGAGCCCAGGGCTTCCTGGTTTTAAAAGTCCTAGGCCTAAGCCTAACAGTAACCCTAGGAAGGTAAATCAGCCGGGTATTAGGGTTCTTCCTAAGGGAAAAGCCGTGAAAGCAGCCATGTTGTGGCACTTCTGCACTCCCTTTGGGATGCCTTTGGCAGATGAAGTAAGCCTGGAACTCAGGGCTTCCTGGTTAAAGAAATCCAAGCCCTAGGCTGAACCCTAACCCTAACCCTAGGCAGATAAATCAGCCTAGGTATAGGGATGGTGCCAAGGAAAAAGCTGTGAAAGCTGCCATGTTGTTGCACTTTTGTACTCCCCTTGGGATGCCTTGAACAGCTGCAGTGTGCCTGGAGCTAAGGGCTTCCTAGTTTTAAAAATCCTAGCCCTAGGCCTAAGCCTAACAGTAACCCTGGGAAGGTAAATCAGCCTGGTGTTAGGCGTCTTGCCAAGGAAAAAGCCGTGAAAGCAGCCATGTTGTGGCACTTTTGCACTCCCTTTTGGATGCCTTTCACAGCTCCAGTGTGCCTGGAACTCAGGGCTTCCTGCTTTTAAAAATCCTAGCCCTAGGCCGAACCCCAACCCTAAGACGAGAAAGGCAAATCAGCCAGGAATTAGGCATGTCCCCAAGGAAAAAGCTGTGGAGGCAGGCATGTTGTGCTACTTTTGCGCTCTTCTTGGCTAGTCCTTCGCAGCTGCTGTGTTCTTGGAACTCAGGGCTTTCTGGTTAATAGACCCTTACCCTAGGCGTAACTCAAACCTTAACCCTAGGAAGGAAAATCAGCCTATGGTTCGGGATGGTCTCATGGAAATATCAGTGGTGGCAGCCAAGTTGCGTCACTTTTGCGCTCACCTTGGGATGCCTGCCTTTCGCAGCTGCAGTGTGCCTGGAGCCCAGGGCTTCCTGGTTTTAAAAGTCCTAGGCCTAAGCCTAACAGTAACCCTAGGAAGGTAAATCAGCCGGGTATTAGGGTTCTTCCTAAGGGAAAAGCCGTGAAAGCAGCCATGTTGTGGCACTTCTGCACTCCCTTTGGGATGCCTTTGGCAGATGAAGTAAGCCTGGAACTCAGGGCTTCCTGGTTAAAGAAATCACAGCCCTAGGCTGAACCCTAACCCTAACCCTAGGCAGATAAATCAGCCTAGGTTTAGGGATGGTGCCAAGGAAAAAGCTGTGAAAGCTGCCATGTTGTTGCACTTTTGTACTCCCCTTGGGATGCCTTGAACAGCTGCAGTGTGCCTGGAGCCCAGGGCTTCCTAGTTTTAAAAATCCTAGACCTAGGCCTAAGCCTAACAGTAACCCTGGGAAGGTAAATCAGCCTGGTGTTAGGCGTCTTGCCAAGGAAAAAGCCGTGAAACAGCCATGTTGTGGCACTTTTGCACTCCCTTTTGGATGCCTTTCACAGCTCCAGTGTGCCTGGAACTCAGGGCTTCCTGCTTTTAAAAATCCTAGCCCTAGGCCGAACCCCAACCCTAAGACGAGAAAGGCAAATCAGCCAGGAATTAGGCATGTCCCCAAGGAAAAAGCTGTGGAGGCAGGCATGTTGTGCTACTTTTGCGCTCTTCTTGGCTAGTCCTTCGCAGCTGCTGTGTTCTTGGAACTCAGGGCTTTCTGGTTAATAGACCCTTACCCTAGGCGTAACTCAAACCTTAACCCTAGGAAGGAAAATCAGCCTATGGTTCGGGATGGTCTCATGGAAATATCAGTGGTGGCAGCCAAGTTGCGTCACTTTTGCGCTCACCTTGGGATGCCTGCCTTTCGCAGCTGCAGTGTGCCTGGAGCCCAGGGCTTCCTGGTTTTAAAAGTCCTAGGCCTAAGCCTAACAGTAACCCTAGGAAGGTAAATCAGCCGGGTATTAGGGTTCTTCCTAAGGGAAAAGCCGTGAAAGCAGCCATGTTGTGGCACTTCTGCACTCCCTTTGGGATGCCTTTGGCAGATGAAGTAAGCCTGGAACTCAGGGCTTCCTGGTTAACGAAATCCGAGCCCTAGGCTGAACCCTAACCCTAACCCTAGGCAGATAAATCAGCCTAGGTATAGGGATGGTGCCAAGGAAAAAGCTGTGAAAGCTGCCATGTTGTTGCACTTTTGTACTCCCCTTGGGATGCCTTGAACAGCTGCAGTGTGCCTGGAGCTAAGGGCTTCCTAGTTTTAAAAATCCTAGCCCTAGGCCTAAGCCTAACAGTAACCCTGGGAAGGTAAATCAGCCTGGTGTTAGGCTTCTTGCCAAGGAAAAAGCCGTGAAAGCAGCCATGTTGTGGCACTCTGCACTCCCTTTTGGATGCCTTTCACAGCTCCAGTGTGCCTGGAACTCAGGGCTTCCTGCTTTTAAAAATCCTAGCCCTAGGCCGAACCCCAACCCTAAGACGAGAAAGGCAAATCAGCCAGGAATTAGGCATGTCCCCAAGGAAAAAGCTGTGGAGGCAGGCATGTTGTGGTACTTTTGCGCTCTTCTTGGCTAGTCCTTCGCAGCTGCTGTGTTCTTGGAACTCAGGGCTTTCTGGTTAATAGACCCTTACCCTAGGCGTAACTCAAACCTTAACCCTAGGAAGGAAAATCAGCCTATGGTTCGGGATGGTCTCATGGAAATATCAGTGGTGGCAGCCAAGTTGCGTCACTTTTGCGCTCACCTTGGGATGCCTTTCGCAGCTGCAGTGTGCCTGGAGCCCAGGGCTTCCTGGTTTTAAAAGTCCTAGGCCTAAGCCTAACAGTAACCCTAGGAAGGTAAATCAGCCGGGTATTAGGCTTCTTCCTAAGGGAAAAGCCGTGAAAGCAGCCATGTTGTGGCACTTCTGCACTCCCTTTGGGATGCCTTTGGCAGATGAAGTAAGCCTGGAACTCAGGGCTTCCTGGTTAAAGAAATCCAAGCCCTAGGCTGAACCCTAACCCTAACCCTAGGCAGATAAATCAGCCTAGGTATAGGGATGGTGCCAAGGAAAAAGCTGTGAAAGCTGCCATGTTGTTGCACTTTTGTACTCCCCTTGGGATGCCTTGAACAGCTGCAGTGTGCCTGGAGCTAAGGGCTTCCTAGTTTTAAAAATCCTAGCCCTAGGCCTAAGCCTAACAGTAACCCTGGGAAGGGAAATCAGCCTGGTGTTAGGCTTCTTGCCAAGGAAAAAGCCGTGAAAGCAGCCATGTTGTGGCACTTTTGCACTCCCTTTTGGATGCCTTTCACAGCTCCAGTGTGCCTGGAACTCAGGGCTTCCTGCTTTTAAAAATCCTAGCCCTAGGCCGAACCCCAACCCTAAGACGAGAAAGGCAAATCAGCCAGGAATTAGGCATGTCCCCAAGGAAAAAGCTGTGGAGGCAGGCATGTTGTGGTACTTTTGCGCTCTTCTTGGCTAGTCCTTCGCAGCTGCTGTGTTCTTGGAACTCAGGGCTTTCTGGTTAATAGACCCTTACCCTAGGCGTAACTCAAACCTTAACCCTAGGAAGGAAAATCAGCCTATGGTTCGGGATGGTCTCATGGAAATATCAGTGGTGGCAGCCAAGTTGCGTCACTTTTGCGCTCCCCTTGGGATGCCTTTCGCAGCTGCAGTGTGCCTGGAGCCCAGGGCTTCCTGGTTTTAAAAGTCCTAGGCCTAAGCCTAACAGTAACCCTAGGAAGGTAAATCAGCCGGGTTTTAGGGTTCTTCCTAAGGGAAAAGCCGTGAAAGCAGCCATGTTGTGGCACTTCTGCACTCCCTTTGGGATGCCTTTGGCAGATGAAGTAAGCCTGGAACTCAGGGCTTCCTGGTTAAAGAAATCCAAGCCCTAGGCTGAACCCTAACCCTAACCCTAGGCAGATAAATCAGCCTAGGTATAGGGATGGTGCCAAGGAAAAAGCTGTGAAAGCTGCCATGTTGTTGCACTTTTGTACTCCCCTTGGGATGCCTTGAACAGCTGCAGTGTGCCTGGAGCTAAGGGCTTCCTAGTTTTAAAAATCCTAGCCCTAGGCCTAAGCCTAACAGTAACCCTGGGAAGGTAAATCAGCCTGGTGTTAGGCGTCTTGCCAAGGAAAAAGCCGTGAAAGCAGCCATGTTGTGGCACTTTTGCACTCCCTTTTGGATGCCTTTCACAGCTCCAGTGTGCCTGGAACTCAGGGCTTCCTGCTTTTAAAAATCCTAGCCCTAGGCCGAACCCCAACCCTAAGACGAGAAAGGCAAATCAGCCAGGAATTAGGCATGTCCCCAAGGAAAAAGCTGTGGAGGCAGGCATGTTGTGGTACTTTTGCGCTCTTCTTGGGTAGTCCTTCGCAGCTGCTGTGTTCTTGGAACTCAGGGCTTTCTGGTTAATAGACCCTTACCCTAGGCGTAACTCAAACCTTAACCCTAGGAAGGAAAATCAGCCTATGGTTCGGGATGGTCTCATGGAAATATCAGTGGTGGCAGCCAAGTTGCATCATTTTTGCGCTCCCCTTGGGATGCCTGCCTTTCGCAGCTGCAGTGTGCCTGGAGCCCAGGGCTTCCTGGTTTTAAAAGTCCTAGGCCTAAGCCTAACAGTAACCCTAGGAAGGTAAATCAGCCGGGTATTAGGCTTCTTGCCAAGGAAAAAGCCGTGAAAGCAGCCATGTTGTGGCACTTCTGCACTCCCTTTGGGATGCCTTTCGCAGATGAAGTAAGCCTGGAACTCAGGGCTTCCTGGTTAAAAAAATCCAAGCCCTAGGCTGAACCCTAACCCTAACCCTAGGCAGATAAATCAGCCTAGGTATAGGGATGGTGCCAAGGAAAAAGCTGTGAAAGCTGCCATGTTGTTGCACTTTTGTACTCCCCTTGGGATGCCTTGAACAGCTGCAGTGTGCTTGGAGCTAAGGGCTTCCTAGTTTTAAAAATCCTAGCCCTAGGCCTAAGCCTAACAGTAACCCTGGGAAGGTAAATCAGCCTGGTGTTAGGCTTCTTGCCAAGGAAAAAGCCGTGAAAGCAGCCATGTTGTGGCACTTTTGCACTCCCTTTTGGATGCCTTTCACAGCTGCAGTGTGCCTGGAACTCAGGGCTTCCTGCTTTTAAAAATCCTAGCCCTAGGCCGAACCCCAACCCTAAGACGAGAAAGGCAAATCAGCCAGGAATTAGGCATGTCCCCAAGGAAAAAGCTGTGGAGGCAGGCATGTTGTGGTACTTTTGCGCTCTTCTTGGCTAGTCCTTCGCAGCTGCTGTGTTCTTGGAACTCAGGGCTTTCTGGTTAATAGACCCTTACCCTAGGCGTAACTCAAACCTTAACCCTAGGAAGGAAAATCAGCCTATGGTTCGGGATGGTCTCATGGAAATATCAGTGGTGGCAGCCAAGTTGCGTCACTTTTGCGCTCCCCTTGGGATGCCTTTCGCAGCTGCAGTGTGCCTGGAGCCCAGGGCTTCCTGGTTTTAAAAGTCCTAGGCCTAAGCCTAACAGTAACCCTAGGAAGGTAAATCAGCCGGGTATTAGGGTTCTTCCTAAGGGAAAAGCCGTGAAAGCAGCCATGTTGTGGCACTTCTGCACTCCCTTTGGGATGCCTTTGGCAGATGAAGTAAGCCTGGAACTCAGGGCTTCCTGGTTAAAGAAATCCAAGCCCTAGGCTGAACCCTAACCCTAACCCTAGGCAGATAAATCAGCCTAGGTATAGGGATGGTGCCAAGGAAAAAGCTGTGAAAGCTGCCATGTTGTTGCACTTTTGTACTCCCCTTGGGATGCCTTGAACAGCTGCAGTGTGCCTGGAGCTAAGGGCTACCTAGTTTTAAAAATCCTAGCCCTAGGCCTAAGCCTAACAGTAACCCTGGGAAGGTAAATCAGCCTGGTGTTAGGCGTCTTGCCAAGGAAAAAGCCGTGAAAGCAGCCATGTTGTGGCACTTTTGCACTCCCTTTTGGATGCCTTTCACAGCTGCAGTGTGCCTGGAACTCAGGGCTTCCTGCTTTTAAAAATCCTAGCCCTAGGCCGAACCCCAACCCTAAGACGAGAAAGGCAAATCAGCCAGGAATTAGGCATGTCCCCAAGGAAAAAGCTGTGGAGGCAGGCATGTTGTGGTACTTTTGCGCTCTTCTTGGGTAGTCCTTCGCAGCTGCTGTGTTCTTGGAACTCAGGGCTTTCTGGTTAATAGACCCTTACCCTAGGCGTAACTCAAACCTTAAGCCTAGGAAGGAAAATCAGCCTATGGTTCGGGATGGTCTCATGGAAATATCAGTGGTGGCAGCCAAGTTGCGTCACTTTTGCGCTCCCCTTGGGATGCCTTTCGCAGCTGCAGTGTGCCTGGAGCCCAGGGCTTCCTGGTTTTAAAAGTCCTAGGCCTAAGCCTAACAGTAACCCTAGGAAGGTAAATCAGCCGGGTATTAGGGTTCTTCCTAAGGGAAAAGCCGTGAAAGCAGCCATGTTGTGGCACTTCTGCACTCCCTTTGGGATGCCTTTGGCAGATGAAGTAAGCCTGGAACTCAGGGCTTCCTGGTTAAAAAAATCCAAGCCCTAGGCTGAACCCTAACCCTAACCCTAGGCAGATAAATCAGCCTAGGTATAGGGATGGTGCCAAGGAAAAAGCTGTGAAAGCTGCCATGTTGTTGCACTTTTGTACTCCCCTTGGGATGCCTTGAACAGCTGCAGTGTGCCTGGAGCTAAGGGCTTCTTAGTTTTAAAAATCCTAGCCCTAGGCCTAAGCCTAACAGTAACCCTGGGAAGGCTAATCAGCCTGGTGTTAGGCCTCTTGCCAAGGAAAAAGCCGTGAAAGCAGCCATGTTGTGGCACTTTTGCACTCCCTTTTGGATGCCTTTCACAGCTCCAGTGTGCCTGGAACTCAGGGCTTCCTGCTTTTAAAAATCCTAGCCCTAGGCCGAACCCCAACCCTAAGACGAGAAAGGCAAATCAGCCAGGAATTAGGCATGTCCCCAAGGAAAAAGCTGTGGAGGCAGGCATGTTGTGCTCCTTTTGCGCTCTTCTTGGCTAGTCCTTCGCAGCTGCTGTGTTCTTGGAACTCAGGGCTTTCTGGTTAATAGACCCTTACCCTAGGCGTAACTCAAACCTTAACCCTAGGAAGGAAAATCAGCCTATGGTTCGGGATGGTCTCATGGAAATATCAGTGGTGGCAGCCAAGTTGCGTCACTTTTGCGCTCCCCTTGGGATGCCTTTCGCAGCTGCAGTGTGCCTGGAGCCCAGGGCTTCCTGGTTTTAAAAGTCCTAGGCCTAAGCCTAACAGTAACCCTAGGAAGGTAAATCAGCCGGGTATTAGGGTTCTTCCTAAGGGAAAAGCCGTGAAAGCAGCCATGTTGTGGCACTTCTGCACTCCCTTTGGGATGCCTTTGGCAGATGAAGTAAGCCTGGAACTCAGGGCTTCCTGGTTAAAGAAATCCAAGCCCTAGGCTGAAGCCTAACCCTAACCCTAGGCAGATAAATCAGCCTAGGTATAGGGATGGTGCCAAGGAAAAAGCTGTGAAAGCTGCCATGTTGTTGCACTTTTGTACTCCCCTTGGGATGCCTTGAACAGCTGCAGTGTGCCTGGAGCTAAGGGCTTCCTAGTTTTAAAAATCCTAGCCCTAGGCCTAAGCCTAACAGTAACCCTGGGAAGGCAAATCAGCCTGGTGTTAGGCTTCTTGCCAAGGAAAAAGCCGTGAAAGCAGCCATGTTGTGGCACTTTTGCACTCCCTTTTGGATGCCTTTCACAGCTCCAGTGTGCCTGGAACTCAGGGCTTCCTGATTTTAAAAATCCTAGCCCTAGGCCGAACCCCAACCCTAAGACGAGAAAGGCAAATCAGCCAGGAATTAGGCATGTCCCCAAGGAAAAAGCTGTGGAGGCAGGCATGTTGTGCTACTTTTGCGCTCTTCTTGGCTAGTCCTTCGCAGCTGCTGTGTTCTTGGAACTCAGGGCTTTCTGGTAAATAGAAACCTTACCCAAAGCGTAACTCAAAACTTAACCCTAGGAAGGAAAATCAGCCTATGGTTCGGGATGGTCTCATGGAAATATCAGTGGTGGCAGCCAAGTTGCGTCACTTTTGCGCTCCCCTTGGGATGCCTTTCGCAGCTGCAGTGTGCCTGGAGCCCAGGGCTTCCTGGTTTTAAAAGTCCTAGGCCTAAGCCTAACAGTAACCCTAGGAAGGTAAATCAGCCGGGTATTAGGGTTCTTCCTAAGGGAAAAGCCGGGAAAGCAGCCATGTTGTGGCACTTCTGCACTCCCTTTGGGATGCCTTTGGCAGATGAAGTAAGCCTGGAACTCAGGGCTTCCTGGTTAAAGAAATCCAAGCCCTAGGCTGAAGCCTAACCCTAACCCTAGGCAGATAAATCAGCCTAGGTATAGGGATGGTGCCAAGGAAAAAGCTGTGAAAGCTGCCATGTTGTTGCACTTTTGTACTCCCCTTGGGATGCCTTGAACAGCTGCAGTGTGCCTGGAGCTAAGGGCTTCCTAGTTTCAAAAATCCTAGCCCTAGGCCTAAGCCTAACAGTAACCCTGGGAAGGCAAATCAGCCTGGTGTTAGGCTTCTTGCCAAGGAAAAAGCCGTGAAAGCAGCCATGTTGTGGCACTTTTGCACTCCCTTTTGGATGCCTTTCACAGCTGCAGTGTGCCTGGAACTCAGGGCTTCCTGATTTTAAAAATCCTAGCCCTAGGCCGAACCCCAACCCTAAGACGAGAAAGGCAAATCAGCCAGGAATTAGGCATGTCCCCAAGGAAAAAGCTGTGGAGGCAGGCATGTTGTGGTACTTTTGCGCTCTTCTTGGCTAGTCCTTCGCAGCTGCTGTGTTCTTGGAACTCAGGGCTTTCTGGTTAATAGACCCTTACCCTAGGCGTAACTCAAACCTTAACCCTAGGAAGGAAAATCAGCCTATGGTTCGGGATGGTCTCATGGAAATATCAGTGGTGGCAGCCAAGTTGCGTCACTTTTGCGCTCCCCTTGGGATGCCTTTCGCAGCTGCAGTGTGCCTGGAGCCCAGGGCTTCCTGGTTTTAAAAGTCCTAGGCCTAAGCCTAACAGTAACCCTAGGAAGGTAAATCAGCCGGGTATTAGGGTTCTTCCTAAGGGAAAAGCCGGGAAAGCAGCCATGTTGTGGCACTTCTGCACTCCCTTTGGGATGCCTTTGGCAGATGAAGTAAGCCTGGAACTCAGGGCTTCCTGGTTAAAGAAATCACAGCCCTAGGCTGAACCCTAACCCTAACCCTAGGCAGATAAATCAGCCTAGGTATAGGGATGGTGCCAAGGAAAAAGCTGTGAAAGCTGCCATGTTGTTGCACTTTTGTACTCCCCTTGGGATGCCTTGAACAGCTGCAGTGTGCCTGGAGCCCAGGGCTTCCTAGTTTTAAAAATCCTAGCCCTAGGCCTAAGCCTAACAGTAACCCTGGGAAGGTAAATCAGCCTGGTGTTAGGCTTCTTGCCAAGGAAAAAGCCGTGAAAGCAGCCATGTTGTGGCACTTTTGCACTCCCTTTTGGATGCCTTTCACAGCTCCAGTGTGCCTGGAACTCAGGGCTTCCTGATTTTAAAAATCCTAGCCCTAGGCCGAACCCCAACCCTAAGACGAGAAAGGCAAATTAGCCAGGAATTAGGCATGTCCCCAAGGAAAAAGCTGTGGAGGCAGGCATGTTGTGGTACTTTTGCGCTCTTCTTGGGTAGTCCTTCGCAGCTGCTGTGTTCTTGGAACTCAGGGCTTTCTGGTTAATAGACCCTTACCCTAGGCGTAACTCAAACCTTAACCCTAGGAAGGAAAATCAGCCTATGGTTCGGGATGGTCTCATGGAAATATCAGTGGTGGCAGCCAAGTTGCGTCACTTTTGCGCTCCCCTTGGGATGCCTTTCGCAGCTGCAGTGTGCCTGGAGCCCAGGGCTTCCTGGTTTTAAAAGTCCTAGGCCTAAGCCTAACAGTAACCCTAGGAAGGTAAATCAGCCTGGTATTAGGGTTCTTCCTAAGGGAAAAGCCGTGAAAGCAGCCATGTTGTGGCACTTCTGCACTCCCTTTGGGATGCCTTTGGCAGATGAAGTAAGCCTGGAACTCAGGGCTTCCTGGTTAAAGAAATCCAAGCCCTAGGCTGAACCCTAACCCTAACCCTAGGCAGATAAATCAGCCTAGGTATAGGGATGGTGCCAAGGAAAAAGCTGTGAAAGCTGCCATGTTGTTGCACTTTTGTACTCCCCTTGGGATGCCTTGAACAGCTGCAGTGTGCCTGGAGCTAAGGGCTTCCTAGTTTTAAAAATCCTAGCCCTTGGCCTAAGCCTTACAGTAACCCTGGGAAGGCAAATCAGCCTGGTGTTAGGCGTCTTGCCAAGGAAAAAGCCGTGAAAGCAGCCATGTTGTGGCACTTTTGCACTCCCTTTTGGATGCCTTTCACAGCTCCGGTGTGCCTGGAACTCAGGGCTTCCTGATTTTAAAAATCCTAGCCCTAGGCCGAACCCCAAACCTAAGACGAGAAAGTCAAATCAGCCAGGAATTAGGCATGTCCCCAAGGAAAAAGCTGTGGAGGCAGGCATGTTGTGGTACTTTTGCGCTCTTCTTGGGTAGTCCTTCGCAGTTGCTGTGTTCTTGGAACTCAGGGCTTTCTGGTAATAGAACCCTTACCCTAGGCGTAACTCAAACCTTAACCCTAGGAAGGAAAATCAGCCTATGGTTCGGGATGGTCTCATGGAAATATCAGTGGTGGCAGCCAAGTTGCGTCACTTTTGCGCTCCCCTTGGGATGCCTTTCGCAGCTGCAGTATGCCTGGAGCCCAGGGCTTCCTGGTTTTAAAAGTCCTAGGCCTAAGCCTAACAGTAACCCTAGGAAGGTAAATCAGCCGGGTATTAGGGTTCTTCCTAAGGGAAAAGCCGTGAAAGCAGCCATGTTGTGGCACTTCTGCACTCCCTTTGGGATGCCTTTGGCAGATGAAGTAAGCCTGGAACTCAGGGCTTCCTGGTTAAAGAAATCCAAGCCCTAGGCTGAACCCTAACCCTAACCCTAGGCAGATAAATCAGCCTAGGTATAGGGATGGTGCCAAGGAAAAAGCTGTGAAAGCTGCCATGTTGTTGCACTTTTGTACTCCCCTTGGGATGCCTTGAACAGCTGCAGTGTGCCTGGAGCTAAGGGCTTCCTAGTTTTAAAAATCCTAGCCCTAGGCCTAAGCCTAACAGTAACCCTGGGAAGGCAAATCAGCCTGGTGTTAGGCGTCTTGCCAAGGAAAAAGCCGTGAAAGCAGCCATGTTGTGGCACTTTTGCACTCCCTTTTGGATGCCTTTCACAGCTCCAGTGTGCCTGGAACTCAGGGCTTCCTGCTTTTAAAAATCCTAGCCCTAGGCCGAACCCCAACCCTAAGACGAGAAAGGCAAATCAGCCAGGAATTAGGCATGTCCCCAAGGAAAAAGCTGTGGAGGCAGGCATGTTGTGCTACTTTTGCGCTCTTCTTGGCTAGTCCTTCGCAGCTGCTGTGTTCTTGGAACTCAGGGCTTTCTGGTTAATAGACCCTTACCCTAGGCGTAACTCAAACCTTAACCCTAGGAAGGAAAATCAGCCTATGGTTCGGGATGGTCTCATGGAAATATCAGTGGTGGCAGCCAAGTTGCGTCACTTTTGCGCTCACCTTGGGATGCCTTTCGCAGCTGCAGTGTGCCTGGAGCCCAGGGCTTCCTGGTTTTAAAAGTCCTAGGCCTAAGCCTAACAGTAACCCTAGGAAGGTAAATCAGCCTGGTATTAGGGTTCTTCCTAAGGGAAAAGCCGTGAAAGCAGCCATGTTGTGGCACTTCTGCACTCCCTTTGGGATGCCTTTGGCAGATGAAGTAAGCCTGGAACTCAGGGCTTCCTGGTTAAAGAAATCCAAGCCCTAGGCTGAACCCTAACCCTAACCCTAGGCAGATAAATCAGCCTAGGTATAGGGATGGTGCCAAGGAAAAAGCTGTGAAAGCTGCCATGTTGTTGCACTTTTGTACTCCCCTTGGGATGCCTTGAACAGCTGCAGTGTGCCTGGAGCTAAGGGCTTCCTAGTTTTAAAAATCCTAGCCCTAGGCCTAAGCCTAACAGTAACCCTGGGAAGGCAAATCAGCCTGGTGTTAGGCGTCTTGCCAAGGAAAAAGCCGTGAAAGCAGCCATGTTGTGGCACTTTTGCACTCCCTTTTGGATGCCTTTCACAGCTGCAGTGTGCCTGGAACTCAGGGCTTCCTGATTTTAAAAATCCTAGCCCTAGGCCGAACCCCAACCCTAAGACGAGAAAGGCAAATCAGCCAGGAATTAGGCATGTCCCCAAGGAAAAAGCTGTGGAGGCAGGCATGTTGTGCTACTTTTGCGCTCTTCTTGGCTAGTCCTTCGCAGCTGCTGTGTTCTTGGAACTCAGGGCTTTCTGGTTAATAGACCCTTACCCTAGGCGTAACTCAAACCTTAACCCTAGGAAGGAAAATCAGCCTATGGTTCGGGATGGTCTCATGGAAATATCAGTGGTGGCAGCCAAGTTGCGTCACTTTTGCGCTCCCCTTGGGATGCCTTTCGCAGCTGCAGTGTGCCTGGAGCCCAGGGCTTCCTGGTTTTAAAAGTCCTAGGCCTAAGCCTAACAGTAACCCTAGGAAGGTAAATCAGCCGGGTATTAGGGTTCTTCCTAAGGGAAAAGCCGTGAAAGCAGCCATGTTGTGGCACTTCTGCACTCCCTTTGGGATGCCTTTGGCAGATGAAGTAAGCCTGGAACTCAGGGCTTCCTGGTTAAAAACATCCAAGCCCTAGGCTGAACCCTAACCCTAATCCTAGGCAGATAAATCAGCCTAGGTATAGGGATGGTGCCAAGGAAAAAGCTGTGAAAGCTGCCATGTTGTTGCACTTTTGTACTCCCCTTGGGATGCCTTGAACAGCTGCAGTGTGCCTGGAGCTAAGGGCTTCCTAGTTTTAAAAATCCTAGCCCTAGGCCTAAGCCTAACAGTAACCCTGGGAAGGCAAATCAGCCTGGTGTTAGGCGTCTTGCCAAGGAAAAAGCCGTGAAAGCAGCCATGTTGTGGCACTTTTGCACTCCCTTTTGGATGCCTTTCACAGCTCCAGTGTGCCTGGAACTCAGGGCTTCCTGATTTTAAAAATCCTAGCCCTAGGCCGAACCCCAACCCTAAGACGAGAAAGGCAAATCAGCCAGGAATTAGGCATGTCCCCAAGGAAAAAGCTGTGGAGGCAGGCATGTTGTGGTACTTTTGCGCTCTTCTTGGCTAGTCCTTCGCAGCTGCTGTGTTCTTGGAACTCAGGGCTTTCTGGTTAATAGACCCTTACCCTAGGCGTAACTCAAACCTTAACCCTAGGAAGGAAAATCAGCCTATGGTTCGGGATGGTCTCATGGAAATATCAGTGGTGGCAGCCAAGTTGAGTCACTTTTGCGCTCCCCTTGGGATGCCTTTCGCAGCTGCAGTGTGCCTGGAGCCCAGGGCTTCCTGGTTTTAAAAGTCCTAGGCCTAAGCCTAACAGTAACCCTAGGAAGGTAAATCAGCCGGGTATTAGGGTTCTTCCTAAGGGAAAAGCCGTGAAAGCAGCCATGTTGTGGCACTTCTGCACTCCCTTTGGGATGCCTTTGGCAGATGAAGTAAGCCTGGAACTCAGGGCTTCCTGGTTAAAGAAATCCAAGCCCTAGGCTGAACCCTAACCCTAACCCTAGGCAGATAAATCAGCCTAGGTATAGGGATGGTGCCAAGGAAAAAGCTGTGAAAGCTGCCATGTTGTTGCACTTTTGTACTCCCCTTGGGATGCCTTGAACAGCTGCAGTGTGCCTGGAGCTCAGGGCTTCCTAGTTTTAAAAATCCTAGCCCTTGGCCTAAGCTTAACAGTAACCCTGGGAAGGCAAATCAGCCTGGTGTTAGGCGTCTTGCCAAGGAAAAAGCCGTGAAAGCAGCCATGTTGTGGCACTTTTGCACTCCCTTTTGGATGCCTTTCACAGCTCCGGTGTGCCTGGAACTCAGGGCTTCCTGATTTTAAAAATCCTAGCCCTAGGCCGAACCCCAGCCCTAAGACGAGAAAGGCAAATCGGCCAGGAATTAGGCATGTCCCCAAGGAAAAAGCTGTGGAGGCAGGCATGTTGTGGTACTTTTGCGCTCTTCTTGGCTAGTCCTTCGCAGCTGCTGTGTTCTTGGAACTCAGGGCTTTCTGGTTAATAGAACCCTTACCCTAGGCGTAACTAAACGTTAACCCTAGGAAGGAAAATCAACCTATGGTTCGGGATGGTCTCATGGAAATATCAGTGGTGGCAGCCAAGTTGCGTCACTTTTGCGCTCCCCTTGGGATGCCTTTCGCAGCTGCAGTGTGCCTGGAGCCCAGGGCTTCCTGGTTTTAAAAGTCCTAGGCCTAAGCCTAACAGTAACCCTAGGAAGGTAAATCAGCCGGGTATTAGGGTTCTTCCTAAGGGAAAAGCCGTGAAAGCAGCCATGTTGTGGCACTTCTGCACTCCCTTTGGGATGCCTTTGGCAGATGAAGTAAGCCTGGAACTCAGGGCTTCCTGGTTAAAGAAATCCAAGCCCTAGGCTGAAGCCTAACCCTAACCCTAGGCAGATAAATCAGCCTAGGTATAGGGATGGTGCCAAGGAAAAAGCTGTGAAAGCTGCCATGTTGTTGCACTTTTGTACTCCCCTTGGGATGCCTTGAACAGCTGCAGTGTGCCTGGAGCTAAGGGCTTCCTAGTTTTAAAAATCCTAGCCCTAGGCCTAAGCCTAACAGTAACCCTGGGAAGGTCAATCAGCCTGGTGTTAGGCGTCTTGCCAAGGAAAAAGCCGTGAAAGCAGCCATGTTGTTGCACTTTTGCACTCCCTTTTGGATGCCTTTCACAGCTCCAGTGTGCCTGGAACTCAGGGCTTCCTGATTTTAAAAATCCTAGCCCTAGGCCGAACCCCAACCCTAAGACGAGAAAGGCAAATCAGCCAGGAATTAGGCATGTCCCCAAGGAAAAAGCTGTGGAGGCAGGCATGTTGTGGTACTTTTGCGCTCTTCTTGGGTAGTCCTTCGCAGCTGCTGTGTTATTGGAACTCAGGGCTTTCTGGTTAATAGAACCCTTACCCTAGGCGTAACTAAACCTTAACCCTAGGAAGGAAAATCAACCTATGGTTCGGGATGGTCTCATGGAAATATCAGTGGTGGCAGCCAAGTTGCGTCACTTTTGCGCTCCCCTTGGGATGCCTTTCGCAGCTGCAGTGTGCCTGGAGCCCAGGGCTTCCTGGTTTTAAAAGTCCTAGGCCTAAGCCTAACAGTAACCCTAGGAAGGTAAATCAGTCGGGTATTAGGGTTCTTCCTAAGGGAAAAGCCGTGAAAGCAGCCATGTTGTGGCACTTCTGCACTCCCTTTGGGATGCCTTTGGCAGATGAAGTAAGCCTGGAACTCAGGGCTTCCTGGTTAAAGAAATCCAAGCCCTAGGCTGAACCCTAACCCTAACCCTAGGCAGATAAATCAGCCTAGGTATAGGGATGGTGCCAAGGAAAAAGCTGTGAAAGCTGCCATGTTGTTGCACTTTTGTACTCCCCTTGGGATGCCTTGAACAGCTGCAGTGTGCCTGGAGCTAAGGGCTTCCTAGTTTTAAAAATCCTAGCCCTAGGCCTAAGCCTAACAGTAACCCTGGGAAGGGAAACCAGCCTGGTGTTAGGCGTCTTGCCAAGGAAAAAGCCGTGAAAGCAGCCATGTTGTGGCACTTTTGCACTCCCTTTTGGATGCCTTTCACAGCTCCAGTGTGCCTGGAACTCAGGGCTTCCTGATTTTAAAAATCCTAGCCCTAGGCCGAACCTCAAACCTAAGACGAGAAAGGCAAATCAGCCAGGAATTAGGCATGTCCCCAAGGAAAAAGCTGTGGAGGCAGGCATGTTGTGGTACTTTTGCGCTCTTCTTGGGTAGTCCTTCGCAGCTGCTGTGTTCTTGGAACTCAGGGCTTTCTGGTTAATAGACCCTTACCCTAGGCGTAACTCAAACCTTAACCCTAGGAAGGAAAATCAGCCTATGGTTCGGGATGGTCTCATGGAAATATCAGTGGTGGCAGCCAAGTTGCGTCACTTTTGCGCTCCCCTTGGGATGCCTTTCGCAGCTGCAGTGTGCCTGGAGCCCAGGGCTTCCTGGTTTTAAAAGTCCTAGGCCTAAGCCTAACAGTAACCCTAGGAAGGTAAATCAGCCGGGTATTAGGGTTCTTCCTAAGGGAAAAGCCGTGAAAGCAGCCATGTTGTGGCACTTCTGCACTCCCTTTGGGATGCCTTTGGCAGATGAAGTAAGCCTGGAACTCAGGGCTTCCTGGTTAAAGAAATCACAGCCCTAGGCTGAACCCTAACCCTAACCTTGGGCAGATAAATCAGCCTAGGTATAGGGATGGTGCCAAGGAAAAAGCTGAGAAAGCTGCCATGTTGTTGCACTTTTGTACTCCCCTTGGGATGCCTTGAACAGCTGCAGTGTGCCTGGAGCTAAGGGCTTCCTAGTTTTAAAAATCCTAGCCCTAGGCCTAAGCCTAACAGTAACCCTGGGAAGGTAAATCAGCCTGGTGTTAGGCGTCTTGCCAAGGAAAAAGCCGTGAAAGCAGCCATGTTGTGGCACTTTTGCACTCCCTTTTGGATGCCTTTCACAGCTCCAGTGTGCCTGGAACTCAGGGCTTCCTGATTTTAAAAATCCTAGCCCTAGGCCGAACCCCAACCCTAAGACGAGAAAGGCAAATCAGCCAGGAATTAGGCATGTCCCCAAGGAAAAAGCTGTGGAGTCAGGCATGTTGCGGTACTTTTGCGCTCTTCTTGGCTAGTCCTTCGCAGCTGCTGTGTTCTTGGAACTCAGGGCTTTCTGGTTAATAGACCCTTACCCTAGGCGTAACTCAAACCTTAACCCTAGGAAGGAAAATCAGCCTATGGTTCGGGATGGTCTCATGGAAATATCAGTGGTGGCAGCCAAGTTGCGTCACTTTTGCGCTCCCCTTGGGATGCCTTTCGCAGCTGCAGTGTGCCTGGAGCCCAGGGCTTCCTGGTTTTAAAAGTCCTAGGCCTAAGCCTAACAGTAACCCTAGGAAGGTAAATCAGCCGGGTATTAGGGTTCTTCCTAAGGGAAAAGCCGTGAAAGCAGCCATGTTGTGGCACTTCTGCACTCCCTTTGGGATGCCTTTGGCAGATGAAGTAAGCCTGGAACTCAGGGCTTCCTGGTTAAAGAAATCCAAGCCCTAGGCTGAAGCCTAACCCTAACCCTAGGCAGATAAATCAGCCTAGGTATAGGGATGGTGCCAAGGAAAAAGCTGTGAAAGCTGCCATGTTGTTGCACTTTTGTACTCCCCTTGGGATGCCTTGAACAGCTGCAGTGTGCCTGGAGCTAAGGGCTTCCTAGTTTTAAAAATCCTAGCCCTAGGCCTAAGCCTAACAGTAACCCTGGGAAGGCAAATCAGCCTGGTGTTAGGCGTCTTGCCAAGGAAAAAGCCGTGAAAGCAGCCATGTTGTGGCACTTTTGCACTCCCTTTTGGATGCCTTTCACAGCTCCACTGTGCCTGGAACTCAGGGCTTCCTGATTTTAAAAATCCTAGCCCTAGGCCGAACCCCAACCCTAAGACGAGAAAGGCAAATCAGCCAGGAATTAGGCATGTCCCCAAGGAAAAAGCTGTGGAGGCAGGCATGTTGCGGTACTTTTGCGCTCTTCTTGGGTAGTCCTTCGCAGCTGCTGTGTTCTTGGAACTCAGGGCTTTCTGGTTAATAGACCCTTACCCTAGGCGTAACTCAAACCTTAACCCTAGGAAGGAAAATCAGCCTATGGTTCGGGATGGTCTCATGGAAATATCAGTGGTGGCAGCCAAGTTGCGTCACTTTTGCGCTCCCCTTGGGATGCCTTTCGCAGCTGCAGTGTGCCTGGAGCCCAGGGCTTCCTGGTTTTAAAAGTCCTAGGCCTAAGCCTAACAGTAACCCTAGGAAGGTAAATCAGCCGGGTATTAGGGTTCTTCCTAAGGGAAAAGCCGTGAAAGCAGCCATGTTGTGGCACTTCTGCACTCCCTTTGGGATGCCTTTGGCAGATGAAGTAAGCCTGGAACTCAGGGCTTCCTGGTTAAAGAAATCCAAGCCCTAGGCTGAACCCTAACCCTAACCCTAGGCAGATAAATCAGCCTAGGTATAGGGATGGTGCCAAGGAAAAAGCTGTGAAAGCTGCCATGTTGTTGCACTTTTGTACTCCCCTTGGGATGCCTTGAACAGCTGCAGTGTGCCTGGAGCCCAGGGCTTCCTAGTTTTAAAAATCCTAGCCCTAGGCCTAAGCCTAACAGTAACCCTGGGAAGGCAAATCAGCCTGGTGTTAGGCGTTTTGCCAAGGAAAAAGCCGTGAAAGCAGCCATGTTGTGGCACTTTTGCACTCCCTTTTGGATGCCTTTCACAGCTGCAGTGTGCCTGGAACTCAGGGCTTCCTGCTTTTAAAAATCCTAGCCCTAGGCCGAACCCCAACCCTAAGACGAGAAAGGCAAATCAGCCAGGAATTAGGCATGTCCCCAAGGAAAAAGCTGTGGAGGCAGGCATGTTGTGGTACTTTTGCGCTCTTCTTGGCTAGTCCTTCGCAGCTGCTGTGTTCTTGGAACTCAGGGCTTTCTGGTTAATAGAACCCTTACCCTAGGCGTAACTAAACCTTAACCCTAGGAAGGAAAATAAACCTATGGTTCGGGATGGTCTCATGGAAATATCAGTGGTGGCAGCCAAGTTGCGTCACTTTTGCGCTCCCCTTGGGATGCCTTTCGCAGCTGCAGTGTGCCTGGAGCCCAGGGCTTCCTGGTTTTAAAAGTCCTAGGCCTAAGCCTAACAGTAACCCTAGGAAGGTAAATCAGCCGGGTATTAGGGTTCTTCCTAAGGGAAAAGCCGTGAAAGCAGCCATGTTGTGGCACTTCTGCACTCCCTTTGGGATGCCTTTGGCAGATGAAGTAAGCCTGGAACTCAGGGCTTCCTGGTTAAAAAAATCCAAGCCCTAGGCTGAACCCTAACCCTAACCCTAGGCAGATAAATCAGCCTAGGTATAGGGATGGTGCCAAGGAAAAAGCTGTGAAAGCTGCCATGTTGTTGCACTTTTGTACTCCCCTTGGGATGCCTTGAACAGCTGCAGTGTGCCTGGAGCCCAGGGCTTCCTGGTTTTAAAAATCCTAGCCCTAGGCCTAAGCCTAACAGTAACCCTAGGAAGGTAAATCAGCCGGGTATTAGGGTTCTTCCTTAGGGAAAAGCCGGGAAAGCAGCCATGTTGTGGCACTTTTGCACTCCCTTTTGGATGCCTTTCACAGCTGCAGTGTGCCTGGAACTCAGGGCTTCCTGATTTTAAAAATCCTAGCCCTAGGCCGAACCCCAACCCTAAGACGAGAAAGGCAAATCAGCCAGGAATTAGGCATGTCCCCAAGGAAAAAGCTGTGGAGGCAGGCATGTTGTGCTACTTTTGCGCTCTTCTTGGCTAGTCCTTCGCAGCTGCTGTGTTCTTGGAACTCAGGGCTTTCTGGTTAATAGACCCTTACCCTAGGCGTAACTCAAACCTTAACCCTAGGAAGGAAAATCAGCCTATGGTTCGGGATGGTCTCATGGAAATATCAGTGGTGGCAGCCAAGTTGCGTCACTTTTGCGCTCCCCTTGGGATGCCTTTCGCAGCTGCAGTGTGCCTGGAGCCCAGGGCTTCCTGGTTTTAAAAGTCCTAGGCCTAAGCCTAACAGTAACCCTAGGAAGGTAAATCAGCCGGGTATTAGGGTTCTTCCTAAGGGAAAAGCCGTGAAAGCAGCCATGTTGTGGCACTTCTGCACTCCCTTTGGGATGCCTTTGGCAGATGAAGTAAGCCTGGAACTCAGGGCTTCCTGGTTAAAAACATCCAAGCCCTAGGCTGAACCCTAACCCTAATCCTAGGCAGATAAATCAGCCTAGGTATAGGGATGGTGCCAAGGAAAAAGCTGTGAAAGCTGCCATGTTGTTGCACTTTTGTACTCCCCTTGGGATGCCTTGAACAGCTGCAGTGTGCCTGGAGCTAAGGGCTTCCTAGTTTTAAAAATCCTAGCCCTAGGCCTAAGCCTAACAGTAACCCTGGGAAGGCAAATCAGCCTGGTGTTAGGCGTCTTGCCAAGGAAAAAGCCGTGAAAGCAGCCATGTTGTGGCACTTTTGCACTCCCTTTTGGATGCCTTTCACAGCTCCAGTGTGCCTGGAACTCAGGGCTTCCTGCTTTTAAAAATCCTAGCCCTAGGCCGAACCCCAACCCTAAGACGAGAAAGGCAAATCAGCCAGGAATTAGGCATGTCCCCAAGGAAAAAGCTGTGGAGGCAGGCATGTTGTGGTACTTTTGCGCTCTTCTTGGCTAGTCCTTCGCAGCTGCTGTGTTCTTGGAACTCAGGGCTTTCTGGTTAATAGACCCTTACCCTAGGCGTAACTCAAACCTTAACCCTAGGAAGGAAAATCAGCCTATGGTTCGGGATGGTCTCATGGAAATATCAGTGGTGGCAGCCAAGTTGAGTCACTTTTGCGCTCCCCTTGGGATGCCTTTCGCAGCTGCAGTGTGCCTGGAGCCCAGGGCTTCCTGGTTTTAAAAGTCCTAGGCCTAAGCCTAACAGTAACCCTAGGAAGGTAAATCAGCCGGGTATTAGGGTTCTTCCTAAGGGAAAAGCCGTGAAAGCAGCCATGTTGTGGCACTTCTGCACTCCCTTTGGGATGCCTTTGGCAGATGAAGTAAGCCTGGAACTCAGGGCTTCCTGGTTAAAGAAATCCAAGCCCTAGGCTGAACCCTAACCCTAACCCTAGGCAGATAAATCAGCCTAGGTATAGGGATGGTGCCAAGGAAAAAGCTGTGAAAGCTGCCATGTTGTTGCACTTTTGTACTCCCCTTGGGATGCCTTGAACAGCTGCAGTGTGCCTGGAGCTCAGGGCTTCCTAGTTTTAAAAATCCTAGCCCTTGGCCTAAGCTTAACAGTAACCCTGGGAAGGCAAATCAGCCTGGTGTTAGGCGTCTTGCCAAGGAAAAAGCCGTGAAAGCAGCCATGTTGTGGCACTTTTGCACTCCCTTTTGGATGCCTTTCACAGCTCCGGTGTGCCTGGAACTCAGGGCTTCCTGATTTTAAAAATCCTAGCCCTAGGCCGAACCCCAGCCCTAAGACGAGAAAGGCAAATCGGCCAGGAATTAGGCATGTCCCCAAGGAAAAAGCTGTGGAGGCAGGCATGTTGTGGTACTTTTGCGCTCTTCTTGGCTAGTCCTTCGCAGCTGCTGTGTTCTTGGAACTCAGGGCTTTCTGGTTAATAGAACCCTTACCCTAGGCGTAACTAAACGTTAACCCTAGGAAGGAAAATCAACCTATGGTTCGGGATGGTCTCATGGAAATATCAGTGGTGGCAGCCAAGTTGCGTCACTTTTGCGCTCCCCTTGGGATGCCTTTCGCAGCTGCAGTGTGCCTGGAGCCCAGGGCTTCCTGGTTTTAAAAGTCCTAGGCCTAAGCCTAACAGTAACCCTAGGAAGGTAAATCAGCCGGGTATTAGGGTTCTTCCTAAGGGAAAAGCCGTGAAAGCAGCCATGTTGTGGCACTTCTGCACTCCCTTTGGGATGCCTTTGGCAGATGAAGTAAGCCTGGAACTCAGGGCTTCCTGGTTAAAGAAATCCAAGCCCTAGGCTGAAGCCTAACCCTAACCCTAGGCAGATAAATCAGCCTAGGTATAGGGATGGTGCCAAGGAAAAAGCTGTGAAAGCTGCCATGTTGTTGCACTTTTGTACTCCCCTTGGGATGCCTTGAACAGCTGCAGTGTGCCTGGAGCTAAGGGCTTCCTAGTTTTAAAAATCCTAGCCCTAGGCCTAAGCCTAACAGTAACCCTGGGAAGGTCAATCAGCCTGGTGTTAGGCGTCTTGCCAAGGAAAAAGCCGTGAAAGCAGCCATGTTGTTGCACTTTTGCACTCCCTTTTGGATGCCTTTCACAGCTCCAGTGTGCCTGGAACTCAGGGCTTCCTGATTTTAAAAATCCTAGCCCTAGGCCGAACCCCAACCCTAAGACGAGAAAGGCAAATCAGCCAGGAATTAGGCATGTCCCCAAGGAAAAAGCTGTGGAGGCAGGCATGTTGTGGTACTTTTGCGCTCTTCTTGGGTAGTCCTTCGCAGCTGCTGTGTTATTGGAACTCAGGGCTTTCTGGTTAATAGAACCCTTACCCTAGGCGTAACTAAACCTTAACCCTAGGAAGGAAAATCAACCTATGGTTCGGGATGGTCTCATGGAAATATCAGTGGTGGCAGCCAAGTTGCGTCACTTTTGCGCTCCCCTTGGGATGCCTTTCGCAGCTGCAGTGTGCCTGGAGCCCAGGGCTTCCTGGTTTTAAAAGTCCTAGGCCTAAGCCTAACAGTAACCCTAGGAAGGTAAATCAGTCGGGTATTAGGGTTCTTCCTAAGGGAAAAGCCGTGAAAGCAGCCATGTTGTGGCACTTCTGCACTCCCTTTGGGATGCCTTTGGCAGATGAAGTAAGCCTGGAACTCAGGGCTTCCTGGTTAAAGAAATCCAAGCCCTAGGCTGAACCCTAACCCTAACCCTAGGCAGATAAATCAGCCTAGGTATAGGGATGGTGCCAAGGAAAAAGCTGTGAAAGCTGCCATGTTGTTGCACTTTTGTACTCCCCTTGGGATGCCTTGAACAGCTGCAGTGTGCCTGGAGCTAAGGGCTTCCTAGTTTTAAAAATCCTAGCCCTAGGCCTAAGCCTAACAGTAACCCTGGGAAGGGAAACCAGCCTGGTGTTAGGCGTCTTGCCAAGGAAAAAGCCGTGAAAGCAGCCATGTTGTGGCACTTTTGCACTCCCTTTTGGATGCCTTTCACAGCTCCAGTGTGCCTGGAACTCAGGGCTTCCTGATTTTAAAAATCCTAGCCCTAGGCCGAACCTCAAACCTAAGACGAGAAAGGCAAATCAGCCAGGAATTAGGCATGTCCCCAAGGAAAAAGCTGTGGAGGCAGGCATGTTGTGGTACTTTTGCGCTCTTCTTGGGTAGTCCTTCGCAGCTGCTGTGTTCTTGGAACTCAGGGCTTTCTGGTTAATAGACCCTTACCCTAGGCGTAACTCAAACCTTAACCCTAGGAAGGAAAATCAGCCTATGGTTCGGGATGGTCTCATGGAAATATCAGTGGTGGCAGCCAAGTTGCGTCACTTTTGCGCTCCCCTTGGGATGCCTTTCGCAGCTGCAGTGTGCCTGGAGCCCAGGGCTTCCTGGTTTTAAAAGTCCTAGGCCTAAGCCTAACAGTAACCCTAGGAAGGTAAATCAGCCGGGTATTAGGGTTCTTCCTAAGGGAAAAGCCGTGAAAGCAGCCATGTTGTGGCACTTCTGCACTCCCTTTGGGATGCCTTTGGCAGATGAAGTAAGCCTGGAACTCAGGGCTTCCTGGTTAAAGAAATCACAGCCCTAGGCTGAACCCTAACCCTAACCTTGGGCAGATAAATCAGCCTAGGTATAGGGATGGTGCCAAGGAAAAAGCTGAGAAAGCTGCCATGTTGTTGCACTTTTGTACTCCCCTTGGGATGCCTTGAACAGCTGCAGTGTGCCTGGAGCTAAGGGCTTCCTAGTTTTAAAAATCCTAGCCCTAGGCCTAAGCCTAACAGTAACCCTGGGAAGGTAAATCAGCCTGGTGTTAGGCGTCTTGCCAAGGAAAAAGCCGTGAAAGCAGCCATGTTGTGGCACTTTTGCACTCCCTTTTGGATGCCTTTCACAGCTCCAGTGTGCCTGGAACTCAGGGCTTCCTGATTTTAAAAATCCTAGCCCTAGGCCGAACCCCAACCCTAAGACGAGAAAGGCAAATCAGCCAGGAATTAGGCATGTCCCCAAGGAAAAAGCTGTGGAGTCAGG
This sequence comes from Ammospiza caudacuta, assembly GCF_027887145.1. Taxonomy (NCBI): domain Eukaryota; kingdom Metazoa; phylum Chordata; class Aves; order Passeriformes; family Passerellidae; genus Ammospiza; species Ammospiza caudacuta. The sequence continues at coordinate 128,644 of NC_080620.1, forward strand.
CATGTTGCGGTACTTTTGCGCTCTTCTTGGCTAGTCCTTCGCAGCTGCTGTGTTCTTGGAACTCAGGGCTTTCTGGTTAATAGACCCTTACCCTAGGCGTAACTCAAACCTTAACCCTAGGAAGGAAAATCAGCCTATGGTTCGGGATGGTCTCATGGAAATATCAGTGGTGGCAGCCAAGTTGCGTCACTTTTGCGCTCCCCTTGGGATGCCTTTCGCAGCTGCAGTGTGCCTGGAGCCCAGGGCTTCCTGGTTTTAAAAGTCCTAGGCCTAAGCCTAACAGTAACCCTAGGAAGGTAAATCAGCCGGGTATTAGGGTTCTTCCTAAGGGAAAAGCCGTGAAAGCAGCCATGTTGTGGCACTTCTGCACTCCCTTTGGGATGCCTTTGGCAGATGAAGTAAGCCTGGAACTCAGGGCTTCCTGGTTAAAGAAATCCAAGCCCTAGGCTGAAGCCTAACCCTAACCCTAGGCAGATAAATCAGCCTAGGTATAGGGATGGTGCCAAGGAAAAAGCTGTGAAAGCTGCCATGTTGTTGCACTTTTGTACTCCCCTTGGGATGCCTTGAACAGCTGCAGTGTGCCTGGAGCTAAGGGCTTCCTAGTTTTAAAAATCCTAGCCCTAGGCCTAAGCCTAACAGTAACCCTGGGAAGGCAAATCAGCCTGGTGTTAGGCGTCTTGCCAAGGAAAAAGCCGTGAAAGCAGCCATGTTGTGGCACTTTTGCACTCCCTTTTGGATGCCTTTCACAGCTCCACTGTGCCTGGAACTCAGGGCTTCCTGATTTTAAAAATCCTAGCCCTAGGCCGAACCCCAACCCTAAGACGAGAAAGGCAAATCAGCCAGGAATTAGGCATGTCCCCAAGGAAAAAGCTGTGGAGGCAGGCATGTTGCGGTACTTTTGCGCTCTTCTTGGGTAGTCCTTCGCAGCTGCTGTGTTCTTGGAACTCAGGGCTTTCTGGTTAATAGACCCTTACCCTAGGCGTAACTCAAACCTTAACCCTAGGAAGGAAAATCAGCCTATGGTTCGGGATGGTCTCATGGAAATATCAGTGGTGGCAGCCAAGTTGCGTCACTTTTGCGCTCCCCTTGGGATGCCTTTCGCAGCTGCAGTGTGCCTGGAGCCCAGGGCTTCCTGGTTTTAAAAGTCCTAGGCCTAAGCCTAACAGTAACCCTAGGAAGGTAAATCAGCCGGGTATTAGGGTTCTTCCTAAGGGAAAAGCCGTGAAAGCAGCCATGTTGTGGCACTTCTGCACTCCCTTTGGGATGCCTTTGGCAGATGAAGTAAGCCTGGAACTCAGGGCTTCCTGGTTAAAGAAATCCAAGCCCTAGGCTGAACCCTAACCCTAACCCTAGGCAGATAAATCAGCCTAGGTATAGGGATGGTGCCAAGGAAAAAGCTGTGAAAGCTGCCATGTTGTTGCACTTTTGTACTCCCCTTGGGATGCCTTGAACAGCTGCAGTGTGCCTGGAGCCCAGGGCTTCCTAGTTTTAAAAATCCTAGCCCTAGGCCTAAGCCTAACAGTAACCCTGGGAAGGCAAATCAGCCTGGTGTTAGGCGTTTTGCCAAGGAAAAAGCCGTGAAAGCAGCCATGTTGTGGCACTTTTGCACTCCCTTTTGGATGCCTTTCACAGCTGCAGTGTGCCTGGAACTCAGGGCTTCCTGCTTTTAAAAATCCTAGCCCTAGGCCGAACCCCAACCCTAAGACGAGAAAGGCAAATCAGCCAGGAATTAGGCATGTCCCCAAGGAAAAAGCTGTGGAGGCAGGCATGTTGTGGTACTTTTGCGCTCTTCTTGGCTAGTCCTTCGCAGCTGCTGTGTTCTTGGAACTCAGGGCTTTCTGGTTAATAGAACCCTTACCCTAGGCGTAACTAAACCTTAACCCTAGGAAGGAAAATAAACCTATGGTTCGGGATGGTCTCATGGAAATATCAGTGGTGGCAGCCAAGTTGCGTCACTTTTGCGCTCCCCTTGGGATGCCTTTCGCAGCTGCAGTGTGCCTGGAGCCCAGGGCTTCCTGGTTTTAAAAGTCCTAGGCCTAAGCCTAACAGTAACCCTAGGAAGGTAAATCAGCCGGGTATTAGGGTTCTTCCTAAGGGAAAAGCCGTGAAAGCAGCCATGTTGTGGCACTTCTGCACTCCCTTTGGGATGCCTTTGGCAGATGAAGTAAGCCTGGAACTCAGGGCTTCCTGGTTAAAAAAATCCAAGCCCTAGGCTGAACCCTAACCCTAACCCTAGGCAGATAAATCAGCCTAGGTATAGGGATGGTGCCAAGGAAAAAGCTGTGAAAGCTGCCATGTTGTTGCACTTTTGTACTCCCCTTGGGATGCCTTGAACAGCTGCAGTGTGCCTGGAGCCCAGGGCTTCCTGGTTTTAAAAATCCTAGCCCTAGGCCTAAGCCTAACAGTAACCCTAGGAAGGTAAATCAGCCGGGTATTAGGGTTCTTCCTTAGGGAAAAGCCGGGAAAGCAGCCATGTTGTGGCACTTTTGCACTCCCTTTTGGATGCCTTTCAAAGCTCCAGTGTGCCTGGAACTCAGGGCTTCCTGATTTTAAAAATCCTAGCCCTAGGCCGAACCCCAACCCTAAGACGAGAAAGGCAAATCAGCCAGGAATTAGGCATGTCCCCAAGGAAAAAGCTGTGGAGGCAGGCATGTTGCGGTACTTTTGCGCTCTTCTTGGGTAGTCCTTCGCAGCTGCTGTGTTCTTGGAACTCAGGGCTTTCTGGTTAATAGACCCTTACCCTAGGCGTAACTCAAACCTTAACCCTAGGAAGGAAAATCAGCCTATGGTTCGGGATGGTCTCATGGAAATATCAGTGGTGGCAGCCAAGTTGCGTCACTTTTGCGCTCCCCTTGGGATGCCTTTTGCAGCTGCAGTGTGCCTGGAGCCCAGGGCTTCCTGGTTTTAAAAGTCCTAGGCCTAAGCCTAACAGTAACCCTAGGAAGGTAAATCAGCCGGGTATTAGGCTTCTTCCTAAGGGAAAAGCCGTGAAAGCAGCCATGTTGTGGCACTTCTGCACTCCCTTTGGGATGCCTTTGGCAGATGAAGTAAGCCTGGAACTCAGGGCTTCCTGGTTAAAAAAATCCAAGCCCTAGGCTGAACCCTAACCCTAACCCTAGGCAGATAAATCAGCCTAGGTATAGGGATGGTGCCAAGGAAAAAGCTGTGAAAGCTGCCATGTTGTTGCACTTTTGTACTCCCCTTGGGATGCCTTGAACAGCTGCAGTGTGCCTGGAGCCCAGGGCTTCCTAGTTTTAAAAATCCTAGCCCTAGGCCTAAGCCTAACAGTAACCCTGGGAAGGTAAATCAGCCTGGTGTTAGGCTTCTTGCCAAGGAAAAAGCCGTGAAAGCAGCCATGTTGTGGCACTTTTGCACTCCCTTTTGGATGCCTTTCACAGCTCCAGTGTGCCTGGAACTCAGGGCTTCCTGATTTTAAAAATCCTAGCCCTAGGCCGAACCCCAACCCTAAGACGAGAAAGGCAAATCAGCCAGGAATTAGGCATGTCCACAAGGAAAAAGCTGTGGAGGCAGGCGTGTTGTGGTACTTTTGCGCTCTTCTTGGCTAGTCCTTCGCAGCTGCTGTGTTCTTGGAACTCAGGGCTTTCTGGTTAATAGACCCTTACCCTAGGCGTAACTCAAACCTTAACCCTAGGAAGGAAAATCAGCCTATGGTTCGGGATGGTCTCATGGAAATATCAGTGGTGGCAGCCATGTTGCGTCACTTTTGCGCTCCCCTTGGGATGCCTTTTGCAGCTGCAGTGTGCCTGGAGCCCAGGGCTTCCTGGTTTTAAAAGTCCTAGGCCTAAGCCTAACAGTAACCCTAGGAAGGTAAATCAGCCGGGTATTAGGCTTCTTCCTAAGGGAAAAGCCGTGAAAGCAGCCATGTTGTGGCACTTCTGCACTCCCTTTGGGATGCCTTTGGCAGATGAAGTAAGCCTGGAACTCAGGGCTTCCTGGTTAAAAAAATCCAAGCCCTAGGCTGAACCCTAACCCTAACCCTAGGCAGATAAATCAGCCTAGGTATAGGGATGGTGCCAAGGAAAAAGCTGTGAAAGCTGCCATGTTGTTGCACTTTTGTACTCCCCTTGGGATGCCTTGAACAGCTGCAGTGTGCCTGGAGCTAAGGGCTTCCTAGTTTTAAAAATCCTAGCCCTAGGCCTAAGCCTAACAGTAACCCTGGGAAGGTAAATCAGCCTGGTGTTAGGCTTCTTGCCAAGGAAAAAGCCGTGAAAGCAGCCATGTTGTGGCACTTTTGCACTCCCTTTTGGATGCCTTTCACAGCTCCAGTGTGCCTGGAACTCAGGGCTTCCTGATTTTAAAAATCCTAGCCCTAGGCCGAACCCCAACCCTAAGACGAGAAAGGCAAATCAGCCAGGAATTAGGCATGTCCCCAAGGAAAAAGCTGTGGAGGCAGGCATGTTGTGCTACTTTTGCGCTCTTCTTGGCTAGTCCTTCGCAGCTGCTGTGTTCTTGGAACTCAGGGCTTTCTGGTTAATAGACCCTTACCCTAGGCGTAACTCAAACCTTAACCCTAGGAAGGAAAATCAGCCTATGGTTCGGGATGCTCTCATGGAAATATCAGTGGTGGCAGCCAAGTTGCGTCACTTTTGCGCTCCCCTTGGGATGCCTTTCGCAGCTGCAGTGTGCCTGGAGCCCAGGGCTTCCTGGTTTTAAAAGTCCTAGGCCTAAGCCTAACAGTAACCCTAGGAAGGTAAATCAGCCGGGTATTAGGCTTCTTCCTAAGGGAAAAGCCGTGAAAGCAGCCATGTTGTGGCACTTCTGCACTCCCTTTGGGATGCCTTTGGCAGATGAAGTAAGCCTGGAACTCAGGGCTTCCTGGTTAAAGAAATCCAAGCCCTAGGCTGAACCCTAACCCTAACCCTAGGCAGATAAATCAGCCTAGGTATAGGGATGGTGCCAAGGAAAAAGCTGTGAAAGCTGCCATGTTGTTGCACTTTTGTACTCCCCTTGGGATGCCTTGAACAGCTGCAGTGTGCCTGGAGCCCAGGGCTTCCTAGTTTTAAAAATCCTAGCCCTAGGCCTAAGCCTAACAGTAACCCTGGGAAGGCAAATCAGCCTGGTGTTAGGCGTTTTGCCAAGGAAAAAGCCGTGAAAGCAGCCATGTTGTGGCACTTTTGCACTCCCTTTTGGATGCCTTTCACAGCTCCAGTGTGCCTGGAACTCAGGGCTTCCTGATTTTAAAAATCCTAGCCCTAGGCCGAACCCCAACCCTAAGACGAGAAAGGCAAATCAGCCAGGAATTAGGCATGTCCACAAGGAAAAAGCTGTGGAGGCAGGCGTGTTGTGGTACTTTTGCGCTCTTCCTGGCTAGTCCTTCGCAGTTGCTGTGTTCTTGGAACTCAGGGCTTTCTGGTTAATAGAACCCTTACCCTAGGCGTAACTAAACCTTAACCCTAGGAAGGAAAATCAACCTATGGTTCGGGATGTTCTCATGGAAATATCAGTGGTGGCAGCCAAGTTGCGTCACTTTTGCGCTCCCCTTGGGATGCCTTTCGCAGCTGCAGTGTGCCTGGAGCCCAGGGCTTCCTGGTTTTAAAAGTCCTAGGCCTAAGCCTAACAGTAACCCTAGGAAGGTAAATCAGCCGGGTATTAGGGTTCTTCCTAAGGGAAAAGCCGTGAAAGCAGCCATGTTGTGGCACTTCTGCACTCCCTTTGGGATGCATTTGGCAGATGAAGTAAGCCTGGAACTAAGGGCTTCCTGGTTAAAAGAATCCAAGCCCTAGGCTGAACCCTAACCCTAACCCTAGGCAGATAAATCAGCCTAGGTATAGGGATGGTGCCAAGGAAAAAGCTGTGAAAGCTGCCATGTTGTTGCACTTTTGTACTCCCCTTGGGATGCCTTGAACAGCTGCAGTGTGCCTGGAGCTAAGGGCTTCCTAGTTTTAAAAATCCTAGCCCTAGGCCTAAGCCTAACAGTAACCCTGGGAAGGCAAATCAGCCTGGTGTTAGGCGTTTTGCCAAGGAAAAAGCCGTGAAAGCAGCCATGTTGTGGCACTTTTGCACTCCCTTTTGGATGCCTTTCACAGCTCCAGTGTGCCTGGAACTCAGGGCTTCCTGATTTTAAAAATCCTAGCCCTAGGCCGAACCCCAACCCTAAGACGAGAAAGGCAAATCAGCCAGGAATTAGGCATGTGCCCAAGGAAAAAGCTGTGGAGGCAGGCGTGTTGTGGTACTTTTGCGCTCTTCTTGGCTAGTCCTTCGCAGCTGCTGTGTTCTTGCAACTCAGGGCTTTCTGGTTAATAGACCCTTACCCTAGGCGTAACTCAAACCTTAACCCTAGGAAGGAAAATCAGCCTATGGTTCGGGATGGTCTCATGGAAATATCAGTGGTGGCAGCCAAGTTGCGTCACTTTTGCGCTCCCCTTGGGATGCCTTTCGCAGCTGCAGTGTGCCTGGAGCCCAGGGCTTCCTGGTTTTAAAAGTCCTAGGCCTAAGCCTAACAGTAACCCTAGGAAGGTAAATCAGCCGGGTATTAGGGTTCTTCCTAAGGGAAAAGCCGTGAAAGCAGCCATGTTGTGGCACTTCTGCACTCCCTTTGGGATGCCTTTGGCAGATGAAGTAAGCCTGGAACTCAGGGCTTCCTGGTTAAAGAAATCCAAGCCCTAGGCTGAACCCTAACCCTAACCCTAGGCAGATAAATCAGCCTAGGTATAGGGATGGAGCCAAGGAAAAAGCTGTGAAAGCTGCCATGTTGTTACACTTTTGTACTCCCCTTGGGATGCCTTGAACAGCTGCAGTGTGCCTGGAGCCCAGGGCTTCCTAGTTTTAAAAATCCTAGCCCTAGGCCTAAGCCTAACAGTAACCCTGGGAAGGGTAATCAGCCTGGTGTTAGGCTTCTTGCCAAGGAAAAAGCCGTGAAAGCAGCCATGTTGTGGCACTTTTGCACTCCCTTTTGGATGCCTTTCACAGCTCCAGTGTGCCTGGAACTCAGGGCTTCCTGATTTTAAAAATCCTAGCCCTAGGCCGAACCCCAACCCTAAGACGAGAAAGGCAAATCAGCCAGGAATTAGGCATGTCCCCAAGGAAAAAGCTGTGGAGGCAGGCATGTTGTGGTACTTTTGCGCTCTTCTTGGCTAGTCCTTCGCAGCTGCTGTGTTCTTGGAACTCAGGGCTTTCTGGTTAATAGAACCCTTACCCTAGGCGTAACTCAAACCTTAACCCTAGGAAGGAAAATCAGCCTATGGTTCGGGATGGTCTCATGGAAATATCAGTGGTGGCAGCCATGTTGCGTCACTTTTGCGCTCCCCTTGGGATGCCTTTTGCAGCTGCAGTGTGCCTGGAGCCCAGGGCTTCCTGGTTTTAAAAGTCCTAGGCCTAAGCCTAACAGTAACCCTAGGAAGGTAAATCAGCCGGGTATTAGGGTTCTTCCTAAGGGAAAAGCCGTGAAAGCAGCCATGTTGTGGCACTTCTGCACTCCCTTTGGGATGCCTTTGGCAGATGAAGTAAGCCTGGAACTCAGGGCTTCCTGGTTAAAAAAATCCAAGCCCTAGGCTGAACCCTAACCCTAACCCTAGGCAGATAAATCAGCCTAGGTATAGGGATGGTGCCAAGGAAAAAGCTGTGAAAGCTGCCATGTTGTTGCACTTTTGTACTCCCCTTGGGATGCCTTGAACAGCTGCAGTGTGCCTGGAGCTAAGGGCTTCCTAGTTTTAAAAATCCTAGCCCTAGGCCTAAGCCTAACAGTAACCCTGGGAAGGTAAATCAGCCTGGTGTTAGGCTTCTTGCCAAGGAAAAAGCCGTGAAAGCAGCCATGTTGTGGCACTTTTGCACTCCCTTTTGGATGCCTTTCACAGCTCCAGTGTGCCTGGAACTCAGGGCTTCCTGATTTTAAAAATCCTAGCCCTAGGCCGAACCCCAACCCTAAGACGAGAAAGGCAAATCAGCCAGGAATTAGGCATGTCCCCAAGGAAAAAGCTGTGGAGGCAGGCATGTTGTGGTACTTTTGCGCTCTTCTTGGCTAGTCCTTCGCAGCTGCTGTGTTCTTGGAACTCAGGGCTTTCTGGTTAATAGACCCTTACCCTAGGCGTAACTCAAACCTTAACCCTAGGAAGGAAAATCAGCCTATGGTTCGGGATGGTCTCATGGAAATATCAGTGGTGGCAGCCAAGTTGAGTCACTTTTGCGCTCCCCTTGGGATGCCTTTCGCAGCTGCAGTGTGCCTGGAGCCCAGGGCTTCCTGGTTTTAAAAGTCCTAGGCCTAAGCCTAACAGTAACCCTAGGAAGGTAAATCAGCCGGGTATTAGGGTTCTTCCTAAGGGAAAAGCCGTGAAAGCAGCCATGTTGTGGCACTTCTGCACTCCCTTTGGGATGCCTTTGGCAGATGAAGTAAGCCTGGAACTCAGGGCTTCCTGGTTAAAGAAATCACAGCCCTAGGCTGAAGCCTAACCCTAACCCTAGGCAGATAAATCAGCCTAGGTATAGGGATGGTGCCAAGGAAAAAGCTGTGAAAGCTGCCATGTTGTTGCACTTTTGTACTCCCCTTGGGATGCCTTGAACAGCTGCAGTGTGCCTGGAGCTAAGGGCTTCCTAGTTTTAAAAATCCTAGCCCTAGGCCTAAGCCTAACAGTAACCCTGGGAAGGGAAATCAGCCTGGTGTTAGGCGTCTTGCCAAGGAAAAAGCCGTGAAAGCAGCCATGTTGTGGCACTTTTGCACTCCCTTTTGGATGCCTTTCACAGCTCCAGTGTGCCTGGAACTCAGGGCTTCCTGATTTTAAAAATCCTAGCCCTAGGCCGAACCCCAACCCTAAGACGAGAAAGGCAAATCAGCCAGGAATTAGGCATGTCCCCAAGGAAAAAGCTGTGGAGGCAGGCATGTTGCGGTACTTTTGTGCTCTTCTTGGGTAGTCCTTCGCAGCTGCTGTGTTCTTGGAACTCAGGGCTTTCTGGTTAATAGACCCTTACCCTAGGCGTAACTCAAACCTTAACGCTAGGAAGGAAAATCAGCCTATGGTTCGGGATGGTCTCATGGAAATATCAGTGGTGGCAGCCAAGTTGCGTCACTTTTGCGCTCCCCTTGGGATGCCTTTCGCAGCTGCAGTGTGCCTGGAGCCCAGGGCTTCCTGGTTTTAAAAGTCCTAGGCCTAAGCCTAACAGTAACCCTAGGAAAGTAAATCAGCCGGGTATTAGGGTTCTTCCTAAGGGAAAAGCCGTGAAAGCAGCCATGTTGTGGCACTTCTGCACTCCCTTTGGGATGCCTTTGGCAGATGAAGTAAGCCTGGAACTCAGGGCTTCCTGGTTAAAAAAATCCAAGCCCTAGGCTGAACCCTAACCCTAACCCTAGGCAGATAAATCAGCCTAGGTATAGGGATGGTGCCAAGGAAAAAGCTGTGAAAGCTGCCATGTTGTTACACTTTTGTACTCCCCTTGGGATGCCTTGAACAGCTGCAGTGTGCCTGGAGCCCAGGGCTTCCTAGTTTTAAAAATCCTAGCCCTAGGCCTAAGCCTAACAGTAACCCTGGGAAGGGTAATCAGCCTGGTGTTAGGCTTCTTGCCAAGGAAAAAGCCGTGAAAGCAGCCATGTTGTGGCACTTTTGCACTCCCTTTTGGATGCCTTTCACAGCTCCAGTGTGCCTGGAACTCAGGGCTTCCTGATTTTAAAAATCCTAGCCCTAGGCCGAACCCCAACCCTAAGACGAGAAAGGCAAATCAGCCAGGAATTAGGCATGTCCCCAAGGAAAAAGCTGTGGAGGCAGGCATGTTGTGGTACTTTTGCGCTCTTCTTGGCTAGTCCTTCGCAGCAGCTGTGTTCTTGGAACTCAGGGCTTTCTGGTTAATAGAACCCTTACCCTAGGCGTAACTCAAACCTTAACCCTAGGAAGGAAAATCAGCCTATGGTTCGGGATGGTCTCATGGAAATATCAGTGGTGGCAGCCATGTTGCGTCACTTTTGCGCTCCCCTTGGGATGCCTTTTGCAGCTGCAGTGTGCCTGGAGCCCAGGGCTTCCTGGTTTTAAAAGTCCTAGGCCTAAGCCTAACAGTAACCCTAGGAAGGTAAATCAGCCGGGTATTAGGGTTCTTCCTAAGGGAAAAGCCGTGAAAGCAGCCATGTTGTGGCACTTCTGCACTCCCTTTGGGATGCCTTTGGCAGATGAAGTAAGCCTGGAACTCAGGGCTTCCTGGTTAAAAAAATCCAAGCCCTAGGCTGAACCCTAACCCTAACCCTAGGCAGATAAATCAGCCTAGGTATAGGGATGGTGCCAAGGAAAAAGCTGTGAAAGCTGCCATGTTGTTGCACTTTTGTACTCCCCTTGGGATGCCTTGAACAGCTGCAGTGTGCCTGGAGCTAAGGGCTTCCTAGTTTTAAAAATCCTAGCCCTAGGCCTAAGCCTAACAGTAACCCTGGGAAGGTAAATCAGCCTGGTGTTAGGCTTCTTGCCAAGGAAAAAGCCGTGAAAGCAGCCATGTTGTGGCACTTTTGCACTCCCTTTTGGATGCCTTTCACAGCTCCAGTGTGCCTGGAACTCAGGGCTTCCTGATTTTAAAAATCCTAGCCCTAGGCCGAACCCCAACCCTAAGACGAGAAAGGCAAATCAGCCAGGAATTAGGCATGTCCCCAAGGAAAAAGCTGTGGAGGCAGGCATGTTGTGGTACTTTTGCGCTCTTCTTGGCTAGTCCTTCGCAGCTGCTGTGTTCTTGGAACTCAGGGCTTTCTGGTTAATAGACCCTTACCCTAGGCGTAACTCAAACCTTAACCCTAGGAAGGAAAATCAGCCTATGGTTCGGGATGGTCTCATGGAAATATCAGTGGTGGCAGCCAAGTTGAGTCACTTTTGCGCTCCCCTTGGGATGCCTTTCGCAGCTGCAGTGTGCCTGGAGCCCAGGGCTTCCTGGTTTTAAAAGTCCTAGGCCTAAGCCTAACAGTAACCCTAGGAAGGTAAATCAGCCGGGTATTAGGGTTCTTCCTAAGGGAAAAGCCGTGAAAGCAGCCATGTTGTGGCACTTCTGCACTCCCTTTGGGATGCCTTTGGCAGATGAAGTAAGCCTGGAACTCAGGGCTTCCTGGTTAAAGAAATCACAGCCCTAGGCTGAAGCCTAACCCTAACCCTAGGCAGATAAATCAGCCTAGGTATAGGGATGGTGCCAAGGAAAAAGCTGTGAAAGCTGCCATGTTGTTGCACTTTTGTACTCCCCTTGGGATGCCTTGAACAGCTGCAGTGTGCCTGGAGCTAAGGGCTTCCTAGTTTTAAAAATCCTAGCCCTAGGCCTAAGCCTAACAGTAACCCTGGGAAGGTAAATCAGCCTGGTGTTAGGCGTTTTGCCAAGGAAAAAGCCGTGAAAGCAGCCATGTTGTGGCACTTTTGCACTCCCTTTTGGATGCCTTTCACAGCTGCAGTGTGCCTGGAACTCAGGGCTTCCTGCTTTTAAAAATCCTAGCCCTAGGCCGAACCCCAACCCTAAGACGAGAAAGGCAAATCAGCCAGGAATTAGGCATGTCCCCAAGGAAAAAGCTGTGGAGGCAGGCATGTTGCGGTACTTTTGCGCTCTTCTTGGGTAGTCTTTCGCAGCTGCTGTGTTCTTGGAACTCAGGGCTTTCTGGTTAATAGACCCTTACCCTAGGCGTAACTCAAACCTTAACGCTAGGAAGGAAAATCAGCCTATGGTTCGGGATGGTCTCATGGAAATATCAGTGGTGGCAGCCAAGTTGCGTCACTTTTGCGCTCCCCTTGGGATGCCTTTCGCAGCTGCAGTGTGCCTGGAGCCCAGGGCTTCCTGGTTGTAAAAGTCCTAGGCCTAAGCCTAACAGTAACCCTAGGAAAGTAAATCAGCCGGGTATTAGGGTTCTTCCTAAGGGAAAAGCCGTGAAAGCAGCCATGTTGTGGCACTTCTGCACTCCCTTTGGGATGCCTTTGGCAGATGAAGTAAGCCTGGAACTCAGGGCTTCCTGGTTAAAGAAATCACAGCCCTAGGCTGAACCCTAACCCTAACCCTAGGCAGATAAATCAGCCTAGGTATAGGGATGGTGCCAAGGAAAAAGCTGTGAAAGCTGCCATGTTGTTGCACTTTTGTACTCCCCTTGGGATGCCTTGAACAGCTGCAGTGTGCCTGGAGCCCAGGGCTTCCTAGTTTTAAAAATCCTAGCGCTAGGCCTAAGCCTAACAGTAACCCTGGGAAGGCAAATCAGCCTGGTGTTAGGCTTCTTGCCAAGGAAAAAGCCGTGAAAGCAGCCATGTTGTGGCACTTTTGCACTCCCTTTTGGATGCCTTTCACAGCTCCAGTGTGCCTGGAACTCAGGGCTTCCTGATTTTAAAAATCCTAGCCCTAGGCCGAACCCCAACCCTAAGACGAGAAAGGCAAATCAGCCAGGAATTAGGCATGTCCACAAGGAAAAAGCTGTGGAGGCAGGCGTGTTGTGGTACTTTTGCGCTCTTCTTGGCTAGTCGTTCGCAGCTGCTGTGTTCTTGGAACTCAGGGCTTTCTGGTTAATAGAACCCTTACCCTAGGCGTAACTAAACCTTAACCCTAGGAAGGAAAATCAACCTATGGTTCGGATTGGTCTCATGGAAATATCAGTGGTGGCAGCCAAGTTGCGTCACTTTTGCGCTCCCCTTGGGATGCCTTTCGCAGCTGCAGTGTGCCTGGAGCCCAGGGCTTCCTGGTTTTAAAAGTCCTAGGCCTAAGCCTAACAGTAACCCTAGGAAGGTAAATCAGCCGGGTATTAGGGTTCTTCCTAAGGGAAAAGCCGTGAAAGCAGCCATGTTGTGGCACTTCTGCACTCCCTTTGGGATGCCTTTGGCAGATGAAGTAAGCCTGGAACTCAGGGCTTCCTGGTTAAAAAAATCCAAGCCCTAGGCTGAACCCTAACCCTAACCCTAGGCAGATAAATCAGCCTAGGTATAGGGATGGTGCCAAGGAAAAAGCTGTGAAAGCTGCCATGTTGTTGCACTTTTGTACTCCCCTTGGGATGCCTTGAACAGCTGCAGTGTGCCTGGAGCTAAGGGCTTCCTAGTTTTAAAAATCCTAGCCCTAGGCCTAAGCCTAACAGTAACCCTGGGAAGGTAAATCAGCCTGGTGTTAGGCGTCTTGCCAAGGAAAAGGCCGTGAAAGCAGCCATGTTGTGGCACTTTTGCACTCCCTTTTGGATGCCTTTCACAGCTGCAGTGTGCCTGGAACTCAGGGCTTCCTGATTTTAAAAATCCTAGCCCTAGGCCGAACCCCAACCCTAAGACGAGAAAGGCAAATCAGCCAGGAATTAGGCATGTGCCCAAGGAAAAAGCTGTGGAGGCAGGCATGTTGTGGTACTTTTGCGCTCTTCTTGGGTAGTCCTTCGCAGCTGCTGTGTTCTTGGAACTCAGGGCTTTCTGGTTAATAGACCCTTACCCTAGGCGTAACTCAAACCTTAACCCTAGGAAGGAAAATCAGCCTATGGTTCGGGATGGTCTCATGGAAATATCAGTGGTGGCAGCCAAGTTGCGTCACTTTTGCGCTCCCCTTGGGATGCCTTTCGCAGCTGCAGTGTGCCTGGAGCCCAGGGCTTCCTGGTTTTAAAAGTCCTAGGCCTAAGCCTAACAGTAACCCTAGGAAGGTAAATCAGCCGGGTATTAGGGTTCTTCCTAAGGGAAAAGCCGTGAAAGCAGCCATGTGTTGTGGCACTTCTGCACTCCCTTTGGGATGCCTTTGGCAGATGAAGTAAGCCTGGAACTCAGGGCTTCCTGGTTAAAGAAATCACAGCCCTAGGCTGAACCCTAACCCTAACCCTAGGCAGATAAATCAACCTAGGTATAGGGATGGTGCCAAGGAAAAAGCTGAGAAAGCTGCCATGTTGTTGCACTTTTGTACTCCCCTTGGGATGCCTTGAACAGCTGCAGTGTGCCTGGAGCTAAGGGCTTCCTAGTTTTAAAAATCCTAGCCCTAGGCCTAAGCCTAACAGTAACCCTGGGAAGGCAAATCAGCCTGGTGTTAGGCGTCTTGCCAAGGAAAAAGCCGTGAAAGCAGCCATGTTGTGGCACTTTTGCACTCCCTTTTGGATGCCTTTCACAGCTCCGGTGTGCCTGGAACTCAGGGCTTCCTGATTTTAAAAATCCTAGCCCTAGGCCGAACCCCAACCCTAAGACGAGAAAGTCAAATCAGCCAGGAATTAGGCATGTCCCCAAGGAAAAAGCTGTGGAGGCAGGCATGTTGTGGTACTTTTGCGCTCTTCTTGGGTAGTCCTTCGCAGTTGCTGTGTTCTTGGAACTCAGGGCTTTCTGGTAATAGAACCCTTACCCTAGGCGTAACTCAAACCTTAACCCTAGGAAGGAAAATCAGCCTATGGTTCGGGATGGTCTCATGGAAATATCAGTGGTGGCAGCCAAGTTGCGTCACTTTTGCGCTCCCCTTGGGATGCCTTTCGCAGCTGCAGTATGCCTGGAGCCCAGGGCTTCCTGGTTTTAAAAGTCCTAGGCCTAAGCCTAACAGTAACCCTAGGAAGGTAAATCAGCCGGGTATTAGGGTTCTTCCTAAGGGAAAAGCCGTGAAAGCAGCCATGTTGTGGCACTTCTGCACTCCCTTTGGGATGCCTTTGGCAGATGAAGTAAGCCTGGAACTCAGGGCTTCCTGGTTAAAGAAATCCAAGCCCTAGGCTGAACCCTAACCCTAACCCTAGGCAGATAAATCAGCCTAGGTATAGGGATGGTGCCAAGGAAAAAGCTGTGAAAGCTGCCATGTTGTTGCACTTTTGTACTCCCCTTGGGATGCCTTGAACAGCTGCAGTGTGCCTGGAGCTAAGGGCTTCCTAGTTTTAAAAATCCTAGCCCTAGGCCTAAGCCTAACAGTAACCCTGGGAAGGCAAATCAGCCTGGTGTTAGGCGTCTTGCCAAGGAAAAAGCCGTGAAAGCAGCCATGTTGTGGCACTTTTGCACTCCCTTTTGGATGCCTTTCACAGCTCCAGTGTGCCTGGAACTCAGGGCTTCCTGCTTTTAAAAATCCTAGCCCTAGGCCGAACCCCAACCCTAAGACGAGAAAGGCAAATCAGCCAGGAATTAGGCATGTCCCCAAGGAAAAAGCTGTGGAGGCAGGCATGTTGTGCTACTTTTGCGCTCTTCTTGGCTAGTCCTTCGCAGCTGCTGTGTTCTTGGAACTCAGGGCTTTCTGGTTAATAGACCCTTACCCTAGGCGTAACTCAAACCTTAACCCTAGGAAGGAAAATCAGCCTATGGTTCGGGATGCTCTCATGGAAATATCAGTGGTGGCAGCCAAGTTGCGTCACTTTTGCGCTCACCTTGGGATGCCTTTCGCAGCTGCAGTGTGCCTGGAGCCCAGGGCTTCCTGGTTTTAAAAGTCCTAGGCCTAAGCCTAACAGTAACCCTAGGAAGGTAAATCAGCCTGGTATTAGGGTTCTTCCTAAGGGAAAAGCCGTGAAAGCAGCCATGTTGTGGCACTTCTGCACTCCCTTTGGGATGCCTTTGGCAGATGAAGTAAGCCTGGAACTCAGGGCTTCCTGGTTAAAGAAATCCAAGCCCTAGGCTGAACCCTAACCCTAACCCTAGGCAGATAAATCAGCCTAGGTATAGGGATGGTGCCAAGGAAAAAGCTGTGAAAGCTGCCATGTTGTTGCACTTTTGTACTCCCCTTGGGATGCCTTGAACAGCTGCAGTGTGCCTGGAGCTAAGGGCTTCCTAGTTTTAAAAATCCTAGCCCTAGGCCTAAGCCTAACCGTAACCCTGGGAAGGTAAATCAGCCTGGTGTTAGGCGTCTTGCCAAGGAAAAAGCCGTGAAAGCAGCCATGTTGTGGCACTTTTGCACTCCCTTTTGGATGCCTTTCACAGCTGCAGTGTGCCTGGAACTCAGGGCTTCCTGATTTTAAAAATCCTAGCCCTAGGCCGAACCCCAACCCTAAGACGAGAAAGGCAAATCAGCCAGGAATTAGGCATGTCCCCAAGGAAAAAGCTGTGGAGGCAGGCATGTTGTGCTACTTTTGCGCTCTTCTTGGCTAGTCCTTCGCAGCTGCTGTGTTCTTGGAACTCAGGGCTTTCTGGTTAATAGACCCTTACCCTAGGCGTAACTCAAACCTTAACCCTAGGAAGGAAAATCAGCCTATGGTTCGGGATGGTCTCATGGAAATATCAGTGGTGGCAGCCAAGTTGCGTCACTTTTGCGCTCCCCTTGGGATGCCTTTCGCAGCTGCAGTGTGCCTGGAGCCCAGGGCTTCCTGGTTTTAAAAGTCCTAGGCCTAAGCCTAACAGTAACCCTAGGAAGGTAAATCAGCCTGGTATTAGGGTTCTTCCTAAGGGAAAAGCCGTGAAAGCAGCCATGTTGTGGCACTTCTGCACTCCCTTTGGGATGCCTTTGGCAGATGAAGTAAGCCTGGAACTCAGGGCTTCCTGGTTAAAAACATCCAAGCCCTAGGCTGAACCCTAACCCTAATCCTAGGCAGATAAATCAGCCTAGGTATAGGGATGGTGCCAAGGAAAAAGCTGTGAAAGCTGCCATGTTGTTGCACTTTTGTACTCCCCTTGGGATGCCTTGAACAGCTGCAGTGTGCCTGGAGCTAAGGGCTTCCTAGTTTTAAAAATCCTAGCCCTAGGCCTAAGCCTAACAGTAAGCCTGGGAAGGCAAATCAGCCTGGTGTTAGGCGTCTTGCCAAGGAAAAAGCCGTGAAAGCAGCCATGTTGTGGCACTTTTGCACTCCCTTTTGGATGCCTTTCACAGCTCCAGTGTGCCTGGAACTCAGGGCTTCCTGATTTTAAAAATCCTAGCCCTAGGCCGAACACCAACCCTAAGACGAGAAAGGCAAATCAGCCAGGAATTAGGCATGTCCCCAAGGAAAAAGCTGTGGAGGCAGGCATGTTGTGGTACTTTTGCGCTCTTCTTGGCTAGTCCTTCGCAGCTGCTGTGTTCTTGGAACTCAGGGCTTTCTGGTTAATAGACCCTTACCCTAGGCGTAACTCAAACCTTAACCCTAGGAAGGAAAATCAGCCTATGGTTCGGGATGGTCTCATGGAAATATCAGTGGTGGCAGCCAAGTTGAGTCACTTTTGCGCTCCCCTTGGGATGCCTTTCGCAGCTGCAGTGTGCCTGGAGCCCAGGGCTTCCTGGTTTTAAAAGTCCTAGGCCTAAGCCTAACAGTAACCCTAGGAAGGTAAATCAGCCGGGTATTAGGGTTCTTCCTAAGGGAAAAGCCGTGAAAGCAGCCATGTTGTGGCACTTCTGCACTCCCTTTGGGATGCCTTTGGCAGATGAAGTAAGCCTGGAACTCAGGGCTTCCTGGTTAAAGAAATCCAAGCCCTAGGCTGAACCCTAACCCTAACCCTAGGCAGATAAATCAGCCTAGGTATAGGGATGGTGCCAAGGAAAAAGCTGTGAAAGCTGCCATGTTGTTGCACTTTTGTACTCCCCTTGGGATGCCTTGAACAGCTGCAGTGTGCCTGGAGCTCAGGGCTTCCTAGTTTTAAAAATCCTAGCCCTTGGCCTAAGCTTAACAGTAACCCTGGGAAGGCAAATCAGCCTGGTGTTAGGCGTCTTGCCAAGGAAAAAGCCGTGAAAGCAGCCATGTTGTGGCACTTTTGCACTCCCTTTTGGATGCCTTTCACAGCTCCGGTGTGCCTGGAACTCAGGGCTTCCTGATTTTAAAAATCCTAGCCCTAGGCCGAACCCCAGCCCTAAGACGAGAAAGGCAAATCGGCCAGGAATTAGGCATGTCCCCAAGGAAAAAGCTGTGGAGGCAGGCATGTTGTGGTACTTTTGCGCTCTTCTTGGCTAGTCCTTCGCAGCTGCTGTGTTCTTGGAACTCAGGGCTTTCTGGTTAATAGAACCCTTACCCTAGGCGTAACTAAACGTTAACCCTAGGAAGGAAAATCAACCTATGGTTCGGGATGGTCTCATGGAAATATCAGTGGTGGCAGCCAAGTTGCGTCACTTTTGCGCTCCCCTTGGGATGCCTTTCGCAGCTGCAGTGTGCCTGGAGCCCAGGGCTTCCTGGTTTTAAAAGTCCTAGGCCTAAGCCTAACAGTAACCCTAGGAAGGTAAATCAGCCGGGTATTAGGGTTCTTCCTAAGGGAAAAGCCGTGAAAGCAGCCATGTTGTGGCACTTCTGCACTCCCTTTGGGATGCCTTTGGCAGATGAAGTAAGCCTGGAACTCAGGGCTTCCTGGTTAAAGAAATCCAAGCCCTAGGCTGAAGCCTAACCCTAACCCTAGGCAGATAAATCAGCCTAGGTATAGGGATGGTGCCAAGGAAAAAGCTGTGAAAGCTGCCATGTTGTTGCACTTTTGTACTCCCCTTGGGATGCCTTGAACAGCTGCAGTGTGCCTGGAGCTAAGGGCTTCCTAGTTTTAAAAATCCTAGCCCTAGGCCTAAGCCTAACAGTAACCCTGGGAAGGTAAATCAGCCTGGTGTTAGGCGTCTTGCCAAGGAAAAAGCCGTGAAAGCAGCCATGTTGTTGCACTTTTGCACTCCCTTTTGGATGCCTTTCACAGCTCCAGTGTGCCTGGAACTCAGGGCTTCCTGATTTTAAAAATCCTAGCCCTAGGCCGAACCCCAACCCTAAGACGAGAAAGGCAAATCAGCCAGGAATTAGGCATGTCCCCAAGGAAAAAGCTGTGGAGGCAGGCATGTTGTGGTACTTTTGCGCTCTTCTTGGGTAGTCCTTCGCAGCTGCTGTGTTATTGGAACTCAGGGCTTTCTGGTTAATAGAACCCTTACCCTAGGCGTAACTAAACCTTAACCCTAGGAAGGAAAATCAACCTATGGTTCGGGATGGTCTCATGGAAATATCAGTGGTGGCAGCCAAGTTGCGTCACTTTTGCGCTCCCCTTGGGATGCCTTTCGCAGCTGCAGTGTGCCTGGAGCCCAGGGCTTCCTGGTTTTAAAAGTCCTAGGCCTAAGCCTAACAGTAACCCTAGGAAGGTAAATCAGTCGGGTATTAGGGTTCTTCCTAAGGGAAAAGCCGTGAAAGCAGCCATGTTGTGGCACTTCTGCACTCCCTTTGGGATGCCTTTGGCAGATGAAGTAAGCCTGGAACTCAGGGCTTCCTGGTTAAAGAAATCCAAGCCCTAGGCTGAACCCTAACCCTAACCCTAGGCAGATAAATCAGCCTAGGTATAGGGATGGTGCCAAGGAAAAAGCTGTGAAAGCTGCCATGTTGTTGCACTTTTGTACTCCCCTTGGGATGCCTTGAACAGCTGCAGTGTGCCTGGAGCTAAGGGCTTCCTAGTTTTAAAAATCCTAGCCCTAGGCCTAAGCCTAACAGTAACCCTGGGAAGGGAAACCAGCCTGGTGTTAGGCGTCTTGCCAAGGAAAAAGCCGTGAAAGCAGCCATGTTGTGGCACTTTTGCACTCCCTTTTGGATGCCTTTCACAGCTCCAGTGTGCCTGGAACTCAGGGCTTCCTGATTTTAAAAATCCTAGCCCTAGGCCGAACCTCAAACCTAAGACGAGAAAGGCAAATCAGCCAGGAATTAGGCATGTCCCCAAGGAAAAAGCTGTGGAGGCAGGCATGTTGTGCTACTTTTGCGCTCTTCTTGGGTAGTCCTTCGCAGCTGCTGTGTTCTTGGAACTCAGGGCTTTCTGGTTAATAGACCCTTACCCTAGGCGTAACTCAAACCTTAACCCTAGGAAGGAAAATCAGCCTATGGTTCGGGATGGTCTCATGGAAATATCAGTGGTGGCAGCCAAGTTGCGTCACTTTTGCGCTCCCCTTGGGATGCCTTTCGCAGCTGCAGTGTGCCTGGAGCCCAGGGCTTCCTGGTTTTAAAAGTCCTAGGCCTAAGCCTAACAGTAACCCTAGGAAGGTAAATCAGCCGGGTATTAGGGTTCTTCCTAAGGGAAAAGCCGTGAAAGCAGCCATGTTGTGGCACTTCTGCACTCCCTTTGGGATGCCTTTGGCAGATGAAGTAAGCCTGGAACTCAGGGCTTCCTGGTTAAAGAAATCACAGCCCTAGGCTGAACCCTAACCCTAACCTTGGGCAGATAAATCAGCCTAGGTATAGGGATGGTGCCAAGGAAAAAGCTGAGAAAGCTGCCATGTTGTTGCACTTTTGTACTCCCCTTGGGATGCCTTGAACAGCTGCAGTGTGCCTGGAGCTAAGGGCTTCCTAGTTTTAAAAATCCTAGCCCTAGGCCTAAGCCTAACAGTAACCCTGGGAAGGTAAATCAGCCTGGTGTTAGGCGTCTTGCCAAGGAAAAAGCCGTGAAAGCAGCCATGTTGTGGCACTTTTGCACTCCCTTTTGGATGCCTTTCACAGCTGCAGTGTGCCTGGAACTCAGGGCTTCCTGCTTTTAAAAATCCTAGCCCTAGGCCGAACCCCAACCCTAAGACGAGAAAGGCAAATCAGCCAGGAATTAGGCATGTCCCCAAGGAAAAAGCTGTGGAGGCAGGCATGTTGCGGTACTTTTGCGCTCTTCTTGGCTAGTCCTTCGCAGCTGCTGTGTTCTTGGAACTCAGGGCTTTCTGGTTAATAGACCCTTACCCTAGGCGTAACTCAAACCTTAACCCTAGGAAGGAAAATCAGCCTATGGTTCGGGATGGTCTCATGGAAATATCAGTGGTGGCAGCCAAGTTGCGTCACTTTTGCGCTCCCCTTGGGATGCCTTTCGCAGCTGCAGTGTGCCTGGAGCCCAGGGCTTCCTGGTTTTAAAAGTCCTAGGCCTAAGCCTAACAGTAACCCTAGGAAGGTAAATCAGCCGGGTATTAGGGTTCTTCCTAAGGGAAAAGCCGTGAAAGCAGCCATGTTGTGGCACTTCTGCACTCCCTTTGGGATGCCTTTGGCAGATGAAGTAAGCCTGGAACTCAGGGCTTCCTGGTTAAAGAAATCCAAGCCCTAGGCTGAACCCTAACCCTAACCCTAGGCAGATAAATCAGCCTAGGTATAGGGATGGTGCCAAGGAAAAAGCTGTGAAAGCTGCCATGTTGTTGCACTTTTGTACTCCCCTTGGGATGCCTTGAACAGCTGCAGTGTGCCTGGAGCCCAGGGCTTCCTAGTTTTAAAAATCCTAGCCCTAGGCCTAAGCCTAACAGTAACCCTGGGAAGGCAAATCAGCCTGGTGTTAGGCGTTTTGCCAAGGAAAAAGCCGTGAAAGCAGCCATGTTGTGGCACTTTTGCACTCCCTTTTGGATGCCTTTCACAGCTCCAGTGTGCCTGGAACTCAGGGCCTCCTGATTTTAAAAATCCTAGCCCTAGGCCGAACCCCAACCCTAAGACAAGAAAGGCAAATCAGCCAGGAATTAGGCATGTCCCCAAGGAAAAAGCTGTGGAGGCAGGCATGTTGCGGTACTTTTGCGCTCTTCTTGGCTAGTCCTTCGCAGCTGCTGTGTTCTTGGAACTCAGGGCTTTCTGGTTAATAGACCCTTACCCTAGGCGTAACTCAAACCTTAACCCTAGGAAGGAAAATCAGCCTATGGTTCGGGATGGTCTCATGGAAATATCAGTGGTGGCAGCCAAGTTGCGTCACTTTTGCGCTCCCCTTGGGATGCCTTTCGCAGCTGCAGTGTGCCTGGAGCCCAGGGCTTCCTGGTTTTAAAAGTCCTAGGCCTAAGCCTAACAGTAACCCTAGGAAGGTAAATCAGCCGGGTATTAGGGTTCTTCCTAAGGGAAAAGCCGTGAAAGCAGCCATGTTGTGGCACTTCTGCACTCCCTTTGGGATGCCTTTGGCAGATGAAGTAAGCCTGGAACTCAGGGCTTCCTGGTTAAAGAAATCACAGCCCTAGGCTGAACCCTAACCCTAACCCTAGGCAGATAAATCAGCCTAGGTATAGGGATGGTGCCAAGGAAAAAGCTGTGAAAGCTGCCATGTTGTTGCACTTTTGTACTCCCCTTGGGATGCCTTGAACAGCTGCAGTGTGCCTGGAGCTAAGGGCTTCCTAGTTTTAAAAATCCTAGCCCTAGGCCTAAGCCTAACAGTAACCCTGGGAAGGCAAATCAGCCTGGTGTTAGGCGTCTTGCCAAGGAAAAAGCCGTGAAAGCAGCCATGTTGTGGCACTTTTGCACTCCCTTTTGGATGCCTTTCACAGCTCCAGTGTGCCTGGAACTCAGGGCTTCCTGATTTTAAAAATCCTAGCCCTAGGCCGAACCCCAACCCTAAGACGAGAAAGGCAAATCAGCCAGGAATTAGGCATGTCCCCAAGGAAAAAGCTGTGGAGGCAGGCATGTTGTGGTACTTTTGCGCTCTTCTTGGCTAGTCCTTCGCAGCTGCTGTGTTCTTGGAACTCAGGGCTTTCTGGTTAATAGAACCCTTACCCTAGGCGTAACTAAACCTTAACCCTAGGAAGGAAAATAAACCTATGGTTCGGGATGGTCTCATGGAAATATCAGTGGTGGCAGCCAAGTTGCGTCACTTTTGCGCTCCCCTTGGGATGCCTTTCGCAGCTGCAGTGTGCCTGGAGCCCAGGGCTTCCTGGTTTTAAAAGTCCTAGGCCTAAGCCTAACAGTAACCCTAGGAAGGTAAATCAGCCGGGTATTAGGGTTCTTCCTAAGGGAAAAGCCGTGAAAGCAGCCATGTTGTGGCACTTCTGCACTCCCTTTGGGATGCCTTTGGCAGATGAAGTAAGCCTGGAACTCAGGGCTTCCTGGTTAAAAAAATCCAAGCCCTAGGCTGAACCCTAACCCTAACCCTAGGCAGATAAATCAGCCTAGGTATAGGGATGGTGCCAAGGAAAAAGCTGTGAAAGCTGCCATGTTGTTGCACTTTTGTACTCCCCTTGGGATGCCTTGAACAGCTGCAGTGTGCCTGGAGCCCAGGGCTTCCTGGTTTTAAAAATCCTAGCCCTAGGCCTAAGCCTAACAGTAACCCTAGGAAGGTAAATCAGCCGGGTATTAGGGTTCTTCCTTAGGGAAAAGCCGGGAAAGCAGCCATGTTGTGGCACTTTTGCACTCCCTTTTGGATGCCTTTCAAAGCTCCAGTGTGCCTGGAACTCAGGGCTTCCTGATTTTAAAAATCCTAGCCCTAGGCCGAACCCCAACCCTAAGACGAGAAAGGCAAATCAGCCAGGAATTAGGCATGTCCCCAAGGAAAAAGCTGTGGAGGCAGGCATGTTGCGGTACTTTTGCGCTCTTCTTGGGTAGTCCTTCGCAGCTGCTGTGTTCTTGGAACTCAGGGCTTTCTGGTTAATAGACCCTTACCCTAGGCGTAACTCAAACCTTAACCCTAGGAAGGAAAATCAGCCTATGGTTCGGGATGGTCTCATGGAAATATCAGTGGTGGCAGCCAAGTTGCGTCACTTTTGCGCTCCCCTTGGGATGCCTTTTGCAGCTGCAGTGTGCCTGGAGCCCAGGGCTTCCTGGTTTTAAAAGTCCTAGGCCTAAGCCTAACAGTAACCCTAGGAAGGTAAATCAGCCGGGTATTAGGCTTCTTCCTAAGGGAAAAGCCGTGAAAGCAGCCATGTTGTGGCACTTCTGCACTCCCTTTGGGATGCCTTTGGCAGATGAAGTAAGCCTGGAACTCAGGGCTTCCTGGTTAAAGAAATCCAAGCCCTAGGCTGAACCCTAACCCTAACCCTAGGCAGATAAATCAGCCTAGGTATAGGGATGGTGCCAAGGAAAAAGCTGTGAAAGCTGCCATGTTGTTGCACTTTTGTACTCCCCTTGGGATGCCTTGAACAGCTGCAGTGTGCCTGGAGCCCAGGGCTTCCTAGTTTTAAAAATCCTAGCCCTAGGCCTAAGCCTAACAGTAACCCTGGGAAGGTAAATCAGCCTGGTGTTAGGCTTCTTGCCAAGGAAAAAGCCGTGAAAGCAGCCATGTTGTGGCACTTTTGCACTCCCTTTTGGATGCCTTTCACAGCTCCAGTGTGCCTGGAACTCAGGGCTTCCTGATTTTAAAAATCCTAGCCCTAGGCCGAACCCCAACCCTAAGACGAGAAAGGCAAATCAGCCAGGAATTAGGCATGTCCACAAGGAAAAAGCTGTGGAGGCAGGCATGTTGTGCTACTTTTGCGCTCTTCTTGGGTAGTCCTTCGCAGCTGCTGTGTTCTTGGAACTCAGGGCTTTCTGGTTAATAGACCCTTACCCTAGGCGTAACTCAAACCTTAACCCTAGGAAGGAAAATCAGCCTATGGTTCGGGATGGTCTCATGGAAATATCAGTGGTGGCAGCCAAGTTGCGTCACTTTTGCGCTCCCCTTGGGATGCCTTTCGCAGCTGCAGTGTGCCTGGAGCCCAGGGCTTCCTGGTTTTAAAAGTCCTAGGCCTAAGCCTAACAGTAACCCTAGGAAGGTAAATCAGCCGGGTATTAGGGTTCTTCCTAAGGGAAAAGCCGTGAAAGCAGCCATGTTGTGGCACTTCTGCACTCCCTTTGGGATGCCTTTGGCAGATGAAGTAAGCCTGGAACTCAGGGCTTCCTGGTTAAAGAAATCACAGCCCTAGGCTGAACCCTAACCCTAACCTTGGGCAGATAAATCAGCCTAGGTATAGGGATGGTGCCAAGGAAAAAGCTGAGAAAGCTGCCATGTTGTTGCACTTTTGTACTCCCCTTGGGATGCCTTGAACAGCTGCAGTGTGCCTGGAGCTAAGGGCTTCCTAGTTTTAAAAATCCTAGCCCTAGGCCTAAGCC
Organism: Ammospiza caudacuta; assembly: GCF_027887145.1. NCBI lineage: Eukaryota > Metazoa > Chordata > Aves > Passeriformes > Passerellidae > Ammospiza > Ammospiza caudacuta. The sequence goes on from NC_080620.1 coordinate 153,122, forward strand.
TAACAGTAACCCTGGGAAGGTAAATCAGCCTGGTGTTAGGCGTCTTGCCAAGGAAAAAGCCGTGAAAGCAGCCATGTTGTGGCACTTTTGCACTCCCTTTTGGATGCCTTTCACAGCTGCAGTGTGCCTGGAACTCAGGGCTTCCTGCTTTTAAAAATCCTAGCCCTAGGCCGAACCCCAACCCTAAGACGAGAAAGGCAAATCAGCCAGGAATTAGGCATGTCCCCAAGGAAAAAGCTGTGGAGGCAGGCATGTTGCGGTACTTTTGCGCTCTTCTTGGCTAGTCCTTCGCAGCTGCTGTGTTCTTGGAACTCAGGGCTTTCTGGTTAATAGACCCTTACCCTAGGCGTAACTCAAACCTTAACCCTAGGAAGGAAAATCAGCCTATGGTTCGGGATGGTCTCATGGAAATATCAGTGGTGGCAGCCAAGTTGCGTCACTTTTGCGCTCCCCTTGGGATGCCTTTCGCAGCTGCAGTGTGCCTGGAGCCCAGGGCTTCCTGGTTTTAAAAGTCCTAGGCCTAAGCCTAACAGTAACCCTAGGAAGGTAAATCAGCCGGGTATTAGGGTTCTTCCTAAGGGAAAAGCCGTGAAAGCAGCCATGTTGTGGCACTTCTGCACTCCCTTTGGGATGCCTTTGGCAGATGAAGTAAGCCTGGAACTCAGGGCTTCCTGGTTAAAGAAATCCAAGCCCTAGGCTGAACCCTAACCCTAACCCTAGGCAGATAAATCAGCCTAGGTATAGGGATGGTGCCAAGGAAAAAGCTGTGAAAGCTGCCATGTTGTTGCACTTTTGTACTCCCCTTGGGATGCCTTGAACAGCTGCAGTGTGCCTGGAGCCCAGGGCTTCCTAGTTTTAAAAATCCTAGCCCTAGGCCTAAGCCTAACAGTAACCCTGGGAAGGCAAATCAGCCTGGTGTTAGGCGTTTTGCCAAGGAAAAAGCCGTGAAAGCAGCCATGTTGTGGCACTTTTGCACTCCCTTTTGGATGCCTTTCACAGCTCCAGTGTGCCTGGAACTCAGGGCCTCCTGATTTTAAAAATCCTAGCCCTAGGCCGAACCCCAACCCTAAGACAAGAAAGGCAAATCAGCCAGGAATTAGGCATGTCCCCAAGGAAAAAGCTGTGGAGGCAGGCATGTTGCGGTACTTTTGCGCTCTTCTTGGCTAGTCCTTCGCAGCTGCTGTGTTCTTGGAACTCAGGGCTTTCTGGTTAATAGACCCTTACCCTAGGCGTAACTCAAACCTTAACCCTAGGAAGGAAAATCAGCCTATGGTTCGGGATGGTCTCATGGAAATATCAGTGGTGGCAGCCAAGTTGCGTCACTTTTGCGCTCCCCTTGGGATGCCTTTCGCAGCTGCAGTGTGCCTGGAGCCCAGGGCTTCCTGGTTTTAAAAGTCCTAGGCCTAAGCCTAACAGTAACCCTAGGAAGGTAAATCAGCCGGGTATTAGGGTTCTTCCTAAGGGAAAAGCCGTGAAAGCAGCCATGTTGTGGCACTTCTGCACTCCCTTTGGGATGCCTTTGGCAGATGAAGTAAGCCTGGAACTCAGGGCTTCCTGGTTAAAGAAATCACAGCCCTAGGCTGAACCCTAACCCTAACCCTAGGCAGATAAATCAGCCTAGGTATAGGGATGGTGCCAAGGAAAAAGCTGTGAAAGCTGCCATGTTGTTGCACTTTTGTACTCCCCTTGGGATGCCTTGAACAGCTGCAGTGTGCCTGGAGCTAAGGGCTTCCTAGTTTTAAAAATCCTAGCCCTAGGCCTAAGCCTAACAGTAACCCTGGGAAGGCAAATCAGCCTGGTGTTAGGCGTCTTGCCAAGGAAAAAGCCGTGAAAGCAGCCATGTTGTGGCACTTTTGCACTCCCTTTTGGATGCCTTTCACAGCTCCAGTGTGCCTGGAACTCAGGGCTTCCTGATTTTAAAAATCCTAGCCCTAGGCCGAACCCCAACCCTAAGACGAGAAAGGCAAATCAGCCAGGAATTAGGCATGTCCCCAAGGAAAAAGCTGTGGAGGCAGGCATGTTGTGGTACTTTTGCGCTCTTCTTGGCTAGTCCTTCGCAGCTGCTGTGTTCTTGGAACTCAGGGCTTTCTGGTTAATAGAACCCTTACCCTAGGCGTAACTAAACCTTAACCCTAGGAAGGAAAATAAACCTATGGTTCGGGATGGTCTCATGGAAATATCAGTGGTGGCAGCCAAGTTGCGTCACTTTTGCGCTCCCCTTGGGATGCCTTTCGCAGCTGCAGTGTGCCTGGAGCCCAGGGCTTCCTGGTTTTAAAAGTCCTAGGCCTAAGCCTAACAGTAACCCTAGGAAGGTAAATCAGCCGGGTATTAGGGTTCTTCCTAAGGGAAAAGCCGTGAAAGCAGCCATGTTGTGGCACTTCTGCACTCCCTTTGGGATGCCTTTGGCAGATGAAGTAAGCCTGGAACTCAGGGCTTCCTGGTTAAAAAAATCCAAGCCCTAGGCTGAACCCTAACCCTAACCCTAGGCAGATAAATCAGCCTAGGTATAGGGATGGTGCCAAGGAAAAAGCTGTGAAAGCTGCCATGTTGTTGCACTTTTGTACTCCCCTTGGGATGCCTTGAACAGCTGCAGTGTGCCTGGAGCCCAGGGCTTCCTGGTTTTAAAAATCCTAGCCCTAGGCCTAAGCCTAACAGTAACCCTAGGAAGGTAAATCAGCCGGGTATTAGGGTTCTTCCTTAGGGAAAAGCCGGGAAAGCAGCCATGTTGTGGCACTTTTGCACTCCCTTTTGGATGCCTTTCACAGCTCCAGTGTGCCTGGAACTCAGGGCTTCCTGATTTTAAAAATCCTAGCCCTAGGCCGAACCCCAACCCTAAGACGAGAAAGGCAAATCAGCCAGGAATTAGGCATGTCCCCAAGGAAAAAGCTGTGGAGGCAGGCATGTTGCGGTACTTTTGCGCTCTTCTTGGGTAGTCCTTCGCAGCTGCTGTGTTCTTGGAACTCAGGGCTTTCTGGTTAATAGACCCTTACCCTAGGCGTAACTCAAACCTTAACCCTAGGAAGGAAAATCAGCCTATGGTTCGGGATGGTCTCATGGAAATATCAGTGGTGGCAGCCAAGTTGCGTCACTTTTGCGCTCCCCTTGGGATGCCTTTTGCAGCTGCAGTGTGCCTGGAGCCCAGGGCTTCCTGGTTTTAAAAGTCCTAGGCCTAAGCCTAACAGTAACCCTAGGAAGGTAAATCAGCCGGGTATTAGGCTTCTTCCTAAGGGAAAAGCCGTGAAAGCAGCCATGTTGTGGCACTTCTGCACTCCCTTTGGGATGCCTTTGGCAGATGAAGTAAGCCTGGAACTCAGGGCTTCCTGGTTAAAGAAATCCAAGCCCTAGGCTGAACCCTAACCCTAACCCTAGGCAGATAAATCAGCCTAGGTATAGGGATGGTGCCAAGGAAAAAGCTGTGAAAGCTGCCATGTTGTTGCACTTTTGTACTCCCCTTGGGATGCCTTGAACAGCTGCAGTGTGCCTGGAGCCCAGGGCTTCCTAGTTTTAAAAATCCTAGCCCTAGGCCTAAGCCTAACAGTAACCCTGGGAAGGTAAATCAGCCTGGTGTTAGGCTTCTTGCCAAGGAAAAAGCCGTGAAAGCAGCCATGTTGTGGCACTTTTGCACTCCCTTTTGGATGCCTTTCACAGCTCCAGTGTGCCTGGAACTCAGGGCTTCCTGATTTTAAAAATCCTAGCCCTAGGCCGAACCCCAACCCTAAGACGAGAAAGGCAAATCAGCCAGGAATTAGGCATGTCCACAAGGAAAAAGCTGTGGAGGCAGGCGTGTTGTGGTACTTTTGCGCTCTTCTTGGCTAGTCCTTCGCAGCTGCTGTGTTCTTGGAACTCAGGGCTTTCTGGTTAATAGACCCTTACCCTAGGCGTAACTAAACCTTAACCCTAGGAAGGAAAATCAACCTATGGTTCGGGATGGTCTCATGGAAATATCAGTGGTGGCAGCCAAGTTGCGTCACTTTTGCGCTCCCCTTGGGATGCCTTTCGCAGCTGCAGTGTGCCTGGAGCCCAGGGCTTCCTGGTTTTAAAAGTCCTAGGCCTAAGCCTAACAGTAACCCTAGGAAGGTAAATCAGCCTGGTGTTAGGCGTCTTGCCAAGGAAAAGGCCGTGAAAGCAGCCATGTTGTGGCACTTCTGCACTCCCTTTTGGATGCCTTTCACAGCTGCAGTGTGCCTGGAACTCAGGGCTTCCTGATTTTAAAAATCCAAGCCCTAGGCCGAACCCCAACCCTAAGACGAGAAAGGCAAATCAGCCAGGAATTAGGCATGTCCACAAGGAAAAAGCTGTGGAGGCAGGCATGTTGTGGTACTTTTGCGCTCTTCTTGGCTAGTCCTTCGCAGCTGCTGTGTTCTTGGAACTCAGGGCTTTCTGGTTAATAGACCCTTACCCTAGGCGTAACTCAAACCTTAACCCTAGGAAGGAAAATCAGCCTATGGTTCGGGATGGTCTCATGGAAATATCAGTGGTGGCAGCCAAGTTGCGTCACTTTTGCGCTCCCCTTGGGATGCCTTTCGCAGCTGCAGTGTGCCTGGAGCCCAGGGCTTCCTGGTTTTAAAAGTCCTAGGCCTAAGCCTAACAGTAACCCTAGGAAGGTAAATCAGCCGGGTATTAGGGTTCTTCCTAAGGGAAAAGCCGTGAAAGCAGCCATGTTGTGGCACTTCTGCACTCCCTTTGGGATGCCTTTGGCAGATGAAGTAAGCCTGGAACTCAGGGCTTCCTGGTTAAAAAAATCCAAGCCCTAGGCTGAACCCTAACCCTAACCCTAGGCAGATAAATCAGCCTAGGTATAGGGATGGTGCCAAGGAAAAAGCTGTGAAAGCTGCCATGTTGTTGCACTTTTGTACTCCCCTTGGGATGCCTTGAACAGCTGCAGTGTGCCTGGAGCTAAGGGCTTCCTAGTTTTAAAAATCCTAGCCCTAGGCCTAAGCCTAACAGTAACCCTGGGAAGGTAAATCAGCCTGGTGTTAGGCGTCTTGCCAAGGAAAAAGCCGTGAAAGCAGCCATGTTGTGGCACTTTTGCACTCCCTTTTGGATGCCTTTCACAGCTCCAGTGTGCCTGGAACTCAGGGCTTCCTGCTTTTAAAAATCCTAGCCCTAGGCCGAACCCCAACCCTAAGACGAGAAAGGCAAATCAGCCAGGAATTAGGCATGTCCCCAAGGAAAAAGCTGTGGAGGCAGGCATGTTGTGGTACTTTTGCGCTCTTCTTGGGTAGTCCTTCGCAGCTGCTGTGTTCTTGGAACTCAGGGCTTTCTGGTTAATAGAACCCTTACCCTAGGCGTAACTAAACCTTAACCCTAGGAAGGAAAATCAGCCTATGGTTCGGGATGGTCTCATGGAAATATCAGTGGTGGCAGCCAAGTTGCGTCACTTTTGCGCTCCCCTTGGGATGCCTTTCGCAGCTGCAGTGTGCCTGGAGCCCAGGGCTTCCTGGTTTTAAAAGTCCTAGGCCTAAGCCTAACAGTAACCCTAGGAAGGTAAATCAGCCGGGTATTAGGGTTCTTCCTAAGGGAAAAGCCGTGAAAGCAGCCATGTTGTGGCACTTCTGCACTCCCTTTGGGATGCCTTTGGCAGATGAAGTAAGCCTGGAACTCAGGGCTTCCTGGTTAAAAAAATCCAAGCCCTAGGCTGAACCCTAACCCTAACCCTAGGCAGATAAATCAGCCTAGGTATAGGGATGGTGCCAAGGAAAAAGCTGTGAAAGCTGCCATGTTGTTGCACTTTTGTACTCCCCTTGGGATGCCTTGAACAGCTGCAGTGTGCCTGGAGCTAAGGGCTTCCTAGTTTTAAAAATCCTAGCCCTAGGCCTAAGCCTAACAGTAACCCTGGGAAGGTAAATCAGCCTGGTGTTAGGCGTCTTGCCAAGGAAAAAGCCGTGAAAGCAGCCATGTTGTGGCACTTTTGCACTCCCTTTTGGATGCCTTTCACAGCTCCAGTGTGCCTGGAACTCAGGGCTTCCTGATTTTAAAAATCCTAGCCCTAGGCCGAACCCCAACCCTAAGACGAGAAAGGCAAATCAGCCAGGAATTAGGCATGTCCCCAAGGAAAAAGCTGTGGAGGCAGGCATGTTGTGGTACTTTTGCGCTCTTCTTGGCTAGTCCTTCGCAGCTGCTGTGTTCTTGGAACTCAGGGCTTTCTGGTTAATAGACCCTTACCCTAGGCGTAACTCAAACCTTAACCCTAGGAAGGAAAATCAGCCTATGGTTCGGGATGGTCTCATGGAAATATCAGTGGTGGCAGCCATGTTGCGTCACTTTTGCGCTCCCCTTGGGATGCCTTTTGCAGCTGCAGTGTGCCTGGAGCCCAGGGCTTCCTGGTTTTAAAAGTCCTAGGCCTAAGCCTAACAGTAACCCTAGGAAGGTAAATCAGCCGGGTATTAGGGTTCTTCCTAAGGGAAAAGCCGGGAAAGCAGCCATGTTGTGGCACTTCTGCACTCCCTTTGGGATGCCTTTGGCAGATGAAGTAAGCCTGGAACTCAGGGCTTCCTGGTTAAAAAAATCCAAGCCCTAGGCTGAACCCTAACCCTAACCCTAGGCAGATAAATCAGCCTAGGTATAGGGATGGTGCCAAGGAAAAAGCTGTGAAAGCTGCCATGTTGTTGCACTTTTGTACTCCCCTTGGGATGCCTTGAACAGCTGCAGTGTGCCTGGAGCTAAGGGCTTCCTAGTTTTAAAAATCCTAGCCCTAGGCCTAAGCCTAACAGTAACCCTGGGAAGGTAAATCAGCCTGGTGTTAGGCTTCTTGCCAAGGAAAAAGCCGTGAAAGCAGCCATGTTGTGGCACTTTTGCACTCCCTTTTGGATGCCTTTCACAGCTCCAGTGTGCCTGGAACTCAGGGCTTCCTGATTTTAAAAATCCTAGCCCTAGGCCGAACCCCAACCCTAAGACGAGAAAGGCAAATCAGCCAGGAATTAGGCATGTCCCCAAGGAAAAAGCTGTGGAGGCAGGCATGTTGTGCTACTTTTGCGCTCTTCTTGGCTAGTCCTTCGCAGCTGCTGTGTTCTTGGAACTCAGGGCTTTCTGGTTAATAGACCCTTACCCTAGGCGTAACTCAAACCTTAACCCTAGGAAGGAAAATCAGCCTATGGTTCGGGATGGTCTCATGGAAATATCAGTGGTGGCAGCCAAGTTGCGTCACTTTTGCGCTCCCCTTGGGATGCCTTTCGCAGCTGCAGTGTGCCTGGAGCCCAGGGCTTCCTGGTTTTAAAAGTCCTAGGCCTAAGCCTAACAGTAACCCTAGGAAGGTAAATCAGCCGGGTATTAGGCTTCTTCCTAAGGGAAAAGCCGTGAAAGCAGCCATGTTGTGGCACTTCTGCACTCCCTTTGGGATGCCTTTGGCAGATGAAGTAAGCCTGGAACTCAGGGCTTCCTGGTTAAAGAAATCCAAGCCCTAGGCTGAAGCCTAACCCTAACCCTAGGCAGATAAATCAGCCTAGGTATAGGGATGGTGCCAAGGAAAAAGCTGTGAAAGCTGCCATGTTGTTGCACTTTTGTACTCCCCTTGGGATGCCTTGAACAGCTGCAGTGTGCCTGGAGCCCAGGGCTTCCTAGTTTTAAAAATCCTAGCCCTAGGCCTAAGCCTAACAGTAACCCTGGGAAGGCAAATCAGCCTGGTGTTAGGCGTTTTGCCAAGGAAAAAGCCGTGAAAGCAGCCATGTTGTGGCACTTTTGCACTCCCTTTTGGATGCCTTTCACAGCTCCAGTGTGCCTGGAACTCAGGGCTTCCTGATTTTAAAAATCCTAGCCCTAGGCCGAACCCCAACCCTAAGACGAGAAAGGCAAATCAGCCAGGAATTAGGCATGTCCACAAGGAAAAAGCTGTGGAGGCAGGCGTGTTGTGGTACTTTTGCGCTCTTCTTGGCTAGTCCTTCGCAGTTGCTGTGTTCTTGGAACTCAGGGCTTTCTGGTTAATAGAACCCTTACCCTAGGCGTAACTAAACCTTAACCCTAGGAAGGAAAATCAACCTATGGTTCGGGATGTTCTCATGGAAATATCAGTGGTGGCAGCCAAGTTGCGTCACTTTTGCGCTCCCCTTGGGATGCCTTTCGCAGCTGCAGTGTGCCTGGAGCCCAGGGCTTCCTGGTTTTAAAAGTCCTAGGCCTAAGCCTAACAGTAACCCTAGGAAGGTAAATCAGCCGGGTATTAGGGTTCTTCCTAAGGGAAAAGCCGTGAAAGCAGCCATGTTGTGGCACTTCTGCACTCCCTTTGGGATGCATTTGGCAGATGAAGTAAGCCTGGAACTAAGGGCTTCCTGGTTAAAAGAATCCAAGCCCTAGGCTGAACCCTAACCCTAACCCTAGGCAGATAAATCAGCCTAGGTATAGGGATGGTGCCAAGGAAAAAGCTGTGAAAGCTGCCATGTTGTTGCACTTTTGTACTCCCCTTGGGATGCCTTGAACAGCTGCAGTGTGCCTGGAGCTAAGGGCTTCCTAGTTTTAAAAATCCTAGCCCTAGGCCTAAGCCTAACAGTAACCCTGGGAAGGCAAATCAGCCTGGTGTTAGGCGTTTTGCCAAGGAAAAAGCCGTGAAAGCAGCCATGTTGTGGCACTTTTGCACTCCCTTTTGGATGCCTTTCACAGCTCCAGTGTGCCTGGAACTCAGGGCTTCCTGATTTTAAAAATCCTAGCCCTAGGCCGAACCCCAACCCTAAGACGAGAAAGGCAAATCAGCCAGGAATTAGGCATGTGCCCAAGGAAAAAGCTGTGGAGGCAGGCGTGTTGTGGTACTTTTGCGCTCTTCTTGGCTAGTCCTTCGCAGCTGCTGTGTTCTTGGAACTCAGGGCTTTCTGGTTAATAGACCCTTACCCTAGGCGTAACTCAAACCTTAACCCTAGGAAGGAAAATCAGCCTATGGTTCGGGATGGTCTCATGGAAATATCAGTGGTGGCAGCCAAGTTGCGTCACTTTTGCGCTCCCCTTGGGATGCCTTTCGCAGCTGCAGTGTGCCTGGAGCCCAGGGCTTCCTGGTTTTAAAAGTCCTAGGCCTAAGCCTAACAGTAACCCTAGGAAGGTAAATCAGCCGGGTATTAGGGTTCTTCCTAAGGGAAAAGCCGTGAAAGCAGCCATGTTGTGGCACTTCTGCACTCCCTTTGGGATGCCTTTGGCAGATGAAGTAAGCCTGGAACTCAGGGCTTCCTGGTTAAAGAAATCCAAGCCCTAGGCTGAACCCTAACCCTAACCCTAGGCAGATAAATCAGCCTAGGTATAGGGATGGAGCCAAGGAAAAAGCTGTGAAAGCTGCCATGTTGTTACACTTTTGTACTCCCCTTGGGATGCCTTGAACAGCTGCAGTGTGCCTGGAGCCCAGGGCTTCCTAGTTTTAAAAATCCTAGCCCTAGGCCTAAGCCTAACAGTAACCCTGGGAAGGGTAATCAGCCTGGTGTTAGGCTTCTTGCCAAGGAAAAAGCCGTGAAAGCAGCCATGTTGTGGCACTTTTGCACTCCCTTTTGGATGCCTTTCACAGCTCCAGTGTGCCTGGAACTCAGGGCTTCCTGATTTTAAAAATCCTAGCCCTAGGCCGAACCCCAACCCTAAGACGAGAAAGGCAAATCAGCCAGGAATTAGGCATGTCCCCAAGGAAAAAGCTGTGGAGGCAGGCATGTTGTGGTACTTTTGCGCTCTTCTTGGCTAGTCCTTCGCAGCTGCTGTGTTCTTGGAACTCAGGGCTTTCTGGTTAATAGAACCCTTACCCTAGGCGTAACTCAAACCTTAACCCTAGGAAGGAAAATCAGCCTATGGTTCGGGATGGTCTCATGGAAATATCAGTGGTGGCAGCCATGTTGCGTCACTTTTGCGCTCCCCTTGGGATGCCTTTTGCAGCTGCAGTGTGCCTGGAGCCCAGGGCTTCCTGGTTTTAAAAGTCCTAGGCCTAAGCCTAACAGTAACCCTAGGAAGGTAAATCAGCCGGGTATTAGGGTTCTTCCTAAGGGAAAAGCCGTGAAAGCAGCCATGTTGTGGCACTTCTGCACTCCCTTTGGGATGCCTTTGGCAGATGAAGTAAGCCTGGAACTCAGGGCTTCCTGGTTAAAAAAATCCAAGCCCTAGGCTGAACCCTAACCCTAACCCTAGGCAGATAAATCAGCCTAGGTATAGGGATGGTGCCAAGGAAAAAGCTGTGAAAGCTGCCATGTTGTTGCACTTTTGTACTCCCCTTGGGATGCCTTGAACAGCTGCAGTGTGCCTGGAGCTAAGGGCTTCCTAGTTTTAAAAATCCTAGCCCTAGGCCTAAGCCTAACAGTAACCCTGGGAAGGTAAATCAGCCTGGTGTTAGGCTTCTTGCCAAGGAAAAAGCCGTGAAAGCAGCCATGTTGTGGCACTTTTGCACTCCCTTTTGGATGCCTTTCACAGCTCCAGTGTGCCTGGAACTCAGGGCTTCCTGATTTTAAAAATCCTAGCCCTAGGCCGAACCCCAACCCTAAGACGAGAAAGGCAAATCAGCCAGGAATTAGGCATGTCCCCAAGGAAAAAGCTGTGGAGGCAGGCATGTTGTGGTACTTTTGCGCTCTTCTTGGCTAGTCCTTCGCAGCTGCTGTGTTCTTGGAACTCAGGGCTTTCTGGTTAATAGACCCTTACCCTAGGCGTAACTCAAACCTTAACCCTAGGAAGGAAAATCAGCCTATGGTTCGGGATGGTCTCATGGAAATATCAGTGGTGGCAGCCAAGTTGAGTCACTTTTGCGCTCCCCTTGGGATGCCTTTCGCAGCTGCAGTGTGCCTGGAGCCCAGGGCTTCCTGGTTTTAAAAGTCCTAGGCCTAAGCCTAACAGTAACCCTAGGAAGGTAAATCAGCCGGGTTTTAGGGTTCTTCCTAAGGGAAAAGCCGTGAAAGCAGCCATGTTGTGGCACTTCTGCACTCCCTTTGGGATGCCTTTGGCAGATGAAGTAAGCCTGGAACTCAGGGCTTCCTGGTAAAAGAAATCCAAGCCCTAGGCTGAACCCTAACCCTAACCCTAGGCAGATAAATCAGCCTAGGTATAGGGATGGTGCCAAGGAAAAAGCTGTGAAAGCTGCCATGTTGTTGCACTTTTGTACTCCCCTTGGGGTGCCTTGAACAGCTGCAGTGTGCCTGGAGCTAAGGGCTTCCTAGTTTTAAAAATCCTAGCCCTAGGCCTAAGCCTAACAGTAACCCTGGGAAGGTAAATCAGCCTGGTGTTAGGCGTCTTGCCAAGGAAAAAGCCGTGAAAGCAGCCATGTTGTGGCACTTTTGCACTCCCTTTTGGATGCCTTTCACAGCTCCAGTGTGCCTGGAACTCAGGGCTTCCTGATTTTAAAAATCCTAGCCCTAGGCCGAACCCCAACCCTAAGACGAGAAAGGCAAATCAGCCAGGAATTAGGCATGTCCCCAAGGAAAAAGCTGTGGAGGCAGGCATGTTGCGGTACTTTTGTGCTCTTCTTGGGTAGTCCTTCGCAGCTGCTGTGTTCTTGGAACTCAGGGCTTTCTGGTTAATAGACCCTTACCCTAGGCGTAACTCAAACCTTAACCCTAGGAAGGAAAATCAGCCTATGGTTCGGGATGGTCTCATGGAAATATCAGTGGTGGCAGCCAAGTTGCGTCACTTTTGCGCTCCCCTTGGGATGCCTTTCGCAGCTGCAGTGTGCCTGGAGCCCAGGGCTTCCTGGTTTTAAAAGTCCTAGGCCTAAGCCTAACAGTAACCCTAGGAAAGTAAATCAGCCGGGTATTAGGGTTCTTCCTAAGGGAAAAGCCGTGAAAGCAGCCATGTTGTGGCACTTCTGCACTCCCTTTGGGATGCCTTTGGCAGATGAAGTAAGCCTGGAACTCAGGGCTTCCTGGTTAAAGAAATCACAGCCCTAGGCTGAACCCTAACCCTAACCCTAGGCAGATAAATCAGCCTAGGTATAGGGATGGTGCCAAGGAAAAAGCTGTGAAAGCTGCCATGTTGTTGCACTTTTGTACTCCCCTTGGGATGCCTTGAACAGCTGCAGTGTGCCTGGAGCCCAGGGCTTCCTAGTTTTAAAAATCCTAGCCCTAGGCCTAAGCCTAACAGTAACCCTGGGAAGGCAAATCAGCCTGGTGTTAGGCTTCTTGCCAAGGAAAAAGCCGTGAAAGCAGCCATGTTGTGGCACTTTTGCACTCCCTTTTGGATGCCTTTCACAGCTCCAGTGTGCCTGGAACTCAGGGCTTCCTGATTTTAAAAATCCTAGCCCTAGGCCGAACCCCAACCCTAAGACGAGAAAGGCAAATCAGCCAGGAATTAGGCATGTCCACAAGGAAAAAGCTGTGGAGGCAGGCGTGTTGTGGTACTTTTGCGCTCTTCTTGGCTAGTCGTTCGCAGCTGCTGTGTTCTTGGAACTCAGGGCTTTCTGGTTAATAGAACCCTTACCCTAGGCGTAACTAAACCTTAACCCTAGGAAGGAAAATCAACCTATGGTTCGGATTGGTCTCATGGAAATATCAGTGGTGGCAGCCAAGTTGCGTCACTTTTGCGCTCCCCTTGGGATGCCTTTCGCAGCTGCAGTGTGCCTGGAGCCCAGGGCTTCCTGGTTTTAAAAGTCCTAGGCCTAAGCCTAACAGTAACCCTAGGAAGGTAAATCAGCCGGGTATTAGGGTTCTTCCTAAGGGAAAAGCCGGGAAAGCAGCCATGTTGTGGCACTTCTGCACTCCCTTTGGGATGCCTTTGGCAGATGAAGTAAGCCTGGAACTCAGGGCTTCCTGGTTAAAAAAATCCAAGCCCTAGGCTGAACCCTAACCCTAACCCTAGGCAGATAAATCAGCCTAGGTATAGGGATGGTGCCAAGGAAAAAGCTGTGAAAGCTGCCATGTTGTTACACTTTTGTACTCCCCTTGGGATGCCTTGAACAGCTGCAGTGTGCCTGGAGCCCAGGGCTTCCTAGTTTTAAAAATCCTAGCCCTAGGCCTAAGCCTAACAGTAACCCTGGGAAGGGAAATCAGCCTGGTGTTAGGCTTCTTGCCAAGGAAAAAGCCGTGAAAGCAGCCATGTTGTGGCACTTTTGCACTCCCTTTTGGATGCCTTTCACAGCTCCAGTGTGCCTGGAACTCAGGGCTTCCTGATTTTAAAAATCCTAGCCCTAGGCCGAACCCCAACCCTAAGACGAGAAAGGCAAATCAGCCAGGAATTAGGCATGTCCCCAAGGAAAAAGCTGTGGAGGCAGGCATGTTGTGGTACTTTTGCGCTCTTCTTGGCTAGTCCTTCGCAGCTGCTGTGTTCTTGGAACTCAGGGCTTTCTGGTTAATAGAACCCTTACCCTAGGCGTAACTCAAACCTTAACCCTAGGAAGGAAAATCAGCCTATGGTTCGGGATGGTCTCATGGAAATATCAGTGGTGGCAGCCATGTTGCGTCACTTTTGCGCTCCCCTTGGGATGCCTTTTGCAGCTGCAGTGTGCCTGGAGCCCAGGGCTTCCTGGTTTTAAAAGTCCTAGGCCTAAGCCTAACAGTAACCCTAGGAAGGTAAATCAGCCGGGTATTAGGGTTCTTCCTAAGGGAAAAGCCGTGAAAGCAGCCATGTTGTGGCACTTCTGCACTCCCTTTGGGATGCCTTTGGCAGATGAAGTAAGCCTGGAACTCAGGGCTTCCTGGTTAAAAAAATCCAAGCCCTAGGCTGAACCCTAACCCTAACCCTAGGCAGATAAATCAGCCTAGGTATAGGGATGGTGCCAAGGAAAAAGCTGTGAAAGCTGCCATGTTGTTGCACTTTTGTACTCCCCTTGGGATGCCTTGAACAGCTGCAGTGTGCCTGGAGCTAAGGGCTTCCTAGTTTTAAAAATCCTAGCCCTAGGCCTAAGCCTAACAGTAACCCTGGGAAGGTAAATCAGCCTGGTGTTAGGCTTCTTGCCAAGGAAAAAGCCGTGAAAGCAGCCATGTTGTGGCACTTTTGCACTCCCTTTTGGATGCCTTTCACAGCTCCAGTGTGCCTGGAACTCAGGGCTTCCTGATTTTAAAAATCCTAGCCCTAGGCCGAACCCCAACCCTAAGACGAGAAAGGCAAATCAGCCAGGAATTAGGCATGTCCCCAAGGAAAAAGCTGTGGAGGCAGGCATGTTGTGGTACTTTTGCGCTCTTCTTGGCTAGTCCTTCGCAGCTGCTGTGTTCTTGGAACTCAGGGCTTTCTGGTTAATAGACCCTTACCCTAGGCGTAACTCAAACCTTAACCCTAGGAAGGAAAATCAGCCTATGGTTCGGGATGGTCTCATGGAAATATCAGTGGTGGCAGCCAAGTTGAGTCACTTTTGCGCTCCCCTTGGGATGCCTTTCGCAGCTGCAGTGTGCCTGGAGCCCAGGGCTTCCTGGTTTTAAAAGTCCTAGGCCTAAGCCTAACAGTAACCCTAGGAAGGTAAATCAGCCGGGTATTAGGGTTCTTCCTAAGGGAAAAGCCGTGAAAGCAGCCATGTTGTGGCACTTCTGCACTCCCTTTGGGATGCCTTTGGCAGATGAAGTAAGCCTGGAACTCAGGGCTTCCTGGTTAAAGAAATCACAGCCCTAGGCTGAAGCCTAACCCTAACCCTAGGCAGATAAATCAGCCTAGGTATAGGGATGGTGCCAAGGAAAAAGCTGTGAAAGCTGCCATGTTGTTGCACTTTTGTACTCCCCTTGGGATGCCTTGAACAGCTGCAGTGTGCCTGGAGCTAAGGGCTTCCTAGTTTTAAAAATCCTAGCCCTAGGCCTAAGCCTAACAGTAACCCTGGGAAGGTAAATCAGCCTGGTGTTAGGCGTTTTGCCAAGGAAAAAGCCGTGAAAGCAGCCATGTTGTGGCACTTTTGCACTCCCTTTTGGATGCCTTTCACAGCTCCAGTGTGCCTGGAACTCAGGGCTTCCTGATTTTAAAAATCCTAGCCCTAGGCCGAACCCCAACCCTAAGACGAGAAAGGCAAATCAGCCAGGAATTAGGCATGTCCCCAAGGAAAAAGCTGTGGAGGCAGGCATGTTGCGGTACTTTTGCGCTCTTCTTGGGTAGTCCTTCGCAGCTGCTGTGTTCTTGGAACTCAGGGCTTTCTGGTTAATAGACCCTTACCCTAGGCGTAACTCAAACCTTAACGCTAGGAAGGAAAATCAGCCTATGGTTCGGGATGGTCTCATGGAAATATCAGTGGTGGCAGCCAAGTTGCGTCACTTTTGCGCTCCCCTTGGGATGCCTTTCGCAGCTGCAGTGTGCCTGGAGCCCAGGGCTTCCTGGTTTTAAAAGTCCTAGGCCTAAGCCTAACAGTAACCCTAGGAAAGTAAATCAGCCGGGTATTAGGGTTCTTCCTAAGGGAAAAGCCGTGAAAGCAGCCATGTTGTGGCACTTCTGCACTCCCTTTGGGATGCCTTTGGCAGATGAAGTAAGCCTGGAACTCAGGGCTTCCTGGTTAAAGAAATCACAGCCCTAGGCTGAACCCTAACCCTAACCCTAGGCAGATAAATCAGCCTAGGTATAGGGATGGTGCCAAGGAAAAAGCTGTGAAAGCTGCCATGTTGTTGCACTTTTGTACTCCCCTTGGGATGCCTTGAACAGCTGCAGTGTGCCTGGAGCCCAGGGCTTCCTAGTTTTAAAAATCCTAGCGCTAGGCCTAAGCCTAACAGTAACCCTGGGAAGGCAAATCAGCCTGGTGTTAGGCTTCTTGCCAAGGAAAAAGCCGTGAAAGCAGCCATGTTGTGGCACTTTTGCACTCCCTTTTGGATGCCTTTCACAGCTCCAGTGTGCCTGGAACTCAGGGCTTCCTGATTTTAAAAATCCTAGCCCTAGGCCGAACCCCAACCCTAAGACGAGAAAGGCAAATCAGCCAGGAATTAGGCATGTCCACAAGGAAAAAGCTGTGGAGGCAGGCGTGTTGTGGTACTTTTGCGCTCTTCTTGGCTAGTCGTTCGCAGCTGCTGTGTTCTTGGAACTCAGGGCTTTCTGGTTAATAGAACCCTTACCCTAGGCGTAACTAAACCTTAACCCTAGGAAGGAAAATCAACCTATGGTTCGGATTGGTCTCATGGAAATATCAGTGGTGGCAGCCAAGTTGCGTCACTTTTGCGCTCCCCTTGGGATGCCTTTCGCAGCTGCAGTGTGCCTGGAGCCCAGGGCTTCCTGGTTTTAAAAGTCCTAGGCCTAAGCCTAACAGTAACCCTAGGAAGGTAAATCAGCCGGGTATTAGGGTTCTTCCTAAGGGAAAAGCCGTGAAAGCAGCCATGTTGTGGCACTTCTGCACTCCCTTTGGGATGCCTTTGGCAGATGAAGTAAGCCTGGAACTCAGGGCTTCCTGGTTAAAAAAATCCAAGCCCTAGGCTGAACCCTAACCCTAACCCTAGGCAGATAAATCAGCCTAGGTATAGGGATGGTGCCAAGGAAAAAGCTGTGAAAGCTGCCATGTTGTTGCACTTTTGTACTCCCCTTGGGATGCCTTGAACAGCTGCAGTGTGCCTGGAGCTAAGGGCTTCCTAGTTTTAAAAATCCTAGCCCTAGGCCTAAGCCTAACAGTAACCCTGGGAAGGTAAATCAGCCTGGTGTTAGGCGTCTTGCCAAGGAAAAGGCCGTGAAAGCAGCCATGTTGTGGCACTTTTGCACTCCCTTTTGGATGCCTTTCACAGCTGCAGTGTGCCTGGAACTCAGGGCTTCCTGATTTTAAAAATCCTAGCCCTAGGCCGAACCCCAACCCTAAGACGAGAAAGGCAAATCAGCCAGGAATTAGGCATGTCCCCAAGGAAAAAGCTGTGGAGGCAGGCATGTTGTGGTACTTTTGCGCTCTTCTTGGGTAGTCCTTCGCAGCTGCTGTGTTCTTGGAACTCAGGGCTTTCTGGTTAATAGACCCTTACCCTAGGCGTAACTCAAACCTTAACCCTAGGAAGGAAAATCAGCCTATGGTTCGGGATGGTCTCATGGAAATATCAGTGGTGGCAGCCAAGTTGCGTCACTTTTGCGCTCCCCTTGGGATGCCTTTTGCAGCTGCAGTGTGCCTGGAGCCCAGGGCTTCCTGGTTTTAAAAGTCCTAGGCCTAAGCCTAACAGTAACCCTAGGAAGGTAAATCAGCCGGGTATTAGGGTTCTTCCTAAGGGAAAAGCCGTGAAAGCAGCCATGTTGTGGCACTTCTGCACTCCCTTTGGGATGCCTTTGGCAGATGAAGTAAGCCTGGAACTCAGGGCTTCCTGGTTAAAGAAATCACAGCCCTAGGCTGAACCCTAACCCTAACCCTAGGCAGATAAATCAACCTAGGTATAGGGATGGTGCCAAGGAAAAAGCTGAGAAAGCTGCCATGTTGTTGCACTTTTGTACTCCCCTTGGGATGCCTTGAACAGCTGCAGTGTGCCTGGAGCTAAGGGCTTCCTAGTTTTAAAAATCCTAGCCCTAGGCCTAAGCCTAACAGTAACCCTGGGAAGGGAAATCAGCCTGCTGTTAGGCGTCTTGCCAAGGAAAAAGCCGTGAAAGCAGCCATGTTGTGGCACTTTTGCACTCCCTTTTGGATGCCTTTCACAGCTCCAGTGTGCCTGGAACTCAGGGCTTCCTGCTTTTAAAAATCCTAGCCCTAGGCCGAACCCCAACCCTAAGACGAGAAAGGCAAATCAGCCAGGAATTAGGCATGTCCCCAAGGAAAAAGCTGTGGAGGCAGGCATGTTGTGGTACTTTTGCGCTCTTCTTGGGTAGTCCTTCGCAGCTGCTGTGTTCTTGGAACTCAGGGCTTTCTGGTTAATAGACCCTTACCCTAGGCGTAACTCAAACCTTAACCCTAGGAAGGAAAATCAGCCTATGGTTCGGGATGCTCTCATGGAAATATCAGTGGTGGCAGCCAAGTTGCGTCACTTTTGCGCTCCCCCTGGGATGCCTTTCGCAGCTGCAGTGTGCCTGGAGCCCAGGGCTTCCTGGTTTTAAAAGTCCTAGGCCTAAGCCTAACAGTAACCCTAGGAAAGTAAATCAGCCGGGTATTAGGGTTCTTCCTAAGGGAAAAGCCGTGAAAGCAGCCATGTTGTGGCACTTCTGCACTCCCTTTGGGATGCCTTTGGCAGATGAAGTAAGCCTGGAACTCAGGGCTTCCTGGTTAAAGAAATCACAGCCCTAGGCTGAACCCTAACCCTAACCCTAGGCAGATAAATCAGCCTAGGTATAGGGATGGTGCCAAGGAAAAAGCTGTGAAAGCTGCCATGTTGTTGCACTTTTGTACTCCCCTTGGGATGCCTTGAACAGCTGCAGTGTGCCTGGAGCCCAGGGCTTCCTAGTTTTAAAAATCCTAGCCCTAGGCCTAAGCCTAACAGTAACCCTGGGAAGGCAAATCAGCCTGGTGTTAGGCTTCTTGCCAAGGAAAAAGCCGTGAAAGCAGCCATGTTGTGGCACTTTTGCACTCCCTTTTGGATGCCTTTCACAGCTCCAGTGTGCCTGGAACTCAGGGCTTCCTGATTTTAAAAATCCTAGCCCTAGGCCGAACCCCAACCCTAAGACGAGAAAGGCAAATCAGCCAGGAATTAGGCATGTCCACAAGGAAAAAGCTGTGGAGGCAGGCGTGTTGTGGTACTTTTGCGCTCTTCTTGGCTAGTCGTTCGCAGCTGCTGTGTTCTTGGAACTCAGGGCTTTCTGGTTAATAGAACCCTTACCCTAGGCGTAACTAAACCTTAACCCTAGGAAGGAAAATCAACCTATGGTTCGGATTGGTCTCATGGAAATATCAGTGGTGGCAGCCAAGTTGCGTCACTTTTGCGCTCCCCTTGGGATGCCTTTCGCAGCTGCAGTGTGCCTGGAGCCCAGGGCTTCCTGGTTTTAAAAGTCCTAGGCCTAAGCCTAACAGTAACCCTAGGAAGGTAAATCAGCCGGGTATTAGGGTTCTTCCTAAGGGAAAAGCCGGGAAAGCAGCCATGTTGTGGCACTTCTGCACTCCCTTTGGGATGCCTTTGGCAGATGAAGTAAGCCTGGAACTCAGGGCTTCCTGGTTAAAAAAATCCAAGCCCTAGGCTGAACCCTAACCCTAACCCTAGGCAGATAAATCAGCCTAGGTATAGGGATGGTGCCAAGGAAAAAGCTGTGAAAGCTGCCATGTTGTTACACTTTTGTACTCCCCTTGGGATGCCTTGAACAGCTGCAGTGTGCCTGGAGCCCAGGGCTTCCTAGTTTTAAAAATCCTAGCCCTAGGCCTAAGCCTAACAGTAACCCTGGGAAGGGAAATCAGCCTGGTGTTAGGCTTCTTGCCAAGGAAAAAGCCGTGAAAGCAGCCATGTTGTGGCACTTTTGCACTCCCTTTTGGATGCCTTTCACAGCTCCAGTGTGCCTGGAACTCAGGGCTTCCTGATTTTAAAAATCCTAGCCCTAGGCCGAACCCCAACCCTAAGACGAGAAAGGCAAATCAGCCAGGAATTAGGCATGTCCCCAAGGAAAAAGCTGTGGAGGCAGGCATGTTGTGGTACTTTTGCGCTCTTCTTGGCTAGTCCTTCGCAGCTGCTGTGTTCTTGGAACTCAGGGCTTTCTGGTTAATAGAACCCTTACCCTAGGCGTAACTCAAACCTTAACCCTAGGAAGGAAAATCAGCCTATGGTTCGGGATGGTCTCATGGAAATATCAGTGGTGGCAGCCATGTTGCATCACTTTTGCGCTCCCCTTGGGATGCCTTTTGCAGCTGCAGTGTGCCTGGAGCCCAGGGCTTCCTGGTTTTAAAAGTCCTAGGCCTAAGCCTAACAGTAACCCTAGGAAGGTAAATCAGCCGGGTATTAGGGTTCTTCCTAAGGGAAAAGCCGTGAAAGCAGCCATGTTGTGGCACTTCTGCACTCCCTTTGGGATGCCTTTGGCAGATGAAGTAAGCCTGGAACTCAGGGCTTCCTGGTTAAAAAAATCCAAGCCCTAGGCTGAACCCTAACCCTAACCCTAGGCAGATAAATCAGCCTAGGTATAGGGATGGTGCCAAGGAAAAAGCTGTGAAAGCTGCCATGTTGTTGCACTTTTGTACTCCCCTTGGGATGCCTTGAACAGCTGCAGTGTGCCTGGAGCTAAGGGCTTCCTAGTTTTAAAAATCCTAGCCCTAGGCCTAAGCCTAACAGTAACCCTGGGAAGGTAAATCAGCCTGGTGTTAGGCTTCTTGCCAAGGAAAAAGCCGTGAAAGCAGCCATGTTGTGGCACTTTTGCACTCCCTTTTGGATGCCTTTCACAGCTCCAGTGTGCCTGGAACTCAGGGCTTCCTGATTTTAAAAATCCTAGCCCTAGGCCGAACCCCAACCCTAAGACGAGAAAGGCAAATCAGCCAGGAATTAGGCATGTCCCCAAGGAAAAAGCTGTGGAGGCAGGCATGTTGTGGTACTTTTGCGCTCTTCTTGGCTAGTCCTTCGCAGCTGCTGTGTTCTTGGAACTCAGGGCTTTCTGGTTAATAGACCCTTACCCTAGGCGTAACTCAAACCTTAACCCTAGGAAGGAAAATCAGCCTATGGTTCGGGATGGTCTCATGGAAATATCAGTGGTGGCAGCCAAGTTGAGTCACTTTTGCGCTCCCCTTGGGATGCCTTTCGCAGCTGCAGTGTGCCTGGAGCCCAGGGCTTCCTGGTTTTAAAAGTCCTAGGCCTAAGCCTAACAGTAACCCTAGGAAGGTAAATCAGCCGGGTATTAGGGTTCTTCCTAAGGGAAAAGCCGTGAAAGCAGCCATGTTGTGGCACTTCTGCACTCCCTTTGGGATGCCTTTGGCAGATGAAGTAAGCCTGGAACTCAGGGCTTCCTGGTTAAAGAAATCACAGCCCTAGGCTGAAGCCTAACCCTAACCCTAGGCAGATAAATCAGCCTAGGTATAGGGATGGTGCCAAGGAAAAAGCTGTGAAAGCTGCCATGTTGTTGCACTTTTGTACTCCCCTTGGGATGCCTTGAACAGCTGCAGTGTGCCTGGAGCTAAGGGCTTCCTAGTTTTAAAAATCCTAGCCCTAGGCCTAAGCCTAACAGTAACCCTGGGAAGGTAAATCAGCCTGGTGTTAGGCGTTTTGCCAAGGAAAAAGCCGTGAAAGCAGCCATGTTGTGGCACTTTTGCACTCCCTTTTGGATGCCTTTCACAGCTCCAGTGTGCCTGGAACTCAGGGCTTCCTGATTTTAAAAATCCTAGCCCTAGGCCGAACCCCAACCCTAAGACGAGAAAGGCAAATCAGCCAGGAATTAGGCATGTCCCCAAGGAAAAAGCTGTGGAGGCAGGCATGTTGCGGTACTTTTGCGCTCTTCTTGGGTAGTCCTTCGCAGCTGCTGTGTTCTTGGAACTCAGGGCTTTCTGGTTAATAGACCCTTACCCTAGGCGTAACTCAAACCTTAACGCTAGGAAGGAAAATCAGCCTATGGTTCGGGATGGTCTCATGGAAATATCAGTGGTGGCAGCCAAGTTGCGTCACTTTTGCGCTCCCCTTGGGATGCCTTTCGCAGCTGCAGTGTGCCTGGAGCCCAGGGCTTCCTGGTTTTAAAAGTCCTAGGCCTAAGCCTAACAGTAACCCTAGGAAAGTAAATCAGCCGGGTATTAGGGTTCTTCCTAAGGGAAAAGCCGTGAAAGCAGCCATGTTGTGGCACTTCTGCACTCCCTTTGGGATGCCTTTGGCAGATGAAGTAAGCCTGGAACTCAGGGCTTCCTGGTTAAAGAAATCACAGCCCTAGGCTGAACCCTAACCCTAACCCTAGGCAGATAAATCAGCCTAGGTATAGGGATGGTGCCAAGGAAAAAGCTGTGAAAGCTGCCATGTTGTTGCACTTTTGTACTCCCCTTGGGATGCCTTGAACAGCTGCAGTGTGCCTGGAGCCCAGGGCTTCCTAGTTTTAAAAATCCTAGCGCTAGGCCTAAGCCTAACAGTAACCCTGGGAAGGCAAATCAGCCTGGTGTTAGGCTTCTTGCCAAGGAAAAAGCCGTGAAAGCAGCCATGTTGTGGCACTTTTGCACTCCCTTTTGGATGCCTTTCACAGCTCCAGTGTGCCTGGAACTCAGGGCTTCCTGATTTTAAAAATCCTAGCCCTAGGCCGAACCCCAACCCTAAGACGAGAAAGGCAAATCAGCCAGGAATTAGGCATGTCCACAAGGAAAAAGCTGTGGAGGCAGGCGTGTTGTGGTACTTTTGCGCTCTTCTTGGCTAGTCGTTCGCAGCTGCTGTGTTCTTGGAACTCAGGGCTTTCTGGTTAATAGAACCCTTACCCTAGGCGTAACTAAACCTTAACCCTAGGAAGGAAAATCAACCTATGGTTCGGATTGGTCTCATGGAAATATCAGTGGTGGCAGCCAAGTTGCGTCACTTTTGCGCTCCCCTTGGGATGCCTTTCGCAGCTGCAGTGTGCCTGGAGCCCAGGGCTTCCTGGTTTTAAAAGTCCTAGGCCTAAGCCTAACAGTAACCCTAGGAAGGTAAATCAGCCGGGTATTAGGGTTCTTCCTAAGGGAAAAGCCGTGAAAGCAGCCATGTTGTGGCACTTCTGCACTCCCTTTGGGATGCCTTTGGCAGATGAAGTAAGCCTGGAACTCAGGGCTTCCTGGTTAAAAAAATCCAAGCCCTAGGCTGAACCCTAACCCTAACCCTAGGCAGATAAATCAGCCTAGGTATAGGGATGGTGCCAAGGAAAAAGCTGTGAAAGCTGCCATGTTGTTGCACTTTTGTACTCCCCTTGGGATGCCTTGAACAGCTGCAGTGTGCCTGGAGCTAAGGGCTTCCTAGTTTTAAAAATCCTAGCCCTAGGCCTAAGCCTAACAGTAACCCTGGGAAGGTAAATCAGCCTGGTGTTAGGCGTCTTGCCAAGGAAAAGGCCGTGAAAGCAGCCATGTTGTGGCACTTTTGCACTCCCTTTTGGATGCCTTTCACAGCTGCAGTGTGCCTGGAACTCAGGGCTTCCTGATTTTAAAAATCCTAGCCCTAGGCCGAACCCCAACCCTAAGACGAGAAAGGCAAATCAGCCAGGAATTAGGCATGTGCCCAAGGAAAAAGCTGTGGAGGCAGGCATGTTGTGGTACTTTTGCGCTCTTCTTGGGTAGTCCTTCGCAGCTGCTGTGTTCTTGGAACTCAGGGCTTTCTGGTTAATAGACCCTTACCCTAGGCGTAACTCAAACCTTAACCCTAGGAAGGAAAATCAGCCTATGGTTCGGGATGGTCTCATGGAAATATCAGTGGTGGCAGCCAAGTTGCGTCACTTTTGCGCTCCCCTTGGGATGCCTTTTGCAGCTGCAGTGTGCCTGGAGCCCAGGGCTTCCTGGTTTTAAAAGTCCTAGGCCTAAGCCTAACAGTAACCCTAGGAAGGTAAATCAGCCGGGTATTAGGGTTCTTCCTAAGGGAAAAGCCGTGAAAGCAGCCATGTTGTGGCACTTCTGCACTCCCTTTGGGATGCCTTTGGCAGATGAAGTAAGCCTGGAACTCAGGGCTTCCTGGTTAAAGAAATCACAGCCCTAGGCTGAACCCTAACCCTAACCCTAGGCAGATAAATCAACCTAGGTATAGGGATGGTGCCAAGGAAAAAGCTGAGAAAGCTGCCATGTTGTTGCACTTTTGTACTCCCCTTGGGATGCCTTGAACAGCTGCAGTGTGCCTGGAGCTAAGGGCTTCCTAGTTTTAAAAATCCTAGCCCTAGGCCTAAGCCTAACAGTAACCCTGGGAAGGGAAATCAGCCTGCTGTTAGGCGTCTTGCCAAGGAAAAAGCCGTGAAAGCAGCCATGTTGTGGCACTTTTGCACTCCCTTTTGGATGCCTTTCACAGCTGCAGTGTGCCTGGAACTCAGGGCTTCCTGCTTTTAAAAATCCTAGCCCTAGGCCGAACCCCAACCCTAAGACGAGAAAGGCAAATCAGCCAGGAATTAGGCATGTCCCCAAGGAAAAAGCTGTGGAGGCAGGCATGTTGTGGTACTTTTGCGCTCTTCTTGGGTAGTCCTTCGCAGCTGCTGTGTTCTTGGAACTCAGGGCTTTCTGGTTAATAGACCCTTACCCTAGGCGTAACTCAAACCTTAACCCTAGGAAGGAAAATCAGCCTATGGTTCGGGATGCTCTCATGGAAATATCAGTGGTGGCAGCCAAGTTGCGTCACTTTTGCGCTCCCCCTGGGATGCCTTTCGCAGCTGCAGTGTGCCTGGAGCCCAGGGCTTCCTGGTTTTAAAAGTCCTAGGCCTAAGCCTAACAGTAACCCTAGGAAGGTAAATCAGCCGGGTTTTAGGGTTCTTCCTAAGGGAAAAGCCGTGAAAGCAGCCATGTTGTGGCACTTCTGCACTCCCTTTGGGATGCCTTTGGCAGATGAAGTAAGCCTGGAACTCAGGGCTTCCTGGTAAAAGAAATCCAAGCCCTAGGCTGAACCCTAACCCTAACCCTAGGCAGATAAATCAGCCTAGGTATAGGGATGGTGCCAAGGAAAAAGCTGTGAAAGCTGCCATGTTGTTGCACTTTTGTACTCCCCTTGGGGTGCCTTGAACAGCTGCAGTGTGCCTGGAGCTAAGGGCTTCCTAGTTTTAAAAATCCTAGCCCTAGGCCTAAGCCTAACAGTAACCCTGGGAAGGGAAATCAGCCTGGTGTTAGGCTTCTTGCCAAGGAAAAAGCCGTGAAAGCAGCCATGTTGTGGCACTTTTGCACTCCCTTTTGGATGCCTTTCACAGCTCCAGTGTGCCTGGAACTCAGGGCTTCCTGATTTTAAAAATCCTAGCCCTAGGCCGAACCCCAACCCTAAGACGAGAAAGGCAAATCAGCCAGGAATTAGGCATGTCCCCAAGGAAAAAGCTGTGGAGGCAGGCATGTTGTGGTACTTTTGTGCTCTTCTTGGGTAGTCCTTCGCAGCTGCTGTGTTCTTGGAACTCAGGGCTTTCTGGTTAATAGAACCCTTACCCTAGGCGTAACTCAAACCTTAACCCTAGGATGGAAAATCAGCCTATGGTTCGGGATGCTCTCATGGAAATATCAGTGGTGGCAGCCAAGTTGCGTCACTTTTGCGCTCCCCTTGGGATGCCTTTCGCAGCTGCAGTGTGCCTGGAGCCCAGGGCTTCCTGGTTTTAAAAGTCCTAGGCCTAAGCCTAACAGTAACCCTAGGAAGGTAAATCAGCCGGGTTTTAGGGTTCTTCCTAAGGGAAAAGCCATGAAAGCAGCCATGTTGTGGCACTTCTGCACTCCCTTTGGGATGCCTTTGGCAGATGAAGTAAGCCTGGAACTCAGGGCTTCCTGGTTAAAGAAATCCAAGCCCTAGGCTGAATCCTAACCCTAACCCTAGGCAGATAAATCAGCCTAGGTATAGGGATGGTGTTAAGGAAAAAGCTGTGAAAGCTGCCATGTTGTTGCACTTTTGTACTCCCCTTGGGATGCCTTGAACAGCTGCAGTGTGCCTGGAGCTAAGGGCTTCCTAGTTTTAAAAATCCTAGCCCTAGGCCTAAGCCTAACAGTTACCCTGGGAAGAAAAATCAGCCTGGTGTTAGGCTTCTTGCCAAGGAAAAAGCCGTGAAAGCAGCCATGTTGTGGCACTTTTGCACTCCCTTTTGGATGCCTTTCACAGCTCCAGTGTGTCTGGAACTCAGAGCTTCCTGATTTTAAAAATCCTAGCCCTAGGCCGAACCCCAGCCCTAAGACGAGAAAGGCAAATCAGCCAGGAATTAGGCATGTCCCCAAGGAAAAAGCTGTGGAGGCAGGCATGTTGTGGTACTTTTGCGCTCTTATTGGCTCGTCCTTCGCAGCTGCTGTGTTCTTGGAACTCAGGGCTTTCTGGTTAATAGAACCCTTACCCTAGGCGTAACTCAAGCCTAGGAAGGAAAATCAGCCTATGGTTCGGGATGCTCTCATGGAAATATCAGTGGTGGCAGCCAAGTTGCGTCACTTTTGCGCTCCCCCTGGGATGCCTTTCGCAGCTGCAGTGTGCCTGGAGCCCAGGGCTTCCTGGTTTTAAAAGTCCTAGGCCTAAGCCTAACAGTAACCCTAGGAAGGTAAATCAGCCGGGTATTAGGGTTCTTCCTAAGGGAAAAGCCGTGAAAGCAGCCATGTTGTGGCACTTCTGCACTCCCTTTGGGATGCCTTTGGCAGATGAAGTAAGCCTGGAACTCAGGGCTTCCTGGTTAAAGAAATCCAAGCCCTAGGCTGAACCCTAACCCTAACCCTAGGCAGATAAATCAGCCTAGGTATAGGGATGGTGCCAAGGAAAAAGCTGTGAAAGCTGCCATGTTGTTGCACTTTTGTACTCCCCCTGGGATGCCTTGAACAGCTGCAGTGTGCCTGGAGCTAAGGGCTTCCTAGTTTTAA
Source organism: Ammospiza caudacuta (assembly GCF_027887145.1). NCBI lineage: Eukaryota > Metazoa > Chordata > Aves > Passeriformes > Passerellidae > Ammospiza > Ammospiza caudacuta. The sequence continues at coordinate 179,229 of NC_080620.1, forward strand.
AAATCCTAGCCCTAGGCCTAAGCCTAACAGTAACCCTGGGAAGGGAAATCAGCCTGGTGTTAGGCTTCTTGCCAAGGAAAAAGCCGTGAAAGCAGCCATGTTGTGGCACTTTTGCACTCCCTTTTGGATGCCTTTCACAGCTCCAGTGTGCCTGGAACTCAGGGCTTCCTGATTTTAAAAATCCTAGCCCTAGGCCGAACCCCAGCCCTAAGACGAGAAAGGCAAATCAGCCAGGAATTAGGCATGTCCCCAAGGAAAAAGCTGTGGAGGCAGGCATGTTGTGGTACTTTTGCGCTCTTCTTGGCTAGTCCTTCGCAGCTGCTGTGTTCTTGGAACTCAGGGCTTTCTGGTTAATAGAACCCTTACCCTAGGCGTAACTCAAACCTTAACCCTAGGATGGAAAATCAGCCTATGGTTCGGGATGCTCTCATGGAAATATCAGTGGTGGCAGCCAAGTTGCGTCACTTTTGCGCTCCCCTTGGGATGCCTTTCGCAGCTGCAGTGTGCCTGGAGCCCAGGGCTTCCTGGTTTTAAAAGTCCTAGGCCTAAGCCTAACAGTAACCCTAGGAAGGTAAATCAGCCGGGTTTTAGGGTTCTTCCTAAGGGAAAAGCCATGAAAGCAGCCATGTTGTGGCACTTCTGCACTCCCTTTGGGATGCCTTTGGCAGATGAAGTAAGCCTGGAACTCAGGGCTTCCTGGTTAAAGAAATCCAAGCCCTAGGCTGAATCCTAACCCTAACCCTAGGCAGATAAATCAGCCTAGGTATAGGGATGGTGTTAAGGAAAAAGCTGTGAAAGCTGCCATGTTGTTGCACTTTTGTACTCCCCTTGGGATGCCTTGAACAGCTGCAGTGTGCCTGGAGCTAAGGGCTTCCTAGTTTTAAAAATCCTAGCCCTAGGCCTAAGCCTAACAGTTACCCTGGGAAGAAAAATCAGCCTGGTGTTAGGCTTCTTGCCAAGGAAAAAGCCGTGAAAGCAGCCATGTTGTGGCACTTTTGCACTCCCTTTTGGATGCCTTTCACAGCTCCAGTGTGTCTGGAACTCAGAGCTTCCTGATTTTAAAAATCCTAGCCCTAGGCCGAACCCCAGCCCTAAGACGAGAAAGGCAAATCAGCCAGGAATTAGGCATGTCCCCAAGGAAAAAGCTGTGGAGGCAGGCATGTTGTGGTACTTTTGCGCTCTTATTGGCTCGTCCTTCGCAGCTGCTGTGTTCTTGGAACTCAGGGCTTTCTGGTTAATAGAACCCTTACCCTAGGCGTAACTCAAGCCTAGGAAGGAAAATCAGCCTATGGTTCGGGATGCTCTCATGGAAATATCAGTGGTGGCAGCCAAGTTGCGTCACTTTTGCGCTCCCCCTGGGATGCCTTTCGCAGCTGCAGTGTGCCTGGAGCCCAGGGCTTCCTGGTTTTAAAAGTCCTAGGCCTAAGCCTAACAGTAACCCTAGGAAGGTAAATCAGCCGGGTATTAGGGTTCTTCCTAAGGGAAAAGCCGTGAAAGCAGCCATGTTGTGGCACTTCTGCACTCCCTTTGGGATGCCTTTGGCAGATGAAGTAAGCCTGGAACTCAGGGCTTCCTGGTTAAAGAAATCCAAGCCCTAGGCTGAACCCTAACCCTAACCCTAGGCAGATAAATCAGCCTAGGTATAGGGATGGTGCCAAGGAAAAAGCTGTGAAAGCTGCCATGTTGTTGCACTTTTGTACTCCCCCTGGGATGCCTTGAACAGCTGCAGTGTGCCTGGAGCTAAGGGCTTCCTAGTTTTAAAAATCCTAGCCCTAGGCCTAAGCCTAACAGTAACCCTGGGAAGGGAAATCAGCCTGGTGTTAGGCTTCTTGCCAAGGAAAAAGCCGTGAAAGCAGCCATGTTGTGGCACTTTTGCACTCCCTTTTGGATGCCTTTCACAGCTCCAGTGTGCCTGGAACTCAGGGCTTCCTGATTTTAAAAATCCTAGCCCTAGGCCGAACCCCAGCCCTAAGACGAGAAAGGCAAATCAGCCAGGAATTAGGCATGTCCCCAAGGAAAAAGCTGTGGAGGCAGGCATGTTGTGGTACTTTTGCGCTCTTCTTGGCTAGTCCTTCGCAGCTGCTGTGTTCTTGGAACTCAGGGCTTTCTGGTTAATAGAACCCTTACCCTAGGCGTAACTCAAACCTTAAGCCTAGGAAGGAAAATCAGCCTATGGTTCGGGATGCTCTCATGGAAATATCAGTGGTGGCAGCCAAGTTGCGTCACTTTTGCGCTCCCCCTGGGATGCCTTTCGCAGCTGCAGTGTGCCTGGAGCCCAGGGCTTCCTGGTTTTAAAAGTCCTAGGCCTAAGCCTAACAGTAACCCTAGGAAGGTAAATCAGCCGGGTATTAGGGTTCTTCCTAAGGGAAAAGCCATGAAAGCAGCCATGTTGTGGCACTTCTGCACTCCCTTTGGGATGCCTTTGGCAGATGAAGTAAGCCTGGAACTCAGGGCTTCCTGGTTAAAGAAATCCAAGCCCTAGGCTGAACCCTAACCCTAACCCTAGGCAGATAAATCAGCCTAGGTATAGGGATGGTGCCAAGGAAAAAGCTGTGAAAGCTGCCATGTTGTTGCACTTTTGTACTCCCCTTGGGGTGCCTTGAACAGCTGCAGTGTGCCTGGAGCTAAGGGCTTCCTAGTTTTAAAAATCCTAGCCCTAGGCCTAAGCCTAACAGTAACCCTGGGAAGGGAAATCAGCCTGGTGTTAGGCTTCTTGCCAAGGAAAAAGCCGTGAAAGCAGCCATGTTGTGGCACTTTTGCACTCCCTTTTGGATGCCTTTCACAGCTCCAGTGTGCCTGGAACTCAGGGCTTCCTGATTTTAAAAATCCTAGCCCTAGGCCGAACCCCAACCCTAAGACGAGAAAGGCAAATCAGCCAGGAATTAGGCATGTCCCCAAGGAAAAAGCTGTGGAGGCAGGCCTGTTGTGGTACTTTTGCGCTCTTCTTGGCTAGTCCTTCGCAGCTGCTGTGTTCTTGGAACTCAGGGCTTTCTGGTTAATAGAACCCTTACCCTAGGCGTAACTCAAACCTTAAGCCTAGGAAGGAAAATCACCCTATGGTTCGGGATGCTCTCATGGAAATATCAGTGGTGGCAGCCAAGTTGCGTCACTTTTGCGCTCCCCTTGGGATGCCTTTCGCAGCTGCAGTGTGCCTGGAGCCCAGGGCTTCCTGGTTTTAAAAGTCCTAGGCCTAAGCCTAACAGTAACCCTAGGAAGGTAAATCAGCCGGGTATTAGGGTTCTTCCTAAGGGAAAAGCCGTGAAAGCAGCCATGTTGTGGCACTTCTGCACTCCCTTTGGGATGCCTTTGGCAGATGAAGTAAGCCTGGAACTCAGGGCTTCCTGGTTAAAGAAATCCAAGCCCTAGGCTGAACCCTAACCCTAACCCTAGGCAGATAAATCAGCCTAGGTATAGGGATGGTGCCAAGGAAAAAGCTGTGAAAGCTGCCATGTTGTTGCACTTTTGTACTCCCCCTGGGATGCCTTGAACAGCTGCAGTGTGCCTGGAGCTAAGGGCTTCCTAGTTTTAAAAATCCTAGCCCTAGGCCTAAGCCTAACAGTAACCCTGGGAAGGGAAATCAGCCTGGTGTTAGGCTTCTTGCCAAGGAAAAAGCCGTGAAAGCAGCCATGTTGTGGCACTTTTGCACTCCCTTTTGGATGCCTTTCACAGCTCCAGTGTGCCTGGAACTCAGGGCTTCCTGATTTTAAAAATCCTAGCCCTAGGCCGAACCCCAGCCCTAAGACGAGAAAGGCAAATCAGCCAGGAATTAGGCATGTCCCCAAGGAAAAAGCTGTGGAGGCAGGCATGTTGTGGTACTTTTGCGCTCTTCTTGGCTAGTCCTTCGCAGCTGCTGTGTTCTTGGAACTCAGGGCTTTCTGGTTAATAGAACCCTTACCCTAGGCGTAACTCAAACCTTAACCCTAGGAAGGAAAATCAGCCTATGGTTCGGGATGCTCTCATGGAAATATCAGTGGTGGCAGCCAAGTTGCGTCACTTTTGCGCTCCCCCTGGGATGCCTTTCGCAGCTGCAGTGTGCCTGGAGCCCAGGGCTTCCTGGTTTTAAAAGTCCTAGGCCTAAGCCTAACAGTAACCCTAGGAAGGTAAATCAGCCGGGTTTTAGGGTTCTTCCTAAGGGAAAAGCCGTGAAAGCAGCCATGTTGTGGCACTTCTGCACTCCCTTTGGGATGCCTTTGGCAGATGAAGTAAGCCTGGAACTCAGGGCTTCCTGGTTAAAGAAATCCAAGCCCTAGGCTGAACCCTAACCCTAACCCTAGGCAGATAAATCAGCCTAGGTATAGGGATGGTGCCAAGGAAAAAGCTGTGAAAGCTGCCATGTTGTTGCACTTTTGTACTCCCCTTGGGATGCCTTGAACAGCTGCAGTGTGCCTGGAGCTAAGGGCTTCCTAGTTTTAAAAATCCTAGCCCTAGGCCTAAGCCTAACAGTAACCCTGGGAAGGGAAATCAGCCTGGTGTTAGGCTTCTTGCCAAGGAAAAAGCCGTGAAAGCAGCCATGTTGTGGCACTTTTGCACTCCCTTTTGGATGCCTTTCACAGCTCCAGTGTGCCTGGAACTCAGGGCTTCCTGATTTTAAAAATCCTAGCCCTAGGCCGAACCCCAACCCTAAGACGAGAAAGGCAAATCAGCCAGGAATTAGGCATGTCCCCAAGGAAAAAGCTGTGGAGGCAGGCATGTTGTGGTACTTTTGCGCTCTTCTTGGCTAGTCCTTCGCAGCTGCTGTGTTCTTGGAACTCAGGGCTTTCTGGTTAATAGAACCCTTACCCTAGGCGTAACTCAAACCTTAACCCTAGGAAGGAAAATCAGCCTATGGTTCGGGATGCTCTCATGGAAATATCAGTGGTGGCAGCCAAGTTGCGTCACTTTTGCGCTCCCCTTGGGATGCCTTTCGCAGCTGCAGTGTGCCTGGAGCCCAGGGCTTCCTGGTTTTAAAAGTCCTAGGCCTAAGCCTAACAGTAACCCTAGGAAGGTAAAGCAGCCGGGTATTAGGGTTCTTTCTAAGGGAAAAGCCGTGAAAGCAGCCATGTTGTGGCACTTCTGCACTCCCTTTGGGATGCCTTTGGCAGATGAAGTAAGCCTGGAACTCAGGGCTTCCTGGTTAAAGAAATCCAAGCCCTAGGCTGAACCCTAACCCTAACCCTAGGCAGATAAATCAGCCTAGGTATAGGGATGGTGCCAAGGAAAAAGCTGTGAAAGCTGCCATGTTGTTGAACTTTTGTACTCCCCTTGGGATGCCTTGAACAGCTGCAGTGTGCCTGGAGCTAAGGGCTTCCTAGTTTTAAAAATCCTAGCCCTAGGCCTAAGCCTAACAGTAAGCCTGGGAAGGGAAATCAGCCTGGTGTTAGGCTTCTTGCCAAGGAAAAAGCCGTGAAAGCAGCCATGTTGTGGCACTTTTGCACTCCCTTTTGGATGCCTTTCACAGCTCCAGTGTGCCTGGAACTCAGGGCTTCCTGATTTTAAAAATCCTAGCCCTAGGCCGAACCCCAACCCTAAGACGAGAAAGGCAAATCAGCCAGGAATTAGGCATGTCCCCAAGGAAAAAGCTGTGGAGGCAGGCATGTTGTGGTACTTTTGCGCTCTTCTTGGCTAGTCCTTCGCAGCTGCTGTGTTCTTGGAACTCAGGGCTTTCTGGTTAATAGAACCCTTACCCTAGGCGTAACTCAAACCTTAAGCCTAGGAAGGAAAATCAGCCTATGGTTCGGGATGCTCTCATGGAAATATCAGTGGTGGCAGCCAAGTTGCGTCACTTTTGCGCTCACCTTGGGATGCCTGCCTTTCGCAGCTGCTGTGTGCCTGGAGCCCAGGGCTTCCTGGTTTTAAAAGTCCTAGGCCTAAGCCTAACAGTAACCCTAGGAAGGTAAATCAGCCGGGTATTAGGGTTCCTCCTAAGGGAAAAGCCATGAAAGCAGCCATGTTGTGGCACTTCTGCACTCCCTTTGGGATGCCTTTGGCAGATGAAGTAAGCCTGGAACTCAGGGCTTCCTGGTTAAAGAAATCCAAGCCCTAGGCTGAACCCTAACCCTAACCCTAACCCTAGGCAGATAAATCAGCCTAGGTATAGGGATGGTGCCAAGGAAAAAGCTGTGAAAGCTGCCATGTTGTTGCACTTTTGTACTCCCCTTGGGATGCCTTGAACAGCTGCAGTGTGCCTGGAGCTAAGGGCTTCCTAGTTTTAAAAATCCTAGCCCTAGGCCTAAGCCTAACAGTAAGCCTGGGAAGGGAAATCAGCCTGGTGTTAGGCTTCTTGCCAAGGAAAAAGCCGTGAAAGCAGCCATGTTGTGGCACTTTTGCACTCCCTTTTGGATGCCTTTCACAGCTCCAGTGTGCCTGGAACTCAGGGCTTCCTGATTTTAAAAATCCTAGCCCTAGGCCGAACCCCAGCCCTAAGATGAGAAAGGCAAATCAGCCAGGAATGAGGCATGTCCCCAAGGAAAAAGCTGTGGAGGCAGGCATGTTGTGGTACTTTTGCATTCTTCTTGGGTAGTCCTTCGCAGCTGCTGTGTTCTTGGAACTCAGGGCTTTCTGGTTAATAGAACCCTTACCCTAGGCGTAACTCAAACCTTAACCCTAGGAAGGAAAATCAGCCTATGGTTCGGGATGGTCTCATGGAAATATCAGTGGTGGCAGCCAAGTTGCGTCACTTTTGCGCTCCCCTTGGGATGCCTTTCGCAGCTGCAGTGTGCCTGGAGCCCAGGGCTTCCTGGTTTTAAAAGTCCTAGGCCTAAGCCTAACAGTAACCCTAGGAAGGTAAATCAGCCGGGTATTAGGGTTCCTCCTAAGGGAAAAGCCGTGAAAGCAGCCATGTTGTGGCACTTCTGCACTCCCTTTGGGATGCCTTTGGCAGATGAAGTAAGCCTGGAACTCAGGGCTTCCTGGTAAAAGAAATCCAAGCCCTAGGCTGAACCCTAACCCTAACCCTAGGCAGATAAATCAGCCTAGGTATAGGGATGGTGCCAAGGAAAAAGCTGTGAAAGCTGCCATGTTGTTGCACTTTTGTACTCCCCTTGGGATGCCTTGAACAGCTGCAGTGTGCCTGGAGCTAAGGGCTTCCTAGTTTTAAAAATCCTAGCCCTAGGCCTAAGCCTAACAGTAACCCTGGGAAGGGAAATCAGCCTGGTGTTAGGCTTCTTGCCAAGGAAAAAGCCGTGAAAGCAGCCATGTTGTGGCACTTTTGCACTCCCTTTTGGATGCCTTTCACAGCTCCAGTGTGCCTGGAACTCAGGGCTTCCTGATTTTAAAAATCCTAGCCCTAGGCCGAACCCCAGCCCTAAGACGAGAAAGGCAAATCAGCCAGGAATTAGGCATGTCCCCAAGGAAAAAGCTGTGGAGGCAGGCATGTTGTGGTACTTTTGCGCTCTTCTTGGCTAGTCCTTCGCAGCTGCTGTGTTCTTGGAACTCAGGGCTTTCTGGTTAATAGAACCCTTACCCTAGGCGTAACTCAAACCTTAACCCTAGGAAGGAAAATCAGCCTATGGTTCGGGATGCTCTCATGGAAATATCAGTGGTGGCAGCCAAGTTGCGTCACTTTTGCGCTCCCCCTGGGATGCCTTTCGCAGCTGCAGTGTGCCTGGAGCCCAGGGCTTCCTGGTTTTAAAAGTCCTAGGCCTAAGCCTAACAGTAACCCTAGGAAGGTAAATCAGCCGGGTTTTAGGGTTCTTCCTAAGGGAAAAGCCGTGAAAGCAGCCATGTTGTGGCACTTCTGCACTCCCTTTGGGATGCCTTTGGCAGATGAAGTAAGCCTGGAACTCAGGGCTTCCTGGTTAAAGAAATCCAAGCCCTAGGCTGAACCCTAACCCTAACCCTAGGCAGATAAATCAGCCTAGGTATAGGGATGGTGCCAAGGAAAAAGCTGTGAAAGCTGCCATGTTGTTGCACTTTTGTACTCCCCTTGGGATGCCTTGAACAGCTGCAGTGTGCCTGGAGCTAAGGGCTTCCTAGTTTTAAAAATCCTAGCCCTAGGCCTAAGCCTAACAGTAACCCTGGGAAGGGAAATCAGCCTGGTGTTAGGCTTCTTGCCAAGGAAAAAGCCGTGAAAGCAGCCATGTTGTGGCACTTTTGCACTCCCTTTTGGATGCCTTTCACAGCTCCAGTGTGCCTGGAACTCAGGGCTTCCTGATTTTAAAAATCCTAGCCCTAGGCCGAACCCCAACCCTAAGACGAGAAAGGCAAATCAGCCAGGAATTAGGCATGTCCCCAAGGAAAAAGCTGTGGAGGCAGGCCTGTTGTGGTACTTTTGCGCTCTTCTTGGCTAGTCCTTCGCAGCTGCTGTGTTCTTGGAACTCAGGGCTTTCTGGTTAATAGAACCCTTACCCTAGGCGTAACTCAAACCTTAAGCCTAGGAAGGAAAATCAGCCTATGGTTCGGGATGCTCTCATGGAAATATCAGTGGTGGCAGCCAAGTTGCGTCACTTTTGCGCTCCCCTTGGGATGCCTTTCGCAGCTGCAGTGTGCCTGGAGCCCAGGGCTTCCTGGTTTTAAAAGTCCTAGGCCTAAGCCTAACAGTAACCCTAGGAAGGTAAATCAGCCGGGTATTAGGGTTCTTCCTAAGGGAAAAGCCGTGAAAGCAGCCATGTTGTGGCACTTCTGCACTCCCTTTGGCATGCCTTTGGCAGATGAAGTAAGCCTGGAACTCAGGGCTTCCTGGTAAAAGAAATCCAAGCCCTAGGCTGAACCCTAACCCTAACCCTAGGCAGATAAATCAGCCTAGGTATAGGGATGGTGCCAAGGAAAAAGCTGTGAAAGCTGCCATGTTGTTGCACTTTTGTACTCCCCCTGGGATGCCTTGAACAGCTGCAGTGTGCCTGGAGCTAAGGGCTTCCTAGTTTTAAAAATCCTAGCCCTAGGCCTAAGCCTAACAGTAACCCTGGGAAGGGAAATCAGCCTGGTGTTAGGCTTCTTGCCAAGGAAAAAGCCGTGAAAGCAGCCATGTTGTGGCACTTTTGCACTCCCTTTTGGATGCCTTTCACAGCTCCAGTGTGCCTGGAACTCAGGGCTTCCTGATTTTAAAAATCCTAGCCCTAGGCCGAACCCCAGCCCTAAGACGAGAAAGGCAAATCAGCCAGGAATTAGGCATGTCCCCAAGGAAAAAGCTGTGGAGGCAGGCATGTTGTGGTACTTTTGCGCTCTTCTTGGCTAGTCCTTCGCAGCTGCTGTGTTCTTGGAACTCAGGGCTTTCTGGTTAATAGAACCCTTACCCTAGGCGTAACTCAAACCTTAACCCTAGGAAGGAAAATCAGCCTATGGTTCGGGATGCTCTCATGGAAATATCAGTGGTGGCAGCCAAGTTGCGTCACTTTTGCGCTCCCCCTGGGATGCCTTTCGCAGCTGCAGTGTGCCTGGAGCCCAGGGCTTCCTGGTTTTAAAAGTCCTAGGCCTAAGCCTAACAGTAACCCTAGGAAGGTAAATCAGCCGGGTATTAGGGTTCTTCCTAAGGGAAAAGCCGTGAAAGCAGCCATGTTGTGGCACTTCTGCACTCCCTTTGGGATGCCTTTGGCAGATGAAGTAAGCCTGGAACTCAGGGCTTCCTGGTAAAAGAAATCCAAGCCCTAGGCTGAACCCTAACCCTAACCCTAGGCAGATAAATCAGCCTAGGTATAGGGATGGTGCCAAGGAAAAAGCTGTGAAAGCTGCCATGTTGTTGCACTTTTGTACTCCCCTTGGGATGCCTTGAACAGCTGCAGTGTGCCTGGAGCTAAGGGCTTCCTAGTTTTAAAAATCCTAGCCCTAGGCCTAAGCCTAACAGTAACCCTGGGAAGGGAAATCAGCCTGGTGTTAGGCTTCTTGCCAAGGAAAAAGCCGTGAAAGCAGCCATGTTGTGGCACTTTTGCACTCCCTTTTAGATGCCTTTCACAGCTCCAGTGTGCCTGGAACTCAGGGCTTCCTGATTTTAAAAATCCTAGCCCTAGGCCGAACCCCAACCCTAAGACGAGAAAGGCAAATCAGCCAGGAATTAGGCATGTCCCCAAGGAAAAAGCTGTGGAGGCAGGCATGTTGTGCTACTTTTGCGCTCTTCTTGGCTAGTCCTTCGCAGCTGCTGTGTTCTTGGAACTCAGGGCTTTCTGGTTAATAGAACCCTTACCCTAGGCGTAACTCAAACCTTAACCCTAGGAAGGAAAATCAGCCTATGGTTCGGGATGCTCTCATGGAAATATCAGTGGTGGCAGCCAAGTTGCGTCACTTTTGCGCTCCCCTTGGGATGCCTGTCGCAGCTGCAGTGTGCCTGGAGCCCAGGGCTTCCTGGTTTTAAAAGTCCTAGGCCTAAGCCTAACAGTAACCCTAGGAAGGTAAAGCAGCCGGGTATTAGGGTTCCTCCTAAGGGAAAAGCCGTGAAAGCAGCCATGTTGTGGCACTTCTGCACTCCCTTTGGGATGCCTTTGGCAGATGAAGTAAGCCTGGAACTCAGGGCTTCCTGGTTAAAGAAATCCAAGCCCTAGGCTGAACCCTAACCCTAACCCTAGGCAGATAAATCAGCCTAGGTATAGGGATGGTGCCAAGGAAAAAGCTGTGAAAGCTGCCATGTTGTTGCACTTTTGTACTCCCCTTGGGATGCCTTGAACAGCTGCAGTGTGCCTGGAGCTAAGGGCTTCCTAGTTTTAAAAATCCTAGCCCTAGGCCTAAGCCTAACAGTAACCCTGGGAAGGGAAATCAGCCTGGTGTTAGGCTTCTTGCCAAGGAAAAAGCCGTGAAAGCAGCCATGTTGTGGCACTTTTGCACTCCCTTTTGGATGCCTTTCACAGCTCCAGTGTGCCTGGAACTCAGGGCTTCCTGATTTTAAAAATCCTAGCCCTAGGCCGAACCCCAACCCTAAGACGAGAAAGGCAAATCAGCCAGGAATTAGGCATGTCCCCAAGGAAAAAGCTGTGGAGGCAGGCATGTTGTGGTACTTTTGCGCTCTTCTTGGCTAGTCCTTCGCAGCTGCTGTGTTCTTGGAACTCAGGGCTTTCTGGTTAATAGAACCCTTACCCTAGGCGTAACTCAAACCTTAAGCCTAGGAAGGAAAATCACCCTATGGTTCGGGATGCTCTCATGGAAATATCAGTGGTGGCAGCCAAGTTGCGTCACTTTTGCGCTCCCCTTGGGATGCCTTTCGCAGCTGCTGTGTGCCTGGAGCCCAGGGCTTCCTGGTTTTAAAAGTCCTAGGCCTAAGCCTAACAGTAACCCTAGGAAGGTAAATCAGCCGGGTATTAGGGTTCCTCCTAAGGGAAAAGCCATGAAAGCAGCCATGTTGTGGCACTTCTGCACTCCCTTTGGGATGCCTTTGGCAGATGAAGTAAGCCTGGAACTCAGGGCTTCCTGGTTAAAGAAATCCAAGCCCTAGGCTGAACCCTAACCCTAACCCTAACCCTAGGCAGATAAATCAGCCTAGGTATAGGGATGGTGCCAAGGAAAAAGCTGTGAAAGCTGCCATGTTGTTGCACTTTTGTACTCCCCCTGGGATGCCTTGAACAGCTGCAGTGTGCCTGGAGCTAAGGGCTTCCTAGTTTTAAAAATCCTAGCCCTAGGCCTAAGCCTAACAGTAACCCTGGGAAGGGAAATCAGCCTGGTGTTAGGCTTCTTGCCAAGGAAAAAGCCGTGAAAGCAGCCATGTTGTGGCACTTTTGCACTCCCTTTTGGATGCCTTTCACAGCTCCAGTGTGCCTGGAACTCAGGGCTTCCTGATTTTAAAAATCCTAGCCCTAGGCCGAACCCCAGCCCTAAGACGAGAAAGGCAAATCAGCCAGGAATTAGGCATGTCCCCAAGGAAAAAGCTGTGGAGGCAGGCATGTTGTGGTACTTTTGCGCTCTTCTTGGCTAGTCCTTCGCAGCTGCTGTGTTCTTGGAACTCAGGGCTTTCTGGTTAATAGAACCCTTACCCTAGGCGTAACTCAAACCTTAACCCTAGGAAGGAAAATCAGCCTATGGTTCGGGATGCTCTCATGGAAATATCAGTGGTGGCAGCCAAGTTGCGTCACTTTTGCGCTCCCCCTGGGATGCCTTTCGCAGCTGCAGTGTGCCTGGAGCCCAGGGCTTCCTGGTTTTAAAAGTCCTAGGCCTAAGCCTAACAGTAACCCTAGGAAGGTAAATCAGCCGGGTTTTAGGGTTCTTCCTAAGGGAAAAGCCGTGAAAGCAGCCATGTTGTGGCACTTCTGCACTCCCTTTGGGATGCCTTTGGCAGATGAAGTAAGCCTGGAACTCAGGGCTTCCTGGTTAAAGAAATCCAAGCCCTAGGCTGAAGCCTAACCCTAACCCTAGGCAGATAAATCAGCCTAGGTATAGGGATGGTGCCAAGGAAAAAGCTGTGAAAGCTGCCATGTTGTTGCACTTTTGTACTCCCCTTGGGGTGCCTTGAACAGCTGCAGTGTGCCTGGAGCTAAGGGCTTCCTAGTTTTAAAAATCCTAGCCCTAGGCCTAAGCCTAACAGTAACCCTGGGAAGGGAAATCAGCCTGGTGTTAGGCTTCTTGCCAAGGAAAAAGCCGTGAAAGCAGCCATGTTGTGGCACTTTTGCACTCCCTTTTAGATGCCTTTCACAGCTCCAGTGTGCCTGGAACTCAGGGCTTCCTGATTTTAAAAATCCTAGCCCTAGGCCGAACCCCAACCCTAAGACGAGAAAGGCAAATCAGCCAGGAATTAGGCATGTCCCCAAGGAAAAAGCTGTGGAGGCAGGCATGTTGTGGTACTTTTGCGCTCTTCTTGGCTAGTCCTTCGCAGCTGCTGTGTTCTTGCAACTCAGGGCTTTCTGGTTAATAGAACCCTTACCCTAGGCGTAACTCAAACCTTAAGCCTAGGAAGGAAAATCAGCCTATGGTTCGGGATGCTCTCATGGAAATATCAGTGGTGGCAGCCAAGTTGCGTCACTTTTGCGCTCCCCTTGGGATGCCTTTCGCAGCTGCAGTGTGCCTGGAGCCCAGGGCTTCCTGGTTTTAAAAGTCCTAGGCCTAAGCCTAACAGTAACCCTAGGAAGGTAAATCAGCCGGGTATTAGGGTTCCTCCTAAGGGAAAAGCCGTGAAAGCAGCCATGTTGTGGCACTTCTGCACTCCCTTTGGGATGCCTTTGGCAGATGAAGTAAGCCTGGAACTCAGGGCTTCCTGGTTAAAGAAATCCAAGCCCTAGGCTGAAGCCTAACCCTAACCCTAGGCAGATAAATCAGCCTAGGTATAGGGATGGTGCCAAGGAAAAAGCTGTGAAAGCTGCCATGTTGTTGCACTTTTGTACTCCCCTTGGGATGCCTTGAACAGCTGCAGTGTGCCTGGAGCTAAGGGCTTCCTAGTTTTAAAAATCCTAGCCCTAGGCCTAAGCCTAACAGTAAGCCTGGGAAGGGAAATCAGCCTGGTGTTAGGCTTCTTGCCAAGGAAAAAGCCGTGAAAGCAGCCATGTTGTGGCACTTTTGCACTCCCTTTTGGATGCCTTTCACAGCTCCAGTGTGCCTGGAACTCAGGGCTTCCTGATTTTAAAAATCCTAGCCCTAGGCCGAACCCCAACCCTAAGACGAGAAAGGCAAATCAGCCAGGAATTAGGCATGTCCCCAAGGAAAAAGCTGTGGAGGCAGGCATGTTGTGGTACTTTTGCGCTCTTCTTGGCTAGTCCTTCGCAGCTGCTGTGTTCTTGGAACTCAGGGCTTTCTGGTTAATAGAACCCTTACCCTAGGCGTAACTCAAACCTTAACCCTAGGAAGGAAAATCAGCCTATGGTTCGGGATGCTCTCATGGAAATATCAGTGGTGGCAGCCAAGTTGCGTCACTTTTGCGCTCCCCTTGGGATGCCTTTCGCAGTTGCTGTGTGCCTGGAGCCCAGGGCTTCCTGGTTTTAAAAGTCCTAGGCCTAAGCCTAACAGTAACCCTAGGAAGGTAAATCAGCCGGGTATTAGGGTTCCTCCTAAGGGAAAAGCCGTGAAAGCAGCCATGTTGTGGCACTTCTGCACTCCCTTTGGGATGCCTTTGGCAGATGAAGTAAGCCTGGAACTCAGGGCTTCCTGGTTAAAGAAATCCAAGCCCTAGGCTGAACCCTAACCCTAACCCTAACCCTAGGCAGATAAATCAGCCTAGGTATAGGGATGGTGCCAAGGAAAAAGCTGTGAAAGCTGCCATGTTGTTGCACTTTTGTACTCCCCTTGGGATGCCTTGAACAGCTGCAGTGTGCCTGGAGCTAAGGGCTTCCTAGTTTTAAAAATCCTAGCCCTAGGCCTAAGCCTAACAGTAACCCTGGGAAGGGAAATCAGCCTGGTGTTAGGCTTCTTGCCAAGGAAAAAGCCGTGAAAGCAGCCATGTTGTGGCACTTTTGCACTCCCTTTTGGATGCCTTTCACAGCTCCAGTGTGCCTGGAACTCAGGGCTTCCTGATTTTAAAAATCCTAGCCCTAGGCCGAACCCCAACCCTAAGACGAGAAAGGCAAATCAGCCAGGAATTAGGCATGTCCCCAAGGAAAAAGCTGTGGAGGCAGGCCTGTTGTGGTACTTTTGCGCTCTTCTTGGCTAGTCCTTCGCAGCTGCTGTGTTCTTGGAACTCAGGGCTTTCTGGTTAATAGAACCCTTACCCTAGGCGTAACTCAAACCTTAAGCCTAGGAAGGAAAATCAGCCTATGGTTCGGGATGCTCTCATGGAAATATCAGTGGTGGCAGCCAAGTTGCGTCACTTTTGCGCTCCCCCTGGGATGCCTTTCGCAGCTGCAGTGTGCCTGGAGCCCAGGGCTTCCTGGTTTTAAAAGTCCTAGGCCTAAGCCTAACAGTAACCCTAGGAAGGTAAATCAGCCGGGTATTAGGGTTCTTCCTAAGGGAAAAGCCGTGAAAGCAGCCATGTTGTGGCACTTCTGCACTCCCTTTGGGATGCCTTTGGCAGATGAAGTAAGCCTGGAACTCAGGGCTTCCTGGTTAAAGAAATCCAAGCCCTAGGCTGAACCCTAACCCTAACCCTAGGCAGATAAATCAGCCTAGGTATAGGGATGGTGCCAAGGAAAAAGCTGTGAAAGCTGCCATGTTGTTGCACTTTTGTACTCCCCTTGGGGTGCCTTGAACAGCTGCAGTGTGCCTGGAGCTAAGGGCTTCCTAGTTTTAAAAATCCTAGCCCTAGGCCTAAGCCTAACAGTAACCCTGGGAAGGGAAATCAGCCTGGTGTTAGGCTTCTTGCCAAGGAAAAAGCCGTGAAAGCAGCCATGTTGTGGCACTTTTGCACTCCCTTTTAGATGCCTTTCACAGCTCCAGTGTGCCTGGAACTCAGGGCTTCCTGATTTTAAAAATCCTAGCCCTAGGCCGAACCCCAACCCTAAGACGAGAAAGGCAAATCAGCCAGGAATTAGGCATGTCCCCAAGGAAAAAGCTGTGGAGGCAGGCATGTTGTGCTACTTTTGCGCTCTTCTTGGCTAGTCCTTCGCAGCTGCTGTGTTCTTGGAACTCAGGGCTTTCTGGTTAATAGAACCCTTACCCTAGGCGTAACTCAAACCTTAACCCTAGGAAGGAAAATCAGCCTATGGTTCGGGATGCTCTCATGGAAATATCAGTGGTGGCAGCCAAGTTGCGTCACTTTTGCGCTCCCCTTGGGATGCCTTTCGCAGCTGCAGTGTGCCTGGAGCCCAGGGCTTCCTGGTTTTAAAAGTCCTAGGCCTAAGCCTAACAGTAACCCTAGGAAGGTAAAGCAGCCGGGTATTAGGGTTCCTCCTAAGGGAAAAGCCGTGAAAGCAGCCATGTTGTGGCACTTCTGCACTCCCTTTGGGATGCCTTTGGCAGATGAAGTAAGCCTGGAACTCAGGGCTTCCTGGTTAAAGAAATCCAAGCCCTAGGCTGAACCCTAACCCTAACCCTAGGCAGATAAATCAGCCTAGGTATAGGGATGGTGCCAAGGAAAAAGCTGTGAAAGCTGCCATGTTGTTGCACTTTTGTACTCCCCTTGGGATGCCTTGAACAGCTGCAGTGTGCCTGGAGCTAAGGGCTTCCTAGTTTTAAAAATCCTAGCCCTAGGCCTAAGCCTAACAGTAACCCTGGGAAGGGAAATCAGCCTGGTGTTAGGCTTCTTGCCAAGGAAAAAGCCGTGAAAGCAGCCATGTTGTGGCACTTTTGCACTCCCTTTTGGATGCCTTTCACAGCTCCAGTGTGCCTGGAACTCAGGGCTTCCTGATTTTAAAAATCCTAGCCCTAGGCCGAACCTCAACCCTAAGACGAGAAAGGCAAATCAGCCAGGAATTAGGCATGTCCCCAAGGAAAAAGCTGTGGAGGCAGGCATGTTGTGGTACTTTTGCGCTCTTCTTGGCTAGTCCTTCGCAGCTGCTGTGTTCTTGGAACTCAGGGCTTTCTGGTTAATAGAACCCTTACCCTAGGCGTAACTCAAACCTTAAGCCTAGGAAGGAAAATCAGCCTATGGTTCGGGATGCTCTCATGGAAATATCAGTGGTGGCAGCCAAGTTGCGTCACTTTTGCGCTCCCCTTGGGATGCCTTTCGCAGCTGCTGTGTGCCTGGAGCCCAGGGCTTCCTGGTTTTAAAAGTCCTAGGCCTAAGCCTAACAGTAACCCTAGGAAGGTAAAGCAGCCGGGTATTAGGGTTCCTCCTAAGGGAAAAGCCGTGAAAGCAGCCATGTTGTGGCACTTCTGCACTCCCTTTGGGATGCCTTTGGCAGATGAAGTAAGCCTGGAACTCAGGGCTTCCTGGTTAAAGAAATCCAAGCCCTAGGCTGAACCCTAACCCTAACCCTAGGCAGATAAATCAGCCTAGGTATAGGGATGGTGCCAAGGAAAAAGCTGTGAAAGCTGCCATGTTGTTGCACTTTTGTACTCCCCTTGGGATGCCTTGAACAGCTGCAGTGTGCCTGGAGCTAAGGGCTTCCTAGTTTTAAAAATCCTAGCCCTAGGCCTAAGCCTAACAGTAACCCTGGGAAGGGAAATCAGCCTGGTGTTAGGCTTCTTGCCAAGGAAAAAGCCGTGAAAGCAGCCATGTTGTGGCACTTTTGCACTCCCTTTTGGATGCCTTTCACAGCTCCAGTGTGCCTGGAACTCAGGGCTTCCTGATTTTAAAAATCCTAGCCCTAGGCCGAACCTCAACCCTAAGACGAGAAAGGCAAATCAGCCAGGAATTAGGCATGTCCCCAAGGAAAAAGCTGTGGAGGCAGGCATGTTGTGGTACTTTTGCGCTCTTCTTGGCTAGTCCTTCGCAGCTGCTGTGTTCTTGGAACTCAGGGCTTTCTGGTTAATAGAACCCTTACCCTAGGCGTAACTCAAACCTTAAGCCTAGGAAGGAAAATCAGCCTATGGTTCGGGATGCTCTCATGGAAATATCAGTGGTGGCAGCCAAGTTGCGTCACTTTTGCGCTCCCCTTGGGATGCCTTTCGCAGCTGCTGTGTGCCTGGAGCCCAGGGCTTCCTGGTTTTAAAAGTCCTAGGCCTAAGCCTAACAGTAACCCTAGGAAGGTAAAGCAGCCGGGTATTAGGGTTCCTCCTAAGGGAAAAGCCGTGAAAGCAGCCATGTTGTGGCACTTCTGCACTCCCTTTGGGATGCCTTTGGCAGATGAAGTAAGCCTGGAACTCAGGGCTTCCTGGTTAAAGAAATCCAAGCCCTAGGCTGAACCCTAACCCTAACCCTAACCCTAGGCAGATAAATCAGCCTAGGTATAGGGATGGTGCCAAGGAAAAAGCTGTGAAAGCTGCCATGTTGTTGCACTTTTGTACTCCCCTTGGGATGCCTTGAACAGCTGCAGTGTGCCTGGAGCTAAGGGCTTCCTAGTTTTAAAAATCCTAGCCCTAGGCCTAAGCCTAACAGTAACCCTGGGAAGGCAAATCAGCCTGGTGTTAGGCTTCTTGCCAAGGAAAAAGCCGTGAAAGCAGCCATGTTGTGGCACTTTTGCACTCCCTTTTGGATGCCTTTCACAGCTCCAGTGTGCCTGGAACTCAGGGCTTCCTGATTTTAAAAATCCTAGCCCTAGGCCGAACCCCAACCCTAAGACGAGAAAGGCAAATCAGCCAGGAATTAGGCATGTCCCCAAGGAAAAAGCTGTGGAGGCAGGCATGTTGTGGTACTTTTGCGCTCTTCTTGGCTAGTCCTTCGCAGCTGCTGTGTTCTTGGAACTCAGGGCTTTCTGGTTAATAGAACCCTTACCCTAGGCGTAACTCAAACCTTAA
The DNA here is from genome assembly GCF_027887145.1 of Ammospiza caudacuta. NCBI lineage: Eukaryota > Metazoa > Chordata > Aves > Passeriformes > Passerellidae > Ammospiza > Ammospiza caudacuta. Next base: position 197,319 of record NC_080620.1, read on the forward strand.
GCCTAGGAAGGAAAATCAGCCTATGGTTCGGGATGCTCTCATGGAAATATCAGTGGTGGCAGCCAAGTTGCGTCACTTTTGCGCTCCCCTTGGGATGCCTTTCGCAGCTGCAGTGTGCCTGGAGCCCAGGGCTTCCTGGTTTTAAAAGTCCTAGGCCTAAGCCTAACAGTAACCCTAGGAAGGTAAATCAGCCGGGTTTTAGGGTTCTTCCTAAGGGAAAAGCCGTGAAAGCAGCCATGTTGTGGCACTTCTGCACTCCCTTTGGGATGCCTTTGGCAGATGAAGTAAGCCTGGAACTCAGGGCTTCCTGGTTAAAGAAATCCAAGCCCTAGGCTGAACCCTAACCCTAACCCTAGGCAGATAAATCAGCCTAGGTATAGGGATGGTGCCAAGGAAAAAGCTGTGAAAGCTGCCATGTTGTTGCACTTTTGTACTCCCCTTGGGATGCCTTGAACAGCTGCAGTGTGCCTGGAGCCCAGGGCTTCCTAGTTTTAAAAATCCTAGCCCTAGGCCTAAGCCTAACAGTAACCCTGGGAAGGGAAATCAGCCTGGTGTTAGGCTTCTTGCCAAGGAAAAAGCCGTGAAAGCAGCAATGTTGTGGCACTTTTGCACTCCCTTTTGGATGCCTTTCACAGCTCCAGTGTGCCTGGAACTCAGGGCTTCCTGATTTTAAAAATCCTAGCCCTAGGCCGAACCCCAACCCTAAGACGAGAAAGGCAAATCAGCCAGGAATTAGGCATGTCCCCAAGGAAAAAGCTGTGGAGGCAGGCATGTTGTGGTACTTTTGCGCTCTTCTTGGCTAGTCCTTCGCAGCTGCTGTGTTCTTGCAACTCAGGGCTTTCTGGTTAATAGAACCCTTACCCTAGGCGTAACTCAAACCTTAAGCCTAGGAAGGAAAATCAGCCTATGGTTCGGGATGCTCTCATGGAAATATCAGTGGTGGCAGCCAAGTTGCGTCACTTTTGCGCTCCCCCTGGGATGCCTTTCGCAGCTGCAGTGTGCCTGGAGCCCAGGGCTTCCTGGTTTTAAAAGTCCTAGGCCTAAGCCTAACAGTAACCCTAGGAAGGTAAATCAGCCGGGTATTAGGGTTCCTCCTAAGGGAAAAGCCGTGAAAGCAGCCATGTTGTGGCACTTCTGCACTCCCTTTGGGATGCCTTTGGCAGATGAAGTAAGCCTGGAACTCAGGGCTTCCTGGTTAAAGAAATCCAAGCCCTAGGCTGAACCCTAACCCTAACCCTAGGCAGATAAATCAGCCTAGGTATAGGGATGGTGCCAAGGAAAAAGCTGTGAAAGCTGCCATGTTGTTGCACTTTTGTACTCCCCTTGGGATGCCTTGAACAGCTGCAGTGTGCCTGGAGCTAAGGGCTTCCTAGTTTTAAAAATCCTAGCCCTAGGCCTAAGCCTAACAGTAACCCTGGCAAGGCAAATCAGCCTGGTGTTAGGCTTCTTGCCAAGGAAAAAGCCGTGAAAGCAGCCATGTTGTGGCACTTTTGCACTCCCTTTTGGATGCCTTTCACAGCTCCAGTGTGCCTGGAACTCAGGGCTTCCTGATTTTAAAAATCCTAGCCCTAGGCCGAACCCCAACCCTAAGACGAGAAAGGCAAATCAGCCAGGAATTAGGCATGTCCCCAAGGAAAAAGCTGTGGAGGCAGGCATGTTGTGGTACTTTTGCGCTCTTCTTGGGTAGTCCTTCGCAGCTGCTGTGTTCTTGGAACTCAGGGCTTTCTGGTTAATAGAACCCTTACCCTAGGCGTAACTCAAACCTTAAGCCTAGGAAGGAAAATCAGCCTATGGTTCGGGATGCTCTCATGGAAATATCAGTGGTGGCAGCCAAGTTGCGTCACTTTTGCGCTCCCCTTGGGATGCCTTTCGCAGCTGCAGTGTGCCTGGAGCCCAGGGCTTCCTGGTTTTAAAAGTCCTAGGCCTAAGCCTAACAGTAACCCTAGGAAGGTAAATCAGCCGGGTATTAGGGTTCTTCCTAAGGGAAAAGCCATGAAAGCAGCCATGTTGTGGCACTTCTGCACTCCCTTTGGGATGCCTTTGGCAGATGAAGTAAGCCTGGAACTCAGGGCTTCCTGGTTAAAGAAATCCAAGCCCTAGGCTGAACCCTAACCCTAACCCTAGGCAGATAAATCAGCCTAGGTATAGGGATGGTGCCAAGGAAAAAGCTGTGAAAGCTGCCATGTTGTTGCACTTTTGTACTCCCCTTGGGATGCCTTGAACAGCTGCAGTGTGCCTGGAGCTAAGGGCTTCCTAGTTTTAAAAATCCTAGCCCTAGGCCTAAGCCTAACAGTAACCCTGGGAAGGGAAATCAGCCTGGTGTTAGGCTTCTTGCCAAGGAAAAAGCCGTGAAAGCAGCCATGTTGTGGCACTTTTGCACTCCCTTTTGGATGCCTTTCACAGCTCCAGTGTGCCTGGAACTCAGGGCTTCCTGATTTTAAAAATCCTAGCCCTAGGCCGAACCCCAGCCCTAAGATGAGAAAGGCAAATCAGCCAGGAATTAGGCATGTCCCCAAGGAAAAAGCTGTGGAGGCAGGCATGTTGTGGTACTTTTGCATTCTTCTTGGGTAGTCCTTCGCAGCTGCTGTGTTCTTGGAACTCAGGGCTTTCTGGTTAATAGAACCCTTACCCTAGGCGTAACTCAAACCTTAAGCCTAGGAAGGAAAATCAGCCTATGGTTCGGGATGCTCTCATGGAAATATCAGTGGTGGCAGCCAAGTTGCGTCACTTTTGCGCTCCCCTTGGGATGCCTTTCGCAGCTGCAGTGTGCCTGGAGCCCAGGGCTTCCTGGTTTTAAAAGTCCTAGGCCTAAGCCTAACAGTAACCCTAGGAAGGTAAATCAGCCGGGTTTTAGGGTTCTTCCTAAGGGAAAAGCCGTGAAAGCAGCCATGTTGTGGCACTTCTGCACTCCCTTTGGGATGCCTTTGGCAGATGAAGTAAGCCTGGAACTCAGGGCTTCCTGGTTAAAGAAATCCAAGCCCTAGGCTGAACCCTAACCCTAACCCTAGGCAGATAAATCAGCCTAGGTATAGGGATGGTGCCAAGGAAAAAGCTGTGAAAGCTGCCATGTTGTTGCACTTTTGTACTCCCCCTGGGATGCGTTGAACAGCTGCAGTGTGCCTGGAGCTAAGGGCTTCCTAGTTTTAAAAATCCTAGCCCTAGGCCTAAGCCTAACAGTAACCCTGGGAAGGGAAATCAGCCTGGTGTTAGGCTTCTTGCCAAGGAAAAAGCCGTGAAAGCAGCCATGTTGTGGCACTTTTGCACTCCCTTTTGGATGCCTTTCACAGCTCCAGTGTGCCTGGAACTCAGGGCTTCCTGATTTTAAAAATCCTAGCCCTAGGCCGAACCCCAGCCCTAAGACGAGAAAGGCAAATCAGCCAGGAATTAGGCATGTCCCCAAGGAAAAAGCTGTGGAGGCAGGCATGTTGTGGTACTTTTGCATTCTTCTTGGGTAGTCCTTCGCAGCTGCTGTGTTCTTGGAACTCAGGGCTTTCTGGTTAATAGAACCCTTACCCTAGGCGTAACTCAAACCTTAAGCCTAGGAAGGAAAATCAGCCTATGGTTCGGGATGCTCTCATGGAAATATCAGTGGTGGCAGCCAAGTTGCGTCACTTTTGCGCTCCCCCTGGGATGCCTTTCGCAGCTGCAGTGTGCCTGGAGCCCAGGGCTTCCTGGTTTTAAAAGTCCTAGGCCTAAGCCTAACAGTACCCCTAGGAAGGTAAATCAGCCGGGTATTAGGGTTCTTCCTAAGGGAAAAGCCGTGAAAGCAGCCATGTTGTGGCACTTCTGCACTCCCTTTGGGATGCCTTTGGCAGATGAAGTAAGCCTGGAACTCAGGGCTTCCTGGTTAAAGAAATCCAAGCCCTAGGCTGAACCCTAACCCTAACCCTAGGCAGATAAATCAGCCTAGGTATAGGGATGGTGCCAAGGAAAAAGCTGTGAAAGCTGCCATGTTGTTGCACTTTTGTACTCCCCTTGGGATGCCTTGAACAGCTGCAGTGTGCCTGGAGCTAAGGGCTTCCTAGTTTTAAAAATCCTAGCCCTAGGCCTAAGCCTAACAGTAACCCTGGGAAGGGAAATCAGCCTGGTGTTAGGCTTCTTGCCAAGGAAAAAGCCGTGAAAGCAGCCATGTTGTGGCACTTTTGCACTCCCTTTTGGATGCCTTTCACAGCTCCAGTGTGCCTGGAACTCAGGGCTTCCTGATTTTAAAAATCCTAGCCCTAGGCCGAACCCCAGCCCTAAGACGAGAAAGGCAAATCAGCCAGGAATTAGGCATGTCCCCAAGGAAAAAGCTGTGGAGGCAGGCATGTTGTGGTACATTTGCGCTCTTCTTGGGTAGTCCTTCGCAGCTGCTGTGTTCTTGGAACTCAGGGCTTTCTGGTTAATAGAACGCTTACCCTAGGCGTAACTCAAACCTTAACCCTAGGAAGGAAAATCAGCCTATGGTTCGGGATGGTCTCATGGAAATATCAGTGGTGGCAGCCAAGTTGCGTCACTTTTGCGCTCCCCCTGGGATGCCTTTCGCAGCTGCAGTGTGCCTGGAGCCCAGGGCTTCCTGGTTTTAAAAGTCCTAGGCCTAAGCCTAACAGTAACCCTAGGAAGGTAAATCAGCCGGGTATTAGGGTTCCTCCTAAGGGAAAAGCCGTGAAAGCAGCCATGTTGTGGCACTTCTGCACTCCCTTTGGGATGCCTTTGGCAGATGAAGTAAGCCTGGAACTCAGGGCTTCCTGGTTAAAGAAATCCAAGCCCTAGGCTGAAGCCTAACCCTAACCCTAGGCAGATAAATCAGCCTAGGTATAGGGATGGTGCCAAGGAAAAAGCTGTGAAAGCTGCCATGTTGTTGCACTTTTGTACTCCCCTTGGGGTGCCTTGAACAGCTGCAGTGTGCCTGGAGCTAAGGGCTTCCTAGTTTTAAAAATCCTAGCCCTAGGCCTAAGCCTAACAGTAACCCTGGGAAGGGAAATCAGCCTGGTGTTAGGCTTCTTGCCAAGGAAAAAGCCGTGAAAGCAGCCATGTTGTGGCACTTTTGCACTCCCTTTTGGATGCCTTTCACAGCTCCAGTGTGCCTGGAACTCAGGGCTTCCTGATTTTAAAAATCCTAGCCCTAGGCCGAACCCCAGCCCTAAGATGAGAAAGGCAAATCAGCCAGGAATTAGGCATGTCCCCAAGGAAAAAGCTGTGGAGGCAGGCATGTTGTGGTACTTTTGCATTCTTCTTGGCTAGTCCTTCGCAGCTGCTGTGTTCTTGGAACTCATGGCTTTCTGGTTAATAGAACCCTTACCCTAGGCGTAACTCAAACCTTAAGCCTAGGAAGGAAAATCAGCCTATGGTTCGGGATGCTCTCATGGAAATATCAGTGGTGGCAGCCAAGTTGCGTCACTTTTGCGCTCCCCTTGGGATGCCTTTCGCAGTTGCTGTGTGCCTGCAGCCCAGGGCTTCCTGGTTTTAAAAGTCCTAGGCCTAAGCCTAACAGTAACCCTAGGAAGGTAAATCAGCCGGGTATTAGGGTTCCTCCTAAGGGAAAAGCCATGAAAGCAGCCATGTTGTGGCACTTCTGCACTCCCTTTGGGATGCCTTTGGCAGATGAAGTAAGCCTGGAACTCAGGGCTTCCTGCTTAAAGAAATCCAAGCCCTAGGCTGAACCCTAACCCTAACCCTAGGCAGATAAATCAGCCTAGGTATAGGGATGGTGCCAAGGAAAAAGCTGTGAAAGCTGCTATGTTGTTGCACTTTTGTACTCCCCCTGGGATGCCTTGAACAGCTGCAGTGTGCCTGGAGCTAAGGGCTTCCTAGTTTTAAAAATCCTAGCCCTAGGCCTAAGCCTAACAGTAACCCTGGGAAGACAAATCAGCCTGGTGTTAGGCTTCTTGCCAAGGAAAAAGCCGTGAAAGCAGCCATGTTGTGGCACTTTTGCACTCCCTTTTGGATGCCTTTCACAGCTCCAGTGTGCCTGGAACTCAGGGCTTCCTGATTTTAAAAATCCTAGCCCTAGGCCAAACCCCAACCCTAAGACGAGAAAGGCAAATCAGCCAGGAATTAGGCATGTCCCCAAGGAAAAAGCTGTGGAGGCAGGCATGTTGTGGTACTTTTGCGCTCTTCTTGGCTAGTCCTTCGCAGCTGCTGTGTTCTTGGAACTCAGGGCTTTCTGGTTAATAGAACCCTTACCCTAGGCGTAACTCAAACCTTAACCCTAGGAAGGAAAATCAGCCTATGGTTCGGGATGCTCTCATGGAAATATCAGTGGTGGCAGCCAAGTTGCGTCACTTTTGCGCTCTCCTTGGGATGCCTTTCGCAGCTGCTGTGTGCCTGGAGCCCAGGGCTTCCTGCTTTTAAAAGTCCTAGGCCTAAGCCTAACAGTAACCCTAGGAAGGTAAATCAGCCGGGTATTAGGGTTCCTCCTAAGGGAAAAGCCATGAAAGCAGCCATGTTGTGGCATTTCTGCACTCCCTTTGGGATGCCTTTGGCAGATGAAGTAAGCCTGGAACTCAGGGCTTCCTGGTTAAAGAAATCCAAGCCCTAGGCTGAACCCTAACCCTAACCCTAGGCAGATAAATCAGCCTAGGTATAGGGATGGTGCCAAGGAAAAAGCTGTGAAAGCTGCCATGTTGTTGCACTTTTGTACTCCCCCTGGGATGCCTTGAACAGCTGCAGTGTGCCTGGAGCTAAGGGCTTCCTAGTTTTAAAAATCCTAGCCCTAGGCCTAAGCCTAACAGTAAGCCTGGGAAGGGAAATCAGCCTGGTGTTAGGCTTCTTGCCAAGGAAAAAGCCGTGAAAGCAGCCATGTTGTGGCACTTTTGCACTCCCTTTTGGATGCCTTTCACAGCTCCAGTGTGCCTGGAACTCAGGGCTTCCTGATTTTAAAAATCCTAGCCCTAGGCCGAACCCCAGCCCTAAGACGAGAAAGGCAAATCAGCCAGGAATTAGGCATGTCCCCAAGGAAAAAGCTGTGGAGGCAGGCATGTTGTGGTACTTTTGCATTCTTCTTGGGTAGTCCTTCGCAGCTGCTGTGTTCTTGGAACTCAGGGCTTTCTGGTTAATAGAACCCTTACCCTAGGCGTAACTCAAACCTTAAGCCTAGGAAGGAAAATCAGCCTATGGTTCGGGATGCTCTCATGGAAATATCAGTGGTGGCAGCCAAGTTGCGTCACTTTTGCGCTCCCCTTGGGATGCCTTTCGCAGCTGCAGTGTGCCTGGAGCCCAGGGCTTCCTGGTTTTAAAAGTCCTAGGCCTAAGCCTAACAGTAACCCTAGGAAGGTAAATCAGCCGGGTATTAGGGTTCCTCCTAAGGGAAAAGCCGTGAAAGCAGCCATGTTGTGGCACTTCTGCACTCCCTTTGGGATGCCTTTGGCAGATGAAGTAAGCCTGGAACTCAGGGCTTCCTGGTTAAAGAAATCCAAGCCCTAGGCTGAAGCCTAACCCTAACCCTAGGCAGATAAATCAGCCTAGGTATAGGGATGGTGCCAAGGAAAAAGCTGTGAAAGCTGCCATGTTGTTGCACTTTTGTACTCCCCTTGGGATGCCTTGAACAGCTGCAGTGTGCCTGGAGCTAAGGGCTTCCTAGTTTTAAAAATCCTAGCCCTAGGCCTAAGCCTAACAGTAAGCCTGGGAAGGGAAATCAGCCTGGTGTTAGGCTTCTTGCCAAGGAAAAAGCCGTGAAAGCAGCCATGTTGTGGCACTTTTGCACTCCCTTTTGGATGCCTTTCACAGCTCCAGTGTGCCTGGAACTCAGGGCTTCCTGATTTTAAAAATCCTAGCCCTAGGCCGAACCCCAACCCTAAGACGAGAAAGGCAAATCAGCCAGGAATTAGGCATGTCCCCAAGGAAAAAGCTGTGGAGGCAGGCATGTTGTGGTACTTTTGCGCTCTTCTTGGCTAGTCCTTCGCAGCTGCTGTGTTCTTGGAACTCAGGGCTTTCTGGTTAATAGAACCCTTACCCTAGGCGTAACTCAAACCTTAACCCTAGGAAGGAAAATCAGCCTATGGTTCGGGATGCTCTCATGGAAATATCAGTGGTGGCAGCCAAGTTGCGTCACTTTTGCGCTCCCCTTGGGATGCCTTTCGCAGTTGCTGTGTGCCTGGAGCCCAGGGCTTCCTGGTTTTAAAAGTCCTAGGCCTAAGCCTAACAGTAACCCTAGGAAGGTAAATCAGCCGGGTATTAGGGTTCCTCCTAAGGGAAAAGCCGTGAAAGCAGCCATGTTGTGGCACTTCTGCACTCCCTTTGGGATGCCTTTGGCAGATGAAGTAAGCCTGGAACTCAGGGCTTCCTGGTTAAAGAAATCCAAGCCCTAGGCTGAACCCTAACCCTAACCCTAGGCAGATAAATCAGCCTAGGTATAGGGATGGTGCCAAGGAAAAAGCTGTGAAAGCTGCTATGTTGTTGCACTTTTGTACTCCCCCTGGCATGCCTTGAACAGCTGCAGTGTGCCTGGAGCTAAGGGCTTCCTAGTTTTAAAAATCCTAGCCCTAGGCCTAAGCCTAACAGTAACCCTGGGAAGACAAATCAGCCTGGTGTTAGGCTTCTTGTCAAGGAAAAAGCCGTGAAAGCAGCCATGTTGTGGCACTTTTGCACTCCCTTTTGGATGCCTTTCACAGCTCCAGTGTGCCTGGAACTCAGGGCTTCCTGATTTTAAAAATCCTAGCCCTAGGCCAAACCCCAACCCTAAGACGAGAAAGGCAAATCAGCCAGGAATTAGGCATGTCCCCAAGGAAAAAGCTGTGGAGGCAGGCATGTTGTGGTACTTTTGCGCTCTTCTTGGCTAGTCCTTCGCAGCTGCTGTGTTCTTGGAACTCAGGGCTTTCTGGTTAATAGAACCCTTACCCTAGGCGTAACTCAAACCTTAAGCCTAGGAAGGAAAATCAGCCTATGGTTCGGGATGCTCTCATGGAAATATCAGTGGTGGCAGCCAAGTTGCGTCACTTTTGCGCTCCCCTTGGGATGCCTTTCGCAGCTGCAGTGTGCCTGGAGCCCAGGGCTTCCTGGTTTTAAAAGTCCTAGGCCTAAGCCTAACAGTAACCCTAGGAAGGTAAATCAGCCGGGTATTAGGGTTCCTCCTAAGGGAAAAGCCATGAAAGCAGCCATGTTGTGGCATTTCTGCACTCCCTTTGGGATGCCTTTGGCAGATGAAGTAAGCCTGGAACTCAGGGCTTCCTGGTTAAAGAAATCCAAGCCCTAGGCTGAACCCTAACCCTAACCCTAGGCAGATAAATCAGCCTAGGTATAGGGATGGTGCCAAGGAAAAAGCTGTGAAAGCTGCCATGTTGTTGCACTTTTGTACTCCCCCTGGGATGCCTTGAACAGCTGCAGTGTGCCTGGAGCTAAGGGCTTCCTAGTTTTAAAAATCCTAGCCCTAGGCCTAAGCCTAACAGTAACCCTGGGAAGGGAAATCAGCCTGGTGTTAGGCTTCTTGCCAAGGAAAAAGCCGTGAAAGCAGCCATGTTGTGGCACTTTTGCACTCCCTTTTGGATGCCTTTCACAGCTGCAGTGTGCCTGGAACTCAGGGCTTCCTGATTTTAAAAATCCTAGCCCTAGGCCGAACCCCAGCCCTAAGACGAGAAAGGCAAATCAGCCAGGAATTAGGCATGTCCCCAAGGAAAAAGCTGTGGAGGCAGGCATGTTGTGGTACTTTTGCATTCTTCTTGGGTAGTCCTTCGCAGCTGCTGTGTTCTTGGAACTCAGGGCTTTCTGGTTAATAGAACCCTTACCCTAGGCGTAACTCAAACCTTAAGCCTAGGAAGGAAAATCAGCCTATGGTTCGGGATGCTCTCATGGAAATATCAGTGGTGGCAGCCAAGTTGCGTCACTTTTGCGCTCCCCTTGGGATGCCTTTCGCAGCTGCAGTGTGCCTGGAGCCCAGGGCTTCCTGGTTTTAAAAGTCCTAGGCCTAAGCCTAACAGTAACCCTAGGAAGGTAAATCAGCCGGGTATTAGGGTTCCTCCTAAGGGAAAAGCCGTGAAAGCAGCCATGTTGTGGCACTTCTGCACTCCCTTTGGGATGCCTTTGGCAGATGAAGTAAGCCTGGAACTCAGGGCTTCCTGGTTAAAGAAATCCAAGCCCTAGGCTGAACCCTAACCCTAACCCTAGGCAGATAAATCAGCCTAGGTATAGGGATGGTGCCAAGGAAAAAGCTGTGAAAGCTGCCATGTTGTTGCACTTTTGTACTCCCCTTGGGATGCCTTGAACAGCTGCAGTGTGCCTGGATCTCAGGGCTTCCTAGTTTTAAAAATCCTAGCCCTAGGCCTAAGCCTAACAGTAAGCCTGGGAAGGGAAATCAGCCTGGTGTTAGGCTTCTTGCCAAGGAAAAAGCCGTGAAAGCAGCCATGTTGTGGCACTTTTGCACTCCCTTTTGGATGCCTTTCACAGCTCCAGTGTGCCTGGAACTCAGGGCTTCCTGATTTTAAAAATCCTAGCCCTAGGCCGAACCCCAGCCCTAAGACGAGAAAGGCAAATCAGCCAGGAATTAGGCATGTCCCCAAGGAAAAAGCTGTGGAGGCAGGCATGTTGTGGTACATTTGCGCTCTTCTTGGGTAGTCCTTCGCAGCTGCTGTGTTCTTGGAACTCAGGGCTTTCTGGTTAATAGAACGCTTACCCTAGGCGTAACTCAAACCTTAACCCTAGGAAGGAAAATCAGCCTATGGTTCGGGATGCTCTCATGGAAATATCAGTGGTGGCAGCCAAGTTGCGTCACTTTTGCGCTCCCCCTGGGATGCCTTTCGCAGCTGCAGTGTGCCTGGAGCCCAGGGCTTCCTGGTTTTAAAAGTCCTAGGCCTAAGCCTAACAGTAACCCTAGGAAGGTAAATCAGCCGGGTATTAGGGTTCTTCCTAAGGGAAAAGCCGTGAAAGCAGCCATGTTGTGGCACTTCTGCACTCCCTTTGGGATGCCTTTGGCAGATGAAGTAAGCCTGGAACTCAGGGCTTCCTGGTTAAAGAAATCCAAGCCCTAGGCTGAACCCTAACCCTAACCCTAGGCAGATAAATCAGCCTAGGTATAGGGATGGTGCCAAGGAAAAAGCTGTGAAAGCTGCCATGTTGTTGCACTTTTGTACTCCCCTTGGGGTGCCTTGAACAGCTGCAGTGTGCCTGGAGCTAAGGGCTTCCTAGTTTTAAAAATCCTAGCCCTAGGCCTAAGCCTAACAGTAAGCCTGGGAAGGGAAATCAGCCTGGTGTTAGGCTTCTTGCCAAGGAAAAAGCCGTGAAAGCAGCCATGTTGTGGCACTTTTGCACTCCCTTTTGGATGCCTTTCACAGCTCCAGTGTGCCTGGAACTCAGGGCTTCCTGATTTTAAAAATCCTAGCCCTAGGCCGAACCCCAGCCCTAAGATGAGAAAGGCAAATCAGCCAGGAATTAGGCATGTCCCCAAGGAAAAAGCTGTGGAGGCAGGCATGTTGTGGTACTTTTGCATTCTTCTTGGCTAGTCCTTCGCAGCTGCTGTGTTCTTGGAACTCAGGGCTTTCTGGTTAATAGAACCCTTACCCTAGGCGTAACTCAAACCTTAAGCCTAGGAAGGAAAATCAGCCTATGGTTCGGGATGCTCTCATGGAAATATCAGTGGTGGCAGCCAAGTTGCGTCACTTTTGCGCTCCCCTTGGGATGCCTTTCGCAGCTGCAGTGTGCCTGGAGCCCAGGGCTTCCTGGTTTTAAAAGTCCTAGGCCTAAGCCTAACAGTAACCCTAGGAAGGTAAATCAGCCGGGTATTAGGGTTCCTCCTAAGGGAAAAGCCGTGAAAGCAGCCATGTTGTGGCACTTCTGCACTCCCTTTGGGATGCCTTTGGCAGATGAAGTAAGCCTGGAACTCAGGGCTTCCTGGTTAAAGAAATCCAAGCCCTAGGCTGAACCCTGACCCTAACCCTAGGCAGATAAATCAGCCTAGGTATAGGGATGGTGCCAAGGAAAAAGCTGTGAAAGCTGCCATGTTGTTGCACTTTTGTACTCCCCCTGGGATGCCTTGAACAGCTGCAGTGTGCCTGGAGCTAAGGGCTTCCTAGTTTTAAAAATCCTAGCCCTAGGCCTAAGCCTAACAGTAAGCCTGGGAAGGGAAATCAGCCTGGTGTTAGGCTTCTTGCCAAGGAAAAAGCCGTGAAAGCAGCCATGTTGTGGCACTTTTGCACTCCCTTTTGGATGCCTTTCACAGCTGCAGTGTGCCTGGAACTCAGGGCTTCCTGATTTTAAAAATCCTAGCCCTAGGCCGAACCCCAGCCCTAAGATGAGAAAGGCAAATCAGCCAGGAATTAGGCATGTCCCCAAGGAAAAAGCTGTGGAGGCAGGCATGTTGTGGTACTTTTGCATTCTTCTTGGGTAGTCCTTCGCAGCTGCTGTGTTCTTGGAACTCAGGGCTTTCTGGTTAATAGAACCCTTACCCTAGGCGTAACTCAAACCTTAAGCCTAGGAAGGAAAATCAGCCTATGGTTCGGGATGCTCTCATGGAAATATCAGTGGTGGCAGCCAAGTTGCGTCACTTTTGCGCTCCCCTTGGGATGCCTTTCGCAGCTGCAGTGTGCCTGGAGCCCAGGGCTTCCTGGTTTTAAAAGTCCTAGGCCTAAGCCTAACAGTAACCCTAGGAAGGTAAATCAGCCGGGTATTAGGGTTCCTCCTAAGGGAAAAGCCGTGAAAGCAGCCATGTTGTGGCACTTCTGCACTCCCTTTGGGATGCCTTTGGCAGATGAAGTAAGCCTGGAACTCAGGGCTTCCTGGTTAAAGAAATCCAAGCCCTAGGCTGAACCCTAACCCTAACCCTAGGCAGATAAATCAGCCTAGGTATAGGGATGGTGCCAAGGAAAAAGCTGTGAAAGCTGCCATGTTGTTGCACTTTTGTACTCCCCTTGGGATGCCTTGAACAGCTGCAGTGTGCCTGGATCTCAGGGCTTCCTAGTTTTAAAAATCCTAGCCCTAGGCCTAAGCCTAACAGTAACCCTGGGAAGACAAATCAGCCTGGTGTTAGGCTTCTTGTCAAGGAAAAAGCCGTGAAAGCAGCCATGTTGTGGCACTTTTGCACTCCCTTTTGGATGCCTTTCACAGCTCCAGTGTGCCTGGAACTCAGGGCTTCCTGATTTTAAAAATCCTAGCCCTAGGCCAAACCCCAACCCTAAGACGAGAAAGGCAAATCAGCCAGGAATTAGGCATGTCCCCAAGGAAAAAGCTGTGGAGGCAGGCATGTTGTGGTACTTTTGCGCTCTTCTTGGCTAGTCCTTCGCAGCTGCTGTGTTCTTGGAACTCAGGGCTTTCTGGTTAATAGAACCCTTACCCTAGGCGTAACTCAAACCTTAAGCCTAGGAAGGAAAATCAGCCTATGGTTCGGGATGCTCTCATGGAAATATCAGTGGTGGCAGCCAAGTTGCGTCACTTTTGCGCTCCCCTTGGGATGCCTTTCGCAGCTGCAGTGTGCCTGGAGCCCAGGGCTTCCTGGTTTTAAAAGTCCTAGGCCTAAGCCTAACAGTAACCCTAGGAAGGTAAATCAGCCGGGTATTAGGGTTCCTCCTAAGGGAAAAGCCATGAAAGCAGCCATGTTGTGGCATTTCTGCACTCCCTTTGGGATGCCTTTGGCAGATGAAGTAAGCCTGGAACTCAGGGCTTCCTGGTTAAAGAAATCCAAGCCCTAGGCTGAACCCTAACCCTAACCCTAGGCAGATAAATCAGCCTAGGTATAGGGATGGTGCCAAGGAAAAAGCTGTGAAAGCTGCCATGTTGTTGCACTTTTGTACTCCCCCTGGGATGCCTTGAACAGCTGCAGTGTGCCTGGAGCTAAGGGCTTCCTAGTTTTAAAAATCCTAGCCCTAGGCCTAAGCCTAACAGTAACCCTGGGAAGGGAAATCAGCCTGGTGTTAGGCTTCTTGCCAAGGAAAAAGCCGTGAAAGCAGCCATGTTGTGGCACTTTTGCACTCCCTTTTGGATGCCTTTCACAGCTGCAGTGTGCCTGGAACTCAGGGCTTCCTGATTTTAAAAATCCTAGCCCTAGGCCGAACCCCAGCCCTAAGACGAGAAAGGCAAATCAGCCAGGAATTAGGCATGTCCCCAAGGAAAAAGCTGTGGAGGCAGGCATGTTGTGGTACTTTTGCATTCTTCTTGGGTAGTCCTTCGCAGCTGCTGTGTTCTTGGAACTCAGGGCTTTCTGGTTAATAGAACCCTTACCCTAGGCGTAACTCAAACCTTAAGCCTAGGAAGGAAAATCAGCCTATGGTTCGGGATGCTCTCATGGAAATATCAGTGGTGGCAGCCAAGTTGCGTCACTTTTGCGCTCCCCTTGGGATGCCTTTCGCAGCTGCAGTGTGCCTGGAGCCCAGGGCTTCCTGGTTTTAAAAGTCCTAGGCCTAAGCCTAACAGTAACCCTAGGAAGGTAAATCAGCCGGGTATTAGGGTTCCTCCTAAGGGAAAAGCCGTGAAAGCAGCCATGTTGTGGCACTTCTGCACTCCCTTTGGGATGCCTTTGGCAGATGAAGTAAGCCTGGAACTCAGGGCTTCCTGGTTAAAGAAATCCAAGCCCTAGGCTGAACCCTAACCCTAACCCTAGGCAGATAAATCAGCCTAGGTATAGGGATGGTGCCAAGGAAAAAGCTGTGAAAGCTGCCATGTTGTTGCACTTTTGTACTCCCCTTGGGATGCCTTGAACAGCTGCAGTGTGCCTGGATCTCAGGGCTTCCTAGTTTTAAAAATCCTAGCCCTAGGCCTAAGCCTAACAGTAAGCCTGGGAAGGGAAATCAGCCTGGTGTTAGGCTTCTTGCCAAGGAAAAAGCCGTGAAAGCAGCCATGTTGTGGCACTTTTGCACTCCCTTTTGGATGCCTTTCACAGCTGCAGTGTGCCTGGAACTCAGGGCTTCCTGATTTTAAAAATCCTAGCCCTAGGCCGAACCCCAGCCCTAAGACGAGAAAGGCAAATCAGCCAGGAATTAGGCATGTCCCCAAGGAAAAAGCTGTGGAGGCAGGCATGTTGTGGTACATTTGCGCTCTTCTTGGGTAGTCCTTCGCAGCTGCTGTGTTCTTGGAACTCAGGGCTTTCTGGTTAATAGAACGCTTACCCTAGGCGTAACTCAAACCTTAACCCTAGGAAGGAAAATCAGCCTATGGTTCGGGATGCTCTCATGGAAATATCAGTGGTGGCAGCCAAGTTGCGTCACTTTTGCGCTCCCCCTGGGATGCCTTTCGCAGCTGCAGTGTGCCTGGAGCCCAGGGCTTCCTGGTTTTAAAAGTCCTAGGCCTAAGCCTAACAGTAACCCTAGGAAGGTAAATCAGCCGGGTATTAGGGTTCCTCCTAAGGGAAAAGCCGTGAAAGCAGCCATGTTGTGGCACTTCTGCACTCCCTTTGGGATGCCTTTGGCAGATGAAGTAAGCCTGGAACTCAGGGCTTCCTGGTTAAAGAAATCCAAGCCCTAGGCTGAACCCTAACCCTAACCCTAGGCAGATAAATCAGCCTAGGTATAGGGATGGTGCCAAGGAAAAAGCTGTGAAAGCTGCCATGTTGTTGCACTTTTGTACTCCCCTTGGGGTGCCTTGAACAGCTGCAGTGTGCCTGGAGCTAAGGGCTTCCTAGTTTTAAAAATCCTAGCCCTAGGCCTAAGCCTAACAGTAAGCCTGGGAAGGGAAATCAGCCTGGTGTTAGGCTTCTTGCCAAGGAAAAAGCCGTGAAAGCAGCCATGTTGTGGCACTTTTGCACTCCCTTTTGGATGCCTTTCACAGCTCCAGTGTGCCTGGAACTCAGGGCTTCCTGATTTTAAAAATCCTAGCCCTAGGCCGAACCCCAGCCCTAAGATGAGAAAGGCAAATCAGCCAGGAATTAGGCATGTCCCCAAGGAAAAAGCTGTGGAGGCAGGCATGTTGTGGTACTTTTGCATTCTTCTTGGCTAGTCCTTCGCAGCTGCTGTGTTCTTGGAACTCAGGGCTTTCTGGTTAATAGAACCCTTACCCTAGGCGTAACTCAAACCTTAAGCCTAGGAAGGAAAATCAGCCTATGGTTCGGGATGCTCTCATGGATATATCAGTGGTGGCAGCCAAGTTGCGTCACTTTTGCGCTCCCCTTGGGATGCCTTTCGCAGTTGCTGTGTGCCTGGAGCCCAGGGCTTCCTGGTTTTAAAAGTCCTAGGCCTAAGCCTAACAGTAACCCTAGGAAGGTAAATCAGCCGGGTATTAGGGTTCCTCCTAAGGGAAAAGCCGTGAAAGCAGCCATGTTGTGGCACTTCTGCACTCCCTTTGGGATGCCTTTGGCAGATGAAGTAAGCCTGGAACTCAGGGCTTCCTGGTTAAAGAAATCCAAGCCCTAGGCTGAACCCTAACCCTAACCCTAGGCAGATAAATCAGCCTAGGTATAGGGATGGTGCCAAGGAAAAAGCTGTGAAAGCTGCCATGTTGTTGCACTTTTGTACTCCCCCTGGGATGCCTTGAACAGCTGCAGTGTGCCTGGAGCTAAGGGCTTCCTAGTTTTAAAAATCCTAGCCCTAGGCCTAAGCCTAACAGTAACCCTGGGAAGACAAATCAGCCTGGTGTTAGGCTTCTTGCCAAGGAAAAAGCCGTGAAAGCAGCCATGTTGTGGCACTTTTGCACTCCCTTTTGGATGCCTTTCACAGCTGCAGTGTGCCTGGAACTCAGGGCTTCCTGATTTTAAAAATCCTAGCCCTAGGCCGAACCCCAGCCCTAAGACGAGAAAGGCAAATCAGCCAGGAATTAGGCATGTCCCCAAGGAAAAAGCTGTGGAGGCAGGCATGTTGTGGTACTTTTGCATTCTTCTTGGGTAGTCCTTCGCAGCTGCTGTGTTCTTGGAACTCAGGGCTTTCTGGTTAATAGAACCCTTACCCTAGGCGTAACTCAAACCTTAACCCTAGGAAGGAAAATCAGCCTATGGTTCGGGATGCTCTCATGGAAATATCAGTGGTGGCAGCCAAGTTGCGTCACTTTTGCGCTCCCCTTGGGATGCCTTTCGCAGCTGCAGTGTGCCTGGAGCCCAGGGCTTCCTGGTTTTAAAAGTCCTAGGCCTAAGCCTAACAGTAACCCTAGGAAGGTAAATCAGCCGGGTATTAGGGTTCCTCCTAAGGGAAAAGCCGTGAAAGCAGCCATGTTGTGGCACTTCTGCACTCCCTTTGGGATGCCTTTGGCAGATGAAGTAAGCCTGGAACTCAGGGCTTCCTGATTTTAAACATCCTAGCCCTAGGCCGAACCCCAGCCCTAAGACGAGAAAGGCAAATCAGCCAGGAATTAGGCATGTCCCCAAGGAAAAAGCTGTGGAGGCAGGCATGTTGTGGTACTTTTGCGCTCTTCTTGGGTAGTCCTTCGCAGCTGCTGTGTTCTTGGAACTCAGGGCTTTCTGGTTAATAGAACCCTTACCCTAGGCGTAACTCAAACCTTAACCCTAGGAAGGAAAATCAGCCTATGGTTCGGGATGCTCTCATGGAAACATCAGTGGTGGCAGCCAAGTTGTGTCACTTTTGCGCTCCCCTTGGGATGCCTTTCGCAGCTGCAGTGTGCCTGGAGCCCAGGGCTTCCTGGTTTTAAAAGTCCTAGGCCTAAGCCTAACAGTAACCCTAGGAAGGTAAATCAGCCGGGTATTAGGGTTCTTCCTAAGGGAAAAGCCGTGAAAGCAGCCATGTTGTGGCACTTCTGCACTCCCTTTGGGATGCCTTTGGCAGATGAAGTAAGCCTGGAACTCAGGGCTTCCTGGTTAAAAAAATCCAAGTCCGAGGCTGAACCCTAACCCTAACCCTAGGCAGATAAATCAGCCTAGGTATAGGGATGGTGCCAAGGAAAAAGCTGTGAAAGCTGCCATGTTGTTGCACTTTTGTACTCCCCTTGGGATGCCTTGAACAGCTGCAGTGTGCCTGGAGCTAAGGGCTTCCTAGTTTTAAAAATCCTAGCCCTAGGCCTAAGCCTAACAGTAACCCTGGGAAGGGAAATCAGCCTGGTGTTAGGCTTCTTGCCAAGGAAAAAGCCGTGAAAGCAGCCATGTTGTGGCACTTTTGCACTCCCTTTTGGATGCCTTTCACAGCTCCAGTGGGTCTGGAACTCAGGGCTTCCTGATTTTAAAAATCCTAGCCCTAGGCCGAACCCCAGCCCTAAGACGAGAAAGGCAAATCAGCCAGGAATTAGGCATGTCCCCAAGGAAAAAGTTGTGGAGGCAGGCATGTTGTGGTACTTTTGCACTCCTCTTGGGTAGTCCTTCGCAGCTGCTGTGTTTTTGGAACTCAGGGCTTTCTGGTTAATAGAACCCTTACCCTAGGCGTAACTCAAACCTTAAGCCTAGGAAGGAAAATCAGCCTATGGTTCGGGATGCTCTCATGGAAATATCAGTGGTGGCAGCCAAGTGGCATCACTTTTGCGCTCCCCTTGGGATGCCTTTCGCAGCTGCAGTGTGCCTGGAGCCCAGGGCTTCCTGGTTTTAAAAGTCCTAGGCCTAAGCCTAACAGTAACCCTAGGAAGGTAAATCAGCCGGGTATTAGGGTTCTTCCTAAAGGAAAAGCCGTGAAAGCAGCCATGTTGTGGCACTTCTGCACTCCCTTTGGGATGCCTTTGGCAGATGAAGTAAGCCTGGAACTCAGGGCTTCCTGGTTAAAGAAATCCAAGCCCTAGGCTGAACCCTAACCCTAACCCTAGGCAGATAAATCAGCCTAGGTATAGGGATGGTGCCAAGGAAAAAGCTGTGAAAGCTGCCATGTTGTTGCACTTTTGTACTCCCCTTGGGATGCCTTGAACAGCTGCAGTGTGCCTGGATCTCAGGGCTTCCTAGTTTTAAAAATCCTAGCCCTAGGCCTAAGCCTAACAGTAACCCTGGGAAGGCAAATCAGCCTGGTGTTAGGCTTCTTGCCAAGGAAAAAGCCGTGAAAGCAGCCATGTTGTGGCACTTTTGCACTCCCTTTTGGATGCCTTTCACAGCTCCAGTGTGTCTGGAACTCAGGGCTTCCTGATTTTAAAAATCCTAGCCCTAGGCCGAACCCCAGCCCTAAGACGAGAAAGGCAAATCAGCCAGGAATTAGGCATGTCCCCAAGGAAAAAGCTGTGGAGGCAGGCATGTTGTGGTACTTTTGCGCTCTTCTTGGGTAGTCCTTCGCAGCTGCTGTGTTCTTGGAACTCAGGGCTTTCTGGTTAATAGAACCCTTACCCTAGGCGTAACTCAAACCTTAACCCTAGGAAGGAAAATCAGCCTATGGTTCGGGATGCTCTCATGGAAACATCAGTGGTGGCAGCCAAGTTGCGTCACTTTTGCGCTCCCCTTGGGATGCCTTTCGCAGCTGCAGTGTGCCTGGAGCCCAGGGCTTCCTGGTTTTAAAAGTCCTAGGCCTAAGCCTAACAGTAACCCTAGGAAGGTAAATCAGCCGGGTATTAGGGTTCTTCCTAAGGGAAAAGCCGTGAAAGCAGCCATGTTGTGGCACTTCTGCACTCCCTTTGGGATGCCTTTGGCAGATGAAGTAAGCCTGGAACTCAGGGCTTCCTGGTTAAAGAAATCCAAGCCCTAGGCTGAACCCTAACCCTAACCCTAGGCAGATAAATCAGCCTAGGTATAGGGATGGTGCCAAGGAAAAAGCTGTGAAAGCTGCCATGTTTTTGCACTTTTGTACTCCCCTTGGGATGCCTTGAACAGCTGCAGTGTGCCTGGAGCTAAGGGCTTCCTAGTTTTAAAAATCCTAGCCCTAGGCCTAAGCCTAACAGTAACCCTGGCAAGGGAAATCAGCCTGGTGTTAGGCTTCTTGCCAAGGAAAAAGCCGTGAAAGCAGCCATGTTGTGGCACTTTTGCACTCCCTTTTGGATGCCTTTCACAGCTCCAGTGTGCCTGGAACTCAGGGCTTCCTGATTTTAAAAATCCTAGCCCTAGGCCGAACCCCAACCCTAAGACGAGAAAGGCAAATCAGCCAGGAATTCGGCATGTCCCCAAGGAAAAAGTTGTGGAGGCAGGCATGTTGTGGTACTTTGGCACTCTTCTTGGGTAGTCCTTCGCAGCTGCTGTGTTTTTGGAACTCAGGGCTTTCTGGTTAATAGAACCCTTACCCTAGGCGTAACTCAAACCTTAAGCCTAGGAAGGAAAATCAGCCTATGGTTCGGGATGCTCTCATGGAAATATCAGTGGTGGCAGACAATTTGCATCACTTTTGCGCTCCCCTTGGGATGCCTTTCGCAGCTGCAGTGTGCCTGGAGCCCAGGGCTTCCTGGTTTTAAAAGTCCTAGGCCTAAGCCTAACAGTAACCCTAGGAAGGTAAATCAGCCGGGTATTAGGGTTCTTCCTAAGGGAAAAGCCGTGAAAGCAGCCATGTTGTGGCACTTCTGCACTCCCTTTGGGATGCCTTTGGCAGATGAAGTAAGCCTGGAACTCAGGGCTTCCTGTTTAAAGAAATCCAAGCCCTAGGCTGAACCCTAACCCTAACCCTAGGCAGATAAATCAGCCTAGGTATAGGGATGGTGCCAAGGAAAAAGCTGTGAAAGCTGCCATGTTGTTGCACTTTTGCGCTCCCCCTGGGATGCCTTTCGCAGCTGCAGTGTGCCTGGAGCCCAGGGCTTCCTGGTTTTAAAAGTCCTAGGCCTAAGCCTAACAGTAACCCTAGGAAGGTAAATCAGCCGGGTATTAGGGTTCTTCCTAAGGGAAAAGCCGTGAAAGCAGCCATGTTGTGGCACTTCTGCACTCCCTTTGGGATGCCTTTGGCAGATGAAGTAAGCCTGGAACTCAGGGCTTCTTGGTTAAAAAAATCCAAGTCCGAGGCTGAACCCTAACCCTAACCCTAGGCAGATAAATCAGCCTAGGTATAGGGATGGTGCCAAGGAAAAAGCTGTGAAAGCTGCCATGTTGTTGCACTTTTGTACTCCCCTTGGGATGCCTTGAACAGCTGCAGTGTGCCTGGAGCTAAGGGCTTCCTAGTTTTAAAAATCCTAGCCCTAGGCCTAAGCCTAACAGTAACCCTGGGAAGGGAAATCAGCCTGGTGTTAGGCTTCTTGCCAAGGAAAAAGCCGTGAAAGCAGCCATGTTGTGGCACTTTTGCACTCCCTTTTGGATGCCTTTCACAGCTCCAGTGTGCCTGGAACTCAGGGCTTCCTGATTTTAAACATCCTAGCCCTAGGCCGAACCCCAGCCCTAAGACGAGAAAGGCAAATCAGCCAGGAATTAGGCATGTCCCCAAGGAAAAAGCTGTGGAGGCAGACATGTTGTGGTACTTTTTCGCTCTTCTTGGTTAGTCCTTCGCAGCTGCTGTGTTCTTGGAACTCAGGGCTTTCTGGTTAATAGAACCCTTACCCTAGGCGTAACTCAAACCTTAAGCCTAGGAAGGAAAATCAGCCTATGGTTCGGGATGCTCTCATGGAAATATCAGTGGTGGCAGCCAAGTTGTGTCACTTTTGCGTTCCCCTTGGGATGCCATTCGCAGCTGCAGTGTGCCTGGAGCCCAGGGCTTCCTGGTTTTAAAAGTCCTAGGCCTAAGCCTAACAGTAACCCTAGGAAGGTAAATCAGCCGGGTATTAGGGTTCCTCCTAAGGGAAAAGCCGTGAAAGCAGCCATGTTGTGGCACTTCTGCACTCCCTTTGGGATGCCTTTGGCAGATGAAGTAAGCCTGGAACTCAGGGCTTCCTGGTAAAAGAAATCCAAGCCCTAGGCTGAACCCTAACCCTAACCCTAGGCAGATAAATCAGCCTAGGTATAGGGATGGTGCCAAGGAAAAAGCTGTGAAAGCTGCCATGTTGTTGCACTTTTGTACTCCCCTTGGGATGACTTGAACAGCTGCAGTGTGCCTGGAGCTAAGGGCTTCCTAGTTTTAAAAATCCTAGCCCTAGGCCTAAGCCTAACAGTAACCCTGGGAAGGGAAATCAGCCTGGTGTTAGGCTTCTTGCCAAGGAAAAAGCCGTGAAAGCAGCCATGTTGTGGCACTTTTGCACTCCCTTTTGGATGCCTTTCACAGCTCCAGTGGGTCTGGAACTCAGGGCTTCCTGATTTTAAAAATCCTAGCCCTAGGCCGAACCCCAGCCCTAAGACGAGAAAGGCAAATCAGCCAGGAATTAGGCATGTCCCCAAGGAAAAAGCTGTGGAGGCAGGCATGTTGTGGTACTTTGGCGCTCTTCTTGGGTAGTCCTTCGCAGCTGCTGTGTTCTTGGAACTCAGGGCTTTCTGGTTAATAGAACCCTTACCCTAGGCGTAACTCAAACCTTAAGCCTAGGAAGGAAAATCAGCCTATGGTTCGGGATGCTCTCATGGAAATATCAGTGGTGGCAGCCAAGTTGCATCACTTTTGCGCTCCCCTTGGGATGCCTTTCGCAGCTGCAGTGTGCCTGGAGCCCAGGGCTTCCTGGTTTTAAAAGTCCTAGGCCTAAGCCTAACAGCAACCCTAGGAAGGTAAATCAGCCGGGTATTAGGGTTCTTCCTAAGGGAAAAGCCGTGAAAGCAGCCATGTTGTGGCACTTCTGCACTCCCTTTGGGATGCCTTTGGCAGATGAAGTAAGCCTGGAACTCAGGGCTTCCTGGTTAAAGAAATCCAAGCCCTAGGCTGAAGCCTAACCCTAACCCTAGGCAGATAAATCAGCCTAGGTATAGGGATGGTGCCAAGGAAAAAGCTGTGAAAGCTGCCATGTTGTT
This sequence comes from Ammospiza caudacuta, assembly GCF_027887145.1. NCBI lineage: Eukaryota > Metazoa > Chordata > Aves > Passeriformes > Passerellidae > Ammospiza > Ammospiza caudacuta. The sequence goes on from NC_080620.1 coordinate 219,835, forward strand.
GCACTTTTGTACTCCCCTTGGGATGCCTTGAACAGCTGCAGTGTGCCTGGAGCTAAGGGCTTCCTAGTTTTAAAAATCCTAGCCCTAGGCCTAAGCCTAACAGTAACCCTGGGAAGGGAAATCAGCCTGGTGTTAGGCTTCTTGCCAAGGAAAAAGCCGCGAAAGCAGCCATGTTGTGGCACTTTTGCACTCCCTTTTGGATGCCTTTCACAGCTGCAGTGTGCCTGGAACTCAGGGCTTCCTGCTTTTAAAAATCCTAGCCCTAGGCCGAACCCCAACCCTAAGACGAGAAAGGCAAATCAGCCAGGAATTAGGCATGTCCCCAAGGAAAAAGTTGTGGAGGCAGGCATGTTGTGGTACTTTGGCACTCTTCTTGGGTAGTCCTTCGCAGCTGCTGTGTTTTTGGAACTCAGGGCTTTCTGGTTAATAGAACCCTTACCCTAGGCGTAACTCAAACCTTAAGCCTAGGAAGGAAAATCAGCCTATGGTTCGGGATGCTCTCATGGAAATATCAGTGGTGGCAGCCAAGTTGCGTCACTTTTGCGCTCCCCTTGGGATGCCTTTCGCAGCTGCAGTGTGCCTGGAGCCCAGGGCTTCCTGGTTTTAAAAGTCCTAGGCCTAAGCCTAACAGTAACCCTAGGAAGGTAAATCAGCCGGGTATTAGGGTTCTTCCTAAGGGAAAAGCCGTGAAAGCAGCCATGTTGTGGCACTTCTGCACTCCCTTTGGGATGCCTTTGGCAGATGAAGTAAGCCTGGAACTCAGGGCTTCCTGGTTAAAGAAATCCAAGCCCTAGGCTGAACCCTAACCCTAACCCTAGGCAGATAAATCAGCCTAGGTATAGGGATGGTGCCAAGGAAAAAGCTGTGAAAGCTGCCATGTTGTTGCACTTTTGTACTCCCCTTGGGATGCCTTGAACAGCTGCAGTGTGCCTGGAGCTAAGGGCTTCCTAGTTTTAAAAATCCTAGCCCTAGGCCTAAGCCTAACAGTAACCCTGGGAAGGGAAATCAGCCTGGTGTTAGGCTTCTTGCCAAGGAAAAAGCCGTGAAAGCAGCCATGTTGTGGCACTTTTGCACTCCCTTTTGGATGCCTTTCACAGCTCCAGTGTGCCTGGAACTCAGGGCTTCCTGATTTTAAAAATCCTAGCCCTAGGCCGAACCTCAACCCTAAGACGAGAAAGGCAAATCAGCCAGGAATTAGGCATGTCCCCAAGGAAAAAGCTGTGGAGGCAGGCATGTTGTGCTACTTTTGCGCTCTTCTTGGCTAGTCCTTCGCAGCTGCTGTGTTCTTGGAACTCAGGGCTTTCTGGTTAATAGAACCCTTACCCTAGGCGTAACTCAAACCTTAACCCTAGGAAGGAAAATCAGCCTATGGTTCGGGATGCTCTCATGGAAATATCAGTGGTGGCAGCCAAGTTGCGTCACTTTTGCGCTCCCCTTGGGATGCCTTTCGCAGCTGCAGTGTGCCTGGAGCCCAGGGCTTCCTGGTTTTAAAAGTCCTAGGCCTAAGCCTAACAGTAACCCTAGGAAGGTAAATCAGCCGGGTATTAGGGTTCTTCCTAAGGGAAAAGCCGTGAAAGCAGCCATGTTGTGGCACTTCTGCACTCCCTTTGGGATGCCTTTGGCAGATGAAGTAAGCCTGGAACTCAGGGCTTCCTGGTTAAAGAAATCCAAGCCCTAGGCTGAACCCTAACCCTAACCCTAGGCAGATAAATCAGCCTAGGTATAGGGATGGTGCCAAGGAAAAAGCTGTGAAAGCTGCCATGTTGTTGCACTTTTGTACTCCCCTTGGGATGCCTTGAACAGCTGCAGTGTGCCTGGAGCTAAGGGCTTCCTAGTTTTAAAAATCCTAGCCCTAGGCCTAAGCCTAACAGTAACCCTGGGAAGGGAAATCAGCCTGGTGTTAGGCTTCTTGCCAAGGAAAAAGCCGTGAAAGCAGCCATGTTGTGGCACTTTTGCACTCCCTTTTGGATGCCTTTCACAGCTCCAGTGTGCCTGGAACTCAGGGCTTCCTGATTTTAAAAATCCTAGCCCTAGGCCGAACCCCAACCCTAAGACGAGAAAGGCAAATCAGCCAGGAATGAGGCATGTCCCCAAGGAAAAAGCTGTGGAGGCAGGCATGTTGTGGTACTTTTGCGCTCTTCTTGGCTAGTCCTTCGCAGCTGCTGTGTTCTTGGAACTCAGGGCTTTCTGGTTAATAGAACCCTTACCCTAGGCGTAACTCAAACCTTAACCCTAGGAAGGAAAATCAGCCTATGGTTCGGGATGGTCTCATGGAAATATCAGTGGTGGCAGCCAAGTTGCGTCACTTTTGCGCTCCCCTTGGGATGCCTTTCGCAGCTGCAGTGTGCCTGGAGCCCAGGGCTTCCTGGTTTTAAAAGTCCTAGGCCTAAGCCTAACAGTAACCCTAGGAAGGTAAATCAGCCGGGTATTAGGGTTCTTCCTAAGGGAAAAGCCGTGAAAGCAGCCATGTTGTGGCACTTCTGCACTCCCTTTGGGATGCCTTTGGCAGATGAAGTAAGCCTGGAACTCAGGGCTTCCTGGTTAAAGAAATCCAAGCCCTAGGCTGAACCCTAACCCTAACCCTAGGCAGATAAATCAGCCTAGGTATAGGGATGGTGCCAAGGAAAAAGCTGTGAGAGCTGCCATGTTGTTGCACTTTTGTACTCCCCTTGGGATGCCTTGAACAGCTGCAGTGTGCCTGGAGCTAAGGGCTTCCTAGTTTTAAAAATCCTAGCCCTAGGCCTAAGCCTAACAGTAAGCCTGGGAAGGGAAATCAGCCTGGTGTTAGGCTTCTTGCCAAGGAAAAAGCCGTGAAAGCAGCCATGTTGTGGCACTTTTGCACTCCCTTTTGGATGCCTTTCACAGCTCCAGTGTGCCTGGAACTCAGGGCTTCCTGATTTTAAAAATCCTAGCCCTAGGCTGAACCCTAACCCTAACCCTCGGCAGATAAATCAGCCTAGGTATAGGGATGGTGCCAAGGAAAAAGCTGTGAAAGCTGCCATGTTGTTGCACTTTTGTACTCCCCTTGGGATGCCTTGAACAGCTGCAGTGTGCCTGGAGCTAAGGGCTTCCTAGTTTTAAAAATCCTAGCCCTAGGCCTAAGCCTAACAGTAACCCTGGGAAGGGAAATCAGCCTGGTGTTAGGCTTCTTGCCAAGGAAAAAGCCGTGAAAGCAGCCATGTTGTGGCACTTTTGCACTCCCTTTTGGATGCCTTTCACAGCTCCAGTGTGCCTGGAACTCAGGGCTTCCTGATTTTAAACATCCTAGCCCTAGGCCGAACCCCAGCCCTAAGACGAGAAAGGCAAATCAGCCAGGAATTAGGCATGTCCCCAAGGAAAAAGCTGTGGAGGCAGGCATGTTGTGGTACTTTTGCGCTCTTCTTGGCTAGTCCTTCGCAGCTGCTGTGTTCTTGGAACTCAGGGCTTTCTGGTTAATAGAACCCTTACACTAGGCGTAACTCAAACCTTAACCCAAGGAAGGAAAATCAGCCTATGGTTCGGGATGCTCCCATGGAAACATCAGTGGTGGCAGCCAAGTTGTGTCACTTTTGCGCTCCCCTTGGGATGCCTTTCGCAGCTGCAGTGTGCCTGGAGCCCAGGGCTTCCTGGTTTTAAAAGTCCTAGGCCTAAGCCTAACAGTAACCCTAGGAAGGTAAATCAGCCGGGTATTAGGGTTCTTCCTAAGGGAAAAGCCGTGAAAGCAGCCATGTTGTGGCACTTCTGCACTCCCTTTGGGATGCCTTTGGCAGATGAAGTAAGCCTGGAACTCAGGGCTTCCTGGTTAAAGAAATCCAAGCCCTAGGCTGAACCCTAACCCTAACCCTAGGCAGATAAATCAGCCTAGGTATAGGGATGGTGCCAAGGAAAAAGCTGTGAAAGCTGCCATGTTGTTGCACTTTTGTACTCCCCTTGGGATGCCTTGAACAGCTGCAGTGTGCCTGGAGCTAAGGGCTTCCAAGTTTTAAAAGTCCTAGCCCTAGGCCTAAGCCTAACAGTAACCCTGGCAAGGGAAATCAGCCTGGTGTTAGGCTTCTTGCCAAGGAAAAAGCCGTGAAAGCAGCCATGTTGTGGCACTTTTGCACTCCCTTTGGATGACTTTCACAGCTCCAGTGTGCCTGGAAATCAGGGCTTCCTGATTTTAAAATCCTAGCCCTAGGCCGAACCTCAACCCGAAGACGAGAAAGGCAAATCAGCCAGGAATTAGGCATGTCCCCAAGGAAAAAGCTGTGGAGGCAGACATGTTGTGGTACTTTTGCGCTCTTCTTGGGTAGTCCTTCGCAGCTGCTGTGTTCTTGGAACTCAGGGCTTTCTGGTTAATAGAACCCTTACCCTAGGCGTAACTCAAACCTTAAGCCTAGGAAGGAAAATCAGCCTATGGTTTGGGATGCTCTCATGGAAATATCAGTGGTGGCAGCCAAGTTGTGTCACTTTTGCGTTCCCCTTGGGATGCCATTCGCAGCTGCAGTGTGCCTGGAGCCCAGGGCTTCCTGGTTTTAAAAGTCCTAGGCCTAAGCCTAACAGTAACCCTAGGAAGGTAAATCAGCCGGGTATTAGGGTTCCTCCTAAGGGAAAAGCCGTGAAAGCAGCCATGTTGTGGCACTTCTGCACTCCCTTTGGGATGCCTTTGGCAGATGAAGTAAGCCTGGAACTCAGGGCTTCCTGGTTAAAGAAATCCAAGCCCTAGGCTGAACCCTAACCCTAACCCTAGGCAGATAAATCAGCCTAGGTATAGGGATGGTGCCAAGGAAAAAGCTGTGAAAGCTGCCATGTTGTTGCACTTTTGTACTCCCCTTGGGATGACTTGAACAGCTGCAGTGTGCCTGGAGCTAAGGGCTTCCTAGTTTTAAAAATCCTAGCCCTAGGCCTAAGCCTAACAGTAACCCTGGGAAGGGAAATCAGCCTGGTGTTAGGCTTCTTGCCAAGGAAAAAGCCGTGAAAGCAGCCATGTTGTGGCACTTTTGCACTCCCTTTTGGATGCCTTTCACAGCTCCAGTGTGTCTGGAACTCAGGGCTTCCTGATTTTAAAAATCCTAGCCCTAGGCCGAACCCCAGCCCTAAGACGAGAAAGGCAAATCAGCCAGGAATTAGGCATGTCCCCAAGGAAAAAGCTGTGGAGGCAGGCATGTTGTGGTACTTTGGCGCTCTTCTTGGCTAGTCCTTCGCAGCTGCTGTGTTCTTGGAACTCAGGGCTTTCTGGTTAATAGAACCCTTACCCTAGGCGTAACTCAAACCTTAACCCTAGGAAGGAAAATCAGCCTATGGTTCGGGATGCTCTCATGGAAATATCAGTGGTGGCAGCCAAGTTGCGTCACTTTTGCGCTCCCCTTGGGATGCCTTTCGCAGCTGCAGTGTGCCTGGAGCCCAGGGCTTCCTGGTTTTAAAAGTCCTAGGCCTAAGCCTAACAGCAACCCTAGGAAGGTAAATCAGCCGGGTATTAGGGTTCTTCCTAAGGGAAAAGCCGTGAAAGCAGCCATGTTGTGGCACTTCTGCACTCCCTTTGGGATGCCTTTGGCAGATGAAGTAAGCCTGGAACTCAGGGCTTCCTGGTTAAAGAAATCCAAGCCCTAGGCTGAACCCTAACCCTAACCCTAGGCAGATAAATCAGCCTAGGTATAGGGATGGTGCCAAGGAAAAAGCTGTGAAAGCTGCCATGTTGTTGCACTTTTGTACTCCCCTTGGGATGCCTTGAACAGCTGCAGTGTGCCTGGAGCTAAGGGCTTCCTAGTTTTAAAAGTCCTAGCCCTAGGCCTAAGCCTAACAGTAACCCTGGCAAGGGAAATCAGCCTGGTGTTAGGCTTCTTGCCAAGGAAAAAGCCGTGAAAGCAGCCATGTTGTGGCACTTTTGCACTCCCTTTGGATGACTTTCACAGCTCCAGTGTGCCTGGAAATCAGGGCTTCCTGATTTTAAAATCCTAGCCCTAGGCCGAACCTCAACCCGAAGACGAGAAAGGCAAATCAGCCAGGAATTAGGCATGTCCCCAAGGAAAAAGCTGTGGAGGCAGACATGTTGTGGTACTTTTGCGCTCTTCTTGGGTAGTCCTTCGCAGCTGCTGTGTTCTTGGAACTCAGGGCTTTCTGGTTAATAGAACCCTTACCCTAGGCGTAACTCAAACCTTAAGCCTAGGAAGGAAAATCAACCTATGGTTTGGGATGCTCTCATGGAAATATCAGTGGTGGCAGCCAAGTTGTGTCACTTTTGCGTTCCCCTTGGGATGCCATTCGCAGCTGCAGTGTGCCTGGAGCCCAGGGCTTCCTGGTTTTAAAAGTCCTAGGCCTAAGCCTAACAGTAACCCTAGGAAGGTAAATCAGCCGGGTATTAGGGTTCCTCCTAAGGGAAAAGCCGTGAAAGCAGCCATGTTGTGGCACTTCTGCACTCCCTTTGGGATGCCTTTGGCAGATGAAGTAAGCCTGGAACTCAGGGCTTCCTGGTTAAAGAAATCCAAGCCCTAGGCTGAACCCTAACCCTAACCCTAGGCAGATAAATCAGCCTAGGTATAGGGATGGTGCCAAGGAAAAAGCTGTGAAAGCTGCCATGTTGTTGCACTTTTGTACTCCCCTTGGGATGCCTTGAACAGCTGCAGTGTGCCTGGAGCTAAGGGCTTCCTAGTTTTAAAAATCCTAGCCCTAGGCCTAAGCCTAACAGTAACCCTGGGAAGGGAAATCAGCCTGGTGTTAGGCTTCTTGCCAAGGAAAAAGCCGCGAAAGCAGCCATGTTGTGGCACTTTTGCACTCCCTTTTGGATGCCTTTCACAGCTCCAGTGTGCCTGGAACTCAGGGCTTCCTGATTTTAAAAATCCTAGCCCTAGGCCGAACCCCAGCCCTAAGACGAGAAAGGCAAATCAGCCAGGAATTAGGCATGTCCCCAAGGAAAAAGTTGTGGAGGCAGGCATGTTGTGGTACTTTGGCACTCTTCTTGGGTAGTCCTTCGCAGCTGCTGTGTTTTTGGAACTCAGGGCTTTCTGGTTAATAGAACCCTTACCCTAGGCGTAACTCAAACCTTAAGCCTAGGAAGGAAAATCAGCCTATGGTTCGGGATGCTCTCATGGAAATATCAGTGGTGGCAGCCAAGTTGCATCACTTTTGCGCTCCCCTTGGGATGCCTTTCGCAGCTGCAGTGTGCCTGGAGCCCAGGGCTTCCTGGTTTTAAAAGTCCTAGGCCTAAGCCTAACAGTAACCCTAGGAAGGTAAATCAGCCGGGTATTAGGGTTCTTCCTAAGGGAAAAGCCGTGAAAGCAGCCATGTTGTGGCACTTCTGCACTCCCTTTGGGATGCCTTTGGCAGATGAAGTAAGCCTGGAACTCAGGGCTTCCTGGTTAAAGAAATCCAAGCCCTAGGCTGAACCCTAACCCTAACCCTAGGCAGATAAATCAGCCTAGGTATAGGGATGGTGCCAAGGAAAAAGCTGTGAAAGCTGCCATGTTGTTGCACTTTTGTACTCCCCTTGGGATGCCTTGAACAGCTGCAGTGTGCCTGGAGCTAAGGGCTTCCTAGTTTTAAAAATCCTAGCCCTAGGCCTAAGCCTAACAGTAACCCTGGGAAGGGAAATCAGCCTGGTGTTAGGCTTCTTGCCAAGGAAAAAGCCGTGAAAGCAGCCATGTTGTGGCACTTTTGCACTCCCTTTTGGATGCCTTTCACAGCTGCAGTGTGCCTGGAACTCAGGGCTTCCTGATTTTAAAAATCCTAGCCCTAGGCCGAACCTCAACCCTAAGACGAGAAAGGCAAATCAGCCAGGAATTAGGCATGTCCCCAAGGAAAAAGCTGTGGAGGCAGGCATGTTGTGGTACTTTTGCGCTCTTCTTGGCTAGTCCTTCGCAGCTGCTGTGTTCTTGGAACTCAGGGCTTTCTGGTTAATAGAACCCTTACCCTAGGCGTAACTCAAACCTTAAGCCTAGGAAGGAAAATCAGCCTATGGTTCGGGATGCTCTCATGGAAATATCAGTGGTGGCAGCCAAGTTGCGTCACTTTTGCGCTCCCCTTGGGATGCCTTTCGCAGCTGCAGTGTGCCTGGAGCCCAGGGCTTCCTGGTTTTAAAAGTCCTAGGCCTAAGCCTAACAGTAACCCTAGGAAGGTAAATCAGCCGGGTATTAGGGTTCTTCCTAAGGGAAAAGCCGTGAAAGCAGCCATGTTGTGGCACTTCTGCACTCCCTTTGGGATGCCTTTGGCAGATGAAGTAAGCCTGGAACTCAGGGCTTCCTGGTTCAAGAAATCCAAGCCCTAGGCTGAACCCTAACCCTAACCCTAGGCAGATAAATCAGCCTAGGTATAGGGATGGTGCCAAGGAAAAAGCTGTGAAAGCTGCCATGTTGTTGCACTTTTGTACTCCCCTTGGGATGCCTTGAACAGCTGCAGTGTGCCTGGAGCTAAGGGCTTCCTAGTTTTAAAAATCCTAGCCCTAGGCCTAAGCCTAACAGTAACCCTGGGAAGGGAAATCAGCCTGGTGTTAGGCTTCTTGCCAAGGAAAAAGCCGTGAAAGCAGCCATGTTGTGGCATTTTTGCACTCCCTTTTGGATGCCTTTCACAGCTCCAGTGTGCCTGGAACTCAGGGCTTCCTGATTTTAAAAATCCTAGCCCTAGGCCGAACCCCAGCCCTAAGACGAGAAAGGCAAATCAGCCAGGAATTAGGCATGTCCCCAAGGAAAAAGCTGTGGAGGCAGGCATGTTGTGGTACTTTTGCGCTCTTCTTGGGTAGTCCTTCGCAGCTGCTGTGTTCTTGGAACTCAGGGCTTTCTGGTTAATAGAACCCTTACCCTAGGCGTAACTCAAACCTTAAGCCTAGGAAGGAAAATCAGCCTATGGTTCGGGATGCTCTCATGGAAATATCAGTGGTGGCAGCCAAGTTGTGTCACTTTTGCGCTCCCCTTGGGATGCCTGTCGCAGCTGCAGTGTGCCTGGAGCCCAGGGCTTCCTGGTTTTAAAAGTCCTAGGCCTAAGCCTAACAGTAACCCTAGGAAGGGAAATCAGCCGGGTATTAGGGTTCTTCCTAAGGGAAAAGCCGTGAAAGCAGCCATGTTGTGGCACTTCTGCACTCCCTTTGGGATGCCTTTGGCAGATGAAGTAAGCCTGGAACTCAGGGCTTCCTGGTTAAAGAAATCCAAGCCCTAGGCTGAACCCTAACCCTAACCTTAGGCAGATAAATCAGCCTAGGTATAGGGATGGTGCCAAGGAAAAAGCTGTGAGAGCTGCCATGTTGTTGCACTTTTGTACTCCCCTTGGGATGCCTTGAACAGCTGCAGTGTGCCTGGAGCTAAGGGCTTCCTAGTTTTAAAAATCCTAGCCCTAGGCCTAAGCCTAACAGTAACCCTGGGAAGGGAAATCAGCCTGGTGTTAGGCTTCTTGCCAAGGAAAAAGCCGCGAAAGAAGCCATGTTGTGGCACTTTTGCACTCCCTTTTGGATGCCTTTCACAGCTCCAGTGTGCCTGGAACTCAGGGCTTCCTGATTTTAAAAATCCTAGCCCTAGGCCGAACCTAACCCTAAGACGAGAAAGGCAAATCAGCCAGGAATTAGGCATGTCCCCAAGGAAAAAGCTGTGGAGGCAGACATGTTGTGGTACTTTTGCGCTCTTCTTGGGTAGTCCTTCGCAGCTGCTGTGTTCTTGGAACTCAGGGCTTTCTGGTTAATAGAACCCTTATCCTAGGCTTAACTCAAACCTTAAGCCTAGGAAGGAAAATCAGCCTATGGTTCGGGATGCTCTCATGGAAATATCAGTGGTGGCAGCCAAGTTGCGTCACTTTTGCGCTCCCCTTGGGATGCCTTTCGCAGTTGCTGTGTGCCTGGAGCCCAGGGCTTCCTGGTTTTAAAAGTCCTAGGCCTAAGCCTAACAGTAACCCTAGGAAGGTAAATCAGCCGGGTATTAGGGTTCCTCCTAAGGGAAAAGCCGTGAAAGCAGCCATGTTGTGGCACTTCTGCACTCCCTTTGGGATGCCTTTGGCAGATGAAGTAAGCCTGGAACTCAGGGCTTCCTGGGTAAAGAAATCCAAGCCCTAGGCTAAAGCCTAACCCTAACCCTAGGCAGATAAATCAGCCTAGGTATAGGGATGGTGCCAAGGAAAAAGCTGTGAAAGCTGCCATGTTGTTGCACTTTTGTACTCCCCTTGGGATGCCTTGAACAGCTGCAGTGTGCCTGGAGCTAAGGGCTTCCTAGTTTTAAAAATCCTAGCCCTAGGCCTAAGCCTAACAGTAACCCTGGGAAGGGAAATCAGCCTGGTGTTAGGCTTCTTGCCAAGGAAAAAGCCGTGAAAGCAGCCATGTTGTGGCACTTTTGCACTCCCTTTTGGATGCCTTTCACAGCTCCAGTGTGCCTGGAACTCAGGGCTTCCTGATTTTAAAAATCCTAGCCCTAGGCCGAACCCCAACCCTAAGACGAGAAAGGCAAATCAGCCAGGAATTAGGCATGTCCCCAAGGAAAAAGCTGTGGAGGCAGGCATGTTGTGGTACTTTTGCGCTCTTCTTGGCTAGTCCTTCGCAGCTGCTGTGTTCTTGGAACTCAGGGCTTTCTGGTTAATAGAACGCTTACCCTAGGCGTAACTCAAACCTTAAGCCTAGGAAGGAAAATCAGCCTATGGTTCGGGATGCTCTCATGGAAATATCAGTGGTGGCAGCCAAGTTGCGTCACTTTTGCGCTCCCCTTGGGATGCCTTTCGCAGCTGCAGTGTGCCTGGAGCCCAGGGCTTCCTGGTTTTAAAAGTCCTAGGCCTAAGCCTAACAGTAACCCTAGGAAGGTAAATCAGCCGGGTATTAGGGTTCTTCCTAAGGGAAAAGCCGTGAAAGCAGCCATGTTGTGGCACTTCTGCACTCCCTTTGGGATGCCTTTGGCAGATGAAGTAAGCCTGGAACTCAGGGCTTCCTGGTTAAAGAAATCCAAGCCCTAGGCTGAACCCTAACCCTAACCCTAGGCAGATAAATCAGCCTAGGTATAGGGATGGTGCCAAGGAAAAAGCTGTGAAAGCTGCCATGTTGTTGCACTTTTGTACTCCCCTTGGGATGCCTTGAACAGCTGCAGTGTGCCTGGAGCTAAGGGCTTCCTAGTTTTAAAAATCCTAGCCCTAGGCCTAAGCCTAACAGTAACCCTGGGAAGGGAAATCAGCCTGGTGTTAGGCTTCTTGCCAAGGAAAAAGCCGTGAAAGCAGCCATGTTGTGGCACTTTTGCACTCCCTTTTGGATGCCTTTCACAGCTCCAGTGTGCCTGGAACTCAGGGCTTCCTGATTTTAAAAATCCTAGCCCTAGGCTGAACCCTAACCCTAACCCTAGGCAGATAAATCAGCCTAGGTATAGGGATGGTGCCAAGGAAAAAGCTGTGAAAGCTGCCATGTTGTTGCACTTTTGTACTCCCCTTGGGATGCCTTGAACAGCTGCAGTGTGCCTGGAGCTAAGGGCTTCCTAGTTTTAAAAATCCTAGCCCTAGGCCTAAGCCTAACAGTAACCCTGGGAAGGGAAATCAGCCTGGTGTTAGGCTTCTTGCCAAGGAAAAAGCCGTGAAAGCAGCCATGTTGTGGCACTTTTGCACTCCCTTTTGGATGCCTTTCACAGCTCCAGTGTGCCTGGAACTCAGGGCTTCCTGATTTTAAAAATCCTAGCCCTAGGCCGAACCCCAGCCCTATGACGAGAAATGCAAATCAGCCAGGAATTAGGCATGTCCCCAAGGAAAAAGCTGTGGAGGCAGGCATGTTGTGGTACTTTTGCGCTCTTCTTGGCTAGTCCTTCGCAGCTGCTGTGTTCTTGGAACTCAGGGCTTTCTGGTTAATAGAACCCTTACCCTAGGCGTAACTCAAACCTTAAGCCTAGGAAGGAAAATCAGCCTATGGTTCGGGATGGTCTCATGGAAATATCAGTGGTGGCAGCCAAGTTGCGTCACTTTTGCGCTCCCCTTGGGATGCCTGTCGCAGCTGCAGTGTGCCTGGAGCCCAGGGCTTCCTGGTTTTAAAAGTCCTAGGCCTAAGCCTAACAGTAACCCTAGGAAGGTAAATCAGCCGGGTATTAGGGTTCTTCCTAAGGGAAAAGCCGTGAAAGCAGCCATGTTGTGGCACTTCTGCACTCCCTTTGGGATGCCTTTGGCAGATGAAGTAAGCCTGGAACTCAGGGCTTCCTGGTTAAAGAAATCCAAGCCCTAGGCTGAACCCTAACCCTAACCCTAGGCAGATAAATCAGCCTAGGTATAGGGATGGTGCCAAGGAAAAACTGTGAAAGCTGCCATGTTGTTGCACTTTTGTACTCCCCTTGGGATGCCTTGAACAACTGCAGTGTGCCTGGAGCTAAGGGCTTCCTAGTTTTAAAAATCCTAGCCCTAGGCCTAAGCCTAACAGTAACCCTGGGAAGGGAAATCAGCCTGGTGTTAGGCTTCTTGCCAAGGAAAAAGCCATGAAAGCAGCCATGTTGTGGCACTTTTGCACTCCCTTTTGGATGCCTTTCACAGCTCCAGTGTGCCTGGAACTCAGGGCTTCCTGATTTTAAAAATCCTAGCCCTAGGCCGAACCCCAGCCCTAAGACGAGAAAGGCAAATCAGCCAGGAATTAGGCATGTCCCCAAGGAAAAAGCTGTGGAGGCAGGCATGTTGTGGTACTTTTGCACTCTTCTTGGCTAGTCCTTCGCAGCTGCTGTGTTCTTGGAACTCAGGGCTTTCTGGTTAATAGATCGCTTACCCTAGGCGTAACTCAAACCTTAAGCCTAGGAAGGAAAATCAGCCTATGGTTCGGGATGCTCTCATGGAAATATCAGTGGTGGCAGCCAAGTTGCGTCACTTTTGCGCTCCCCTTGGGATGCCTTTCGCAGCTGCAGTGTGCCTGGAGCCCAGGGCTTCCTGGTTTTAAAAGTCCTAGGCCTAAGCCTAACAGTAACCCTAGGAAGGTAAATCAGCCGGGTATTAGGGTTCTTCCTAAGGGAAAAGCCGTGAAAGCAGCCATGTTGAGGCACTTCTGCACTCCCTTTGGGATGCCTTTGGCAGATGAAGTAAGCCTGGAACTCAGGGCTTCCTGGTTAAAGAAATCCAAGCCCTAGGCTGAACCCTAACCCTAACCCTAGGCAGATAAATCAGCCTAGGTATAGGGATGGTGCCAAGGAAAAAGCTGTGAAAGCTGCCATGTTGTTGCACTTTTGTACTCCCCTTGGGATGCCTTGAACAGCTGCAGTGTGCCTGGAGCTAAGGGCTTCCTAGTTTTAAAAATCCTAGCCCTAGGCCTAAGCCTAACAGTAACCCTGGGAAGGGAAATCAGCCTGGTGTTAGGCTTCTTGCCAAGGAAAAAGCCGTGAAAGCAGCCATGTTGTGGCACTTTTGCACTCCCTTTTGGATGCCTTTCACAGCTCCAGTGTGCCTGGAACTCAGGGCTTCCTGATTTTAAAAATCCTAGCCCTAGGCCGAACCTCAACCCTAAGACGAGAAAGGCAAATCAGCCAGGAATTAGGCATGTCCCCAAGGAAAAAGCTGTGGAGGCAGGCATGTTGTGGTACTTTTGCGCTCTTCTTGGCTAGTCCTTCGCAGCTGCTGTGTTCTTGGAACTCAGGGCTTTCTGGTTAATAGAACCCTTACCCTAGGCGTAACTCAAACCTTAACCCTAGGAAGGAAAATCAGCCTATGGTTCGGGATGCTCTCATGGAAATATCAGTGGCGGCAGCCAAGTTGTGTAACTTTTGCGCTCCCCCTGGGATGCCTTTCGCAGCTGCAGTGTGCCTGGAGCCCAGGGCTTCCTGGTTTTAAAAGTCCTAGGCCTAAGCCTAACAGTAACCCTAGGAAGGTAAATCAGCCGGGTATTAGGGTTCTTCCTAAGGGAAAAGCCGTGAAAGCAGCCATGTTGTGGCACTTCTGCACTCCCTTTGGGATGCCTTTGGCAGATGAAGTAAGCCTGGAACTCAGGGCTTCCTGGTTAAAGAAATCCAAGCCCTAGGCTGAACCTTAACCCTAACCCTAACCCTAACCCTAACCCTAGGCAGATAAATCAGCCTAGGTATAGGGATGGTGCCAAGGAAAAAGCTGTGAAAGCTGCCATGTTGTTGCACTTTTGTACTCCCCTTGGGATGCCTTGAACAGCTGCAGTGTGCCTGGAGCTAAGGGCTTCCTAGTTTTAAAAATCCTAGCCCTAGGCCTAAGCCTAACAGTAACCCTGGGAAGGGAAATCAGCCTGGTGTTAGGCTTCTTGCCAAGGAAAAAGCCGTGAAAGCAGCCATGTTGTGGCACTTTTGCACTCCCTTTTGGATGCCTTTCACAGCTCCAGTGTGCCTGGAACTCAGGGCTTCCTGATTTTAAAAATCCTAGCCCTAGGCTGAACCCTAACCCTAACCCTAGGCAGATAAATCAGCCTAGGTATAGGGATGGTGCCAAGGAAAAAGCTGTGAAAGCTGCCATGTTGTTGCACTTTTGTACTCCCCTTGGGATGCCTTGAACAGCTGCAGTGTGCCTGGAGCTAAGGGCTTCCTAGTTTTAAAAATCCTAGCCCTAGGCCTAAGCCTAACAGTAACCCTGGGAAGGGAAATCAGCCTGGTGTTAGGCTTCTTGCCAAGGAAAAAGCCGTGAAAGCAGCCATGTTGTGGCACTTTTGCACTCTATTTTGGATGCCTTTCACAGCTCCAGTGTGCCTGGAACTCAGGGCTTCCTGATTTTAAAAATCCTAGCCCTAGGCTGAACCCCAGCCCTAAGACGAGAAAGGCAAATCAGCCAGGAATTAGGCATGTCCCCAAGGAAAAAGCTGTGGAGGCAGGCATGTTGTGGTACTTTTGCGCTCTTCTTGGCTAGTCCTTCGCAGCTGCTGTGTTCTTGGAACTCAGGGCTTTCTGGTTAATAGAACCCTTACCCTAGGCGTAACTCAAACCTTAACCCTAGGAAGGAAAATCAGCCTATGGTTCGGGATGCTCTCGTGGAAATATCAGTGGTGGCAGCCAAGTTGCGTCACTTTTGCGCTCCCCTTGGGATGCCTTTCGCAGCTGCAGTGTGCCTGGAGCCCAGGGCTTCCTGGTTTTAAAAGTCCTAGGCCTAAGCCTAACAGTAACCCTAGGAAGGTAAATCAGCCGGGTATTAGGGTTCTTCCTAAGGGAAAAGCCGTGAAAGCAGCCATGTTGAGGCACTTCTGCACTCCCTTTGGGATGCCTTTGGCAGATGAAGTAAGCCTGGAACTCAGGGCTTCCTGGTTAAAGAAATCCAAGCCCTAGGCTGAACCCTAACCCTAACCCTAGGCAGATAAATCAGCCTAGGTATAGGGATGGTGCCAAGGAAAAAGCTGTGAAAGCTGCCATGTTGTTGCACTTTTGTACTCCCCTTGGGATGCCTTGAACAGCTGCAGTGTGCCTGGAGCTAAGGGCTTCCTAGTTTTAAAAATCCTAGCCCTAGGCCTAAGCCTAACAGTAACCCTGGGAAGGGAAATCAGCCTGGTGTTAGGCTTCTTGCCAAGGAAAAAGCCGTGAAAGCAGCCATGTTGTGGCACTTTTGCACTCCCTTTTGGATGCCTTTCACAGCTCCAGTGTGCCTGGAACTCAGGGCTTCCTGATTTTGAAAATCCTAGCCCTAGGCTGAACCCTAACCCTAACCCTAGGCAGATAAATCAGCCTAGGTATAGGGATGGTGCCAAGGAAAAAGCTGTGAAAGCTGCCATGTTGTTGCACTTTTGTACTCCCCTTGGGATGCCTTGAACAGCTGCAGTGCGCCTGGAGCTAAGGGCTTCCTAGTTTTAAAATTCCTAGCCCTAGGCCTAAGCCTAACAGTAACCTTGGGAAGGGAAATCAGCCTGGTGTTAGGCTTCTTGCCAAGGAAAAAGCCGTGAAAGCAGCCATGTTGTGGCACTTTTGCACTCCCTTTTGGACGCCTTTCACAGCTCCAGTGTGCCTGGAACTCAGGGCTTCCTGATTTTAAAAATCCTAGCCCTAGGCTGAACCCTAACCCTAACCCTAGGCAGATAAATCAGCCTAGGTATAGGGATGGTGCCAAGGAAAAAGCTGTGAAAGCTGCCATGTTGTTGCACTTTTGTACTCCCCTTGGGATGCCTTGAACAGCTGCAGTGTGCCTGGAGCTAAGGGCTTCCTAGTTTTAAAAATCCTAGCCCTAGGCCTAAGCCTAACAGTAACCCTGGGAAGGGAAATCAGCCTGGTGTTAGGCTTCTTGCCAAGGAAAAAGCCGTGAAAGCAGCCATGTTGTGGCATTTTTGCACTCCCTTTTGGATGCCTTTCACAGCTCCAGTGTGCCTGGAACTCAGGGCTTCCTGATTTTAAAAATCCTAGCCCTAGGCCGAACCCCAGCCCTAAGACGAGAAAGGCAAATCAGCCAGGAATTAGGCATGTCCCCAAGGAAAAAGCTGTGGAGGCAGGCATGTTGTGGTACTTTTGCGCTCTTCTTGGGTAGTCCTTCGCAGCTGCTGTGTTCTTGGAACTCAGGGCTTTCTGGTTAATAGAACCCTTACCCTAGGCGTAACTCAAACCTTAAGCCTAGGAAGGAAAATCAGCCTATGGTTCGGGATGCTCTCATGGAAATATCAGTGGTGGCAGCCAAGTTGTGTCACTTTTGCGCTCCCCTTGGGATGCCTGTCGCAGCTGCAGTGTGCCTGGAGCCCAGGGCTTCCTGGTTTTAAAAGTCCTAGGCCTAAGCCTAACAGTAACCCTAGGAAGGTAAATCAGCCGGGTATTAGGGTTCTTCCTAAGGGAAAAGCCGTGAAAGCAGCCATCTTGAGGCACTTCTGCACTCCCTTTGGGATGCCTTTGGCAGATGAAGTAAGCCTGGAACTCAGGGCTTCCTGGTTAAAGAAATCCAAGCCCTAGGCTGAACCCTAACCCTAACCCTAGGCAGATAAATCAGCCTAGGTATAGGGATGGTGCCAAGGAAAAAGCTGTGAAAGCTGCCATGTTGTTGCACTTTTGTACTCCCCTTGGGATGCCTTGAACAGCTGCAGTGTGCCTGGAGCTAAGGGCTTTCTAGTTTTAAAAATCCTAGCCCTAGGCCTAAGCCTAACAGTAACCCTGGGAAGGGAAATCAGCCTGGTGTTAGGCTTCTTGCCAAGGAAAAAGCCGTGAAAGCAGCCATGTTGTGGCACTTTTGCACTCCCTTTTGGATGCCTTTCACAGCTCCAGTGTGCCTGGAACTCAGGGCTTCCTGATTTTGAAAATCCTAGCCCTAGGCTGAACCCTAACCCTAACCCTAGGCAGATAAATCAGCCTAGGTATAGGGATGGTGCCAAGGAAAAAGCTGTGAAAGCTGCCATGTTGTTGCACTTTTGTACTCCCCTTGGGATGCCTTGAACAGCTGCAGTGCGCCTGGAGCTAAGGGCTTCCTAGTTTTAAAATTCCTAGCCCTAGGCCTAAGCCTAACAGTAACCTTGGGAAGGGAAATCAGCCTGGTGTTAGGCTTCTTGCCAAGGAAAAAGCCGTGAAAGCAGCCATGTTGTGGCACTTTTGCACTCCCTTTTGGACGCCTTTCACAGCTCCAGTGTGCCTGGAACTCAGGGCTTCCTGATTTTAAAAATCCTAGCCCTAGGCCGAACCCCAGCCCTAAGACGAGAAAGGCAAATCAGCCAGGAATTAGGCATGTCCCCAAGGAAAAAGCTGTGGAGGCAGGCATGTTGTGGTACTTTTGCACTCTTCTTGGCTAGTCCTTCGCAGCTGCTGTGTTCTTGGAACTCAGGGCTTTCTGGTTAATAGATCGCTTACCCTAGGCGTAACTCAAACCTTAAGCCTAGGAAGGAAAATCAGCCTATGGTTCGGGATGCTCTCATGGAAATATCAGTGGTGGCAGCCAAGTTGCGTCACTTTTGCGCTCCCCTTGGGATGCCTTTCGCAGCTGCAGTGTGCCTGGAGCTCAGGGCTTCCTGGTTTTAAAAGTCCTAGGCCTAAGCCTAACAGTAACCCTAGGAAGGTAAATCAGCCGGGTATTAGGGTTCTTCCTAAGGGAAAAGCCGTGAAAGCAGCCATCTTGAGGCACTTCTGCACTCCCTTTGGGATGCCTTTGGCAGATGAAGTAAGCCTGGAACTCAGGGCTTCCTGGTTAAAGAAATCCAAGCCCTAGGCTGAACCCTAACCCTAACCCTAGGCAGATAAATCAGCCTAGGTATAGGGATGGTGCCAAGGAAAAAGCTGTGAAAGCTGCCATGTTGTTGCACTTTTGTACTCCCCTTGGGATGCCTTGAACAGCTGCAGTGTGCCTGGAGCTAAGGGCTTCCTAGTTTTAAAAATCCTAGCCCTAGGCCTAAGCCTAACAGTAACCCTGGGAAGGTAAATCAGCCTGGTGTTAGGCTTCTTGCCAAGGAAAAAGCCGTGAAAGCAGCCATGTTGTGGCACTTTTGCACTCCCTTTTGGATGCCTTTCACAGCTCCAGTGTGCCTGGAACTCAGGGCTTCCTGATTTTAAAAATCCTAGCCCTAGGCCGAACCTCAACCCTAAGACGAGAAAGGCAAATCAGCCAGGAATTAGGCATGTCCCCAAGGAAAAAGCTGTGGAGGCAGGCATGTTGTGGTACTTTTGCGCTCTTCTTGGGTAGTCCTTCGCAGCTGCTGTGTTCTTGGAACTCAGGGCTTTCTGGTTAATAGAACCCTTACCCTAGGCGTAACTCAAACCTTACGCCTAGGAAGGAAAATCAGCCTATGGTTCGGGATGCTCTCATGGAAATATCAGTGGCGGCAGCCAAGTTGTGTAACTTTTGCGCTCCCCCTGGGATGCCTTTCGCAGCTGCAGTGTGCCTGGAGCCCAGGGCTTCCTGGTTTTAAAAGTCCTAGGCCTAAGCCTAACAGTAACCCTAGGAAGGTAAATCAGCCGGGTATTAGGGTTCTTCCTAAGGGAAAAGCCGTGAAAGCAGCCATGTTGTGGCACTTCTGCACTCCCTTTGGGATGCCTTTGGCAGATGAAGTAAGCCTGGAACTCAGGGCTTCCTGGTTAAAGAAATCCAAGCCCTAGGCTGAACCCTAACCCTAACCCTAACCCTAACCCTAACCCTAACCCTAGGCAGATAAATCAGCCTAGGCATAGGGATGGTGCCAAGGAAAAAGCTGTGAAAGCTGCCATGTTGTTGCACTTTTGTACTCCCCTTGGGATGCCTTGAACAGCTGCAGTGTGCCTGGAGCTAAGGGCTTCCTAGTTTTAAAAATCCTAGCCCTAGGCCTAAGCCTAACAGTAACCCTGGGAAGGGAAATCAGCCTGGTGTTAGGCTTCTTGCCAAGGAAAAAGCCGTGAAAGCAGCCATGTTGTGGCACTTTTGCACTCCCTTTTGGATGCCTTTCACAGCTCCAGTGTGCCTGGAACTCAGGGCTTCCTGATTTTAAAAATCCTAGCCCTAGGCTGAACCCTAACCCTAACCCTAGGCAGATAAATCAGCCTAGGTATAGGGATGGTGCCAAGGAAAAAGCTGTGAAAGCTGCCATGTTGTTGCACTTTTGTACTCCCCTTGGGATGCCTTGAACAGCTGCAGTGTGCCTGGAGCTAAGGGCTTCCTAGTTTTAAAAATCCTAGCCCTAGGCCTAAGCCTAACAGTAACCCTGGGAAGGGAAATCAGCCTGGTGTTAGGCTTCTTGCCAAGGAAAAAGCCGTGAAAGCAGCCATGTTGTGGCACTTTTGCACTCCCTTTTGGATGCCTTTCACAGCTCCAGTGTGCCTGGAACTCAGGGCTTCCTGATTTTAAAAATCCTAGCCCTAGGCTGAACCCCAACCCTAAGACGAGAAAGGCAAATCAGCCAGGAATTAGGCATGTCCCCAAGGAAAAAGCTGTGGAGGCAGGCATGTTGTGGTACTTTTGCGCTCTTCTTGGCTAGTCCTTCGCAGCTGCTGTGTTCTTGGAACTCAGGGCTTTCTGGTTAATAGAACCCTTACCCTAGGCGTAACTCAAACCTTAAGCCTAGGAAGGAAAATCAGCCTATGGTTCGGGATGCTCTCGTGGAAATATCAGTGGTGGCAGCCAAGTTGCGTCACTTTTGCGCTCCCCTTGGGATGCCTTTCGCAGCTGCAGTGTGCCTGGAGCCCAGGGCTTCCTGGTTTTAAAAGTCCTAGGCCTAAGCCTAACAGTAACCCTAGGAAGGTAAATCAGCCGGGTATTAGGGTTCTTCCTAAGGGAAAAGCCGTGAAAGCAGCCATGTTGAGGCACTTCTGCACTCCCTTTGGGATGCCTTTGGCAGATGAAGTAAGCCTGGAACTCAGGGCTTCCTGGTTAAAGAAATCCAAGCCCTAGGCTGAACCCTAACCCTAACCCTAGGCAGATAAATCAGCCTAGGTATAGGGATGGTGCCAAGGAAAAAGCTGTGAAAGCTGCCATGTTGTTGCACTTTTGTACTCCCCTTGGGATGCCTTGAACAGCTGCAGTGTGCCTGGAGCTAAGGGCTTCCTAGTTTTAAAAATCCTAGCCCTAGGCCTAAGCCTAACAGTAACCCTGGGAAGGGAAATCAGCCTGGTGTTAGGCTTCTTGCCAAGGAAAAAGCCGTGAAAGCAGCCATGTTGTGGCACTTTTGCACTCCCTTTTGGATGCCTTTCACAGCTCCAGTGTGCCTGGAACTCAGGGCTTCCTGATTTTGAAAATCCTAGCCCTAGGCTGAACCCTAACCCTAACCCTAGGCAGATAAATCAGCCTAGGTATAGGGATGGTGCCAAGGAAAAAGCTGTGAAAGCTGCCATGTTGTTGCACTTTTGTACTCCCCTTGGGATGCCTTGAACAGCTGCAGTGCGCCTGGAGCTAAGGGCTTCCTAGTTTTAAAAATCCTAGCCCTAGGCCTAAGCCTAACAGTAACCTTGGGAAGGGAAATCAGCCTGGTGTTAGGCTTCTTGCCAAGGAAAAAGCCGTGAAAGCAGCCATGTTGTGGCACTTTTGCACTCCCTTTTGGACGCCTTTCACAGCTCCAGTGTGCCTGGAACTCAGGGCTTCCTGATTTTAAAAATCCTAGCCCTAGGCTGAACCCTAACCCTAACCCTAGGCAGATAAATCAGCCTAGGTATAGGGATGGTGCCAAGGAAAAAGCTGTGAAAGCTGCCATGTTGTTGTACTTTTGTACTCCCCTTGGGATGCCTTGAACAGCTGCAGTGTGCCTGGAGCTAAGGGCTTCCTAGTTTTAAAAATCCTAGACCTAGGCCTAAGCGTAACAGTAACCCTGGGAAGGGAAATCAGCCTGGTGTTAGGCTTCTTGCCAAGGAAAAAGCCGTGAAAGCAGCCATGTTGTGGCACTTTTGCACTCCCTTTTGGATGCCTTTCACAGCTCCAGTGTGCCTGGAACTCAGGGCTTCCTGATTTTACAAATCCTAGCCCTAGGCTGAACCCTAACCCTAACCCTAGGCAGATAAATCAGCCTAGGTATAGGGATGGTGCCAAGGAAAAAGCTGTGAAAGCTGCCGTGTTGTTGCACTTTTGTACTCCCCTTGGGATGCCTTGAACAGCTGCAGTGTGCCTGGAGCTAAGGGCTTCCTAGTTTTAAAAATCCTAGCCCTAGGCCTAAGCCTAACAGTAACCCTGGGAAGGGAAATCAGCCTGGTGTTAGGCTTCTTGCCAAGGAAAAAGCCATGAAAGCAGCCATGTTGTGGCACTTTTGCACTCCCTTTTGGATGCCTTTCACAGCTCCAGTGTGCCTGGAACTCAGGGCTTCCTGATTTTAAAAATCCTAGCCCTAGGCCGAACCCCAGCCCTAAGACGAGAAAGGCAAATCAGCCAGGAATTAGGCATGTCCCCAAGGAAAAAGCTGTGGAGGCAGGCATGTTGTGGTACTTTTGCACTCTTCTTGGCTAGTCCTTCGCAGCTGCTGTGTTCTTGGAACTCAGGGCTTTCTGGTTAATAGATCGCTTACCCTAGGCGTAACTCAAACCTTAAGCCTAGGAAGGAAAATCAGCCTATGGTTCGGGATGCTCTCATGGAAATATCAGTGGTGGCAGCCAAGTTGCGTCACTTTTGCGCTCCCCTTGGGATGCCTTTCGCAGCTGCAGTGTGCCTGGAGCCCAGGGCTTCCTGGTTTTAAAAGTCCTAGGCCTAAGCCTAACAGTAACCCTAGGAAGGTAAATCAGCCGGGTATTAGGGTTCTTCCTAAGGGAAAAGCCGTGAAAGCAGCCATCTTGAGGCACTTCTGCACTCCCTTTGGGATGCCTTTGGCAGATGAAGTAAGCCTGGAACTCAGGGCTTCCTGGTTAAAGAAATCCAAGCCCTAGGCTGAACCCTAACCCTAACCCTAGGCAGATAAATCAGCCTAGGTATAGGGATGGTGCCAAGGAAAAAGCTGTGAAAGCTGCCATGTTGTTGCACTTTTGTACTCCCCTTGGGATGCCTTGAACAGCTGCAGTGTGCCTGGAGCTAAGGGCTTCCTAGTTTTAAAAATCCTAGCCCTAGGCCTAAGCCTAACAGTAACCCTGGGAAGGTAAATCAGCCTGGTGTTAGGCTTCTTGCCAAGGAAAAAGCCGTGAAAGCAGCCATGTTGTGGCACTTTTGCACTCCCTTTTGGATGCCTTTCACAGCTCCAGTGTGCCTGGAACTCAGGGCTTCCTGATTTTAAAAATCCTAGCCCTAGGCCGAACCTCAACCCTAAGACGAGAAAGGCAAATCAGCCAGGAATTAGGCATGTCCCCAAGGAAAAAGCTGTGGAGGCAGGCATGTTGTGGTACTTTTGCGCTCTTCTTGGGTAGTCCTTCGCAGCTGCTGTGTTCTTGGAACTCAGGGCTTTCTGGTTAATAGAACCCTTACCCTAGGCGTAACTCAAACCTTAAGCCTAGGAAGGAAAATCAGCCTATGGTTCGGGATGCTCTCATGGAAATATCAGTGGCGGCAGCCAAGTTGTGTAACTTTTGCGCTCCCCCTGGGATGCCTTTCGCAGCTGCAGTGTGCCTGGAGCCCAGGGCTTCCTGGTTTTAAAAGTCCTAGGCCTAAGCCTAACAGTAACCCTAGGAAGGTAAATCAGCCGGGTATTAGGGTTCTTCCTAAGGGAAAAGCCGTGAAAGCAGCCATGTTGTGGCACTTCTGCACTCCCTTTGGGATGCCTTTGGCAGATGAAGTAAGCCTGGAACTCAGGGCTTCCTGGTTAAAGAAATCCAAGCCCTAGGCTGAACCCTAACCCTAACCCTAACCCTAACCCTAACCCTAACCCTAGGCAGATAAATCAGCCTAGGCATAGGGATGGTGCCAAGGAAAAAGCTGTGAAAGCTGCCATGTTGTTGCACTTTTGTACTCCCCTTGGGATGCCTTGAACAGCTGCAGTGTGCCTGGAGCTAAGGGCTTCCTAGTTTTAAAAATCATAGCCCTAGGCCTAAGCCTAACAGTAACCCTGGGAAGGGAAATCAGCCTGGTGTTAGGCTTCTTGCCAAGGAAAAAGCCGTGAAAGCAGCCATGTTGTGGCACTTTTGCACTCCCTTTTGGATGCCTTTCACAGCTCCAGTGTGCCTGGAACTCAGGGCTTCCTGATTTTAAAAATCCTAGCCCTAGGCTGAACCCTAACCCTAACCCTAGGCAGATAAATCAGCCTAGGTATAGGGATGGTGCCAAGGAAAAAGCTGTGAAAGCTGCCATGTTGTTGCACTTTTGTACTCCCCTTGGGATGCCTTGAACAGCTGCAGTGTGCCTGGAGCTAAGGGCTTCCTAGTTTTAAAAATCCTAGCCCTAGGCCTAAGCCTAACAGTAACCCTGGGAAGGGAAATCAGCCTGGTGTTAGGCTTCTTGCAAAGGAAAAAGCCGTGAAAGCAGCCATGTTGTGGCACTTTTGCACTCCCTTTTGGATGCCTTTCACAGCTCCAGTGTGCCTGGAACTCAGGGCTTCCTGATTTTAAAAATCCTAGCCCTAGGCTGAACCCCAGCCCTAAGACGAGAAAGGCAAATCAGCCAGGAATTAGGCATGTCCCCAAGGAAAAACCTGTGGAGGCAGGCATGTTGTGGTACTTTTGCGCTCTTCTTGGCTAGTCCTTCGCAGCTGCTGTGTTCTTGGAACTCAGGGCTTTCTGGTTAATAGAACCCTTACCCTAGGCGTAACTCAAACCTTAAGCCTAGGAAGGAAAATCAGCCTATGGTTCGGGATGCTCTCGTGGAAATATCAGTGGTGGCAGCCAAGTTGCGTCACTTTTGCGCTCACCTTGGGATGCCTTTCGCAGCTGCAGTGTGCCTGGAGCCCAGGGCTTCCTGGTTTTAAAAGTCCTAGGCCTAAGCCTAACAGTAACCCTAGGAAGGTAAATCAGCCGGGTATTAGGGTTCTTCCTAAGGGAAAAGCCGTGAAAGCAGCCATGTTGTGGCACTTCTGCACTCCCTTTGGGATGCCTTTGGCAGATGAAGTAAGCCTGGAACTCAGGGCTTCCTGGTTAAAGAAATCCAAGCCCTAGGCTGAACCCTAACCCTAACCCTAGGCAGATAAATCAGCCTAGGTATAGGGATGGTGCCAAGGAAAAAGCTGTGAAAGCTGCCATGTTGTTGCACTTTTGTACTCCCCTTGGGATGCCTTGAACAGCTGCAGTGTGCCTGGAGCTAAGGGCTTCCTAGTTTTAAAAATCCTAGCCCTAGGCCTAAGCCTAACAGTAACCCTGGGAAGGGAAATCAGCCTGGTGTTAGGCTTCTTGCCAAGGAAAAAGCCGTGAAAGCAGCCATGTTGTGGCACTTTTGCACTCCCTTTTGGATGCCTTTCACAGCTCCAGTGTGCCTGGAACTCAGGGCTTCCTGATTTTGAAAATCCTAGCCCTAGGCTGAACCCTAACCCTAACCCTAGGCAGATAAATCAGCCTAGGTATAGGGATGGTGCCAAGGAAAAAGCTGTGAAAGCTGCCATGTTGTTGCACTTTTGTACTCCCCTTGGGATGCCTTGAACAGCTGCAGTGCGCCTGGAGCTAAGGGCTTCCTAGTTTTAAAAATCCTAGCCCTAGGCCTAAGCCTAACAGTAACCTTGGGAAGGGAAATCAGCCTGGTGTTAGGCTTCTTGCCAAGGAAAAAGCCGTGAAAGCAGCCATGTTGTGGCACTTTTGCACTCCCTTTTGGACGCCTTTCACAGCTCCAGTGTGCCTGGAACTTAGGGCTTCCTGATTTTAAAAATCCTAGCCCTAGGCTGAACCCTAACCCTAACCCTAGGCAGATAAATCAGCCTAGGTATAGGGATGGTGCCAAGGAAAAAGCTGTGAAAGCTGCCATGTTGTTGTACTTTCGTACTCCCCTTGGGATGCCTTGAACAGCTGCAGTGTGCCTGGAGCTAAGGGCTTCCTAGTTTTAAAAATCCTAGCCCTAGGCCTAAGCCTAACAGTAACCCTGGGAAGGGAAATCAGCCTGGTGTTAGGCTTCTTGCCAAGGAAAAAGCCGTGAAAGCAGCCATGTTGTGGCACTTTTGCACTCCCTTTTGGATGCCTTTCAGAGCTCCAGTGTGCCTGGAACTCAGGGCTTCCTGATTTTAAAAATCCTAGCCCTAGGCCGAACCCCAAACCTAAGACGAGAAAGGCAAATCAGCCAGGAATTAGGCATGTCCCCAAGGAAAAAGCTGTGGAGGCAGGCATGTTGTGGTACTTTTGCACTCTTCTTGGGTAGTCCTTCGCAGCTGCTGTGTTCTTGGAACTCAGGGCTTTCTGGTTAATAGAACCCTTACCCTAGGCGTAACTCAAACCTTAAGCCTAGGAAGGAAAATCAGCCTATGGTTCGGGATGCTCTCATGGAAATATCAGTGGTGGCAGCCAAGTTGCGTCACTTTTGCGCTCCCCTTGGGATGCCTTTCGCAGCTGCAGTGTGCCTGGAGCCCAGGGCTTCCTGGTTTTAAAAGTCCTAGGCCTAAGCCTAACAGTAACCCTAGGAAGGTAAATCAGCCGGGTATTAGGGTTCTTCCTAAGGGAAAAGCCGTGAAAGCAGCCATGTTGAGGCACTTCTGCACTCCCTTTGGGATGCCTTTGGCAGATGAAGTAAGCCTGGAACTCAGGGCTTCCTGGTTAAAGAAATCCAAGCCCTAGGCTGAACCCTAACCCTAACCCTAGGCAGATAAATCAGCCTAGGTATAGGGATGGTGCCAAGGAAAAAGCTGTGAAAGCTGCCATGTTGTTGCACTTTTGTACTCCCCTTGGGATTCCTTGAACAGCTGCAGTGTGCCTGGAGCTAAGGGCTTCCTAGTTTTAAAAATCCTAGCCCTAGGCCTAAGCCTAACAGTAACCCTGGGAAGGGAAATCAGCCTGGTGTTAGGCTTCTTGCCAAGGAAAAAGCCGTGAAAGCAGCCATGTTGTGGCACTTTTGCACTCCCTTTTGGATGCCTTTCACAGCTCCAGTGTGCCTGGAATTCAGGGCTTCCTGATTTTAAAAATCCTAGCCCTAGGCCGAACCTCAACCCTAAGACGAGAAAGGCAAATCAGCCAGGAATTAGGCATGTCCCCAAGGAAAAAGCTGTGGAGGCAGGCATGTTGTGGTACTTTTGTGCTCTTCTTGGGTAGTCCTTCGCAGCTGCTGTGTTCTTGGAACTCAGGGCTTTCTGGTTAATAGAACCCTTACCCTAGGCGTAACTCAAACCTTAAGCCTAGGAAGGAAAATCAGCCTATGGTTCGGGATGCTCTCATGGAAATATCAGTGGCGGCAGCCAAGTTGTGTAACTTTTGCGCTCCCCCTGGGATGCCTTTCGCAGCTGCAGTGTGCCTGGAGCCCAGGGCTTCCTGGTTTTAAAAGTCCTAGGCCTAAGCCTAACAGTAACCCTAGGAAGGTAAATCAGCCGGGTATTAGGGTTCTTCCTAAGGGAAAAGCCGTGAAAGCAGCCATGTTGTGGCACTTCTGCACTCCCTTTGGGATGCCTTTGGCAGATGAAGTAAGCCTGGAACTCAGGGCTTCCTGGTTAAAGAAATCCAAGCCCTAGGCTGAACCCTAACCCTAACCCTAACCCTAACCCTAGGCAGATAAATCAGCCTAGGTATAGGGATGGTGCCAAGGAAAAAGCTGTGAAAGCTGCCATGTTGTTGCACTTTTGTACTCCCCTTGGGATGCCTTGAACCACTGCAGTGTGCCTGGAGCTAAGGGCTTCCTAGTTTTAAAAATCCTAGCCCTAGGCCTAAGCCTAACAGTAACCCTGGGAAGGGAAATCAGCCTGGTGTTAGGCTTCTTGCCAAGGAAAAAGCCGTGAAAGCAGCCATGTTGTGGCACTTTTGCACTCCCTTTTGGATGCCTTTCACAGCTGCAGTGTGCCTGGAACTCAGGGCTTCCTGCTTTTAAAAATCCTAGCCCTAGGCCGAACCCCAACCCTAAGACGAGAAAGGCAAATCAGCCAGGAATTAGGCATGTCCCCAAGGAAAAAGCTGTGGAGGCAGGCATGTTGTGGTACTTTTGCGCTCTTCTTGGCTAGTCCTTCGCAGCTGCTGTGTTCTTGGAACTCAGGGCTTTCTGGTTAATAGAACCCTTACCCTACGCGTAACTCAAACCTTAAGCCTAGGAAGGAAAATCAGCCTATGGTTCGGGATGCTCTCATGGAAATATCAGTGGTGGCAGCCAAGTTGCATCACTTTTGCGCTCCCCTTGGGATGCCTTTCGCAGCTGCAGTGTGCCTGGAGCCCAGGGCTTCCTGGTTTTAAAAGTCCTGGGCCTAAGCCTAACAGTAACCCTAGGAAGGTAAATCAGCCGGGTATTAGGGTTCTTCCTAAGGGAAAAGCCGTGAAAGCAGCCATGTTGTGGCACTTCTGCACTCCCTTTGGGATGCCTTTGGCAGATGAAGTAAGCCTGGAACTCAGGGCTTCCTGGTTAAAGAAATCCAAGCCCTAGGCTGAACCCTAACCCTAACCCTAGGCAGATAAATCAGCCTAGGTATAGGGATGGTGCCAAGGAAAAAGCTGTGAAAGCTGCCATGTTGTTGCACTTTTGTACTCCCCTTGGCATGCCTTGAACAGCTGCAGTGTGCCTGGAGCTAAGGGCTTCCTAGTTTTAAAAATCCTAGCCCTAGGCCTAAGCCTAACAGTAACCCTGGGAAGGGAAATCAGCCTGGTGTTAGGCTTCTTGCCAAGGAAAAAGCCGTGAAAGCAGCCATGTTGTGGCACTTTTGCACTCCCTTTTGGATGCCTTTCACAGCTCCAGTGTGCCTGGAACTCAGGGCTTCCTGATTTTAAAAATCCTAGCCCTAGGCCGAACCCCAACCCTAAGACGAGAAAGGCAAATCAGCCAGGAATTAGGCATGTCCCCAAGGAAAAAGCTGTGGAGGCAGGCATGTTGTGGTACTTTTGCGCTCTTCTTGGGTAGTCCTTCACAGCTGCTGTGTTCTTGGAACTCAGGGCTTCCTGGTTAATAGGACCCTTACCCTAGGCGTAACTCAAACCTTAACCCTAGGAAGGAAAATCAGCCTATGGTTCGGGATGGTCTCATGGAAATATCAGTGGTGGCAGCCAAGTTGCGTCACTTTTGCGCTCCCCTTGGGATGCCTTTCGCAGCTGCAGTGTGCCTGGAGCCCAGGGCTTCCTGGTTTTAAAAGTCCTAGGCCTAAGCCTAACAGTAACCCTAGGAAGGTAAATCAGCCGGGTATTAGGGTTCTTCCTAAGGGAAAAGCCGTGAAAGCAGCCATGTTGTGGCACTTCTGCACTCCCTTTGGGATGCCTTTGGCAGATGAAGTAAGCCTGGAACTCAGGGCTTCCTGGTTAAAGAAATCCAAGCCCTAGGCTGAACCCTAACCCTAACCCTAGGCAGATAAATCAGCCTAGGTATAGGGATGGTGCCAAGGAAAAAGCTGTGAAAGCTGCCATGTTGTTGCACTTTTGTACTCCCCTTGGGATGTCTTGAACAGCTGCAGTGTGCCTGGAGCTAAGGGCTTCCTAGTTTTAAAAATCCTAGCCCTAGGCCTAAGCCTAACAGTAACCCTGGGAAGGTCAATCAGCCTGGTGTTAGGCTTCTTGCCAAGGAAAAAGCCGTGAAAGCAGCCATGTTGTGGCACTTTTGCACTCCCTTTTGGATGCCTTTCACAGCTCCAGTGTGCCTGGAACTCAGGGCTTCCTGATTTTAAAAATCCTAGCCCTAGGCCGAACCCCAGCCCTAAGACGAGAAAGGCAAATCAGCCAGGAATGAGGCATGTCCCCAAGGAAAAAGCTGTGGAGGCAGGCATGTTGTGGTACTTTTGCGCTCTTCTTGGGTAGTCCTTCGCAGCTGCTGTGTTCTTGGAACTCAGGGCTTTCTGGTTAATAGAACCCTTACCCTAGGCGTAACTCAAACCTTAAGCCTAGGAAGGAAAATCAGCCTATGGTTCGGGATGGTCTCATGGAAATATCAGTGGTGGCAGCCAAGTTGCGTCACTTTTGCGCTCCCCCTGGGATGCCTTTCGCAGCTGCAGTGTGCCTGGAGCCCAGGGCTTCCTGGTTTTAAAAGTCCTAGGCCTAAGCCTAACAGTAACCCTAGGAAGGGAAATCAGCCGGGTATTAGGGTTCTTCCTAAGGGAAAAGCCGTGAAAGCAGCCATGTTGTGGCACTTCTGCACTCCCTTTGGGATGCCTTTGGCAGATGAAGTAAGCCTGGAACTCAGGGCTTCCTGGTTAAAGAAATCCAAGCCCTAGGCTGAACCCTAACCCTAACCCTAGGCAGATAAATCAGCCTAGGTATAGGGATGGTGCCAAGGAAAAAGCTGTGAAAGCTGCCATGTTGTTGCACTTTTGTACTCCCCTTGGGATGTCTTGAACAGCTGCAGTGTGCCTGGAGCTAAGGGCTTCCTAGTTTTAAAAATCCTAGCCCTAGGCCTAAGCCTAACAGTAACCCTGGGAAGGGAAATCAGCCTGGTGTTAGGCTTCTTGCCAAGGAAAAAGCCGTGAAAGCAGCCATGTTGTGGCACTTTTGCACTCCCTTTTGGATGCCTTTCACAGCTCCAGTGTGCCTGGAACTCAGGGCTTCCTGATTTTAAAAATCCTAGCCCTAGGCCGAACCCCAGCCCTAAGACGAGAAAGGCAAATCAGCCAGGAATGAGGCATGTCCCCAAGGAAAAAGCTGTGGAGGCAGGCATGTTGTGGTACTTTTGCGCTCTTCTTGGGTAGTCCTTCGCAGCTGCTGTGTTCTTGGAACTCAGGGCTTTCTGGTTAATAGAACCCTTACCCTAGGCGTAACTCAAACCTTAAGCCTAGGAAGGAAAATCAGCCTATGGTTCGGGATGCTCTCATGGAAATATCAGTGGTGGCAGCCAAGTTGCGTCACTTTTGCGCTCCCCTTGGGATGCCTTTCGCAGCTGCAGTGTGCCTGGAGCCCAGGGCTTCCTGGTTTTAAAAGTCCTAGGCCTAAGCCTAACAGTAACCCTAGGAAGGTAAATCAGCCGGGTATTAGGGTTCTTCCTAAGGGAAAAGCCGTGAAAGCAGCCATGTTGTGGCACTTCTGCACTCCCTTTGGGATGCCTTTGGCAGATGAAGTAAGCCTGGAACTCAGGGCTTCCTGGTTAAAGAAATCCAAGCCCTAGGCTGAACCCTAACCCTAACCCTAGGCAGATAAATCAGCCTAGGTATAGGGATGGTGCCAAGGAAAAAGCTGTGAAAGCTGCCATGTTGTTGCACTTTTGTACTCCCCTTGGGATGCCTTGAACAGCTGCAGTGTGCCTGGAGCTAAGGGCTTCCTAGTTTTAAAAATCCTAGCCCTAGGCCTAAGCCTAACAGTAACCCTGGGAAGGTCAATCAGCCTGGTGTTAGGCTTCTTGCCAAGGAAAAAGCCGTGAAAGCAGCCATGTTGTGGCACTTTTGCACTCCCTTTTGGATGCCTTTCACAGCTCCAGTGTGCCTGGAACTCAGGGCTTCCTGATTTTAAAAATCCTAGCCCTAGGCCGAACCCCAGCCCTAAGACGAGAAAGGCAAATCAGCCAGGAATTAGGCATGTCCCCAAGGAAAAAGCTGTGGAGGCAGGCATGTTGTGGTACTTTTGCGCTCTTCTTGGGTAGTCCTTCACAGCTGCTGTGTTCTTGGAACTCAGGGCTTTCTGGTTAATAGAACCCTTACCCTAGGCGTAACTCAAACCTTAAGCCTAGGAAGGAAAATCAGCCTATGGTTCGGGATGGTCTCATGGAAATATCAGTGGTGGCAGCCAAGTTGCGTCACTTTTGCGCTCCCCCTGGGATGCCTTTCGCAGCTGCAGTGTGCCTGGAGCCCAGGGCTTCCTGGTTTTAAAAGTCCTAGGCCTAAGCCTAACAGTAACCCTAGGAAGGGAAATCAGCCGGGTATTAGGGTTCTTCCTAAGGGAAAAGCCGTGAAAGCAGCCATGTTGTGGCACTTCTGCACTCCCTTTGGGATGCCTTTGGCAGATGAAGTAAGCCTGGAACTCAGGGCTTCCTGGTTAAAGAAATCCAAGCCCTAGGCTGAACCCTAACCCTAACCCTAGGCAGATAAATCAGCCTAGGTATAGGGATGGTGCCAAGGAAAAAGCTGTGAAAGCTGCCATGTTGTTGCACTTTTGTACTCCCCTTGGGATGTCTTGAACAGCTGCAGTGTGCCTGGAGCTAAGGGCTTCCTAGTTTTAAAAATCCTAGCCCTAGGCCTAAGCCTAACAGTAACCCTGGGAAGGGAAATCAGCCTGGTGTTAGGCTTCTTGCCAAGGAAAAAGCCGTGAAAGCAGCCATGTTGTGGCACTTTTGCACTCCCTTTTGGATGCCTTTCACAGCTCCAGTGTGCCTGGAACTCAGGGCTTCCTGATTTTAAAAATCCTAGCCCTAGGCCGAACCCCAGCCCTAAGACGAGAAAGGCAAATCAGCCAGGAATGAGGCATGTCCCCAAGGAAAAAGCTGTGGAGGCAGGCATGTTGTGGTACTTTTGCGCTCTTCTTGGGTAGTCCTTCGCAGCTGCTGTGTTCTTGGAACTCAGGGCTTTCTGGTTAATAGAACCCTTACCCTAGGCGTAACTCAAACCTTAAGCCTAGGAAGGAAAATCAGCCTATGGTTCGGGATGCTCTCATGGAAATATCAGTGGTGGCAGCCAAGTTGCGTCACTTTTGCGCTCCCCTTGGGATGCCTTTCGCAGCTGCAGTGTGCCTGGAGCCCAGGGCTTCCTGGTTTTAAAAGTCCTAGGCCTAAGCCTAACAGTAACCCTAGGAAGGTAAATCAGCCGGGTATTAGGGTTCTTCCTAAGGGAAAAGCCGTGAAAGCAGCCATGTTGTGGCACTTCTGCACTCCCTTTGGGATGCCTTTGGCAGATGAAGTAAGCCTGGAACTCAGGGCTTCCTGGTTAAAGAAATCCAAGCCCTAGGCTGAACCCTAACCCTAACCCTAGGCAGATAAATCAGCCTAGGTATAGGGATGGTGCCAAGGAAAAAGCTGTGAAAGCTGCCATGTTGTTGCACTTTTGTACTCCCCTTGGGATGCCTTGAACAGCTGCAGTGTGCCTGGAGCTAAGGGCTTCCTAGTTTTAAAAATCCTAGCCCTAGGCCTAAGCCTAACAGTAACCCTGGGAAGGTCAATCAGCCTGGTGTTAGGCTTCTTGCCAAGGAAAAAGCCGTGAAAGCAGCCATGTTGTGGCACTTTTGCACTCCCTTTTGGATGCCTTTCACAGCTCCAGTGTGCCTGGAACTCAGGGCTTCCTGATTTTAAAAATCCTAGCCCTAGGCCGAACCCCAGCCCTAAGACGAGAAAGGCAAATCAGCCAGGAATTAGGCATGTCCCCAAGGAAAAAGCTGTGGAGGCAGGCATGTTGTGGTACTTTTGCGCTCTTCTTGGGTAGTCCTTCACAGCTGCTGTGTTCTTGGAACTCAGGGCTTTCTGGTTAATAGAACCCTTACCCTAGGCGTAACTCAAACCTTAAGCCTAGGAAGGAAAATCAGCCTATGGTTCGGGATGGTCTCATGGAAATATCAGTGGTGGCAGCCAAGTTGCGTCACTTTTGCGCTCCCCCTGGGATGCCTTTCGCAGCTGCAGTGTGCCTGGAGCCCAGGGCTTCCTGGTTTTAAAAGTCCTAGGCCTAAGCCTAACAGTAACCCTAGGAAGGGAAATCAGCCGGGTATTAGGGTTCTTCCTAAGGGAAAAGCCGTGAAAGCAGCCATGTTGTGGCACTTCTGCACTCCCTTTGGGATGCCTTTGGCAGATGAAGTAAGCCTGGAACTCAGGGCTTCCTGGTTAAAGAAATCCAAGCCCTAGGCTGAACCCTAACCCTAACCCTAGGCAGATAAATCAGCCTAGGTATAGGGATGGTGCCAAGGAAAAAGCTGTGAAAGCTGCCATGTTGTTGCACTTTTGTACTCCCCTTGGGATGTCTTGAACAGCTGCAGTGTGCCTGGAGCTAAGGGCTTCCTAGTTTTAAAAATCCTAGCCCTAGGCCTAAGCCTAACAGTAACCCTGGGAAGGGAAATCAGCCTGGTGTTAGGCTTCTTGCCAAGGAAAAAGCCGTGAAAGCAGCCATGTTGTGGCACTTTTGCACTCCCTTTTGGATGCCTTTCACAGCTCCAGTGTGCCTGGAACTCAGGGCTTCCTGATTTTAAAAATCCTAGCCCTAGGCCGAACCCCAGCCCTAAGACGAGAAAGGCAAATCAGCCAGGAATGAGGCATGTCCCCAAGGAAAAAGCTGTGGAGGCAGGCATGTTGTGGTACTTTTGCGCTCTTCTTGGGTAGTCCTTCGCAGCTGCTGTGTTCTTGGAACTCAGGGCTTTCTGGTTAATAGAACCCTTACCCTAGGCGTAACTCAAACCTTAAGCCTAGGAAGGAAAATCAGCCTATGGTTCGGGATGCTCTCATGGAAATATCAGTGGTGGCAGCCAAGTTGCGTCACTTTTGCGCTCCCCTTGGGATGCCTTTCGCAGCTGCAGTGTGCCTGGAGCCCAGGGCTTCCTGGTTTTAAAAGTCCTAGGCCTAAGCCTAACAGTAACCCTAGGAAGGTAAATCAGCCGGGTATTAGGGTTCTTCCTAAGGGAAAAGCCGTGAAAGCAGCCATGTTGTGGCACTTCTGCACTCCCTTTGGGATGCCTTTGGCAGATGAAGTAAGCCTGGAACTCAGGGCTTCCTGGTTAAAGAAATCCAAGCCCTAGGCTGAACCCTAACCCTAACCCTAGGCAGATAAATCAGCCTAGGTATAGGGATGGTGCCAAGGAAAAAGCTGTGAAAGCTGCCATGTTGTTGCACTTTTGTACTCCCCTTGGGATGCCTTGAACAGCTGCAGTGTGCCTGGAGCTAAGGGCTTCCTAGTTTTAAAAATCCTAGCCCTAGGCCTAAGCCTAACAGTAACCCTGGGAAGGGAAATCAGCCTGGTGTTAGGCTTCTTGCCAAGGAAAAAGCCGTGAAAGCAGCCATGTTGTGGCACTTTTGCACTCCCTTTTGGATGCCTTTCACAGCTCCAGTGTGCCTGGAACTCAGGGCTTCCTGATTTTAAAAATCCTAGCCCTAGGCCGAACCCCAACCCTAAGACGAGAAAGGCAAATCAGCCAGGAATTAGGCATGTCCCCAAGGAAAAAGCTGTGGAGGCAGGCATGTTGTGGTACTTTTGCGCTCTTCTTGGCTAGTCCTTCGCAGCTGCTGTGTTCTTGGAACTCATGGCTTTCTGGTTAATAGAACCCTTACCCTAGGCGTAACTCAAACCTTAACCCTAGGAAGGAAAATCAGCCTATGGTTCGGGATGGTCTCATGGAAATATCAGTGGTGGCAGCCAAGTTGCGTCACTTTTGCGCTCCCCTTGGGATGCCTTTCGCAGCTGCAGTGTGCCTGGAGCCCAGGGCTTCCTGGTTTTAATAGTCCTAGGCCTAAGCCTAACAGTAACCCTAGGAAGGTAAATCAGCCGGGTATTAGGGTTCTTCCTAAGGGAAAAGCCGTGAAAGCAGCCATGTTGTGGCACTTCTGCACTCCCTTTGGGATGCCTTTGGCAGATGAAGTAAGCCTGGAACTCAGGGCTTCCTGGTTAAAGAAATCCAAGCCCTAGGCTGAACCCTAACCCTAACCCTAGGCAGATAAATCAGCCTAGGTATAGGGATGGTGCCAAGGAAAAAGCTGTGAAAGCTGCCATGTTGTTGCACTTTTGTACTCCCCTTGGGATGCCTTGAACAGCTGCAGTGTGCCTGGAGCTAAGGGCTTCCTAGTTTTAAAAATCCTAGCCCTAGGCCTAAGCCTAACAGTAACCCTGGGAAGGGAAATCAGCCTGGTGTTAGGCTTCTTGCCAAGGAAAAAGCCGTGAAAGCAGCCATGTTGTGGCACTTTTGCACTCCCTTTTGGATGCCTTTCACAGCTCCAGTGTGCCTGGAACTCAGGGCTTCCTGATATTAAAAATCCTAGCCCTAGGCCGAACCCCAACCCTAAGACGAGAAAGGCAAATCAGCCAGGAATTAGGCATGTCCCCAAGGAAAAAGCTGTGGAGGCAGGCATGTTGTGGTACTTTTGCGCTCTTCTTGGCTAGTCCTTCGCAGCTGCTGTGTTCTTGGAACTCATGGCTTTCTGGTTAATAGAACCCTTACCCTAGGCGTAACTCAAACCTTAACCCTAGGAAGGAAAATCAGCCTATGGTTCGGGATGGTCTCATGGAAATATCAGTGGTGGCAGCCAAGTTGCGTCACTTTTGCGCTCCCCTTGGGATGCCTTTCGCAGCTGCAGTGTGCCTGGAGCCCAGGGCTTCCTGGTTTTAATAGTCCTAGGCCTAAGCCTAACAGTAACCCTAGGAAGGTAAATCAGCCGGGTATTAGGGTTCTTCCTAAGGGAAAAGCCGTGAAAGCAGCCATGTTGTGGCACTTCTGCACTCCCTTTGGGATGCCTTTGGCAGATGAAGTAAGCCTGGAACTCAGGGCTTCCTGGTTAAAGAAATCCAAGCCCTAGGCTGAACCCTAACCCTAACCCTAGGCAGATAAATCAGCCTAGGTATAGGGATGGTGCCAAGGAAAAAGCTGTGAAAGCTGCCATGTTGTTGCACTTTTGTACTCCCCTTGGGATGCCTTGAACAGCTGCAGTGTGCCTGGAGCTAAGGGCTTCCTAGTTTTAAAAATCCTAGCCCTAGGCCTAAGCCTAACAGTAACCCTGGGAAGGGAAATCAGCCTGGTGTTAGGCTTCTTGCCAAGGAAAAAGCCGTGAAAGCAGCCATGTTGTGGCACTTTTGCACTCCCTTTTGGATGCCTTTCACAGCTCCAGTGTGCCTGGAACTCAGGGCTTCCTGATTTTAAAAATCCTAGCCCTAGGCCGAACCCCAACCCTAAGACGAGAAAGGCAAATCAGCCAGGAATTAGGCATGTCCCCAAGGAAAAAGCTGTGGAGGCAGGCATGTTGTGGTACTTTTGCATTCTTCTTGGCTAGTCCTTCGCAGCTGCTGTGTTCTTGGAACTCAGGGCTTTCTGGTTAATAGAACCCTTACCCTAGGCGTAACTCAAACCTTAAGCCTAGGAAGGAAAATCAGCCTATGGTTCGGGATGCTCTCATGGAAATATCAGTGGTGGCAGCCAAGTTGCGTCACTTTTGCGCTCCCCTTGGGATGCCTTTCGCAGCTGCAGTGTGCCTGGAGCCCAGGGCTTCCTGGTTTTAAAAGTCCTAGGCCTAAGCCTAACAGTAACCCTAGGAAGGTAAATCAGCCGGGTATTAGGGTTCTTCCTAAGGGAAAAGCCGTGAAAGCAGCCATGTTGTGGCACTTCTGCACTCCCTTTGGGATGCCTTTGGCAGATGAAGTAAGCCTGGAACTCAGGGCTTCCTGGTTAAAGAAATCCAAGCCCTAGGCTGAACCCTAACCCTAACCCTAGGCAGATAAATCAGCCTAGGTATAGGGATGGTGCCAAGGAAAAAGCTGTGAAAGCTGCCATGTTGTTGCACTTTTGTACTCCCCTTGGGATGCCTTGAACAGCTGCAGTGTGCCTGGAGCTAAGGGCTTCCTAGTTTTAAAAATCCTAGCCCTAGGCCTAAGCCTAACAGTAACCCTGGGAAGGGAAATCAGCCTGGTGTTAGGCTTCTTGCCAAGGAAAAAGCCGTGAAAGCAGCCATGTTGTGGCACTTTTGCACTCCCTTTTGGATGCCTTTCACAGCTCCAGTGTGCCTGGAACTCAGGGCTTCCTGATTTTAAAAATCCTAGCCCTAGGCCGAACCCCAACCCTAAGACGAGAAAGGCAAATCAGCCAGGAATTAGGCATGTCCCCAAGGAAAAAGCTGTGGAGGCAGGTATTTTGTGGTACTTTTGCGCTCTTCTTGGGTAGTCCTTCACAGCTGCTGTGTTCTTGGAACTCAGGGCTTTCTGGTAAATAGAACCCTTACCCTAGGCGTAACTCAAACCTTAAGCCTAGGAAGGAAAATCAGCCTATGGTTCGGGATGCTCTCATGGAAATATCAGTGGTGGCAGCCAAGTTGCGTCACTTTTGCGCTCCCCTTGGGATGCCTTTCGCAGCTGCAGTGTGCCTGGAGCCCAGGGCTTCCTGGTTTTAAAAGTCCTAGGCCTAAGCCTAACAGTAACCCTAGGAAGGTAAATCAGCCGGGTATTAGGGTTCTTCCTAAGGGAAAAGCCGTGAAAGCAGCCATGTTGTGGCACTTCTGCACTCCCTTTGGGATGCCTTTGGCAGATGAAGTAAGCCTGGAACTCAGGGCTTCCTGGTTCAAGAAATCCAAGCCCTAGGCTGAACCCTAACCCTAACCCTAGGCAGATAAATCAGCCTAGGTATAGGGATGGTGCCAAGGAAAAAGCTGTGAAAGCTGCCATGTTGTTGCACTTTTGTACTCCCCTTGGGATGCCTTGAACAGCTGCAGTGTGCCTGGAGCTAAGGGCTTCCTAGTTTTAAAAATCCTAGCCCTAGGCCTAAGCCTAACAGTAACCCTGGGAAGGGAAATCAGCCTGGTGTTAGGCTTCTTGCCAAGGAAAAAGCCGAGAAAGCAGCCATGTTGTGGCACTTTTGCACTCCCTTTTGGATGCCTTTCACAGCTCCAGTGTGCCTGGAACTCAGGGCTTCCTGATTTTAAAAATCCTAGCCCTAGGCCGAACCCCAACCCTAAGACGAGAAAGGCAAATCAGCCAGGAATTAGGCATGTCCCCAAGGAAAAAGCTGTGGAGGCAGGCATGTTGTGGTACTTTTGCGCTCTTCTTGGGTAGTCCTTCGCAGCTGCTGTGTTCTTGGAACTCATGGCTTTCTGGTTAATAGAACCCTTACCCTAGGCGTAACTCAAACCTTAACCCTAGGAAGGAAAATCAGCCTATGGTTCGGGATGCTCTCATGGAAATATCAGTGGTGGCAGCCAAGTTGCGTCACTCTTGCGCTCCCCCTGGGATGCCTTTCGCAGCTGCAGTGTGCCTGGAGCCCAGGGCTTCCTGGTTTTAAAAGTCCTAGGCCTAAGCCTAACAGTAACCCTAGGAAGGTAAATCAGCCGGGTATTAGGGTTCTTCCTAAGGGAAAAGCCGTGAAAGCAGCCATGTTGTGGCACTTCTGCACTCCCTTTGGGATGCCTTTGGCCGATGAAGTAAGCCTGGAACTCAGGGCTTCCTGGTTAAAGAAATCCAAGCCCTAGGCTGAACCCTAACCCTAACCCCAGGCAGATAAATCAGCCTAGGTATAGGGATGGTGCCAAGGAAAAAGCTGTGAAAGCTGCCATGTTGTTGCACTTTTGTACTCCCCTTGGGATGCCTTGAACAGCTGCAGTGTGCCTGGAGCTAAGGGCTTCCTAGTTTTAAAAATCCTAGCCCTAGGCCTAAGCCTAACAGTAACCCTGGGAAGGGAAATCAGCCTGGTGTTAGGCTTCTTGCCAAGGAAAAAGCCGTGAAAGCAGCCATGTTGTGGCACTTTTGCACTCCCTTTTGGATGCCTTGAACAACTGCAGTGTGCCTGGAACTCAGGGCTTCCTGATTTTAAAAATCCTAGCCCTAGGCCGAACCCCAACCCTAAGACGAGAAAGGCAAATCAGCCAGGAATTAGGCATGTCCCCAAGGAAAAAGCTGTGGAGGCAGGCATGTTGTGGTACTTTTGCGCTCTTCTTGGCTAGTCCTTCGCAGCTGCTGTGTTCTTGGAACTCAGGGCTTTCTGGTTAATAGAACCCTTACCCTAGGCGTAACTCAAACCTTAACCCTAGGAAGGAAAATCAGCCTATGGTTCGGGATGCTCTCATGGAAATATCAGTGGTGGCAGCCAAGTTGCGTCACTTTTGCGCTCCCCTTGGGATGCCTTTCGCAGCTGCAGTGTGCCTGGAGCCCAGGGCTTCCTGGTTTTAAAAGTCCTAGGCCTAAGCCTAACAGTAACCCTAGGAAGGTAAATCAGCCGGGTATTAGGGTTCTTCCTAAGGGAAAAGCCGTGAAAGCAGCCATGTTGTGGCACTTCTGCACTCCCTTTGGGATGCCTTTGGCAGATGAAGTAAGCCTGGAACTCAGGGCTTCCTGGTTAAAGAAATCCAAGCCCTAGGCTGAACCCTAACCCTAACCCTAGGCAGATAAATCAGCCTAGGTATAGGGATGGTGCCAAGGAAAAAGCTGTGAAAGCTGCCATGTTGTTGCACTTTTGTACTCCCCTTGGGATGCCTTGAACAGCTGCAGTGTGCCTGGAGCTAAGGGCTTCCTAGTTTTAAAAATCCTAGCCCTAGGCCTAAGCCTAACAGTAACCCTGGGAAGGCAAATCAGCCTGGTGTTAGGCTTCTTGCCAAGGAAAAAGCCGTGAAAGCA
The DNA here is from genome assembly GCF_027887145.1 of Ammospiza caudacuta. Classification (NCBI taxonomy): domain Eukaryota; kingdom Metazoa; phylum Chordata; class Aves; order Passeriformes; family Passerellidae; genus Ammospiza; species Ammospiza caudacuta. Next base: position 259,178 of record NC_080620.1, read on the forward strand.
GCCATGTTGTGGCACTTTTGCACTCCCTTTTGGATGCCTTTCACAGCTCCAGTGTGCCTGGAACTCAGGGCTTCCTGATTTTAAAAATCCTAGCCCTAGGCCGAACCCCAGCCCTAAGAGGAGAAAGGCAAATCAGCCAGGAATTAGGCATGTCCCCAAGGAAAAAGCTGTGGAGGCAGGCATGTTGTGGTACTTTTGCGCTCTTCTTGGGTAGTCCTTCGCAGCTGCTGTGTTCTTGGAACTCAGGGCTTTCTGGTTAATAGAACCCTTACCCTAGGCGTAACTCAAACCTTAACCCTAGGAAGGAAAATCAGCCTATGGTTCGGGATGCTCTCATGGAAATATCAGTGGTGGCAGCCAAGTTGCGTCACTTTTGCGCTCCCCTTGGGATGCCTTTCGCAGCTGCAGTGTGCCTGGAGCCCAGGGCTTCCTGGTTTTAAAAGTCCTAGGCCTAAGCCTAACAGTAACCCTAGGAAGGTAAATCAGCCGGGTATTAGGGTTCTTCCTAAGGGAAAAGCCGTGAAAGCAGCCATGTTGTGGCACTTCTGCACTCCCTTTGGGATGCCTTTGGCAGATGAAGTAAGCCTGGAACTCAGGGCTTCCTGGTTAAAGAAATCCAAGCCCTAGGCTGAACCCTAACCCTAGGCAGATAAATCAGCCTAGGTATAGGGATGGTGCCAAGGAAAAAGCTGTGAAAGCTGCCATGTTGTTGCACTTTTGTACTCCCCTTGGGATGCCTTGAACAGCTGCAGTGTGCCTGGAGCTAAGGGCTTCCTAGTTTTAAAAATCCTAGCCCTAGGCCTAAGCCTAACAGTAACCCTGGGAAGGGAAATCAGCCTGGTGTTAGGCTTCTTGCCAAGGAAAAAGCCGTGAAAGCAGCCATGTTGTGGCACTTTTGCACTCCCTTTTGGATGCCTTTCACAGCTCCAGTGTGCCTGGAACCCTGGAACTCAGGGCTTCCTGATTTTAAAAATCCTAGCCCTAGGCCGAACCCCAGCCCTAAGACGAGAAAGGCAAATCAGCCAGGAATGAGGCATGTCCCCAAGGAAAAAGCTGTGGAGGCAGGCATGTTGTGGTACTTTTGCGCTCTTCTTGGTTAGTCCTTCGCAGCTGCTGTGTTCTTGGAACTCAGGGCTTTCTGGTTAATAGAACGCTTACCCTAGGCGTAACTCAAACCTTAAGCCTAGGAAGGAAAATCAGCCTATGGTTCGGGATGCTCTCATGGAAATATCAGTGGTGGCAGCCAAGTTGCGTCACTTTTGCGCTCCCCTTGGGATGCCTTTCGCAGCTGCTGTGTGCCTGGAGCCCAGGGCTTCCTGGTTTTAAAAGTCCTAGGCCTAAGCCTAACAGTAACCCTAGGAAGGTAAACCCGCCGGGTATTAGGGTTCTTCCTAAGGGAAAAGCCGTGAAAGCAGCCATGTTGTGGCACTTCTGCACTCCCTTTGGGATGCCTTTGGCAGATGAAGTAAGCCTGGAACTCAGGGCTTCCTGGTTAAAGAAATCCAAGCCCTAGGCTGAACCCTAACCCTAACCCCAGGCAGATAAATCAGCCTAGGTATAGGGATGGTGCCAAGGAAAAAGCTGTGAAAGCTGCCATGTTGTTGCACTTTTGTACTCCCCTTGGGATGCCTTGAACAGCTGCAGTGTGCCTGGAGCTAAGGGCTTCCTAGTTTTAAAAATCCTAGCCCTAGGCCTAAGCCTAACAGTAACCCTGGGAAGGGAAATCAGCCTGGTGTTAGGCTTCTTGCCAAGGAAAAAGCCGTGAAAGCAGCCATGTTGTGGCACTTTTGCACTCCCTTTTGGATGCCTTTCACAGCTCCAGTGTGCCTGGAACTCAGGGCTTCCTGATTTTAAAAATCCTAGCCCTAGGCCGAACCCCAACCCTAAGACGAGAAAGGCAAATCAGCCAGGAATTAGGCATGTCCCCAAGGAAAAAGCTGTGGAGGCAGGCATGTTGTGGTACTTTTGCGCTCTTCTTGGCTAGTCCTTCGCAGCTGCTGTGTTCTTGGAACTCAGGGCTTTCTGGTTAATAGAACGCTTACCCTAGGCGTAACTCAAACCTTAACCCTAGGAAGGAAAATCAGCCTATGGTTCGGGATGCTCTCATGGAAATATCAGTGGTGGCAGCCAAGTTGCGTCACTTTTGCACTCCCCTTGGGATGCCTTTCGCAGCTGCAGTGTGCCTGGAGCCCAGGGCTTCCTGGTTTTAAAAGTCCTAGGCCTAAGCCTAACAGTAACCCTAGGAAGGTAAACCAGCCGGGTATTAGGGTTCTTCCTAAGGGAAAAGCCGTGAAAGCAGCCATGTTGTGGCACTTCTGCACTCCCTTTGGGATGCCTTTGGCCGATGAAGTAAGCCTGGAACTCAGGGCTTCCTGGTTAAAGAAATCCAAGCCCTAGGCTGAACCCTAACCCTAACCCCAGGCAGATAAATCAGCCTAGGTATAGGGATGGTGCCAAGGAAAAAGCTGTGAAAGCTGCCATGTTGTTGCACTTTTGTACTCCCCTTGGGATGCCTTGAACAGCTGCAGTGTGCCTGGAGCTAAGGGCTTCCTAGTTTTAAAAATCCTAGCCCTAGGCCTAAGCCTAACAGTAACCCTGGGAAGGCAAATCAGCCTGGTGTTAGGCTTCTTGCCAAGGAAAAAGCCGTGAAAGCAGCCATGTTGTGGCACTTTTGCACTCCCTTTTGGATGCCTTGAACAACTGCAGTGTGCCTGGAACTCAGGGCTTCCTGATTTTAAAAATCCTAGCCCTAGGCCGAACCCCAACCCTAAGACGAGAAAGGCAAATCAGCCAGGAATTAGGCATGTCCCCAAGGAAAAAGCTGTGGAGGCAGGCATGTTGTGGTACTTTTGCGCTCTTCTTGGCTAGTCCTTCGCAGCTGCTGTGTTCTTGGAACTCAGGGCTTTCTGGTTAATAGAACCCTTACCCTAGGCGTAACTCAAACCTTAACCCTAGGAAGGAAAATCAGCCTATGGTTCGGGATGGTCTCATGGAAATATCAGTGGTGGCAGCCAAGTTGCGTCACTTTTGCGCTCCCCTTGGGATGCCTTTCGCAGCTGCAGTGTGCCTGGAGCCCAGGGCTTCCTGGTTTTAAAAGTCCTAGGCCTAAGCCTAACAGTAACCCTAGGAAGGTAAATCAGCCGGGTATTAGGGTTCTTCCTAAGGGAAAAGCCGTGAAAGCAGCCATGTTGTGGCACTTCTGCACTCCCTTTGGGATGCCTTTGGCAGATGAAGTAAGCCTGGAACTCAGGGCTTCCTGGTTAAAGAAATCCAAGCCCTAGGCTGAACCCTAACCCTAACCCTAGGCAGATAAATCAGCCTAGGTATAGGGATGGTGCCAAGGAAAAAGCTGTGAAAGCTGCCATGTTGTTGCACTTTTGTACTCCCCTTGGGATGCCTTGAACAGCTGCAGTGTGCCTGGAGCTAAGGGCTTCCTAGTTTTAAAAATCCTAGCCCTAGGCCTAAGCCTAACAGTAACCCTGGGAAGGCAAATCAGCCTGGTGTTAGGCTTCTTGCCAAGGAAAAAGCCGTGAAAGCAGCCATGTTGTGGCACTTTTGCACTCCCTTTTGGATGCCTTTCACAGCTCCAGTGTGCCTGGAACTCAGGGCTTCCTGATTTTAAAAATCCTAGCCCTAGGCCGAACCCCAGCCCTAAGAGGAGAAAGGCAAATCAGCCAGGAATTAGGCATGTCCCCAAGGAAAAAGCTGTGGAGGCAGGCATGTTGTGGTACTTTTGCGCTCTTCTTGGGTAGTCCTTCGCAGCTGCTGTGTTCTTGGAACTCAGGGCTTTCTGGTTAATAGAACCCTTACCCTAGGCGTAACTCAAACCTTAAGCCTAGGAAGGAAAATCAGCCTATGGTTCGGGATGCTCTCATGGAAATATCAGTGGTGGCAGCCAAGTTGCGTCACTTTTGCGCTCCCCTTGGGATGCCTTTCGCAGCTGCAGTGTGCCTGGAGCCCAGGGCTTCCTGGTTTTAAAAGTCCTAGGCCTAAGCCTAACAGTAACCCTAGGAAGGTAAATCAGCCGGGTATTAGGGTTCTTCCTAAGGGAAAAGCCGTGAAAGCAGCCATGTTGTGGCACTTCTGCACTCCCTTTGGGATGCCTTTGGCAGATGAAGTAAGCCTGGAACTCAGGGCTTCCTGGTTAAAGAAATCCAAGCCCTAGGCTGAACCCTAACCCTAGGCAGATAAATCAGCCTAGGTATAGGGATGGTGCCAAGGAAAAAGCTGTGAAAGCTGCCATGTTGTTGCACTTTTGTACTCCCCTTGGGATGCCTTGAACAGCTGCAGTGTGCCTGGAGCTAAGGGCTTCCTAGTTTTAAAAATCCTAGCCCTAGGCCTAAGCCTAACAGTAACCCTGGGAAGGGAAATCAGCCTGGTGTTAGGCTTCTTGCCAAGGAAAAAGCCGTGAAAGCAGCCATGTTGTGGCACTTTTGCACTCCCTTTTGGATGCCTTTCACAGCTCCAGTGTGCCTGGAACCCTGGAACTCAGGGCTTCCTGATTTTAAAAATCCTAGCCCTAGGCCGAACCCCAGCCCTAAGACGAGAAAGGCAAATCAGCCAGGAATGAGGCATGTCCCCAAGGAAAAAGCTGTGGAGGCAGGCATGTTGTGGTACTTTTGCGCTCTTCTTGGTTAGTCCTTCGCAGCTGCTGTGTTCTTGGAACTCAGGGCTTTCTGGTTAATAGAACGCTTACCCTAGGCGTAACTCAAACCTTAAGCCTAGGAAGGAAAATCAGCCTATGGTTCGGGATGCTCTCATGGAAATATCAGTGGTGGCAGCCAAGTTGCGTCACTTTTGCGCTCCCCTTGGGATGCCTTTCGCAGCTGCTGTGTGCCTGGAGCCCAGGGCTTCCTGGTTTTAAAAGTCCTAGGCCTAAGCCTAACAGTAACCCTAGGAAGGTAAATCAGCCGGGTATTAGGGTTCTTCCTAAGGGAAAAGCCGTGAAAGCAGCCATGTTGTGGCACTTCTGCACTCCCTTTGGGATGCCTTTGGCAGATGAAGTAAGCCTGGAACTCAGGGCTTCCTGGTTAAAGAAATCCAAGCCCTAGGCTGAACCCTAACCCTAACCCCAGGCAGATAAATCAGCCTAGGTATAGGGATGGTGCCAAGGAAAAAGCTGTGAAAGCTGCCATGTTGTTGCACTTTTGTACTCCCCTTGGGATGCCTTGAACAGCTGCAGTGTGCCTGGAGCTAAGGGCTTCCTAGTTTTAAAAATCCTAGCCCTAGGCCTAAGCCTAACAGTAACCCTGGGAAGGGAAATCAGCCTGGTGTTAGGCTTCTTGCCAAGGAAAAAGCCGTGAAAGCAGCCATGTTGTGGCACTTTTGCACTCCCTTTTGGATGCCTTTCACAGCTCCAGTGTGCCTGGAACTCAGGGCTTCCTGATTTTAAAAATCCTAGCCCTAGGCCGAACCCCAACCCTAAGACGAGAAAGGCAAATCAGCCAGGAATTAGGCATGTCCCCAAGGAAAAAGCTGTGGAGGCAGGCATGTTGTGGTACTTTTGCGCTCTTCTTGGCTAGTCCTTCGCAGCTGCTGTGTTCTTGGAACTCAGGGCTTTCTGGTTAATAGAACCCTTACCCTAGGCGTAACTCAAACCTTAAGCCTAGGAAGGAAAATCAGCCTATGGTTCGGGATGCTCTCATGGAAATATCAGTGGTGGCAGCCAAGTTGCGTCACTTTTGCGCTCCCCTTGGGATGCCTTTCGCAGCTGCAGTGTGCCTGGAGCCCAGGGCTTCCTGGTTTTAAAAGTCCTAGGCCTAAGCCTAACAGTAACCCTAGGAAGGTAAATCAGCCGGGTATTAGGGTTCTTCCTAAGGGAAAAGCCGTGAAAGCAGCCATGTTGTGGCACTTCTGCACTCCCTTTGGGATGCCTTTGGCAGATGAAGTAAGCCTGGAACTCAGGGCTTCCTGGTTCAAGAAATCCAAGCCCTAGGCTGAACCCTAACCCTAACCCTAGGCAGATAAATCAGCCTAGGTATAGGGATGGTGCCAAGGAAAAAGCTGTGAAAGCTGCCATGTTGTTGCACTTTTGTACTCCCCTTGGGATGCCTTGAACAGCTGCAGTGTGCCTGGAGCTAAGGGCTTCCTAGTTTTAAAAATCCTAGCCCTAGGCCTAAGCCTAACAGTAACCCTGGGAAGGGAAATCAGCCTGGTGTTAGGCTTCTTGCCAAGGAAAAAGCCGAGAAAGCAGCCATGTTGTGGCACTTTTGCACTCCCTTTTGGATGCCTTTCACAGCTCCAGTGTGCCTGGAACTCAGGGCTTCCTGATTTTAAAAATCCTAGCCCTAGGCCGAACCCCAACCCTAAGACGAGAAAGGCAAATCAGCCAGGAATTAGGCATGTCCCCAAGGAAAAAGCTGTGGAGGCAGGCATGTTGTGGTACTTTTGCGCTCTTCTTGGGTAGTCCTTCGCAGCTGCTGTGTTCTTGGAACTCATGGCTTTCTGGTTAATAGAACCCTTACCCTAGGCGTAACTCAAACCTTAAGCCTAGGAAGGAAAATCAGCCTATGGTTCGGGATGCTCTCATGGAAATATCAGTGGTGGCAGCCAAGTTGCGTCACTCTTGCGCTCCCCCTGGGATGCCTTTCGCAGCTGCAGTGTGCCTGGAGCCCAGGGCTTCCTGGTTTTAAAAGTCCTAGGCCTAAGCCTAACAGTAACCCTAGGAAGGTAAATCAGCCGGGTATTAGGGTTCTTCCTAAGGGAAAAGCCGTGAAAGCAGCCATGTTGTGGCACTTCTGCACTCCCTTTGGGATGCCTTTGGCCGATGACGTAAGCCTGGAACTCAGGGCTTCCTGGTTAAAGAAATCCAAGCCCTAGGCTGAACCCTAACCCTAACCCCAGGCAGATAAATCAGCCTAGGTATAGGGATGGTGCCAAGGAAAAAGCTGTGAAAGCTGCCATGTTGTTGCACTTTTGTACTCCCCTTGGGATGCCTTGAACAGCTGCAGTGTGCCTGGAGCTAAGGGCTTCCTAGTTTTAAAAATCCTAGCCCTAGGCCTAAGCCTAACAGTAACCCTGGGAAGGCAAATCAGCCTGGTGTTAGGCTTCTTGCCAAGGAAAAAGCCGTGAAAGCAGCCATGTTGTGGCACTTTTGCACTCCCTTTTGGATGCCTTGAACAACTGCAGTGTGCCTGGAACTCAGGGCTTCCTGATTTTAAAAATCCTAGCCCTAGGCCGAACCCCAACCCTAAGACGAGAAAGGCAAATCAGCCAGGAATTAGGCATGTCCCCAAGGAAAAAGCTGTGGAGGCAGGCATGTTGTGGTACTTTTGCGCTCTTCTTGGGTAGTCCTTCGCAGCTGCTGTGTTCTTGGAACTCAGGGCTTTCTGGTTAATAGAACCCTTACCCTAGGCGTAACTCAAACCTTAACCCTAGGAAGGAAAATCAGCCTATGGTTCGGGATGCTCTCATGGAAATATCAGTGGTGGCAGCCAAGTTGCGTCACTTTTGCGCTCCCCTTGGGATGCCTTTCGCAGCTGCAGTGTGCCTGGAGCCCAGGGCTTCCTGGTTTTAAAAGTCCTAGGCCTAAGCCTAACAGTAACCCTAGGAAGGTAAACCCGCCGGGTATTAGGGTTCTTCCTAAGGGAAAAGCCGTGAAAGCAGCCATGTTGTGGCACTTCTGCACTCCCTTTGGGATGCCTTTGGCAGATGAAGTAAGCCTGGAACTCAGGGCTTCCTGGTTAAAGAAATCCAAGCCCTAGGCTGAACCCTAACCCTAACCCTAGGCAGATAAATCAGCCTAGGTATAGGGATGGTGCCAAGGAAAAAGCTGTGAAAGCTGCCATGTTGTTGCACTTTTGTACTCCCCTTGGGATGCCTTGAACAGCTGCAGTGTGCCTGGAGCTAAGGGCTTCCTAGTTTTAAAAATCCTAGCCCTAGGCCTAAGCCTAACAGTAACCCTGGGAAGGCAAATCAGCCTGGTGTTAGGCTTCTTGCCAAGGAAAAAGCCGTGAAAGCAGCCATGTTGTGGCACTTTTGCACTCCCTTTTGGATGCCTTTCACAGCTCCAGTGTGCCTGGAACTCAGGGCTTCCTGATTTTAAAAATCCTAGCCCTAGGCCGAACCCCAGCCCTAAGAGGAGAAAGGCAAATCAGCCAGGAATTAGGCATGTCCCCAAGGAAAAAGCTGTGGAGGCAGGCATGTTGTGGTACTTTTGCGCTCTTCTTGGGTAGTCCTTCGCAGCTGCTGTGTTCTTGGAACTCAGGGCTTTCTGGTTAATAGAACCCTTACCCTAGGCGTAACTCAAACCTTAACCCTAGGAAGGAAAATCAGCCTATGGTTCGGGATGCTCTCATGGAAATATCAGTGGTGGCAGCCAAGTTGCGTCACTTTTGCGCTCCCCTTGGGATGCCTTTCGCAGCTGCAGTGTGCCTGGAGCCCAGGGCTTCCTGGTTTTAAAAGTCCTAGGCCTAAGCCTAACAGTAACCCTAGGAAGGTAAATCAGCCGGGTATTAGGGTTCTTCCTAAGGGAAAAGCCGTGAAAGCAGCCATGTTGTGGCACTTCTGCACTCCCTTTGGGATGCCTTTGGCAGATGAAGTAAGCCTGGAACTCAGGGCTTCCTGGTTAAAGAAATCCAAGCCCTAGGCTGAACCCTAACCCTAGGCAGATAAATCAGCCTAGGTATAGGGATGGTGCCAAGGAAAAAGCTGTGAAAGCTGCCATGTTGTTGCACTTTTGTACTCCCCTTGGGATGCCTTGAACAGCTGCAGTGTGCCTGGAGCTAAGGGCTTCCTAGTTTTAAAAATCCTAGCCCTAGGCCTAAGCCTAACAGTAACCCTGGGAAGGGAAATCAGCCTGGTGTTAGGCTTCTTGCCAAGGAAAAAGCCGTGAAAGCAGCCATGTTGTGGCACTTTTGCACTCCCTTTTGGATGCCTTTCACAGCTCCAGTGTGCCTGGAACCCTGGAACTCAGGGCTTCCTGATTTTAAAAATCCTAGCCCTAGGCCGAACCCCAGCCCTAAGACGAGAAAGGCAAATCAGCCAGGAATGAGGCATGTCCCCAAGGAAAAAGCTGTGGAGGCAGGCATGTTGTGGTACTTTTGCGCTCTTCTTGGTTAGTCCTTCGCAGCTGCTGTGTTCTTGGAACTCAGGGCTTTCTGGTTAATAGAACGCTTACCCTAGGCGTAACTCAAACCTTAAGCCTAGGAAGGAAAATCAGCCTATGGTTCGGGATGCTCTCATGGAAATATCAGTGGTGGCAGCCAAGTTGCGTCACTTTTGCGCTCCCCTTGGGATGCCTTTCGCAGCTGCAGTGTGCCTGGAGCCCAGGGCTTCCTGGTTTTAAAAGTCCTAGGCCTAAGCCTAACAGTAACCCTAGGAAGGTAAACCAGCCGGGTATTAGGGTTCTTCCTAAGGGAAAAGCCGTGAAAGCAGCCATGTTGTGGCACTTCTGCACTCCCTTTGGGATGCCTTTGGCAGATGAAGTAAGCCTGGAACTCAGGGCTTCCTGGTTAAAGAAATCCAAGCCCTAGGCTGAACCCTAACCCTAACCCCAGGCAGATAAATCAGCCTAGGTATAGGGATGGTGCCAAGGAAAAAGCTGTGAAAGCTGCCATGTTGTTGCACTTTTGTACTCCCCTTGGGATGCCTTGAACAGCTGCAGTGTGCCTGGAGCTAAGGGCTTCCTAGTTTTAAAAATCCTAGCCCTAGGCCTAAGCCTAACAGTAACCCTGGGAAGGGAAATCAGCCTGGTGTTAGGCTTCTTGCCAAGGAAAAAGCCGTGAAAGCAGCCACGTTGTGGCACTTTTGCACTCCATTTTGGATGCCTTTCACAGCTCCAGTGTGCCTGGAACTCAGGGCTTCCTGATTTTAAAAATCCTAGCCCTAGGCCGAACCCCAACCCTAAGACGAGAAAGGCAAATCAGCCAGGAATTAGGCATGTCCCCAAGGAAAAAGCTGTGGAGGCAGGCATGTTGTGGTACTTTTGCGCTCTTCTTGGCTAGTCCTTCGCAGCTGCTGTGTTCTTGGAACTCAGGGCTTTCTGGTTAATAGAACGCTTACCCTAGGCGTAACTCAAACCTTAACCCTAGGAAGGAAAATCAGCCTATGGTTCGGGATGCTCTCATGGAAATATCAGTGGTGGCAGCCAAGTTGCGTCACTTTTGCACTCCCCTTGGGATGCCTTTCGCAGCTGCAGTGTGCCTGGAGCCCAGGGCTTCCTGGTTTTAAAAGTCCTAGGCCTAAGCCTAACAGTAACCCTAGGAAGGTAAACCAGCCGGGTATTAGGGTTCTTCCTAAGGGAAAAGCCGTGAAAGCAGCCATGTTGTGGCACTTCTGCACTCCCTTTGGGATGCCTTTGGCAGATGAAGTAAGCCTGGAACTCAGGGCTTCCTGGTTAAAGAAATCCAAGCCCTAGGCTGAACCCTAACACTAACCCCAGGCAGATAAATCAGCCTAGGTATAGGGATGGTGCCAAGGAAAAAGCTGTGAAAGCTGCCATGTTGTTGCACTTTTGTACTCCCCTTGGGATGCCTTGAACAGCTGCAGTGTGCCTGGAGCTAAGGGCTTCCTAGTTTTAAAAATCCTAGCCCTAGGCCTAAGCCTAACAGTAACCCTGGGAAGGGAAATCAGCCTGGTGTTAGGCTTCTTGCCAAGGAAAAAGCCGTGAAAGCAGCCATGTTGTGGCACTTTTGCACTCCCTTTTGGATGCCTTTCACAGCTCCAGTGTGCCTGGAACTCAGGGCTTCCTGATTTTAAAAATCCTAGCCCTAGGCCGAACCCCAACCCTAAGACGAGAAAGGCAAATCAGCCAGGAATTAGGCATGTCCCCAAGGAAAAAGCTGTGGAGGCAGGCATGTTGTGGTACTTTTGCGCTCTTCTTGGGTAGTCCTTCGCAGCTGCTGTGTTCTTGGAACTCAGGGCTTTCTGGTTAATAGAACCCTTACCCTAGGCGTAACTCAAACCTTAAGCCTAGGAAGGAAAATCAGCCTATGGTTCGGGATGCTCTCATGGAAATATCAGTGGTGGCAGCCAAGTTGCGTCACTTTTGCGCTCCCCTTGGGATGCCTTTCGCAGCTGCAGTGTGCCTGGAGCCCAGGGCTTCCTGGTTTTAAAAGTCCTAGGCCTAAGCCTAACAGTAACCCTAGGAAGGTAAACCAGCCGGGTATTAGGGTTCTTCCTAAGGAAAAAGCCGTGAAAGCAGCCATGTTGTGGCACTTTTGCACTCCCTTTTAGATGCCTTTCACAGCTCCAGTGTGCCTGGAACTCAGGGCTTCCTGATTTTAATAATCCTAGCCCTAGGCCGAACCCCAACCGTAAGACGAGAAAGGCAAATCAGCCAGGAATGAGGCATGTCCCCAAGGAAAAAGCTGTGGAGGCAGGCATGTTGTGGTACTTTTGCGCTCTTCTTGGGTAGTCCTTCGCAGCTGCTGTGCTCTTGGAACTCAGGGCTTTCTGGTTAATAGAACCCTTACCCTAGGCGTAACTCAAACCTTAACCCTAGGAAGGAAAATCAGCCTATGGTTCGGGATGCTCTCATGGAAATATCAGTGGTGGCAGCCAAGTTGCGTCACTTTTGCGCTCCCCTTGGGATGCCTTTCGCAGCTGCAGTGTGCCTGGAGCCCAGGGCTTCCTGGTTTTAAAAGTCCTAGGCCTAAGCCTAACAGTAACCCTAGGAAGGTAAATCAGCCGGGTATTAGGGTACTTCCTAAGGGAAAAGCCGTGAAAGCAGCCATGTTGTGGCACTTCTGCACTCCCTTTGGGATGCCTTTGGCAGATGAAGTAAGCCTGGAACTCAGGGCTTCCTGGTTAAAGAAATCCAAGCCCTAGGCTGAACCCTAACCCTAACCCCAGGCAGATAAATCAGCCTAGGTATAGGGATGGTGCCAAGGAAAAAGCTGTGAAAGCTGCCATGTTGTTGCACTTTTGTACTCCCCTTGGGATGCCTTGAACAGCTGCAGTGTGCCTGGAGCTAAGGGCTTCCTAGTTTTAAAAATCCTAGCCCTAGGCCTAAGCCTAACAGTAACCCTGGGAAGGGAAATCAGCCTGGTGTTAGGCTTCTTGCCAAGGAAAAAGCCATGAAAGCAGCCATGTTGTGGCACTTTTGCACTCCCTTTTGGATGCCTTGAACAACTGCAGTGTGCCTGGAACTCAGGGCTTCCTGATTTTAAAAATCCTAGCCCTAGGCCGAACCCCAACCCTAAGACGAGAAAGGCAAATCAGCCAGGAATTAGGCATGTCCCCAAGGAAAAAGCTGTGGAGGCAGGCATGTTGTGGTACTTTTGCGCTCTTCTTGGGTAGTCCTTCGCAGCTGCTGTGTTCTTGGAACTCAGGGCTTTCTGGTTAATAGAACCCTTACCCTAGGCGTAACTCAAACCTTAACCCTAGGAAGGAAAATCAGCCTATGGTTCGGGATGCTCTCATGGAAATATCAGTGGTGGCAGCCAAGTTGCGTCACTTTTGCGCTCCCCTTGGGATGCCTTTCGCAGCTGCAGTGTGCCTGGAGCCCAGGGCTTCCTGGTTTTAAAAGTCCTAGGCCTAAGCCTAACAGTAACCCTAGGAAGGTAAATCAGCCGGGTATTAGGGTTCTTCCTAAGGGAAAAGCCGTGAAAGCAGCCATGTTGTGGCACTTCTGCACTCCCTTTGGGATGCCTTTGGCAGATGAAGTAAGCCTGGAACTCAGGGCTTCCTGGTTAAAGAAATCCAAGCCCTAGGCTGAACCCTAACCCTAACCCTAGGCAGATAAATCAGCCTAGGTATAGGGATGGTGCCAAGGAAAAAGCTGTGAAAGCTGCCATGTTGTTGCACTTTTGTACTCCCCTTGGGATGCCTTGAACAGCTGCAGTGTGCCTGGAGCTAAGGGCTTCCTAGTTTTAAAAATCCTAGCCCTAGGCCTAAGCCTAACAGTAACCCTGGGAAGGGAAATCAGCCTGGTGTTAGGCTTCTTGCCAAGGAAAAAGCCGTGAAAGCAGCCACGTTGTGGCACTTTTGCACTCCCTTTTGGATGCCTTTCACAGCTCCAGTGTGCCTGGAACTCAGGGCTTCCTGATTTTAAAAATCCTAGCCCTAGGCCGAACCCCAACCCTAAGACGAGAAAGGCAAATCAGCCAGGAATTAGGCATGTCCCCAAGGAAAAAGCTGTGGAGGCAGGCATGTTGTGGTACTTTTGCGCTCTTCTTGGCTAGTCCTTCGCAGCTGCTGTGTTCTTGGAACTCAGGGCTTTCTGGTTAATAGAACGCTTACCCTAGGCGTAACTCAAACCTTAACCCTAGGAAGGAAAATCAGCCTATGGTTCGGGATGCTCTCATGGAAATATCAGTGGTGGCAGCCAAGTTGCGTCACTTTTGCACTCCCCTTGGGATGCCTTTCGCAGCTGCAGTGTGCCTGGAGCCCAGGGCTTCCTGGTTTTAAAAGTCCTAGGCCTAAGCCTAACAGTAACCCTAGGAAGGTAAACCAGCCGGGTATTAGGGTTCTTCCTAAGGGAAAAGCCGTGAAAGCAGCCATGTTGTGGCACTTCTGCACTCCCTTTGGGATGCCTTTGGCAGATGAAGTAAGCCTGGAACTCAGGGCTTCCTGGTTAAAGAAATCCAAGCCCTAGGCTGAACCCTAACACTAACCCCAGGCAGATAAATCAGCCTAGGTATAGGGATGGTGCCAAGGAAAAAGCTGTGAAAGCTGCCATGTTGTTGCACTTTTGTACTCCCCTTGGGATGCCTTGAACAGCTGCAGTGTGCCTGGAGCTAAGGGCTTCCTAGTTTTAAAAATCCTAGCCCTAGGCCTAAGCCTAACAGTAACCCTGGGAAGGGAAATCAGCCTGGTGTTAGGCTTCTTGCCAAGGAAAAAGCCGTGAAAGCAGCCATGTTGTGGCACTTTTGCACTCCCTTTTGGATGCCTTTCACAGCTCCAGTGTGCCTGGAACTCAGGGCTTCCTGATTTTAAAAATCCTAGCCCTAGGCCGAACCCCAACCCTAAGACGAGAAAGGCAAATCAGCCAGGAATTAGGCATGTCCCCAAGGAAAAAGCTGTGGAGGCAGGCATGTTGTGGTACTTTTGCGCTCTTCTTGGGTAGTCCTTCGCAGCTGCTGTGTTCTTGGAACTCAGGGCTTTCTGGTTAATAGAACCCTTACCCTAGGCGTAACTCAAACCTTAAGCCTAGGAAGGAAAATCAGCCTATGGTTCGGGATGCTCTCATGGAAATATCAGTGGTGGCAGCCAAGTTGCGTCACTTTTGCGCTCCCCTTGGGATGCCTTTCGCAGCTGCAGTGTGCCTGGAGCCCAGGGCTTCCTGGTTTTAAAAGTCCTAGGCCTAAGCCTAACAGTAACCCTAGGAAGGTAAACCAGCCGGGTATTAGGGTTCTTCCTAAGGAAAAAGCCGTGAAAGCAGCCATGTTGTGGCACTTTTGCACTCCCTTTTAGATGCCTTTCACAGCTCCAGTGTGCCTGGAACTCAGGGCTTCCTGATTTTAATAATCCTAGCCCTAGGCCGAACCCCAACCGTAAGACGAGAAAGGCAAATCAGCCAGGAATGAGGCATGTCCCCAAGGAAAAAGCTGTGGAGGCAGGCATGTTGTGGTACTTTTGCGCTCTTCTTGGCTAGTCCTTCGCAGCTGCTGTGCTCTTGGAACTCAGGGCTTTCTGGTTAATAGAACCCTTACCCTAGGCGTAACTCAAACCTTAACCCTAGGAAGGAAAATCAGCCTATGGTTCGGGATGCTCTCATGGAAATATCAGTGGTGGCAGCCAAGTTGCGTCACTTTTGCGCTCCCCTTGGGATGCCTTTCGCAGCTGCAGTGTGCCTGGAGCCCAGGGCTTCCTGGTTTTAAAAGTCCTAGGCCTAAGCCTAACAGTAACCCTAGGAAGGTAAATCAGCCGGGTATTAGGGTACTTCCTAAGGGAAAAGCCGTGAAAGCAGCCATGTTGTGGCACTTCTGCACTCCCTTTGGGATGCCTTTGGCAGATGAAGTAAGCCTGGAACTCAGGGCTTCCTGGTTAAAGAAATCCAAGCCCTAGGCTGAACCCTAACCCTAACCCCAGGCAGATAAATCAGCCTAGGTATAGGGATGGTGCCAAGGAAAAAGCTGTGAAAGCTGCCATGTTGTTGCACTTTTGTACTCCCCTTGGGATGCCTTGAACAGCTGCAGTGTGCCTGGAGCTAAGGGCTTCCTAGTTTTAAAAATCCTAGCCCTAGGCCTAAGCCTAACAGTAACCCTGGGAAGGGAAATCAGCCTGGTGTTAGGCTTCTTGCCAAGGAAAAAGCCATGAAAGCAGCCATGTTGTGGCACTTTTGCACTCCCTTTTGGATGCCTTGAACAACTGCAGTGTGCCTGGAACTCAGGGCTTCCTGATTTTAAAAATCCTAGCCCTAGGCCGAACCCCAACCCTAAGACGAGAAAGGCAAATCAGCCAGGAATTAGGCATGTCCCCAAGGAAAAAGCTGTGGAGGCAGGCATGTTGTGGTACTTTTGCGCTCTTCTTGGGTAGTCCTTCGCAGCTGCTGTGTTCTTGGAACTCAGGGCTTTCTGGTTAATAGAACCCTTACCCTAGGCGTAACTCAAACCTTAACCCTAGGAAGGAAAATCAGCCTATGGTTCGGGATGCTCTCATGGAAATATCAGTGGTGGCAGCCAAGTTGCGTCACTTTTGCGCTCCCCTTGGGATGCCTTTCGCAGCTGCAGTGTGCCTGGAGCCCAGGGCTTCCTGGTTTTAAAAGTCCTAGGCCTAAGCCTAACAGTAACCCTAGGAAGGTAAATCAGCCGGGTATTAGGGTTCTTCCTAAGGGAAAAGCCGTGAAAGCAGCCATGTTGTGGCACTTCTGCACTCCCTTTGGGATGCCTTTGGCAGATGAAGTAAGCCTGGAACTCAGGGCTTCCTGGTTAAAGAAATCCAAGCCCTAGGCTGAACCCTAACCCTAACCCTAGGCAGATAAATCAGCCTAGGTATAGGGATGGTGCCAAGGAAAAAGCTGTGAAAGCTGCCATGTTGTTGCACTTTTGTACTCCCCTTGGGATGCCTTGAACAGCTGCAGTGTGCCTGGAGCTAAGGGCTTCCTAGTTTTAAAAATCCTAGCCCTAGGCCTAAGCCTAACAGTAACCCTGGGAAGGGAAATCAGCCTGGTGTTAGGCTTCTTGCCAAGGAAAAAGCCGTGAAAGCAGCCATGTTGTGGCACTTTTGCACTCCCTTTTGGATGCCTTTCACAGCTCCAGTGTGCCTGGAACTCAGGGCTTCCTGATTTTAAAAATCCTAGCCCTAGGCCGAACCCCAAACCTAAGACGAGAAAGGCAAATCAGCCAGGAATTAGGCATGTCCCCAAGGAAAAAGCTGTGGAGGCAGGCATGTTGTGGTACTTTTGCGCTCTTCTTGGGTAGTCCTTCGCAGCTGCTGTGTTCTTGGAACTCAGGGCTTTCTGGTTAATAGAACCCTTACCCTAGGCGTAACTCAAACCTTAACCCTAGGAAGGAAAATCAGCCTATGGTTCGGGATGCTCTCATGGAAATATCAGTGGTGGCAGCCAAGTTGCGTCACTTTTGCGCTCCCCTTGGGATGCCTTTCGCAGCTGCAGTGTGCCTGGAGCCCAGGGCTTCCTGGTTTTAAAAGTCCTAGGCCTAAGCCTAACAGTAACCCTAGGAAGGTAAATCAGCCGGGTATTAGGGTTCTTCCTAAGGGAAAAGCCGTGAAAGCAGCCATGTTGTGGCACTTCTGCACTCCCTTTGGGATGCCTTTGGCAGATGAAGTAAGCCTGGAACTCAGGGCTTCCTGGTTAAAGAAATCCAAGCCCTAGGCTGAACCCTAACCCTAGGCAGATAAATCAGCCTAGGTATAGGGATGGTGCCAAGGAAAAAGCTGTGAAAGCTGCCATGTTGTTGCACTTTTGTACTCCCCTTGGGATGCCTTGAACAGCTGCAGTGTGCCTGGAGCTAAGGGCTTCCTAGTTTTAAAAATCCTAGCCCTAGGCCTAAGCCTAACAGTAACCCTGGGAAGGGAAATCAGCCTGGTGTTAGGCTTCTTGCCAAGGAAAAAGCCGTGAAAGCAGCCATGTTGTGGCACTTTTGCACTCCCTTTTGGATGCCTTTCACAGCTCCAGTGTGCCTGGAACCCTGGAACTCAGGGCTTCCTGATTTTAAAAATCCTAGCCCTAGGCCGAACCCCAGCCCTAAGACGAGAAAGGCAAATCAGCCAGGAATGAGGCATGTCCCCAAGGAAAAAGCTGTGGAGGCAGGCATGTTGTGGTACTTTTGCGCTCTTCTTGGTTAGTCCTTCGCAGCTGCTGTGTTCTTGGAACTCAGGGCTTTCTGGTTAATAGAACGCTTACCCTAGGCGTAACTCAAACCTTAAGCCTAGGAAGGAAAATCAGCCTATGGTTCGGGATGCTCTCATGGAAATATCAGTGGTGGCAGCCAAGTTGCGTCACTTTTGCGCTCCCCTTGGGATGCCTTTCGCAGCTGCTGTGTGCCTGGAGCCCAGGGCTTCCTGGTTTTAAAAGTCCTAGGCCTAAGCCTAACAGTAACCCTAGGAAGGTAAACCCGCCGGGTATTAGGGTTCTTCCTAAGGGAAAAGCCGTGAAAGCAGCCATGTTGTGGCACTTCTGCACTCCCTTTGGGATGCCTTTGGCAGATGAAGTAAGCCTGGAACTCAGGGCTTCCTGGTTAAAGAAATCCAAGCCCTAGGCTGAACCCTAACCCTAACCCTAGGCAGATAAATCAGCCTAGGTATAGGGATGGTGCCAAGGAAAAAGCTGTGAAAGCTGCCATGTTGTTGCACTTTTGTACTCCCCTTGGGATGCCTTGAACAGCTGCAGTGTGCCTGGAGCTAAGGGCTTCCTAGTTTTAAAAATCCTAGCCCTAGGCCTAAGCCTAACAGTAACCCTGGGAAGGGAAATCAGCCTGGTGTTAGGCTTCTTGCCAAGGAAAAAGCCGTGAAAGCAGCCATGTTGTGGCACTTTTGCACTCCCTTTTGGATGCCTTTCACAGCTCCAGTGTGCCTGGAACTCAGGGCTTCCTGATTTTAAAAATCCTAGCCCTAGGCCGAACCCCAACCCTAAGACGAGAAAGGCAAATCAGCCAGGAATTAGGCATGTCCCCAAGGAAAAAGCTGTGGAGGCAGGCATGTTGTGGTACTTTTGCGCTCTTCTTGGCTAGTCCTTCGCAGCTGCTGTGTTCTTGGAACTCAGGGCTTTCTGGTTAATAGAACGCTTACCCTAGGCGTAACTCAAACCTTAACCCTAGGAAGGAAAATCAGCCTATGGTTCGGGATGCTCTCATGGAAATATCAGTGGTGGCAGCCAAGTTGCGTCACTTTTGCACTCCCCTTGGGATGCCTTTCGCAGCTGCAGTGTGCCTGGAGCCCAGGGCTTCCTGGTTTTAAAAGTCCTAGGCCTAAGCCTAACAGTAACCCTAGGAAGGTAAACCAGCCGGGTATTAGGGTTCTTCCTAAGGGAAAAGCCGTGAAAGCAGCCATGTTGTGGCACTTCTGCACTCCCTTTGGGATGCCTTTGGCAGATGAAGTAAGCCTGGAACTCAGGGCTTCCTGGTTAAAGAAATCACAGCCCTAGGCTGAACCCTAACCCTAACCCTAGGCAGATAAATCAGCCTAGGTATAGGGATGGTGCCAAGGAAAAAGCTGTGAAAGCTGCCATGTTGTTGCACTTTTGTACTCCCCTTGGGATGCCTTGAACAGCTGCAGTGTGCCTGGAGCTAAGGGCTTCCTAGTTTTAAAAATCCTAGCCCTAGGCCTAAGCCTAACAGTAACCCTGGGAAGGGAAATCAGCCTGGTGTTAGGCTTCTTGCCAAGGAAAAAGCCGTGAAAGCAGCCATGTTGTGGCACTTTTGCACTCCCTTTTGGATGCCTTTCACAGCTCCAGTGTGCCTGGAACTCAGGGCTTCCTGATTTTAAAAATCCTAGCCCTAGGCCGAACCCCAACCCTAAGACGAGAAAGGCAAATCAGCCAGGAATTAGGCATGTCCCCAAGGAAAAAGCTGTGGAGGCAGGCATGTTGTGGTACTTTTGCGCTCTTCTTGGCTAGTCCTTCGCAGCTGCTGTGTTCTTGGAACTCAGGGCTTTCTGGTTAATAGAACGCTTACCCTAGGCGTAACTCAAACCTTAACCCTAGGAAGGAAAATCAGCCTATGGTTCGGGATGCTCTCATGGAAATATCAGTGGTGGCAGCCAAGTTGCGTCACTTTTGCACTCCCCTTGGGATGCCTTTCGCAGCTGCAGTGTGCCTGGAGCCCAGGGCTTCCTGGTTTTAAAAGTCCTAGGCCTAAGCCTAACAGTAACCCTAGGAAGGTAAACCAGCCGGGTATTAGGGTTCTTCCTAAGGGAAAAGCCGTGAAAGCAGCCATGTTGTGGCACTTCTGCACTCCCTTTGGGATGCCTTTGGCAGATGAAGTAAGCCTGGAACTCAGGGCTTCCTGGTTAAAGAAATCCAAGCCCTAGGCTGAACCCTAACCCTAACCCCAGGCAGATAAATCAGCCTAGGTATAGGGATGGTGCCAAGGAAAAAGCTGTGAAAGCTGCCATGTTGTTGCACTTTTGTACTCCCCTTGGGATGCCTTGAACAGCTGCAGTGTGCCTGGAGCTAAGGGCTTCCTAGTTTTAAAAATCCTAGCCCTAGGCCTAAGCCTAACAGTAACCCTGGGAAGGGAAATCAGCCTGGTGTTAGGCTTCTTGCCAAGGAAAAAGCCGTGAAAGCAGCCATGTTGTGGCACTTTTGCACTCCCTTTTGGATGCCTTTCACAGCTCCAGTGTGCCTGGAACTCAGGGCTTCCTGATTTTAAAAATCCTAGCCCTAGGCTGAACCCCAACCGTAAGACGAGAAAGGCAAATCAGCCAGGAATTAGGCATGTCCCCAAGGAAAAAGCTGTGGAGGCAGGCATGTTGTGGTACTTTTGCGCTCTTCTTGGGTAGTCCTTCGCAGCTGCTGTGTTCTTGGAACTCAGGGCTTTCTGGTTAATAGAACCCTTACCCTAGGCGTAACTCAAACCTTAAGCCTAGGAAGGAAAATCAGCCTATGGTTCGGGATGGTCTCATGGAAATATCAGTGGTGGCAGCCAAGTTGCGTCACTTTTGCGCTCCCCTTGGGATGCCTTTCGCAGCTGCAGTGTGCCTGGAGCCCAGGGCTTCCTGGTTTTAAAAGTCCTAGGCCTAAGCCTAACAGTAACCCTAGGAAGGTAAATCAGCCGGGTATTAGGGTTCTTCCTAAGGGAAAAGCCGTGAAAGCAGCCATGTTGTGGCACTTCTGCACTCCCTTTGGGATGCCTTTGGCAGATGAAGTAAGCCTGGAACTCAGGGCTTCCTGGTTAAAGAAATCCAAGCCCTAGGCTGAACCCTAACCCTAACCCCAGGCAGATAAATCAGCCTAGGTATAGGGATGGTGCCAAGGAAAAAGCTGTGAAAGCTGCCATGTTGTTGCACTTTTGTACTCCCCTTGGGATGCCTTGAACAGCTGCAGTGTGCCTGGAGCTAAGGGCTTCCTAGTTTTAAAAATCCTAGCCCTAGGCCTAAGCCTAACAGTAACCCTGGGAAGGGAAATCAGCCTGGTGTTAGGCTTCTTGCCAAGGAAAAAGCCGTGAAAGCAGCCATGTTGTGGCACTTTTGCACTCCCTTTTGGATGCCTTGAACAACTGCAGTGTGCCTGGAACTCAGGGCTTCCTGATTTTAAAAATCCTAGCCCTAGGCCGAACCCCAACCCTAAGACGAGAAAGGCAAATCAGCCAGGAATTAGGCATGTCCCCAAGGAAAAAGCTGTGGAGGCAGGCATGTTGTGGTACTTTTGCGCTCTTCTTGGGTAGTCCTTCGCAGCTGCTGTGTTCTTGGAACTCAGGGCTTTCTGGTTAATAGAACCCTTACCCTAGGCGTAACTCAAACCTTAACCCTAGGAAGGAAAATCAGCCTATGGTTCGGGATGGTCTCATGGAAATATCAGTGGTGGCAGCCAAGTTGCGTCACTTTTGCGCTCCCCTTGGGATGCCTTTCGCAGCTGCAGTGTGCCTGGAGCCCAGGGCTTCCTGGTTTTAAAAGTCCTAGGCCTAAGCCTAACAGTAACCCTAGGAAGGTAAATCAGCCGGGTATTAGGGTACTTCCTAAGGGAAAAGCCGTGAAAGCAGCCATGTTGTGGCACTTCTGCACTCCCTTTGGG
Source organism: Ammospiza caudacuta (assembly GCF_027887145.1). Classification (NCBI taxonomy): domain Eukaryota; kingdom Metazoa; phylum Chordata; class Aves; order Passeriformes; family Passerellidae; genus Ammospiza; species Ammospiza caudacuta. Next base: position 280,251 of record NC_080620.1, read on the forward strand.
ATGCCTTTGGCAGATGAAGTAAGCCTGGAACTCAGGGCTTCCTGGTTAAAGAAATCCAAGCCCTAGGCTGAACCCTAACCCTAACCCTAGGCAGATAAATCAGCCTAGGTATAGGGATGGTGCCAAGGAAAAAGCTGTGAAAGCTGCCATGTTGTTGCACTTTTGTACTCCCCTTGGGATGCCTTGAACAGCTGCAGTGTGCCTGGAGCTAAGGGCTTCCTAGTTTTAAAAATCCTAGCCCTAGGCCTAAGCCTAACAGTAACCCTGGGAAGGGAAATCAGCCTGGTGTTAGGCTTCTTGCCAAGGAAAAAGCCGTGAAAGCAGCCATGTTGTGGCACTTTTGCACTCCCTTTTGGATGCCTTTCACAGCTCCAGTGTGCCTGGAACTCAGGGCTTCCTGATTTTAAAAATCCTAGCCCTAGGCCGAACCCCAGCCCTAAGAGGAGAAAGGCAAATCAGCCAGGAATTAGGCATGTCCCCAAGGAAAAAGCTGTGGAGGCAGGCATGTTGTGGTACTTTTGCGCTCTTCTTGGGTAGTCCTTCGCAGCTGCTGTGTTCTTGGAACTCAGGGCTTTCTGGTTAATAGAACCCTTACCCTAGGCGTAACTCAAACCTTAACCCTAGGAAGGAAAATCAGCCTATGGTTCGGGATGCTCTCATGGAAATATCAGTGGTGGCAGCCAAGTTGCGTCACTTTTGCGCTCCCCTTGGGATGCCTTTCGCAGCTGCAGTGTGCCTGGAGCCCAGGGCTTCCTGGTTTTAAAAGTCCTAGGCCTAAGCCTAACAGTAACCCTAGGAAGGTAAATCAGCCGGGTATTAGGGTTCTTCCTAAGGGAAAAGCCGTGAAAGCAGCCATGTTGTGGCACTTCTGCACTCCCTTTGGGATGCCTTTGGCAGATGAAGTAAGCCTGGAACTCAGGGCTTCCTGGTTAAAGAAATCCAAGCCCTAGGCTGAACCCTAACCCTAGGCAGATAAATCAGCCTAGGTATAGGGATGGTGCCAAGGAAAAAGCTGTGAAAGCTGCCATGTTGTTGCACTTTTGTACTCCCCTTGGGATGCCTTGAACAGCTGCAGTGTGCCTGGAGCTAAGGGCTTCCTAGTTTTAAAAATCCTAGCCCTAGGCCTAAGCCTAACAGTAACCCTGGGAAGGGAAATCAGCCTGGTGTTAGGCTTCTTGCCAAGGAAAAAGCCGTGAAAGCAGCCATGTTGTGGCACTTTTGCACTCCCTTTTGGATGCCTTTCACAGCTCCAGTGTGCCTGGAACCCTGGAACTCAGGGCTTCCTGATTTTAAAAATCCTAGCCCTAGGCCGAACCCCAGCCCTAAGACGAGAAAGGCAAATCAGCCAGGAATGAGGCATGTCCCCAAGGAAAAAGCTGTGGAGGCAGGCATGTTGTGGTACTTTTGCGCTCTTCTTGGTTAGTCCTTCGCAGCTGCTGTGTTCTTGGAACTCAGGGCTTTCTGGTTAATAGAACGCTTACCCTAGGCGTAACTCAAACCTTAAGCCTAGGAAGGAAAATCAGCCTATGGTTCGGGATGCTCTCATGGAAATATCAGTGGTGGCAGCCAAGTTGCGTCACTTTTGCGCTCCCCTTGGGATGCCTTTCGCAGCTGCTGTGTGCCTGGAGCCCAGGGCTTCCTGGTTTTAAAAGTCCTAGGCCTAAGCCTAACAGTAACCCTAGGAAGGTAAACCCGCCGGGTATTAGGGTTCTTCCTAAGGGAAAAGCCGTGAAAGCAGCCATGTTGTGGCACTTCTGCACTCCCTTTGGGATGCCTTTGGCAGATGAAGTAAGCCTGGAACTCAGGGCTTCCTGGTTAAAGAAATCCAAGCCCTAGGCTGAACCCTAACCCTAACCCCAGGCAGATAAATCAGCCTAGGTATAGGGATGGTGCCAAGGAAAAAGCTGTGAAAGCTGCCATGTTGTTGCACTTTTGTACTCCCCTTGGGATGCCTTGAACAGCTGCAGTGTGCCTGGAGCTAAGGGCTTCCTAGTTTTAAAAATCCTAGCCCTAGGCCTAAGCCTAACAGTAACCCTGGGAAGGGAAATCAGCCTGGTGTTAGGCTTCTTGCCAAGGAAAAAGCCGTGAAAGCAGCCATGTTGTGGCACTTTTGCACTCCCTTTTGGATGCCTTTCACAGCTCCAGTGTGCCTGGAACTCAGGGCTTCCTGATTTTAAAAATCCTAGCCCTAGGCCGAACCCCAACCCTAAGACGAGAAAGGCAAATCAGCCAGGAATTAGGCATGTCCCCAAGGAAAAAGCTGTGGAGGCAGGCATGTTGTGGTACTTTTGCGCTCTTCTTGGCTAGTCCTTCGCAGCTGCTGTGTTCTTGGAACTCAGGGCTTTCTGGTTAATAGAACGCTTACCCTAGGCGTAACTCAAACCTTAACCCTAGGAAGGAAAATCAGCCTATGGTTCGGGATGCTCTCATGGAAATATCAGTGGTGGCAGCCAAGTTGCGTCACTTTTGCACTCCCCTTGGGATGCCTTTCGCAGCTGCAGTGTGCCTGGAGCCCAGGGCTTCCTGGTTTTAAAAGTCCTAGGCCTAAGCCTAACAGTAACCCTAGGAAGGTAAACCAGCCGGGTATTAGGGTTCTTCCTAAGGGAAAAGCCGTGAAAGCAGCCATGTTGTGGCACTTCTGCACTCCCTTTGGGATGCCTTTGGCAGATGAAGTAAGCCTGGAACTCAGGGCTTCCTGGTTAAAGAAATCCAAGCCCTAGGCTGAACCCTAACACTAACCCCAGGCAGATAAATCAGCCTAGGTATAGGGATGGTGCCAAGGAAAAAGCTGTGAAAGCTGCCATGTTGTTGCACTTTTGTACTCCCCTTGGGATGCCTTGAACAGCTGCAGTGTGCCTGGAGCTAAGGGCTTCCTAGTTTTAAAAATCCTAGCCCTAGGCCTAAGCCTAACAGTAACCCTGGGAAGGGAAATCAGCCTGGTGTTAGGCTTCTTGCCACGGAAAAAGCCGTGAAAGCAGCCATGTTGTGGCACTTTTGCACTCCCTTTTGGATGCCTTTCACAGCTCCAGTGTGCCTGGAACTCAGGGCTTCCTGATTTTAAAAATCCTAGCCCTAGGCCGAACCCCAACCCTAAGACGAGAAAGGCAAATCAGCCAGGAATTAGGCATGTCCCCAAGGAAAAAGCTGTGGAGGCAGGCATGTTGTGGTACTTTTGCGCTCTTCTTGGCTAGTCCTTCGCAGCTGCTGTGTTCTTGGAACTCAGGGCTTTCTGGTTAATAGAACCCTTACCCTAGGCGTAACTCAAACCTTAACCCTAGGAAGGAAAATCAGCCTATGGTTCGGGATGCTCTCATGGAAATATCAGTGGTGGCAGCCAAGTTGCGTCACTTTTGCGCTCCCCTTGGGATGCCTTTCGCAGCTGCAGTGTGCCTGGAGCCCAGGGCTTCCTGGTTTTAAAAGTCCTAGGCCTAAGCCTAACAGTAACCCTAGGAAGGTAAACCAGCCGGGTATTAGGGTTCTTCCTAAGGAAAAAGCCGTGAAAGCAGCCATGTTGTGGCACTTTTGCACTCCCTTTTAGATGCCTTTCACAGCTCCAGTGTGCCTGGAACTCAGGGCTTCCTGATTTTAATAATCCTAGCCCTAGGCCGAACCCCAACCGTAAGACGAGAAAGGCAAATCAGCCAGGAATGAGGCATGTCCCCAAGGAAAAAGCTGTGGAGGCAGGCATGTTGTGCTACTTTTGCGCTCTTCTTGGCTAGTCCTTCGCAGCTGCTGTGCTCTTGGAACTCAGGGCTTTCTGGTTAATAGAACCCTTACCCTAGGCGTAACTCAAACCTTAACCCTAGGAAGGAAAATCAGCCTATGGTTCGGGATGCTCTCATGGAAATATCAGTGGTGGCAGCCAAGTTGCGTCACTTTTGCGCTCCCCTTGGGATGCCTTTCGCAGCTGCAGTGTGCCTGGAGCCCAGGGCTTCCTGGTTTTAAAAGTCCTAGGCCTAAGCCTAACAGTAACCCTAGGAAGGTAAATCAGCCGGGTATTAGGGTACTTCCTAAGGGAAAAGCCGTGAAAGCAGCCATGTTGTGGCACTTCTGCACTCCCTTTGGGATGCCTTTGGCAGATGAAGTAAGCCTGGAACTCAGGGCTTCCTGGTTAAAGAAATCCAAGCCCTAGGCTGAACCCTAACCCTAACCCCAGGCAGATAAATCAGCCTAGGTATAGGGATGGTGCCAAGGAAAAAGCTGTGAAAGCTGCCATGTTGTTGCACTTTTGTACTCCCCTTGGGATGCCTTGAACAGCTGCAGTGTGCCTGGAGCTAAGGGCTTCCTAGTTTTAAAAATCCTAGCCCTAGGCCTAAGCCTAACAGTAACCCTGGGAAGGGAAATCAGCCTGGTGTTAGGCTTCTTGCCAAGGAAAAAGCCGTGAAAGCAGCCATGTTGTGGCACTTTTGCACTCCCTTTTGGATGCCTTTCACAGCTCCAGTGTGCCTGGAACTCAGGGCTTCCTGATTTTAAAAATCCTAGCCCTAGGCTGAACCCCAACCGTAAGACGAGAAAGGCAAATCAGCCAGGAATTAGGCATGTCCCCAAGGAAAAAGCTGTGGAGGCAGGCATGTTGTGCTACTTTTGCGCTCTTCTTGGGTAGTCCTTCGCAGCTGCTGTGTTCTTGGAACTCAGGGCTTTCTGGTTAATAGAACCCTTACCCTAGGCGTAACTCAAACCTTAAGCCTAGGAAGGAAAATCAGCCTATGGTTCGGGATGGTCTCATGGAAATATCAGTGGTGGCAGCCAAGTTGCGTCACTTTTGCGCTCCCCTTGGGATGCCTTTCGCAGCTGCAGTGTGCCTGGAGCCCAGGGCTTCCTGGTTTTAAAAGTCCTAGGCCTAAGCCTAACAGTAACCCTAGGAAGGTAAATCAGCCGGGTATTAGGGATCTTCCTAAGGGAAAAGCCGTGAAAGCAGCCATGTTGTGGCACTTCTGCACTCCCTTTGGGATGCCTTTGGCAGATGAAGTAAGCCTGGAACTCAGGGCTTCCTGGTTAAAGAAATCCAAGCCCTAGGCTGAACCCTAACCCTAACCCCAGGCAGATAAATCAGCCTAGGTATAGGGATGGTGCCAAGGAAAAAGCTGTGAAAGCTGCCATGTTGTTGCACTTTTGTACTCCCCTTGGGATGCCTTGAACAGCTGCAGTGTGCCTGGAGCTAAGGGCTTCCTAGTTTTAAAAATCCTAGCCCTAGGCCTAAGCCTAACAGTAACCCTGGGAAGGCAAATCAGCCTGGTGTTAGGCTTCTTGCCAAGGAAAAAGCCGTGAAAGCAGCCATGTTGTGGCACTTTTGCACTCCCTTTTGGATGCCTTTCACAGCTCCAGTGTGCCTGGAACTCAGGGCTTCCTGATTTTAAAAATCCTAGCCCTAGGCTGAACCCCAACCCTAAGACGAGAAAGGCAAATCAGCCAGGAATTAGGCATGTCCCCAAGGAAAAAGCTGTGGAGGCAGGCATGTTGTGGTACTTTTGCGCTCTTCTTGGGTAGTCCTTCGCAGCTGCTGTGTTCTTGGAACTCAGGGCTTTCTGGTTAATAGAACCCTTACCCTAGGCGTAACTCAAACCTTAACCCTAGGAAGGAAAATCAGCCTATGGTTCGGGATGCTCTCATGGAAATATCAGTGGTGGCAGCCAAGTTGCGTCACTTTTGCGCTCCCCTTGGGATGCCTTTCGCAGCTGCAGTGTGCCTGGAGCCCAGGGCTTCCTGGTTTTAAAAGTCCTAGGCCTAAGCCTAACAGTAACCCTAGGAAGGTAAATCAGCCGGGTATTAGGGTTCTTCCTAAGGGAAAAGCCGTGAAAGCAGCCATGTTGTGGCACTTCTGCACTCCCTTTGGGATGCCTTTGGCAGATGAAGTAAGCCTGGAACTCAGGGCTTCCTGGTTAAAGAAATCCAAGCCCTAGGCTGAACCCTAACCCTAGGCAGATAAATCAGCCTAGGTATAGGGATGGTGCCAAGGAAAAAGCTGTGAAAGCTGCCATGTTGTTGCACTTTTGTACTCCCCTTGGGATGCCTTGAACAGCTGCAGTGTGCCTGGAGCTAAGGGCTTCCTAGTTTTAAAAATCCTAGCCCTAGGCCTAAGCCTAACAGTAAGCCTGAGAAGGGAAATCAGCCTGGTGTTAGGCTTCTTGCCAAGGAAAAAGCCGTGAAAGCAGCCATGTTGTGGCACTTTTGCACTCCCTTTTGGATGCCTTTCACAGCTCCAGTGTGCCTGGAACTCAGGGCTTCCTGATTTTAAAAATCCTAGCCCTAGGCCGAACCCCAGCCCTAAGACGAGAAAGGCAAATCAGCCAGGAATTAGGCATGTCCCCAAGGAAAAAGCTGTGGAGGCAGGCATGTTGTGGTACTTTTGCGCTCTTCTTGGCTAGTCCTTCGCAGCTGCTGTGTTCTTGGAACTCAGGGCTTTCTGGTTAATAGAACCCTTACCCTAGGGGTAACTCAAACCTTAAGCCTAGGAAGGAAAATCAGCCTATGGTTCGGGATGCTCTCATGGAAATATCAGTGGTGGCAGCCAAGTTGCGTCACTTTTGCACTCCCCTTGGGATGCCTTTCGCAGCTGCAGTGTGCCTGGAGCCCAGGGCTTCCTGGTTTTAAAAGTCCTAGGCCTAAGCCTAACAGTAACCCTAGGAAGGTAAATCAGCCGGGTATTAGGGTTCCTCCTAAGGGAAAAGCCGTGAAAGCAGCCATGTTGTGGCACTTCTGCACTCCCTTTGGGATGTCTTTGGCAGATGAAGTAAGCCTGGAACTCAGGGCTTCCTGGTTAAAGAAATCCAAGCCCTAGGCTGAACCCTAACCCTAGGCAGATAAATCAGCCTAGGTATAGGGATGGTACCAAGGAAAAAGCTGTGAAAGCTGCCATGTTGTTGCACTTTTGTACTCCCCTTGGGATGCCTTGAACAGCTGCAGTGTGCCTGGAGCTAAGGGCTTCCTAGTTTTAAAAATCCTAGCCCTAGGCCTAAGCCTAACAGTAACCCTGGGAAGGGAAATCAGCCTGGTGTTAGGCTTCTTGCCAAGGAAAAAGCCGTGAAAGCAGCCATGTTGTGGCACTTTTGCACTCCCTTTTGGATGCCTTTCACAGCTCCAGTGTGCCTGGAACTCAGGGCTTCCTGATTTTAAAAATCCTAGCCCTAGGCCGAACCCCAACCCTAAGACGAGAAAGGCAAATCAGCCAGGAATTAGGCATGTCCCCAAGGAAAAAGCTGTGGAGGCAGGCATGTTGTGGTACTTTTGCGCTCTTCTTGGGTAGTCCTTCGCAGCTGCTGTGTTCTTGGATCTCAGGGCTTTCTGGTTAATAGAACCCTTACCCTAGGCGTAACTCAAACCTTAACCCTAGGAAGGAAAATCAGCCTATGGTTCGGGATGCTCTCATGGAAATATCAGTGGTGGCAGCCAAGTTGCGTCACTTTTGCGCTCCCCTTGGGATGCCTTTCGCAGCTGCAGTGTGCCTGGAGCCCAGGGCTTCCTGGTTTTAAAAGTCCTAGGCCTAAGCCTAACAGTAACCCTAGGAAGGTAAACCAGCCGGGTATTAGGGTTCTTCCTAAGGAAAAAGCCGTGAAAGCAGCCATGTTGTGGCACTTTTGCACTCCATTTTAGATGCCTTTCACAGCTCCAGTGTGCCTGGAACTCAGGGCTTCCTGATTTTAATAATCCTAGCCCTAGGCCGAACCCCAGCCCTAAGACGAGAAAGGCAAATCAGCCAGGAATGAGGCATGTCCCCAAGGAAAAAGCTGTGGAGGCAGGCATGTTGTGGTACTTTTGCGCTCTTCTTGGGTAGTCCTTCGCAGCTGCTGTGTTCTTGGAACTCAGGGCTTTCTGGTTAATAGAACCCTTACCCTAGGCGTAACTCAAACCTTAAGCCTAGGAAGGAAAATCAGCCTATGGTTCGGGATGCTCTCATGGAAATATCAGTGGTGGCAGCCAAGTTGCGTCACTTTTGCGCTCCCCTTGGGATGCCTTTCGCAGCTGCAGTGTGCCTGGAGCCCAGGGCTTCCTGGTTTTAAAAGTCCTAGGCCTAAGCCTAACAGTAACCCTAGGAAGGTAAACCAGCCGGGTATTAGGGTTCTTCCTAAGGGAAAAGCCGTGAAAGCAGCCATGTTGTGGCACTTCTGCACTCCCTTTGGGATGCCTTTGGCAGATGAAGTAAGCCTGGAACTCAGGGCTTCCTGGTTAAAGAAATCCAAGCCCTAGGCTGAACCCTAACCCTAACCCCAGGCAGATAAATCAGCCTAGGTATAGGGATGGTGCCAAGGAAAAAGCTGTGAAAGCTGCCATGTTGTTGCACTTTTGTACTCCCCTTGGGATGCCTTGAACAGCTGCAGTGTGCCTGGAGCTAAGGGCTTCCTAGTTTTAAAAATCCTAGCCCTAGGCCTAAGCCTAACAGTAACCCTGGGAAGGGAAATCAGCCTGGTGTTAGGCTTCTTGCCAAGGAAAAAGCCGTGAAAGCAGCCATGTTGTGGCACTTTTGCACTCCCTTTTGGATGCCTTTCACAGCTCCAGTGTGCCTGGAACTCAGGGCTTCCTGATTTTAAAAATCCTAGCCCTAGGCCGAACCCCAACCCTAAGACGAGAAAGGCAAATCAGCCAGGAATTAGGCATGTCCCCAAGGAAAAAGCTGTGGAGGCAGGCATGTTGTGGTACTTTTGCGCTCTTCTTGGCTAGTCCTTCACAGCTGCTGTGTTCTTGGAACTCAGGGCTTTCTGGTTAATAGAACCCTTACCCTAGGCGTAACTCAAACCTTAACCCTAGGAAGGAAAATCAGCCTATGGTTCGGGATGCTCTCATGGAAATATCAGTGGTGGCAGCCAAGTTGCGTCACTTTTGCACTCCCCTTGGGATGCCTTTCGCAGCTGCAGTGTGCCTGGAGCCCAGGGCTTCCTGGTTTTAAAAGTCCTAGGCCTAAGCCTAACAGTAACCCTAGGAAGGTAAATCAGCCGGGTATTAGGGTTCTTCCTAAGGGAAAAGCCGTGAAAGCAGCCATGTTGTGGCACTTCTGCACTCCCTTTGGGATGTCTTTGGCAGATGAAGTAAGCCTGGAACTCAGGGCTTCCTGGTTAAAGAAATCCAAGCCCTAGGCTGAACCCTAACCCTAGGCAGATAAATCAGCCTAGGTATAGGGATGGTACCAAGGAAAAAGCTGTGAAAGCTGCCATGTTGTTGCACTTTTGTACTCCCCTTGGGATGCCTTGAACAGCTGCAGTGTGCCTGGAGCTAAGGGCTTCCTAGTTTTAAAAATCCTAGCCCTAGGCCTAAGCCTAACAGTAACCCTGGGAAGGGAAATCAGCCTGGTGTTAGGCTTCTTGCCAAGGAAAAAGCCGTGAAAGCAGCCATGTTGTGGCACTTTTGCACTCCCTTTTGGATGCCTTTCACAGCTCCAGTGTGCCTGGAACTCAGGGCTTCCTGATTTTAAAAATCCTAGCCCTAGGCCGAACCCCAACCCTAAGACGAGAAAGGCAAATCAGCCAGGAATTAGGCATGTCCCCAAGGAAAAAGCTGTGGAGGCAGGCATGTTGTGGTACTTTTGCGCTCTTCTTGGGTAGTCCTTCACAGCTGCTGTGTTCTTGGAACTCAGGGCTTTCTGGTTAATAGAACCCTTACCCTAGGCGTAACTCAAACCTTAAGCCTAGGAAGGAAAATCAGCCTATGGTTCGGGATGCTCTCATGGAAATATCAGTGGTGGCAGCCAAGTTGCGTCACTTTTGCGCTCCCCTTGGGATGCCTTTCGCAGCTGCAGTGTGCCTGGAGCCCAGGGCTTCCTGATTTTAAAAGTCCTAGGCCTAAGCCTAACAGTAACCCTAGGAAGGTAAACCAGCCGGGTATTAGGGTTCTTCCTAAGGAAAAAGCCGTGAAAGCAGCCATGTTGTGGCACTTTTGCACTCCCTTTTAGATGCCTTTCACAGCTCCAGTGTGCCTGGAACTCAGGGCTTCCTGATTTTAATAATCCTAGCCCTAGGCCGAACCCCAACCGTAAGACGAGAAAGGCAAATCAGCCAGGAATGAGGCATGTCCCCAAGGAAAAAGCTGTGGAGGCAGGCATGTTGTGGTACTTTTGCGCTCTTCTTGGCTAGTCCTTCGCAGCTGCTGTGCTCTTGGAACTCAGGGCTTTCTGGTTAATAGAACCCTTACCCTAGGCGTAACTCAAACCTTAACCCTAGGAAGGAAAATCAGCCTATGGTTCGGGATGGTCTCATGGAAATATCAGTGGTGGCAGCCAAGTTGCGTCACTTTTGCGCTCCCCTTGGGATGCCTTTCGCAGCTGCAGTGTGCCTGGAGCCCAGGGCTTCCTGGTTTTAAAAGTCCTAGGCCTAAGCCTAACAGTAACCCTAGGAAGGTAAATCAGCCGGGTATTAGGGATCTTCCTAAGGGAAAAGCCGTGAAAGCAGCCATGTTGTGGCACTTCTGCACTCCCTTTGGGATGCCTTTGGCAGATGAAGTAAGCCTGGAACTCAGGGCTTCCTGGTTAAAGAAATCCAAGCCCTAGGCTGAACCCTAACCCTAGGCAGATAAATCAGCCTAGGTATAGGGATGGTGCCAAGGAAAAAGCTGTGAAAGCTGCCATGTTGTTGCACTTTTGTACTCCCCTTGGGATGCCTTGAACAGCTGCAGTGTGCCTGGAGCTAAGGGCTTCCTAGTTTTAAAAATCCTAGCCCTAGGCCTAAGCCTAACAGTAACCCTGGGAAGGGAAATCAGCCTGGTGTTAGGCTTCTTGCCAAGGAAAAAGCCGTGAAAGCAGCCATGTTGTGGCACTTTTGCACTCCCTTTTGGATGCCTTTCACAGCTCCAGTGTGCCTGGAACTCAGGGCTTCCTGATTTTAAAAATCCTAGCCCTAGGCCGAACCCCAAACCTAAGACGAGAAAGGCAAATCAGCCAGGAATTAGGCATGTCCCCAAGGAAAAAGCTGTGGAGGCAGGCATGTTGTGGTACTTTTGCGCTCTTCTTGGGTAGTCCTTCGCAGCTGCTGTGTTCTTGGAACTCAGGGCTTTCTGGTTAATAGAACCCTTACCCTAGGCGTAACTCAAACCTTAAGCCTAGGAAGGAAAATCAGCCTATGGTTCGGGATGCTCTCATGGAAATATCAGTGGTGGCAGCCAAGTTGCGTCACTTTTGCGCTCCCCTTGGGATGCCTTTCGCAGCTGCAGTGTGCCTGGAGCCCAGGGCTTCCTGGTTTTAAAAGTCCTAGGCCTAAGCCTAACAGTAACCCTAGGAAGGTAAATCAGCCGGGTATTAGGGATCTTCCTAAGGGAAAAGCCGTGAAAGCAGCCATGTTGTGGCACTTCTGCACTCCCTTTGGGATGCCTTTGGCAGATGAAGTAAGCCTGGAACTCAGGGCTTCCTGGTTAAAGAAATCCAAGCCCTAGGCTGAACCCTAACCCTAGGCAGATAAATCAGCCTAGGTATAGGGATGGTGCCAAGGAAAAAGCTGTGAAAGCTGCCATGTTGTTGCACTTTTGTACTCCCCTTGGGATGCCTTGAACAGCTGCAGTGTGCCTGGAGCTAAGGGCTTCCTAGTTTTAAAAATCCTAGCCCTAGGCCTAAGCCTAACAGTAACCCTGGGAAGGGAAATCAGCCTGGTGTTAGGCTTCTTGCCAAGGAAAAAGCCGTGAAAGCAGCCATGTTGTGGCACTTTTGCACTCCCTTTTGGATGCCTTTCACAGCTCCAGTGTGCCTGGAACTCAGGGCTTCCTGATTTTAAAAATCCTAGCCCTAGGCCGAACCCCAACCCTAAGACGAGAAAGGCAAATCAGCCAGGAATTAGGCATGTCCCCAAGGAAAAAGCTGTGGAGGCAGGCATGTTGTGGTACTTTTGCGCTCTTCTTGGCTAGTCTTTCGCAGCTGCTGTGTTCTTGGAACTCAGGGCTTTCTGGTTAATAGAACCCTTACCCTAGGCGTAACTCAAACCTTAACCCTAGGAAGGAAAATCACCCTATGGTTCGGGATGGTCTCATGGAAATATCAGTGGTGGCAGCCAAGTTGCGTCACTTTTGCACTCCCCTTGGGATGCCTTTCGCAGCTGCAGTGTGCCTGGAGCCCAGGGCTTCCTGGTTTTAAAAGTCCTAGGCCTAAGCCTAACAGTAACCCTAGGAAGGTAAATCAGCCGGGTATTAGGGTTCTTCCTAAGGGAAAAGCCGTGAAAGCAGCCATGTTGTGGCACTTCTGCACTCCCTTTGGGATGTCTTTGGCAGATGAAGTAAGCCTGGAACTCAGGGCTTCCTGGTTAAAGAAATCCAAGCCCTAGGCTGAACCCTAACCCTAGGCAGATAAATCAGCCTAGGTATAGGGATGGTGCCAAGGAAAAAGCTGTGAAAGCTGCCATGTTGTTGCACTTTTGTACTCCCCTTGGGATGCCTTGAACAGCTGCAGTGTGCCTGGAGCTAAGGGCTTCCTAGTTTTAAAAATCCTAGCCCTAGGCCTAAGCCTAACAGTAAGCCTGGGAAGGGAAATCAGCCTGGTGTTAGGCTTCTTGCCAAGGAAAAAGCCATGAAAGCAGCCATGTTGTGGCACTTTTGCACTCCCTTTTGGATGCCTTTCACAGCTCCAGTGTGCCTGGAACCCTGGAACTCAGGGCTTCCTGATTTTAAAAATCCTAGCCCTAGGCCGAACCCCAGCCCTAAGACGAGAAAGGCAAATCAGCCAGGAATTAGGCATGTCCCCAAGGAAAAAGCTGTGGAGGCAGGCATGTTGTGGTACTTTTGCGCTCTTCTTGGGTAGTCCTTCGCAGCTGCTGTGTTCTTGGAACTCAGGGCTTTCTGGTTAATAGAACCCTTACCCTAGGCGTAACTCAAACCTTAACCCTAGGAAGGAAAATCAGCCTATGGTTCGGGATGCTCTCATGGAAATATCAGTGGTGGCAGCCAAGTTGCGTCACTTTTGCGCTCCCCTTGGGATGCCTTTCGCAGCTGCAGTGTGCCTGGAGCCCAGGGCTTCCTGGTTTTAAAAGTCCTAGGCCTAAGCCTAACAGTAACCCTAGGAAGGTAAATCAGCCGGGTATTAGGGTTCTTCCTAAGGGAAAAGCCGTGAAAGCAGCCATGTTGTGGCACTTCTGCACTCCCTTTGGGATGTCTTTGGCAGATGAAGTAAGCCTGGAACTCAGGGCTTCCTGGTTAAAGAAATCCAAGCCCTAGGCTGAACCCTAACCCTAGGCAGATAAATCAGCCTAGGTATAGGGATGGTACCAAGGAAAAAGCTGTGAAAGCTGCCATGTTGTTGCACTTTTGTACTCCCCTTGGGATGCCTTGAACAGCTGCAGTGTGCCTGGAGCTAAGGGCTTCCTAGTTTTAAAAATCCTAGCCCTAGGCCTAAGCCTAACAGTAACCCTGGGAAGGGAAATCAGCCTGGTGTTAGGCTTCTTGCCAAGGAAAAAGCCGTGAAAGCAGCCATGTTGTGGCACTTTTGCACTCCCTTTTGGATGCCTTTCACAGCTCCAGTGTGCCTGGAACTCAGGGCTTCCTGATTTTAAAAATCCTAGCCCTAGGCCGAACCCCAACCCTAAGACGAGAAAGGCAAATCAGCCAGGAATTAGGCATGTCCCCAAGGAAAAAGCTGTGGAGGCAGGCATGTTGTGGTACTTTTGCGCTCTTCTTGGGTAGTCCTTCGCAGCTGCTGTGTTCTTGGAACTCAGGGCTTTCTGGTTAATAGAACCCTTACCCTAGGCGTAACTCAAACCTTAACCCTAGGAAGGAAAATCAGCCTATGGTTCGGGATGGTCTCATGGAAATATCAGTGGTGGCAGCCAAGTTGCGTCACTTTTGCGCTCCCCTTGGGATGCCTTTCGCAGCTGCAGTGTGCCTGGAGCCCAGGGCTTCCTGGTTTTAAAAGTCCTAGGCCTAAGCCTAACAGTAACCCTAGGAAGGTAAATCAGCCGGGTATTAGGGTTCTTCCTAAGGGAAAAGCCGTGAAAGCAGCCATGTTGTGGCACTTCTGCACTCCCTTTGGGATGTCTTTGGCAGATGAAGTAAGCCTGGAACTCAGGGCTTCCTGGTTAAAGAAATCCAAGCCCTAGGCTGAACCCTAACCCTAGGCAGATAAATCAGCCTAGGTATAGGGATGGTACCAAGGAAAAAGCTGTGAAAGCAGCCATGTTGTGGCACTTTTGCACTCCATTTTAGATGCCTTTCACAGCTCCAGTGTGCCTGGAACTCAGGGCTTCCTGATTTTAATAATCCTAGCCCTAGGCCGAACCCCAGCCCTAAGACGAGAAAGGCAAATCAGCCAGGAATGAGGCATGTCCCCAAGGAAAAAGCTGTGGAGGCAGGCATGTTGTGGTACTTTTGCGCTCTTCTTGGCTAGTCCTTCGCAGCTGCTGTGTTCTTGGAACTCAGGGCTTTCTGGTTAATAGAACCCTTACCCTAGGCGTAACTCAAACCTTAAGCCTAGGAAGGAAAATCAGCCTATGGTTCGGGATGCTCTCATGGAAATATCAGTGGTGGCAGCCAAGTTGCGTCACTTTTGCGCTCCCCTTGGGATGCCTTTCGCAGCTGCAGTGTGCCTGGAGCCCAGGGCTTCCTGGTTTTAAAAGTCCTAGGCCTAAGCCTAACAGTAACCCTAGGAAGGTAAACCAGCCGGGTATTAGGGTTCTTCCTAAGGGAAAAGCCGTGAAAGCAGCCATGTTGTGGCACTTCTGCACTCCCTTTGGGATGCCTTTGGCAGATGAAGTAAGCCTGGAACTCAGGGCTTCCTGGTTAAAGAAATCCAAGCCCTAGGCTGAACCCTAACCCTAACCCCAGGCAGATAAATCAGCCTAGGTATAGGGATGGTGCCAAGGAAAAAGCTGTGAAAGCTGCCATGTTGTTGCACTTTTGTACTCCCCTTGGGATGCCTTGAACAGCTGCAGTGTGCCTGGAGCTAAGGGCTTCCTAGTTTTAAAAATCCTAGCCCTAGGCCTAAGCCTAACAGTAACCCTGGGAAGGGAAATCAGCCTGGTGTTAGGCTTCTTGCCAAGGAAAAAGCCGTGAAAGCAGCCATGTTGTGGCACTTTTGCACTCCCTTTTGGATGCCTTTCACAGCTCCAGTGTGCCTGGAACTCAGGGCTTCCTGATTTTAAAAATCCTAGCCCTAGGCCGAACCCCAACCCTAAGACGAGAAAGGCAAATCAGCCAGGAATTAGGCATGTCCCCAAGGAAAAAGCTGTGGAGGCAGGCATGTTGTGGTACTTTTGCGCTCTTCTTGGGTAGTCCTTCACAGCTGCTGTGTTCTTGGAACTCAGGGCTTTCTGGTTAATAGAACCCTTACCCTAGGCGTAACTCAAACCTTAACCCTAGGAAGGAAAATCAGCCTATGGTTCGGGATGCTCTCATGGAAATATCAGTGGTGGCAGCCAAGTTGCGTCACTTTTGCACTCCCCTTGGGATGCCTTTCGCAGCTGCAGTGTGCCTGGAGCCCAGGGCTTCCTGGTTTTAAAAGTCCTAGGCCTAAGCCTAACAGTAACCCTAGGAAGGTAAATCAGCCGGGTATTAGGGTTCTTCCTAAGGGAAAAGCCGTGAAAGCAGCCATGTTGTGGCACTTCTGCACTCCCTTTGGGATGTCTTTGGCAGATGAAGTAAGCCTGGAACTCAGGGCTTCCTGGTTAAAGAAATCCAAGCCCTAGGCTGAACCCTAACCCTAGGCAGATAAATCAGCCTAGGTATAGGGATGGTGCCAAGGAAAAAGCTGTGAAAGCTGCCATGTTGTTGCACTTTTGTACTCCCCTTGGGATGCCTTGAACAGCTGCAGTGTGCCTGGAGCTAAGGGCTTCCTAGTTTTAAAAATCCTAGCCCTAGGCCTAAGCCTAACAGTAACCCTGGGAAGGGAAATCAGCCTGGTGTTAGGCTTCTTGCCAAGGAAAAAGCCGTGAAAGCAGCCATGTTGTGGCACTTTTGCACTCCCTTTTGGATGCCTTTCACAGCTCCAGTGTGCCTGGAACTCAGGGCTTCCTGATTTTAAAAATCCTAGCCCTAGGCCGAACCCCAACCCTAAGACGAGAAAGGCAAATCAGCCAGGAATTAGGCATGTCCCCAAGGAAAAAGCTGTGGAGGCAGGCATGTTGTGGTACTTTTGCGCTCTTCTTGGGTAGTCCTTCACAGCTGCTGTGTTCTTGGAACTCAGGGCTTTCTGGTTAATAGAACCCTTACCCTAGGCGTAACTCAAACCTTAAGCCTAGGAAGGAAAATCAGCCTATGGTTCGGGATGCTCTCATGGAAATATCAGTGGTGGCAGCCAAGTTGCGTCACTTTTGCGCTCCCCTTGGGATGCCTTTCGCAGCTGCAGTGTGCCTGGAGCCCAGGGCTTCCTGATTTTAAAAGTCCTAGGCCTAAGCCTAACAGTAACCCTAGGAAGGTAAACCAGCCGGGTATTAGGGTTCTTCCTAAGGAAAAAGCCGTGAAAGCAGCCATGTTGTGGCACTTTTGCACTCCCTTTTAGATGCCTTTCACAGCTCCAGTGTGCCTGGAACTCAGGGCTTCCTGATTTTAATAATCCTAGCCCTAGGCCGAACCCCAACCGTAAGACGAGAAAGGCAAATCAGCCAGGAATGAGGCATGTCCCCAAGGAAAAAGCTGTGGAGGCAGGCATGTTGTGGTACTTTTGCGCTCTTCTTGGCTAGTCCTTCGCAGCTGCTGTGCTCTTGGAACTCAGGGCTTTCTGGTTAATAGAACCCTTACCCTAGGCGTAACTCAAACCTTAACCCTAGGAAGGAAAATCAGCCTATGGTTCGGGATGGTCTCATGGAAATATCAGTGGTGGCAGCCAAGTTGCGTCACTTTTGCGCTCCCCTTGGGATGCCTTTCGCAGCTGCAGTGTGCCTGGAGCCCAGGGCTTCCTGGTTTTAAAAGTCCTAGGCCTAAGCCTAACAGTAACCCTAGGAAGGTAAATCAGCCGGGTATTAGGGTTCTTCCTAAGGGAAAAGCCGTGAAAGCAGCCATGTTGTGGCACTTCTGCACTCCCTTTGGGATGCCTTTGGCAGATGAAGTAAGCCTGGAACTCAGGGCTTCCTGGTTAAAGAAATCCAAGCCCTAGGCTGAACCCTAACCCTAGGCAGATAAATCAGCCTAGGTATAGGGATGGTGCCAAGGAAAAAGCTGTGAAAGCTGCCATGTTGTTGCACTTTTGTACTCCCCTTGGGATGCCTTGAACAGCTGCAGTGTGCCTGGAGCTAAGGGCTTCCTAGTTTTAAAAATCCTAGCCCTAGGCCTAAGCCTAACAGTAACCCTGGGAAGGGAAATCAGCCTGGTGTTAGGCTTCTTGCCAAGGAAAAAGCCGTGAAAGCAGCCATGTTGTGGCACTTTTGCACTCCCTTTTGGATGCCTTTCACAGCTCCAGTGTGCCTGGAACTCAGGGCTTCCTGATTTTAAAAATCCTAGCCCTAGGCCGAACCCCAAACCTAAGACGAGAAAGGCAAATCAGCCAGGAATTAGGCATGTCCCCAAGGAAAAAGCTGTGGAGGCAGGCATGTTGTGGTACTTTTGCGCTCTTCTTGGGTAGTCCTTCGCAGCTGCTGTGTTCTTGGAACTCAGGGCTTTCTGGTTAATAGAACCCTTACCCTAGGCGTAACTCAAACCTTAAGCCTAGGAAGGAAAATCAGCCTATGGTTCGGGATGCTCTCATGGAAATATCAGTGGTGGCAGCCAAGTTGCGTCACTTTTGCGCTCCCCTTGGGATGCCTTTCGCAGCTGCAGTGTGCCTGGAGCCCAGGGCTTCCTGGTTTTAAAAGTCCTAGGCCTAAGCCTAACAGTAACCCTAGGAAGGTAAATCAGCCGGGTATTAGGGATCTTCCTAAGGGAAAAGCCGTGAAAGCAGCCATGTTGTGGCACTTCTGCACTCCCTTTGGGATGCCTTTGGCAGATGAAGTAAGCCTGGAACTCAGGGCTTCCTGGTTAAAGAAATCCAAGCCCTAGGCTGAACCCTAACCCTAGGCAGATAAATCAGCCTAGGTATAGGGATGGTGCCAAGGAAAAAGCTGTGAAAGCTGCCATGTTGTTGCACTTTTGTACTCCCCTTGGGATGCCTTGAACAGCTGCAGTGTGCCTGGAGCTAAGGGCTTCCTAGTTTTAAAAATCCTAGCCCTAGGCCTAAGCCTAACAGTAACCCTGGGAAGGGAAATCAGCCTGGTGTTAGGCTTCTTGCCAAGGAAAAAGCCGTGAAAGCAGCCATGTTGTGGCACTTTTGCACTCCCTTTTGGATGCCTTTCACAGCTCCAGTGTGCCTGGAACTCAGGGCTTCCTGATTTTAAAAATCCTAGCCCTAGGCCGAACCCCAACCCTAAGACGAGAAAGGCAAATCAGCCAGGAATTAGGCATGTCCCCAAGGAAAAAGCTGTGGAGGCAGGCATGTTGTGGTACTTTTGCGCTCTTCTTGGCTAGTCTTTCGCAGCTGCTGTGTTCTTGGAACTCAGGGCTTTCTGGTTAATAGAACCCTTACCCTAGGCGTAACTCAAACCTTAACCCTAGGAAGGAAAATCAGCCTATGGTTCGGGATGCTCTCATGGAAATATCAGTGGTGGCAGCCAAGTTGCGTCACTTTTGCACTCCCCTTGGGATGCCTTTCGCAGCTGCAGTGTGCCTGGAGCCCAGGGCTTCCTGGTTTTAAAAGTCCTAGGCCTAAGCCTAACAGTAACCCTAGGAAGGTAAATCAGCCGGGTATTAGGGTTCTTCCTAAGGGAAAAGCCGTGAAAGCAGCCATGTTGTGGCACTTCTGCACTCCCTTTGGGATGTCTTTGGCAGATGAAGTAAGCCTGGAACTCAGGGCTTCCTGGTTAAAGAAATCCAAGCCCTAGGCTGAACCCTAACCCTAGGCAGGTAAATCAGCCTAGGTATAGGGATGGTGCCAAGGAAAAAGCTGTGAAAGCTGCCATGTTGTTGCACTTTTGTACTCCCCTTGGGATGCCTTGAACAGCTGCAGTGTGCCTGGAGCTAAGGGCTTCCTAGTTTTAAAAATCCTAGCCCTAGGCCTAAGCCTAACAGTAAGCCTGGGAAGGGAAATCAGCCTGGTGTTAGGCTTCTTGCCAAGGAAAAAGCCATGAAAGCAGCCATGTTGTGGCACTTTTGCACTCCCTTTTGGATGCCTTTCACAGCTCCAGTGTGCCTGGAACCCTGGAACTCAGGGCTTCCTGATTTTAAAAATCCTAGCCCTAGGCCGAACCCCAGCCCTAAGAGGAGAAAGGCAAATCAGCCAGGAATTAGGCATGTCCCCAAGGAAAAAGCTGTGGAGGCAGGCATGTTGTGGTACTTTTGCGCTCTTCTTGGGTAGTCCTTCGCAGCTGCTGTGTTCTTGGAACTCAGGGCTTTCTGGTTAATAGAACCCTTACCCTAGGCGTAACTCAAACCTTAACCCTAGGAAGGAAAATCAGCCTATGGTTCGGGATGCTCTCATGGAAATATCAGTGGTGGCAGCCAAGTTGCGTCACTTTTGCACTCCCCTTGGGATGCCTTTCGCAGCTGCAGTGTGCCTGGAGCCCAGGGCTTCCTGGTTTTAAAAGTCCTAGGCCTAAGCCTAACAGTAACCCTAGGAAGGTAAATCAGCCGGGTATTAGGGTTCTTCCTAAGGGAAAAGCCGTGAAAGCAGCCATGTTGTGGCACTTCTGCACTCCCTTTGGGATGTCTTTGGCAGATGAAGTAAGCCTGGAACTCAGGGCTTCCTGGTTAAAGAAATCCAAGCCCTAGGCTGAACCCTAACCCTAGGCAGATAAATCAGCCTAGGTATAGGGATGGTACCAAGGAAAAAGCTGTGAAAGCTGCCATGTTGTTGCACTTTTGTACTCCCCTTGGGATGCCTTGAACAGCTGCAGTGTGCCTGGAGCTAAGGGCTTCCTAGTTTTAAAAATCCTAGCCCTAGGCCTAAGCCTAACAGTAACCCTGGGAAGGGAAATCAGCCTGGTGTTAGGCTTCTTGCCAAGGAAAAAGCCGTGAAAGCAGCCATGTTGTGGCACTTTTGCACTCCCTTTTGGATGCCTTTCACAGCTCCAGTGTGCCTGGAACTCAGGGCTTCCTGATTTTAAAAATCCTAGCCCTAGGCCGAACCCCAACCCTAAGACGAGAAAGGCAAATCAGCCAGGAATTAGGCATGTCCCCAAGGAAAAAGCTGTGGAGGCAGGCATGTTGTGGTACTTTTGCGCTCTTCTTGGGTAGTCCTTCGCAGCTGCTGTGTTCTTGGAACTCAGGGCTTTCTGGTTAATAGAACCCTTACCCTAGGCGTAACTCAAACCTTAAGCCTAGGAAGGAAAATCAGCCTATGGTTCGGGATGCTCTCATGGAAATATCAGTGGTGGCAGCCAAGTTGCGTCACTTTTGCGCTCCCCTTGGGATGCCTTTCGCAGCTGCAGTGTGCCTGGAGCCCAGGGCTTCCTGGTTTTAAAAGTCCTAGGCCTAAGCCTAACAGTAACCCTAGGAAGGTAAATCAGCCGGGTATTAGGGTTCTTCCTAAGGGAAAAGCCGTGAAAGCAGCCATGTTGTGGCACTTCTGCACTCCCTTTGGGATGTCTTTGGCAGATGAAGTAAGCCTGGAACTCAGGGCTTCCTGGTTAAAGAAATCCAAGCCCTAGGCTGAACCCTAACCCTAGGCAGATAAATCAGCCTAGGTATAGGGATGGTGCCAAGGAAAAAGCTGTGAAAGCTGCCATGTTGTTGCACTTTTGTACTCCCCTTGGGATGCCTTGAACAGCTGCAGTGTGCCTGGAGCTAAGGGCTTCCTAGTTTTAAAAATCCTAGCCCTAGGCCTAAGCCTAACAGTAACCCTGGGAAGGGAAATCAGCCTGGTGTTAGGCTTCTTGCCAAGGAAAAAGCCGTGAAAGCAGCCATGTTGTGGCACTTTTGCACTCCCTTTTGGATGCCTTTCACAGCTCCAGTGTGCCTGGAACTCAGGGCTTCCTGATTTTAAAAATCCTAGCCCTAGGCCGAACCCCAAACCTAAGACGAGAAAGGCAAATCAGCCAGGAATTAGGCATGTCCCCAAGGAAAAAGCTGTGGAGGCAGGCATGTTGTGGTACTTTTGCGCTCTTCTTGGGTAGTCCTTCGCAGCTGCTGTGTTCTTGGAACTCAGGGCTTTCTGGTTAATAGAACCCTTACCCTAGGCGTAACTCAAACCTTAAGCCTAGGAAGGAAAATCAGCCTATGGTTCGGGATGCTCTCATGGAAATATCAGTGGTGGCAGCCAAGTTGCGTCACTTTTGCGCTCCCCTTGGGATGCCTTTCGCAGCTGCAGTGTGCCTGGAGCCCAGGGCTTCCTGGTTTTAAAAGTCCTAGGCCTAAGCCTAACAGTAACCCTAGGAAGGTAAATCAGCCGGGTATTAGGGATCTTCCTAAGGGAAAAGCCGTGAAAGCAGCCATGTTGTGGCACTTCTGCACTCCCTTTGGGATGCCTTTGGCAGATGAAGTAAGCCTGGAACTCAGGGCTTCCTGGTTAAAGAAATCCAAGCCCTAGGCTGAACCCTAACCCTAGGCAGATAAATCAGCCTAGGTATAGGGATGGTGCCAAGGAAAAAGCTGTGAAAGCTGCCATGTTGTTGCACTTTTGTACTCCCCTTGGGATGCCTTGAACAGCTGCAGTGTGCCTGGAGCTAAGGGCTTCCTAGTTTTAAAAATCCTAGCCCTAGGCCTAAGCCTAACAGTAACCCTGGGAAGGGAAATCAGCCTGGTGTTAGGCTTCTTGCCAAGGAAAAAGCCGTGAAAGCAGCCATGTTGTGGCACTTTTGCACTCCCTTTTGGATGCCTTTCACAGCTCCAGTGTGCCTGGAACTCAGGGCTTCCTGATTTTAAAAATCCTAGCCCTAGGCCGAACCCCAACCCTAAGACGAGAAAGGCAAATCAGCCAGGAATTAGGCATGTCCCCAAGGAAAAAGCTGTGGAGGCAGGCATGTTGTGGTACTTTTGCGCTCTTCTTGGCTAGTCTTTCGCAGCTGCTGTGTTCTTGGAACTCAGGGCTTTCTGGTTAATAGAACCCTTACCCTAGGCGTAACTCAAACCTTAACCCTAGGAAGGAAAATCAGCCTATGGTTCGGGATGCTCTCATGGAAATATCAGTGGTGGCAGCCAAGTTGCGTCACTTTTGCACTCCCCTTGGGATGCCTTTCGCAGCTGCAGTGTGCCTGGAGCCCAGGGCTTCCTGGTTTTAAAAGTCCTAGGCCTAAGCCTAACAGTAACCCTAGGAAGGTAAATCAGCCGGGTATTAGGGTTCTTCCTAAGGGAAAAGCCGTGAAAGCAGCCATGTTGTGGCACTTCTGCACTCCCTTTGGGATGTCTTTGGCAGATGAAGTAAGCCTGGAACTCAGGGCTTCCTGGTTAAAGAAATCCAAGCCCTAGGCTGAACCCTAACCCTAGGCAGATAAATCAGCCTAGGTATAGGGATGGTGCCAAGGAAAAAGCTGTGAAAGCTGCCATGTTGTTGCACTTTTGTACTCCCCTTGGGATGCCTTGAACAGCTGCAGTGTGCCTGGAGCTAAGGGCTTCCTAGTTTTAAAAATCCTAGCCCTAGGCCTAAGCCTAACAGTAAGCCTGGGAAGGGAAATCAGCCTGGTGTTAGGCTTCTTGCCAAGGAAAAAGCCATGAAAGCAGCCATGTTGTGGCACTTTTGCACTCCCTTTTGGATGCCTTTCACAGCTCCAGTGTGCCTGGAACCCTGGAACTAAGGGCTTCCTGATTTTAAAAATCCTAGCCCTAGGCCGAACCCCAGCCCTAAGACGAGAAAGGCAAATCAGCCAGGAATTAGGCATGTCCCCAAGGAAAAAGCTGTGGAGGCAGGCATGTTGTGGTACTTTTGCGCTCTTCTTGGGTAGTCCTTCGCAGCTGCTGTGTTCTTGGAACTCAGGGCTTTCTGGTTAATAGAACCCTTACCCTAGGCGTAACTCAAACCTTAACCCTAGGAAGGAAAATCAGCCTATGGTTCGGGATGCTCTCATGGAAATATCAGTGGTGGCAGCCAAGTTGCGTCACTTTTGCACTCCCCTTGGGATGCCTTTCGCAGCTGCAGTGTGCCTGGAGCCCAGGGCTTCCTGGTTTTAAAAGTCCTAGGCCTAAGCCTAACAGTAACCCTAGGAAGGTAAATCAGCCGGGTATTAGGGTTCTTCCTAAGGGAAAAGCCGTGAAAGCAGCCATGTTGTGGCACTTCTGCACTCCCTTTGGGATGTCTTTGGCAGATGAAGTAAGCCTGGAACTCAGGGCTTCCTGGTTAAAGAAATCCAAGCCCTAGGCTGAACCCTAACCCTAGGCAGATAAATCAGCCTAGGTATAGGGATGGTACCAAGGAAAAAGCTGTGAAAGCTGCCATGTTGTTGCACTTTTGTACTCCCCTTGGGATGCCTTGAACAGCTGCAGTGTGCCTGGAGCTAAGGGCTTCCTAGTTTTAAAAATCCTAGCCCTAGGCCTAAGCCTAACAGTAACCCTGGGAAGGGAAATCAGCCTGGTGTTAGGCTTCTTGCCAAGGAAAAAGCCGTGAAAGCAGCCATGTTGTGGCACTTTTGCACTCCCTTTTGGATGCCTTTCACAGCTCCAGTGTGCCTGGAACTCAGGGCTTCCTGATTTTAAAAATCCTAGCCCTAGGCCGAACCCCAACCCTAAGACGAGAAAGGCAAATCAGCCAGGAATTAGGCATGTCCCCAAGGAAAAAGCTGTGGAGGCAGGCATGTTGTGGTACTTTTGCGCTCTTCTTGGGTAGTCCTTCGCAGCTGCTGTGTTCTTGGAACTCAGGGCTTTCTGGTTAATAGAACCCTTACCCTAGGCGTAACTCAAACCTTAAGCCTAGGAAGGAAAATCAGCCTATGGTTCGGGATGCTCTCATGGAAATATCAGTGGTGGCAGCCAAGTTGCGTCACTTTTGCGCTCCCCTTGGGATGCCTTTCGCAGCTGCAGTGTGCCTGGAGCCCAGGGCTTCCTGGTTTTAAAAGTCCTAGGCCTAAGCCTAACAGTAACCCTAGGAAGGTAAATCAGCCGGGTATTAGGGTTCTTCCTAAGGGAAAAGCCGTGAAAGCAGCCATGTTGTGGCACTTCTGCACTCCCTTTGGGATGTCTTTGGCAGATGAAGTAAGCCTGGAACTCAGGGCTTCCTGGTTAAAGAAATCCAAGCCCTAGGCTGAACCCTAACCCTAGGCAGATAAATCAGCCTAGGTATAGGGATGGTGCCAAGGAAAAAGCTGTGAAAGCTGCCATGTTGTTGCACTTTTGTACTCCCCTTGGGATGCCTTGAACAGCTGCAGTGTGCCTGGAGCTAAGGGCTTCCTAGTTTTAAAAATCCTAGCCCTAGGCCTAAGCCTAACAGTAACCCTGGGAAGGGAAATCAGCCTGGTGTTAGGCTTCTTGCCAAGGAAAAAGCCGTGAAAGCAGCCATGTTGTGGCACTTTTGCACTCCCTTTTGGATGCCTTTCACAGCTCCAGTGTGCCTGGAACTCAGGGCTTCCTGATTTTAAAAATCCTAGCCCTAGGCCGAACCCCAACCCTAAGACGAGAAAGGCAAATCAGCCAGGAATTAGGCATGTCCCCAAGGAAAAAGCTGTGGAGGCAGGCATGTTGTGGTACTTTTGCGCTCTTCTTGGGTAGTCCTTCGCAGCTGCTGTGTTCTTGGATCTCAGGGCTTTCTGGTTAATAGAACCCTTACCCTAGGCGTAACTCAAACCTTAACCCTAGGAAGGAAAATCAGCCTATGGTTCGGGATGCTCTCATGGAAATATCAGTGGTGGCAGCCAAGTTGCGTCACTTTTGCGCTCCCCTTGGGATGCCTTTCGCAGCTGCAGTGTGCCTGGAGCCCAGGGCTTCCTGGTTTTAAAAGTCCTAGGCCTAAGCCTAACAGTAACCCTAGGAAGGTAAACCAGCCGGGTATTAGGGTTCTTCCTAAGGAAAAAGCCGTGAAAGCAGCCATGTTGTGGCACTTTTGCACTCCATTTTAGATGCCTTTCACAGCTCCAGTGTGCCTGGAACTCAGGGCTTCCTGATTTTAATAATCCTAGCCCTAGGCCGAACCCCAGCCCTAAGACGAGAAAGGCAAATCAGCCAGGAATGAGGCATGTCCCCAAGGAAAAAGCTGTGGAGGCAGGCATGTTGTGGTACTTTTGCGCTCTTCTTGGGTAGTCCTTCGCAGCTGCTGTGTTCTTGGAACTCAGGGCTTTCTGGTTAATAGAACCCTTACCCTAGGCGTAACTCAAACCTTAAGCCTAGGAAGGAAAATCAGCCTATGGTTCGGGATGCTCTCATGGAAATATCAGTGGTGGCAGCCAAGTTGCGTCACTTTTGCGCTCCCCTTGGGATGCCTTTCGCAGCTGCAGTGTGCCTGGAGCCCAGGGCTTCCTGGTTTTAAAAGTCCTAGGCCTAAGCCTAACAGTAACCCTAGGAAGGTAAACCAGCCGGGTATTAGGGTTCTTCCTAAGGGAAAAGCCGTGAAAGCAGCCATGTTGTGGCACTTCTGCACTCCCTTTGGGATGCCTTTGGCAGATGAAGTAAGCCTGGAACTCAGGGCTTCCTGGTTAAAGAAATCCAAGCCCTAGGCTGAACCCTAACCCTAACCCCAGGCAGATAAATCAGCCTAGGTATAGGGATGGTGCCAAGGAAAAAGCTGTGAAAGCTGCCATGTTGTTGCACTTTTGTACTCCCCTTGGGATGCCTTGAACAGCTGCAGTGTGCCTGGAGCTAAGGGCTTCCTAGTTTTAAAAATCCTAGCCCTAGGCCTAAGCCTAACAGTAACCCTGGGAAGGGAAATCAGCCTGGTGTTAGGCTTCTTGCCAAGGAAAAAGCCGTGAAAGCAGCCATGTTGTGGCACTTTTGCACTCCCTTTTGGATGCCTTTCACAGCTCCAGTGTGCCTGGAACTCAGGGCTTCCTGATTTTAAAAATCCTAGCCCTAGGCCGAACCCCAACCCTAAGACGAGAAAGGCAAATCAGCCAGGAATTAGGCATGTCCCCAAGGAAAAAGCTGTGGAGGCAGGCATGTTGTGGTACTTTTGCGCTCTTCTTGGGTAGTCCTTCGCAGCTGCTGTGTTCTTGGAACTCAGGGCTTTCTGGTTAATAGAACCCTTACCCTAGGCGTAACTCAAACCTTAACCCTAGGAAGGAAAATCAGCCTATGGTTCGGGATGCTCTCATGGAAATATCAGTGGTGGCAGCCAAGTTGCGTCACTTTTGCACTCCCCTTGGGATGCCTTTCGCAGCTGCAGTGTGCCTGGAGCCCAGGGCTTCCTGGTTTTAAAAGTCCTAGGCCTAAGCCTAACAGTAACCCTAGGAAGGTAAATCAGCCGGGTATTAGGGTTCTTCCTAAGGGAAAAGCCGTGAAAGCAGCCATGTTGTGGCACTTCTGCACTCCCTTTGGGATGTCTTTGGCAGATGAAGTAAGCCTGGAACTCAGGGCTTCCTGGTTAAAGAAATCCAAGCCCTAGGCTGAACCCTAACCCTAGGCAGATAAATCAGCCTAGGTATAGGGATGGTACCAAGGAAAAAGCTGTGAAAGCTGCCATGTTGTTGCACTTTTGTACTCCCCTTGGGATGCCTTGAACAGCTGCAGTGTGCCTGGAGCTAAGGGCTTCCTAGTTTTAAAAATCCTAGCCCTAGGCCTAAGCCTAACAGTAACCCTGGGAAGGGAAATCAGCCTGGTGTTAGGCTTCTTGCCAAGGAAAAAGCCGTGAAAGCAGCCATGTTGTGGCACTTTTGCACTCCCTTTTGGATGCCTTTCACAGCTCCAGTGTGCCTGGAACTCAGGGCTTCCTGCTTTTAAAAATCCTAGCCCTAGGCCGAACCCCAACCCTAAGACGAGAAAGGCAAATCAGCCAGGAATTAGGCATGTCCCCAAGGAAAAAGCTGTGGAGGCAGGCATGTTGTGGTACTTTTGCGCTCTTCTTGGGTAGTCCTTCACAGCTGCTGTGTTCTTGGAACTCAGGGCTTTCTGGTTAATAGAACCCTTACCCTAGGCGTAACTCAAACCTTAAGCCTAGGAAGGAAAATCAGCCTATGGTTCGGGATGCTCTCATGGAAATATCAGTGGTGGCAGCCAAGTTGCGTCACTTTTGCGCTCCCCTTGGGATGCCTTTCGCAGCTGCAGTGTGCCTGGAGCCCAGGGCTTCCTGATTTTAAAAGTCCTAGGCCTAAGCCTAACAGTAACCCTAGGAAGGTAAACCAGCCGGGTATTAGGGTTCTTCCTAAGGAAAAAGCCGTGAAAGCAGCCATGTTGTGGCACTTTTGCACTCCCTTTTAGATGCCTTTCACAGCTCCAGTGTGCCTGGAACTCAGGGCTTCCTGATTTTAATAATCCTAGCCCTAGGCCGAACCCCAACCGTAAGACGAGAAAGGCAAATCAGCCAGGAATGAGGCATGTCCCCAAGGAAAAAGCTGTGGAGGCAGGCATGTTGTGGTACTTTTGCGCTCTTCTTGGCTAGTCCTTCGCAGCTGCTGTGCTCTTGGAACTCAGGGCTTTCTGGTTAATAGAACCCTTACCCTAGGCGTAACTCAAACCTTAACCCTAGGAAGGAAAATCAGCCTATGGTTCGGGATGCTCTCATGGAAATATCAGTGGTGGCAGCCAAGTTGCGTCACTTTTGCGCTCCCCTTGGGATGCCTTTCGCAGCTGCAGTGTGCCTGGAGCCCAGGGCTTCCTGGTTTTAAAAGTCCTAGGCCTAAGCCTAACAGTAACCCTAGGAAGGTAAATCAGCCGGGTATTAGGGTACTTCCTAAGGGAAAAGCCGTGAAAGCAGCCATGTTGTGGCACTTCTGCACTCCCTTTGGGATGCCTTTGGCAGATGAAGTAAGCCTGGAACTCAGGGCTTCCTGGTTAAAGAAATCCAAGCCCTAGGCTGAACCCTAACCCTAGGCAGATAAATCAGCCTAGGTATAGGGATGGTGCCAAGGAAAAAGCTGTGAAAGCTGCCATGTTGTTGCACTTTTGTACTCCCCTTGGGATGCCTTGAACAGCTGCAGTGTGCCTGGAGCTAAGGGCTTCCTAGTTTTAAAAATCCTAGCCCTAGGCCTAAGCCTAACAGTAACCCTGGGAAGGGAAATCAGCCTGGTGTTAGGCTTCTTGCCAAGGAAAAAGCCGTGAAAGCAGCCATGTTGTGGCACTTTTGCACTCCCTTTTGGATGCCTTTCACAGCTCCAGTGTGCCTGGAACTCAGGGCTTCCTGATTTTAAAAATCCTAGCCCTAGGCCGAACCCCAACCCTAAGACGAGAAAGGCAAATCAGCCAGGAATTAGGCATGTCCCCAAGGAAAAAGCTGTGGAGGCAGGCATGTTGTGGTACTTTTGCGCTCTTCTTGGCTAGTCTTTCGCAGCTGCTGTGTTCTTGGAACTCAGGGCTTTCTGGTTAATAGAACCCTTACCCTAGGCGTAACTCAAACCTTAACCCTAGGAAGGAAAATCAGCCTATGGTTCGGGATGCTCTCATGGAAATATCAGTGGTGGCAGCCAAGTTGCGTCACTTTTGCACTCCCCTTGGGATGCCTTTCGCAGCTGCAGTGTGCCTGGAGCCCAGGGCTTCCTGGTTTTAAAAGTCCTAGGCCTAAGCCTAACAGTAACCCTAGGAAGGTAAATCAGCCGGGTATTAGGGTTCTTCCTAAGGGAAAAGCCGTGAAAGCAGCCATGTTGTGGCACTTCTGCACTCCCTTTGGGATGTCTTTGGCAGATGAAGTAAGCCTGGAACTCAGGGCTTCCTGGTTAAAGAAATCCAAGCCCTAGGCTGAACCCTAACCCTAGGCAGATAAATCAGCCTAGGTATAGGGATGGTGCCAAGGAAAAAGCTGTGAAAGCTGCCATGTTGTTGCACTTTTGTACTCCCCTTGGGATGCCTTGAACAGCTGCAGTGTGCCTGGAGCTAAGGGCTTCCTAGTTTTAAAAATCCTAGCCCTAGGCCTAAGCCTAACAGTAAGCCTGGGAAGGGAAATCAGCCTGGTGTTAGGCTTCTTGCCAAGGAAAAAGCCATGAAAGCAGCCATGTTGTGGCACTTTTGCACTCCCTTTTGGATGCCTTTCACAGCTCCAGTGTGCCTGGAACCCTGGAACTCAGGGCTTCCTGATTTTAAAAATCCTAGCCCTAGGCCGAACCCCAGCCCTAAGACGAGAAAGGCAAATCAGCCAGGAATTAGGCATGTCCCCAAGGAAAAAGCTGTGGAGGCAGGCATGTTGTGGTACTTTTGCGCTCTTCTTGGGTAGTCCTTCGCAGCTGCTGTGTTCTTGGAACTCAGGGCTTTCTGGTTAATAGAACCCTTACCCTAGGCGTAACTCAAACCTTAACCCTAGGAAGGAAAATCAGCCTATGGTTCGGGATGCTCTCATGGAAATATCAGTGGTGGCAGCCAAGTTGCGTCACTTTTGCACTCCCCTTGGGATGCCTTTCGCAGCTGCAGTGTGCCTGGAGCCCAGGGCTTCCTGGTTTTAAAAGTCCTAGGCCTAAGCCTAACAGTAACCCTAGGAAGGTAAATCAGCCGGGTATTAGGGTTCTTCCTAAGGGAAAAGCCGTGAAAGCAGCCATGTTGTGGCACTTCTGCACTCCCTTTGGGATGTCTTTGGCAGATGAAGTAAGCCTGGAACTCAGGGCTTCCTGGTTAAAGAAATCCAAGCCCTAGGCTGAACCCTAACCCTAGGCAGATAAATCAGCCTAGGTATAGGGATGGTACCAAGGAAAAAGCTGTGAAAGCTGCCATGTTGTTGCACTTTTGTACTCCCCTTGGGATGCCTTGAACAGCTGCAGTGTGCCTGGAGCTAAGGGCTTCCTAGTTTTAAAAATCCTAGCCCTAGGCCTAAGCCTAACAGTAACCCTGGGAAGGGAAATCAGCCTGGTGTTAGGCTTCTTGCCAAGGAAAAAGCCGTGAAAGCAGCCATGTTGTGGCACTTTTGCACTCCCTTTTGGATGCCTTTCACAGCTCCAGTGTGCCTGGAACTCAGGGCTTCCTGATTTTAAAAATCCTAGCCCTAGGCCGAACCCCAACCCTAAGACGAGAAAGGCAAATCAGCCAGGAATTAGGCATGTCCCCAAGGAAAAAGCTGTGGAGGCAGGCATGTTGTGGTACTTTTGCGCTCTTCTTGGGTAGTCCTTCGCAGCTGCTGTGTTCTTGGAACTCAGGGCTTTCTGGTTAATAGAACCCTTACCCTAGGCGTAACTCAAACCTTAAGCCTAGGAAGGAAAATCAGCCTATGGTTCGGGATGCTCTCATGGAAATATCAGTGGTGGCAGCCAAGTTGCGTCACTTTTGCGCTCCCCTTGGGATGCCTTTCGCAGCTGCAGTGTGCCTGGAGCCCAGGGCTTCCTGGTTTTAAAAGTCCTAGGCCTAAGCCTAACAGTAACCCTAGGAAGGTAAATCAGCCGGGTATTAGGGTTCTTCCTAAGGGAAAAGCCGTGAAAGCAGCCATGTTGTGGCACTTCTGCACTCCCTTTGGGATGTCTTTGGCAGATGAAGTAAGCCTGGAACTCAGGGCTTCCTGGTTAAAGAAATCCAAGCCCTAGGCTGAACCCTAACCCTAGGCAGATAAATCAGCCTAGGTATAGGGATGGTGCCAAGGAAAAAGCTGTGAAAGCTGCCATGTTGTTGCACTTTTGTACTCCCCTTGGGATGCCTTGAACAGCTGCAGTGTGCCTGGAGCTAAGGGCTTCCTAGTTTTAAAAATCCTAGCCCTAGGCCTAAGCCTAACAGTAACCCTGGGAAGGGAAATCAGCCTGGTGTTAGGCTTCTTGCCAAGGAAAAAGCCGTGAAAGCAGCCATGTTGTGGCACTTTTGCACTCCCTTTTGGATGCCTTTCACAGCTCCAGTGTGCCTGGAACTCAGGGCTTCCTGATTTTAAAAATCCTAGCCCTAGGCCGAACCCCAACCCTAAGACGAGAAAGGCAAATCAGCCAGGAATTAGGCATGTCCCCAAGGAAAAAGCTGTGGAGGCAGGCATGTTGTGGTACTTTTGCGCTCTTCTTGGGTAGTCCTTCGCAGCTGCTGTGTTCTTGGATCTCAGGGCTTTCTGGTTAATAGAACCCTTACCCTAGGCGTAACTCAAACCTTAACCCTAGGAAGGAAAATCAGCCTATGGTTCGGGATGCTCTCATGGAAATATCAGTGGTGGCAGCCAAGTTGCGTCACTTTTGCGCTCCCCTTGGGATGCCTTTCGCAGCTGCAGTGTGCCTGGAGCCCAGGGCTTCCTGGTTTTAAAAGTCCTAGGCCTAAGCCTAACAGTAACCCTAGGAAGGTAAACCAGCCGGGTATTAGGGTTCTTCCTAAGGAAAAAGCCGTGAAAGCAGCCATGTTGTGGCACTTTTGCACTCCATTTTAGATGCCTTTCACAGCTCCAGTGTGCCTGGAACTCAGGGCTTCCTGATTTTAATAATCCTAGCCCTAGGCCGAACCCCAGCCCTAAGACGAGAAAGGCAAATCAGCCAGGAATGAGGCATGTCCCCAAGGAAAAAGCTGTGGAGGCAGGCATGTTGTGGTACTTTTGCGCTCTTCTTGGGTAGTCCTTCGCAGCTGCTGTGTTCTTGGAACTCAGGGCTTTCTGGTTAATAGAACCCTTACCCTAGGCGTAACTCAAACCTTAAGCCTAGGAAGGAAAATCAGCCTATGGTTCGGGATGCTCTCATGGAAATATCAGTGGTGGCAGCCAAGTTGCGTCACTTTTGCGCTCCCCTTGGGATGCCTTTCGCAGCTGCAGTGTGCCTGGAGCCCAGGGCTTCCTGGTTTTAAAAGTCCTAGGCCTAAGCCTAACAGTAACCCTAGGAAGGTAAATCAGCCGGGTATTAGGGTTCTTCCTAAGGGAAAAGCCGTGAAAGCAGCCATGTTGTGGCACTTCTGCACTCCCTTTGGGATGTCTTTGGCAGATGAAGTAAGCCTGGAACTCAGGGCTTCCTGGTTAAAGAAATCCAAGCCCTAGGCTGAACCCTAACCCTAGGCAGATAAATCAGCCTAGGTATAGGGATGGTGCCAAGGAAAAAGCTGTGAAAGCTGCCATGTTGTTGCACTTTTGTACTCCCCTTGGGATGCCTTGAACAGCTGCAGTGTGCCTGGAGCTAAGGGCTTCCTAGTTTTAAAAATCCTAGCCCTAGGCCTAAGCCTAACAGTAACCCTGGGAAGGGAAATCAGCCTGGTGTTAGGCTTCTTGCCAAGGAAAAAGCCGTGAAAGCAGCCATGTTGTGGCACTTTTGCACTCCCTTTTGGATGCCTTTCACAGCTCCAGTGTGCCTGGAACTCAGGGCTTCCTGATTTTAAAAATCCTAGCCCTAGGCCGAACCCCAACCCTAAGACGAGAAAGGCAAATCAGCCAGGAATTAGGCATGTCCCCAAGGAAAAAGCTGTGGAGGCAGGCATGTTGTGGTACTTTTGCGCTCTTCTTGGGTAGTCCTTCGCAGCTGCTGTGTTCTTGGATCTCAGGGCTTTCTGGTTAATAGAACCCTTACCCTAGGCGTAACTCAAACCTTAACCCTAGGAAGGAAAATCAGCCTATGGTTCGGGATGCTCTCATGGAAATATCAGTGGTGGCAGCCAAGTTGCGTCACTTTTGCGCTCCCCTTGGGATGCCTTTCGCAGCTGCAGTGTGCCTGGAGCCCAGGGCTTCCTGGTTTTAAAAGTCCTAGGCCTAAGCCTAACAGTAACCCTAGGAAGGTAAACCAGCCGGGTATTAGGGTTCTTCCTAAGGAAAAAGCCGTGAAAGCAGCCATGTTGTGGCACTTTTGCACTCCATTTTAGATGCCTTTCACAGCTCCAGTGTGCCTGGAACTCAGGGCTTCCTGATTTTAATAATCCTAGCCCTAGGCCGAACCCCAGCCCTAAGACGAGAAAGGCAAATCAGCCAGGAATGAGGCATGTCCCCAAGGAAAAAGCTGTGGAGGCAGGCATGTTGTGGTACTTTTGCGCTCTTCTTGGGTAGTCCTTCGCAGCTGCTGTGTTCTTGGAACTCAGGGCTTTCTGGTTAATAGAACCCTTACCCTAGGCGTAACTCAAACCTTAAGCCTAGGAAGGAAAATCAGCCTATGGTTCGGGATGCTCTCATGGAAATATCAGTGGTGGCAGCCAAGTTGCGTCACTTTTGCGCTCCCCTTGGGATGCCTTTCGCAGCTGCAGTGTGCCTGGAGCCCAGGGCTTCCTGGTTTTAAAAGTCCTAGGCCTAAGCCTAACAGTAACCCTAGGAAGGTAAACCAGCCGGGTATTAGGGTTCTTCCTAAGGGAAAAGCCGTGAAAGCAGCCATGTTGTGGCACTTCTGCACTCCCTTTGGGATGCCTTTGGCAGATGAAGTAAGCCTGGAACTCAGGGCTTCCTGGTTAAAGAAATCCAAGCCCTAGGCTGAACCCTAACCCTAACCCCAGGCAGATAAATCAGCCTAGGTATAGGGATGGTGCCAAGGAAAAAGCTGTGAAAGCTGCCATGTTGTTGCACTTTTGTACTCCCCTTGGGATGCCTTGAACAGCTGCAGTGTGCCTGGAGCTAAGGGCTTCCTAGTTTTAAAAATCCTAGCCCTAGGCCTAAGCCTAACAGTAACCCTGGGAAGGGAAATCAGCCTGGTGTTAGGCTTCTTGCCAAGGAAAAAGCCGTGAAAGCAGCCATGTTGTGGCACTTTTGCACTCCCTTTTGGATGCCTTTCACAGCTCCAGTGTGCCTGGAACTCAGGGCTTCCTGATTTTAAAAATCCTAGCCCTAGGCCGAACCCCAACCCTAAGACGAGAAAGGCAAATCAGCCAGGAATTAGGCATGTCCCCAAGGAAAAAGCTGTGGAGGCAGGCATGTTGTGGTACTTTTGCGCTCTTCTTGGGTAGTCCTTCGCAGCTGCTGTGTTCTTGGAACTCAGGGCTTTCTGGTTAATAGAACCCTTACCCTAGGCGTAACTCAAACCTTAACCCTAGGAAGGAAAATCAGCCTATGGTTCGGGATGCTCTCATGGAAATATCAGTGGTGGCAGCCAAGTTGCGTCACTTTTGCACTCCCCTTGGGATGCCTTTCGCAGCTGCAGTGTGCCTGGAGCCCAGGGCTTCCTGGTTTTAAAAGTCCTAGGCCTAAGCCTAACAGTAACCCTAGGAAGGTAAATCAGCCGGGTATTAGGGTTCTTCCTAAGGGAAAAGCCGTGAAAGCAGCCATGTTGTGGCACTTCTGCACTCCCTTTGGGATGTCTTTGGCAGATGAAGTAAGCCTGGAACTCAGGGCTTCCTGGTTAAAGAAATCCAAGCCCTAGGCTGAACCCTAACCCTAGGCAGATAAATCAGCCTAGGTATAGGGATGGTACCAAGGAAAAAGCTGTGAAAGCTGCCATGTTGTTGCACTTTTGTACTCCCCTTGGGATGCCTTGAACAGCTGCAGTGTGCCTGGAGCTAAGGGCTTCCTAGTTTTAAAAATCCTAGCCCTAGGCCTAAGCCTAACAGTAACCCTGGGAAGGGAAATCAGCCTGGTGTTAGGCTTCTTGCCAAGGAAAAAGCCGTGAAAGCAGCCATGTTGTGGCACTTTTGCACTCCCTTTTGGATGCCTTTCACAGCTCCAGTGTGCCTGGAACTCAGGGCTTCCTGCTTTTAAAAATCCTAGCCCTAGGCCGAACCCCAACCCTAAGACGAGAAAGGCAAATCAGCCAGGAATTAGGCATGTCCCCAAGGAAAAAGCTGTGGAGGCAGGCATGTTGTGGTACTTTTGCGCTCTTCTTGGGTAGTCCTTCACAGCTGCTGTGTTCTTGGAACTCAGGGCTTTCTGGTTAATAGAACCCTTACCCTAGGCGTAACTCAAACCTTAAGCCTAGGAAGGAAAATCAGCCTATGGTTCGGGATGCTCTCATGGAAATATCAGTGGTGGCAGCCAAGTTGCGTCACTTTTGCGCTCCCCTTGGGATGCCTTTCGCAGCTGCAGTGTGCCTGGAGCCCAGGGCTTCCTGATTTTAAAAGTCCTAGGCCTAAGCCTAACAGTAACCCTAGGAAGGTAAACCAGCCGGGTATTAGGGTTCTTCCTAAGGAAAAAGCCGTGAAAGCAGCCATGTTGTGGCACTTTTGCACTCCCTTTTAGATGCCTTTCACAGCTCCAGTGTGCCTGGAACTCAGGGCTTCCTGATTTTAATAATCCTAGCCCTAGGCCGAACCCCAACCGTAAGACGAGAAAGGCAAATCAGCCAGGAATGAGGCATGTCCCCAAGGAAAAAGCTGTGGAGGCAGGCATGTTGTGGTACTTTTGCGCTCTTCTTGGCTAGTCCTTCGCAGCTGCTGTGCTCTTGGAACTCAGGGCTTTCTGGTTAATAGAACCCTTACCCTAGGCGTAACTCAAACCTTAACCCTAGGAAGGAAAATCAGCCTATGGTTCGGGATGCTCTCATGGAAATATCAGTGGTGGCAGCCAAGTTGCGTCACTTTTGCGCTCCCCTTGGGATGCCTTTCGCAGCTGCAGTGTGCCTGGAGCCCAGGGCTTCCTGGTTTTAAAAGTCCTAGGCCTAAGCCTAACAGTAACCCTAGGAAGGTAAATCAGCCGGGTATTAGGGTACTTCCTAAGGGAAAAGCCGTGAAAGCAGCCATGTTGTGGCACTTCTGCACTCCCTTTGGGATGCCTTTGGCAGATGAAGTAAGCCTGGAACTCAGGGCTTCCTGGTTAAAGAAATCCAAGCCCTAGGCTGAACCCTAACCCTAGGCAGATAAATCAGCCTAGGTATAGGGATGGTGCCAAGGAAAAAGCTGTGAAAGCTGCCATGTTGTTGCACTTTTGTACTCCCCTTGGGATGCCTTGAACAGCTGCAGTGTGCCTGGAGCTAAGGGCTTCCTAGTTTTAAAAATCCTAGCCCTAGGCCTAAGCCTAACAGTAACCCTGGGAAGGGAAATCAGCCTGGTGTTAGGCTTCTTGCCAAGGAAAAAGCCGTGAAAGCAGCCATGTTGTGGCACTTTTGCACTCCCTTTTGGATGCCTTTCACAGCTCCAGTGTGCCTGGAACTCAGGGCTTCCTGATTTTAAAAATCCTAGCCCTAGGCCGAACCCCAACCCTAAGACGAGAAAGGCAAATCAGCCAGGAATTAGGCATGTCCCCAAGGAAAAAGCTGTGGAGGCAGGCATGTTGTGGTACTTTTGCGCTCTTCTTGGCTAGTCTTTCGCAGCTGCTGTGTTCTTGGAACTCAGGGCTTTCTGGTTAATAGAACCCTTACCCTAGGCGTAACTCAAACCTTAACCCTAGGAAGGAAAATCAGCCTATGGTTCGGGATGCTCTCATGGAAATATCAGTGGTGGCAGCCAAGTTGCGTCACTTTTGCACTCCCCTTGGGATGCCTTTCGCAGCTGCAGTGTGCCTGGAGCCCAGGGCTTCCTGGTTTTAAAAGTCCTAGGCCTAAGCCTAACAGTAACCCTAGGAAGGTAAATCAGCCGGGTATTAGGGTTCTTCCTAAGGGAAAAGCCGTGAAAGCAGCCATGTTGTGGCACTTCTGCACTCCCTTTGGGATGTCTTTGGCAGATGAAGTAAGCCTGGAACTCAGGGCTTCCTGGTTAAAGAAATCCAAGCCCTAGGCTGAACCCTAACCCTAGGCAGATAAATCAGCCTAGGTATAGGGATGGTGCCAAGGAAAAAGCTGTGAAAGCTGCCATGTTGTTGCACTTTTGTACTCCCCTTGGGATGCCTTGAACAGCTGCAGTGTGCCTGGAGCTAAGGGCTTCCTAGTTTTAAAAATCCTAGCCCTAGGCCTAAGCCTAACAGTAAGCCTGGGAAGGGAAATCAGCCTGGTGTTAGGCTTCTTGCCAAGGAAAAAGCCATGAAAGCAGCCATGTTGTGGCACTTTTGCACTCCCTTTTGGATGCCTTTCACAGCTCCAGTGTGCCTGGAACCCTGGAACTCAGGGCTTCCTGATTTTAAAAATCCTAGCCCTAGGCCGAACCCCAGCCCTAAGACGAGAAAGGCAAATCAGCCAGGAATTAGGCATGTCCCCAAGGAAAAAGCTGTGGAGGCAGGCATGTTGTGGTACTTTTGCGCTCTTCTTGGGTAGTCCTTCGCAGCTGCTGTGTTCTTGGAACTCAGGGCTTTCTGGTTAATAGAACCCTTACCCTAGGCGTAACTCAAACCTTAACCCTAGGAAGGAAAATCAGCCTATGGTTCGGGATGCTCTCATGGAAATATCAGTGGTGGCAGCCAAGTTGCGTCACTTTTGCACTCCCCTTGGGATGCCTTTCGCAGCTGCAGTGTGCCTGGAGCCCAGGGCTTCCTGGTTTTAAAAGTCCTAGGCCTAAGCCTAACAGTAACCCTAGGAAGGTAAATCAGCCGGGTATTAGGGTTCTTCCTAAGGGAAAAGCCGTGAAAGCAGCCATGTTGTGGCACTTCTGCACTCCCTTTGGGATGTCTTTGGCAGATGAAGTAAGCCTGGAACTCAGGGCTTCCTGGTTAAAGAAATCCAAGCCCTAGGCTGAACCCTAACCCTAGGCAGATAAATCAGCCTAGGTATAGGGATGGTACCAAGGAAAAAGCTGTGAAAGCTGCCATGTTGTTGCACTTTTGTACTCCCCTTGGGATGCCTTGAACAGCTGCAGTGTGCCTGGAGCTAAGGGCTTCCTAGTTTTAAAAATCCTAGCCCTAGGCCTAAGCCTAACAGTAACCCTGGGAAGGGAAATCAGCCTGGTGTTAGGCTTCTTGCCAAGGAAAAAGCCGTGAAAGCAGCCATGTTGTGGCACTTTTGCACTCCCTTTTGGATGCCTTTCACAGCTCCAGTGTGCCTGGAACTCAGGGCTTCCTGATTTTAAAAATCCTAGCCCTAGGCCGAACCCCAACCCTAAGACGAGAAAGGCAAATCAGCCAGGAATTAGGCATGTCCCCAAGGAAAAAGCTGTGGAGGCAGGCATGTTGTGGTACTTTTGCGCTCTTCTTGGGTAGTCCTTCGCAGCTGCTGTGTTCTTGGAACTCAGGGCTTTCTGGTTAATAGAACCCTTACCCTAGGCGTAACTCAAACCTTAAGCCTAGGAAGGAAAATCAGCCTATGGTTCGGGATGCTCTCATGGAAATATCAGTGGTGGCAGCCAAGTTGCGTCACTTTTGCGCTCCCCTTGGGATGCCTTTCGCAGCTGCAGTGTGCCTGGAGCCCAGGGCTTCCTGGTTTTAAAAGTCCTAGGCCTAAGCCTAACAGTAACCCTAGGAAGGTAAATCAGCCGGGTATTAGGGTTCTTCCTAAGGGAAAAGCCGTGAAAGCAGCCATGTTGTGGCACTTCTGCACTCCCTTTGGGATGTCTTTGGCAGATGAAGTAAGCCTGGAACTCAGGGCTTCCTGGTTAAAGAAATCCAAGCCCTAGGCTGAACCCTAACCCTAGGCAGATAAATCAGCCTAGGTATAGGGATGGTGCCAAGGAAAAAGCTGTGAAAGCTGCCATGTTGTTGCACTTTTGTACTCCCCTTGGGATGCCTTGAACAGCTGCAGTGTGCCTGGAGCTAAGGGCTTCCTAGTTTTAAAAATCCTAGCCCTAGGCCTAAGCCTAACAGTAACCCTGGGAAGGGAAATCAGCCTGGTGTTAGGCTTCTTGCCAAGGAAA
This sequence comes from Ammospiza caudacuta, assembly GCF_027887145.1. Classification (NCBI taxonomy): domain Eukaryota; kingdom Metazoa; phylum Chordata; class Aves; order Passeriformes; family Passerellidae; genus Ammospiza; species Ammospiza caudacuta. Next base: position 318,594 of record NC_080620.1, read on the forward strand.
AAGCCGTGAAAGCAGCCATGTTGTGGCACTTTTGCACTCCCTTTTGGATGCCTTTCACAGCTCCAGTGTGCCTGGAACTCAGGGCTTCCTGATTTTAAAAATCCTAGCCCTAGGCCGAACCCCAACCCTAAGACGAGAAAGGCAAATCAGCCAGGAATTAGGCATGTCCCCAAGGAAAAAGCTGTGGAGGCAGGCATGTTGTGGTACTTTTGCGCTCTTCTTGGGTAGTCCTTCGCAGCTGCTGTGTTCTTGGATCTCAGGGCTTTCTGGTTAATAGAACCCTTACCCTAGGCGTAACTCAAACCTTAACCCTAGGAAGGAAAATCAGCCTATGGTTCGGGATGCTCTCATGGAAATATCAGTGGTGGCAGCCAAGTTGCGTCACTTTTGCGCTCCCCTTGGGATGCCTTTCGCAGCTGCAGTGTGCCTGGAGCCCAGGGCTTCCTGGTTTTAAAAGTCCTAGGCCTAAGCCTAACAGTAACCCTAGGAAGGTAAACCAGCCGGGTATTAGGGTTCTTCCTAAGGAAAAAGCCGTGAAAGCAGCCATGTTGTGGCACTTTTGCACTCCATTTTAGATGCCTTTCACAGCTCCAGTGTGCCTGGAACTCAGGGCTTCCTGATTTTAATAATCCTAGCCCTAGGCCGAACCCCAGCCCTAAGACGAGAAAGGCAAATCAGCCAGGAATGAGGCATGTCCCCAAGGAAAAAGCTGTGGAGGCAGGCATGTTGTGGTACTTTTGCGCTCTTCTTGGGTAGTCCTTCGCAGCTGCTGTGTTCTTGGAACTCAGGGCTTTCTGGTTAATAGAACCCTTACCCTAGGCGTAACTCAAACCTTAAGCCTAGGAAGGAAAATCAGCCTATGGTTCGGGATGCTCTCATGGAAATATCAGTGGTGGCAGCCAAGTTGCGTCACTTTTGCGCTCCCCTTGGGATGCCTTTCGCAGCTGCAGTGTGCCTGGAGCCCAGGGCTTCCTGGTTTTAAAAGTCCTAGGCCTAAGCCTAACAGTAACCCTAGGAAGGTAAACCAGCCGGGTATTAGGGTTCTTCCTAAGGGAAAAGCCGTGAAAGCAGCCATGTTGTGGCACTTCTGCACTCCCTTTGGGATGCCTTTGGCAGATGAAGTAAGCCTGGAACTCAGGGCTTCCTGGTTAAAGAAATCCAAGCCCTAGGCTGAACCCTAACCCTAACCCCAGGCAGATAAATCAGCCTAGGTATAGGGATGGTGCCAAGGAAAAAGCTGTGAAAGCTGCCATGTTGTTGCACTTTTGTACTCCCCTTGGGATGCCTTGAACAGCTGCAGTGTGCCTGGAGCTAAGGGCTTCCTAGTTTTAAAAATCCTAGCCCTAGGCCTAAGCCTAACAGTAACCCTGGGAAGGGAAATCAGCCTGGTGTTAGGCTTCTTGCCAAGGAAAAAGCCGTGAAAGCAGCCATGTTGTGGCACTTTTGCACTCCCTTTTGGATGCCTTTCACAGCTCCAGTGTGCCTGGAACTCAGGGCTTCCTGATTTTAAAAATCCTAGCCCTAGGCCGAACCCCAACCCTAAGACGAGAAAGGCAAATCAGCCAGGAATTAGGCATGTCCCCAAGGAAAAAGCTGTGGAGGCAGGCATGTTGTGGTACTTTTGCGCTCTTCTTGGGTAGTCCTTCGCAGCTGCTGTGTTCTTGGAACTCAGGGCTTTCTGGTTAATAGAACCCTTACCCTAGGCGTAACTCAAACCTTAAGCCTAGGAAGGAAAATCAGCCTATGGTTCGGGATGCTCTCATGGAAATATCAGTGGTGGCAGCCAAGTTGCGTCACTTTTGCACTCCCCTTGGGATGCCTTTCGCAGCTGCAGTGTGCCTGGAGCCCAGGGCTTCCTGGTTTTAAAAGTCCTAGGCCTAAGCCTAACAGTAACCCTAGGAAGGTAAATCAGCCGGGTATTAGGGTTCTTCCTAAGGGAAAAGCCGTGAAAGCAGCCATGTTGTGGCACTTCTGCACTCCCTTTGGGATGTCTTTGGCAGATGAAGTAAGCCTGGAACTCAGGGCTTCCTGGTTAAAGAAATCCAAGCCCTAGGCTGAACCCTAACCCTAGGCAGATAAATCAGCCTAGGTATAGGGATGGTACCAAGGAAAAAGCTGTGAAAGCTGCCATGTTGTTGCACTTTTGTACTCCCCTTGGGATGCCTTGAACAGCTGCAGTGTGCCTGGAGCTAAGGGCTTCCTAGTTTTAAAAATCCTAGCCCTAGGCCTAAGCCTAACAGTAACCCTGGGAAGGGAAATCAGCCTGGTGTTAGGCTTCTTGCCAAGGAAAAAGCCGTGAAAGCAGCCATGTTGTGGCACTTTTGCACTCCCTTTTGGATGCCTTTCACAGCTCCAGTGTGCCTGGAACTCAGGGCTTCCTGCTTTTAAAAATCCTAGCCCTAGGCCGAACCCCAACCCTAAGACGAGAAAGGCAAATCAGCCAGGAATTAGGCATGTCCCCAAGGAAAAAGCTGTGGAGGCAGGCATGTTGTGGTACTTTTGCGCTCTTCTTGGGTAGTCCTTCACAGCTGCTGTGTTCTTGGAACTCAGGGCTTTCTGGTTAATAGAACCCTTACCCTAGGCGTAACTCAAACCTTAAGCCTAGGAAGGAAAATCAGCCTATGGTTCGGGATGCTCTCATGGAAATATCAGTGGTGGCAGCCAAGTTGCGTCACTTTTGCGCTCCCCTTGGGATGCCTTTCGCAGCTGCAGTGTGCCTGGAGCCCAGGGCTTCCTGATTTTAAAAGTCCTAGGCCTAAGCCTAACAGTAACCCTAGGAAGGTAAACCAGCCGGGTATTAGGGTTCTTCCTAAGGAAAAAGCCGTGAAAGCAGCCATGTTGTGGCACTTTTGCACTCCCTTTTAGATGCCTTTCACAGCTCCAGTGTGCCTGGAACTCAGGGCTTCCTGATTTTAATAATCCTAGCCCTAGGCCGAACCCCAACCGTAAGACGAGAAAGGCAAATCAGCCAGGAATGAGGCATGTCCCCAAGGAAAAAGCTGTGGAGGCAGGCATGTTGTGGTACTTTTGCGCTCTTCTTGGCTAGTCCTTCGCAGCTGCTGTGCTCTTGGAACTCAGGGCTTTCTGGTTAATAGAACCCTTACCCTAGGCGTAACTCAAACCTTAACCCTAGGAAGGAAAATCAGCCTATGGTTCGGGATGCTCTCATGGAAATATCAGTGGTGGCAGCCAAGTTGCGTCACTTTTGCGCTCCCCTTGGGATGCCTTTCGCAGCTGCAGTGTGCCTGGAGCCCAGGGCTTCCTGGTTTTAAAAGTCCTAGGCCTAAGCCTAACAGTAACCCTAGGAAGGTAAATCAGCCGGGTATTAGGGTACTTCCTAAGGGAAAAGCCGTGAAAGCAGCCATGTTGTGGCACTTCTGCACTCCCTTTGGGATGCCTTTGGCAGATGAAGTAAGCCTGGAACTCAGGACTTCCTGGTTAAAGAAATCCAAGCCCTAGGCTGAACCCTAACCCTAGGCAGATAAATCAGCCTAGGTATAGGGATGGTACCAAGGAAAAAGCTGTGAAAGCTGCCATGTTGTTGCACTTTTGTACTCCCCTTGGGATGCCTTGAACAGCTGCAGTGTGCCTGGAGCTAAGGGCTTCCTAGTTTTAAAAATCCTAGCCCTAGGCCTAAGCCTAACAGTAACCCTGGGAAGGGAAATCAGCCTGGTGTTAGGCTTCTTGCCAAGGAAAAAGCCGTGAAAGCAGCCATGTTGTGGCACTTTTGCACTCCCTTTTGGATGCCTTTCACAGCTCCAGTGTGCCTGGAACTCAGGGCTTCCTGATTTTAAAAATCCTAGCCCTAGGCCGAACCCCAACCCTAAGACGAGAAAGGCAAATCAGCCAGGAATTAGGCATGTCCCCAAGGAAAAAGCTGTGGAGGCAGGCATGTTGTGGTACTTTTGCGCTCTTCTTGGGTAGTCCTTCGCAGCTGCTGTGTTCTTGGAACTCAGGGCTTTCTGGTTAATAGAACCCTTACCCTAGGCGTAACTCAAACCTTAACCCTAGGAAGGAAAATCAGCCTATGGTTCGGGATGCTCTCATGGAAATATCAGTGGTGGCAGCCAAGTTGCGTCACTTTTGCGCTCCCCTTGGGATGCCTTTCGCAGCTGCAGTGTGCCTGGAGCCCAGGGCTTCCTGGTTTTAAAAGTCCTAGGCCTAAGCCTAACAGTAACCCTAGGAAGGTAAATCAGCCGGGTATTAGGGTTCTTCCTAAGGGAAAAGCCGTGAAAGCAGCCATGTTGTGGCACTTCTGCACTCCCTTTGGGATGTCTTTGGCAGATGAAGTAAGCCTGGAACTCAGGGCTTCCTGGTTAAAGAAATCCAAGCCCTAGGCTGAACCCTAACCCTAGGCAGATAAATCAGCCTAGGTATAGGGATGGTACCAAGGAAAAAGCTGTGAAAGCTGCCATGTTGTTGCACTTTTGTACTCCCCTTGGGATGCCTTGAACAGCTGCAGTGTGCCTGGAGCTAAGGGCTTCCTAGTTTTAAAAATCCTAGCCCTAGGCCTAAGCCTAACAGTAACCCTGGGAAGGGAAATCAGCCTGGTGTTAGGCTTCTTGCCAAGGAAAAAGCCGTGAAAGCAGCCATGTTGTGGCACTTTTGCACTCCCTTTTGGATGCCTTTCACAGCTCCAGTGTGCCTGGAACTCAGGGCTTCCTGATTTTAAAAATCCTAGCCCTAGGCCGAACCCCAACCCTAAGACGAGAAAGGCAAATCAGCCAGGAATTAGGCATGTCCCCAAGGAAAAAGCTGTGGAGGCAGGCATGTTGTGGTACTTTTGCGCTCTTCTTGGGTAGTCCTTCGCAGCTGCTGTGTTCTTGGATCTCAGGGCTTTCTGGTTAATAGAACCCTTACCCTAGGCGTAACTCAAACCTTAACCCTAGGAAGGAAAATCAGCCTATGGTTCGGGATGCTCTCATGGAAATATCAGTGGTGGCAGCCAAGTTGCGTCACTTTTGCGCTCCCCTTGGGATGCCTTTCGCAGCTGCAGTGTGCCTGGAGCCCAGGGCTTCCTGGTTTTAAAAGTCCTAGGCCTAAGCCTAACAGTAACCCTAGGAAGGTAAACCAGCCGGGTATTAGGGTTCTTCCTAAGGAAAAAGCCGTGAAAGCAGCCATGTTGTGGCACTTTTGCACTCCATTTTAGATGCCTTTCACAGCTCCAGTGTGCCTGGAACTCAGGGCTTCCTGATTTTAATAATCCTAGCCCTAGGCCGAACCCCAGCCCTAAGACGAGAAAGGCAAATCAGCCAGGAATGAGGCATGTCCCCAAGGAAAAAGCTGTGGAGGCAGGCATGTTGTGGTACTTTTGCGCTCTTCTTGGGTAGTCCTTCGCAGCTGCTGTGTTCTTGGAACTCAGGGCTTTCTGGTTAATAGAACCCTTACCCTAGGCGTAACTCAAACCTTAAGCCTAGGAAGGAAAATCAGCCTATGGTTCGGGATGCTCTCATGGAAATATCAGTGGTGGCAGCCAAGTTGCGTCACTTTTGCGCTCCCCTTGGGATGCCTTTCGCAGCTGCAGTGTGCCTGGAGCCCAGGGCTTCCTGGTTTTAAAAGTCCTAGGCCTAAGCCTAACAGTAACCCTAGGAAGGTAAACCAGCCGGGTATTAGGGTTCTTCCTAAGGGAAAAGCCGTGAAAGCAGCCATGTTGTGGCACTTTTGCACTCCCTTTTAGATGCCTTTCACAGCTCCAGTGTGCCTGGAACTCAGGGCTTCCTGGTTAAAGAAATCCAAGCCCTAGGCTGAACCCTAACCCCAGGCAGATAAATCAGCCTAGGTATAGGGATGGTGCCAAGGAAAAAGCTGTGAAAGCTGCCATGTTGTTGCACTTTTGTACTCCCCTTGGGATGCCTTGAACAGCTGCAGTGTGCCTGGAGCTAAGGGCTTCCTAGTTTTAAAAATCCTAGCCCTAGGCCTAAGCCTAACAGTAACCCTGGGAAGGGAAATCAGCCTGGTGTTAGGCTTCTTGCCAAGGAAAAAGCCGTGAAAGCAGCCATGTTGTGGCACTTTTGCACTCCCTTTTGGATGCCTTTCACAGCTCCAGTGTGCCTGGAACTCAGGGCTTCCTGATTTTAAAAATCCTAGCCCTAGGCCGAACCCCAACCCTAAGACGAGAAAGGCAAATCAGCCAGGAATTAGGCATGTCCCCAAGGAAAAAGCTGTGGAGGCAGGCATGTTGTGGTACTTTTGCGCTCTTCTTGGCTAGTCCTTCACAGCTGCTGTGTTCTTGGAACTCAGGGCTTTCTGGTTAATAGAACCCTTACCCTAGGCGTAACTCAAACCTTAACCCTAGGAAGGAAAATCAGCCTATGGTTCGGGATGCTCTCATGGAAATATCAGTGGTGGCAGCCAAGTTGCGTCACTTTTGCGCTCCCCTTGGGATGCCTTTCGCAGCTGCAGTGTGCCTGGAGCCCAGGGCTTCCTGGTTTTAAAAGTCCTAGGCCTAAGCCTAACAGTAACCCTAGGAAGGTAAATCAGCCGGGTATTAGGGTTCTTCCTAAGGGAAAAGCCGTGAAAGCAGCCATGTTGTGGCACTTCTGCACTCCCTTTGGGATGTCTTTGGCAGATGAAGTAAGCCTGGAACTCAGGGCTTCCTGGTTAAAGAAATCCAAGCCCTAGGCTGAACCCTAACCCTAGGCAGATAAATCAGCCTAGGTATAGGGATGGTACCAAGGAAAAAGCTGTGAAAGCTGCCATGTTGTTGCACTTTTGTACTCCCCTTGGGATGCCTTGAACAGCTGCAGTGTGCCTGGAGCTAAGGGCTTCCTAGTTTTAAAAATCCTAGCCCTAGGCCTAAGCCTAACAGTAACCCTGGGAAGGGAAATCAGCCTGGTGTTAGGCTTCTTGCCAAGGAAAAAGCCGTGAAAGCAGCCATGTTGTGGCACTTTTGCACTCCCTTTTGGATGCCTTTCACAGCTCCAGTGTGCCTGGAACTCAGGGCTTCCTGATTTTAAAAATCCTAGCCCTAGGCCGAACCCCAACCCTAAGACGAGAAAGGCAAATCAGCCAGGAATTAGGCATGTCCCCAAGGAAAAAGCTGTGGAGGCAGGCATGTTGTGGTACTTTTGCGCTCTTCTTGGGTAGTCCTTCGCAGCTGCTGTGTTCTTGGATCTCAGGGCTTTCTGGTTAATAGAACCCTTACCCTAGGCGTAACTCAAACCTTAACCCTAGGAAGGAAAATCAGCCTATGGTTCGGGATGCTCTCATGGAAATATCAGTGGTGGCAGCCAAGTTGCGTCACTTTTGCGCTCCCCTTGGGATGCCTTTCGCAGCTGCAGTGTGCCTGGAGCCCAGGGCTTCCTGGTTTTAAAAGTCCTAGGCCTAAGCCTAACAGTAACCCTAGGAAGGTAAACCAGCCGGGTATTAGGGTTCTTCCTAAGGAAAAAGCCGTGAAAGCAGCCATGTTGTGGCACTTTTGCACTCCATTTTAGATGCCTTTCACAGCTCCAGTGTGCCTGGAACTCAGGGCTTCCTGATTTTAATAATCCTAGCCCTAGGCCGAACCCCAGCCCTAAGACGAGAAAGGCAAATCAGCCAGGAATGAGGCATGTCCCCAAGGAAAAAGCTGTGGAGGCAGGCATGTTGTGGTACTTTTGCGCTCTTCTTGGGTAGTCCTTCGCAGCTGCTGTGTTCTTGGAACTCAGGGCTTTCTGGTTAATAGAACCCTTACCCTAGGCGTAACTCAAACCTTAAGCCTAGGAAGGAAAATCAGCCTATGGTTCGGGATGCTCTCATGGAAATATCAGTGGTGGCAGCCAAGTTGCGTCACTTTTGCGCTCCCCTTGGGATGCCTTTCGCAGCTGCAGTGTGCCTGGAGCCCAGGGCTTCCTGGTTTTAAAAGTCCTAGGCCTAAGCCTAACAGTAACCCTAGGAAGGTAAACCAGCCGGGTATTAGGGTTCTTCCTAAGGGAAAAGCCGTGAAAGCAGCCATGTTGTGGCACTTTTGCACTCCCTTTTAGATGCCTTTCACAGCTCCAGTGTGCCTGGAACTCAGGGCTTCCTGGTTAAAGAAATCCAAGCCCTAGGCTGAACCCTAACCCCAGGCAGATAAATCAGCCTAGGTATAGGGATGGTGCCAAGGAAAAAGCTGTGAAAGCTGCCATGTTGTTGCACTTTTGTACTCCCCTTGGGATGCCTTGAACAGCTGCAGTGTGCCTGGAGCTAAGGGCTTCCTAGTTTTAAAAATCCTAGCCCTAGGCCTAAGCCTAACAGTAACCCTGGGAAGGGAAATCAGCCTGGTGTTAGGCTTCTTGCCAAGGAAAAAGCCGTGAAAGCAGCCATGTTGTGGCACTTTTGCACTCCCTTTTGGATGCCTTTCACAGCTCCAGTGTGCCTGGAACTCAGGGCTTCCTGATTTTAAAAATCCTAGCCCTAGGCCGAACCCCAACCCTAAGACGAGAAAGGCAAATCAGCCAGGAATTAGGCATGTCCCCAAGGAAAAAGCTGTGGAGGCAGGCATGTTGTGGTACTTTTGCGCTCTTCTTGGGTAGTCCTTCGCAGCTGCTGTGTTCTTGGAACTCAGGGCTTTCTGGTTAATAGAACCCTTACCCTAGGCGTAACTCAAACCTTAACCCTAGGAAGGAAAATCAGCCTATGGTTCGGGATGCTCTCATGGAAATATCAGTGGTGGCAGCCAAGTTGCGTCACTTTTGCGCTCCCCTTGGGATGCCTTTCGCAGCTGCAGTGTGCCTGGAGCCCAGGGCTTCCTGGTTTTAAAAGTCCTAGGCCTAAGCCTAACAGTAACCCTAGGAAGGTAAATCAGCCGGGTATTAGGGTTCTTCCTAAGGGAAAAGCCGTGAAAGCAGCCATGTTGTGGCACTTCTGCACTCCCTTTGGGATGTCTTTGGCAGATGAAGTAAGCCTGGAACTCAGGGCTTCCTGGTTAAAGAAATCCAAGCCCTAGGCTGAACCCTAACCCTAGGCAGATAAATCAGCCTAGGTATAGGGATGGTACCAAGGAAAAAGCTGTGAAAGCTGCCATGTTGTTGCACTTTTGTACTCCCCTTGGGATGCCTTGAACAGCTGCAGTGTGCCTGGAGCTAAGGGCTTCCTAGTTTTAAAAATCCTAGCCCTAGGCCTAAGCCTAACAGTAACCCTGGGAAGGGAAATCAGCCTGGTGTTAGGCTTCTTGCCAAGGAAAAAGCCGTGAAAGCAGCCATGTTGTGGCACTTTTGCACTCCCTTTTGGATGCCTTTCACAGCTCCAGTGTGCCTGGAACTCAGGGCTTCCTGATTTTAAAAATCCTAGCCCTAGGCCGAACCCCAACCCTAAGACGAGAAAGGCAAATCAGCCAGGAATTAGGCATGTCCCCAAGGAAAAAGCTGTGGAGGCAGGCATGTTGTGGTACTTTTGCGCTCTTCTTGGCTAGTCCTTCGCAGCTGCTGTGCTCTTGGAACTCAGGGCTTTCTGGTTAATAGAACCCTTACCCTAGGCGTAACTCAAACCTTAACCCTAGGAAGGAAAATCAGCCTATGGTTCGGGATGGTCTCATGGAAATATCAGTGGTGGCAGCCAAGTTGCGTCACTTTTGCGCTCCCCTTGGGATGCCTTTCGCAGCTGCAGTGTGCCTGGAGCCCAGGGCTTCCTGATTTTAAAAGTCCTAGGCCTAAGCCTAACAGTAACCCTAGGAAGGTAAACCAGCCGGGTATTAGGGTTCTTCCTAAGGAAAAAGCCGTGAAAGCAGCCATGTTGTGGCACTTTTGCACTCCATTTTAGATGCCTTTCACAGCTCCAGTGTGCCTGGAACTCAGGGCTTCCTGATTTTAATAATCCTAGCCCTAGGCCGAACCCCAGCCCTAAGACGAGAAAGGCAAATCAGCCAGGAATGAGGCATGTCCCCAAGGAAAAAGCTGTGGAGGCAGGCATGTTGTGGTACTTTTGCGCTCTTCTTGGGTAGTCCTTCGCAGCTGCTGTGTTCTTGGAACTCAGGGCTTTCTGGTTAATAGAACCCTTACCCTAGGCGTAACTCAAACCTTAAGCCTAGGAAGGAAAATCAGCCTATGGTTCGGGATGCTCTCATGGAAATATCAGTGGTGGCAGCCAAGTTGCGTCACTTTTGCGCTCCCCTTGGGATGCCTTTCGCAGCTGCAGTGTGCCTGGAGCCCAGGGCTTCCTGGTTTTAAAAGTCCTAGGCCTAAGCCTAACAGTAACCCTAGGAAGGTAAACCAGCCGGGTATTAGGGTTCTTCCTAAGGGAAAAGCCGTGAAAGCAGCCATGTTGTGGCACTTCTGCACTCCCTTTGGGATGCCTTTGGCAGATGAAGTAAGCCTGGAACTCAGGGCTTCCTGGTTAAAGAAATCCAAGCCCTAGGCTGAACCCTAACCCTAACCCCAGGCAGATAAATCAGCCTAGGTATAGGGATGGTGCCAAGGAAAAAGCTGTGAAAGCTGCCATGTTGTTGCACTTTTGTACTCCCCTTGGGATGCCTTGAACAGCTGCAGTGTGCCTGGAGCTAAGGGCTTCCTAGTTTTAAAAATCCTAGCCCTAGGCCTAAGCCTAACAGTAACCCTGGGAAGGGAAATCAGCCTGGTGTTAGGCTTCTTGCCAAGGAAAAAGCCGTGAAAGCAGCCATGTTGTGGCACTTTTGCACTCCCTTTTGGATGCCTTTCACAGCTCCAGTGTGCCTGGAACTCAGGGCTTCCTGATTTTAAAAATCCTAGCCCTAGGCCGAACCCCAACCCTAAGACGAGAAAGGCAAATCAGCCAGGAATTAGGCATGTCCCCAAGGAAAAAGCTGTGGAGGCAGGCATGTTGTGGTACTTTTGCGCTCTTCTTGGGTAGTCCTTCGCAGCTGCTGTGTTCTTGGAACTCAGGGCTTTCTGGTTAATAGAACCCTTACCCTAGGCGTAACTCAAACCTTAACCCTAGGAAGGAAAATCAGCCTATGGTTCGGGATGCTCTCATGGAAATATCAGTGGTGGCAGCCAAGTTGCGTCACTTTTGCACTCCCCTTGGGATGCCTTTCGCAGCTGCAGTGTGCCTGGAGCCCAGGGCTTCCTGGTTTTAAAAGTCCTAGGCCTAAGCCTAACAGTAACCCTAGGAAGGTAAATCAGCCGGGTATTAGGGTTCTTCCTAAGGGAAAAGCCGTGAAAGCAGCCATGTTGTGGCACTTCTGCACTCCCTTTGGGATGTCTTTGGCAGATGAAGTAAGCCTGGAACTCAGGGCTTCCTGGTTAAAGAAATCCAAGCCCTAGGCTGAACCCTAACCCTAGGCAGATAAATCAGCCTAGGTATAGGGATGGTACCAAGGAAAAAGCTGTGAAAGCTGCCATGTTGTTGCACTTTTGTACTCCCCTTGGGATGCCTTGAACAGCTGCAGTGTGCCTGGAGCTAAGGGCTTCCTAGTTTTAAAAATCCTAGCCCTAGGCCTAAGCCTAACAGTAACCCTGGGAAGGGAAATCAGCCTGGTGTTAGGCTTCTTGCCAAGGAAAAAGCCGTGAAAGCAGCCATGTTGTGGCACTTTTGCACTCCCTTTTGGATGCCTTTCACAGCTCCAGTGTGCCTGGAACTCAGGGCTTCCTGATTTTAAAAATCCTAGCCCTAGGCCGAACCCCAACCCTAAGACGAGAAAGGCAAATCAGCCAGGAATTAGGCATGTCCCCAAGGAAAAAGCTGTGGAGGCAGGCATGTTGTGGTACTTTTGCGCTCTTCTTGGCTAGTCCTTCGCAGCTGCTGTGCTCTTGGAACTCAGGGCTTTCTGGTTAATAGAACCCTTACCCTAGGCGTAACTCAAACCTTAACCCTAGGAAGGAAAATCAGCCTATGGTTCGGGATGGTCTCATGGAAATATCAGTGGTGGCAGCCAAGTTGCGTCACTTTTGCGCTCCCCTTGGGATGCCTTTCGCAGCTGCAGTGTGCCTGGAGCCCAGGGCTTCCTGATTTTAAAAGTCCTAGGCCTAAGCCTAACAGTAACCCTAGGAAGGTAAACCAGCCGGGTATTAGGGTTCTTCCTAAGGAAAAAGCCGTGAAAGCAGCCATGTTGTGGCACTTTTGCACTCCCTTTTAGATGCCTTTCACAGCTCCAGTGTGCCTGGAACTCAGGGCTTCCTGATTTTAATAATCCTAGCCCTAGGCCGAGCCCCAACCGTAAGACGAGAAAGGCAAATCAGCCAGGAATGAGGCATGTCCCCAAGGAAAAAGCTGTGGAGGCAGGCATGTTGTGGTACTTTTGCGCTCTTCTTGGCTAGTCCTTCGCAGCTGCTGTGCTCTTGGAACTCAGGGCTTTCTGGTTAATAGAACCCTTACCCTAGGCGTAACTCAAACCTTAAGCCTAGGAAGGAAAATCAGCCTATGGTTCGGGATGCTCTCATGGAAATATCAGTGGTGGCAGCCAAGTTGCGTCACTTTTGCGCTCCCCTTGGGATGCCTTTCGCAGCTGCAGTGTGCCTGGAGCCCAGGGCTTCCTGGTTTTAAAAGTCCTAGGCCTAAGCCTAACAGTAACCCTAGGAAGGTAAATCAGCCGGGTATTAGGGTACTTCCTAAGGGAAAAGCCGTGAAAGCAGCCATGTTGTGGCACTTCTGCACTCCCTTTGGGATGCCTTTGGCAGATGAAGTAAGCCTGGAACTCAGGACTTCCTGGTTAAAGAAATCCAAGCCCTAGGCTGAACCCTAACCCTAGGCAGATAAATCAGCCTAGGTATAGGGATGGTGCCAAGGAAAAAGCTGTGAAAGCTGCCATGTTGTTGCACTTTTGTACTCCCCTTGGGATGCCTTGAACAGCTGCAGTGTGCCTGGAGCTAAGGGCTTCCTAGTTTTAAAAATCCTAGCCCTAGGCCTAAGCCTAACAGTAACCCTGGGAAGGGAAATCAGCCTGGTGTTAGGCTTCTTGCCAAGGAAAAAGCCGTGAAAGCAGCCATGTTGTGGCACTTTTGCACTCCCTTTTGGATGCCTTTCACAGCTCCAGTGTGCCTGGAACTCAGGGCTTCCTGATTTTAAAAATCCTAGCCCTAGGCCGAACCCCAACCCTAAGACGAGAAAGGCAAATCAGCCAGGAATTAGGCATGTCCCCAAGGAAAAAGCTGTGGAGGCAGGCATGTTGTGGTACTTTTGCGCTCTTCTTGGCTAGTCTTTCGCAGCTGCTGTGTTCTTGGAACTCAGGGCTTTCTGGTTAATAGAACCCTTACCCTAGGCGTAACTCAAACCTTAAGCCTAGGAAGGAAAATCAGCCTATGGTTCGGGATGCTCTCATGGAAATATCAGTGGTGGCAGCCAAGTTGCGTCACTTTTGCACTCCCCTTGGGATGCCTTTCGCAGCTGCAGTGTGCCTGGAGCCCAGGGCTTCCTGGTTTTAAAAGTCCTAGGCCTAAGCCTAACAGTAACCCTAGGAAGGTAAATCAGCCGGGTATTAGGGTTCTTCCTAAGGGAAAAGCCGTGAAAGCAGCCATGTTGTGGCACTTCTGCACTCCCTTTGGGATGTCTTTGGCAGATGAAGTAAGCCTGGAACTCAGGGCTTCCTGGTTAAAGAAATCCAAGCCCTAGGCTGAACCCTAACCCTAGGCAGATAAATCAGCCTAGGTATAGGGATGGTGCCAAGGAAAAAGCTGTGAAAGCTGCCATGTTGTTGCACTTTTGTACTCCCCTTGGGATGCCTTGAACAGCTGCAGTGTGCCTGGAGCTAAGGGCTTCCTAGTTTTAAAAATCCTAGCCCTAGGCCTAAGCCTAACAGTAACCCTGGGAAGGGAAATCAGCCTGGTGTTAGGCTTCTTGCCAAGGAAAAAGCCATGAAAGCAGCCATGTTGTGGCACTTTTGCACTCCCTTTTGGATGCCTTTCACAGCTCCAGTGTGCCTGGAACCCTGGAACTCAGGGCTTCCTGATTTTAAAAATCCTAGCCCTAGGCCGAACCCCAGCCCTAAGACGAGAAAGGCAAATCAGCCAGGAATTAGGCATGTCCCCAAGGAAAAAGCTGTGGAGGCAGGCATGTTGTGGTACTTTTGCGCTCTTCTTGGGTAGTCCTTCGCAGCTGCTGTGTTCTTGGAACTCAGGGCTTTCTGGTTAATAGAACCCTTACCCTAGGCGTAACTCAAACCTTAACCCTAGGAAGGAAAATCAGCCTATGGTTCGGGATGCTCTCATGGAAATATCAGTGGTGGCAGCCAAGTTGCGTCACTTTTGCACTCCCCTTGGGATGCCTTTCGCAGCTGCAGTGTGCCTGGAGCCCAGGGCTTCCTGGTTTTAAAAGTCCTAGGCCTAAGCCTAACAGTAACCCTAGGAAGGTAAATCAGCCGGGTATTAGGGTTCTTCCTAAGGGAAAAGCCGTGAAAGCAGCCATGTTGTGGCACTTCTGCACTCCCTTTGGGATGTCTTTGGCAGATGAAGTAAGCCTGGAACTCAGGGCTTCCTGGTTAAAGAAATCCAAGCCCTAGGCTGAACCCTAACCCTAGGCAGATAAATCAGCCTAGGTATAGGGATGGTACCAAGGAAAAAGCTGTGAAAGCTGCCATGTTGTTGCACTTTTGTACTCCCCTTGGGATGCCTTGAACAGCTGCAGTGTGCCTGGAGCTAAGGGCTTCCTAGTTTTAAAAATCCTAGCCCTAGGCCTAAGCCTAACAGTAACCCTGGGAAGGGAAATCAGCCTGGTGTTAGGCTTCTTGCCAAGGAAAAAGCCGTGAAAGCAGCCATGTTGTGGCACTTTTGCACTCCCTTTTGGATGCCTTTCACAGCTCCAGTGTGCCTGGAACTCAGGGCTTCCTGATTTTAAAAATCCTAGCCCTAGGCCGAACCCCAACCCTAAGACGAGAAAGGCAAATCAGCCAGGAATTAGGCATGTCCCCAAGGAAAAAGCTGTGGAGGCAGGCATGTTGTGGTACTTTTGCGCTCTTCTTGGCTAGTCCTTCGCAGCTGCTGTGTTCTTGGAACTCAGGGCTTTCTGGTTAATAGAACCCTTACCCTAGGCGTAACTCAAACCTTAACCCTAGGAAGGAAAATCAGCCTATGGTTCGGGATGCTCTCATGGAAATATCAGTGGTGGCAGCCAAGTTGCGTCACTTTTGCGCTCCCCTTGGGATGCCTTTCGCAGCTGCAGTGTGCCTGGAGCCCAGGGCTTCCTGGTTTTAAAAGTCCTAGGCCTAAGCCTAACAGTAACCCTAGGAAGGTAAATCAGCCGGGTATTAGGGTTCTTCCTAAGGGAAAAGCCGTGAAAGCAGCCATGTTGTGGCACTTCTGCACTCCCTTTGGGATGTCTTTGGCAGATGAAGTAAGCCTGGAACTCAGGGCTTCCTGGTTAAAGAAATCCAAGCCCTAGGCTGAACCCTAACCCTAGGCAGATAAATCAGCCTAGGTATAGGGATGGTACCAAGGAAAAAGCTGTGAAAGCTGCCATGTTGTTGCACTTTTGTACTCCCCTTGGGATGCCTTGAACAGCTGCAGTGTGCCTGGAGCTAAGGGCTTCCTAGTTTTAAAAATCCTAGCCCTAGGCCTAAGCCTAACAGTAACCCTGGGAAGGGAAATCAGCCTGGTGTTAGGCTTCTTGCCAAGGAAAAAGCCGTGAAAGCAGCCATGTTGTGGCACTTTTGCACTCCCTTTTGGATGCCTTTCACAGCTCCAGTGTGCCTGGAACTCAGGGCTTCCTGATTTTAAAAATCCTAGCCCTAGGCCGAACCCCAACCCTAAGACGAGAAAGGCAAATCAGCCAGGAATTAGGCATGTCCCCAAGGAAAAAGCTGTGGAGGCAGGCATGTTGTGGTACTTTTGCGCTCTTCTTGGGTAGTCCTTCGCAGCTGCTGTGTTCTTGGAACTCAGGGCTTTCTGGTTAATAGAACCCTTACCCTAGGCGTAACTCAAACCTTAAGCCTAGGAAGGAAAATCAGCCTATGGTTCGGGATGCTCTCATGGAAATATCAGTGGTGGCAGCCAAGTTGCGTCACTTTTGCGCTCCCCTTGGGATGCCTTTCGCAGCTGCAGTGTGCCTGGAGCCCAGGGCTTCCTGGTTTTAAAAGTCCTAGGCCTAAGCCTAACAGTAACCCTAGGAAGGTAAATCAGCCGGGTATTAGGGTTCTTCCTAAGGGAAAAGCCGTGAAAGCAGCCATGTTGTGGCACTTCTGCACTCCCTTTGGGATGTCTTTGGCAGATGAAGTAAGCCTGGAACTCAGGGCTTCCTGGTTAAAGAAATCCAAGCCCTAGGCTGAACCCTAACCCTAGGCAGATAAATCAGCCTAGGTATAGGGATGGTGCCAAGGAAAAAGCTGTGAAAGCTGCCATGTTGTTGCACTTTTGTACTCCCCTTGGGATGCCTTGAACAGCTGCAGTGTGCCTGGAGCTAAGGGCTTCCTAGTTTTAAAAATCCTAGCCCTAGGCCTAAGCCTAACAGTAACCCTGGGAAGGGAAATCAGCCTGGTGTTAGGCTTCTTGCCAAGGAAAAAGCCGTGAAAGCAGCCATGTTGTGGCACTTTTGCACTCCCTTTTGGATGCCTTTCACAGCTCCAGTGTGCCTGGAACTCAGGGCTTCCTGATTTTAAAAATCCTAGCCCTAGGCCGAACCCCAACCCTAAGACGAGAAAGGCAAATCAGCCAGGAATTAGGCATGTCCCCAAGGAAAAAGCTGTGGAGGCAGGCATGTTGTGGTACTTTTGCGCTCTTCTTGGGTAGTCCTTCGCAGCTGCTGTGTTCTTGGATCTCAGGGCTTTCTGGTTAATAGAACCCTTACCCTAGGCGTAACTCAAACCTTAACCCTAGGAAGGAAAATCAGCCTATGGTTCGGGATGCTCTCATGGAAATATCAGTGGTGGCAGCCAAGTTGCGTCACTTTTGCGCTCCCCTTGGGATGCCTTTCGCAGCTGCAGTGTGCCTGGAGCCCAGGGCTTCCTGGTTTTAAAAGTCCTAGGCCTAAGCCTAACAGTAACCCTAGGAAGGTAAACCAGCCGGGTATTAGGGTTCTTCCTAAGGAAAAAGCCGTGAAAGCAGCCATGTTGTGGCACTTTTGCACTCCATTTTAGATGCCTTTCACAGCTCCAGTGTGCCTGGAACTCAGGGCTTCCTGATTTTAATAATCCTAGCCCTAGGCCGAACCCCAGCCCTAAGACGAGAAAGGCAAATCAGCCAGGAATGAGGCATGTCCCCAAGGAAAAAGCTGTGGAGGCAGGCATGTTGTGGTACTTTTGCGCTCTTCTTGGGTAGTCCTTCGCAGCTGCTGTGTTCTTGGAACTCAGGGCTTTCTGGTTAATAGAACCCTTACCCTAGGCGTAACTCAAACCTTAAGCCTAGGAAGGAAAATCAGCCTATGGTTCGGGATGCTCTCATGGAAATATCAGTGGTGGCAGCCAAGTTGCGTCACTTTTGCGCTCCCCTTGGGATGCCTTTCGCAGCTGCAGTGTGCCTGGAGCCCAGGGCTTCCTGGTTTTAAAAGTCCTAGGCCTAAGCCTAACAGTAACCCTAGGAAGGTAAACCAGCCGGGTATTAGGGTTCTTCCTAAGGGAAAAGCCGTGAAAGCAGCCATGTTGTGGCACTTCTGCACTCCCTTTGGGATGCCTTTGGCAGATGAAGTAAGCCTGGAACTCAGGGCTTCCTGGTTAAAGAAATCCAAGCCCTAGGCTGAACCCTAACCCTAACCCCAGGCAGATAAATCAGCCTAGGTATAGGGATGGTGCCAAGGAAAAAGCTGTGAAAGCTGCCATGTTGTTGCACTTTTGTACTCCCCTTGGGATGCCTTGAACAGCTGCAGTGTGCCTGGAGCTAAGGGCTTCCTAGTTTTAAAAATCCTAGCCCTAGGCCTAAGCCTAACAGTAACCCTGGGAAGGGAAATCAGCCTGGTGTTAGGCTTCTTGCCAAGGAAAAAGCCGTGAAAGCAGCCATGTTGTGGCACTTTTGCACTCCCTTTTGGATGCCTTTCACAGCTCCAGTGTGCCTGGAACTCAGGGCTTCCTGATTTTAAAAATCCTAGCCCTAGGCCGAACCCCAACCCTAAGACGAGAAAGGCAAATCAGCCAGGAATTAGGCATGTCCCCAAGGAAAAAGCTGTGGAGGCAGGCATGTTGTGGTACTTTTGCGCTCTTCTTGGGTAGTCCTTCGCAGCTGCTGTGTTCTTGGAACTCAGGGCTTTCTGGTTAATAGAACCCTTACCCTAGGCGTAACTCAAACCTTAACCCTAGGAAGGAAAATCAGCCTATGGTTCGGGATGCTCTCATGGAAATATCAGTGGTGGCAGCCAAGTTGCGTCACTTTTGCACTCCCCTTGGGATGCCTTTCGCAGCTGCAGTGTGCCTGGAGCCCAGGGCTTCCTGGTTTTAAAAGTCCTAGGCCTAAGCCTAACAGTAACCCTAGGAAGGTAAATCAGCCGGGTATTAGGGTTCTTCCTAAGGGAAAAGCCGTGAAAGCAGCCATGTTGTGGCACTTCTGCACTCCCTTTGGGATGTCTTTGGCAGATGAAGTAAGCCTGGAACTCAGGGCTTCCTGGTTAAAGAAATCCAAGCCCTAGGCTGAACCCTAACCCTAGGCAGATAAATCAGCCTAGGTATAGGGATGGTACCAAGGAAAAAGCTGTGAAAGCTGCCATGTTGTTGCACTTTTGTACTCCCCTTGGGATGCCTTGAACAGCTGCAGTGTGCCTGGAGCTAAGGGCTTCCTAGTTTTAAAAATCCTAGCCCTAGGCCTAAGCCTAACAGTAACCCTGGGAAGGGAAATCAGCCTGGTGTTAGGCTTCTTGCCAAGGAAAAAGCCGTGAAAGCAGCCATGTTGTGGCACTTTTGCACTCCCTTTTGGATGCCTTTCACAGCTCCAGTGTGCCTGGAACTCAGGGCTTCCTGCTTTTAAAAATCCTAGCCCTAGGCCGAACCCCAACCCTAAGACGAGAAAGGCAAATCAGCCAGGAATTAGGCATGTCCCCAAGGAAAAAGCTGTGGAGGCAGGCATGTTGTGGTACTTTTGCGCTCTTCTTGGGTAGTCCTTCGCAGCTGCTGTGTTCTTGGAACTCAGGGCTTTCTGGTTAATAGAACCCTTACCCTAGGCGTAACTCAAACCTTAAGCCTAGGAAGGAAAATCAGCCTATGGTTCGGGATGCTCTCATGGAAATATCAGTGGTGGCAGCCAAGTTGCGTCACTTTTGCGCTCCCCTTGGGATGCCTTTCGCAGCTGCAGTGTGCCTGGAGCCCAGGGCTTCCTGATTTTAAAAGTCCTAGGCCTAAGCCTAACAGTAACCCTAGGAAGGTAAACCAGCCGGGTATTAGGGTTCTTCCTAAGGAAAAAGCCGTGAAAGCAGCCATGTTGTGGCACTTTTGCACTCCCTTTTAGATGCCTTTCACAGCTCCAGTGTGCCTGGAACTCAGGGCTTCCTGATTTTAATAATCCTAGCCCTAGGCCGAACCCCAACCGTAAGACGAGAAAGGCAAATCAGCCAGGAATGAGGCATGTCCCCAAGGAAAAAGCTGTGGAGGCAGGCATGTTGTGGTACTTTTGCGCTCTTCTTGGCTAGTCCTTCGCAGCTGCTGTGCTCTTGGAACTCAGGGCTTTCTGGTTAATAGAACCCTTACCCTAGGCGTAACTCAAACCTTAACCCTAGGAAGGAAAATCAGCCTATGGTTCGGGATGCTCTCATGGAAATATCAGTGGTGGCAGCCAAGTTGCGTCACTTTTGCGCTCCCCTTGGGATGCCTTTCGCAGCTGCAGTGTGCCTGGAGCCCAGGGCTTCCTGGTTTTAAAAGTCCTAGGCCTAAGCCTAACAGTAACCCTAGGAAGGTAAATCAGCCGGGTATTAGGGTACTTCCTAAGGGAAAAGCCGTGAAAGCAGCCATGTTGTGGCACTTCTGCACTCCCTTTGGGATGCCTTTGGCAGATGAAGTAAGCCTGGAACTCAGGACTTCCTGGTTAAAGAAATCCAAGCCCTAGGCTGAACCCTAACCCTAGGCAGATAAATCAGCCTAGGTATAGGGATGGTACCAAGGAAAAAGCTGTGAAAGCTGCCATGTTGTTGCACTTTTGTACTCCCCTTGGGATGCCTTGAACAGCTGCAGTGTGCCTGGAGCTAAGGGCTTCCTAGTTTTAAAAATCCTAGCCCTAGGCCTAAGCCTAACAGTAACCCTGGGAAGGGAAATCAGCCTGGTGTTAGGCTTCTTGCCAAGGAAAAAGCCGTGAAAGCAGCCATGTTGTGGCACTTTTGCACTCCCTTTTGGATGCCTTTCACAGCTCCAGTGTGCCTGGAACTCAGGGCTTCCTGATTTTAAAAATCCTAGCCCTAGGCCGAACCCCAACCCTAAGACGAGAAAGGCAAATCAGCCAGGAATTAGGCATGTCCCCAAGGAAAAAGCTGTGGAGGCAGGCATGTTGTGGTACTTTTGCGCTCTTCTTGGGTAGTCCTTCGCAGCTGCTGTGTTCTTGGAACTCAGGGCTTTCTGGTTAATAGAACCCTTACCCTAGGCGTAACTCAAACCTTAACCCTAGGAAGGAAAATCAGCCTATGGTTCGGGATGCTCTCATGGAAATATCAGTGGTGGCAGCCAAGTTGCGTCACTTTTGCGCTCCCCTTGGGATGCCTTTCGCAGCTGCAGTGTGCCTGGAGCCCAGGGCTTCCTGGTTTTAAAAGTCCTAGGCCTAAGCCTAACAGTAACCCTAGGAAGGTAAATCAGCCGGGTATTAGGGTTCTTCCTAAGGGAAAAGCCGTGAAAGCAGCCATGTTGTGGCACTTCTGCACTCCCTTTGGGATGTCTTTGGCAGATGAAGTAAGCCTGGAACTCAGGGCTTCCTGGTTAAAGAAATCCAAGCCCTAGGCTGAACCCTAACCCTAGGCAGATAAATCAGCCTAGGTATAGGGATGGTACCAAGGAAAAAGCTGTGAAAGCTGCCATGTTGTTGCACTTTTGTACTCCCCTTGGGATGCCTTGAACAGCTGCAGTGTGCCTGGAGCTAAGGGCTTCCTAGTTTTAAAAATCCTAGCCCTAGGCCTAAGCCTAACAGTAACCCTGGGAAGGGAAATCAGCCTGGTGTTAGGCTTCTTGCCAAGGAAAAAGCCGTGAAAGCAGCCATGTTGTGGCACTTTTGCACTCCCTTTTGGATGCCTTTCACAGCTCCAGTGTGCCTGGAACTCAGGGCTTCCTGATTTTAAAAATCCTAGCCCTAGGCCGAACCCCAACCCTAAGACGAGAAAGGCAAATCAGCCAGGAATTAGGCATGTCCCCAAGGAAAAAGCTGTGGAGGCAGGCATGTTGTGGTACTTTTGCGCTCTTCTTGGGTAGTCCTTCGCAGCTGCTGTGTTCTTGGATCTCAGGGCTTTCTGGTTAATAGAACCCTTACCCTAGGCGTAACTCAAACCTTAACCCTAGGAAGGAAAATCAGCCTATGGTTCGGGATGCTCTCATGGAAATATCAGTGGTGGCAGCCAAGTTGCGTCACTTTTGCGCTCCCCTTGGGATGCCTTTCGCAGCTGCAGTGTGCCTGGAGCCCAGGGCTTCCTGGTTTTAAAAGTCCTAGGCCTAAGCCTAACAGTAACCCTAGGAAGGTAAACCAGCCGGGTATTAGGGTTCTTCCTAAGGAAAAAGCCGTGAAAGCAGCCATGTTGTGGCACTTTTGCACTCCATTTTAGATGCCTTTCACAGCTCCAGTGTGCCTGGAACTCAGGGCTTCCTGATTTTAATAATCCTAGCCCTAGGCCGAACCCCAGCCCTAAGACGAGAAAGGCAAATCAGCCAGGAATGAGGCATGTCCCCAAGGAAAAAGCTGTGGAGGCAGGCATGTTGTGGTACTTTTGCGCTCTTCTTGGGTAGTCCTTCGCAGCTGCTGTGTTCTTGGAACTCAGGGCTTTCTGGTTAATAGAACCCTTACCCTAGGCGTAACTCAAACCTTAAGCCTAGGAAGGAAAATCAGCCTATGGTTCGGGATGCTCTCATGGAAATATCAGTGGTGGCAGCCAAGTTGCGTCACTTTTGCGCTCCCCTTGGGATGCCTTTCGCAGCTGCAGTGTGCCTGGAGCCCAGGGCTTCCTGGTTTTAAAAGTCCTAGGCCTAAGCCTAACAGTAACCCTAGGAAGGTAAACCAGCCGGGTATTAGGGTTCTTCCTAAGGGAAAAGCCGTGAAAGCAGCCATGTTGTGGCACTTCTGCACTCCCTTTGGGATGCCTTTGGCAGATGAAGTAAGCCTGGAACTCAGGGCTTCCTGGTTAAAGAAATCCAAGCCCTAGGCTGAACCCTAACCCTAACCCCAGGCAGATAAATCAGCCTAGGTATAGGGATGGTGCCAAGGAAAAAGCTGTGAAAGCTGCCATGTTGTTGCACTTTTGTACTCCCCTTGGGATGCCTTGAACAGCTGCAGTGTGCCTGGAGCTAAGGGCTTCCTAGTTTTAAAAATCCTAGCCCTAGGCCTAAGCCTAACAGTAACCCTGGGAAGGGAAATCAGCCTGGTGTTAGGCTTCTTGCCAAGGAAAAAGCCGTGAAAGCAGCCATGTTGTGGCACTTTTGCACTCCCTTTTGGATGCCTTTCACAGCTCCAGTGTGCCTGGAACTCAGGGCTTCCTGATTTTAAAAATCCTAGCCCTAGGCCGAACCCCAACCCTAAGACGAGAAAGGCAAATCAGCCAGGAATTAGGCATGTCCCCAAGGAAAAAGCTGTGGAGGCAGGCATGTTGTGGTACTTTTGCGCTCTTCTTGGGTAGTCCTTCGCAGCTGCTGTGTTCTTGGAACTCAGGGCTTTCTGGTTAATAGAACCCTTACCCTAGGCGTAACTCAAACCTTAACCCTAGGAAGGAAAATCAGCCTATGGTTCGGGATGCTCTCATGGAAATATCAGTGGTGGCAGCCAAGTTGCGTCACTTTTGCACTCCCCTTGGGATGCCTTTCGCAGCTGCAGTGTGCCTGGAGCCCAGGGCTTCCTGGTTTTAAAAGTCCTAGGCCTAAGCCTAACAGTAACCCTAGGAAGGTAAATCAGCCGGGTATTAGGGTTCTTCCTAAGGGAAAAGCCGTGAAAGCAGCCATGTTGTGGCACTTCTGCACTCCCTTTGGGATGTCTTTGGCAGATGAAGTAAGCCTGGAACTCAGGGCTTCCTGGTTAAAGAAATCCAAGCCCTAGGCTGAACCCTAACCCTAGGCAGATAAATCAGCCTAGGTATAGGGATGGTACCAAGGAAAAAGCTGTGAAAGCTGCCATGTTGTTGCACTTTTGTACTCCCCTTGGGATGCCTTGAACAGCTGCAGTGTGCCTGGAGCTAAGGGCTTCCTAGTTTTAAAAATCCTAGCCCTAGGCCTAAGCCTAACAGTAACCCTGGGAAGGGAAATCAGCCTGGTGTTAGGCTTCTTGCCAAGGAAAAAGCCGTGAAAGCAGCCATGTTGTGGCACTTTTGCACTCCCTTTTGGATGCCTTTCACAGCTCCAGTGTGCCTGGAACTCAGGGCTTCCTGATTTTAAAAATCCTAGCCCTAGGCCGAACCCCAACCCTAAGACGAGAAAGGCAAATCAGCCAGGAATTAGGCATGTCCCCAAGGAAAAAGCTGTGGAGGCAGGCATGTTGTGGTACTTTTGCGCTCTTCTTGGCTAGTCTTTCGCAGCTGCTGTGTTCTTGGAACTCAGGGCTTTCTGGTTAATAGAACCCTTACCCTAGGCGTAACTCAAACCTTAAGCCTAGGAAGGAAAATCAGCCTATGGTTCGGGATGCTCTCATGGAAATATCAGTGGTGGCAGCCAAGTTGCGTCACTTTTGCACTCCCCTTGGGATGCCTTTCGCAGCTGCAGTGTGCCTGGAGCCCAGGGCTTCCTGGTTTTAAAAGTCCTAGGCCTAAGCCTAACAGTAACCCTAGGAAGGTAAATCAGCCGGGTATTAGGGTTCTTCCTAAGGGAAAAGCCGTGAAAGCAGCCATGTTGTGGCACTTCTGCACTCCCTTTGGGATGTCTTTGGCAGATGAAGTAAGCCTGGAACTCAGGGCTTCCTGGTTAAAGAAATCCAAGCCCTAGGCTGAACCCTAACCCTAGGCAGATAAATCAGCCTAGGTATAGGGATGGTGCCAAGGAAAAAGCTGTGAAAGCTGCCATGTTGTTGCACTTTTGTACTCCCCTTGGGATGCCTTGAACAGCTGCAGTGTGCCTGGAGCTAAGGGCTTCCTAGTTTTAAAAATCCTAGCCCTAGGCCTAAGCCTAACAGTAACCCTGGGAAGGGAAATCAGCCTGGTGTTAGGCTTCTTGCCAAGGAAAAAGCCATGAAAGCAGCCATGTTGTGGCACTTTTGCACTCCCTTTTGGATGCCTTTCACAGCTCCAGTGTGCCTGGAACCCTGGAACTCAGGGCTTCCTGATTTTAAAAATCCTAGCCCTAGGCCGAACCCCAGCCCTAAGACGAGAAAGGCAAATCAGCCAGGAATTAGGCATGTCCCCAAGGAAAAAGCTGTGGAGGCAGGCATGTTGTGGTACTTTTGCGCTCTTCTTGGGTAGTCCTTCGCAGCTGCTGTGTTCTTGGAACTCAGGGCTTTCTGGTTAATAGAACCCTTACCCTAGGCGTAACTCAAACCTTAACCCTAGGAAGGAAAATCAGCCTATGGTTCGGGATGCTCTCATGGAAATATCAGTGGTGGCAGCCAAGTTGCGTCACTTTTGCACTCCCCTTGGGATGCCTTTCGCAGCTGCAGTGTGCCTGGAGCCCAGGGCTTCCTGGTTTTAAAAGTCCTAGGCCTAAGCCTAACAGTAACCCTAGGAAGGTAAATCAGCCGGGTATTAGGGTTCTTCCTAAGGGAAAAGCCGTGAAAGCAGCCATGTTGTGGCACTTCTGCACTCCCTTTGGGATGTCTTTGGCAGATGAAGTAAGCCTGGAACTCAGGGCTTCCTGGTTAAAGAAATCCAAGCCCTAGGCTGAACCCTAACCCTAGGCAGATAAATCAGCCTAGGTATAGGGATGGTACCAAGGAAAAAGCTGTGAAAGCTGCCATGTTGTTGCACTTTTGTACTCCCCTTGGGATGCCTTGAACAGCTGCAGTGTGCCTGGAGCTAAGGGCTTCCTAGTTTTAAAAATCCTAGCCCTAGGCCTAAGCCTAACAGTAACCCTGGGAAGGGAAATCAGCCTGGTGTTAGGCTTCTTGCCAAGGAAAAAGCCGTGAAAGCAGCCATGTTGTGGCACTTTTGCACTCCCTTTTGGATGCCTTTCACAGCTCCAGTGTGCCTGGAACTCAGGGCTTCCTGATTTTAAAAATCCTAGCCCTAGGCCGAACCCCAACCCTAAGACGAGAAAGGCAAATCAGCCAGGAATTAGGCATGTCCCCAAGGAAAAAGCTGTGGAGGCAGGCATGTTGTGGTACTTTTGCGCTCTTCTTGGCTAGTCCTTCGCAGCTGCTGTGTTCTTGGAACTCAGGGCTTTCTGGTTAATAGAACCCTTACCCTAGGCGTAACTCAAACCTTAACCCTAGGAAGGAAAATCAGCCTATGGTTCGGGATGCTCTCATGGAAATATCAGTGGTGGCAGCCAAGTTGCGTCACTTTTGCGCTCCCCTTGGGATGCCTTTCGCAGCTGCAGTGTGCCTGGAGCCCAGGGCTTCCTGGTTTTAAAAGTCCTAGGCCTAAGCCTAACAGTAACCCTAGGAAGGTAAATCAGCCGGGTATTAGGGTTCTTCCTAAGGGAAAAGCCGTGAAAGCAGCCATGTTGTGGCACTTCTGCACTCCCTTTGGGATGCCTTTGGCAGATGAAGTAAGCCTGGAACTCAGGGCTTCCTGGTTAAAGAAATCCAAGCCCTAGGCTGAACCCTAACCCTAACCCTAGGCAGATAAATCAGCCTAGGTATAGGGATGGTGCCAAGGAAAAAGCTGTGAAAGCTGCCATGTTGTTGCACTTTTGTACTCCCCTTGGGATGCCTTGAACAGCTGCAGTGTGCCTGGAGCTAAGGGCTTCCTAGTTTTAAAAATCCTAGCCCTAGGCCTAAGCCTAACAGTAACCCTGGGAAGGCAAATCAGCCTGGTGTTAGGCTTCTTGCCAAGGAAAAAGCCGTGAAAGCAGCCATGTTGTGGCACTTTTGCACTCCCTTTTGGATGCCTTTCACAGCTCCAGTGTGCCTGGAACTCAGGGCTTCCTGATTTTAAAAATCCTAGCCCTAGGCCGAACCCCAGCCCTAAGAGGAGAAAGGCAAATCAGCCAGGAATTAGGCATGTCCCCAAGGAAAAAGCTGTGGAGGCAGGCATGTTGTGGTACTTTTGCGCTCTTCTTGGGTAGTCCTTCGCAGCTGCTGTGTTCTTGGAACTCAGGGCTTTCTGGTTAATAGAACCCTTACCCTAGGCGTAACTCAAACCTTAACCCTAGGAAGGAAAATCAGCCTATGGTTCGGGATGCTCTCATGGAAATATCAGTGGTGGCAGCCAAGTTGCGTCACTTTTGCGCTCCCCTTGGGATGCCTTTCGCAGCTGCAGTGTGCCTGGAGCCCAGGGCTTCCTGGTTTTAAAAGTCCTAGGCCTAAGCCTAACAGTAACCCTAGGAAGGTAAATCAGCCGGGTATTAGGGTTCTTCCTAAGGGAAAAGCCGTGAAAGCAGCCATGTTGTGGCACTTCTGCACTCCCTTTGGGATGCCTTTGGCAGATGAAGTAAGCCTGGAACTCAGGGCTTCCTGGTTAAAGAAATCCAAGCCCTAGGCTGAACCCTAACCCTAGGCAGATAAATCAGCCTAGGTATAGGGATGGTGCCAAGGAAAAAGCTGTGAAAGCTGCCATGTTGTTGCACTTTTGTACTCCCCTTGGGATGCCTTGAACAGCTGCAGTGTGCCTGGAGCTAAGGGCTTCCTAGTTTTAAAAATCCTAGCCCTAGGCCTAAGCCTAACAGTAACCCTGGGAAGGGAAATCAGCCTGGTGTTAGGCTTCTTGCCAAGGAAAAAGCCGTGAAAGCAGCCATGTTGTGGCACTTTTGCACTCCCTTTTGGATGCCTTTCACAGCTCCAGTGTGCCTGGAACCCTGGAACTCAGGGCTTCCTGATTTTAAAAATCCTAGCCCTAGGCCGAACCCCAGCCCTAAGACGAGAAAGGCAAATCAGCCAGGAATGAGGCATGTCCCCAAGGAAAAAGCTGTGGAGGCAGGCATGTTGTGGTACTTTTGCGCTCTTCTTGGTTAGTCCTTCGCAGCTGCTGTGTTCTTGGAACTCAGGGCTTTCTGGTTAATAGAACGCTTACCCTAGGCGTAACTCAAACCTTAAGCCTAGGAAGGAAAATCAGCCTATGGTTCGGGATGCTCTCATGGAAATATCAGTGGTGGCAGCCAAGTTGCGTCACTTTTGCGCTCCCCTTGGGATGCCTTTCGCAGCTGCTGTGTGCCTGGAGCCCAGGGCTTCCTGGTTTTAAAAGTCCTAGGCCTAAGCCTAACAGTAACCCTAGGAAGGTAAATCAGCCGGGTATTAGGGTTCTTCCTAAGGGAAAAGCCGTGAAAGCAGCCATGTTGTGGCACTTCTGCACTCCCTTTGGGATGCCTTTGGCAGATGAAGTAAGCCTGGAACTCAGGGCTTCCTGGTTAAAGAAATCCAAGCCCTAGGCTGAACCCTAACCCTAGGCAGATAAATCAGCCTAGGTATAGGAATGGTACCAAGGAAAAAGCTGTGAAAGCTGCCATGTTGTTGCACTTTTGTACTCCCCTTGGGATGCCTTGAACAGCTGCAGTGTGCCTGGAGCTAAGGGCTTCCTAGTTTTAAAAATCCTAGCCCTAGGCCTAAGCCTAACAGTAACCCTGGGAAGGGAAATCAGCCTGGTGTTAGGCTTCTTGCCAAGGAAAAAGCCGTGAAAGCAGCCATGTTGTGGCACTTTTGCACTCCCTTTTGGATGCCTTTCACAGCTCCAGTGTGCCTGGAACTCAGGGCTTCCTGATTTTAAAAATCCTAGCCCTAGGCCGAACCCCAACCCTAAGACGAGAAAGGCAAATCAGCCAGGAATTAGGCATGTCCCCAAGGAAAAAGCTGTGGAGGCAGGCATGTTGTGGTACTTTTGCGCTCTTCTTGGGTAGTCCTTCACAGCTGCTGTGTTCTTGGAACTCAGGGCTTTCTGGTTAATAGAACCCTTACCCTAGGCGTAACTCAAACCTTAAGCCTAGGAAGGAAAATCAGCCTATGGTTCGGGATGCTCTCATGGAAATATCAGTGGTGGCAGCCAAGTTGCGTCACTTTTGCGCTCCCCTTGGGATGCCTTTCGCAGCTGCAGTGTGCCTGGAGCCCAGGGCTTCCTGATTTTAAAAGTCCTAGGCCTAAGCCTAACAGTAACCCTAGGAAGGTAAACCAGCCGGGTATTAGGGTTCTTCCTAAGGAAAAAGCCGTGAAAGCAGCCATGTTGTGGCACTTTTGCACTCCCTTTTAGATGCCTTTCACAGCTCCAGTGTGCCTGGAACTCAGGGCTTCCTGATTTTAATAATCCTAGCCCTAGGCCGAACCCCAACCGTAAGACGAGAAAGGCAAATCAGCCAGGAATGAGGCATGTCCCCAAGGAAAAAGCTGTGGAGGCAGGCATGTTGTGGTACTTTTGCGCTCTTCTTGGCTAGTCCTTCGCAGCTGCTGTGCTCTTGGAACTCAGGGCTTTCTGGTTAATAGAACCCTTACCCTAGGCGTAACTCAAACCTTAACCCTAGGAAGGAAAATCAGCCTATGGTTCGGGATGCTCTCATGGAAATATCAGTGGTGGCAGCCAAGTTGCGTCACTTTTGCGCTCCCCTTGGGATGCCTTTCGCAGCTGCAGTGTGCCTGGAGCCCAGGGCTTCCTGGTTTTAAAAGTCCTAGGCCTAAGCCTAACAGTAACCCTAGGAAGGTAAATCAGCCGGGTATTAGGGTACTTCCTAAGGGAAAAGCCGTGAAAGCAGCCATGTTGTGGCACTTCTGCACTCCCTTTGGGATGCCTTTGGCAGATGAAGTAAGCCTGGAACTCAGGACTTCCTGGTTAAAGAAATCCAAGCCCTAGGCTGAACCCTAACCCTAGGCAGATAAATCAGCCTAGGTATAGGGATGGTGCCAAGGAAAAAGCTGTGAAAGCTGCCATGTTGTTGCACTTTTGTACTCCCCTTGGGATGCCTTGAACAGCTGCAGTGTGCCTGGAGCTAAGGGCTTCCTAGTTTTAAAAATCCTAGCCCTAGGCCTAAGCCTAACAGTAACCCTGGGAAGGGAAATCAGCCTGGTGTTAGGCTTCTTGCCAAGGAAAAAGCCGTGAAAGCAGCCATGTTGTGGCACTTTTGCACTCCCTTTTGGATGCCTTTCACAGCTCCAGTGTGCCTGGAACTCAGGGCTTCCTGATTTTAAAAATCCTAGCCCTAGGCCGAACCCCAGCCCTAAGAGGAGAAAGGCAAATCAGCCAGGAATTAGGCATGTCCCCAAGGAAAAAGCTGTGGAGGCAGGCATGTTGTGGTACTTTTGCGCTCTTCTTGGCTAGTCTTTCGCAGCTGCTGTGTTCTTGGAACTCAGGGCTTTCTGGTTAATAGAACCCTTACCCTAGGCGTAACTCAAACCTTAAGCCTAGGAAGGAAAATCAGCCTATGGTTCGGGATGCTCTCATGGAAATATCAGTGGTGGCAGCCAAGTTGCGTCACTTTTGCACTCCCCTTGGGATGCCTTTCGCAGCTGCAGTGTGCCTGGAGCCCAGGGCTTCCTGGTTTTAAAAGTCCTAGGCCTAAGCCTAACAGTAACCCTAGGAAGGTAAATCAGCCGGGTATTAGGGTTCTTCCTAAGGGAAAAGCCGTGAAAGCAGCCATGTTGTGGCACTTCTGCACTCCCTTTGGGATGTCTTTGGCAGATGAAGTAAGCCTGGAACTCAGGGCTTCCTGGTTAAAGAAATCCAAGCCCTAGGCTGAACCCTAACCCTAGGCAGATAAATCAGCCTAGGTATAGGGATGGTGCCAAGGAAAAAGCTGTGAAAGCTGCCATGTTGTTGCACTTTTGTACTCCCCTTGGGATGCCTTGAACAGCTGCAGTGTGCCTGGAGCTAAGGGCTTCCTAGTTTTAAAAATCCTAGCCCTAGGCCTAAGCCTAACAGTAACCCTGGGAAGGGAAATCAGCCTGGTGTTAGGCTTCTTGCCAAGGAAAAAGCCGTGAAAGCAGCCATGTTGTGGCACTTTTGCACTCCCTTTTGGATGCCTTTCACAGCTCCAGTGTGCCTGGAACCCTGGAACTCAGGGCTTCCTGATTTTAAAAATCCTAGCCCTAGGCCGAACCCCAGCCCTAAGACGAGAAAGGCAAATCAGCCAGGAATGAGGCATGTCCCCAAGGAAAAAGCTGTGGAGGCAGGCATGTTGTGGTACTTTTGCGCTCTTCTTGGTTAGTCCTTCGCAGCTGCTGTGTTCTTGGAACTCAGGGCTTTCTGGTTAATAGAACGCTTACCCTAGGCGTAACTCAAACCTTAAGCCTAGGAAGGAAAATCAGCCTATGGTTCGGGATGCTCTCATGGAAATATCAGTGGTGGCAGCCAAGTTGCGTCACTTTTGCGCTCCCCTTGGGATGCCTTTCGCAGCTGCTGTGTGCCTGGAGCCCAGGGCTTCCTGGTTTTAAAAGTCCTAGGCCTAAGCCTAACAGTAACCCTAGGAAGGTAAATCAGCCGGGTATTAGGGTTCTTCCTAAGGGAAAAGCCGTGAAAGCAGCCATGTTGTGGCACTTCTGCACTCCCTTTGGGATGCCTTTGGCAGATGAAGTAAGCCTGGAACTCAGGGCTTCCTGGTTAAAGAAATCCAAGCCCTAGGCTGAACCCTAACCCTAGGCAGATAAATCAGCCTAGGTATAGGAATGGTACCAAGGAAAAAGCTGTGAAAGCTGCCATGTTGTTGCACTTTTGTACTCCCCTTGGGATGCCTTGAACAGCTGCAGTGTGCCTGGAGCTAAGGGCTTCCTAGTTTTAAAAATCCTAGCCCTAGGCCTAAGCCTAACAGTAACCCTGGGAAGGGAAATCAGCCTGGTGTTAGGCTTCTTGCCAAGGAAAAAGCCGTGAAAGCAGCCATGTTGTGGCACTTTTGCACTCCCTTTTGGATGCCTTTCACAGCTCCAGTGTGCCTGGAACTCAGGGCTTCCTGATTTTAAAAATCCTAGCCCTAGGCCGAACCCCAACCCTAAGACGAGAAAGGCAAATCAGCCAGGAATTAGGCATGTCCCCAAGGAAAAAGCTGTGGAGGCAGGCATGTTGTGGTACTTTTGCGCTCTTCTTGGCTAGTCCTTCGCAGCTGCTGTGTTCTTGGAACTCAGGGCTTTCTGGTTAATAGAACCCTTACCCTAGGCGTAACTCAAACCTTAACCCTAGGAAGGAAAATCAGCCTATGGTTCGGGATGCTCTCATGGAAATATCAGTGGTGGCAGCCAAGTTGCGTCACTTTTGCGCTCCCCTTGGGATGCCTTTCGCAGCTGCAGTGTGCCTGGAGCCCAGGGCTTCCTGGTTTTAAAAGTCCTAGGCCTAAGCCTAACAGTAACCCTAGGAAGGTAAATCAGCCGGGTATTAGGGTTCTTCCTAAGGGAAAAGCCGTGAAAGCAGCCATGTTGTGGCACTTCTGCACTCCCTTTGGGATGCCTTTGGCAGATGAAGTAAGCCTGGAACTCAGGGCTTCCTGGTTAAAGAAATCCAAGCCCTAGGCTGAACCCTAACCCTAACCCTAGGCAGATAAATCAGCCTAGGTATAGGGATGGTGCCAAGGAAAAAGCTGTGAAAGCTGCCATGTTGTTGCACTTTTGTACTCCCCTTGGGATGCCTTGAACAGCTGCAGTGTGCCTGGAGCTAAGGGCTTCCTAGTTTTAAAAATCCTAGCCCTAGGCCTAAGCCTAACAGTAACCCTGGGAAGGCAAATCAGCCTGGTGTTAGGCTTCTTGCCAAGGAAAAAGCCGTGAAAGCAGCCATATTGTGGCACTTTTGCACTCCCTTTTGGATGCCTTTCACAGCTCCAGTGTGCCTGGAACTCAGGGCTTCCTGATTTTAAAAATCCTAGCCCTAGGCCGAACCCCAGCCCTAAGAGGAGAAAGGCAAATCAGCCAGGAATTAGGCATGTCCCCAAGGAAAAAGCTGTGGAGGCAGGCATGTTGTGGTACTTTTGCGCTCTTCTTGGGTAGTC
The DNA here is from genome assembly GCF_027887145.1 of Ammospiza caudacuta. Taxonomy (NCBI): domain Eukaryota; kingdom Metazoa; phylum Chordata; class Aves; order Passeriformes; family Passerellidae; genus Ammospiza; species Ammospiza caudacuta. Next base: position 350,512 of record NC_080620.1, read on the forward strand.
CTTCGCAGCTGCTGTGTTCTTGGAACTCAGGGCTTTCTGGTTAATAGAACCCTTACCCTAGGCGTAACTCAAACCTTAACCCTAGGAAGGAAAATCAGCCTATGGTTCGGGATGCTCTCATGGAAATATCAGTGGTGGCAGCCAAGTTGCGTCACTTTTGCGCTCCCCTTGGGATGCCTTTCGCAGCTGCAGTGTGCCTGGAGCCCAGGGCTTCCTGGTTTTAAAAGTCCTAGGCCTAAGCCTAACAGTAACCCTAGGAAGGTAAATCAGCCGGGTATTAGGGTTCTTCCTAAGGGAAAAGCCGTGAAAGCAGCCATGTTGTGGCACTTCTGCACTCCCTTTGGGATGCCTTTGGCAGATGAAGTAAGCCTGGAACTCAGGGCTTCCTGGTTAAAGAAATCCAAGCCCTAGGCTGAACCCTAACCCTAGGCAGATAAATCAGCCTAGGTATAGGGATGGTGCCAAGGAAAAAGCTGTGAAAGCTGCCATGTTGTTGCACTTTTGTACTCCCCTTGGGATGCCTTGAACAGCTGCAGTGTGCCTGGAGCTAAGGGCTTCCTAGTTTTAAAAATCCTAGCCCTAGGCCTAAGCCTAACAGTAACCCTGGGAAGGGAAATCAGCCTGGTGTTAGGCTTCTTGCCAAGGAAAAAGCCGTGAAAGCAGCCATGTTGTGGCACTTTTGCACTCCCTTTTGGATGCCTTTCACAGCTCCAGTGTGCCTGGAACCCTGGAACTCAGGGCTTCCTGATTTTAAAAATCCTAGCCCTAGGCCGAACCCCAGCCCTAAGACGAGAAAGGCAAATCAGCCAGGAATGAGGCATGTCCCCAAGGAAAAAGCTGTGGAGGCAGGCATGTTGTGGTACTTTTGCGCTCTTCTTGGTTAGTCCTTCGCAGCTGCTGTGTTCTTGGAACTCAGGGCTTTCTGGTTAATAGAACGCTTACCCTAGGCGTAACTCAAACCTTAAGCCTAGGAAGGAAAATCAGCCTATGGTTCGGGATGCTCTCATGGAAATATCAGTGGTGGCAGCCAAGTTGCGTCACTTTTGCGCTCCCCTTGGGATGCCTTTCGCAGCTGCTGTGTGCCTGGAGCCCAGGGCTTCCTGGTTTTAAAAGTCCTAGGCCTAAGCCTAACAGTAACCCTAGGAAGGTAAACCCGCCGGGTATTAGGGTTCTTCCTAAGGGAAAAGCCGTGAAAGCAGCCATGTTGTGGCACTTCTGCACTCCCTTTGGGATGCCTTTGGCAGATGAAGTAAGCCTGGAACTCAGGGCTTCCTGGTTAAAGAAATCCAAGCCCTAGGCTGAACCCTAACCCTAACCCCAGGCAGATAAATCAGCCTAGGTATAGGGATGGTGCCAAGGAAAAAGCTGTGAAAGCTGCCATGTTGTTGCACTTTTGTACTCCCCTTGGGATGCCTTGAACAGCTGCAGTGTGCCTGGAGCTAAGGGCTTCCTAGTTTTAAAAATCCTAGCCCTAGGCCTAAGCCTAACAGTAACCCTGGGAAGGGAAATCAGCCTGGTGTTAGGCTTCTTGCCAAGGAAAAAGCCGTGAAAGCAGCCATGTTGTGGCACTTTTGCACTCCCTTTTGGATGCCTTTCACAGCTCCAGTGTGCCTGGAACTCAGGGCTTCCTGATTTTAAAAATCCTAGCCCTAGGCCGAACCCCAACCCTAAGACGAGAAAGGCAAATCAGCCAGGAATTAGGCATGTCCCCAAGGAAAAAGCTGTGGAGGCAGGCATGTTGTGGTACTTTTGCGCTCTTCTTGGCTAGTCCTTCGCAGCTGCTGTGTTCTTGGAACTCATGGCTTTCTGGTTAATAGAACGCTTACCCTAGGCGTAACTCAAACCTTAACCCTAGGAAGGAAAATCAGCCTATGGTTCGGGATGCTCTCATGGAAATATCAGTGGTGGCAGCCAAGTTGCGTCACTTTTGCACTCCCCTTGGGATGCCTTTCGCAGCTGCAGTGTGCCTGGAGCCCAGGGCTTCCTGGTTTTAAAAGTCCTAGGCCTAAGCCTAACAGTAACCCTAGGAAGGTAAACCAGCCGGGTATTAGGGTTCTTCCTAAGGGAAAAGCCGTGAAAGCAGCCATGTTGTGGCACTTCTGCACTCCCTTTGGGATGCCTTTGGCAGATGAAGTAAGCCTGGAACTCAGGGCTTCCTGGTTAAAGAAATCCAAGCCCTAGGCTGAACCCTAACACTAACCCCAGGCAGATAAATCAGCCTAGGTATAGGGATGGTGCCAAGGAAAAAGCTGTGAAAGCTGCCATGTTGTTGCACTTTTGTACTCCCCTTGGGATGCCTTGAACAGCTGCAGTGTGCCTGGAGCTAAGGGCTTCCTAGTTTTAAAAATCCTAGCCCTAGGCCTAAGCCTAACAGTAACCCTGGGAAGGGAAATCAGCCTGGTGTTAGGCTTCTTGCCACGGAAAAAGCCGTGAAAGCAGCCATGTTGTGGCACTTTTGCACTCCCTTTTGGATGCCTTTCACAGCTCCAGTGTGCCTGGAACCCTGGAACTCAGGGCTTCCTGATTTTAAAAATCCTAGCCCTAGGCCGAACCCCAGCCCTAAGACGAGAAAGGCAAATCAGCCAGGAATTAGGCATGTCCCCAAGGAAAAAGCTGTGGAGGCAGGCATGTTGTGGTACTTTTGCGCTCTTCTTGGGTAGTCCTTCGCAGCTGCTGTGTTCTTGGAACTCAGGGCTTTCTGGTTAATAGAACCCTTACCCTAGGCGTAACTCAAACCTTAACCCTAGGAAGGAAAATCAGCCTATGGTTCGGGATGCTCTCATGGAAATATCAGTGGTGGCAGCCAAGTTGCGTCACTTTTGCACTCCCCTTGGGATGCCTTTCGCAGCTGCAGTGTGCCTGGAGCCCAGGGCTTCCTGGTTTTAAAAGTCCTAGGCCTAAGCCTAACAGTAACCCTAGGAAGGTAAATCAGCCGGGTATTAGGGTTCTTCCTAAGGGAAAAGCCGTGAAAGCAGCCATGTTGTGGCACTTCTGCACTCCCTTTGGGATGTCTTTGGCAGATGAAGTAAGCCTGGAACTCAGGGCTTCCTGGTTAAAGAAATCCAAGCCCTAGGCTGAACCCTAACCCTAGGCAGATAAATCAGCCTAGGTATAGGGATGGTACCAAGGAAAAAGCTGTGAAAGCTGCCATGTTGTTGCACTTTTGTACTCCCCTTGGGATGCCTTGAACAGCTGCAGTGTGCCTGGAGCTAAGGGCTTCCTAGTTTTAAAAATCCTAGCCCTAGGCCTAAGCCTAACAGTAACCCTGGGAAGGGAAATCAGCCTGGTGTTAGGCTTCTTGCCAAGGAAAAAGCCGTGAAAGCAGCCATGTTGTGGCACTTTTGCACTCCCTTTTGGATGCCTTTCACAGCTCCAGTGTGCCTGGAACTCAGGGCTTCCTGATTTTAAAAATCCTAGCCCTAGGCCGAACCCCAACCCTAAGACGAGAAAGGCAAATCAGCCAGGAATTAGGCATGTCCCCAAGGAAAAAGCTGTGGAGGCAGGCATGTTGTGGTACTTTTGCGCTCTTCTTGGCTAGTCCTTCGCAGCTGCTGTGTTCTTGGAACTCAGGGCTTTCTGGTTAATAGAACCCTTACCCTAGGCGTAACTCAAACCTTAACCCTAGGAAGGAAAATCAGCCTATGGTTCGGGATGCTCTCATGGAAATATCAGTGGTGGCAGCCAAGTTGCGTCACTTTTGCGCTCCCCTTGGGATGCCTTTCGCAGCTGCAGTGTGCCTGGAGCCCAGGGCTTCCTGGTTTTAAAAGTCCTAGGCCTAAGCCTAACAGTAACCCTAGGAAGGTAAATCAGCCGGGTATTAGGGTTCTTCCTAAGGGAAAAGCCGTGAAAGCAGCCATGTTGTGGCACTTCTGCACTCCCTTTGGGATGCCTTTGGCAGATGAAGTAAGCCTGGAACTCAGGGCTTCCTGGTTAAAGAAATCCAAGCCCTAGGCTGAACCCTAACCCTAACCCCAGGCAGATAAATCAGCCTAGGTATAGGGATGGTGCCAAGGAAAAAGCTGTGAAAGCTGCCATGTTGTTGCACTTTTGTACTCCCCTTGGGATGCCTTGAACAGCTGCAGTGTGCCTGGAGCTAAGGGCTTCCTAGTTTTAAAAATCCTAGCCCTAGGCCTAAGCCTAACAGTAACCCTGGGAAGGCAAATCAGCCTGGTGTTAGGCTTCTTGCCAAGGAAAAAGCCGTGAAAGCAGCCATATTGTGGCACTTTTGCACTCCCTTTTGGATGCCTTTCACAGCTCCAGTGTGCCTGGAACTCAGGGCTTCCTGATTTTAAAAATCCTAGCCCTAGGCCGAACCCCAGCCCTAAGAGGAGAAAGGCAAATCAGCCAGGAATTAGGCATGTCCCCAAGGAAAAAGCTGTGGAGGCAGGCATGTTGTGGTACTTTTGCGCTCTTCTTGGGTAGTCCTTCGCAGCTGCTGTGTTCTTGGAACTCAGGGCTTTCTGGTTAATAGAACCCTTACCCTAGGCGTAACTCAAACCTTAACCCTAGGAAGGAAAATCAGCCTATGGTTCGGGATGCTCTCATGGAAATATCAGTGGTGGCAGCCAAGTTGCGTCACTTTTGCGCTCCCCTTGGGATGCCTTTCGCAGCTGCAGTGTGCCTGGAGCCCAGGGCTTCCTGGTTTTAAAAGTCCTAGGCCTAAGCCTAACAGTAACCCTAGGAAGGTAAATCAGCCGGGTATTAGGGTTCTTCCTAAGGGAAAAGCCGTGAAAGCAGCCATGTTGTGGCACTTCTGCACTCCCTTTGGGATGCCTTTGGCAGATGAAGTAAGCCTGGAACTCAGGGCTTCCTGGTTAAAGAAATCCAAGCCCTAGGCTGAACCCTAACCCTAGGCAGATAAATCAGCCTAGGTATAGGGATGGTGCCAAGGAAAAAGCTGTGAAAGCTGCCATGTTGTTGCACTTTTGTACTCCCCTTGGGATGCCTTGAACAGCTGCAGTGTGCCTGGAGCTAAGGGCTTCCTAGTTTTAAAAATCCTAGCCCTAGGCCTAAGCCTAACAGTAACCCTGGGAAGGGAAATCAGCCTGGTGTTAGGCTTCTTGCCAAGGAAAAAGCCGTGAAAGCAGCCATGTTGTGGCACTTTTGCACTCCCTTTTGGATGCCTTTCACAGCTCCAGTGTGCCTGGAACCCTGGAACTCAGGGCTTCCTGATTTTAAAAATCCTAGCCCTAGGCCGAACCCCAGCCCTAAGACGAGAAAGGCAAATCAGCCAGGAATGAGGCATGTCCCCAAGGAAAAAGCTGTGGAGGCAGGCATGTTGTGGTACTTTTGCGCTCTTCTTGGTTAGTCCTTCGCAGCTGCTGTGTTCTTGGAACTCAGGGCTTTCTGGTTAATAGAACGCTTACCCTAGGCGTAACTCAAACCTTAAGCCTAGGAAGGAAAATCAGCCTATGGTTCGGGATGCTCTCATGGAAATATCAGTGGTGGCAGCCAAGTTGCGTCACTTTTGCGCTCCCCTTGGGATGCCTTTCGCAGCTGCTGTGTGCCTGGAGCCCAGGGCTTCCTGGTTTTAAAAGTCCTAGGCCTAAGCCTAACAGTAACCCTAGGAAGGTAAACCCGCCGGGTATTAGGGTTCTTCCTAAGGGAAAAGCCGTGAAAGCAGCCATGTTGTGGCACTTCTGCACTCCCTTTGGGATGCCTTTGGCAGATGAAGTAAGCCTGGAACTCAGGGCTTCCTGGTTAAAGAAATCCAAGCCCTAGGCTGAACCCTAACCCTAACCCCAGGCAGATAAATCAGCCTAGGTATAGGGATGGTGCCAAGGAAAAAGCTGTGAAAGCTGCCATGTTGTTGCACTTTTGTACTCCCCTTGGGATGCCTTGAACAGCTGCAGTGTGCCTGGAGCTAAGGGCTTCCTAGTTTTAAAAATCCTAGCCCTAGGCCTAAGCCTAACAGTAACCCTGGGAAGGGAAATCAGCCTGGTGTTAGGCTTCTTGCCAAGGAAAAAGCCGTGAAAGCAGCCATGTTGTGGCACTTTTGCACTCCCTTTTGGATGCCTTTCACAGCTCCAGTGTGCCTGGAACTCAGGGCTTCCTGATTTTAAAAATCCTAGCCCTAGGCCGAACCCCAACCCTAAGACGAGAAAGGCAAATCAGCCAGGAATTAGGCATGTCCCCAAGGAAAAAGCTGTGGAGGCAGGCATGTTGTGGTACTTTTGCGCTCTTCTTGGCTAGTCCTTCGCAGCTGCTGTGTTCTTGGAACTCATGGCTTTCTGGTTAATAGAACGCTTACCCTAGGCGTAACTCAAACCTTAACCCTAGGAAGGAAAATCAGCCTATGGTTCGGGATGCTCTCATGGAAATATCAGTGGTGGCAGCCAAGTTGCGTCACTTTTGCACTCCCCTTGGGATGCCTTTCGCAGCTGCAGTGTGCCTGGAGCCCAGGGCTTCCTGGTTTTAAAAGTCCTAGGCCTAAGCCTAACAGTAACCCTAGGAAGGTAAACCAGCCGGGTATTAGGGTTCTTCCTAAGGGAAAAGCCGTGAAAGCAGCCATGTTGTGGCACTTCTGCACTCCCTTTGGGATGCCTTTGGCAGATGAAGTAAGCCTGGAACTCAGGGCTTCCTGGTTAAAGAAATCCAAGCCCTAGGCTGAACCCTAACCCTAGGCAGATAAATCAGCCTAGGTATAGGGATGGTGCCAAGGAAAAAGCTGTGAAAGCTGCCATGTTGTTGCACTTTTGTACTCCCCTTGGGATGCCTTGAACAGCTGCAGTGTGCCTGGAGCTAAGGGCTTCCTAGTTTTAAAAATCCTAGCCCTAGGCCTAAGCCTAACAGTAACCCTGGGAAGGGAAATCAGCCTGGTGTTAGGCTTCTTGCCACGGAAAAAGCCGTGAAAGCAGCCATGTTGTGGCACTTTTGCACTCCCTTTTGGATGCCTTTCACAGCTCCAGTGTGCCTGGAACTCAGGGCTTCCTGATTTTAAAAATCCTAGCCCTAGGCCGAACCCCAACCCTAAGACGAGAAAGGCAAATCAGCCAGGAATTAGGCATGTCCCCAAGGAAAAAGCTGTGGAGGCAGGCATGTTGTGGTACTTTTGCGCTCTTCTTGGGTAGTCCTTCGCAGCTGCTGTGTTCTTGGAACTCAGGGCTTTCTGGTTAATAGAACGCTTACCCTAGGCGTAACTCAAACCTTAAGCCTAGGAAGGAAAATCAGCCTATGGTTCGGGATGCTCTCATGGAAATATCAGTGGTGGCAGCCAAGTTGCGTCACTTTTGCGCTCCCCTTGGGATGCCTTTCGCAGCTGCAGTGTGCCTGGAGCCCAGGGCTTCCTGGTTTTAAAAGTCCTAGGCCTAAGCCTAACAGTAACCCTAGGAAGGTAAACCAGCCGGGTATTAGGGTTCTTCCTAAGGAAAAAGCCGTGAAAGCAGCCATGTTGTGGCACTTTTGCACTCAATTTTAGATGCCTTTCACAGCTCCAGTGTGCCTGGAACTCAGGGCTTCCTGATTTTAATAATCCTAGCCCTAGGCCGAACCCCAGCCCTAAGACGAGAAAGGCAAATCAGCCAGGAATGAGGCATGTCCCCAAGGAAAAAGCTGTGGAGGCAGGCATGTTGTGGTACTTTTGCGCTCTTCTTGGGTAGTCCTTCGCAGCTGCTGTGTTCTTGGAACTCAGGGCTTTCTGGTTAATAGAACCCTTACCCTAGGCGTAACTCAAACCTTAAGCCTAGGAAGGAAAATCAGCCTATGGTTCGGGATGCTCTCATGGAAATATCAGTGGTGGCAGCCAAGTTGCGTCACTTTTGCGCTCCCCTTGGGATGCCTTTCGCAGCTGCAGTGTGCCTGGAGCCCAGGGCTTCCTGGTTTTAAAAGTCCTAGGCCTAAGCCTAACAGTAACCCTAGGAAGGTAAACCAGCCGGGTATTAGGGTTCTTCCTAAGGGAAAAGCCGTGAAAGCAGCCATGTTGTGGCACTTCTGCACTCCCTTTGGGATGCCTTTGGCAGATGAAGTAAGCCTGGAACTCAGGGCTTCCTGGTTAAAGAAATCCAAGCCCTAGGCTGAACCCTAACCCTAGGCAGATAAATCAGCCTAGGTATAGGGATGGTGCCAAGGAAAAAGCTGTGAAAGCTGCCATGTTGTTGCACTTTTGTACTCCCCTTGGGATGCCTTGAACAGCTGCAGTGTGCCTGGAGCTAAGGGCTTCCTAGTTTTAAAAATCCTAGCCCTAGGCCTAAGCCTAACAGTAACCCTGGGAAGGGAAATCAGCCTGGTGTTAGGCTTCTTGCCAAGGAAAAAGCCGTGAAAGCAGCCATGTTGTGGCACTTTTGCACTCCCTTTTGGATGCCTTTCACAGCTCCAGTGTGCCTGGAACTCAGGGCTTCCTGATTTTAAAAATCCTAGCCCTAGGCCGAACCCCAACCCTAAGACGAGAAAGGCAAATCAGCCAGGAATTAGGCATGTCCCCAAGGAAAAAGCTGTGGAGGCAGGCATGTTGTGGTACTTTTGCGCTCTTCTTGGGTAGTCCTTCGCAGCTGCTGTGTTCTTGGAACTCAGGGCTTTCTGGTTAATAGAACCCTTACCCTAGGCGTAACTCAAACCTTAACCCTAGGAAGGAAAATCAGCCTATGGTTCGGGATGCTCTCATGGAAATATCAGTGGTGGCAGCCAAGTTGCGTCACTTTTGCGCTCCCCTTGGGATGCCTTTCGCAGCTGCAGTGTGCCTGGAGCCCAGGGCTTCCTGGTTTTAAAAGTCCTAGGCCTAAGCCTAACAGTAACCCTAGGAAGGTAAATCAGCCGGGTATTAGGGTTCTTCCTAAGGGAAAAGCCGTGAAAGCAGCCATGTTGTGGCACTTCTGCACTCCCTTTGGGATGCCTTTGGCAGATGAAGTAAGCCTGGAACTCAGGGCTTCCTGGTTAAAGAAATCCAAGCCCTAGGCTGAACCCTAACCCTAACCCTAGGCAGATAAATCAGCCTAGGTATAGGGATGGTGCCAAGGAAAAAGCTGTGAAAGCTGCCATGTTGTTGCACTTTTGTACTCCCCTTGGGATGCCTTGAACAGCTGCAGTGTGCCTGGAGCTAAGGGCTTCCTAGTTTTAAAAATCCTAGCCCTAGGCCTAAGCCTAACAGTAACCCTGGGAAGGCAAATCAGCCTGGTGTTAGGCTTCTTGCCAAGGAAAAAGCCGTGAAAGCAGCCATGTTGTGGCACTTTTGCACTCCCTTTTGGATGCCTTTCACAGCTCCAGTGTGCCTGGAACTCAGGGCTTCCTGATTTTAAAAATCCTAGCCCTAGGCCGAACCCCAGCCCTAAGAGGAGAAAGGCAAATCAGCCAGGAATTAGGCATGTCCCCAAGGAAAAAGCTGTGGAGGCAGGCATGTTGTGGTACTTTTGTGCTCTTCTTGGGTAGTCCTTCGCAGCTGCTGTGTTCTTGGAACTCAGGGCTTTCTGGTTAATAGAACCCTTACCCTAGGCGTAACTCAAACCTTAACCCTAGGAAGGAAAATCAGCCTATGGTTCGGGATGCTCTCATGGAAATATCAGTGGTGGCAGCCAAGTTGCGTCACTTTTGCGCTCCCCTTGGGATGCCTTTCGCAGCTGCAGTGTGCCTGGAGCCCAGGGCTTCCTGGTTTTAAAAGTCCTAGGCCTAAGCCTAACAGTAACCCTAGGAAGGTAAATCAGCCGGGTATTAGGGTTCTTCCTAAGGGAAAAGCCGTGAAAGCAGCCATGTTGTGGCACTTCTGCACTCCCTTTGGGATGCCTTTGGCAGATGAAGTAAGCCTGGAACTCAGGGCTTCCTGGTTAAAGAAATCCAAGCCCTAGGCTGAACCCTAACCCTAGGCAGATAAATCAGCCTAGGTATAGGGATGGTGCCAAGGAAAAAGCTGTGAAAGCTGCCATGTTGTTGCACTTTTGTACTCCCCTTGGGATGCCTTGAACAGCTGCAGTGTGCCTGGAGCTAAGGGCTTCCTAGTTTTAAAAATCCTAGCCCTAGGCCTAAGCCTAACAGTAACCCTGGGAAGGGAAATCAGCCTGGTGTTAGGCTTCTTGCCAAGGAAAAAGCCGTGAAAGCAGCCATGTTGTGGCACTTTTGCACTCCCTTTTGGATGCCTTTCACAGCTCCAGTGTGCCTGGAACCCTGGAACTCAGGGCTTCCTGATTTTAAAAATCCTAGCCCTAGGCCGAACCCCAGCCCTAAGACGAGAAAGGCAAATCAGCCAGGAATGAGGCATGTCCCCAAGGAAAAAGCTGTGGAGGCAGGCATGTTGTGGTACTTTTGCGCTCTTCTTGGTTAGTCCTTCGCAGCTGCTGTGTTCTTGGAACTCAGGGCTTTCTGGTTAATAGAACGCTTACCCTAGGCGTAACTCAAACCTTAAGCCTAGGAAGGAAAATCAGCCTATGGTTCGGGATGCTCTCATGGAAATATCAGTGGTGGCAGCCAAGTTGCGTCACTTTTGCGCTCCCCTTGGGATGCCTTTCGCAGCTGCTGTGTGCCTGGAGCCCAGGGCTTCCTGGTTTTAAAAGTCCTAGGCCTAAGCCTAACAGTAACCCTAGGAAGGTAAACCCGCCGGGTATTAGGGTTCTTCCTAAGGGAAAAGCCGTGAAAGCAGCCATGTTGTGGCACTTCTGCACTCCCTTTGGGATGCCTTTGGCAGATGAAGTAAGCCTGGAACTCAGGGCTTCCTGGTTAAAGAAATCCAAGCCCTAGGCTGAACCCTAACCCTAACCCCAGGCAGATAAATCAGCCTAGGTATAGGGATGGTGCCAAGGAAAAAGCTGTGAAAGCTGCCATGTTGTTGCACTTTTGTACTCCCCTTGGGATGCCTTGAACAGCTGCAGTGTGCCTGGAGCTAAGGGCTTCCTAGTTTTAAAAATCCTAGCCCTAGGCCTAAGCCTAACAGTAACCCTGGGAAGGGAAATCAGCCTGGTGTTAGGCTTCTTGCCAAGGAAAAAGCCGTGAAAGCAGCCATGTTGTGGCACTTTTGCACTCCCTTTTGGATGCCTTTCACAGCTCCAGTGTGCCTGGAACTCAGGGCTTCCTGATTTTAAAAATCCTAGCCCTAGGCCGAACCCCAACCCTAAGACGAGAAAGGCAAATCAGCCAGGAATTAGGCATGTCCCCCAAGGAAAAAGCTGTGGAGGCAGGCATGTTGTGGTACTTTTGCGCTCTTCTTGGCTAGTCCTTCGCAGCTGCTGTGTTCTTGGAACTCATGGCTTTCTGGTTAATAGAACGCTTACCCTAGGCGTAACTCAAACCTTAACCCTAGGAAGGAAAATCAGCCTATGGTTCGGGATGCTCTCATGGAAATATCAGTGGTGGCAGCCAAGTTGCGTCACTTTTGCACTCCCCTTGGGATGCCTTTCGCAGCTGCAGTGTGCCTGGAGCCCAGGGCTTCCTGGTTTTAAAAGTCCTAGGCCTAAGCCTAACAGTAACCCTAGGAAGGTAAATCAGCCGGGTATTAGGGTTCTTCCTAAGGGAAAAGCCGTGAAAGCAGCCATGTTGTGGCACTTCTGCACTCCCTTTGGGATGCCTTTGGCAGATGAAGTAAGCCTGGAACTCAGGGCTTCCTGGTTAAAGAAATCCAAGCCCTAGGCTGAACCCTAACACTAACCCCAGGCAGATAAATCAGCCTAGGTATAGGGATGGTGCCAAGGAAAAAGCTGTGAAAGCTGCCATGTTGTTGCACTTTTGTACTCCCCTTGGGATGCCTTGAACAGCTGCAGTGTGCCTGGAGCTAAGGGCTTCCTAGTTTTAAAAATCCTAGCCCTAGGCCTAAGCCTAACAGTAACCCTGGGAAGGGAAATCAGCCTGGTGTTAGGCTTCTTGCCACGGAAAAAGCCGTGAAAGCAGCCATGTTGTGGCACTTTTGCACTCCCTTTTGGATGCCTTTCACAGCTCCAGTGTGCCTGGAACTCAGGGCTTCCTGATTTTAAAAATCCTAGCCCTAGGCCGAACCCCAACCCTAAGACGAGAAAGGCAAATCAGCCAGGAATTAGGCATGTCCCCAAGGAAAAAGCTGTGGAGGCAGGCATGTTGTGGTACTTTTGCGCTCTTCTTGGCTAGTCCTTCGCAGCTGCTGTGTTCTTGGAACTCAGGGCTTTCTGGTTAATAGAACGCTTACCCTAGGCGTAACTCAAACCTTAACCCTAGGAAGGAAAATCAGCCTATGGTTCGGGATGCTCTCATGGAAATATCAGTGGTGGCAGCCAAGTTGCGTCACTTTTGCGCTCCCCTTGGGATGCCTTTCGCAGCTGCAGTGTGCCTGGAGCCCAGGGCTTCCTGGTTTTAAAAGTCCTAGGCCTAAGCCTAACAGTAACCCTAGGAAGGTAAACCAGCCGGGTATTAGGGTTCTTCCTAAGGAAAAAGCCGTGAAAGCAGCCATGTTGTGGCACTTTTGCACTCCCTTTTAGATGCCTTTCACAGCTCCAGTGTGCCTGGAACCCTGGAACTCAGGGCTTCCTGATTTTAATAATCCTAGCCCTAGGCCGAACCCCAGCCCTAAGACGAGAAAGGCAAATCAGCCAGGAATGAGGCATGTCCCCAAGGAAAAAGCTGTGGAGGCAGGCATGTTGTGGTACTTTTGCGCTCTTCTTGGGTAGTCCTTCGCAGCTGCTGTGTTCTTGGAACTCAGGGCTTTCTGGTTAATAGAACCCTTACCCTAGGCGTAACTCAAACCTTAAGCCTAGGAAGGAAAATCAGCCTATGGTTCGGGATGCTCTCATGGAAATATCAGTGGTGGCAGCCAAGTTGCGTCACTTTTGCGCTCCCCTTGGGATGCCTTTCGCAGCTGCAGTGTGCCTGGAGCCCAGGGCTTCCTGGTTTTAAAAGTCCTAGGCCTAAGCCTAACAGTAACCCTAGGAAGGTAAACCAGCCGGGTATTAGGGTTCTTCCTAAGGGAAAAGCCGTGAAAGCAGCCATGTTGTGGCACTTCTGCACTCCCTTTGGGATGCCTTTGGCAGATGAAGTAAGCCTGGAACTCAGGGCTTCCTGGTTAAAGAAATCCAAGCCCTAGGCTGAACCCTAACCCTAACCCCAGGCAGATAAATCAGCCTAGGTATAGGGATGGTGCCAAGGAAAAAGCTGTGAAAGCTGCCATGTTGTTGCACTTTTGTACTCCCCTTGGGATGCCTTGAACAGCTGCAGTGTGCCTGGAGCTAAGGGCTTCCTAGTTTTAAAAATCCTAGCCCTAGGCCTAAGCCTAACAGTAACCCTGGGAAGGGAAATCAGCCTGGTGTTAGGCTTCTTGCCAAGGAAAAAGCCGTGAAAGCAGCCATGTTGTGGCACTTTTGCACTCCCTTTTGGATGCCTTTCACAGCTGCAGTGTGCCTGGAACTCAGGGCTTCCTGATTTTAAAAATCCTAGCCCTAGGCCGAACCCCAACCCTAAGACGAGAAAGGCAAATCAGCCAGGAATTAGGCATGTCCCCAAGGAAAAAGCTGTGGAGGCAGGCATGTTGTGGTACTTTTGCGCTCTTCTTGGGTAGTCCTTCGCAGCTGCTGTGTTCTTGGAACTCAGGGCTTTCTGGTTAATAGAACCCTTACCCTAGGCGTAACTCAAACCTTAACCCTAGGAAGGAAAATCAGCCTATGGTTCGGGATGCTCTCATGGAAATATCAGTGGTGGCAGCCAAGTTGCGTCACTTTTGCACTCCCCTTGGGATGCCTTTCGCAGCTGCAGTGTGCCTGGAGCCCAGGGCTTCCTGGTTTTAAAAGTCCTAGGCCTAAGCCTAACAGTAACCCTAGGAAGGTAAATCAGCCGGGTATTAGGGTTCTTCCTAAGGGAAAAGCCGTGAAAGCAGCCATGTTGTGGCACTTCTGCACTCCCTTTGGGATGTCTTTGGCAGATGAAGTAAGCCTGGAACTCAGGGCTTCCTGGTTAAAGAAATCCAAGCCCTAGGCTGAACCCTAACCCTAGGCAGATAAATCAGCCTAGGTATAGGGATGGTACCAAGGAAAAAGCTGTGAAAGCTGCCATGTTGTTGCACTTTTGTACTCCCCTTGGGATGCCTTGAACAGCTGCAGTGTGCCTGGAGCTAAGGGCTTCCTAGTTTTAAAAATCCTAGCCCTAGGCCTAAGCCTAACAGTAACCCTGGGAAGGGAAATCAGCCTGGTGTTAGGCTTCTTGCCAAGGAAAAAGCCGTGAAAGCAGCCATGTTGTGGCACTTTTGCACTCCCTTTTGGATGCCTTTCACAGCTCCAGTGTGCCTGGAACTCAGGGCTTCCTGATTTTAAAAATCCTAGCCCTAGGCCGAACCCCAACCCTAAGACGAGAAAGGCAAATCAGCCAGGAATTAGGCATGTCCCCAAGGAAAAAGCTGTGGAGGCAGGCATGTTGTGGTACTTTTGCGCTCTTCTTGGGTAGTCCTTCACAGCTGCTGTGTTCTTGGAACTCAGGGCTTTCTGGTTAATAGAACCCTTACCCTAGGCGTAACTCAAACCTTAAGCCTAGGAAGGAAAATCAGCCTATGGTTCGGGATGCTCTCATGGAAATATCAGTGGTGGCAGCCAAGTTGCGTCACTTTTGCGCTCCCCTTGGGATGCCTTTCGCAGCTGCAGTGTGCCTGGAGCCCAGGGCTTCCTGATTTTAAAAGTCCTAGGCCTAAGCCTAACAGTAACCCTAGGAAGGTAAACCAGCCGGGTATTAGGGTTCTTCCTAAGGAAAAAGCCGTGAAAGCAGCCATGTTGTGGCACTTTTGCACTCCCTTTTAGATGCCTTTCACAGCTCCAGTGTGCCTGGAACTCAGGGCTTCCTGATTTTAATAATCCTAGCCCTAGGCCGAACCCCAACCGTAAGACGAGAAAGGCAAATCAGCCAGGAATGAGGCATGTCCCCAAGGAAAAAGCTGTGGAGGCAGGCATGTTGTGGTACTTTTGCGCTCTTCTTGGCTAGTCCTTCGCAGCTGCTGTGCTCTTGGAACTCAGGGCTTTCTGGTTAATAGAACCCTTACCCTAGGCGTAACTCAAACCTTAAGCCTAGGAAGGAAAATCAGCCTATGGTTCGGGATGCTCTCATGGAAATATCAGTGGTGGCAGCCAAGTTGCGTCACTTTTGCGCTCCCCTTGGGATGCCTTTCGCAGCTGCAGTGTGCCTGGAGCCCAGGGCTTCCTGGTTTTAAAAGTCCTAGGCCTAAGCCTAACAGTAACCCTAGGAAGGTAAATCAGCCGGGTATTAGGGTTCTTCCTAAGGGAAAAGCCGTGAAAGCAGCCATGTTGTGGCACTTCTGCACTCCCTTTGGGATGCCTTTGGCAGATGAAGTAAGCCTGGAACTCAGGGCTTCCTGGTTAAAGAAATCCAAGCCCTAGGCTGAACCCTAACCCTAGGCAGATAAATCAGCCTAGGTATAGGGATGGTGCCAAGGAAAAAGCTGTGAAAGCTGCCATGTTGTTGCACTTTTGTACTCCCCTTGGGATGCCTTGAACAGCTGCAGTGTGCCTGGAGCTAAGGGCTTCCTAGTTTTAAAAATCCTAGCCCTAGGCCTAAGCCTAACAGTAACCCTGGGAAGGGAAATCAGCCTGGTGTTAGGCTTCTTGCCAAGGAAAAAGCCGTGAAAGCAGCCATGTTGTGGCACTTTTGCACTCCCTTTTGGATGCCTTTCACAGCTCCAGTGTGCCTGGAACTCAGGGCTTCCTGATTTTAAAAATCCTAGCCCTAGGCCGAACCCCAAACCTAAGACGAGAAAGGCAAATCAGCCAGGAATTAGGCATGTCCCCAAGGAAAAAGCTGTGGAGGCAGGCATGTTGTGGTACTTTTGCGCTCTTCTTGGGTAGTCCTTCGCAGCTGCTGTGTTCTTGGAACTCAGGGCTTTCTGGTTAATAGAACCCTTACCCTAGGCGTAACTCAAACCTTAAGCCTAGGAAGGAAAATCAGCCTATGGTTCGGGATGGTCTCATGGAAATATCAGTGGTGGCAGCCAAGTTGCGTCACTTTTGCGCTCCCCTTGGGATGCCTTTCGCAGCTGCAGTGTGCCTGGAGCCCAGGGCTTCCTGGTTTTAAAAGTCCTAGGCCTAAGCCTAACAGTAACCCTAGGAAGGTAAACCAGCCGGGTATTAGGGTTCTTCCTAAGGAAAAAGCCGTGAAAGCAGCCATGTTGTGGCACTTTTGCACTCCATTTTAGATGCCTTTCACAGCTCCAGTGTGCCTGGAACTCAGGGCTTCCTGATTTTAATAATCCTAGCCCTAGGCCGAACCCCAGCCCTAAGACGAGAAAGGCAAATCAGCCAGGAATGAGGCATGTCCCCAAGGAAAAAGCTGTGGAGGCAGGCATGTTGTGGTACTTTTGCGCTCTTCTTGGGTAGTCCTTCGCAGCTGCTGTGTTCTTGGAACTCAGGGCTTTCTGGTTAATAGAACCCTTACCCTAGGCGTAACTCAAACCTTAAGCCTAGGAAGGAAAATCAGCCTATGGTTCGGGATGCTCTCATGGAAATATCAGTGGTGGCAGCCAAGTTGCGTCACTTTTGCGCTCCCCTTGGGATGCCTTTCGCAGCTGCAGTGTGCCTGGAGCCCAGGGCTTCCTGGTTTTAAAAGTCCTAGGCCTAAGCCTAACAGTAACCCTAGGAAGGTAAATCAGCCGGGTATTAGGGTACTTCCTAAGGGAAAAGCCGTGAAAGCAGCCATGTTGTGGCACTTCTGCACTCCCTTTGGGATGCCTTTGGCAGATGAAGTAAGCCTGGAACTCAGGGCTTCCTGGTTAAAGAAATCCAAGCCCTAGGCTGAACCCTAACCCTAGGCAGATAAATCAGCCTAGGTATAGGGATGGTGCCAAGGAAAAAGCTGTGAAAGCTGCCATGTTGTTGCACTTTTGTACTCCCCTTGGGATGCCTTGAACAGCTGCAGTGTGCCTGGAGCTAAGGGCTTCCTAGTTTTAAAAATCCTAGCCCTAGGCCTAAGCCTAACAGTAACCCTGGGAAGGGAAATCAGCCTGGTGTTAGGCTTCTTGCCAAGGAAAAAGCCGTGAAAGCAGCCATGTTGTGGCACTTTTGCACTCCCTTTTGGATGCCTTTCACAGCTCCAGTGTGCCTGGAACTCAGGGCTTCCTGATTTTAAAAATCCTAGCCCTAGGCCGAACCCCAACCCTAAGACGAGAAAGGCAAATCAGCCAGGAATTAGGCATGTCCCCAAGGAAAAAGCTGTGGAGGCAGGCATGTTGTGGTACTTTTGCGCTCTTCTTGGGTAGTCCTTCGCAGCTGCTGTGTTCTTGGAACTCAGGGCTTTCTGGTTAATAGAACCCTTACCCTAGGCGTAACTCAAACCTTAAGCCTAGGAAGGAAAATCAGCCTATGGTTCGGGATGCTCTCATGGAAATATCAGTGGTGGCAGCCAAGTTGCGTCACTTTTGCGCTCCCCTTGGGATGCCTTTCGCAGCTGCAGTGTGCCTGGAGCCCAGGGCTTCCTGGTTTTAAAAGTCCTAGGCCTAAGCCTAACAGTAACCCTAGGAAGGTAAATCAGCCGGGTATTAGGGATCTTCCTAAGGGAAAAGCCGTGAAAGCAGCCATGTTGTGGCACTTCTGCACTCCCTTTGGGATGCCTTTGGCAGATGAAGTAAGCCTGGAACTCAGGGCTTCCTGGTTAAAGAAATCCAAGCCCTAGGCTGAACCCTAACCCTAACCCCAGGCAGATAAATCAGCCTAGGTATAGGGATGGTGCCAAGGAAAAAGCTGTGAAAGCTGCCATGTTGTTGCACTTTTGTACTCCCCTTGGGATGCCTTGAACAGCTGCAGTGTGCCTGGAGCTAAGGGCTTCCTAGTTTTAAAAATCCTAGCCCTAGGCCTAAGCCTAACAGTAACCCTGGGAAGGGAAATCAGCCTGGTGTTAGGCTTCTTGCCAAGGAAAAAGCCGTGAAAGCAGCCATGTTGTGGCACTTTTGCACTCCCTTTTGGATGCCTTTCACAGCTCCAGTGTGCCTGGAACTCAGGGCTTCCTGATTTTAAAAATCCTAGCCCTAGGCTGAACCCCAACCGTAAGACGAGAAAGGCAAATCAGCCAGGAATTAGGCATGTCCCCAAGGAAAAAGCTGTGGAGGCAGGCATGTTGTGGTACTTTTGCGCTCTTCTTGGCTAGTCCTTCGCAGCTGCTGTGTTCTTGGAACTCAGGGCTTTCTGGTTAATAGAACCCTTACCCTAGGCGTAACTCAAACCTTAAGCCTAGGAAGGAAAATCAGCCTATGGTTCGGGATGGTCTCATGGAAATATCAGTGGTGGCAGCCAAGTTGCGTCACTTTTGCGCTCCCCTTGGGATGCCTTTCGCAGCTGCAGTGTGCCTGGAGCCCAGGGCTTCCTGGTTTTAAAAGTCCTAGGCCTAAGCCTAACAGTAACCCTAGGAAGGTAAATCAGCCGGGTATTAGGGATCTTCCTAAGGGAAAAGCCGTGAAAGCAGCCATGTTGTGGCACTTCTGCACTCCCTTTGGGATGCCTTTGGCAGATGAAGTAAGCCTGGAACTCAGGGCTTCCTGGTTAAAGAAATCCAAGCCCTAGGCTGAACCCTAACCCTAGGCAGATAAATCAGCCTAGGTATAGGGATGGTGCCAAGGAAAAAGCTGTGAAAGCTGCCATGTTGTTGCACTTTTGTACTCCCCTTGGGATGCCTTGAACAGCTGCAGTGTGCCTGGAGCTAAGGGCTTCCTAGTTTTAAAAATCCTAGCCCTAGGCCTAAGCCTAACAGTAACCCTGGGAAGGGAAATCAGCCTGGTGTTAGGCTTCTTGCCAAGGAAAAAGCCGTGAAAGCAGCCATGTTGTGGCACTTTTGCACTCCCTTTTGGATGCCTTTCACAGCTCCAGTGTGCCTGGAACTCAGGGCTTCCTGATTTTAAAAATCCTAGCCCTAGGCCGAACCCCAACCCTAAGACGAGAAAGGCAAATCAGCCAGGAATTAGGCATGTCCCCAAGGAAAAAGCTGTGGAGGCAGGCATGTTGTGGTACTTTTGCGCTCTTCTTGGCTAGTCTTTCGCAGCTGCTGTGTTCTTGGAACTCAGGGCTTTCTGGTTAATAGAACCCTTACCCTAGGCGTAACTCAAACCTTAAGCCTAGGAAGGAAAATCAGCCTATGGTTCGGGATGCTCTCATGGAAATATCAGTGGTGGCAGCCAAGTTGCGTCACTTTTGCACTCCCCTTGGGATGCCTTTCGCAGCTGCAGTGTGCCTGGAGCCCAGGGCTTCCTGGTTTTAAAAGTCCTAGGCCTAAGCCTAACAGTAACCCTAGGAAGGTAAATCAGCCGGGTATTAGGGTTCTTCCTAAGGGAAAAGCCGTGAAAGCAGCCATGTTGTGGCACTTCTGCACTCCCTTTGGGATGTCTTTGGCAGATGAAGTAAGCCTGGAACTCAGGGCTTCCTGGTTAAAGAAATCCAAGCCCTAGGCTGAACCCTAACCCTAGGCAGATAAATCAGCCTAGGTATAGGGATGGTGCCAAGGAAAAAGCTGTGAAAGCTGCCATGTTGTTGCACTTTTGTACTCCCCTTGGGATGCCTTGAACAGCTGCAGTGTGCCTGGAGCTAAGGGCTTCCTAGTTTTAAAAATCCTAGCCCTAGGCCTAAGCCTAACAGTAAGCCTGGGAAGGGAAATCAGCCTGGTGTTAGGCTTCTTGCCAAGGAAAAAGCCATGAAAGCAGCCATGTTGTGGCACTTTTGCACTCCCTTTTGGACGCCTTTCACAGCTCCAGTGTGCCTGGAACCCTGGAACTCAGGGCTTCCTGATTTTAAAAATCCTAGCCCTAGGCCGAACCCCAGCCCTAAGACGAGAAAGGCAAATCAGCCAGGAATTAGGCATGTCCCCAAGGAAAAAGCTGTGGAGGCAGGCATGTTGTGGTACTTTTGCGCTCTTCTTGGGTAGTCCTTCGCAGCTGCTGTGTTCTTGGAACTCAGGGCTTTCTGGTTAATAGAACCCTTACCCTAGGCGTAACTCAAACCTTAACCCTAGGAAGGAAAATCAGCCTATGGTTCGGGATGCTCTCATGGAAATATCAGTGGTGGCAGCCAAGTTGCGTCACTTTTGCACTCCCCTTGGGATGCCTTTCGCAGCTGCAGTGTGCCTGGAGCCCAGGGCTTCCTGGTTTTAAAAGTCCTAGGCCTAAGCCTAACAGTAACCCTAGGAAGGTAAATCAGCCGGGTATTAGGGTTCTTCCTAAGGGAAAAGCCGTGAAAGCAGCCATGTTGTGGCACTTCTGCACTCCCTTTGGGATGTCTTTGGCAGATGAAGTAAGCCTGGAACTCAGGGCTTCCTGGTTAAAGAAATCCAAGCCCTAGGCTGAACCCTAACCCTAGGCAGATAAATCAGCCTAGGTATAGGGATGGTACCAAGGAAAAAGCTGTGAAAGCTGCCATGTTGTTGCACTTTTGTACTCCCCTTGGGATGCCTTGAACAGCTGCAGTGTGCCTGGAGCTAAGGGCTTCCTAGTTTTAAAAATCCTAGCCCTAGGCCTAAGCCTAACAGTAACCCTGGGATGGGAAATCAGCCTGGTGTTAGGCTTCTTGCCAAGGAAAAAGCCGTGAAAGCAGCCATGTTGTGGCACTTTTGCACTCCCTTTTGGATGCCTTTCACAGCTCCAGTGTGCCTGGAACTCAGGGCTTCCTGATTTTAAAAATCCTAGCCCTAGGCCGAACCCCAACCCTAAGACGAGAAAGGCAAATCAGCCAGGAATTAGGCATGTCCCCAAGGAAAAAGCTGTGGAGGCAGGCATGTTGTGGTACTTTTGCGCTCTTCTTGGGTAGTCCTTCGCAGCTGCTGTGTTCTTGGAACTCAGGGCTTTCTGGTTAATAGAACCCTTACCCTAGGCGTAACTCAAACCTTAAGCCTAGGAAGGAAAATCAGCCTATGGTTCGGGATGCTCTCATGGAAATATCAGTGGTGGCAGCCAAGTTGCGTCACTTTTGCGCTCCCCTTGGGATGCCTTTCGCAGCTGCAGTGTGCCTGGAGCCCAGGGCTTCCTGGTTTTAAAAGTCCTAGGCCTAAGCCTAACAGTAACCCTAGGAAGGTAAACCAGCCGGGTATTAGGGTTCTTCCTAAGGAAAAAGCCGTGAAAGCAGCCATGTTGTGGCACTTTTGCACTCCCTTTTAGATGCCTTTCACAGCTCCAGTGTGCCTGGAACTCAGGGCTTCCTGATTTTAATAATCCTAGCCCTAGGCCGAACCCCAACCGTAAGACGAGAAAGGCAAATCAGCCAGGAATGAGGCATGTCCCCAAGGAAAAAGCTGTGGAGGCAGGCATGTTGTGGTACTTTTGCGCTCTTCTTGGCTAGTCCTTCGCAGCTGCTGTGCTCTTGGAACTCAGGGCTTTCTGGTTAATAGAACCCTTACCCTAGGCGTAACTCAAACCTTAACCCTAGGAAGGAAAATCAGCCTATGGTTCGGGATGCTCTCATGGAAATATCAGTGGTGGCAGCCAAGTTGCGTCACTTTTGCGCTCCCCTTGGGATGCCTTTCGCAGCTGCAGTGTGCCTGGAGCCCAGGGCTTCCTGGTTTTAAAAGTCCTAGGCCTAAGCCTAACAGTAACCCTAGGAAGGTAAATCAGCCGGGTATTAGGGTACTTCCTAAGGGAAAAGCCGTGAAAGCAGCCATGTTGTGGCACTTCTGCACTCCCTTTGGGATGCCTTTGGCAGATGAAGTAAGCCTGGAACTCAGGGCTTCCTGGTTAAAGAAATCCAAGCCCTAGGCTGAACCCTAACCCTAGGCAGATAAATCAGCCTAGGTATAGGGATGGTGCCAAGGAAAAAGCTGTGAAAGCTGCCATGTTGTTGCACTTTTGTACTCCCCTTGGGATGCCTTGAACAGCTGCAGTGTGCCTGGAGCTAAGGGCTTCCTAGTTTTAAAAATCCTAGCCCTAGGCCTAAGCCTAACAGTAACCCTGGGAAGGGAAATCAGCCTGGTGTTAGGCTTCTTGCCAAGGAAAAAGCCGTGAAAGCAGCCATGTTGTGGCACTTTTGCACTCCCTTTTGGATGCCTTTCACAGCTCCAGTGTGCCTGGAACTCAGGGCTTCCTGATTTTAAAAATCCTAGCCCTAGGCCGAACCCCAAACCTAAGACGAGAAAGGCAAATCAGCCAGGAATTAGGCATGTCCCCAAGGAAAAAGCTGTGGAGGCAGGCATGTTGTGGTACTTTTGCGCTCTTCTTGGGTAGTCCTTCGCAGCTGCTGTGTTCTTGGAACTCAGGGCTTTCTGGTTAATAGAACCCTTACCCTAGGCGTAACTCAAACCTTAAGCCTAGGAAGGAAAATCAGCCTATGGTTCGGGATGGTCTCATGGAAATATCAGTGGTGGCAGCCAAGTTGCGTCACTTTTGCGCTCCCCTTGGGATGCCTTTCGCAGCTGCAGTGTGCCTGGAGCCCAGGGCTTCCTGGTTTTAAAAGTCCTAGGCCTAAGCCTAACAGTAACCCTAGGAAGGTAAATCAGCCGGGTATTAGGGATCTTCCTAAGGGAAAAGCCGTGAAAGCAGCCATGTTGTGGCACTTCTGCACTCCCTTTGGGATGCCTTTGGCAGATGAAGTAAGCCTGGAACTCAGGGCTTCCTGGTTAAAGAAATCCAAGCCCTAGGCTGAACCCTAACCCTAACCCCAGGCAGATAAATCAGCCTAGGTATAGGGATGGTGCCAAGGAAAAAGCTGTGAAAGCTGCCATGTTGTTGCACTTTTGTACTCCCCTTGGGATGCCTTGAACAGCTGCAGTGTGCCTGGAGCTAAGGGCTTCCTAGTTTTAAAAATCCTAGCCCTAGGCCTAAGCCTAACAGTAAGCCTGGGAAGGGAAATCAGCCTGGTGTTAGGCTTCTTGCCAAGGAAAAAGCCGTGAAAGCAGCCATGTTGTGGCACTTTTGCACTCCCTTTTGGATGCCTTTCACAGCTCCAGTGTGCCTGGAACTCAGGGCTTCCTGATTTTAAAAATCCTAGCCCTAGGCTGAACCCCAGCCCTAAGACGAGAAAGGCAAATCAGCCAGGAATGAGGCATGTCCCCAAGGAAAAAGCTGTGGAGGCAGGCATGTTGTGGTACTTTTGCGCTCTTCTTGGGTAGTCCTTCGCAGCTGCTGTGTTCTTGGAACTCAGGGCTTTCTGGTTAATAGAACCCTTACCCTAGGCGTAACTCAAACCTTAAGCCTAGGAAGGAAAATCAGCCTATGGTTCGGGATGCTCTCATGGAAATATCAGTGGTGGCAGCCAAGTTGCGTCACTTTTGCGCTCCCCTTGGGATGCCTTTCGCAGCTGCAGTGTGCCTGGAGCCCAGGGCTTCCTGGTTTTAAAAGTCCTAGGCCTAAGCCTAACAGTAACCCTAGGAAGGTAAATCAGCCGGGTATTAGGGTACTTCCTAAGGGAAAAGCCGTGAAAGCAGCCATGTTGTGGCACTTCTGCACTCCCTTTGGGATGCCTTTGGCAGATGAAGTAAGCCTGGAACTCAGGGCTTCCTGGTTAAAGAAATCCAAGCCCTAGGCTGAACCCTAACCCTAGGCAGATAAATCAGCCTAGGTATAGGGATGGTGCCAAGGAAAAAGCTGTGAAAGCTGCCATGTTGTTGCACTTTTGTACTCCCCTTGGGATGCCTTGAACAGCTGCAGTGTGCCTGGAGCTAAGGGCTTCCTAGTTTTAAAAATCCTAGCCCTAGGCCTAAGCCTAACAGTAACCCTGGGAAGGGAAATCAGCCTGGTGTTAGGCTTCTTGCCAAGGAAAAAGCCATGAAAGCAGCCATGTTGTGGCACTTTTGCACTCCCTTTTGGATGCCTTTCACAGCTCCAGTGTGCCTGGAACCCTGGAACTCAGGGCTTCCTGATTTTAAAAATCCTAGCCCTAGGCCGAACCCCAGCCCTAAGAGGAGAAAGGCAAATCAGCCAGGAATTAGGCATGTCCCCAAGGAAAAAGCTGTGGAGGCAGGCATGTTGTGGTACTTTTGCGCTCTTCTTGGGTAGTCCTTCGCAGCTGCTGTGTTCTTGGAACTCAGGGCTTTCTGGTTAATAGAACCCTTACCCTAGGCGTAACTCAAACCTTAACCCTAGGAAGGAAAATCAGCCTATGGTTCGGGATGCTCTCATGGAAATATCAGTGGTGGCAGCCAAGTTGCGTCACTTTTGCGCTCCCCTTGGGATGCCTTTCGCAGCTGCAGTGTGCCTGGAGCCCAGGGCTTCCTGGTTTTAAAAGTCCTAGGCCTAAGCCTAACAGTAACCCTAGGAAGGTAAATCAGCCGGGTATTAGGGTTCCTCCTAAGGGAAAAGCCGTGAAAGCAGCCATGTTGTGGCACTTCTGCACTCCCTTTGGGATGTCTTTGGCAGATGAAGTAAGCCTGGAACTCAGGGCTTCCTGGTTAAAGAAATCCAAGCCCTAGGCTGAACCCTAACCCTATTTCCAGGAAGGAAAATCAGCCTAAGTATAGGGATGGTGCAACGTCTAGAACACGATGGGAGTTGTTATCTCTGCTGGCACAGTTTTTCCTTGCCAGACATAGTAGAAAAGCTTTTTGCTAGGATGTGGACGAGAAGAGACGCTAAAGACGAAGGTACGATGCTCTCCGGAGCTAAGAGCCGATAACGGGCATCTTTCAGCAGAAGCGGCGCTTAGAGAGCACTGTGAGCGGTACAATCGTCTTTGCGCGAAGAAGCCGCTTCCTCGCCTCCGGGAGCCGGAGAGAGCGGCAGCATCGGAAAGGTGAAGAAGGAAGCTGTACAACACTGGGATTGTGTGCGCAGCTTGCCAACTGATAGAAAACAGTACCTTTGCACTCTCCTGACTTTTCCAATCACATGAACATTCGCTTGGAAGCTGTTTTGGACAAGTTTCTTTCCCTTCTTCCAAAACACTCGGCACACCTCCGTGCAACATCTAGAACACGATGGGAGATGTTTTCTGTGCTGGCACAGTTTTTCCTCGCCAGACATAGTAGAAAAATTCTTTGCTAAGATGTAGATGAGAAGAGACGCTAAAGACGAGGGTACGATGCTCTCTGGAGCTAAGAGCCGCTCCCGGGCGTCTTTCAGCCGAAACCCCGTTAAGAAGAGCACAGTGAGCGGCACAATCGTCTTTGCGCGAAGACGCCGCTTCTTCGCCTCCAGGAGCCGGAGGGAGCGGCAGCATCGGAAAGGTGAAGAAGGAAGCTGTACAACACTGGGGTTGTGTGCGCAGCTGGCCAACTGATAGAAAACAGTACTTTAACACTTTCCTGACTTTTCCAATCACATGAACATTCGATTGGAAGCTGTTTTGGACAACTTTTTTCTTGTCAAACACTTGGAAGACCTCCGTGCAAGGTGTAGAACTTGATGGGAAATGTTTCCTGTGCTGGCACAGATTCTCGTTGCAGACATATTGGAAAAGCTTTCTGCTAAGTAGTAGACTACAAAAGACGCTAAAGACGAAGGTACGATGCTCTCCGGAGTTAAGCGCCGCTCCCGGGCGTCTTTCGGCAAAAACCCCGTTAAGAAGAGCACTGTGAGCGGTACAATCGTCTTTGCGTGAAGAAGCCGCTTCTTCGGCTCCGGGAGCCGGAGAGAGCGGCAGCATCGGAAAGGTGAAGAAGGAAGCTGTACAACACTGGGATTGTGTGCACAGCTTGCCAACTGATAGAAAACAGTACTTTTGCACTCTCCTGACTTTTCCAATCACATGAACATTCGATTGGAAGCTGTTTTGGACAACTTTTCTTTTCTTCTTGTCAAACACTTGGCAGACCTCCGTGCAATGTCTAGAACTTGATGGGTGATGTTTTCTGTGCTGGCACAGTTTTTCCTAGCCAGACATAGTGGAAAAGCTTTCTGCTAAGTAGTAGACTACAAAAGACGCTAAAGACGAAGGTACGATGCTCTCCACATTTAAGAGCCGCTCCCGGGCGTCTTTCGGCAGAAGCCACGCTAAGGAGAGCAGTGTGACCGGCAAAATCGTCTTTGCGTGAAGAAGCCGCTTCTTCGCCTCCGGGAGCCGGAGGGAGCGGCACCTTCGGAAAGGTGAAGAAGGAAGCTGTACAACACTGGGATTGTGTGCGCAGCTTGCCAACTGATAGAAAACAGTACCTTTGCACTCTCCTGACTTTTCCAATCACATGAACATTCGATTGGAAGCTGTTTTGGACAACCTCTCTTTTCTTCTTGCCAAACACTTGGCAGACTTCGCTGCAAATTCTAGAACAAGATTGGAGATGTTTTCTGTGCTGGCGCAGTTTTTCCTCACCAGACATAGTGGAAAAGCTTTCTGTTAGGATGTAGACCACAAAAGATGCTAAAGACGAAGTTACGATGCTCTTCGGAGGTAAGAGCCGCTCCCGGGCGTCTTTTGGCAGAAGCCGCGCTAAGGAGAGCACAGTGAGCGGCACCATCGCCTTGGTGCAAAGAAGGCGCGTCTTCGCCTCCGGGAGCCAGAGAGTGCAGCAGCTTCGGAAAGGTGAAGAAGGAAGCTGCACAACACTGGGATTGTGTGCGCAGCTTGCCAACTGATAGAAAACAGTACCTTTGCACTCTCCTGACTTTTCCAATCACATGAACATTCGATTGGAAGCTGTTTTGGACAACCTCTCTTTTCTTCTTGCCAAACACTTGGCAGACTTCGCTGCAAATTCTAGAACAAGATTGGAGATGTTTTCTGTGCTGGCGCAGTTTTTCCTCACCAGACATAGTGGAAAAGCTTTCTGTTAGGATGTAGACCACAAAAGATGCTAAAGACGAAGTTACGATGCTCTTCGGAGGTAAGAGCCGCTCCCGGGCGTCTTTTGGCAGAAGCCGCGCTAAGGAGAGCACAGTGAGCGGCACCATCGCCTTGGTGCAAAGAAGGCGCGTCTTCGCCTCCGGGAGCCAGAGAGTGCAGCAGCTTCGGAAAGGTGAAGAAGGAAGCTGCACAACACTGGGATTGTGTGCGCAGCTTGCCAACTGATAGAAAACAGTACCTTTTTGTTCTCCTGCTTTTCCCGTTCATGTGAATATTTGATTGGAAGCCGTTTTCGACAACTTTCTAGCTCTTCCTGCAAAACACTCGGCAGACATCCCTTTAACTTCTAGAACATGATGGGAGATGTTTTCTGTGCTGCATGGTGTCTCCGTGCCAGACATAGTGTAAAAGCCTTTTGCTGAGATGTAGATGACAAGAGACGCTAAAGACGAAGGTACGATGCTCTCCGTAGCTAAGCGCCGCTCCCGGGCGTCTTTCTGCAGAAGCCTTGCTAAGGCGAGCACTGTGACCGGTACAATCGTCCTTTCGCCAAGAAGCCGCTTCTTCCCCTCTGCGAGCTGGAGAGAGCGGCAGCATCAGAAAGGTGAAGAAGGAAGCTGTACAACACTGGGATTGTGTGCACAGCTTGCCAACTAATAGAAAAGCTCCACTCCTCCCACTGGCAGTTCAACAGCCTAATTAGCGGCAATCAACAGCAATTAGCTCGTTAATAATAGTTAATGACCCGGCAATCAATCCCCATGGAATTCCCATAGGGGATCATTGGGATATCGGTGATCAATAACCCTCCCCAAACCCCCCCAACCAGGCCACTTTCCCACTCTTAATTAGCATTAATAACTCATTAGTGGCACTCATTAGCCTCAATTAACATCAATTAGCTCGTTAATAATTGTTAATGACCCCGCAGTCAATCCCCATGGAATTCTCATAGGGGATCATTGGGATATCGGTGATCAATAACCCTCCCCAAACCCCCCAACCAGGCCACTTTCCCCACTCTTAATTAGCCTTAATTGGTTCATTAATAGCCTGAATTACAGTTATTAACATTAATTAGTTCATTATTAGCCTTTAATAAGTCTCTCATCAATCAATCGTTTATTCTGATAACATATCAATAAAATATTGGTGATCAATAACCCTCCCCAAACCCCCCAGGGCACTTTTCCCCTCCCAATTAGCATTAATATTTCATTAATACCACTCCTTAGCCTCGATTAAAATTCATTAGCTCATTAATAATCGTTAATAACCCCCAATCAATCTGAACTAATTCTAATAAGGCATCAATAAAATATCGGTGATCAATAACCCCCATCCCACCCCCGAGACCCTTCTCCACTCCTAATGAGCCTTAATTGCTTCATTAAAACCCCTCATTAGCCTTAATTAGTTAATTGATAGCCCTCACTGCCCTCAATTAGCATTAATTAATTAATCAATAACCCGCCAATCAATCAATCAATCAATAATCAATTCTGACATTGGAGCGATCAAACGCCAGTGATCAATAACCCCCCCCGTCCCGCCTCTCCGGCCTCATTAGCGCTAATTAGCGCTCATTAGCTCCTTAATCGTCATTAACAACCGTTAATAATCACTGACGGCAAGGATCAGCGGTTATTGATCGATTATCGGTTACTGATTATCGATTGGTTATCAGTGATCAATACGTCACCCGGGGCATTGATCAGTACTGATCGGTTATTGATCAGTTATCGATTATCAATCAGTTATTGATTATTGATTGATTATCAGTTATTGATTATCAATCGGTTATCGGTGATCAATAAGTCACCCGGGGTATTGATCAGTAGTGATCAGTTATTGATCAGTTATTGATTATCGATCAGTTATTGACTATTGATCAGTTATCGGTTATTGATTACTGATCGGTTATCGGTGATCAATACTCGCGTGACGATGGCGTTGGGGTTCTTCTCCATGGCATAGAGCCGCACACGGGGTATTGATCAATACTGACCAGTTATTGATCAGTTATTGATTATTGATTATCGATTGGTTATTGATTATCGATCGGTTAGGAGTGATCAATACTCGTGTGATGACAGCGTTGGGGTTCTTCTCCACAGCATAGAGCCGCACGCGGGGCATTGATCAGTACTGATCAGTTATTGATCAGTTATCGATTATCGATCAGTTATTGATTATTGATCAGTTATTGGTTATTGATTACCGATCAATACTCACGTGACGACGGCGTTGGGGTTCTTCTCGACGGCGTAGAGCCGCACGCGGGTCCCCGCCTGCCGCGCCGCCCTCAGCACGGCCGACACCAGCGGGCCCCGCCCGGCGCCCAGCACCATCACCACCCTGCGGGAACGGGGCAAAAACACCCAAAATCGGGAAAATTCACCCCAAAAGCGGGGCGGGGACCCAAAAAAAAACCCCCGAAAAAATCCCAGCAAAAAACACCCCAAAATTCATCAAAATCCACCCCCAAATCCACCCCAAAAATCTTCAAAATTCACCCCAAAATTCACCCCAAAATCCACCCCAAAAATCTTCAAAATCCACCCCAAAATCCACCCCAAAATCCACCCCAAAATCAGCAAAGTTCACCCCAAAATCCCCCCAAAATACCCAAAACCATCAAAATTCACCCCAAAACCACCAATTTCACCCCAAAATTCACCCAAAAACCCCCAAAAAATCCAAGCAGAAAAAACCCCCAAAAATTCACCCCAAGAAATCCCCTGAAATTCAACCCAAATTGATCAAAATTGGCAAAATTCACCCCAAAATCGGGTCAGGAATGCAAAAAACCCCCAAAAAAAATCCCAGCAAAAAAAACCCCAAAGTTCATCAAAATCCACCCCAAAATCCCCCCCAAAATTTCCCAAAAATCTTCAAAATCCACCCCAAAATCCACCCCAAAAATCTTCAAAATTCACCCCAAAATCCACCCCAAAAATCTTCAAAATCCACCCCAAAATCCACCCCAAAAATCTTCAAAATCCACCCCAAAATCCACACAAAAATTTCCAAAACCATCAAAATTCACCCCAACACCACCAAATTCACCCCAAAATTCACCCAAAAGCCTCCAAAATCCCACCAAAAATCTTCAAAATTCACCCCAAAATCGGGTCAGGGACGCAAAAAACCCCCCAAAAAATCCCAGCAAAAAAACCCCAAAATTCCTCAAAATCCATCCCAAAATCCACCCCCCAAAATCTTCTAAATTCACCCCAAAATCCACCCCAAAAATTCCCAAAAATCTTCAAAATCCACCCCAAAATCCACCCCAAAATCAGCAAAATTCACCCCAAAATCCCCCCGAAAAATACCCAAACCCTTCAAAATTCACCCCAAAATCCCCCCGAAAAATACCCAAACCCTTCAAAATTCACCCCAAAATCCAATGCAGGTATTGACCAAAATCCAACCCAAAAATACCCAAAAATGACCCAAAATTCACCCAAAATTCACCCCAAAATTGGCTCCAGCACCCCCAAAACCCAAACCTCAAAAATGGGAAAATTCACCCCAAAAATGGAAAATTCACCCCAAAAATGGGAACCACTGAATTTGGGGGATTTTGGGGTGGATTTTTGGGGTGAATTTTGGGGTGAATTTTGGGGTGAATTTTGGGTTGCATTTTGGGGTGAATTTGAGGGATTTTGGGCTGAATTTTGTGGTGAATTTTGGGGTGAATTTGAGGGATTTTGGGGTGAATTTTGTGGTGAATTTTGGGGTGAATTTGAGGGATTTTGGGGTGAATTTTGGGGTGAATTTGGGGGTTTGGGGAGAATTTTTGGGCATTTTAGGTTGAATTTTGGGGTGAATTTTGGGGTGAATTTGAGGGATTTTGGGGTGAATTTTGGTGATTTCGGGGCGAATGTTGGGGTGATTTTTGGGGTGAATTTTGGGGTGAATTTGAGGGATTTTGGGGTGAATTTTGGGGCATTTTAGGGTGAATTTTGGAGCATTTTAGGGTGAATTTTGGGGTGAATTTTGGGGATTTTGGGGTGAATTTTGGGGGATTTTGGGGTGAATTTTGGGGTAAATTTGGGGCTTTTTGGGCACTCACTGCACGTTGGTCTCGCCCTCCGCCTCAGGCACTCGGTCCTGCAGTCACTTCAAGATGGCCTGAAATCATGTAAATTTATGCAAATTTATGCAAAGACACACCAATTTATGCAAATCAGGGGCACGGCATCACCCAAACCACCCCCACCGGCCCTAACCCAGACAGTGGGCGTGGCCATGCAAATGAGAGCAGCGGCCACGCCCACCAAAGCCTCATTCAGCCAATTTAAAAAACGAATCTATGCAAATGAGGAACTGCGTTATGCAAATCGCAGCTGCATTATGCAAATTAGGGGTGCTTCTATGCAAATTACACATATATATAGCTTAAATGGACTCTAAAAGAGGCGTGGATATGCAAATTAGGACCATTTTAGGCAAATCAGGGACTTTAATGTAAATTAACATCATACCACAGCAAATCGCGTTGCGGTATGTAACTATAATAACTAATATGCAAATAAGGCCATGAATATGGAAATAAGGACTGTCACGTGCTTGCATTTAATGGTGTTTATGCAAATTAAAGCAGTAATTATGCAAGTCATCTGTTAAATTATGCAAATTAAAAGAAAACCACATAAAAAGCTGACTAAATTATGCAAGTCACCAATTAAATTATGCAAATCACTCACAAATACATGCAAAATAAACCCATTATGCAAATCAGTGTTAATTATTCAAACCTATAACTAATCAATAATTAACACAAATCAACACCGATCAAATAATGCTAATTACCCCCTAATTTATACAAGTAATTATAATAATAAAATTTTAAAAAATTTTAAAAAAGCATTAAATATAAATATAAAATAATAATAACAAATTATTTTATTAATATTATAATAATAAATATTCTATTTCTTATTTTACCGCAATATCGATTATTGCGCCGCCGATTAATTCAGCATTGGTTAATTTGCATAAGTCAGTGATTCATTTATGCAAAATTTTTTTCATAAATCAGTGATTCATTTATGCAAATTAAGGCAGAGTTGGATCCAAGGCGATGAATGAGAAGGGAGGCGCCCATGCAAATTAGCCGCATGAATATGCAAATGAGGGGAAAAGAGGGCGGAGCAAAGGGGGAAGGAAATGGGTATGCAAATGAGATGCAAATGAGGGGGCGGTACCTGCTGGTATTGGCAGTATTTTATTGGATCCTTCTCGAAGACCTCGTAGGTCTGAGACTCCAGGTTGTCCATCAGGGGCTGCCGAGACCCAAAATCCGCGGAATTCACCCCAAAATTCACCCCAGAAATGGGCAAAAAGTCACCCAGAATTCACCAAAAAATTCCCAAAAATTCACCCCAAAAACTCCCACAAAATTGGAGAAATTAGCCCAAAATTTCACCCAAAATTCTACCCAAAATTTCCCCAAAATTCCCCCAAAAATCGACACCAAAATTTCCCAAACTGTCCCCAAAATTCCTCCAAAAATTGACACAAAAATTTCTCAAATTTCCCCCAAAATTCCCCCCCAAAATTCCCCCCAAATTTTCTCCAAAAATTGACACAAAAATTTCCCAAATTTCCCCCCAAATTCCCCCCAAAATTTCCCCAAAAATTGACACCAAAATCCCCCAAATTTTCCCCAAAATTCCCAAAAACTTTCCCCCAAAATTGCTCAAAAAAATCCCAAAATTCTTCCAAAGTTCTGGAGGGACTGGGAGGGACTGGTTTATACTTGTTTATACTGGTTTATACTGGTTTGTACTGGGAGGGGACTGGGATCAAACTGGGATGTACTGGGAGGGACTGGTTTATACTGGTTTGTACTGGGAGGGGACTGGTTTATACTGGTTTATACTGGGAAGGACTGGTTTATACTGGTTTGTACTGGGAGGGGACTGGTTTATACTGGGATCAAACTGGGATATACTGGGAGGGAACTGGGATGGACTGGGAGTTCCTGGTTTGAACTGGGACGGGTTTTGGGGTTACTGGGAGTTACTGGTTTGGGGTCAGGGGTTCCCAGTGGGTTACTGGTTTGAACTGGGAGGTTACTGGGATGGACTGGGATGAACTGGGATCAAACTGGGATGAACTGGGCTGTACTGGGATGAACTGGGATGGACTGGGATCAAACTGGGATGGATTGGGATGAACTGGGATGGACTGGGAGTTACTGGTTTGGGGTTTTTGGTTACTGGGAGTTACTGGTTTGGGGTCAGGGCTTACTGGGGGGTTACTGGTTTGAACTGGGACGGGTTTCGGGCTTACTGGGAGTTACTGGGAGTTACTGGGAGTTACTGGGAGTTACTGGTTTGGGGTTTTGGGGTTACTGGGATGGACTGGGATGGACTGGGAGGTTACTGGGATGAACTGGGATGGACTGGGATGAACTGGGATGGGTTTTGGGGTCACTGGTTTGAGGTTTTCCCTTACTGGTTTGGGGTTTTTTGTAACTGGGAGTTACTGGTTTGGGGTCAGGGCTCACCGGGGAGTTACTGGGATGAACTGGGATGGACTGGGAGTTACTGGTTTGGGGTTTGTGTTACTGCTTTGGGGTTTTCCCTTACTGGGAGTTACTGGTTTGGGGTTTTTGGTTACTGGGCTGTACTGGGGGGTTACTGGGATGAACTGGGAGGTTACTGGGATGAACTGGGATGGGTTTTGAGGTTACTGGGAGTTACTGGTTCGGGGTTTTCCCTTACTGGGAGTTACTGGTTTGGGGTTTTTGGTTACTGGGCTGCACTGGGGGGTTACTGGGATGAACTGGTTTGAACTGGGAGTTACTGGTTTGGGGTTTTTTCTTACTGGGAGTTACTGGTTTGGGGTTTTTGGTTACTGGGGGGTTACTGGGATGAACTGGGGGGTTACTGGGATGAACTGGGATGAACTGGTCCATACTGGTCTCACCTGGAGCGGGCTCTGCAGGTAATCCTGAGTACTGGGAGTTACTGGTTTGGGGTTTTTGGTTACAGGGGAGTTACTGGGCTGCACTGGGGGGTTACTGGGATGAACTGGGATGAACTGGTTTGAACTGGTCCATACTGGTCTCACCTGCAGCGGGCTCTGCAGGTAATCCTCGTAGCCCCTGGCGTAGAGCTCGTAGGCCGAGGGCGGCGGCCGGTGCTGGCCCAGGTGCTCCAGGTACTGCAGGTACCCGGCCAGGGGGCGCCCGCCATGCCGGGGGCTGCCCTGCACCACGATCTGCACGTCCAGCTGCGGGGGAAACCAGCACAAACCAGTACAGACCAGTACAGACCAGTACAAACCAGTATGGGCACAAACAACAGAAAAAAACCCGAAAAAAATCCCCCAAAAAATCCCAGTTTTTCACCATTTTTTGCCCATTTTTTGCCATTTTAAAGCCCCAAATCCACTCCCAGCTCATCCCAATCCCAGTATAAACCAATATAGACCAGTACAAACCAGTACAGACTATATGCTTACAAAAAAACAGAAAAAACCCCCAAAAAACCCAGAAAAAACGCCGAAAAAATCCCATTTCTTCACCATTTTTTGCCCATTTTCCGCCATTTTAAGCCCCAAATCCGCTCCCAGCTCATCCCAATCCCAGTATAAACCAGTATAGACCAGTATAAACCAGTATGGTTACAAAAAAGAGAAAAAACCCCAAAAAGTCCCCCCAAAATCCCATTTTTGGCAATTTTTCACCATTTTAAGGCCCAAAATCCGCTCCCAGTTCATCCCAATCGCAGTACAAACCAGTATAAAACCAGTATAAACCAGTACAAACCAGTATGGACCAGTATGGAGCAAAATATCCCAAAAAAACCCCCAAAAAAATCCCAAAAAAATCCCATTTTTTTTCACCATTTTCCCCCCATTTTCCAGTCATTTTTTCACCGTTTTTTCCCCACTTTTGGTCATTTTTTCTTCATTTTTTCACAGTTTTTTCTCCATTTTTCCCCATTTTTTGGTCATTCTTTTCACCATTTTTTCTCTGGTTTTGGTCATTTTTTTCACCATTTCCCCCCCCCCCATTTTTTGGTCATTTCTTTCACCTTTTTTCCCCCGTTTTTGGTCTTTTTTTTTTTACCATTTTCCCCCCAATTTTGGTCATTTTTTCCCTATTTCCCCCATTTTTTCCCATTCCCCCCCCCCCCCCCCCCCCCCATTTTTTGGTCATTTTTTCACCGTTTTTTCCCCATTTTTTTGGTCATTTTTTCCCCCCCATTTTTTTGGTCATTTTTTCACCGTTTTGTTCCCATTTTTTTGGTCATTTTTTCCCCCCCATTTTTTGGTCATTTTTTCACCGTTTTTTCCCCTTTTTTTGGGTCATTTTCCCCCCCTTTTTTTTGGTCATTTTTTCCCCCATTTTTTCGCTCATTTCTTTGCCATTTTTCCCCCATTTTTTCCCCACATTTCCCCCATTTTTAACCCTTCGCGTCCCATTTTTCTGGGTCATTTCCTCACCGTTTCTCCCCGTTTTTTCACCGTTTTTCGCCGTTTCTTTGCCCTTTTCGCCCATTTCCCGCCCTCCCGGTCCCTCCCAGTACAAACCAGTACAAACCAGTACAAACCAGTACCTTGAGCAGCTGTCCCAGCAGGCGCTGGTGGCCCCGGCCCAGCACTGGGAACCCTTTCTTGTTGGTGAGGAAGAGGCGGGTGGGGAGGAAGGCCGCGCGCACGGGTTCGCCCAGCCAGCGCGCCAGGGCCTCAGGGGACGGCAGGTCCGGCCCGATCTCCAGCGCTGGCAACCAGTACAGACCAGTACAGACCAGTATGGACCAGTACAGACCAGTACGGACCAGTACAGACCAGTACAGACCAGTATGGACCAATAACGATTAAAAAAACCCCGAAAAAAATCTCACTTCCCCACCAATTTTTCGCCCATTTTTCACCATTTTAAAGCCCCAAATCCGCTCCCAGTTCATCCCAATCCCAGTATGGACCAGTACAAACCAGTATGGGCCAGTACGAACCAAAAAAGGAGAAAAAAACCCCAAAAAAATCCCATTTTACACCCATTTTTAGCCATTTTAGAGCCCCAAATCTACTCCCAGTTCATCCCAATCCCAGTATAAACCAGTACAAACCAGTACAAACCAGTACAAATTGGTACAAACCAGTACAAACCAGTATGGACCAGTACAACCCCCCTAGGTGAAGCCACACCCATTCTGGTTTAAGCCCCACCCCACTCCTGTAGGCCCCGCCCATTTCCCTGTTAGCCCCGCCCCTTACCCAGTGCCACCCATTTGTTGTAGTGCGTGCTAAGCCCCGCCCATCTGGGCCAAGCCCCCGCCCCTTTTTGCCAAGCCCCGCCCCTTACCCAGCGCCACCCGTTTGTTGTAGTCGAGCAGGGTGCGGAAGTTGTGCCACCTGTGCGGAACGGCCCAAAACAGCCCCAATTCACCCCAAATTCACCCCAAAATTCACCCCAAAATGCCCCAAATTCACCCCAAAATTAACCCCAAAACAGCCAAAATTCACCCCAAAATCCATCCAAAAATATCCAGAATTCACCCCAAAATTCACCCCAAAACAGCCAAAATACACCCCAAATTCACCCCAAAATAGCCAAAATTCACCCCAAAATCCACCCCAAATTCACCAAAATTCACTCCAAAATCCACCTGAAATTCACCCCAAAATTCACCCCAAAACAGCCCAAATTCACCCCAAAATTCACCCCAAAATCCATCCAAAAATATCCAGAATTCACCCCAAAAATCCACCCCAAATTCACCCCAAAATTCACCCCAAAACAGCCAAAAGTCACCCCAAAATTCACCCCAAAATAGCCAAAATTCACCCCAAAATCCACCTGAAATTCACCCCAAAATTCACCCCAAAACAGCCCAAATTCACCCCAAAATTCACCTCAAAATCCACCCAAAAATATCCGGAATTCACCCCAAAATTCACCCCAACTTCACCCCAAAATAGCCAAAATTCACCCCAAAAATCCACCCCAAATTCATCAAAATTCACCCCAAAATCCACCTCAAATTCACCCCAAAATTCACCCCAAAATACCCACAATTCACCCCAAAATACCCAAAATTCACACCAAAATTCACCTCAAAACAGCCAAAATTCACCCCAAAATTCACCCCAAATTCACCCCAAAATCCCCTGATTTCCCCCCAAATTCCCTTTTTTCCCCCCAAATCCCTATTTTTATTCAAAATCCCCATTTTTATCCCCAAAATCCCAAGTTTTTTTCCAAAACGCCCTTTTGGTTTTTTCCCTTCTACATTCCCAAATTTTCTCCAAATTTTCCTTTTCCTCTCCCCAAAAACTCCCAACTTTTCCCCAAAATTTCCATTTCCCCCCCAAATTTCCCCTTTTTTTCCCCCCAAACCCCCAAACCCCTCCCCCAAATTCCCATTTGGCCCAAAATTTCTCATTTTTTCCCCAAAATTTCCCACTTTTTCTCCCCAAAAATCCCCAAATTTTTCCCCGATTTCCAGTATTTTCCCCCAAATTTCCACTTCTTTCCCCCCAAATCCCCAAATCCTGGCCCCAAATTCCCGTTTTGCCCAAAATTTCTAATTTTTTCCCCAAAATTTCCCATTTTTTCCCCAAAATTTCCCATTTTTTGTCCCCAAAATTTCCCATTTTTTCTCCCCAAAAATCCTCAAATTTTTTCCCGACTTCCACTTTTTTCCCCCCAAAACTCCTATTTTTCCCCCAAATTTCCACTTTTTTCCCCCCAAATCCCCAAATCCCAGCCCCAAATTCCCGTTTTCCCAAAAATTTTCCTTTTTTTCCCCAAAATTTCTTATTTTTCCCCAAAATTTCTCATTTTTTCCCCAAAATTTCCCATTTTTTCTCCCCAAAAATGCCCAAATTTCTCCCCGACTTCCACTCTTTTTCCCCCCAAAACTCCCATTTTTACCCCAAATTTCCACTTTTTTTCCCCCCAAACCCCCGAATCCCAGCCCCAAATTCCCGTTTTGCCCAAAATTTCTCATTTTTCCCCAAAATTTCCCCGTTTTTTGCCCAAATTCGCCGTTTTTTGCCCCGTTCCCCCTCAGCACTCCCACGTGTTCTCCTCGTCGCCACCGGTGGGCGGGGCCTCGTTGGCGATGACGTCATCGCGGCCGTCCTCGGGCGGGACCAGCGGGACCTGGACCCAGAACTGCCCAGAAAAACCAGTTTAAACCAGTTTAAACCAGTACAAACCAGTACGAACCAGTATAAACCAGTACAAACCCGTAAGGACCAGTAAAAGCAGAAAAAAAACCACCAAAAATCCCATTTTTTCACCATTTTGTGCCAATTTTTCACCTTTTTAGAGCCCCAAATCCACTCCCAGTTCATCCCAATCCCAGTACAAACCAGTACGGACCAGTAAAAACCAGTACAAACCAGTATAAACCAGCACGGACCAGTAAGGACCAGTAAAAGCAGAAAAAAAAAATCCCATTTTTTCACCATTTTTTGCCTATTTTTTGCCATTTTAGAGGCCCAAATGCACTCCCAGTTCATCCCAATCCCAGTACAAACCAGTACAAACCAGTACAAAGCAGTATGGACCAGTACAAACCAGTATAAACCAGTACAAACCAGTAAGGAGCAGTAAAAGCAGGAAAAAAACCCCAAAAATCACATTTTTGCCCATTTTTTGCCCATTTTTCGCCATTTTAGAGTCCCAAATCCACTCCCAGTTCATCCCAATCCCAGTATAAACCAGTACAAACCAGTACAAACCAGTATAAACCAGTAAGGACCAGTA
Source organism: Ammospiza caudacuta (assembly GCF_027887145.1). Classification (NCBI taxonomy): domain Eukaryota; kingdom Metazoa; phylum Chordata; class Aves; order Passeriformes; family Passerellidae; genus Ammospiza; species Ammospiza caudacuta. The sequence continues at coordinate 388,798 of NC_080620.1, forward strand.
AAAGCAGAAAAAAAACCACCAAAAATCCCATTTTTTCACCCTTTATTGCCCATTTTTTGCCCATTTTTCACCACTTTAAAGCCCCCAAATCCACTCCCAGTTCATCCCAGTTCATCCCAGTACAAACCAGTCCAACCCAGTCCAAATCCCATTTTAACCCTTTCCCCCCCATTTTCCACCCTATTTTCCCCATTTTTCACCAATTTTCACCCAATTTTCACCATTTTTTCCCATTTTTCCCCATTTTCCCTCTCCCAGTCCCTCCCAGTACAAACCAGTCCAACCCAGTAACCCCATTTCCCATTTCCCCCATTTTTAACCCTTTCCCCCTATTTTTAATCCCATTTTCCCCATTTTCCACCGATTTTTACCCAATTTTCACCATTTTTCCCCGTTTTTTCCCCATTTTCCCCCTCCCAGTCCCTCCCAGTACAAACCAGTTACCCCATTTCCCATTTCCCCAATTTTTCCCATTTTTAACCCTGTTTTCCCCGTTTCCCGCCACACTTTCCCCATTTTTGCCATATTTTCCCATTTTTTTTCACAAATTTTCACCCAATTTTCACCATTTTTTCCCATTTTTCCCCATTTTCCCTCTCCCAGTCCCTCCCAGTCCAACCCAGTGACCCCATTTCCCATTTCCCCCATTTTTAACCCTTTCCCCCCCATTTTCCACCCTATTTTCCCCAATTTTTTCACCGTTTTTTCCCATTTTTCCCCCTCCCAGTCCCTCCCAGTACAAACCAGTCCAACCCAGTAACGCCATTTCCCATTTCCCCCATTTTTAACCCTTTCCCCCCCCATTTTTAATCCTATTTTCCCCATTTTTCCACCGATTTTCACCCAATTTTCACCATTTTCCCCCGTTTTTCCCCCATTTTTCCTTCTCCCAGTCCCTCCCAGTCCCTCCCAGTCCAAACCAGTAACCCCATTTCCCATTTCCCATTTTCCCCATTTTAACCCTATTTCCCACCACACTTTCCCCATTTTTTGCCATATTTCCCCATTTTTTCACCCAATTTTCACCCAATTTTCACCATTTTCCCACTCCCAGTCCCTCCCAGTCCAAACCACTTACCCCATTTCCCATTTCCCATTTTCCCCATTTTTAACCCTGTTTTCCCCGTTTCCCACCACACTTTCCCCGTTTTTTGCAATATTTCCCCTTTTTTTCACCCAATTTTCACCATTTTTCCCCATTTTCCCCTCCCAGTCCCTCCCAGTATAAACCAGTATAAACCAGTACAAACCAGTGACCCCATTTCCCATTTCCCCCATTTTTAACCCTTTCCCCCCCACTTCCCACCCTATTTTCCCCATTTTTTCACCGATTTTCCCCATTTTTTTACCGATTTTCGCCGTTTTTTCACTGGTTTTCCCTGTTTTTTCCCCGTTTCCTCACCCTCCCAGTCCAAAGCAGTCTGGCCAGTTACCTGTGTGGCGTGGTGGCCGCTGTGCAGGTGGGCGCTGAGCCCCTGGGCCAGGTTGGGGTTGTGGCTGCCCCTGCGCGGCACCAGGTGAGCGGCCAGGCCCAGGTAAGCGTCGAAATCCAACTCCTGCCGCAGGGCCTGGCCCCCAAAAACGCCAAAATTACACCCAAAAACCACAATTTATCAAATTCACAACATTCATTAAACACCCCTCAAAATTTCCTCAAAATTCCCCCCAAAAATCCGGGAAAAACTCCAAAAATTCCCCCAAAAATTCCCCAAAATTCTCCCAAAATATCACCCAAAAATAAAAAAAAAAAAAACCTAAAAAATTCCTAAAAAAATCCCCCCCAAAAATCCCCAAAAGTTCCCAAAAAATTCCACAAAATTCTCCCAAAATATCACCCAAAAATCAAAAAAAAAAAAAAGAAAACCTAAAACATTCCTAAAAAAATTCCCCAAAAAAATCCCCAAAAAATCCCCAAAAATTCCCAAAAAATTCCAACAAATTCAAACCAAAACCCAGAATTTATAAAATTCACAACATTCATTAAAAAACCCCGCAAAATTTCCTCATAATTCCCCCCCCAAAAATCCGGTAATTCCTCAAAAATTCCCCACTCTCCTCCCCTTTCCAATCCCATGAACATTTGTTTGGAAGCTATTTTGGACAACTTTTTTCTCTTCTTGCAAAACACTCGGCACACCTCCCTGCAACTTCTAGAGCACGATGGGAAATATTTTATGTGCCGGCACAGTTTCTCCTTGCCAGACATAGTGGAAAAGCTTTTGCTAAGTTGTAGACGAGAAGAGATGCTAAAGACGAAGGTACGATGCTCTCCGGAGCTAAGAGCCGCTCCTGGGCGCCTTTCATGGAAGCCGCCCTGCAGAGAGCACAGTGAGCGGCACAATCGTCTTTGCGCGAAGAAGCCGCTTCTTCGCCTCCAGGAGCCGGAGAGAGCGGCAGCTTTGGAAAGGTGAAGAAGGAAGCTGTACAACACTGGGATTGTGTGCGCAGCTTGCCATCTGATAGAAAACAGTACCTTACCTTTCTCCTGCCTTTTCCAATCTGCTTTAGAAGGAAATAAATTTAAACCTGATCTCCGCACAGAGTGTCACTAATTTCTGTTAATTTATAATACAAAATACATTTAGGAAATGTTGGAAGTTAGTATTTTGGGAAAGAAATTGCAGTTCCACAGAACATTCCATTTAACAGAGGTTCTTGGAACGATTTATTTTGTACCTGCTGTCACTGCAATCAGTTGGTGTTTCGGCCTTGAAATGTGCACTTGCCCTTCTATAAAGCACTGTTTCATTTGCCTTTCAGTGGTATGAGTCTTGATAAATTGGAGAAGAGCCCAAGAGAAATTTATCATCCTGAGCTACAAAAGGTCAGAAGTTACTTTTTTTGGTTTGGTTCTTTTTCTTTATAATTTTCTGGAAATAAAAGTAATTAAGTATAGATACTACTGTTTTTTTTTTCTTCCAGTAGCAAATGATAATAACAGTAGCAGTAGTAATAATAATAATAGCAATGTAATACTACTTAAACTGTCTTTACCCATTGAATTGGCCATTTCAAATCAAAACTTCTAAACACAAATCAAACCATCATCCTTATAGAATCTCTAGTAGGAGTGGACTACAGATCCTGGTTTTGTTGACAGGATTTATTGGTTCTGGAAGAACAAGAGGGAAGTACAAGCCTAACTACTCCTAGCTCACAGACCCATCCAGTGAATACAGCTTTGTATTTTGATGGGCTTATGATGACTTTGAAATCAATTGCTCATTACAGAAAAAAAATTAATGTTTTTTTTTTATGTGACAGCAGAAATAACTTTAAGCACCAACTTAATAATAACAGATTACCAATTTAAGTTCATAATTTTATGCTATACTATCAAAGTTTAAAGGTAATTTTTTACATATTTGGAGATGGTATAAAGCGTATGTTCCAATGTGTAGGATGTATGCAAAGATACGTACATACCTGAAAGTCCTTAGAGGAAACAAAATTTTACATCTGTTGTTTGACTGTTTATCATATAATATTTGGTTTTATTTCCCAGGGATCGGTGAATTTTAACTTTGGAGTCCTCTATGCTAAGGATGGTCAACTTACAGATGTTCAGTAATGGTGAGTTTTTCACATTCTCCTTAATTGCTTTGTTCATCTGCATTAAAAAAAAAGAAGAGTAAAAAGAAAAAAGAATGTTTATTATTTTTTACCCTGTTATATCTGTTTCGTCAGTATTTGCTGGAGCTCTGCTTACCGAAGCTCTGGGTTCCTTCTGTCCCACTGGGAGTTGCCCAGTTTGGTTGCATCTGGTGAAATTCACCCTGAGACCTTACAGAAGTAGCTCAAACTACATGAGAGCTATTTGCAGTTCTCTACACGCACCTGGAGAATGGGTGATGTTTCTGAGGATCCGGCGAGTGTGCTTCTATCAAAACTCAGTGTGTGAAATTTCTGGGGAAAACCTTTTCTGTGTCCTGAAGGGTTCAAACTCTGGTGAGGATTCACTTATCAGTTGCTCACCTGGATGGTTCCAGCTCTTAAAGTTAACACTTGTACTCTTGCCCTGTAGTTTATATCTATTGTATTTTTGTTATTTTGCAAGATTTTACAGCTTTGCAAAATATTGTGCATTTCACTCTGGAACCTCTCAGATGGTTCTTTGGTGCAGCACCACCCCATGGGACACTTGGCTGCTGTTCTGAAGGGGTTGGTCTCTAGAATTGTAAATCCAGGAGAGTTTGTAAGTCTTCTGTCCCCAGGGAGGTATCATGCTTTGTTTACTTTTGTTCTGTTTGTTAGGCGCTGCTTCTCATTGGAGGTATGAATTTCAAACTACCCTGTTCTTTTTTTAACTGTTTTCCCGGTTCTCTCCGTACAGCAGGGAAAGACTCTCGTATCCTTGTCATCGGGCTCGGTGCTGTCCAAGAAGATGCAGAGACTAAAAAAATCATAAGAAGCAAAATATGACTGCAGAGAAAACAAGCTGGAGAGAACAGGAGGTGATATTGTTATCCTTACCCTGTATTAGAAACATCTGCTGTGCTTTGATGCTGGCAGCTGCCAGGGGATTGTTAGCTCTTTGTAGGCAGGTGTAGGTGTTCACTTGTAGGTTTTTTCTCTGGACAAGGCAATTCAAACTTTGCAAAGCTTATATTTGCAGATTACTCTCTAGCACAGTCCAGCATGACATTTTGTAAAATTAATGTTGTAAAAATACCATGTTACTTGGAAATTGCTAATGATGAGAAGCCTTAGGGAAAAATAAGATGTCAGGGTTGGGAGATATGAGAAGAATGTTGTGGGGATGTTAGACTGAAATAAAGCACGCTTTAAGCTGGACTGGCACGCTGGCAGGTCCCCTATTAAACAGTAGTGCTGAGGTTAGCCTGGGGGTTGCCCATTGTTTCTGTAGAAATCAATGTTTCCAGGTCTTCAGAAGTAAGCTGCTTTGAAAAGCTGGAAAGTGCAGTATACTGACAATCCCCGTGCTTCAGATTAAAAGTAGATTTCAGAAGGGTCCTAGGCTTTTGTCTTTTCCTAGAAGTCGATGTAATCCTATCGAGGAGGTTTTAATTCTGTGTTGCCATGTCATCCATCAGGGCCCTGTCGTACTAATAGTCATAAAAGTACAAAACAAAAAATCAGACCCTGTCCCAACCACTTAGAGCCCAGAACACGATTTCCTCAGGCTGCCATTTGTGTGCCCTTGGTACTCACCACGGAAGCGAGCTGGGGATTGTTGCAGCTGTTGGGAACAAACTGCTTCTCATCACACAGAAATGGAATTGGGACGACGCCTCGGCCAGCCCCTCTCTGCCATCGTCTCCTGAATCTGCAGCAGAGCAGTTCCAGTCCATGCGGGCACGTGTAATCCAGCTCCTGATGATCTGAGCACACGGAGCAGTGCTCAGCTGCTGTGGGGGGCTCAGGGAAGGCAGAGTGTGCATTGTCATCTTCCTGAACCTACAGACGAATCCAAGTGAGAAACCACAGGGTGGAAATCAGTCGCATATATGCTAAACAAAACTTGCAGATTTTTTAAAGAGTTGTTTCTGCTTGTTCTTTGTTGTGTTTCTGTGCTTAGAAAACATCCCTTTAAAATCAGCTCCGTTCATCAGTTGAACCTTTGTTTGCAGACACTCCCTGAGCAGAATTTGTTGCAGACTCAGTGCACGCTGTGCAGGCCTCCCGGGAGTGTGAGGAGCTCATGTGTGCTACTTTTTGCTTTAGGACGCTCTGCGGTATTTATTCCTTTTGGGATACGTGATGAGAATTCCCAAGAGAGGTAGTTATAAGATATGACATTGGGAAAAAGCCTGTGTGGTTGGAATGTTGTTGCTGTCAAAAGTTAATTTTTTCTTAGCCAGTAGTTAGCTTTTTGCTTTATTTTTGTGGTATCAGTATTGTATTGTTTAAAAAATTGCTTCAAAATCACTTCACTGGTCGCCCACCAGTACCTTGTTCAGATTTGCCTATTTGCTTGTAGTTAAAATGTTCACATCTTGTTTATCCTTCTATTTAAGAAACTGCTGCCCAGCCAACTAATAACTGAATATCCATCTGTCTAGGACACGGGGAGAGGATTTAGGTAATGTCTTTGTTTCCAGAAAAAAGTTCCAGTGTCGTTTCTAAATAGAGGAGAAAGGGGTGGAGACTCAGGGCTCTGATGCCATTGGGGCACCCCAAGGTCCCCAGGAGAGGGAGCTCTACTGGGGCGCCGGAGCAGGTGTGTTCTCATGTAATTTAGAACAAATTATAAATATGAATATAAAAATTATAAATAAAGAAATATTTTTTAAATAGTTAAATAAAGCGGGTTTTTTTAATGTGTCAAAAGGCAGGGTTTTGATTGTAAAAATTATAAATACAAATAATATAAAAGTAGAAATCTAAGTTCAGAAATATATAATAAATACATACAGAGAAATATAAAATTTAAAAATTAAGAAAAAATTAGTTGCAGCAATAAATATTATACATAATTTAAATAATAATTTAAATATATTAAAATTTTATATATATTATACATCATTATTAATGTAATACATCTAAAGAAACAATAAATTAAACTATGAATGTATAATTATACAAAGTTTAAATAAAAAAAATTTCAATATCCTTTAAAAGAAGGGGTTTTTTTATTTATTTGGTTAGAGATGGGGTTTTTATTTGGAATAAAAGAAGTATTATAGAAGTATAAAACTAAATATAAAAATATACAATCAATATGGAAAGATATTAATAAAAACTCAACCGAATGATGCCGCCTTCGGCCGAATCGAACGAGCTCAGCCAAACCAAGGCGAGACCAATCGAACCTGACGGCCTCAAGCGAACCTAGGCCAGGCTTCCGAGGCTGCCTGAACCGAGCCGAGCTCAGCCGCACCGTGCCGCCTGCTCTCGTGCGCATTAATTAGCGCGAGTGTGGACACAACCTAGTGAGCTCCTGTCCCACCCGCGCTCCCGGTCGGGTCTGTGCCATGGGCGGGCCACCCGCGGGACACGGCAGCAGGAGAGGCCTGAGCCGGGTGAGTTTAACAGGAGGCGGCGCCACTTGCCCGCCCTCAGGGAGCTGAGCTGAGCCGCGCCGAATGCACAGAGAGCGGCTCCGAGTTTGGCTGAAGGGAGCCGAGGTGCGCCGAAGAGCCGACTATAGCCGAGTGTCTGCGGAGCGAGCCAAGCTCCGCCGAGCGCAGCATCCCAGGCAGGGCGAGGCACTGGGCCGGACTCAGGGTGCAGGCCGGGCTCAGTGAGGCTTCCCCGCCTGTCCCTCTCCCTAGCCCTCCTTCCATCTCCCCGTATTCGCCTTCTGTTGCTCCCTTTCCCCCATTCTGCATTGTGCAGGATGCCTCCCGGACCCAAGCTGCCACCACCACAAAGTCAGCCTGGTTTGAGGGTCCCAAGTGGCTCCGGCAATCTGCCATCAGGAAACTGGGTTGTTGAATTTTGCTTACCTGGGAAAAGGGTCAGCACTAGTGTTCAGGAGCCTGTGGCCCCGAGTGGCTGGCTGTCTTCGCAAATTCTGCCTTGCGCAGGATGCCTCCCAGACCCAAGGTGCCACCACCACAAAGTCAGGCTGGTTTGAGGGTCCCAAATGGCTCCAGCAATCTTCCATCAGGAACCTGGACTGCTGAGTTTTGTTCTTCTAGGAAAGGGCTGGCATTGGTGTTCAGGAGGCCTCGCCTGGAGTAGCTGGCTGCCTGCTGAAATTCTGCATTTCCAAATGTGCCTCCAGGACCCAAGCCTGCACCAGTGGCAACTCCAGCTGCTTTGAACACGGCACGTGTCTCCTGCCATCTGCCATCAGGACCCTGGGCGGCTGAGTTACACTTCCCTGTGTAAAGGGCGGCATTGGTGTCCAACGCCCAGGGGCACTTAGTGTCCCGCTGTCTGCTGAAATTCTGCATTGCGCAGGATGCCTCCCGGACGCAAGCTGCCACCACCGCAAAGTCAGGCTGGTTTGAGCATCACAAATGGCTACAGCAACCCGCCATCAGAAATCTGAGCTGGTGAGTTACACTTCCTGGTGTAAAGGGTGGCATTGGTATCCTGTGCCCCGGGGCCCTTAGTGGCTGGTGGCCTGTTGAAATTCTGCCTTGCGCAGGATGCCTCCCGGACCCAAGCTGCCACCACCTTTAAGTCAGGCAGGTTTGAGGGTCCCAAGCTCCTCCAGTAATCTGCCACACGAACCTGGGCTGCAGAGTTTTGCTTACCTGGGAAAAGGGTCAGCACTAGTGTTCAGGAGCCTGTTGCCAGGCATGGCCGGCTGTCTGCCTGCTGAAGTTCTGCATTGTACAGGATGCCTCCCGCGCCTACACTGCCACCACCTTTAAGTGAGGCAGGTTTGAGGGTCCCATGGTCCCAGCAGTCTGCCATCAGGAACCTGAGCTGGTGAGTTACACTTACCTGTGTAAAGGGTGGCATTGGTATCCTGTGCCCAGGGGCCCTTAGTGGCCAGCTGCCTGTTGAAATTCTGCATTGCGCAGGATGCCTCCCGAACCCAAGCTGCCGCCTGTGCTGTGTCGAGCTCGTTTGAGTGTCCCAAGCGCCTCCAGCAATATTCCACACGAACCTGGGCTGCAGAGTTTTGCTTACCTGGGAAAAGGGTCAGCACTAGTGTTCAGGAGCCTGTTGCCTGGCGTGGCCGGCTGTCTGCTGAAATTCCACATTGCACAGGATGCCTCCCGGATCCAAGCTGCCACCACTGCAAAGTCAGGCTGGTTTGAGAGTCACAAATGGCTGCAGCAACCTGCCATCAGAAACCTGAGCTGGTGAGTTACACTTCCTTGTGTAAAGGGCGGCATTGGTATCCTGTGCCCAGGGGCCCTTAGTGGCCGGCTGCCTGCTGAAATTCTGCATTGCGCAGGATGCCTCCTGGATCCAATCTGCTGCCTGTGCTGTGTCAAGCTCGTTTGAGAGTCCCAAGCGCCTCCAGCAATCTGAAAGCAGGAACCTGGCCTGCTGAGTTTTGCTCCCCTGAGAAAAGGGTCAGCCCTCATGTTCAGGGGCCTGTGGCCCAGAGTGGCCGGCTGTCTGCCAGCTGAAGTTCTGCATTGTGCAGGATGCCTTCTGGACCAAAGCTGCCACCACCACAAAGTCAGGCTGGTTTGAGAGTCCCAAGTGCCTCCAGCAATCTGCCACACGAACCTGGGCTGCAGAGTTTTGCTTACCTGGGAAAAGGGTCAGCACTAGTGTTCAGGAGCCTGTTGCCCGGCGTGGCCAGCTGTGTGCTGAAATTCCGCATTGCGCAGGATGCCTCCTGGACCCAAGCTGCCATCACCTCAAAGTCAGGCAGGTTTGAGGGTCCCAAGTGGTTCCAGCAGTCTGCCATCAGGAACCTGAACTGGTGAGTTACACTTACCTGTGTAAAGGGCGGCACTGGTGTTCAGGAGGCCTAGGGGCTCTTAGCGGCTGGCTGTCTGCTGAAATGCTGCATTTCCAAATATGCCTACCAGACCCAAGCCTGCACCAGTTCCAACTCCTGCTGCTTTGGCCTCGGCACATGTCTCCTGCCATCTGCCATCAGGACCCTGGGCGGCTGAGTTACACTTCCCTGTGTAAAGGGCGGCATTGGTGTCCAAGGCCCAGGGGCACTTAGTGTCCCGCTGTCTGCTGAAATTCTGTACTGCACAGGATGCCTCCCAGACCCAAGCTGCCACCACCGCAACGTCAGGCTGATTTGACAGTGCCCAGTGTCTTCTGGAATCTGCCATCAGGACCCTGGACTGTTCAGTGTTTTTTCCCAGGGCAACGGGTCAGCATTTTTTTTCAGGTGCCTCAGGCCCGGAGTGTCCCACTGCCTTTTGAAATTCCCTATTGCACAGGATGCCTCCAGGTCCTAAGCTGGCACAACTCGCAGGTCAGGCTGGTTTGAGAGTCTTAAGGCACTCCCGCAATCTTCCATCAGGAACCTGGTCTGTTGCATTTTCTTTCCAGGGAAAAGAGCTGGCTTTGGTGTTTGGGGGCCTGTGGCCTGTAGTGGCTGTCTGGCTCCTTAAATTCTGCATTGCACCAGATGCCTTGCAGACCCAAGCTGGCACCAGTGAACACTCAGGCCGCATTAACAGTACCAAGTGCCTCCTGCAAAGGGACGCCAGGAACCTGGAATGGTTAGTTTTGTTTACTTAGGAAAAGGGCTGGCATTTTTGTTAAGGGCTCAGGTGCCATGAGTGCCCGTCTGGCTCCTGATATTTTGCATTGCACAGGATGCCTCTCCAGCCCACACCGCCACCACTGCAAAATCAGGCTGCATAGTCAGTGCCAACTGCTTCCTGCGAACCTGGCCTGGTGAGTTTTGTTCGGCAGGGAAAAGGGACAGTGTTTGTGTTCACGGGCCTGTAGCCCGGAGTGGTGTGCTGCCTGCTGAAATTCTATTTTGTGAAATATGCCTCCCAGATCCAAGCTGGCACCAGTGACAACTCGAGGTACTTTGGTAGTGCTAATTGCCTCTTGCAAACTGCCATCTTGAACCTGGAATAGTTAGTTTTCTTTGATAGGGAAAAGGGCCTATAGGCCCTTCTGAACACACTGGTGTTCAGAGGTCTATGGCCCAGAGTGGCCGGCTGCTTGCTGAAAATTGTGCATCGAGCCAGATGTCTCCCAGACACAAGCTGCCACCACCGCAAAGTCAGGTTGCTTGGTGAGTCTTAAGTGCCTCCTGAAAACATTCCCCAGCTGTCCCTCGTTGTTAAGGGTTTTGATTGACGAAAAAAATTCTGGTTTTTTATTGCTGGAGGGATTTAAATTGAGGAGAACCCTTCTTTTCACAATATTTTTGGAAAATAAACTATAGGGTAGAATCGGTTTATTTGCCATTTTATCAGTTTCAGCAGAGCTAACTGCCCCGCTTTCTAATTTTTACAGGTTCACTGGAAGGAAGCTCTGTCTTTTTCAGCATTTTTAGGATTTAAATATTAATTTCTGGCCACTTTTTTCTGTGCCTTTGGACCAGCTATCTTAGACAAGAGCGAGCCTGGAGTGTACTTAACACATAAGCCGCCCAGGAGGTTTTTCTTCTCATTTTTCTTTCTAATGTAGATAGGCCTAATTAGGAGTCCCAATGAGACTTAGGCTATTTATGTCATTACCATTCTTCTCCACTCTACTTAGTCATACTTGATGTTCTACTTAGCAATCACCAAAGAATAATTATGTAAGGTAGCAGCAAATGACCCAATCTATCCAGCTATGTAACTTTAATACAAAGTTTTATGTCTTACCAGTTTTTTGTTCTTCTGCTGCAAGTAGTCGTTGTGAAAAAAGAAAGCGCTATTGTTTTTCTGAAGAGTTTTCTTCTATAACAAGCCCTTTACTCCCCTTGAATCTGAGTCAGAGGAGCAAAACTGCTGCAGCTCTTCTAAGGGCTTTTATACCCGGTGGGATTAGCCCCCTCCCTTTTCCCAGGCATCATGGGAATGAGAGGCGGGCACAATCAGGGGTATATTAACCCCAGCCTTGGCTAAGGGGCTTCATTCCCTCTGTGGGATGTGCTGGGGTAAGAGCTCTCCTCTCATTTCAGTGAAGAAGCTCTTTCAGCTCATCTCAGCTTGTTTTCAGCAGGTGTTTCTGGGCATCTAAAGCAACTGAGGCTTGGAAAATACTGTGAAGAAAACACCATGGAATACAGGGAGTATTTAAGTTTGTGATTTTGGGTTTTGTGTGTAGGGGTGATAAAGCATATTTGTAATTTCTGGTTTTGTTATGTTTTTTTATTGTTTTTAGGAGGAGTGCAGCTTCCAGAGATTCCAGGTGGTGTCAATTACATTACTTCTTTCAGCCGATTGCTTCTGTCACAAGAGCGATCTTCCCAGTGTCCAAGAAGATGTTTGAGATTGAGGCTTTGGGTGACTTGAGGATTGTGAGTAGGAGAAGGGAGGGTGAGCAGGAATCCAGTTGAGAGTTCTTGGGGGGGGGCTTGAAGGCCGCAGGGTGAGAAAGGGTGTTTATTTGAGGGCTCCCTCACACGAGGTTTTTCAGAAGCATAGCAGAGGCATTCTCATGTCTTCTTCACACAAGGTCATCCACTGCACTCACGGGAATGCCATTTAACTTTGGTTTTTTCAAATCCAGGTGCCACTCCTAATAAAGGCCATAGCCTTGGAATCAGGATGAAGCTGGAGCCTGAAAGAGCCAGGCATAATCAGGAGAGGGCAAGTAGTTCCGTTGCTGGGATTTGGCCCACATAACTCTGAACTCATGCTTTGGTTTTGGTTTTCTTTATTGTAGCTGACTGAGAGGCTATCCGGCCATCACAGGGCCCTCCGAGGCAGACTCATATCAGGTGCAAAGTGGATTCCCATCACCAATAATTCAAAAGATAAATTGGGGGCCACAGCCTGGAGATGGGAGGGTAGTGGGTTGGGAGTTATTGGGACAGATTTAAAAGTTAGCAGAGGGAAAAGCAATTTTCTCCACAAGGGGGTCTTAGGACAGCTAAAGGGAGAGGCTCTACTTTTGATGGCAGCTTTCAGGCGGGCAGTGCAGAACAGCTCTGGCCTGTGTCGTGTTGTCTGGTGTGCCGTGTTACCTAGTGTGTCTTTGGGGTCCCTTTTGCCTTCTCCCCTCGAGGCCCTCACCACAAGCATAATGTGTCGTGTTTAATGTCCCCCTGTTTGTCACGTTCTGTGTCATGGGTGTCTGCACACATTGGTGCCAGAGCTGTTCTGCCCTGCCGCATGGCCTGCTGCAATAGGACAAGCCCTGGGGAGTTGGAATTTGTAATGTGGGGTTTACTTTGCCTCTAGATGCTATTCCTAGATTGACATAAGGCGTTTGCAGTTTGTGAGTTATCCTGGTGGTGTTTGACATACGTTCTAGCTTTCTTTCAGGTGCAGATCCATGGCAGAGGGTTAGGGTTAGGAGGTGCCAGGTCTGCTTAGTAGCACGGTGAGTAGCAGACTGGTGGGGTTTTGGCTGATGTGGTGCCAGGATCAGGCACTGATGTTTGGTTTTCTTTACTCTAGCTGTTTGAGAGACACCAGCCCGGTGCCAGCAGGACCTTCCCAGCTGACGAGTTGGCCTTTCTTTGCACCTGACATGGACCAGCATCCCCAGATGTCTGAGAGATAAGTAGAGGGCTACAACCCACAGAGGGGATGAAAGCAGGGTGCTGGTTTGGGAATTACTGGGAGGGGTTTTTGAGTCCGCTTTGGAGGTGGGGGGTGTTCATGAAGTGGCCCCTTAGGCCCCATAAAAGCAAAGTCTCACTTTTGATCCCAGTGCTGAGGTGTGCAGGGCAGAGCAGTCCTGGTGTGTCTCGTGTCACTTGTCTATTTTGCATTATGTGTTGTTTGTGTGTCTCATGTCTTTTACCTTAGCCCTTTGAGGGGCCTGTCAGAAACCCTGGCATCATTCTTAGCATCTGTGATTTCTACCTTCCCTGGCCTGACACCCAGGCCATAGTTATCATTCTGATACCTGTCTGAGCTCCCCAGTCAAAAGCTATCTCTTTGGAAGCATCCAGTCAGGTGTCTTGTCAGGTCTTGTTCTGAGCTGTAAGGGCAGCTATGCCCCACCTGATCCACTATGGCAGATTAGGACTTGAAAGAATGTGAGGGCAGGTAGAGGATTCTGACCGTAGGATTCTCGGGCATCCATCTTTGCAGTTCTTGGACTAAATCATTCAGTTAGCATCTTCTTCCTCCAGGGTTCTCTGAGCCTCATTGGCTCACCATCGGTCTCAGCTCGGTCATCTTCTTTTGCATTCTCTCAGTCCTTGCAGCCATTTTCCTTGCCAAGAGATTTCTGTCTGTGTCTTGTGCCCATTGTTTGTCACGTCCTGTCTGTCCTGTGTCACGGGTGTCTGCACACATTTGTGCCGGAGCTGCTCTGCCCTGCTGCATAGCCTGGTGTAATAGGACAAACCTTGTGGGGTTTAAATTTGTAATGTGGGGTGTACTTGGACTCTAGATGATATTCCTAGATTGGTATAAGGTGTTTGCAGGTTTTGAGTTATCCTGCAGGTGTTTGACATGTGTTCTAACTTTCTTTCAGGTGCAGATGCATTGCATCCATGGATGAGCACCCCATCCTGTGGGAGGGGGTTCCCACAATCAGGTCAGTCACCATCTGTCTGTGCAGGGCGTTTGTCAAGTGTGACCCTGTTACAGCACTGCTCTTTGTTTTTAGGAAGCATAGCTGGATCTCAGCAGTCAAGTTGAAGAAGGCAAGGTGAGCAGTGACCAGTAGCCTTTGTTGCTGAGGTCTCAATTCCTGGGGCAAGTCCAAGTCTCCATTCTCATTTTTGTGCCCTAGGCAATCCACTCTGAGCATGTCAAGCTCCCATCCCCAACCAGATGACAGACTGGGTTTGCCGCCCTTGCGAGCCCCGTCTTCCAGGTAGCCGTCAGGAACCGCCGAGGAGTTGCGGTGAGTCGGGGAAGTAGGGAGGAGAAGCGAGGGTCCACTCAGTTTTCAGCAATGCCATATCATCTCCTGTCCTCTTCACCCAGGCGTACTCCGTGACAACGGCATCGGCGTCTGAGCACGGCTGAAGCGTGCGACTTGAGGAGCTGGGCCATTGTTAGGAGAATGGTGAGTAGCAGACTTGTGGGGTTTTTGCTGATGTGGTGCCAAGATCAGGCACTGATGTTTAGTTTTCTTTAATCTAGCTGTCTGAGAGACAACAGCCCGGTGCCAGCAGGAACTCCCCAGCTGGCAAGGCAGCCCTCCTTTGCACCTGATACAGACCAGCATCACCAGATGTCCGAGAGGTAAGTAGAGAGCTATGACCCACAGAGGGGATGAAAGCGGGGTGCTGGGTCAGGACTCCCTGGGCGAGGGGTTTGAGTTGGCTCTGGAGATGAGGGTAGCCAAGCCGTGGCCCCTTAGGCCCCATAAAAGCAAAGTGTCACTTTTGGTCACAGTGCTGAGGTGGGCAGCGGGGCAGAGCAGTCCTGGTGTGTCTCGTGTCACTTGTCTATTGTGCATTATGTGTTGTTTGTGTATCTCCTGTCTTTTACCTTAGCCCTTTGAGGGGCCTGTCAGAAACCTTGGCATCATTCTTAGCATCTGTGATTTCTACCTTCCCTGGCCTGACACCCAGGCCATAGTTATCATTCTGATACCTGTCTGAGCTCCCCAGTCAAAAGCTCTCTCTTTGGAAGCATCCAGTCAGGTGTCTTGTCAGGTCTTGTTCTGAGCTGTAGGGACAGCTATGCCCCACCTGGATCCATTATGGTGGATTAGGACTTGTAATAATATGAGGTTGGGTAGAGGATTCTGACCATAGGATTCCTGGGCATCCATCTTTGCAGTCCTTGGACTAAATCATTCAGTTAGCATCTTCTTTCTCCAGGGTTCTCTGAGCCTCATTGGCTCACCATCGGTCTCAGCTCGGTCATCTTCTTTTGCATTCTCTCAGTCCTTGCAGCCATTTTCCTTGCCTAGAGGTTTCTGTTCCTGTTGTGTCCCCGTTGTCTGTCACATCCTGTCCTGTGTCACGGGTGTCTGCACACATTTGTGCCGGAGCTGCTCTGCCCTGCCGCACAACCTGGTGCAATAGGAGCAGTCCTGGGGACTTGGAATTTGTAATGTGGGCTGTATTTAGACTCTCGATGGGATTTGTTGATGGACACAAGATTTGTGGAGCTGTTAAGCTATTCTGCAGCCCTTTGACTTTTGTCCTAACTTTCTTTCAGATGCAGAAGGATAAAAACTGGGCAGAGCCCTCATCCCGGGTGACGGGATTGTCCCAAGCAGGTCAGTCACTGTTTTCCTCGGTAGAGGAAGCAGAAATGATGGCTGTCACAGCAGTGTTCTTTGGCACTCTTTTTAGGAAGTCCAGGCAGAGAGCAGCAGTCAAGGCCAGCGGGCAAGGTGAGCATTGAGTAGTGCACAGAAGCAGTTTTATTGTTGAGGTCTCAGTTTCTGGTTCAGCTCTAAGCATCTCCTCTTGGTTTTTTTTTTAATTTTAGGTGCTCCACTTGCGATCTATCCTGGCCGAGCATGCCCATGCCAGGTGGGTGCAAGCTCAAGGTATCGGTGTGGCACACTTGTCACAGTAGGGAGGCTGTGTTTTCACAGTATCTCAGCACGCTTTTCTGCTTTGTGTCCTTGCAGGTGTGTTTGTAAAATTTTGGTGAAAATTTGGGAATTTGGGTAAATTTGGGATTTTAGGGAAGTTTTGGGGAATTTTTAGTGAATTTTTAGAATTTTTCTGGGATTTTTTTGAGGTTTTTTTTTAAGATTTTTGAGGGTTTTTTTCTGATTTTTCAGGACCATTTTAGGAAGAATTTTGAGAAATCCTGAGGGAAATTTTGTGATAAATTTGGGATATTTTGGTAAAATTTGGGAATTTTCAGCAAAATGTTAAAAATGTTAAAGAAATTTTAAATTTTGGGGATTTTTTATTAAATTTTTGGAATTTTTTTTGAGGAATTTTGGGGTTTTTTTCTGACCTTTCAGCATCATTTTTTGGATTATTTTCAAAGATCCTGAGGGGAAATTTTGAGAATTTTGGTTAAAATTTGGGAATTTTGGTAAATTTATGATTTTATGGAAGTTTTGGGGAATTTTTAGTGAATTTTTAGAATTTTTCTGGGAATTTTTTGAGGTTTTTTTAAAGATTTTTGGGATTTTTTTTCTGATCTTTCAAGACTCTTCTAAGCTGAAATTTGGGAGATCCTGAGGGAAAATTGAAAGTAAATTTGAACAATTTTGGTAAAATTTGGAAATTTTCAATTAAATGTCAAATATATTAAAGAAGTTTTAAACTTTGAGGATTTTTTATTAAATTTTTAAAGATTTTTTTGAGGAATTTTCGGTTTTTTTCCCGGCCCTTTCAGGACCTTTGAAGCATTTTATGGCTGCTGGATCAAATTTTGGGGTAAAATGTCAGAATTTTGCCTTCCTGGTGAATAAAAATCAGAAATTTTGGCTGAAATCCCGGAGGATTTCCTAACTGAACAAAATTATAGATTTTAATTCCATTTTCTTTAAATTTTATTTCATTTTCTCGCGCTTTTTTTAGCGCCCTTCCAGGACCTTCCCCTCAGGAAACCCGGGAACATTCTGAGGGGAAAAAATCAGAATTTTGGCCTTTTCTGAGGGAAAATCTTCAAATTTTGGGCTTTTCTTTGGTCAAACCCAAACATTTACCAGTTTCTGCCTCTCCCAGTGCTGATTTTGGGTCATTTTTTGCCAATTTTGGGTCATTTTTGGCTGTTTTTTTTGTACGTTTGTGTCGTTTTTGTGCCGATTTTCTGCTGATTTTCGCCGTTTTTCCCCAATTTTTCCCCGTTTTTCTCCTTCCCGCCCTCTCCCCCACCCTTTTCCCCCTCACCCCTCTCGTTTTTTGGGTGAAATTTCACCGTTTTTGGGGTCGGGCCAAACCCGGAAGTTGCCGCTGCTGGAGGGGCCGGGCCGAGGCAGCCTTATATGGGCAAAAGGGGGCGTGGCTTCACAGGAAAGGGGCGGGGGTTAGACCATATAAGGTTAAATGGGCGGTGTTTAAAGCCTATTTATGGTAAAGGGGGCGGGGTTTAAAGCTGTTTGTGCGAATGTGGGCGGGGTTTAAAGCCTATTATGGGGGTGTGGGTGGAGTTAAAATCCTTTTGTGGGAAAATGGGCGGGGTTTGAAGGTTGTGGGTGGGGTTTGAAGCCTTTTATGGGCTTGTGGGTGGGGTTTAAAGGTTGTGGGTGGGGTTTAAAGGCATTTATGAAAATGTGGGTGGGGTTTAAATGCTGGGGGTGGGGTTAAAAGCCTTTTATGCAGTTGTGGGCGGGGTTTAAAGCCTTTTATGGGAATGTGGGTGGAGTTAAAGGCTGTGGGTGGAGTTTAAAGGTTGTGGGTGGGGTTTAAAGGAAATGGGAGGGGTTTGAAGCCTTATATGGGAATGTGGGTGGAGTTTAAAGGTTGTGGGCGGGGTTTAAAGGAAATGGGAGGGGTTTGAAGCCTTATGGGAATGTGGGTGGAGTTTAAAGGTTGTGGGCGGGGTTTAAAGGAAAAGGGTGGGGTTTTAAGCCTTTTATGGGTATGTGGGCAAGGCTTAAGAGCTTGAGGGCGGGGCTTAAAGACATTTATAGAATTGTGGGTGGGACTTGTGACTTTAAAAGGAGCTGTGGGTGTGGTTTAGGCTGGTGGGTGGAGCGTCAGGCCTTTTATGGGCTTGTGGGTGTGAATTAATGATGTGGGCGGGGCTTAGACCCTTTAATTGGCTTGTGGGCGGGGCTTAAACCTTTTAATGAGGCTTAAAGGGTGAAGCGAGGTGGGCGTGGTCTAAAGAAAAAGCGGGTGTGGCCTAAACTACCTCGGGCGCCATTTTAGGTGGGGTGGGCATGGCTTAATCGGGGTGGGCGTGGTCTGAGCGTCTGTGGGCGTGGCCTGCAGGTACCTGGGTGTGGTCCTGGGGGCCCTGCGGGCCGGGCTGGGAGACCCCGAGGGCGCCATGAGGGGAACGGCAGCCGCGGCCGTGAGGGAGCTCCGGGAGGAGCTGCAGGTACTGGGATGGACTGGTTTGGACTGGTTTGGGGTCACTGGTTTGTACTGGGAGGGAACTGGGATGAACTGGGATCAAACTGGTTTGTACTGGTCTGGGGTTACTGGTTTGTACTGGTTTGTACTGGTTTGGGGTTACTGGTTTGTACTGGTTTGGGGTTTGGGGTTACTGGTTTGTACTGGGAGGGACTGGGATCAAACTGGGAGGGGATTGGGAGAGGTTTGGGGGTTACTGGTTTGTACTGGTTTGTACTGGGATCAAACTGGGAGGGAATCCGGGATTACTGGGACGGACTGGTTTGTACTGGGAGGGAGTTCAGGGGTTACTGGTTTGGACTGGGAGGGACTGGGGTCGAATGGGAATGGGTTAATCTGTTACTGGTTTATACTGGTTTGTACTGGGAGGGGATTGGGCCATACTGGGAGGGACTGGGGGGTCACTGGAGGGGGATCGGGGGTCGCTGGTTTGTACTGGTTTGTACTGGTTTGTACTGGTTTGTACTGGTTTGTACTGGTTTGTACTGGGAGGGGCTGGGAGTGGCTTTGGGGTCGCTGCTTTGTACTGGTTTGTACTGGGGCGAACTGGAATCAAACTGGGACGGACTGGGAGGGGGTTTGTGGTTACTGGGAGGAGACTGGGCCATACTGGTTTATACTGGGATGGACTGGGAGAGACTGGGATCAAACTGGGAGGGACTGGGAGGGGATTCGGGGACACTGGTTTGGACTGGGAAGGAACTGGGATGAACTGGGATCAAACTGGTTTGTACTGGTTTGGGGTTACTGGTTTGTACTGGTTTGTACTGGTTTGTACTGGTTTGGGGTTTGAGGATTTTGGGATTTTTGGGGGAATTTTGGGCATTTTGGGGTGAATTTTTGGGCGTTTTTTGGTGAATTTTTGGTGCTTTTTTGGGGAAATTTTGGCTGAATTTGGGGCCATTTTTGGGATGAATTTTGGGGCTTTTTGGGCTGAATTTTCAGCTGAATTTCCGGCAAATGTTGGGGATTTTTGGAGTGAATTTTTGGGCGATTTTGGGGATTTTGGGGGCGATTTTGGGCTCAGATTTCTGGGGTATTTTGGGGAATTTTCAGGGTGAATTTTGGGGTGATTTTTTAGGGTGAATTTTGTGGAATTTTTCAAAATGTTTTTGGGCGAATTTGGGGCAAATTTTTGGGCAAATTTTGGGAGTAATTTTTGGGGTGAATTTTGGGGATTTTTTTTTTGGATGAATTTTGGTCAAATTTTAGGGTGAATTTTGTGGAATTTTTGTTTAATTTTGGGGTGAATTTCAGGGATACTTTGGGGTGAATTTTGGGGCAAATTTGGGGATTTTTGGGAGGAATTTTGGGTGAATTTCTCCCAAACTGGTTTGTACTGGTTTGTACTGGTTTGTACTGGGACAGCCCGAGGTGTCCCAGGATTTTGGGGCAATTTTGGGGATTTTTGGGCTCCGATTTTGGGATTTTTTTGGAGAATTTTGGGAGATTTTTTTGGGATTTCTGGGCTCATCTTTGGGGATTTTTCGGGACTGATTTTTGAAATTATTTTTGGCTGAATTTTGGAATTTTTGGGGGGAATTTTGGGGGATTTTCGGGAGGTTTTGGACTCCAATTTTGATGATTTTGGGTGAATTTTTGTGAGAGTTTTTGGGGAATTTTGGGTGAATTTTGGGGGATTTTAAGGTGAATTCTGTGGAATTTTTGTTGGATTTTTGGCTGAATTTTGGGCAAATTTTGGGCAAATTTTGGGCAAAAATTGGGCAAAATTTGGGGATTTTGGGGATTTCTGGGATGAATTTTGGGCTCAGAATTCTGGGATATTTTGGAGATTTTTGGGGGGATTTTTGGGGTGAATTTTGGGGGTAAATTTTGGGGATTTTTGGGCTCAATTTTGTGGATTTTTAAAAAATTTTTGGGTGAATTTTGGGGCAAATTTGGGGATTTTGGGGATGAATTTTAGGTGAATTTTGGGGGATTTTAGGATGAATTCTGTGGAATTTTTGTTGAATTTTTAGGGAATTTTTGGGTGAATTTTTGGGCTGAATTTTGGGCAAATTTTGTGGATTTTTAAAAAATTTTTGGCTGAATTTTGGGGCAAATTTGGGGATTTCTGGGGTGAATTTTGGGCTCAGATTTCTGGGACATTTTGGAGATTTTTTTTTGGGAATTTTTGGGGTGAATTTGGGAGATTTTGGGGAGAATTTTGGGGATTTTTAGGGTGAATTTTGTGGAATTTTTTTTTTTAATATTGGGTGAATTTGGGGGGATTTTGGGAGTGAATTTGGGGGATTTTTGGGTGAAATTTTGGGGCGTTTCTGGGACATTTTGGGGTGAATTTTGGGCAAAATTTGGGAATTTTTTGGGCAATTTTTGGAGGAATTTGGGCTCAGGTTTCTGGGATATGTTGCAGAATTTTGGGCAATTTTTAGGATGTTTTGGGGAATTTTTGGGGTAAATTTTGGAGGATTTCTGGGAGGTTTTGGGCTGTAATGTTTGGAATTTCTTGGGCTGAAATTTGGGTTATTTTGGGGTGAATTTGGGGGATTTTTGGGGTGAATCTGGGGGGATTTTCAGGGGGAATTTTGGGCGAAATTTGGGGATTTTTGGGTGAATTTGGGGGGATTTGGGGAGTGAATTTGGGGTGAATTTTGGGGGATTTTGGGTGAATTTTTGGGGCGTTTCTGGGATATTTTGGGGCGAATTTTTGTGCATTTCTTGGTGAATTTTTGGGCAATTTTGGGGGATTTTTTCGGCTGAATTTTCTGGGATTTTTGGGGGGAATTTTTGGGCTGAATTTGGGGGACTTTTGGGTGAATTTTGGAATTTTTGGGCGCAACTATTGGGAAGTTTGGGGTGAAATTTTGGGGTAAATTTTGGGGATTTTTGGGGTGAATTTTTCTGGGATTTTTGGCTGAGTTTTTGGGGGATTTTTCGGTGTTTCTTGAGAGATTTTTTATTCCAATTCTGGAGATTTTTTTGGTGAATTTTGGTGCTTTTGGGGTGAATTTTCTGGGATTTCTCGGGGGATTTTTTGGGTGAATTTGGAGTGAATTTGGGGAGGTTTGGGGGGGATTTTTTAGAGATTTTTCTTGGCTGAATTTTGGGGGTTTTGGGTGAATTTTGAGGGATTTTTGACTCCAGTTTTTGAGGGGTTTTTGGGTGAATTTTCAGGATTTTGGGGGGAATTTTGGGCTGAATTTTGGGCAAAATCTGGGAATTTTGGGGCAATTTTTGGGGAATTTTAGGGGGAATTTGGGCTCAGGTTTCTGGGATATATTGGGGAATTTTGGGGGGAATTTTGGGCAATTTTTGGGATATTTTGGGGAATTTTTGGGGTGAATTTTGGGGGATTTTTGGGAGGAATTTGGGGCATTTTGGAGTTTTGGGGGTGACATTTTGGGGTTTTTGAGGTGATTTTTGGGTGCATTTTTGGGTAAATTTTGGAGGATTTTTGGGAGGTTTTGGGCTCTAACGTTTGGAATTTCTTGGGCTGAAATTTGGGTTATTTTGGGGTGAATTTGGGGGATTTTTGGGGTGAACCTGGGGGGGATTTCCAGGGGGAATTTTGGGCAAAATTGGGGGATTTTTGGGAGATTTTCGGTGCAAATTTTGGGGGTTTTTTGGATGAATTTTTGGGATTTTTGGGGTGAATTTGGGGGGATTTTTGGGGTGAATTTTGTGGTGAATTTCCGGCTAACTGGTTTGTACTGGTCTGTACTGGTTTGTACTGGTCTGTACTGGTCCGTACTGGTCTGTACTGGTCCGTACCGGTCCGTACTGGTCCGTACTGGTCTGTACTGGTCCGTACTGGTCCGTACTGGTCTGTACTGGTCCGTACCGGTCCGTACCGGTCCGTACTGGTCTGTACTGGTCTGTACTGGTCTGTACTGGTCTGTACTGGTCTGTGCTGGTTTGTACTGGTCCGTACTGGTCCGTACTGGTCTGTACTGGTCCGTACCGGTCCGTACTGGTCTGTACTGGTCTGTACTGGTCCGTACTGGTCTGTACTGGTCTGTACTGGTCTGTGCTGGTTTGTACTGGTCCATACTGGTCCGTACTGGTCCGTACTGGTCTGTACTGGTCCATACTGGTCTGTACTGGTCCGTGCTGGTCCGTACTGGTCTGTACTGGTCCGTGCTGGTCCGTACTGGTCCGTACTGGTCCGTACTGGTCCGTACTGGTCCGTACTGGTCTGTACTGGTTCGTACTGGTTTGTACTGGTCCGTGCTGGTTTGTACTGGTCCGTGCTGGTCTGTACTGGTCCGTACTGGTCTGTGCTGGTCCGTACTGGTCCGTACTGGTCTGTACTGGTTTGTACTGGTTCATACTGGTCCGTACTGGTCCGTACTGGTCTGTACTGGTCCGTACTGGTCCGTGCTGGTCCGTGCTGTTTCTGCTCGGGTTCCCAGCCCGAGCTGTCCCCGGTGGCCGCCCGGGCCCTGCCCGCGGTTCTGGGGCCGTTTTGGGGCTCCCCCGATTCCCCAAACTCCAACCCCAATCCCGGTTCCTGCTGGAGGCGCTCGGTGAGGAAAGCGCGGGGAAAACGCGGAAATTCGGGTGGAAATCGGGGAAATCCGGGGGAAAATGGGAAAAATTGGGTGAAAATCGGGAAAAATTGGGATAAAAATGGGATAAAAATCGGGAAAATTCGGCATAAAAATGGGGAAATTTGGATGAAAGTCAGGAAAAGTTGGGATACAGATCGGGAAAGTTGAGTGAAAATTGGCAAAATTCAAGATTAAAAATTGAAAATTTGGGTGAAAATCAGGAAAAGTTGGGATAAAATGGGGAAATTGGGGAAAATTTGGGGAAAATTGGGATAAAAATTGGAAAAATTGGGTGAAAATTGGGAAAATTCGGGATAAAAATGGGAAAATTGGATGAAAATCAGGAAAAGTTGGGATACAGATCGGGAAAGTTGAGTGAAAATTGGGATAAAAATGGGGAAATTTGGGTGAGAATTGGGAAAAATTGGGATAAAAATGGGGAAATTGGGGAAAATCGGGAAAATTGGGATAAAAATGGGGAAATTTGGGCAAAAGTTGGGCAAAAGTTGGGAAAATTGGGGTGAAATTAGGCAAAATAGGGAAAATTAGGGAGAAAAACTTGAAATGTTTGGGGAAAATTTGGAGAAAGTTGGGATAAAAATGGGGAAATTTGGGAAAAATTGGGATAAAAAGGGGGAAATTTGGGTGAAAATCAGGAAAAATCGGGTGAAAATGGGGAAATTTGGGTGGAAATTGGAAAAAATTTGGGGGAAATTTGGGGAAATTGGGATAAAAATGGGGAAATTTTGAGGGAAAAATGGGGGAAAATGGGAAAAATTCGGGAATTTGGGAAATATTTGAAGGAAATTGGGGCCCAATGTGGAAAATTGGGAACATTTGGGTGAAAATTGGGATAAAAATCGGGAAATTGAAGCAAATTTGGAGAAAAATTGAGAAAATTGGGGAAAATTTTCCTAATTTGAATAATTTCATATGGATCATTATTAATTAGCGTTAATTTGTGTTAATTACCCCTCAGGTGCTGCCAGGGGCTTCATTTTGGATTAATTTCTGTTAATTTCTGCTCATTTTTGTCCTTTTTTTTGCCAATTTTTTGCTGTTTCCTTGCTAATTTTAATGAATTTAGTCTTCATTAATATTAATTAGTGTTAATTGGTACTAATTACCCACCAAGGGTTCCATTTTGGGTTCATTTCTCTGAATTTTGAGTTGATTTCTGTGAATTTGTTTCCAATTTTTGCCCAATTTCCTCCCAATTTTTCCCCGACTTTTCCGAATTTTTGTGAATTATTATTAATTAGCGCTAATTACTTTAATTAATCAGGGGAGGGGGTGCAGCCCTGGCTGCCCCAGGGTTTCGTTTTGGGTTAATTTATGCTAATTTTATGCTGATTTCCCCCAATTTTTTGCCATTTTTTCCCCAATTTGTTGGTAATTTTCATGACTAATTATTAATTAATGTTAATTAATGGTAATTAACCAGGTGAGGGGGTGCAGCCTTGGCTATCCAGATTTCACTTTGGGTTAATTTCTGTTCATTTTTGCCAATTTTTTTCCAATATTTTGCCAATTTTTGCCCAATTTTCGTGGGTTATTATTAATTAACGCTAATTATTTTAATTAAGCGGGTGAGGGGGTGCAGCCCTGGCTGCCCCAGGGTTTCATTTTGGTGAATTTCTGTTCATTTTTGTCAATTTTTTCCCAATTTTTTGCCCAATTTTTGCCCAATTTTTGCCGAATTTTCATGATTTAAGATTAATTAATGCTAATGAATGTTAATTGGCAGGTGAGGGGGCGCAGCCGTGGCTGCCCCAGGTGCTCCCCAGGATTTTGGCGGCTCTGGAGGCCCCGGAGGAGCCGCGGGGTCGGGAGCTGGCGCTGAGCGCCCTGCACGCCCTGGGTGAGCAAAGGGACCCCGAAGTGCCCCAAAAATCCCCAAAAAGTCCTGAAATTGTCCCAAAAATGGCCCCAAAAATGGCCCCAAAAATGCCCCGAAAATATCCCCAAAAGTTGCCCCAAAAATTTCCTAAAAAAAATCCCAGAAATGCTCTGAAAATGCCCTAAAAATGCCCTCAAAATTGTCCCAAAAAATGCCCCAAAAATGCTGCACAAATACCCCAAAAAATCCCAAAAATATTGCCAAAAATGCCTCAAAAGGATCCCAAAAATTGTCCCACAAATGTCCCAAAAATGTTCCAAAAACACCCCAAAAATATCCTGAAAACCTCATAAAATTATCCCAGAAATAGCCCAAAAATAGCCCAAAAATATCCTGAAAGTGCCCTAAAAATATCCCAAAAATTGTCCTAAAAATGTCCCCAAAATATCCTGAAAATTTCACCATAAATATCCCAAAAAATCCCCAAAAATACCCCCAAAACTGCCCCAAAAATATCCCAAAAATACCCCAAAATGTCCCCAAAGGGCCCTAAAAATATCCTAAAAATGCTTTGAAAATGTCCCCAAAAATAACCTAAAAATACCCCAGAAATTGCCCCAAGAATGCTCTGAAAATGTCCTAAAAATGCCCTGAAAATTGTCATAAAAATATCCCAAAAATTGGCCCAAAAATCCACGAAAATTGTCATAAAAATGCTCTGAAAATGTCTTAAAAATATCCTGAAGATTTTCCCAGAAATTGCCCCAAAAGTGTCTCGAAAATATCCTGAAAATATTCCAAAAAATACTCCAAAAACGCCCTGGAAATGTCCTAAAAATATCCCAAAAATTTCCCCAAAAATGTCCCAAAAATATCCTGAAAATGTCCCAAAAATGTCCCAGAAATGTCCCAAATATATCCCCAAAATGTCTGCAAAAAGGCTCTGAAAATGTCCTAAAAATAACCCAAAAATGAGCCCCAAAATACCCCAAAGATTTCCTAAAAACATCCCAAAAATGCCCTGAAAATTGTCCCAAAAAGAGCCCAAAGATTGGCCCAAAAATCAGCAAAAAATGTCCCAAAAATGACCTGAAAATATCCCAAAAAATACCCCAAAAATGCCCTAAAAAATCACAGAAACACCCCAGAAATGGCCCCAAAAATATCCCCAAAAATATCCTGAGAATTGTCCCAAAATATTCCAAAAAACGCCCCAAAAATCTCCTGAAAATTGTCCCAAAAGTGTCCTGAAAATGTCCTTAAAACGTCCTGAAAATTGTCCCAAAAATGCCCCAAAAAGAGCCCAAAAATTGCCCCAAAAATGTCCAAAAATCAGCACAAAGCGTCCCAATAATATCCTGAAAGTGTCCTAAAAATATCCTGAAAATTCTCCTAAAAATATCCCAAAAATTCTCCTGCAAGCATCCCCAAAATATCCCAAAAATGCCCTGATATTTGTCCCAAAAATGCCCAAAAATCGGCAAAAAACGTCCCGGAAAATACCCCAAAAAACCCCAAAAATCAGCCCGAAAATGCCCCAAGAATATCCCAAAAATTGCCTCAAAAATGAGCCCCAAAATACCCCAAAAATTCCCCAAAAAAATCCCAAAAATGCCCTGAAAATTTCCTGAAAATTTCCTGAAAATATCCCCAAAATGCTCTGAAAATTGTCCCAAAAACGTCCCGAAAATTACCTGAAACAACCTCCAAAATAACCCAAAAATGCCCAAAAAAAGTCTCCAAAATGTGCCAAAAATACCCCAAAAATATCCCCAAAATGTTCTGAAAAAATCCCAAAAATACCCGAAAAATGCCCCAAAAATATCCCAAAACTGCTCTGAAAATGTCCTGAAAATTGTCCCAAAAATGCCCCAAAAATGCCCGAAAAATATCCCAAAAATGCCCCAAAAATGCTCTGAAAATGCCCAAAAATTATCCTGAAAATGTCCCCAAAAATCAGCCAAAAAATGCCCCAAAAAATCCCAAAAATACCCGAAAATATCCCAAAAAATACCCCCAAAATGCCCTGAAAATGTCCCAAAACATCCCCAAAATCCACAAAAAAATCCCAAAAAAATTCCCCAAAAATTTCCCCAAAAATCCTAAAACATTCCTTAAAAATTCAGCAAAAAATCCCTGAAAATTTACAAAAAAATCCCAAAAAATTCCCCAAAAAATCCCTAAAAAATCCCCTAAAATAAAAAAAATCCCAAAAAATTCACAAAAAGTTCACCAAAAAATCCACAAAAAATCCCCCAAATAATCCCAAAAAAAAAAAAAAAAAAATCCTAAAATATTCACAAAAAATCCTCAAAAATTTGCTGGAAAATTCCCTATTTTTCCTCAAAAATTTCCAATATTTCCCCCCCCAAAAATCCCAAAAAATTCAAAAAAATTCCCCCAAAAATTCCCAAAAAATCCCCCCAAAATCCCCAAAAAATCACTCAAAAATTCTGAAAAAAAACCAAAACAAAAAATGCCCCAAAATCCCAAAAAATTGCCAAAAACTTCACCAAAAAAAAATCCTAAAAAACCCCTAAAAATTTCACCAAAAAAATCCCAAAAAATCCCCCCCCAAAATCCCCCCAAATTCCCCATTTTTCCCACCAAAATCCCCACATTTTTCCCCTCATAAAAAGCCCCAAAATCCCCAATTTTTAACCCAAAAATCCCCAAATTTCCCCCAAAATCCCCAATTTTTCCCCAAAATTCTGAATTTTCCCTCCAAAAATCCCCAAATTTTTAACCCCAAAATCCCCAATTTCCCCCCCCAAATTCCCAATTTTCTCCAAAAATCTCCGATTTTTCACCCCAAAATCCCCAAATTTTCCCCCAAAATCTCCAAATTTCCCCCCAAATCCCCATTTTTCCCCAAACTCCCAATTTACCTAAAAATCCCCAATTTTCCCCCCAAAATCCCCAACTTTTAACCCCCAAAATTCTGAATTTTCCCCAAAAAATCCCCAATTTTCCACCAAAATTCCCATTGTTCCCCAAAATCCCCAATTTCCCCCCAAACTTCCCAATTTTTAACCCCAAAATTCCCAATTTTCCCCCAAAATCCCCAATTTTTAACCCCCAAAATCTGCAATTTTTCCCCAAAATTCTGAATTTTCCCTCCAAAAATCCCCAATTTTCCCAAAATTCCCAATTTCCCCCCAAAAATTCCCAATTTTCTCCAAAAATCTCCAATTTTTAACCCCAAAACCCCCAAATTTTCCCCCAAAATCCCCAATTTCCCCCCCAAATCTCCAATTTTTAACCCCCAAAATTCCAATTTTTCCCCCAAGTCCCCAATTTTCCCCCAAAATCCCCAATTTTTAACCCCCAAATCCCCAATTTTCTCCCCAAAATCCTCAAATTTTCCCTTCAGATCCCCGATTTTTCCCCAAATCCCCAATTTTTAACCCCCAAAATTCCCAATTTTCCCCCCAAAACTCCCCAAATTTTCCCCCAAAATCTCCAATTTTCCCCCCCAAATTCTGAATTTATCTCCCAAAATCCCCAATTTTCCCTCAAAATTCCCAATTTCCTCCCAAAATCCCCAATTTTTAACCCCCAAAATCCTGAATTTCCCCGCAAAATCCCCAATTTTTAACCCCAAAATTCCCAATTTTCCCCCCAAAATCCCCAATTTTCTCCCCCAAATCCCCAAGTTTTCCCTTCAGACCCCCGATTTTCCCAAAATCCCCAACTTTGAACCCAAAATTTGGATTTTTCCCCTCCCCCTCCCCTCCCCCCCATCGCCGCCCCGGCCCGGGGGCAGCAGCGGCTGCGGGCGCTGGGTGCGCGCCGGGAGGGCAAAAATGGGGAAAAAACGGCGAAAAAAGGGTTAAAAATGGGGAAAATTGGGTTAAAAATGGGGAGGAAAGGGTTAAAAATGGGGGGAAATGGGGATTTGGGGTGACTGGTTTGGACTGGGTTATACTGGGAGGGACTGGGAGGGGAAAAATGGGGAAAAAATGGTGAAAAAATGGTGAAAAAATGGCAAAAAAAGGGTTAAAAATGGGAGGAATGGGGGAAATGGGGATTGGGGGTGACTGGTTTGGACTGGTTTGAACTGGTTTGACTGGGAGGGCAAAAAATGGGCGAAAAACGGGGGAAAATGGTGAAAAAACGGTGAAAATCGGTGAAAAAACGGCAAAAAAGGGTTAAAAATGGGGGAAATGCGGTTGGAAACGGGGAGGAAAGGGTTAAAAATGGGGGGAATGGGGGAAATGGGGATTTGGGGTGACTGGTTTGGACTGGGTTATACTGGGAGGGAACTGGGGGTTACTGGTTTGTACTGGGAGGGGGAAAATGGGGAAAAATGGGGAAAAAATGGGAAAAATTGGGGGGAAAACGGCAAAAAAAGGGTTAAAAATGGGGAAAATGTGGTTAAAAATGGGGAAGAAAGGGTTAAAAATGGGGGGAATGGGGGGGAAATGGGGATTTGGGGTGACTGGTTTGGACTGGTTTGAACTGGGAGGGAACTGGGGGTCACTGGTTTGTACTGGGAGGGGGGAAAATGGTGAAAAAACGGTGAAAATGGTGAAAAAATGGCCGAAAAAAGGGTTAAAATGGGGGAAATGCGGTTAAAAATGGGGAAGAAAGGGTTAAAAATGGGGGAATGGGGGGAAATGGGGATTTGGGGTGACTGGTTTGGACTGGGTTATACTGGGAGGGACTGGGAGGGGAAAAATGGGGAAAAAATGGGGAAAAAATGGGAAAAAATGGGGAAAAAATGGCAAAAAATGGGTTAAAAATGGGGAAGAAAGGGTTAAAAATGGGAGGAATGGGGGAAATGGGGATTGGGGGTGACTGGTTTGGAGTGGTTTGAACTGGTTTGGACTGGGAGGGCA
Organism: Ammospiza caudacuta; assembly: GCF_027887145.1. Classification (NCBI taxonomy): domain Eukaryota; kingdom Metazoa; phylum Chordata; class Aves; order Passeriformes; family Passerellidae; genus Ammospiza; species Ammospiza caudacuta. Next base: position 418,417 of record NC_080620.1, read on the forward strand.
AAAAATGGGCAAAAACCGGGGGGAAATGGTGAAAAAACGGTGAAAATCGGTGAAAAAACGGCAAAAAAGGGTTAAAAATGGGGGAAATGGGGGGGAAATGGGGATTTGGGGGGACCGGGTTATACTGGTTTGGACTGGTTTGGACTGGTTTGGACTGGTTTGGACTGGTTTGGACTGGGAGGGGGGAAATGGGGAAAAAACGGGGGAAAATGGGGGGGAAATGGGGAAGAAAGGGTTAAAAATGGGGAAATGGGAACTGGGGTTACTGGTTTGTACTGGTTTGTACTGGTTTCTACTGGTTTGTACTGGTTTGTACTGGTTTGTACTGGTTTGGGGTCTGGGGTTACTGGTTTGTACTGGGAGGGACTGGGGAGGTTACTGGGCCGTACTGGTTTATACTGGGAGGTCACTGGTTTGAACAGAGGGGTTACTGGTTTGTACTGGTTTGTACTGGTTTGGACTGGTTTGGACTGGTTTGGACTGGTTTGGACTGGTTTGGACTGGGATGGGCTCTGGGGTTACTGGTTTGTACTGGGACGGGACTGGGATCAAACTGGGAGGGACTGGGGAGGTTACTGGGCCATACTGGTTTATACTGGGAAGTCACCGGTTTGAACAGAGGGGTTACTGGGAGTTACTGGTTTATACTGGGATGAACTGGGAGTTACTGGTTTGTACTGGGAGGGAACTGGGTGATACTGGGAGGGACTGGGATCAGACTGGGAGGGACTGGGGGATACTGGTTTGTACTGGTTTGTACTGGTTTGTACTGGTTTGGGGTTTGTGGTTACTGGTTTGTACTGGGAGGGAACTGGGATCAAACTGGGATGAACTGGGACCATACTGGGAGGGACTGGGAGGGACTGAAAGGGTTAAAAAAGGGGATTTTTATACTGGTTTATACTGGTTTGTACTGGTTTTGTGCATTTTTTGGGGTTTTTTCCACCCATACTGGTCCATACTGGTTTATACTGGTTTATACTGGTTCATAATAGTCTTTACCATTTATTTTTATACTGGTTTGTACTGGTTTGTACTGGTTTGTACTGGTTTGTACTGGTTTGTACTGGTTTGTACTGGTTTTTACTGGGTTTTACTGGTTTGTACTGGTTTTTACTGGTTTTTCCTATTTTTTTCTGGTTTTTTCCACCCATACTGGTCCATACTGGTTTGTACTGGTTTATACTGGTTTGTACTGGTTTGTACTGGTTTTTACTGGTTTGTACTGGTTTTTACTGGTTTTTACTGGTTCTTCGTATTTTTTCTGGTTTTTTCTATCTATACTGGTCCATACTGGTCCATACTGGTTTATACTGGTTTCTAATAGTCTTTACCACTTGTTCTTATACTGATTTGTACTGGTTTTTACTGGTTTTTACTGGTTTTTATTGGTTTTTACCATTTTTTACTGGTTTTTCCTATTTTTTTCTGGTTTTTTCCACCCATACTGGTCCGTTTTGGTCTGTACTGGTTTGTACTGGTTTGTACTGGTTTGTACTGGTTTTTACTGGTTTGTACTGGTTTCCAGAGGTTCTGGCTGCCCTTGGCCCCACCCATGTGGGGGAGGGGCTGCTGGAGGCGCTGGAGCTCACGCTGCAATTGGCCGACGGCGGCGACCCCGAGGTCACCAGGGTCATGTGAGTCAAAATTCCCAAAAATTCCCCAAAATTCCCCAAAATTCCCAAAAATTCCCAAAAATTCCCCAAAATTCCCCAAAATCCCCCAAAATTCCGGAAATTTCCACCAAAAACGGCCAAAGAAAAAGGGAAAAAATGGGGGGAAAATAGGAGAAAAAAATGGTTAAAAGCGGCAGGAAATAAAATACTAAAATTCCCTGAAATTTTTTTTTTTAAAAATTCCCAAGTTTCCTGAAATTCCTCCCCCCCCAAAAAAAAAAAAAAATTCCTCGAATCTTTTTTTCTGGGAAAAAGGGGTTTAAAAGTTATGAAAAATAGGGGGGGAAAAGGGGGAAATGAGCAAAAAATGGGGGGAAAAAAACGCCAAAATTCCATGGAAAATTAAAGGGGAATTGGTGGAATTCACAAAATTTTTAAAATGTTGGAAAATTCCCAAAATTTTACCAAAAATTGGGAGAAAAAAATCCCCAAAAATTGGGCAAAATAGAGGGAAAAGTGAAATTCTCCCGATTGGCCCCGCCCACTCCGCTTAAGCCACGCCCACACCACCCAAGCCACGCCCACACACACTTTGCCCCGCCCATCTCATTAAAGCCCTTTTAACCAAAGCCACGCCCACCTTATGCAAGCCCCGCCTACTCCTCTTACAACATGCCCAGCTCATCCAAGCCCCACCCACTCGATGCAAGCCACGCCCACTCCATGCAAGCCACGCCCCCACACATTTGGCCACGCCCTTTTTTGTGCCTTTTGGTCACTCCCAGTCCATCCCAGTCCATCCCAGTTCATCCCAGTAACCCCAGATCCTCCTCCCAGTACAACCCAGTCCCTCCCAGTATAAACCAGTAACCCAAAACCCCTTCCCAGTTCATCCCAGTATAACCCAGTCCCTCCCAGTTTCATCCCAGTATAACCCAGTCCCTCCCAGTTTGATCCCAGTTTGCTCCCAGTCCATTGCAGTCCATCCCAGTATAACCCAGTCCATCCCAGTACATCCCAGTACAACCCAGTTTGTCCCAGTCCATCCCAGTCCCATTCCCAGTTTGCTCCCAGTCCATCCCAGTATAACCCAGTTTGTCCCAGTCCCATTCCCAGTTTGCTCCCAGTCCCTCCGAGTTTGTTCCCAGTCCCTCCCAGTCCCTCCCAGTCCATTCCCAGTACAAACCAGTAACCCAAAACCCCCTCCCAGTCCATTCCCAGTATAAACCAGTAACCCAAAACCCCCTCCCAGTTCATCCCAGTTTGCTCCCAGTCCCTCCCAGTATAACCCAGCCCCATTCCCAGTCCCGCCCAGTGTCCCCCAGCCCCACTCCCAGTATATCCCAGTATATCCCAGTATAACCCAGTGCCCCCCAGCCCCATTCCCAGTCCATCCCAGTTTATCCCAGTTTGCTCCCAGTCCCTCCCAGTATATCCCAGTATAACCCAGTCCCTCCCAGTGCCCCCCAGCCCCATTCCCAGTCCATCCCAGTATAACCCAGTCCCTCCCAGTCCCTCCCAGTATAACCCAGTCCGTCCCAGTCCCTCCCAGTATAACCCAGTCCGTCCCAGTCCCTCCCAGTATAACCCAGTCCGTCCCAGTCCATCCCAGTATAACCCAGTATATCCCAGTCTGGCGCTGCTCGCGGCCGTCTCGGAGCTGTTGGGGGCGGGGACGGCGCCGCTGCTGCCGCGGCTGCTCCCGGTGCTGCAGGGGGCGCTGCGCCCGCCCAGGGTGAGTGCGCACTGCTCGGACTGGTTTGGACTGGTTTATACTGGTTTATACTGGTTTATACTGGTTTATACTGGTTTGGGGTCAGGGGTTACTGGTTTGGACTGGGAATGGACTGGGAGGGGATTAAAGGGTTAAAAATGGGGAAAAAAGGGGAAAAAATGGGGGAAAAACGAGGGAAATTTGGGATATTTCTATACTGGTTTGTACTGGTTTGTACTGGTTTGTACTGGGATGGGGTTTGGGGTTACTGGTTTGTACTGGGAATGGACTGGGAGGGGGTTTGGGGTACTGGTTTGTACTGGGAATGCAGTGGGATGGACTGGGAATGAACTGGGAGGGGATTAAAGGGTTAAGAACGGGGAAAAAAGGGGAAAAAATGGGGGAAAAACGGGGGAAATTGGGGATTTTTCTATACTGGTTTGCACTGGTTTGTACTGGTTTGTACTGGGAGGGGGCTGGGGGTGCTCCAGACTGTTTTATACTGGTTCATACTGGTTTATACTGGTCCATACTGGTTTATATTGGTTTACTCTGGTCTCTGTTTCCCCCCAGCCGCCCTCGGACGCTCCTGATTGGCTGCTCGGTCTCCATGACGACCTGGAGGGGGTGGAGCCTATGGAGGATGACGCAACCACAGAGTGGGCGGAGCCTGAGGAGTGAGCGGGTGTGGCCCGGGTGGGGTGGGCGTGGCTTGGGGGGAATCAGACTATGCCCATTTATGGTCATGCCACGCCCCCTTTCCCCTCACAGGGCAGAAGTGGGCGGAGCTTTCGCTGGATTGGCCAAGGCGGCGCTGGGGGTGCTGGGGGATCTGGCGGAGAACTGCGGGTAGCTGGGATATACTGGTTTATACTGGGATATACTGGGATGGACTGGTTTATACTGGGATATACTGGTTTATACTGGGATATACTGGGATATACTGGTTTATACTGGGATATACTGGGATGTACTGGGTTATACTGGGATATACTGGTTTATACTGGGATATACTGGGATGTACTGGTTTATACTGGGATATACTGGGATGTACTGGCTTATACTGGGATATACTGGTTTATACTGGGATATACTGGGATATACTGGTTTATACTGGGATATACTGGGATGTACTGGGTTATACTGGGATATACTGGTTTATACTGGGATATACTGGTTTATACTGGGATATACTGGGATATACTGGTTTATACTGGGATATACTGGGATGTACTGGGTTATACTGGGATATACTGGTTTATACTGGGATATACTGGGATATACTGGGTTATACTGGTCCATACTGGTTTATACTGGGTTATACTGGGATATACTGGTTTATACTGGGATATACTGGGTTATACTGGTTTATACTGGTCCATACTGGTCCATACTGGTCCGTACTGGTCCATACTGGTTTTTACTGGTTTCCAGCTCCGCTTTCCTGCCCTACCTGGAGCCCTCGCTGGACGCCATCTTCGACCTGACCCAGGTGCGCCCGAACCAGTACAAACCAGTACAAACCAGTAACCCCTCAAAAACCCCTCCCAGTACAAACCAGTAACCCCCCAAAAACCCCTCCCAGTACAAACCAGTAACCCCCCAAAAACCCCTCCCAGTACAAACCAGTAACCCCCTAAAACCCCTCCCAGTACAAACCAGTAACCCCAAACCCCCTCCCAGTACAAACCAGTAACCCCAGACCCCAAACCAGTACAAACCAGTAACTCCCAGTTTCCTCCCAGTTTCCCCAGCCCCAGGTCCGAGGCGCCACCTACGAGGCCCTGGGGAGCCTCTGCTGCTGCGGGAGGGACGCCCAAACTGGTTTGTACTGGTTTGGACTGGTTTGGACTGGGAGGGGCTCTGGGGTTACTGGGTTGTACTGGGAGGGGTTTCGGGTTACTGGTTTCTACTGGGAGGGTTTTAAATGGGTCCATACTGGTCCGTACTGGTCCATACTGGTCCATACTGGTCCGTACTGGTTTCAGGCCCCTCCCCCTCCCAGCACGAGGCCTTCCGGGCCCTCCTGGGCGGGGTCAGGAAGGACCCGGAAGTGGGCGGGGCCCTGGCGGCCGTGGGCGGGGTCTGCTGGATCCTGCAGCCGCCAGGCCACGCCCACAAGGAGTGGCTGGAGCCCATTGGACGAGCGCTGTGTGACGTCATCACCGGGGAGGTAAGGAGGGGGATGGGGCTTGAATATTCATGGGTAAAATCGAAGGGGCTTAAATGAGCTGGGCGGGGCTTTAGGGGGGTTTAATTAAAGTTCTGTGGGCGTGGCGTTGCTAAAGTGGGCGGGGCTTGATTGAACAGTGGGGTGGATTGAGAAGGGGGCGTGGCTTAAATTATGTGGGCGTGGTCTAAAAGGGCCAGTACAGGGAATGTGGGCATGGCTTTGTCATGTAGGCGTGGGCTAAATTTTGGTAACATTGAAATGTGGGCGTGGCCTAAATGGGTTAATGCGGAAGTGTAGGCGTGGTTTAAATGGTATGGGCGTGGCCTAAGTGGTCTTAAACAGAAATGTGGCTTAAGCGATGTGGGCGTGGCCTAAATGGGTAATATGGAGATGTGGGTGTGGGTTTATTATGTGGGCATGGCCTAAATTGGGTTGATCTGGAAATGTGGGCACGGCATGGATAAAGTGGGCGTGGCCTAACACTGTTAAAATGGAAATGTGGGCGTGGCCTAAATGGGTTAATATGGAGATCTGGGCGTGGTCTAATAATGTGGGCGCGGTCTAAATGGTTTTGAAATTGGAATGTAGGTGTGGCTTAGATATTGTGGGCGTGACCTAAAGAGTTAAACAGTGGAGATGTGGGTGTGGCTTTTTATATGGGCGTGGCCTAAATGGGTTAATAAAGGGAAGGTGGGTGGGGCTTTAATAAATGGGGGTGGCCTAATATGGGTTGATATGGAAACATGGGCGTGGCCTAAATTGGGTTGGGATGCGTATGTGGGCGTGGCTTAAATGATATGGGTGTGGCCTAAAGGGGTTTGTAGTAGAAATGTGGGCATGGCTTAAATGATATGGGTGTGGCCTAAATGGGTTTATAGTAGAAATGTGGGCGTGGCTTTAACGATGTGGGCGTGGTTTTTAAGGGTTGGTGCTGAAATGTGGGCGTGGCCTAAATGGGTTGCTATGGAAATGTGGGCGTGGTTCAGGTAATGGAGGCGTGGCCTAAATGGGTTAATACAGAAATTTGGGTGTGGCTTAATAATGGAGACGTGGCATAAATTGGGTCTATATCAAACTGTGGGTGTGGTCTAAGTGGGTTATTATGGAAAAGGGGGCGTGACTTAATCATGTGGCTGTGGCCTGAACTGGGTTGATATGGCGGTGTGGGCGTGGTCAAAGTGGGTAATATTGAATTGTGGGTGTGGCTTAGTAATGTGGGTGTGGCCTTAACTGGCACGTGAATGTGGGCGTGGCCAAAATGTGCTAATATGGAAATGTGGGCGTGGCCCAAACGGGTTGATACCAAAATGTGGGCGTGGCTTAAATAATGTGGGTGTGGTATATTCGAGTTATAGTGGAATGTGGGCGTGGCTTAAGAAATGGGAGGGGCTTAACTGGTTGTGGGCGTGGCTTAAGGATTTCTTAATGTCATGGGCGTGGTGTTAAGGATTGTGGGCGTGGCTTAAATGGTGGGAGGGGATTAAAATGTATTGGGGTGTGGCCTAAAGGGTTTTAACCAATGGGGCGGGGACTAGAGGAGTTGTGGGCGGGGGTTTAATGGGGCAGGCGTGGCCCAATGAAGCCCCTCCCCCTTTTCAGATCGCCTGCCTGAGATCCCGGGAGGACGACGATGAGGAGGAGGTGGGGGAGGGGCTCCCAGTCCATTCCCAGTACAAACCAGTGACCCCAGAGCCCAAACCAGTACAAACCAGTATCAAAAAAAATCCCATTTTGACCCCATTGCCTCCATTTTTAACCCTTTAAAACCCTCCCAGTTTTCCCAGTTCCCTCCCTGTTCATTCCCAGTACAAACTGGTGACCCCTGACCCCAAACCAGTACAAACCAGTATAGAAAAATCCCAACCTTTCCCCATTTTTGCCCATTTTTTCCCATTTCCTCCAACTTTTAACCCTTTAACTCCCTCCCAGTGCCCACAAACTCCCTCCCAGTTCATTCCCAGTGCACACCAGTAACCCCAACCCCCAAACCAGTACAAACCAGTACAAACCAGCAACCACAAATCCCTCCCAGTACAAACCAGTAACCCCAAATCCCCTCCCAGAACAAACCAGTACAAACCAGTACAAACCAGTTTCCTCCCCCCCCTCCGACCTCCCAGCGCTCCGAGCTCTGCGAGACGGCCTCCGATTGGCTGCCGGAAGTGGGAGCGGCCATGGCCCACGAGGGCGTGGCCGGCACCGGAGGGGGCGTGGCCTTCCCGCCCCGCCTCTTCCGCCGCATCCTCCCCCCCGTATTGGCCGCCCTGGCTGACCCCGCCCACCCAAGGGCGTGGTCCTGGGCGGCCGCCGTGATTGGCCAGCTGGGCCACGCCCTGGGCCCCGAGGCCATACCCTTTTTGCCGGATTTGGGTCCCGCTTTCCGATTGGCTGTCGGGGATCGGGACGATGAAGTCAGAGCCAACCCCTTCTACGCCATTGGTCGGATCGGGGAGGCCATGGGACACTCCCACCATGAGCATCCACCAATCAGAGTGAAGCGGGAGAAAACTTGAAAAGCTTTCAAAAAATTCCACTACAATTCCTATAATTCCCAAAAATTACCCCTAAATTTAAAAAAACCCCAGAAATTTCCCCGTAAAAATTTAAAAAATTTTTTACAAAAATTGGAGAGAAATTCCCAATATTTTCAAAAAGAGCCCAAAAAAACTTCTAAAAATTCCCCAAAATTTCCACTAAAATCTTCAAAATTTTGCCTTTAACGATAAAAAAATTCCCTTCAAAAATTTCCCTTAAAAGTAAAAAAAAAAATCAAAAATTTTCACAATTCCACAAAATTTTCCCGCTCTGGCCTGCAGGAAAATCTCAAAATTTAAAAAAAAAGCCCCCAAAATTTCCCAAAATGTCTAAAATTCGCCCCAAATCCTTTAAAAAATTTTAAAATCACCTAAAATTCCCAAAATACAAAAAATTTCCCCAAAATTCCCCAAAATTCCAGATGGTTCCGGCCCCATCTCCCGAGGTCGATGGGCGGAGCCTCCGGAAGCTCCGGGTGAAGCTCGGGGGGTGGAGCCGGAAGTGGGGGGATGCTTGGGTGGAGTCACAACGTTAGGCCACGCCCCTTCCCCACAAACCACGCCCCCTTCTTAAAACCATAGCGTCCATTTACATCACTATACTGTCCCTTTAAATGACGTCACTTCCGGGTTTAGCTGCGCCCACTTTCAACATTATTTCCAAAATTTTTTCTTAGTTTAAAATATTTCCCCCCATGTTTTATAGCCCACTTCCGGTTTTGGCCCCACCCAATTCCGGCCGCCATTTTGGATCAGATTTTTTTTCCTTTCTTTGAAAAATTTGTCTCAAAAATTTCAAGATTTTCTCAGAATTTTGAATTTTCTGGAATTTTCTTCCACTTTAATCCTAATTTTCCCTCTAATTCCAATTCTGGTCCCATCTTGTTAGGCCACGCCCACTTCCGGTTCCAGTGGCCGCCATTTTGTCTTAGATGTTTTTTACTTATTTTAAATTTGTCCCAAAAAAGTCAAAATTTCTCCAAAAATTTTGCATTTTCTGGAATTTTCTTCTACTTTTAATGCCAATCTTGTCTCTAATCCGATTTCCAATCCAACACTGAAAACATTTAAATTATCTTTGGTCACTTCCTGCTTAAGCCCCGCCCAAATCGGGTTCCTTTGGCCGCCATTTTGTCCAGAAATTTTTCAAATTTTCTGAAGGTTTTCAACAAAAATTGCTCAAATTCTCCTAAAATTATCACAACTTTGGTGATTTTCCAGAATTTTCCTCCACTTTTCAACCCAATCCAGCCTCTAATGTAAATTTCTTTTAAATCCTCACAATTTCAAAATTATTTTTAATTGCTTCCCGGTTAGGCCCCGCCCACTTCCAGTTTCTGTGGCAGCTTCCGGCCGCCATTTTGTACCCGAATTTTTTCACATTTTCTTCAAAATTTAATCAAAAATCGAACAAAAAATCCCAAATTTTCTGCGGTTTTCTGGAATTTCCCACAATTCTCGCTCCCAATTCCACTTCCTGCTTGAATTTGATATTTTTTGAGTGATTTTCAGGCACTTCCGGGTTTGGCCACGCCCATTCCTGGGTTAGGCCACGCCCCCACCTCGGCTCCTCCTCCAGCGGCTCCAGGGAAATGCCTGAGGGGGGGAGGGGAAAACTCAGCGACAAAAATTCACAAAATTTCAATAAAAATCCCCAAATTTTAACCCAAATTCCCAAATTTTTCCCTAAAATTTTCCAATTTCCTCAAATAATTCCAAAATCTCCCAAATTTTCCCAAACATTACCTCAAAAATTCCAACTTTTTGCTCAAATTCCCACAAATCTCCAATTTTTTCTAAAAAATTTCCCCAAAATTCCAAATGTTTTCAATAAAACTGGACTTTTTTTAAAAAAGTCATAAATTTTTCCAAAATTTTCTACATTTTCTTAAAAATTCCCAAAAAAATTTCACACAAAATAAAAATTAAAAATTTCAGATTACCAAAATATCCCCAAAATTGTTCTAAAAATCGCAAAAAATGTTAAAATAAATTTTTAAAACACATCAAAAATAGAAAAAATAGTTAAAATTTTTTTCCAGTATTTCCCAATTTTCAAAAAATGCTCAAAATTTTACCACAAAAATTTAAGCAAACCAAAGAACCAAAATTTTTCCCAACTTTTCTCAAAAATTTCAAGAACAATCTCCAAAAATTTCAAATTTTCCTCCTAAAAATTCCTAAATTTTTTCAAAAATTCCCAATATTTTTAATCCCCAAATATTCTTTAAAATCCCAAAAAAATTCCTGAAAATTCCCCAAATTCACCCCAAAATTTCCACATTTTCCATAAATTTTCCCAAATTTTCCCAAAAATCCCTTAAATTTCCCATTTCCGTTTCAAATTTTCAAAAATGTTACAATAATTTCCCAAATTTTATAAATATTACCGAAAAAAATCACATTTTTTCCTAAAATTACCTAAAAATTTCCAAAAAAATTTAGATATTCCTCAAAAATCCCCAAATTTTGCCCAAAATTTTCAATTTTTCCCTAAAATTTTAAAGTTTTTTTCCAAAATTTCCTCACCGGAGCCGGGGGGGGGGGGATGCAGACTCGGGTCCAGCACCTCCCGCAGGACCTGGGGGAGAAATTTGGGGCAAAATCCCAAAAATTTGGGGAAAATTGAGAATTTTGGGGAGTTTAAGGGTTAAAATTGGGATTTTGGGGCAAAATTTTGGATTTTTGTGGGGTAAAAATTCAGAGTTTTGAGGGAAAAGTGAAGAAAATTTGGAATAGGAAAATTTGGAATTTTAAGGGATAAATTTAGGAATTTAAAGGGTTAAAATTAAATTAATATTTAAAAAAAAATTTTCCCGATTTTTGTCCAAAATTTCCCCATTTCTCCCCCAATTTCTCCCCAAAATTTCCTCCCTAAAAATCCCCAATTTTATTCCCCCTAAATTTCCCCATTTCCTCCCCAAATTTTTCCATTTCCCCCAAAAATTTTCCCACAATTTTTCCATTTTCCCAATTGTCCCCCAAAATTCCAAACAATTCCCAAAATTTTCCCAAAAATCCCCAAATTTTCCCCTATTTTTTGCCGAAAATTCCCCCAATTTTCCCAAATTCTCCAAATTTTCCCCAATTTCCCCCAAATTTCCCCATTTTCTCCCCCAATTTTCCCTCAAATTTTTCTTTTTCCCTCCAAAAGTTTTCCATTTTCCCAATTGTCCCCCGAAATTCCAAAAAATTCCCAAAATCTCCCCAAAAGTCTCCATTTTTCCCCAATTTTTTGCCCAAAACTCACCAAATTTTCCCCAATTTTTTTGCCCAAAATTCCCCCAAATTTCATCCAAATTTCCCGCAATTTTTCCCATTTTCTTCCCAAATTTCCCCCCAATTTCCCAGTTTTCCTCCATTCCCCCCGAATTGCCCCAAAATTTACCCCGAATTTCCCCAAATTTCACAATTTTCCCAATTTTTTTCAAATTTCCCCAACTTTCCTCTTTTCTTCCCAAAATTCCCCCAAATTTCTCCCAATTTTTCTCCAAAATTCCTGGGTCCAATTTTCCCCAAAATCCCCAATTTTCTCCCCAATTTCACCCCAAATTTCCCCCGATTTTTCCCCAGAATTTCCCCATTTCTCTCCCAATTTCTCCCAAAAATTTCCTCCCCAAAAATCCCCAATTTTATCCCCCCCAAATTTCCCCAAATTTCCCCAAATTTCTCCCCAAAATTTTTTTATTTTCCCCCAAAATTTTTCCATTTTCCTAATTGTCCAGCAAAATTCCAAACAATTCCCAAAATTTCCCCAAAAATCTCCAAATTTTCCCCAATTTTTCCCAAAATTCCCCCAATTTCCCAAAATTCTCCCAATTTTTTCCCAAATTCTCCCAAAATTTCCCAAATTTTCCCAAATTTCCCCCAAATTCCCAATTTTTCCTCAATTTTCATCCAAAATTTTCCAAATTTTTCCCCATTTTTCCCAATTTCCCCGGTTTTTGCCCCATTCCAGCTCCCTGATCCGAATTTCACCCCAAAATTTACCCCAAAATGTCCCAAAAAGTCCCAAATTCACCCCAAAATCCAACCCAAAAATGGCCCAACTTTACCCCAAAATCCACCCTAAAAATCCCAAAATTCACCCCAAAAATTCACCCCCAAATTCATCCCAAAATATCCCCAAAAAATCCCAAAATTATTCACAAAATTCGCCCCAAAATCCCAAACTCACCCCAAAAACCCCAAAATTCACCCCAAAATTTACCTCAAAAAATCCCAAATTTACCCCAGAATATCCAAAATTCGCCCCAAAGTTTACCCCCAAAATTCACCCCAAAAATCCCAAATTCACCCCAAAATTTTCTGTAAAATTCCCCCCAAAATATCTCAAATTTACCTCAGAATCCAACCCAAAAAATCCCAAAATTTGCCCCCAAAATTCACCCCAAAATCCCCAAAACTTACCCCAAAATTTACCCCAAAATTCACCCCCAAAACCCCCCCAAATTACCCCAAAATGTCTCAAATTCACCCCAAAATTACCCCAAAAATTCCAAAATTCACCCCAGAATTCACCCCAAAATTCACCCCCAAATCCCCAAATTTACAGCAAAATTCACCCCAAAATATCTGAAAATTAAACCCCAAAATTTACCCCAAAATATCCCAAATTTACCCTGAAGTTCACCCCAAAATTACCCCCAAAAAAATCTGAATTTCACCCTAAAATTCACCCCAAAATTATCTCCAAAATATCCCAAATTCACCCCAAAATTCACTCCAAAATCACCCCCAAAATGCCCTAAAATATCCCAAATTCACCCCAAAATTTACCCCAAAATATCCCAAATTTACCCCCAAAAACCCCAAATTCACCCCAAAATATCCCAACTTTACCCTGAACTTCACCCCAAAAAAATCCGAATTTCACCCCAAAATTCACCCCAAAATTATCTCCAAAAATCCCAAATTCACCCCAAAATTCACCCCAAAAAATCCCAAAATTCGCCCCCAAAATTAGCCCAGAAAACCAAAAATTCACCCCAAATTGCCCCCAAAATCCCCAAATTTACACCAAAACTTACCCCCAAATATCTGAAAATTAAACCCCAAAATTCACCCCAAAATGTCCCAAATTCACCCCAAAATTCACCCCAAAACCCCCAAATTTGCCCCAAAATTTACCTCCAAAAAACCCCAATTTCACCCGAAATTTGACCTTAAAAGGACGAAATTTCCCTCAAAATTCCCCCCAAATTCAGCTCCTGGCGCTGCCCCCGATATGAGCGACCCAAAAACCCCAAAATTCACCCCAAAAAATATCCCAAATTCACCCCAAATTCACCCCAAAATTCACTCAAAATTCACCCAAAACTCACCCGAAATTCACCCAAAACTCACCCAAAATTCACTTAAAATTCACCCAAAATTCCCCCCAAAATTCACTCAAAATTCACTCAAAAGTCACCCAAAACTCACCCAAAATTCACTTAAAATTCACTTTAAATTCACCCAAAATATCTCAAAAATGTCTCCGATTTTCCCCAAAATTGACCCTAAAATGCCCCAAAATGGTCCCAAATTGACCCCAAAATTGTCCACAAAATGTCCCCAAAATGTCCCCAAATTTTCTCCCCTATCCGACCCCAAAAGTCCCAAAATTTCCCCAGAATTGTCCCCAAATTGTCCCCGAAATGTCCCAAAATTGCCCCTAAAATTTCCCCAGTTTGTCCCCAAATTTTGCCCCAACTTTGCCCCAATTTCCCCCAGAATTGTCCCCAAAATGTCCCAATTTTCCCCTAAATTTTACCCCAAAATTGACCCCAAATGTCCCCAAGTGTCCCCAAAATGTCCCCAAGTGTCCCAAATTTGCCCCAAAAATGCCCCAAATTGACCCCAACAGTCCCAGAATTGGCCCCAAATGTTCCCCAAAATGCCCCAAATTTGTCCGCACAATTGATCCCAAAATGTCCCAAAATTGTCCCCAAATGTCCCCGAATATTCTGAAAGTTGACCCCAAACTGTCCCCAAATTTTCCCCCAAATAACCAAGAATTGTCCCCAAAATTGTCCCCAAATCTGCCAAAAATTCAACTCCAAAATTGTCCCCAAAATGTCCCCAAATATCCTGAAAATGTCCCCAAATTGTCCCCAAATTGTCCCTAAAACGTCCCCAAATTGTCCCCAAAGGGCCCCAAAATTTCCTCGTTTTGTTCCCGGAATTGTTCCTGAAATGTCCCAAAAATGTCCCCAAAACTCGGACCCCAAAATTGTCCCCAAATGTCCCCAAACCCCCAAATTTCCCCCGAGTTTTACACCAAAGGGTCCCAAAATTGTCCCCAAATGTCCCCGGATTGTCCCCAAATCCCCCAAATTTCCCCAAAATTGTCCCCAAATTTTCCTCAAAATTCCCCAAAATTGACCCCAAATGTCCCTGAAATGTCCCCAAATGTCCCCAAGTCCCTCAGCTTTTACCCCCAAACGTCCCAAAGTTTGCTCCCATGTCCCCACAATTGTCCTGAATGTGACCCCAAAATGGCCCCAAAGCCCACAAAGCGTCCCCAATGTCCCCAAATGTCCCCAATGGCCCCAATGTCCCCCCAATGGCCCCAAATGTCCCCAATGGCCCCAATGTCCCCAATGTCCCCAATGTCCCCAAATGTCCCCAATGTCCCCAATGTCCCCAATGTCCCCAAATGTCCCCAATGGCCCCAATGTCCCCAATGTCCCCAAATGTCCCCAATGGCCCCAATGTCCCCAATGGCCCCAAATGTCCCCAATGGCCCCAAATGTCTCCAAATGTCCCCAATGGCCCCAATGTCCCCAATGGCCCCAAATGTCCCCAATGTCCCCAATGTCCCCAAATGTCCCCAATGGCCCCAAATGTCCCCAAATGTCCCCAATGTCCCCAATGTCCCCAATGTCCCCAAATGTCCCCAATGGCCCCAAATGTCCCCGAATGTCCCCGAATGGCTCCAAATGGCCCCAAAGCCCACACGGTGTCCCCAATGTCCCCAATGTCCCCAAATGTCCCCAAATGTCCCCAGTGTCCCCAGGGTGTCACCCCCAGGTGTCCCAGTGTCCCCAATGCCAGCTGGGGGCACTGCGGGCACTGGGGACCTTGGCACGCTCGGTGCCGCTGCTTTGTCCCTTTTTTGTCCCTTTGGTGCCAACTTTGTCACTTTGGTGCCACCTGGCACCCCCGGCGCCACTTTGGTGCCATTTAGTGCCACTTTTTGTCACTTTGGTGCCGCTGTGGTGCCACTTTGGTGCCATTTAGTGCCACCTGGTGCCGCTTGATGCCACTTAGTGCCATTCCAGTGTCATTTAGTGCCACTTTGGTGCCACTTGATGTCCCTTTAGTGCCACCTGGTGCCATTTAGTGCCACTTGGTGTCACTTTGGTGCCACTCAGTGCCACTCTAGTGCCATGTAGGGACACCTGGTGCCACTTTGGTGCCATTTGGTGCCATTTTTGTCACTTTAGTGCCACTTTGGTCCCACCTGGCACCCCCTGGCACCACCTGGTGCCATTTGGTGTCACTTTGGTGCCACTTTGGTGCCATTTCTGTCACTTTGGTGCCATTCAGTGCCACTTGGTGCCACTTTTTGTCACTTTAGTGCCACTCTAATGCCATTTAATGCCGCCTGGCACCACCTGGTGCCACTTTGGTGCCACTTGATGTCCCTTTAGTGCCACTCTGGTGCCATTTGGTGCCACTCGGTGCCACTCTGGTGCCACGTAGGGACACCTGGCACCCCTGGCACCCCCTGGCTCCCCTTTGGTGCCACTTTGGTGCCACTCTTTGCCTATTTAATGCCAATTAGCGCCACTCTGGTGCCACTCGGTGCCATTTTTGTCACTTTTATGCCACTCTGGTGCCATTCAGTGCCACCTGGTGCCGCTTTGGTGCCACCTGGGTGACATTTGGTGCCATTTGATGTCACTTCAGTGCCCCGTGGTGCCACTCTGATGCCACTCGGTGCCATTTGGTGCCACTTTATGCCACTCTGATGCCGGCTGGTGCCACTTTGGTGCCACTTAGGTGATACCTGGCACCCCTCAGTGCCACTCTGGTGCCATCTGGTGCCACCTGGTGCCACTTGATGTCCCTTTGGTGCCACCTTAGTGCCACCTGGTGCCACCTGGTGCCACTTTGGTGCTACTTTGGTGCTACCTGGCACCCCTTGGTAACCCTTTGGTGCCATTTGATGCCACTCTAGTGCCACTCTAATGCCCTTTAGTGCCACCTGGTGCCATTTGGTGCCATTTTTGTCACTCTGGTGCCATTTGATGCCGCCCGATGTCCCTTTAGTGCCACTTTGTGCCACTCAGTGCCGCCTGGTGCCACCTGGCTGCCATCTGGTGTCCCTTTGATGCCCCTGGTGCCACTTCGGTTCCACTTCAATGCCACTTTTTGTCACTTTGGTGCCACTCAGTGCCACTCTGGTGCCATTTGGTGCCACCCGGTGCCACTTGACGCCCGTTCAGTGCCACTTTTGGCCACTTCGGTGCCACTTTGGTGCCATTCGGTGCCATTTCAGCCCCGTTTGGTGCCCCTCCCCCAGATGGGCGTGGCCCTGGCGAGGCCCCGCCCCCCGCGGCTCCAGAGCACAGGCGCGGGGACGGGGATGGACTGGGACAAACTGGGATGAACTGGGACAAACTGGGATGGACTGGGATGAACTGGGATGAACTGGGATGAACTGGGACAAACTGGGATGAACTGGGATGAACTGGGATGGACTGGGACAAACTGGGATGGACTGGGACAAACTGGGATGAACTGGGATGAACTGGGATGAACTGGGATGGACTGGGATGGACTGGGATGGACTGGGACAAACTGGGAGGGACTGGGAGGGACTGGGACAAACTGGGAGGGACTGGGATGAACTGGGATGAACTGGGACAAACTGGGATGGACTGGGATGGACTGGGACGGACTGGGAAGAACTGGGACAAACTGGGATGAACTGGGACAAACTGGGATGGACTGGGACAAACTGGGATGGACTGGGACAAACTGGGATGAACTGGGACAAACTGGGATGAACTGGGATGGACTGGGATGAACTGGGATGAACTGGGATGAACTGGGATGGACTGGGACAAACTGGGAGGGACTGGGAGGGACTGGGACAAACTGGGATGAACTGGGACAAACTGGGAGGGACTGGGACAAACTGGGAGGGACTGGGACAAACTGGGACAAACTGGGACAAACTGGGAGGGACTGGGAGGGACTGGGACAAACTGGGACGAACTGGGATGAACTGGGATGAACTGGGGGAAAAAATCCGGGTATTTAAGGGTTAAAAAATGGGGATTGAAGGGTTAATAATGGAGATTGAAGGGTTACAAATCGGGGGTTTAGAGGGGAAAAGGGACTGGGTTGTACTGGGAGGGACTGGGGAAAACTGGGAGGGACCAAAGGGAAAAAATCCGGGGATTTTGGGGAAAAAAATGGGGATTGAAGGGGTGAAAATAGGACTGGGTTATACTGGGATGAACTGGGAGGGACTGGGAGGGACTGGGGGGAAAACATCCGGGGATTTAAGGGTTAAAAATGGGGATTTCAGAGGGGAAAATGGGACTGGGTTATACTGGGAGGGACTGGGAGGGACTAAAGGGAAAAAATCCGGGGATTTTAGGGTTAAAAATGGGGATTTTACGGGGGAAAAAATGGGGATTTTCGGGTTAAAAATGGGGATTTTAGAGGGGAAAATGGGACTGGGTTATACTGGGAGGGACTGGGAGGGACTGGGCGGGAAAATCCGGGGATTTTGGGGTTAAAAATGGGGATTTTGGGGTTAAAAATGGGGATTTTAGAGGGGAAAATGGGACTGGGCAGGGCTGGGAGTGTCCCCAAATTTTCTGATTTTTCCCCCATTTTGTGTCCCCAGAGCTGCGGCCGTTCCAGCCTCCCAAAAATCCCAAATTTTTCTCAAATTTCCCCAAATTTTCCCATTTTTTAAACCAAATTTTCCCATTTTTTCCCTCATTTTGTGTCCCCAAAGTTGCAGCCGCCTCTCAGGAATCCCAAATTTTCCCATTTTTGACCAAATTTTCCGTTTTTTCCCCCATTTTCCACCAAATTTTCTGATTTTTCCCCCATTTCGTGTCCCCAGAGCTGCGGCCGTTCCAGCCTCCCAAAAACCCCAAATTTCCCCAAATTTTCCCATTCTTAACCAAATTTTGGGGTGAAAAACTCCAAATTTGCCATTTTTTCCCCCATTTTGTGTCCCCAGAGCTGCGGCCGTTCCAGACTCTCAAGAATCCCAAATTTCCCCAAATTTCCCCAAATTTTCCCATTTTTACCCAAATTTTCTGATTTTTCCCCCATTTTGTGTCCCCAGAGCTGTGGCCGTTCCAGCCTCCCAAAAAACCCAAATTTCCCCAAATTTTCCCATTCTTAACCAAATTTTGGTGTGAAAAACTCCAAATTTTCCCATTTTTCACCAAATTTCCCGTTTTTCCCCCCTTTTAAACCAAATTTTCTGATTTTTGTCCCCATTTTCTGTCCCAGGAGCTGCGGCCATTCCAGTCTCTCAAAAATCCCAAATTTCCACAAATTTTCCCATTTTTAACCAAATTTTGGGGTGAAAAACACCAAATTTTCCCATTTTTGTCCCCATTTTGTCTCCCCAGAGCTGAGGCTGTTCCAGCCTCCCAAAAATCCCAAATTTTCCCCAAATTTCCCCAAATTTTCCCATTTTTAACCAAATTTTGATGTGAAAAACTCCAAATTTTCTGGGATTTTTCCCCATTTTGTGTCCCCAGAGCTGTGGCTGTTCCAGGCTCTCAAAAATCCCAAATTTTTCCAAATTTCCCCAAATTTCCCCATTTTTAGCCAAATTTCCCCATTTTTAACCAAATTTTCCCATTTTGGACCAAATTTCCCGCTTTCCCCCCCATTTTTAACCAAATTTTCCCATTTTAGTCCCCGTTTTGTGTCCCCGGAGCTGCGTGGAAATTGGGAAAAATGGGGAAAGAATTGAAAAAAATGGAAAAAAGGGGGGAAAATCGGCAAAAAAATGGAAAAAATGGGAAAAACAAAGGGAAAAGCAGGGGGAGGTTCTGGCTCAGAGCGTGGTCAATGGGGAGAGAAATTGGGGGAAAATGGGGAAATTGGGAAAAATGAAGAAAATTTAAAAATTGGGGCAAAAAATCGGTAAAAAACCAAAAAATGGGGGGGAAAAAAAGGAAAAATGGGGTAAAACAAAGGGAAAATGGGGAAAAAATAGGAAAAAAACAGGGGAAAATGGGGGGAAAATGTGAGGAAAAAAAATGTGGGAAATATGTGGGAAAAAATAGGAAAAAAACAGGGGAAAATGGGGAAAAACACCAGGGAAAAAAGGGGGGGAAATGGGAGGAAAAAACAGGAAAAAATGTGGGGAAAATGGGGAAAAAATAGGAAAAAACCAGGGAAACGTGGAGGGAAAATGGGAGGAATAAACAGGAAAAAATGTGGGGAAAATGGGGGAAAAATAGGAAAAAATGTGGGAAAAATGGGGGAAAATGACGAAAAAATAGGAAAAAAAAAACCCAGGGAAAAGTGGGGAAAAAGTAGGAAAAAACCGGGGGAAAATGGGGAAAAATGTGGAGGAAAATGGGGAAGAAATAGGAAAATAAACAGGGAAAAAAAAGGAAAAATATGGGGAAAATGTGAGGAAAAAATGTGGGAAAAACATAGGAAAAATGTGGGGAATATGTGGAAAAAATAGGAAAAAAAACAGGGAAAAATGTGGGGAAAATGGGGAAAAAATAGGAAAAAACCAGGGAAAATGGGGAAAAATAGGAAAGAAAACAGGAAAAAGATGTGGGAAAAAATAGGAAAAAAATGTGGGGAAAATGGGGGGGAAATGGGAGGAAAAAAACCAGGGAAAAATGGGGGGGAAATGGGGGAAAAAAAGGAAAAAAAAAAGGAAAAATGTGGGGGAAAAGTGAGGAAAAAATGTGGGAAAAATGGGGAAAAATAGGAAAAAAAACAGGGAAAAATGGGGGGAAAATAGGAAAGAAAACAGGAAAAAGATGTGGGGAAAATTGGGAAAAAATAGGAAAAAATGTGGGGAAAATGGGGGGAAAATGGGAGGAAAACCAGGAAAAAATGTGGGAAAAATGGGGTGGAAATGGGGAAAAATAGGAAAAAATGTGGGAAAAATGGGAGGAAAAAACAGGAAAATAATGTGGGGAAAATGGGAGGAAAAAACAGGGGAAAATGGGGGAAAAATGGGGAAGAAATAGGAAAAATCAGGGAAAAATGGGGAAAAATAGGAAAAAATGTGGGGAAAATGGGGGGAAAATGGGAGGAAAAAACAGGAAAAATGTGGAAAAAATGGGGAAGAAATAGGAAAAAAAACAGGGAAAAATGGGGGAAAATAATAAAAACTGTGGGAAAAATGGGGAAAAAATAGGAAAAAGAGAGGGAAAAATGTGGAAAAATGGGAGGAAAAAACAGGAAAAAATGTGGGAAAAATGGGGAAAAAAGAGGAAAACCCAGGGAAAAATGGGGGGAAAATGGAGGGAAATTGGAAAAAATGGTGAAAAAATGAAAGAACTGCAGAGAAATTGGGAAATTGGGGGGAAACAGGGAAAAAAGGGGGAAACCAGGGAAAATCAGGGGGGAAATGGAAAAATTGGGGAAATGGGAAGAAATAGGGGGAAATGAGAGAAAAAAAAATTAGGGGAAAAAATGGGGGGAAAAGGGAGGGGAAAAGAGGGAAAAAATAGGAAAAAATTGTGAAAATGGAAAAATAGTGAAAAAATGGGGAAAACTGGGTGGAAAGTGGTGAAAATGTTGGGGGGAAATGGTGAAAAATGGGTTAGAAATGGTGAAAATTTGGTTTAAAATGGTGAAAATTGGGGTGGGAAATGGTGAAAATTTGGTTTAAAAGGGTGAAAAATGGGTGGGAAATGGTGAAAAATGGGTGGGAAATGGTGAAAAATGGGTGGGAAATGGTGAAAAATGGGTGGGAAATGGTGAAAATGGGTTAAAATGGTGAAAAATGGGTTAAAAATGACGAAAATGGGTTAAAAATGGTGAAAATTGGTTAAAATTGTGAAAATTGGGTTAAAATGGTGAAAAATGGGTTAAAATGGTGAAAACATTGGGGGGGAAATGGTGAAAACATTGGGGGGGAAATGGTGAAAAATGGGGTGGGAAATGGTTAAAATGGTGAAAATGGGTTAAAAATGGTGAAAAATTGGTGAAAATGGTGAAAATTGGGGTGGGAAATGGTGAAAATTGGGGTGGGAAATGGTGAAAATGGGTTTAAAATGGTGAAAAATTGGTTAAAATGGTGAAAATGGGTTAAAAATGGTGGAAAATGGGGTAAAAATGGTGGAAAATGGGTGGGAAATGACGAAAATGTGTGGAAAATGGTGAAAAATGGGGTAAAAATAGTGAAAAATGGGGGAAAATGGTGAAAACTGGGGTAAAAATGGTGAAAATTTGGTTAAAAATGGGGAAAATTGGGTTAAAAATGGTGACAATGGGTGAGGGACATCAAGATGGAGCCCGAGGACACCGAGGGTGACAATGCCAGCCCAGGAACGGCCTTGGGGACACCGAGGGTGACAATGCCAGCCCAGGAACGGCCTTGGGGACACCAGGATGGGCTGAGGGACACCAAAGTGGCCTCGGGGAGAACGATGGCCCCAAGGTCTCCTCAGATGTCCCCAAGGTCCCCAAGGTCTCCAATGTCCCCAAGGTCCCCAAGGTCCTCAGATGTCCCCAAGGTCCCATCACCCCAACATCTCCAATGTCCCCCAGGTTTTCCAATGTCCCCAAGGTCCCCATCACACCAACATCTCCAGTGTCCCCAGTGTCCCATCACCCCAACATCTCCAATGTCCAAACATCTCCAGTGTCCCCAAGGTTTTCCAATGTCCCCAAGGTCCCCATCACCCCAACATCTCCAATGTCCCCAAGGTCTCCAATGTCCTCAGTATCCCCAAGGTCCCATCACCCCAACATCTCCAGTGTCCCCAACGTTCTCCAATGTCCCCAAGGTCCCCAAGGCCCCATCACCCCAGTGCACCTGATGTCCCCAGTGCCCCCGATGTCCCCAAGGTCCCAAAGGTCTCCAACATCTCCGATGTCCCCAAGGTCCCCAAGGTCCCCATTGCCCCAACATCTCCAATGTCCCCAGTGTTTTCCAATGTCTCCAATGTCCCATCACCCCAACATCTCCAGTGTGCCCAAGGTCCCCATCATCCCAATGTCCCCAAGGTCTCCAATGTCCCCATCACCCCAACATCTCCAATGTCCCCAAGTTCCCAAAGGTCCCCAACATCTCCAATGTGCCCAACAACCTCCATATTCCCAAAGTCCCCAACGTCCTCAAGATTCCCAAGGTCTCCAACATCTCCAACATCTCCAATGTCCCCAGTGTCCCCAAGCTCCCCAAGGTCCCCAAGATCCCCATCACCCCAACATCTCCAACATCTCCAAGGTCTCCAAGGTCTCCAAGGTCTCCTCACTCGTGTCCCCTCTCCCCCAGGCTCGTCCCTGGTGTCCTGCCACCCCGTCCTGGTGGGTGACGCGCTGCTCCTGGTGGTGGCCCAGCTGCCCCGGGTGTTCCAGTGGGGGGCCGGTGGCTTCGCGCCACACGCGGACATCCTGCACAGGGACATCCCGCACAGGGACATCCCGCACTGGGACATCCCGCACGTGGACATCCCGCACAGGGACATCCCGCACTGGGACATCCCGCACGGGGACATCCCGCACGCGGACATCCCGCACGGGGACATCCCGCACGGGGACATCCCGCACGGGGACATCCCGCACAGGGACATCCCGCACGGGGACATCCCGCACAGGGACATCCCGCACAGGGACATCCCGCACAGGGACATGTGGTTATGGGGATCCATCAGGGTTATGGGGTCATGTGGTTATGGGGGTCCATCAAGATCATGGGAGTAACCAGGGTCATGGTGTTATGGGGGTCCATCAGGGCCATGTGGTTATGGGGTTATGGAGGTCCATCAAGGCTATGGGGTTATGGGGGTCCATCAGGGTCATGAGGGTCCATCAAGGTCATGGTGGGTCAGCAGGATCATGGGGTTATGGAGTTCCATCAGGGTCATGGGGTTATGGGGATCCATCAAGGTTATGTGGTTATGGGGGTCAATCAGGGTCATGGGGGTCCATCAAGGTCCTCGGGGTCCATCAAGGTCATGGGGTTATGGAGGTCCATCAAGGCCATGTGGTTATGGAGGTCCATCAGGGTGATGTGGTTATGGAGGTCCATCAAGGTCATGGGGTTATGGAGGTCCATCAAGGCCATGTGGTTATGGAGGTCCATCAGGGTGATGTGGTTATGGAGGTCCATCAAGGTTATGGGGTTATGGAGGTCCATCAAGGTTATGGGGTTCCATCAGGGTTATGGGATCATGGGGGTACATGGAGGTCATGGGGTTATGCAGTTCCATCAAGGTCATGGGGTCATGGAGTTCCATTAAGATCATGTGGTCAAGGGGGGTCACCAGGGCCATGCGGGGCCACCATGGTCATGATGGTCACCACATGGCTACGGGGGCCAACTGGGGTCACGTGAGCCACCTCTGACCCCCTGACCCCATGAGCAGGTAGGTGATGGTGCTGGGAGGGCTCCAACCCCACCCAACCCAAACACCCCATGGTCCCACCACCCATCTCATAGGCCCACTGCTGACCCCATGGTCCCACCACCACCCCATGGTCCCACCACCCATCCCATGGTCCCATCACTGAGCACAAAACCCACCCAACCCAACTCAACCCAACCCAACCCAACCCAACCAACCCAACCCAACTCAACCCAACCCAACCCAATCAACCATGGTCCCACCACCCATCCCATGACCCATCATCCATCCCATGGTCCCACCACCACCCCATGACCCACCAGCACCCCATGGTCCCACCACCACCCCATGACCCATCATCCATCCCATGGTCCCACCACCCATCCCATGGTCCCACCACTGATCCCATGGTCCCACCACTGATCCCATGGTCCCACCACCATCTCATGACCACCCTGGTGCCCAGGTGATGTTCTGGGAGGGCTCCAAACCCACCCCATGGTCCCACAACCCACCCCATGGTCCCACCACCCACCCCATGACCCATCACCCACCCCATGGTCCCACCACCATCTCGTGGTCCCACCTCATGCCCAGGTGATGCGCTGCGAGGGCTCCATGGCCACCACCAGCTTCAGGGGCACCACACAGATCTACGCCCACGTCACCGAGGACATCGGCACCTAGGGGCCTGTGGTGGTGGCATCTGGAGGGACGTGGGGGTGGTGGCCACCACAGTGTTGTGGAGATGGGGACATCAGGGGACACCTGGAAACACATGGTGGCATCTGGAAGGATGTGGGGATGGTGGCCACCATGATCTCGTGGAGATGGGGACACGAGGGGACACGTGGTGGTGGCTGGTGGGACATGGGGATGGTGGCCACCATGATCTTGTGGAGATGGGAACATCAGGAGACACCTGGGGACATCTGGAGGGACGTGGGCATGGTGGCCACCATGTCACCATGGAGATGGGGACATCAGGGGACATCAGGGGACACATGGTGGCATCTGGAGGGACGTGGGGACGGTGGCCACCATGTTGTTGTGGAGATGGGGACATTCTGGGGACACCGTGGGGACACCTTGGGGACGTTGCTGCCGCCACTGCGGCCTCGTACGGCTGCAGGGACCGGGGGACATCCCCTGGGCTCGGTCACCCGAGGACGCGGGGACATCGGGGAGCGGACACAGCCGGACCTGGGGCCACCCTCACCCCCCGTCCCCACGGCCACCACTGACCCGGTGTCCCCAAGGCCACCAATGACCCGATGTCCCCAAGGCCACCCTCACCCCCTGTCCCCACGGCCACCGGTGACTCAGTGTCCCCAGAGCCACTGTCACCTTGATGCCCCCTCCTGGTGCCACCATGGCCACAATGTCCCCAAGGCCACCATTCACTCAGTGTCCCTTCCTGGTGCCACCATCGTCCTGATGTCCCCAAGGCCACCATCACTGACCCAATGTCCCCACAGTCGCTGTCACCCCGATGTCACTCTTGGCTTTGTGTCCCCTCCTGGTGCCACCAATGACCCGATGTCCCCAAGGCCACCATTGTCACCTCAGTGTCACCGCTGCCCTCGTGTCCTCTTCAGGTGCCACCATCGCCTCAGTGTCCCCAAGGCCACCATCACCCGATGTCCCCAAGGCCATGATGGCCCCGATGTCCCCTCCCGGTGCCACCGCTGTCCCCGTGTGCCCTCCCCCAGTGACCAAAATCCCATTTTTTCATCCATTTTTATTCATTGCCTTTGCTGGGGACATTTGGGGACATTTGGGGACATTTTGGGGACATTTGGGGCCATTTGGGGACTTTTGGGGACATTTTGGGGCCATTCTGGGGCCATTTGGGGACATTTGGGGACATTTTGGGGCCATTCTGGGGCCATTTTGGGGACATTTGGGGTCATTTGGGGACATTTTGGGGCCATTTGGGGACATCTCAGGCTCCTGTGGAGAGAGGGGCGGCTCAGGGGTGGCACTGTCCCCTCAGTGTCCCCTCAGTGTCCCCTTGGTGTCCCCAAAGTGTTCCCAATGTTTCCAATTACCCCAAAAGTCCCCAAATCCTCCCCAGTGTCCCCAAATGTCCCCAATCCCTTCAGTGTCCCCAAATGTCCCCAAAATGTCCCAAAGTGTCCCCAATCCCCCAAATGTCCCAAATGTCCCCAATCCCTTCAGTGTCCCCAAATGTCCCCAAATGTCCTCAAACCCCTTTTATGTCCCCAAGCCCCTCAATGTCCCCAAATGTCCCCAATGTCCCCAACCCCCAAATAACCCCAATTGTCCCCAAAGTGCCCCAAAAGTGTCCCCAATGTCCCCAAGTATCCTCAATCCCAAATCCTCCCAATGTCCCCAAAGTGTCCCCAAATCCCCCCTGATGTCTCCAAATGTCCCCAACCCCCAATGCTCTCCAAATGTCCCCAAATGTCCCCAAAATGTCCCAAAGTGTCCCCAAATGTCCCAAAGTGTCCCCAAAGTTTCCAACGACCCCAATGTCCCCAAATCCCCTCCAGTGTCCCCAACCCCAAATGTCCCCAAATGTCCCCAACTCCTTCAATGTCCCCAAGCCCCCAAGGTCCCTGATGTCCCCAAATGTCCCCAGAGGGTCCCCAAAGGTCCCCAATGTCACCAAATCCCTCAAATTCCCCCAAATGTCCCCAGACATCCCCAGATGTCCCCAAATGTCCCCAATGTCCCCAAATCTCCCCAGATGTCCCCAAATGTCCCCAATGTCCCCAATGTCCCCAGGTCCCACCTGGCCTTGTTGCGGCACTTGCACTGCCCACCTGAGGGGACACAGAGGGGACACAGGGGACAATGACACAGGGGACAGGGACACAGGGGACAATGACACAGGGGACAGGGGACAGGGACACAGGGGACAGGGGACAGTGACACAGGGGACACAGGGGACAATGACAGTGACACAGATGACAATGACAAGGACAATGACACACAGGTGACCCAAGTGACACAGGGGACAGTGACACAGGGGACACAGGGAGGTGACAGAGACAGGTGACACAGGGGACACTGGGGACACACAGGTGACACAGGGAGGTGGCACAGAGGGGACACAGGTGAAAATGATACAGGGAGGTGACACAGGTGACACACAGGTGTCACTGAAGAGCACGGCGATCCCCCGCACACTCAGCACACACAGATGACAATGACACAGGTGACAGTGACACACAGGTGACACACAGGTGACAATGTCACTGAGCAGCACAGCAATCTCCAGCACACACAGGTGACACATGACACAGATGACAATGACAATGACACACAGGTGACAATGACAGTGACACAGGTGACACAGGTGTCACTGAAGAGCACGGCGATCCCCAGCACGCTCAGCACACAGGTGACAGTGACACAGGTGACAATGACAGTGACAGTGACACAGGCGACACTCAGGTGACACAGGTGACACAGGTGACAATGTCACTCACTGAGCAGCACGGTGATCCTCAGCACACACAGGTGACAGTGACACACAGGTGACAATGACAATGACACACAGGTGACACAGGTGACAATGACAATGACACACAGGTGACAATGACGATGACACACAGGTGACACAGGTGACAATGACAGTGACACACAGGTGACAATGACAATGACACACAGGTGACACAGGTGTCACTCACTGCAGAGCGCGGTGATCTCCAGCACACACAGGTGACACAGGTGACATAGGTGACACAGGTGACAAAGGTGACAAAGGTGACTCAGGTGACACCGGTGACTCAGGTGACACAGGTGACACAGGTGACAATGACAATGACACACAGGTGACACACAGGTGACACAGGTGACACTGACAGAGGTGACACAGGTGACACAGGTGACAATGACAGTGACACACAGGTGACAATGACACAGGTGACACAGGTGACAGTGACAATGACAGAGGTGACAGTGACAGTGACACTCAGGTGACAATGACAATGTCACTCACTGAAGAGCACAGTGATCCCCAGCACGCTCAGCATGCACAGGTGACACAGGTGACAATGACAGTGACACAGGTGACACAGGTGACAGTGACACAGGTGACACAGGTGACAATGACAATGTCACTCACTGAACAGGACAGCGATCCCCAGCACGCTCAGCACACACAGGTGACACACAGGTGACAGTGACACACAGGTGACAGTGACACAGGTGACAGTGATACACAGGTGACAGTGACACACAGGTGACAATGACAATGACACACAGGTGTCACTCACTGAACAGGACAGCAATCCCCAGCACACAGAGGTGACAGTGACACACAGGTGACACAGGTGACACACAGGTGGCACAGGGAGGTGACACAGGTGACAATGACAATGACAATGTCACTCACTGAACAGGACTGCGATCCCCAGCACGCTCAGCACACACAGGTGACAGTGACACACAGGTGACAATGACACAGGTGACAATGACACACAAGCGATACAGGTGACAATGACACAGGTGACAATGACAATGACACACAGGTGACACAGGTGACAATGAGACAGGTGAAACACAGGTGACACAGGTGACAGTGACACACAGGTGACAGTGACACACAGGTGACACAGGTGACAATGACACACAGGTGACAGTGACACACAGGTGACAATGACACACAGGTGACACACAGGTGACAATGACAATGACAATGTCACTCACTGAACAGCACAGCGATCCCCAGCACGCTCAGCACACACAGGTGACACAGGTGACAACGACAGTGACACTCAGGTGACAGTGACACACAGGTGACACAGGTGACAATGACAGTGACACTCAGGTGTCACTCACTGAACAGGACAGCGATCCCCAGCACGCTCAGCACACACAGGTGACACAGGTGACAACGACAGTGACACTCAGGTGACAGTGACACACAGGTGACACAGGTGACAATGACAGTGACACTCAGGTGTCACTCACTGAACAGGACAGCGATCCCCAGCACGCTCAGCACCGCGGCCACCACAAGGCCACCGACGCGCAGGTTACACCAGTCTGGGGACACACAGGGACACCTTGGGGACACCTGGGGACACCTTGGGGCACTTTGGGACACCTGGGGACACTTTGGGGGACATTTAGGGGACTATTTGGAGACACTTTAGGACGTTTTGGGGACATTTGGGGACATTTGGGGACAGCTGGGGACACCTGTGACACACCCGGAGACAACTTGGGGTCACCTGGGGACACCTTGGGGACACTTCGGGGACACCTTAGGGACATCCTGGGGCCATTTGGGGCCATTTGGGGGCCATTTGGGGCCATTTTGGGGCCCTCCCAGTTTGTCCCAGTTTGTCACTCACCGTACTGGAACGGACTGGAGGCACCTGGGGGGGAGGGGAGGGGTCAGAAACCAGTATGGACCAGTATGGACCAGTATAAACCAGTATGCACCAGTATAAACCAGTATGGACCAGTACGGAGCAGTATGGACCAGTATGGACCAGTATAAACCAGTATGGACCAGTACAGAGCAGTATGGACCAGTATGGACCAGTATAAACCAGTATGGACCAGTATAAACCAGTATGGACCAGTACGGAGCAGTATGGACCAGTATGGACCAGTATAAACCAGTATGGACCAGTATGGACCAGTATAAACCACTATGGACCAGTATGGACCAGTATAAACCAGTATGGACCAGTATAAACCAGTATGGACCAGTACAGAACAGTATGGACCAGTATAAACCAGTATAAACCAGTATGGACCAGTATAAACCAGTATAAATAGTATGGACCAGTATAAACCAGTATGGACCAGTACGGAGCAGTATGGACCAGTATGGACCAGTATAAACCAGTATAAACCAGTATAAACCAGTATGGACCAGTATAAACCAGTACGGACCCTCCCTCCCAGTATAAACCAGTATCCCCAGTTTGTCCCAGTCCCTCCCAGTATGACCCAGTTCCCCCCAGTTCCCTCCCAGTTTGTCCCAGTTCATCCCAATCCATCCCAGTTCCCTCCCAGTATAACCCAAATCCCTCCCAGTTTGTCCCAGACCCCTCCCAGTATAAACCAGTCCATCCCAATTCCCTCCCAGTATCTCCCAGGTCCTTCCCAGTATAACCCAGTCCCTCCCAGTTAATCCCAGTTTATCCCAGTAACCCCAAAACCATCCCAGCTCAGACCAGTTTGTCCCAGTTCCTTCCAGTAACCCCCAAATTCCCTCCCAGTGCCCTCCCAGTATAAACCAGTACCCCCCAGTCCCTCCCAGTCCATCCCAGTTCCTCCCAGTTCAATCCCAGTTCCATCCCAGTCCCTCCCAGTTTCCCCGTCTCCCCCAGTCCCTCCCAGTTCCCTCCCAGTATAAACCAGTATCTCCCAGTCCCTCCCAATCCTCCCACAGT
This sequence comes from Ammospiza caudacuta, assembly GCF_027887145.1. Taxonomy (NCBI): domain Eukaryota; kingdom Metazoa; phylum Chordata; class Aves; order Passeriformes; family Passerellidae; genus Ammospiza; species Ammospiza caudacuta. Next base: position 448,358 of record NC_080620.1, read on the forward strand.
TCCCTCCCAGTCCTTCCCAGTTCCCTCCCAGTTCATCCCAGTTCCCTCCCAGTCTGTCCCAGTTTGTCCCAGTTTGTCCCAGTATCACCAGTGCCCGCAGCCGCTCTCGCTCCATTCTGTGACCTTTGAGGGAACTGGGACAGACTGGGATGGACTGGGAGGGACTGGGATGGAATTGGGAGGGACTGGGATGGTTTTGGGGTTACTGGGATAAACTGGGATGGACTGGGAGGGACTGTGAGGGAACTGGGACAGACTGGCGGATACTGGTTTATACTGGGAGGGACTGGGAAGGAATTGAGGGATACTGGGAGGAGGGAATGGGACAGACTGGGACAAACTGGGGGATACTGGGAGGGAACTGGGACAAACTGGGAGGGACTGGGGGGAACTGGGAGGGACTGGGAGTGACTGGGTTATACTGGGAGGGTATTGGGACAAACTGGGAGGGGACTGGTTTATACTGGGAGGGCACTGGGAGGGACTGGGTCATAGTGGGAGGGAACTGGGATGGACTGGGAGGGACTGGGATGGTTTTGAGGTTACTGGGACAAACTGGGAGGGAACTGGGAGGGAACTGGGGCAACTGGGGGAGAATTGGGACAGACTGGGATATACTGGGAGGGGACTGGGATAAACTGGGATAAACTGGGAGGGGATTGGGATGGACTGGGAGGGAACTGGGACGGACTGGGAGGGGATTGAGGGATACTGGGAGGAGGGAATGGGACAGACTGGGACAAACTGGGAGGGACTGGGAGGGACTGGTTTATACTGGGAGGGACTGGGATGGAATTGAGGGATACTGGGAGGAGGGAATGGGACAGACTGGGAAAAACTGGGGGATACTGGGAGGGAACTGGGACAAACTGGGAAGGACTGGGGGGGAACCGGGAAGGGACTGGGACAAACTGGGAGGGGACTGGGAGGGACTGGGAGGGAACTGGGTTATACTGGGAGGGACTGGGTTATACTGGGAGGGGACTGGGGCCAGGTGAGTCACTGGGATTCCTGAGTAGGGTGGGACTGGAACAAACTGGGACAAACTGGGGGGGACTGGGATAGACTGGGAGTTACTGGGATGGACTGGGAGGGACTGGGAGTTAATGGGAAGTTACTGGGAGGTTACTGGGGAGTTACTGGGGGGTTACTGGGAGTTACTGGGATGAACTGGGGCCCCACTCACCTTCCCAGAGCAGCCCCTGGAACTGGAAATGATGGGGGGAAACTGGGAGGGGCGGGGCCAATGGGGGGCGGGGCCAAGGAAAGAAAGGGCGTGGCCAAGGAAAGAAGGGGCGTGGTAATAGAAGGGGCGGGGGTAGGGCTGAGGAGGGGCAGGGGAGGGACTGGGACAAACTGGGGCATACTGGGATGGACTGGGAGGGACTGGGATGGACTGGGAGTGATACTGGGATGTACTGGTCTGTACTGGGATGGACTGGGAGATACTGGGAGGCACCGGGACAAACTGGGATGTACTGGGAGCGATACTGGGACTGAGAGGATGGACTGAGAGGCACTGGAGGGTTAAAGGGGCTGTTCCCGCCTCCACCGCCTGCCATTGGCTGACACTCCCGCCCGTCACTTGCTGAGACCAATCAGCGCCCGGGAACATGACCTTGGGGCGGGGCCTGGAGGCGGTGCCATTTTAGAAACTTTTAGCCTTCAACTCCCATCATGCACCGCAACCCTATAGACGCCTAATGGAGCCGGGCCTACTGCTCCTGTCATGCCCCGCGGCCCAATAGACCCAAATGGAGCCGGGCTTTCAACTCCCATCATGCCCCGCGGCTCAATAGACCCTAATGGAGCCGGGCCTACAGCTCCCGTCATGCCCCGCGCTCCCCACAGCTCCCGTTATCGCCTTCCCGTGCCCCATTGGCGCCCCCAGACCCTGCGGGACCCCCGGCTGCCCCCCAGAGCTCATCGGGACCCCCAAACGCCTCCTGGGACCCCCAAACACCCCAGGGCACGCAGAGACCTCCGAGCGCCGCTTTCGGGCCTACATCTCCCGTCATCCCCCGCGGCCACAGAGCCCCCTCATGGCCGAGTTCGGGCCCTGCCACTCCCGTTCACGTCCCGCGCCCCAAGGAGACCCCTCAGAGCCCCCTCAGATGACCCCCAAGGGCGCCCCGAGCCCACAGGGTCCCCCCCAGAGGCCCTCCCGGACCCCCAAACGCTTCTCACAGCCACTTCTGGGACTACAGCTCCCATCGTGCCCCGCGGCCCTTTTAAGCACCATTAAAGCAGCGCCTCTATCCCCCATGATGCCTCGTGGCCTGATTAAAACAAAGCCTTCATCTCCTGTGATGCACCGGGGCTCTAATAAAGCAGCGCCTACAACTCCCATCATCCCCTGGGCCCCATAGATCCCTATTATATCAGTGCATACATCTCCCATCATCCCCCCCGCTCCACAGAGCCCCATTATACACGGGCCTCCATAGAGCTCTATTATACCCGTGCCTACATCTCCCATCATCCCCCGTGCTCCATAGAGCCCCGTTATACACAGGCCTCCAACTCCCATCATGGCCCGTGCTCCATAGAGCTCATTATACCCACACTTCCAACTCCCATCATCCCCCGCGCCCCATAGATCCCTATTATATCCGTGCATACAACTCCCATCATCCCCTGAGCCCTATAGAGCTCTATCATACCCGCGCATACAACTCCCATCATCCCTCACGCCCTACAGATCCCTAATATACCCGCGCCTACATCTCCCATCATCCCCCGCCCCCCGTTGAGCCCCATTATACCCGCGCCCACATCTCCATTATATCCGCGCCTCCAACTCCCATCATGCCCCGCGCCCCATAGATCCTCATTATATCCGCGCCTCCAACTCCCATCACACCCCGCGCCCCACAGATCGCCGTTAATTCCCTCCCACACCCCAAAAACCCCCCAAAACAACGAAAAAAACCCCAAATTTCTTTGACCACCAACACTCGGACACCTCCGAGCTCCCAAATCCTTTAATATTCGCAATTTCCCCCTGTTTAACCCCTCCCTCCCATCGAGTTCAGCTCAGCGCGTGTGACTGAGCTCCATCGCCTCCACCGGGGGTTTTTGGGGGGATTTGGGGTTTTTTTGGGGTTTTTGGGGTCCCTCAGAGCAGGGCCCGGCCCCGCTGGGTGGGCAGGACCCCGAATCTCCGTTTCAGGGCCAGGCGGTGCCGCGAGAATTTGTCACCGGGGGAGAAGCGGGCGGGGTGGGCCGAGCGTGTGGGGAGCCCGGCCGGGGACACTTTCTGAGGGGAAAATTACACAGAATCCTAAAAAATCCCACAAAATCCCACAAATTATCCCAAATCTCCCCTCAGGACAAGCAAACTCCCCCAAAATCCCCCCAAAATCCTTAAAATTCCCCCCCCCCCAAATTCCTCTCCTCAGGACACCCGAAATTTCCCGCCAAATTCCCCCCTCAGGACACGCCAAAATTCCTCCAAAATCCCAAAACTGCCACCTCAGGACACTCAAAATCCCACAAATTCCCCCCAAAATGCCCCAAATTCCCCCTCAGGATCCCCAAAATGCCCCAAATTCCCCCCAAATGCCCCAAATTCCCCGCAAAAATCCTCCAAATTCCCCCAAAATCGCCCAGATTCCCCCATCAGAGTTCTCTCCCCCAATCCCCCTAATTTCCCCCTCAAATTCTCCCCAAAATCTCTCAAACTGCCCCTCAGGACACCCAAAATCCCCCAGATTCCCCCAAAATCCCCAAATTTCCCCTCAGGACACCCCAAAATCTCCCAAAATGCCCCAAATTTCCCCCAAATGCCCCAATTTCCCCAAAATCTCCCAAATTTCCCCCTCAGGATCCCCCAAATTTCCCCAAAATCCACAAATTCCCCCTCAGGACACCTAAAATGCCTCAAATTCCCCCCAAATCCTCCAAATTTCCCCAATTATCCCCTCAGGACTCCCAAATTCCCCCAAAATTCTCCAAAATAACCCAAATTCCCCCTCAGTACAACAGAAATCTCCCAAAATTCCTCTCAAATTCCCCGAATTTCCCCAAAATCCCTCAAATCCCCCCTCAGGAAACCCAAACTCCCCCAAAATCCCCAAATTCGCCCCTCAGGACACCCAAAATGCCCAAAATTTTCCAAATTTCCCCAAATCCCTCAAAATCCCCCAAATCCTCTAAATTCCCTCAAATTCCCCCTCAGGACATCAAAAATCCTCCAAAATTCCGCAGATTCTCCCCCAAATTCCTCCAAAAGTCCCCCAAATTCCCCCTCAGGACACCCAAAATCCACAAATCTCCCACAATTCCTCAAATTCCCCCCTCAGGACATCAAAAATCCATCAAATTTCCACCAAATCCCCAAATTCCTCCAAAATCCCCCAAATTTCCCCTCAGGACACCCAAAATCCACAAAAATCTCCCCAAAATTCCCCAAATTCCCCCAAAATCTCCCAAATTCCCCCCTCAGGACACCCAAAATGCCCCAAATCCCCCAATTTCCCCAAAATCTCCCAAATTTCCCCCTCAGGATCCCCCAAATTGCCCCAAAATCCACAAACTCCCCAAAATCCCCCAAATTCCCCCCAAAATCCCCAAATTCCCCCTTAAGACACCCAAATTCCCATAAAGTCCCCCCAAAATCCCTCCATTTCCTCCTCAGGACACCCCAAATTCCCCCCTCAGGAAACCAAAAACTCCCCAGATTTCCCCCAAATTGCCTCAAAAATCCACGCTCAGGACACCCAAAATCCCCCAAATTCCTCCCAAACTTCCACAAATTCCCTCAAAATCCTCAAAATTTCTCCCCAGATCCCCCAAATCCCTCAAAATTCCCCCAAAATCCCCCCTCAGGAAACCCCAAATCCCCCAAATTCCCCAAAATAACCCAAATTCCCCCAGCAGGACAACAAAAATCCCCCAAATTCCTCTCAAATCCCCCAAAATTCCCTCTCAGAACCCCCAAATTCTCCCAAATCCCCCCCCCCCAGGACACCTAAAATCCCTCAAAATCCCCAAATTCCCCCCAAACTCCCCCTCAGAACATCCAAAATCGCCCAAATTCTCCCTCAGAACACCCAAACTCCCCCAAAATGCCCCAAATTTCCCCCTCAGGATGCCCAAATTCCCCCCAAAATCCCCCAAATTCCCATAAATAAACTCCACCAAATTTCCCTAAAATTCCCTCAATTTCCCCAAAATTTCCCAAATTCCCTCCTCAGGACAACCTGAATCCCACTAAAAAACCCCTTAGGACACCCAAATTCCCTCAAATTCCCCCCAAAATTCCCCCTCAGGATGCCCCAAATCCCCCAAGTTCTCCCAAAATGCCCCAAATTCTTCCCCAAATTCCCCCCCCCCAAGACATCCAAACTCCCCCAAAATCCCCCTCAGGACACCCAAAGTCCCTCAAATTCCCCCAAAACCCTCCCAAATTCCCCAAATCCCCCAGAATCCCCCAAATTATCCCTCAGGACACCCCAAATCCCCCCCCAAATCCTCCAAATTTCCTCCTCAGGACACCCATGAATTCCCATGAATTCCCCCGAAATTCCCCTCTCAGGAAACCCAAACTTCCCCAAAATGCCTCAAACTCCCCCAAATCCCCCCTCAGGACAACCCAAATTCTCCAAAATCCCCCAAATTCCCCCCTTGGGACACCCAAAATCCCCCAAATTCCCATTTTTGACCCCAAACTTCCCACCTGAGCACCCAAATTCCCATTTTTAGTCCCAAACTTTCCCTTCCTTGACACAAATTCTCCTTTTTCAGTCCCCAATTTCCCTTTTTGGCCCCAAATTCCCCTTCTTTGGTCCAATTTTTCCCTTTTTTAGACTAAAATTCCCCCTTTTTAGATCCAGACTTCTCACCTGAGCACCCAAATTCCCCTTTTAGACCCAATTTCTCCTTTTTGAGCCCAAATTTTCCCTTTTTTTCAGCCCAAATTTCCCTTTTGGAGCCCAATCTTCCCACCTGAGCACCCAAATTCCCCTTTTAGACCCAAATTCTCCTTTTTTGGTACAAATTTCCCTTTTTTGGACCCAAATTCTCCCATTTTCAGCCCAAATTCTCCATTCTTGGCCTCAAATTCTCCATTTTTTGAACCCAAATTTCCCTTTTTAGTCCCAAATTTCCCCCTTTTGGACCCAAATTCCCCCCCCCTGTTTTTTTTTGTTACAAGTTTCTCATTTTTGGACCCAAAACACTTGATTCCAGTGGGTGGGAGAACCTGGAGATTTTCAAAAAGGATGTGTGGGGAAGAGTAGTTTTCCTCACTGTGTGTACTTGGAGGATTGCTCTTTTTACTGTGCTTATTTATCTGTTTCACTAAAACAGCATTTGCCGTGCAGACCAACCTAAAGGAACCAAGGAAAGTGACAAAGTTAAGTAACCGTGATTACCAAAGTGCACAAGAAATTTACAGTCAATTCAAGAAATTAAATAGGAAACCCACGAATCAAAAAATTGTGAGTTGATGCGAGCTTAAAATTTGAGCTCGATCAAAGAGAAAGAGGGGCGACTGTTATGAACAAAAATTCTGTTGATTTTTTCTGTGAGAAAAAGGTTCCCACTGTTGCTGCTGGGGTTCTGCCTGTGCTATGGTAGTTACGGGTCGCTGTTGTTAATGGTTGTTTTTGTATCAGTGAAAGCCCTGGCTGGGGCCAGGTAATGGCCCCGCTCTGAGACAGTGAAGGGTGGGGACCTCCCGAACAGCGAGGAGAAGAGACTTTGGAGGGGAGGGATGTGCAAAATACTCCAAGGACCAGCATGCTGTGTGGCACCCCTGCTCCGAATGCGCTGAGAAAACCCCAAAAACAACGAGCCAGCTCAGAGTTGAGAGATTGGAGTGATGTCTGGACGAGAGGAGCGGAGTGCTGGGCCTGCAGAGATGCTGAAAACCTTCGCTGTTCCTCACCCTGCGTTCGAGAGCCCCCGGGCCGGGTCTGGGAGGAAGTGAGATTGAGACCAATCCAACATCGGAGGGTGTTGATGCCCTAAAGGCTCCCACGAGGACCGGACCCCCAGCTCTGCCCGTGGTGGACAAAGCTGCGCATGTCGTCCTCCTCCTCTGAGTCGCCCTGGGAGAGACGACGGGGACTGCAGCCCCGCCGAGCCGCCCAATCCTGAGCTGATCACTTATAGTCAAGGCATTAAAAAGGAGAAGAAGTCTCCTGGCCCTGTTTATTTCAAGCAGCACAAAGTTCCTTGGCAAGAGTCACTCTTGCTCCTGAGGGGACACTTCAGACACACCAAGGAAACAAAGCAACAACAAAACCAAACAGAATCCAGGCAATCAAACCAGAAATGAACCGAGAACAGTCCCTGTGTGTGTGTGAGACACAAGGACAGTGAGGGCAAGGATAAAAGGAACATGTCCTAAAAGCTTAACAGGGCTCAAACTTAACAGGATTTATCTCATACCTTAATTTTAACTGATACAGTCAACTACACAATTTAGCAAAAGAACAGCACTTAACAGTATTTAACCTAACTTAAAACCTATGTTAGAAATTTAACAGAGGAATAAAACTTAACAATATTCAACTTAGCTTATAAGTTATATTTAACATAATGTAGCAAAAGAACAACTCTTAGAAGCATTTGACTTAGACCTCATGATTTAACCTCACTTACAGGCCTGACTGACTCAGCTATCCAAGGCACTCAAGCCACTCAGAGAGCAGCATTTCTGCCACATTTCCCCAGCACAGGCACTCCTGTGTGCACACAGACACCAAGAGTCAGTGCAAGGCACCTGTGAGAAATTCCCCTGAGGGCAGGAAATGCTCACTGTGGATCCTTTGGCATCTCCCCAGTGGGCAATGGGCTGAGCCTGGAAGGAGGGGGGGATCGGCCCAGGCTCCGTCGTTGTTCAGGATCCCCGAGTGCAGCAAACGGGAGAGTTCCCGGCTGGGAGAGGCCCCACTCAGAGGGAGTGGCTGGCCCAGGAGAGCTCCAAGGGCTCCTTTTGGAGCGCTGTTTGCAGGGCCCCAAGAGAGGGGCTGCAGTCCCAGCAATGGCTCATCCTGGCTGCCCTTGGCATCAACAGCTTTCTTTGGCAGTGTGAGAACAGGGATGTTGTGCCACTGAGGGAACAAAAACAGTTCCCAGGGCTGCTCCTACAGAAAGCAGGATCTGGTGGGGCAGCAGCAGTGCCTGGAGCAGACAGTGTTTGTGATGAGCTGCAGAGGAGCTGAGCCCAGGGGCTGTTGGCCAAGGCCGAGCCCCAGGGAGCATTTCTCAGCTGGCAGGGCTGCCTGAGAAGGGGAGGGGGAATGCAGCAGCACAGGGCCATGGAACCAAGGGACCATTGTGACATTGTGGGGCCCTGTGATACCAAGGGACAATTGTGACACTGTGGGGCCCTGTGAGACCAAGGGACCACTGTGACACTGTGGGGCCTCATTGAATCATGGAGAGCACTGTGACATTGCTGAGCCTCATGGAACAAGGGAATTGTAGTGATAGTGTGTGGCTCCATGAATGTAGGGATCATTGTGACATTGGCAGGCCCCATCATACCAAGGGTCCACCATGACTCTATGGAGCCTCATGGAACCAGTGAGACAATTGTGACCCTGGGGTTCCTTACAGAACCAAGAGGACCATTGTGATACTGTGGGGCCTTGGGAAACCAAGAGGCCTTTGTGACACTGCAGGGTTGCATGGAACCAACCATTGTGACACTGTGGGGCCTCGTGTCATAATTGGTCCCTTGTGACACTGTTGACCCAAAGGAGAACATTGTGACACTAGAAACTCCCAGGGTCCAAAGGTCAATTGTGACATTTCAGGGCTCATGGAACAGAGGAGTCACGTGATATTGTGGGGCCTGGAGAGCTACGGAGACCATTGTGACACTGCAAAGCCTCATGGATTCGGTGGGACCATTGTGACACCACTGGGCCTTATGAAACATAGGGACCACTGTGACAATGCTGGACTTCATTGAACCAAGGGTCCATTGTGACACTGCAGGTCTTCTTGTAATCAACAGGCGATTGTGCCTGACTGGTCCAGCTGACCTTGGCACATTGAGAGTCTCCTCATCTGCTATTGAAATACTGGGGCTCTGTGCTTTCCTTCTCATGGAAAAGAACTGGCCTTCTCCTCCAGACACCCATGGCCAGAATTGGGATTTCACCTCCAAAATCCCATATATCCAGAGATTGTTCCAATAGGAAGATTGTCAGGACAAATCTGGCTGGTAATGGTTTCACAAGGGTCACCTTTCATCTGTCCCCAAAACTCTGGGGAAGGCTCTGTGCTTTCCTAACTTTGGGAAAGAACTGTCCTTCTAGTCCCGGTGCCCATGGCCGAGATTGGGATTTCACCTCCAACATTGTCCATTGTGACAGACTGGAGGAGATTGTTGGCTGAAAACATTTTGTCAGGGGCGGGGGGGGAGGAAGGGGCAGGTCCAGCCCTGCCCAGCCCTGGAACCCCAGCCCTGCCCAGCCCTGGAACCCCAATCCCCCCAGAGCCTCTATCCCAGCCCAGCAGTGGCTGCCAGTCCCTGGCACAGCACAGGCAATGCTCCACAGCCACCTCTGCAGCCCCAGCCCAGCTCCTGAGGGACCAAATGAGCCCAAGTCCCACCTGGGGGAAGGGCCCAGGGAGACCAAGGGGTATTGAAGGCTGACCACAATGCAAGCACACATCTTGGCCCTACCTCCTCTTGGAATTTCCATCTGAAATGTGCTGGAATCCAGGAGTTGGTACCTCTGTTTGTGCTCCTCTGTATTTTTTTGCCTTTCCCTCTTTCTGTCATTTCCTTCTATTTCTGTCCTTTTGTAAATTTGAGTAATGTAAAATTCAAATAGCTTAGAGTTTGTGAAGTTGAATGGGTCAAGTCAGTGCTTTAAGAAGTGTTCTGTGTTGATTGAATGTCGTTTTAAACCAGTAGCTAAAGTTTCTCTCGTTTTGTGAAGTTACCAGCAAAGTCTGTTTTGTTGTTTTGGGGTCCTGAAAATCTCTTGCTGGTATTTCTCCAGTACATCCTACTCAGAGGACACAAACAATTGTAATTCCTTTTAAATGTCTCCTTGAGAGAGTTTTTTAGTGGATGGGAGTCAGGGCTTGTCTGTCCTGCTTGGCACAGCCCAGGCAGGGCTTTCCCAGCCACACTCCACACTCCACACTCCATTTCCCAGCTGGAGCCGCTGGCGCCTCTGAGTTGTGCTGTCCCAGCCCCAGGGACACTCTCCTTGTCTGCCCATTCCCCCACAGTCTCTGGGCAGGGATGGCCTCGGTGGGGGCTGCTGACATCCTCAGCACCTTGGAGGCTGCTGCTGAATTTTCCTGCTCCAGGGGCTTGTTTAGCCTTCAGCTCTTCAGGGCAGGAATTCAGTGGCCCAGGGTTCATTAACATTCAGAACACCTTAACAAGCCAAGCCTCTGGGAATAATTTGATTTCAGTTTCCAAATCTTGTGTGTTTAAAAAGGGAGATTTCAGAAGTGTATTCAACTGAATATGTTCTATTTAAAAATACTGTGAGAAAACATTTTTTAGGACCTGTTTAGTTTTTTTTATTTTTTTTCCCTGTTAATAGCAATCTCCACTTGACATTGAAACCAAGTACCTCCTCATACAGTTTGAAGATATAAAAATCAACACCATTCATGGCTGACAATCAATCAGACTCTGTCCCTACCCCCACCCCACCATTTCCTCCATCCCAGCCCTGGCCCTCAGAGCAGCCTTGTGCAAATCTGAGCTCCCTCCAGCCCAGGCTGCACCTGCAGCTTTCAGCTCCTTGGCTCCAAGTCCCACCTGCTTTCCTTGGAGAAGGAGCTGCCCGAGACACAGAGGGATGTTCATTTAATGTCAGCCAACAAAGCCAGGGGAAGGCACAGCTCCATCAAATGCTAAAGTCATTCTTCTCCCTGGCTCTACCCCGCACCTGATCCCCACAGCCTCTCCTGTTTCCTTCATTCCTCCTTGGCCAGGGACTTTCTGGGACAAGGGAGCTCTGCTCTGGCTACAGAGGGAGGTGGAAGTGCCACCACTGGAGTGGGAAGCGCAGCTCATCAGGGTTTCTGTCCTTTGGGGGTCAGGAACTGGTGAGACTCAGAGGCACAGAAAGTTTCTCTTCATGGCCAACAGATAATAGTTGAACAGGATACAATTTAATAACAATCACAGCTATGTGCAACCTCCCAGCAGTATGTGATGAGTCCACCATTCACGAGTGATTTCCATAGTAAAATTATTTAGACAAACTTGGTTCTGTGATCGATGTAAACACAATGAAGTTCTTGGATCAGGATGCTCATCCTGGAGTGGGTGTAAAACAGCTCGAACGATTCCTAATTTGCAAAGCTGTCAGTGGTGGATGGAGAAGGGAGGTCAGGCTGATATTGGTCTTGAGGAAATGCTGAAACCAGCCTGACTCATTTCATCTCCTCCTGTCCCGGGTGGGTGTCCTCTTTCCCCTTCCACCCATTGGCTTTTGTTTCCCACCAGGCCCCCCTGTGAAGAGCCTGGCTCTGTGTTCTCCATCCCCTCCTCGCTGGCACTGCCAGGCTGGGATGAGGAGCCCCTCAGCCTTCCCTGCTCCAGGCTGGACCAGCGCAGCTCCCTCAGCCTCTGCTCACAGCCCAAGGGCTCCAGCCCCACCTTGGAGGCCCTTCCCAGACCCTGCTCCAGCTGCCAGACATCTTTCCTGCCATGGGGAACCCAAACCAGGCCACAGTGACCTGGATAATCCCTGTCCTTGATGTCCTGGTCACACCGCCCTGGCCCCTTGTCCCCATGTCAGGCTCTGGGGTGGATCCTGTGGAACATCCTTTGGTGGAGGCTGTGGCTCCAGGTGGGCCAGGGGGGTGCTGGGGGACAGGGACCCTGCTGGGCATGGACAGCATTGGAGTTGTTGGGAGAAACTGTGAGGGGGAGCTGGGGCAGAGTGACCAACCCAGTGACCTGACACAGCCCTGCTGGGATGTCATACAGCCCCTCTGGGATGGCACGGCCTGCTCTGTGATGTCATACCTCTAACGTGTGATGTCACAGCCTGCTCTGTGATATCACAGAGGCAGTCTGTGATGTCATAGCTGCTCTATGACCTCATATACCCCATTCTGTGATGTCACAGCCCACTCTGTGTTCTTCTGTGAAATAAGGAGGGGCAGCGACAAAACTTCTGCAATGGAATTAGGAAGGGCAGACTTTGGCCTGTTTGGGATGCTGATTTGGGGAGTACCAAATCAGGTCCTGATTCTTTAAAGGGAAACAGCCCTTAAAAACAAAGGGGTCCAGGAAGGATAGACACATTTCAAGAAAGTAACCCTAAGAGGAAGGAGCAGCCTCTGCCAGTGTGGCAAAAGATGATCTAGTGAGGAAAATGACTGGCTTGGCTGCCCATTCAGTTTTTGTGGGAACTCCAGTGTAAAAAAGGGCCAGCAACTCAGAAAGTGTTTAAGGATGTCACTATGTTATCCGAAAGAAAATTAGATACATGAAGCTCAATCAGAACTTAACGTGGCCCATTCTGTAAAAAAATTTAAAAAAAACTTTGTAAAAAAAAGTGTATAGCAAAGGAGGGATAAGGGAATGTCTACTCCCTATTGGATGTAGTGGAGAATATAGAAACTAAAGAGAAAGAAAAGCTGAGCTACTTAACACCTTGTTTGTCTCAATTTTCACTATTAGGACAGGCTGTTCTCAGGACAAGTGTTCTCCTGAGCTGGTAGATGGGCACAGGGACCAGAACAGCCCGCCCTGTAATCCAGGAGAAAGCAGCTGGGGACCTGCTGAGACACTCAGATGCTCACAGGTGTATGGGATCAGATGGAATCCATCCCAGGGGGATAAGGGAGCTGGGGCATGAGCTTCCCAAGCTGCTCTCCATTATTTACCATCAGTCCTGGCTCAGCAGGGAGGTCCCAGAGCACTGGAGGTGCCAGTGTGAGCCCATCCCCAAGAAGGGCTGGAAGGAGGAGCTGGGGAACACCAGGCCTGTCAGCCTGACCTGGGTGCCTGGCAAGGTTATGGAACAGATCACCCTGAGTGCCATCACAGGGCACCCACAGGGGTGGCGCCCGAGGGGTCAGAGCCAGCCAGCGTGGATTTAGGGGTGGCAGGTCCTGCCTGACCAACCTGGTCTCCTTTTATGACGAGGTAACCCATCTGGGGATGCAGGAAAGGCTGTGGATGTTGTGTGCCTGGATTTCAGCAAAGCCTTTGACACTCTCTGACAGCATTCCCTGGAAAAGGTGCAGGCCACGACTTGGGCAGGTTCCCTCCTCGCTGGGAGATTTAAGAGCTGGCTGGAGGCTGAGCCCAGAGAGTGGTGGGGATGGTGCTGCACCCAGCTGGTGTCCAGTCACTGGTGGTGTCCCCCAGGGATCTGTGCTGGGCCCAGTCCTGTTTAATATCTTCATTGATGATCTGGCTGAGGGGATCGAGTCCACCGTGCACAAATTGCAGATGGCACCAAGCTGGGTGTGAGTGTGGATCTCCCAGAGGGCAGGACAAGAAGACACAGCCTTAAGCTGCACCTGGGGAGGTTCAGGCTGGGCAATAGGAAGAACATCTTCACAGAAAGGGTGAATGGGAATTGGAATGGGCTGGCCAGGGGGGAGGTGGCAGAGTCACTGTCCCTCTCCAGTGGCACTTAGTGACATGTTCTGGGTAACAAGGCAGTATTAGGGCATTGGTTGGACTTGATCATCTCAAATGTCTTTTCCAGCCTATTTGATTCTGTCATTCTGTGATGACTGGGACACTCTGGGGCCATTGTGACACTGCAGGGCCTCATGGAACTAAGAGGACCATGGTGACACCGTGCAGCCCCATAGAATCAGGGGTCCACTGTGGTGCTCTGGGGCCAAATGGACCCACGGAGTGCTCCGTGACACTCTGGGTCCTCATGGAACCACAGAGACCATTGTCACACTGCAGGGCCTTGCGTAACCAAGGGGTTTCACCATTTTGGCACTGCAAAACCGAGGAGACCATTGGGAGACTGCAGGGCCCAGTGGAACCAAGGGGACATTGTGACACTGCCGGATCCTGTGTAACCAAGGGGCCACTGTGACACGATGGGGCCTCAAGGAATCTGGAAGAACGTTGTGACACTGTGTGGCCTTGTGGAAACAAGGAGTCCATTGTGACACTGAGGGGACTTGTGGAACCACAGGCACCATGGTGACAGTGTGGGACCTCATGTAACCATAGGGGCATTGTGACACTCTGGGGCCTCATGGAAACAAGGGCCCACTGTGGAACTGCAGCACCAACGAGAACATTATGACACTGTGAAGTCCCACAGTGTCCAAGGGGTCAACTGTCACATTTTGGGGCCCTATGGAACCAAGGAGACCAGTGTGACAGTGCAGAGCCTGGTGTAACCAAGAGGCCATTGTGACACTGAGGGGCCCCATGGAACCAAGGACATCTTTGCAGATGACACCAAGCTGGATGTGAGTGTTGATCTGCTGGAGGGTAGGAGGGCTCTGCACAGGGCCCTGGACAGGCTGGATCCAGGGCCCAAATCCAATAAGGTGAGGTTTAACAAGTCCCAGTGCCGGGTCCTGCCCTTTGGCCACAACAACCCCTGCAGCAGTACAGGCTGGGGACAGAGTGGATGGAGAGCAGCCAGGCAGAAAGGGACCTGGGGCACTGATGGACAGCAGGCTGGACATGAGGCAGCAGTGTGCCCAGCTGAGCAAGAAAGCCAATGGCTCCTGGCCTGGGTCAGGAATGGTTTGGCCAGCAGGAGCAGGGCTGCTGTACTCAGCACTGATCTGTCCCCAGCTCCGCACAGAGACATTGCTGCTGCAGCTCCAGAGAAGGCAACAAAAGGGCATCTCTGCAGAAAACTCTGCTGGGAGATCCTTTAGTTTTGTTAAAGCCACCAACAGTGCAGCTCCTCATTGACACAGTCAATGGCTCCAGGGAAGGTGGAGAAAAAAAAAAGGAGAAATGGCAAAACAATGGTTTTATTTTATGGACAACATTGAAAAACTAAAACACAGGGGAAAAAAGAACAAAGCCAAAAGAACTATCAAACAATATTTATATTACAAATTATTTATATTATGAATTAATTATATTACTTGGCCTGTCCTTGCTGCAGCCCCGGCAATGCCACCCCCAGGGCTGTGCCCGGCCCCGAGAGCACTCAGGCCCTGCAGCAAAACCAGGGCCACCAGGGCAGTGGGGCAGGGCCACGGCAGCAGCACTGGCAACACCAAATGCTGCTGCTGCTGGGCACAGCTGCTGGGCCAGCACTGATCTGCCCCCAGCTCTGCACACAGACATTGCTGCTGCAGCTCCAGAGAAGGCAACATAAGGGCATCTCTGCAGAAAACTCTGCTGGGAGATCCTTTAGTTCCTTTAAAGCCACCAGGAGCGCAGCCCCTCATTGGCACAGTCTGTGGGCTCAGGGAAGGTGGAGAGAAAGAAAATGAGAAACGGCCCAAACACTGATATTTAATTATGGACAATATGAAAAACCTAAAAAAAAGGGGAATAAAACCACAACCAAACCAACAAGAAATATCAAAAATTACTTTTATTACAAGTGATTTGCAAACACTGGCCAGCAGTTTAATGTTTCTGAAATCATCCAGTCATCAGTGTCCACACTGCAGCCTTGAGCTCCTGGTTTCTCAGGCTGTAGATGAGGGGGTTCAGGGCTGGAGGCACCACCGAGTACAGAACTGACAGGGCCAGATCCAGGGATGGGGAGGACATGGAGGGGGGCCAGATCAAGTAAGCAGAGATTAGAGTGCTGAGGAATAGGGAGAGAACAGCCAGGTGAGGGAGGCAGGTGGAAAAGGCTTTGTGCTGTCCCTGCTCAGAGGGAATCCTCAGCACAGCCCTGAAGATCTGCATATAGGAGAAAACAATGAACAAAAAACATCCAAGTCCGAAAGACGCAATTACAGCAATGAGCCCCAGTTCTTTAAAGTTGGAGTGTGAGCAGGAGAGCTTGAGGATCTGTGGGATTTCACAGAAGAACTGGCCCACGGCATTGCCATGGAACAGGGGCAGGGAAAATGTATTGGCTGTGTGCATGAGAGCATTGAGAAAGGCACTGGCCCAGGCAGCTGCTGCCATGTGGGCACAAGCTCTGCTGCCCAGGAGGGTCCCATAGTGCAGAGGTTTGCAGATGGACACATAGCAGTCGTAGCACATGATGGTCAGGAGGAAAAGCTCTGCTGAGATGAAGAAGATAAAGAAAAAGAGCTGAGCAGCACATCCTGTGTAGGAGATAGTCTGGTGTCCCAGAGGGAATTGTGCATGGCTTTGGGGACAGTGGTGCAGATGGAGCCCAGGTCGCTGAGGGCCAGGTTGAGCAGGAAGAAGAACATGGGCGTGTGCAGGTGGTGGCCACAGGCTATGGCGCTGATGATGAGGCCGTTGCCCAGGAGGGCAGCCAGGGAGATGCCCAGCAAGAGGCAGAAGTGCAGGAGCTGCAGCTGCCGCGTGTCTGCCAATGCCAGCAGGAGGAAGTGGCTGATGGAGCTGCTGTTGGACATTTGCTGTGGCTGGGCACGGGGACCTGTTCATGCAGAAAAGGACAGTGAAGAGTTGGAGGAGATTCCTTTAACCAAAATCAAAGCCATTTCCAATACACCCACCCCTGGAACACACTGATATGGTCTTTAGTATTTTCAAGATCTGAGGTTTTCTTTATAAGCTCCCCAATGTTTTTCCTGGTCTTCTTGGATATCAGGAAACCCTGAGCATTTCTACTTGACTCAGCGAGAACAGAGCAATTTCTGGGAGGCAAAGTGATGAGTGGAGACTGAGGAGAGATGGTCTGTCATTCTGCCCTGTTCTGAGTTTTCTTGGCTTTAACCTTTCTCTGGTGGAGGGTGATCACCTTCCCATGCTTCCCCTAAAATGTCACCAGGCACTGCTGAGAGCAGATGGATCCCCCACAGCCCAGATCCACATTTGTAGCCAAGGACTCGCCTTGCTCATTTCACCAACCCAATAGCAGCATTTTCAGTGTCACAACACCTCTGCCTTTCAATCTTATAACTCAGAGATGCTCTAGGACAGGTTTGCACCCTGGACTGGAGCTCCCAGCTTGGATTGAAATCTCAGGGAGACTTCCAAGTGTCCTTATGCTGACATTGGATTGAGGGAGATGCAGCTCCTACCCTGGCTGCACTGACAGCATTGCCCAGAGCCAGGCACTGGGGACAGCATCACCCTGAGCCAGCTGTGCCCCCTCCAGAGCCCCCAGGGCCGGGCAGCTGCTCCCAGCCCTGTGCTCGGCAGAGGGAACTGGGCCTGGGGCTGCAAAGCTGCCCCACGGCTCTGCTGCAGCTCTGCCTGCACAGAAGGTGCTGCACACCTTGGAGCCCCGGCCCTGAGGGCAGAGGCTTGGCTGGGGGTGCAGGAGGGAGGGGGCTTGTTCAGAGGGAGGGGCTGCACTGGAGGGGGTCCTGTGGGCATCTCTAAACTCTCCCTGCCACAGCATCTCTGGGTGTTGTTTTCTCTCCTTGCCTGATCTTCTCTTTGCTTCCTGCAGATTTTCCTCCTGCAGGTGTTTCCCTGTGCCTGATCTCTCCCTGCCAACACTCACAGACCCGAAATCTCTGTGCACTCTCGGTGGCCTGACAGAACCCTGCCTGTTTGCAGGGCACTGCCTGGGGGCAGGTTCTGTTTGCAGCTTGGAGAAAGGACAGCTGAGACTGAGCCTGATGGGTCCAGCAAAGGTGATGCTGGTGCTGTCCATGGGCAGAGTGGCTGCAAGCACATTAGGGATCTCCTGTGACCCTATAATCACCAAAAGTAACAGTTCATATGTCTCAGACACTTGTCAAAATTCATAATTAATAATTCATAACCTACCTCTAATATTTATCCCCCCTCCCTGCCATTCTCCAAAAGCAGGAAACTGATTTCAAAGTCTTAGGAAATTTTCTCAATTTTGTTAAAATCCTTGACTTGGAAATATTCTATGACTGATTAGAACCCCTCAGCATATCAGAGTTTCATGAGTATTTCACCTCCCCTGCACCAAAAATACTCAGAGTTGTACTCAGAGGGTCTGCAGGCACTGGGATGTTCCAGCTGCAGGAGATGGCTCCAGGAGCTGCAGCTGCATTGTCCTGCAGCAAGAGGTTCCTGTGCCAAGGGCTGGCAGTGATTCTGCCCCAGGCACTTCTCAGCACCTTCCCAGCCCTGACTGATTGAAGCTCTCTGTGCCTCTGTGCTGTGCCCAGGGTTGCTGCAGGCAGTGCCCCAGCCCTGCTGGGCTGGCAGAAGAGCTGCTCATCAAGAGCAATGTGCTTTTGAAGCTCTTCTTGGTTACCAGGAGCTGCCTCTGTTCCAGGAGCCCAGCCCAGCTCAGCAGCACAGACACAGCACAAGGACTTTAATGAGCCTCTGGGGCTTTGTGCTCAGTCCCTGAGAGGGAGCTGAAGAAACCTCTCCAGAACTCCAAGGCAGAATCCAGCTCCAAAATTTCTTGGACTTTTAATGGGCCCCCCTGAGGGACATGCCTGAGAAAGTGTCCCCAGGCTCCAGGCAGAGCAGAGAACTGGAGGCAGTGCTGACAGGTGGGGACAAAGAGAAGCCAAATGTTGGTGCCCTGGGGCACAGCAGGGTCTGTGCCACCAAGGGCTGGGAGGAGACACCTTGTCCTGAGGCCCTGGGGCCTCCTGGCACAGCCCCAGCCAGGCTGGGCACTGTCAGCCCCTTGTCCTGCCCTCAGCATCCCCCCCTAGCCCACATCCCAGTGGCCTCAAGGATCTGCTGGAAGGAGTCCCTGGGGAGCCTCGCTTAGTAATGGCCCCGGGGGCTCCTTCATACTCACAGATTTTTTCAAAGGACTTTGGGTTTGGCTTTTGCCTTTGAGTCTCTGAGAGGTTTGTGCAATCATGGCCTCCAATTATCTGCTGTAATTAGTCCCTGGAGAGGCTTTGTCAGTAACAACATACAGTGAGGCTCATTAATGCTTCAAGGTACTTCAGTTATTTTAAGGTACTTGGTGTTTCCCTTTTGATACAGACTCTGTGAGAGGTTTCTGCAATCATGGCCCTAATTATCTGCTTTAGTAAGTCCCTTGAGAGCTTTGTACTGACATTTAGTGGGGCTCAATAATACTTGGAGATACTCAAGATTTTTAAGGTAGTCTTGATTTCCTTTTCCACACTGAATCTCTGAGAAGTTTTTGTGCCATCCTGGCCACCAATTCTCTCCTCCAAGGAGTCATGAGGAACCTGTCTAGGGGATGGACCTCAGTGGGATGTATCCATGATTTGAGACACTTGGGGGTTTTCTTCTGACTTTGACTCCTGGAAAGGTTTGTGCAATCTCCTCTCAGACCCTGAGGTTCCAGGGCTCAGCTCCAAATGCACCATAGGGGTTATTAGGATCAAGCAAGTCCTGACAAACCATGGCTCTGCCTTGATTTTCCTCTGCTCTAGTGCAGTTCATCAGAAATATTTCTGTAGTGGTTTTGGTTCACCAATTTGAGATTTCTTGGAGAATGCAGCATTTATTGTTGTGGGTTCAGTGTTGGCTAATTACCAGTGCACTCACTAGAATATACTTACTTATTTCCTCCTGTGTGATGAGATTAGGAGAACAGCAAAGCAGGCTCAAAACTTTAAGAGGGTATAAGGAAAAGTTCATTAATAGCAACTAAAAGAAAGAGTAATAAGAACAAAACTTCCAGAAAACTTCTCGTCTCCCTACAACCTTTTCTTTCTTACTGACAATATAAAGACAAACCTAGAATTTTCAGTCAGTTTAACCCAACTAGAATAGTCTTTCTTGAGTTCTCTTAGGGAGAGGAGTCTCTCTTTCACACTATGGAGACTTCTCCAGAAAAGACACTTCTCTTGTGGCTCTCAATTTCCATGAATAGCAACTGCCCAGAAAAATCTGCAATTGTGACATCCCTCCCAGTTGTTCAAAGCTCTTTTACAGTTGTGTTTGTGGGTCATGTCAACTTGTGGGGTATTAGTTTAAAGATGAGCTGTTTAAGAGCAAAGGTTCTCGTCATCTATTTCTGAAATCATCTTCATCTCTGAGAATAGAGATCTTTTTCTTCTCCCTCTGAAGGCACAGGATCTCATCACTCTTCCCTTTTTCAATGTTCTAACTTCTCATGGGATCACAGCTACTTCAACATTTGCTTTAGCATGGAGGCCTTTGCTGAACAAGTCATTTCCTCGTACTTTTCAATGGGATACAGGGAAAAAGAGTCTGATGTATCAGTTACATCCTTCTCCATAGCTTTACAAGAGGATTTCAGCCCCAAGATCAGGACACCTCCCCCTCCCTCCAATCTGGGACTCAACTTCCCCTTCACTGACCTTGGTGTCTTCATGTTGTTTCTCAGTATGACTGCACTTTGTCCTCTTCTCTCACTTGAGGGAGGATGGAAACACTAAAAGAGTTCATATCTCACCTGGGGCCTGCAGATGGTTCCATGACCCCAGCCAGGCTCAGTGCTTGCAGCCAGACCTGCTCCCTATTCCCTCGGTTCCATGGGGCCCCACAGTGTCCCAGTGGTCCCTTGCTTCCATGAGGACCTGAGGTGTCATAATGCCCCCTTGGTGACATGAGGCCCTGAAAGGTCACAATGGTCTCCATGGTTCCATCAGGCCCCACAGTGATAATTTCCTCTGGGTTCCATGAAGCCCTGCTGTGTTACAATGGTTCCATGGGCTCCAGTGGTGCCACAATGATCCCCTTGGTTCCATGAGGTCGCCACAGTTTCCCAGGGATCTTCATGGGAAGGAAAGAACCCAGCCCCAGTGTTGCAGGGCCATCCACCAGAGGCCAAGGCCAGCCAGACTTGATGGTACTGACAGATTTACCTGGGAGCAACCCTTGGAAATACAGAATTTTGGAGGTGGAATCCCAATTTCAGACATGGACACCTGGAGGAGAAGGACGGTTCTTTTACATAGGAAGGAAAGCAGGGAACACCGATATTTGAGGGGCAAACGAAAGGTGGCCATCAGAGGCCTAAGTCAGCCAGACCTCTCTGTTCTAGTTGCTTTTGTATGAAAGCAACCCTTGGATATAGGGAATTTGCGAGGTGGAATCCCAATTTTGGCCATTTCTTTGTAGATAAGAATGACAGTTCTTTTTCATAGGAAGGAAAGCACGGAGCCCAAGTGTTTCAAAGGCAGAAGAGGAGACAGGTGGCTCCTGTCCTGGCTCCCAAGCCAGCCAGACCTGATTGTCATGGCAGCTTTTGTCATGGAGGAGTCCTTGGATATATGGAATTTCAGAAGAGAAATCTCAGTTTTGACCTTGGACTCCTTGAGAAGAAGGATGGTTCTTTTCCATAGGAAGGAAAGCATCGAGCCACAGTGTTTTGAGGCAGTTGAGGGACAGCTCCCAAGTGGCAAGGGCAGCTAGACCTGTCTGGCTTTCATTTAGGAGCAATCCTTGGATGTACAGAGTTTTGGAGGTAGAATTCCAGGTTTGGCCATGGGCACCGGGTCAGGATGGATGGTTTTTACCAATAGGAAAGAAAAATGCCAAGTCTAAGTGTTTTTGAAGAAGATGAGAGGTGGCCACCCTTAGGCCAACACAGCCACACCTGTCTGTCCTGGCACCTTTTATCTAGGGACTCTCCTTGGACATAGGGCATTTTGGAGGTGGAATCTCATATTTGGCTGTGGGTGCCTGGACAGGAAGACAAGTCCTTTTCATTAGGAACGAAATCACAGATCCCCAGTGTTTCAGAGGCAGATGACTGCCAGCCCTCAGGAAGCCAAGGCCAGCCAGACTTGTCAGTCCTGGCAACTTTTGTCTGGGAGCTATCCTTGGATGTTGGGAATTCTGGAGGCAGATTCTCAATTTTGGCCATGGGCACCTGGTCAAGATGGATGGTTTTTTCCCATAAGAAAGAAAAGCACATGGTCCCAGTGTTTTAAAGGCAGATGAGAGGTGGCCCCTGGGTGGCCAAGGCAGCCAGATGTGTCTCTCCTAGCAGATTTCATCTGGGAACAATCTTTGCATATAAGAAAATTTGGGGGAGGAATCCCAGTTTTGGCCATGAACTCCTGGAGGGGAAGGAGAGTTCTCTCCCATAGGAAGGAAAGCCCAGAGTCCCAGTGCTTCAGGGGCAGAGGAGAAGCAGCCTTGACATGCCAAGGTCAGCCAGACCTGTCCAGCAGCCTCTGGGTGGCCAAACCAGCCACACCTGTTCCCTGTCGCCTTGTTCCCTGACCCCTTGGGTTCCATGGGGTCCCACAGTGTCACAATGGTCTCCTTGGTTCCATGAGGCCCTGGAGCGTCACAGTGTTCTCCTTTCTTCTGTAGTGTCACAATAGCCCCATGCTTCCCTGAGCCCTTGCAATGTCACCATGGCCCCTCGGCTCCATGCGGCTGCGCTGTGTCCCAATGGCTCCTTGGTTCTACGAGCCCCACAGCTTCATCCTTGACCCTTGGTTCCACAGGGGTCCTGAATTTCGTAATGGTCCCCCTGATTCTGTGAGGTACCAGAGTGTCACAATTGTCTCTCTGATTCCATGAGGTTCCATAGTGTCACCATGGTGTCCTTGGACCTGCATTCTCACAGCTGACCCATGGTTGCATGAGAAGTTGGTACATATGTGCATGTCTTTCTATAGACTGTCTGTCTTGTGATTGTGGAGCAGAGTGGGTTGGCAAAAAAGACAACCACTCACCCGATGTCCATGTGGCAACAGAGAGCATTTATTCCTCCAGCTCCTATTTATAAAGAGAGGTATGAAAAACCTGGTCTGGATAGCCCATTGGTCTGATCTTTTACACTGCCCAGCTCCTGGACCAGTGAGACGTCTGCAGCTTAGGATGCAATGTAATTAGTTGAGGTTCTGTAATTAGTTGAGGTTGACTGACCCCTGTCAGTCAATGCAGGGGTTGGTTTTATGGAGCCGGCTGGGTTTCTTATTCATAGATGAATTAATTGCGCAGTACAAACCAGCTTGTACTGTGACATATTGTGACAACACTGTCTTTCTGTTATTCTCTATTTCTTCTCCTACTAATCCTACTTACCTGGAACATTTTTGGGTAACCTCTTAAGGGTTAAAGGTTTTTAGGTTAAATGGCTAAGTTAATGGCACGATAAGAGTTTCATGTTGAAGTGGGTGTTGTATTAAACCCTTTGCCAAAGTTGACTGTCTCTATTTTGACAGTCGAATTTGGTGTAATTTTGATGTCTTAGCACAGTTGGTTAGAGCATGGTGCTGATATCACCAAGGCTGTGAGTTCAATCGCTGTGTGGGCCATTCACTTAAGAGCTGGACTTGATGATCATTTTAAGTCCCTTCCTAGCAAGAATATTCTTTGCATCTGGCCATGTTGAGAATATCTGGTTGGTGTTTCTCCTGTGCACCAAACTCAAGGGAAGGAACCTTTCGTTACCCCCAGCATTTCAGTGTTCTGGGGTGTTCCAGCCCTGCAGGCTCACAGTGGCCTCTTGTTTCCATGAGGCCCCACAGTGTCCCACTGGCCCCTTGGTTCCATGGGCCCCAACAGTGCCACAATGATCCCCTTGGTTCCACAACTTCCCACTGTGTCCCACTGGCCCATTGGTTCCATGAGGATCTGCAGTGTCACACAGGTTTATGACATTTGTCCTTGCTGCCCCTCACATCCCATTGCCCCACAAACAGCCCCGAGCCACCCGTGAGGGACAGGCCCTGCTGTCCCAGGCTGGGCTCAGGGCTTGGCCTTTCTGCTTCCCCCAACCAGCCCAGGCCTTGCTCAGCATTGCAGTTCCCTGCTCAGAGCCTTGGGCTCTGTGCAATCCTGGCCTCAAGGATCTGCTCTCACCAGGCCCTGGGCAGCCTTTGGCACTCCCTGCCCTCAGTGGGGCCCAGCAATGCTCCAAGGGACTTGGACTTTTGCTGCTGACTCCTTGAGCAGCTTCTTCAGCCTTCTCTCAGCACCTGAGGGTCCTGGACTCAGCCCCTAAAACACTGTGGGGCTCAATAAAATAGAGAAAGCCCTCAGGGGCTCTTTCTCTTCCTTCAGTGGTCTTCAAGTGTCCAGGGCTTGTGCAGTTGATTGGAGCCAGTTTGTTGTTCTGTTAAGGAGAAAGATTTCAAAGTGCACCTCATGACATTTTTATTAACCAAGTGTGTATTTTTATTTTCCAGATCAGAGAAGAGCGGATAGAAGCATTCCCCAGGTAACCTTGATGCTGAATGTCTCTTTAGGAGGTCTGGGCACAGAGAAGAATGAGCCCCTTGAGGGCTGACCCGGTTTGGACAAGCTGCTCCTCACCCCCAGCCTCACCATGTCTGACATGGCCCACCTGGCACTGACATCCCTGTGCCCTGCAGCAGAACCTTGTCCCCTGAGCTCTGCGGCTCCATGTCCCAGCCCATTGCACCATGTCCCCCATGCTCTCATCAGGGCTCTGCCTGCACACAGGCCCAGGAGAAGTTTTCCTGTTGGGAAGGAAAGAATGGAAAAGCCTGAGCAGGTTTCCGAAACAACAAACCCCACTCAGGAACCACCTGCTCAGTCCAGGCTGCCTGGAATGGTGTCACCTTTCTCTAAGGGACAGTGTGAGCAGAAATGATCTCTGGAAGCAGAATTCTCTGAGTGTTCCAGCTGAATTCTCTATCCCTGTCCTTTCCCTGGATCTCTGTTGCAGATGGAAGCTGCTGGTGCCATCCTCACCTTTAACCTCTCTTTGGAATGCAAACAGATATTCCGAGGTGTGTTCAGCAGGATTTGCTCAATGTTTCTACAAAACTTTTGTGTTCCTCATGGAACGAAGGGGCCATTTTTGCACTGAGGGGGTGACGTGGAAGCAAGGAGTCAGTTGTGACCATGGAGTGCCATGCAACCAAGGGGCCATGGTGACACAGCAGCACCATGTGGATCCAGGTGTCCATTGTGACACTGTGGATCCAAGGATACCATGGAGACACCCCCAGAACTTCATGGAACCAAGGAGTCCATGGTGACCCAGCGAGGCTGCATGGAGCCAATGGTCCATGGTGACACTGCCCATCCAAGGAGGCCATTTGGACACTGCGGAAGCTCATGGAGTGAGGGAGGCCATTGTGACACTGAAGAACTTCATGGCACCAAATATCCATGGTGACACATCAGGGCATCATGGGAACCAAGGAACCACTGTTGGCAGTAGGGAAACTCATGGAACCAGGGGCCCTTGTGGCACTGCAGAACCATCAGAGCTGCTGGACCTTGTGCCCTGGCCCTGCACAGCTCCTTGGGAGGCACGGCAGGAGCAGCACCCTGGGAGCCTCGGGAATGCCCCTCTGGGATCCATGGCACACACTCCCAGGGGCTGGAATTCCAGTTCCCAGCCAGGAAAAGATGTTCCTGCCTCTGAAGGGAAAGCTCTTAAGAAGGAGCCAAAAGCCAAGTGGAGCAAGATCTTACAGTGACATTTCACTGCCAGCCTTCATAACTTCATCCATGGTTGTTGTAGCTCATGGATTGGGAATGAAATCAGGGCAGGGTCTTTGCTGGGAGCTGCCCTGGGTCAAGGGAGACACTGAGAGAGAAACAGAGCAGGCAAAGAGAGGCAGGAGAGAAAGGAGGACACAAACACAATAAGCTGAGAAGGTGGCACTCTGAAAAACAAACTGGAACAGACTGAAAATGAATGGGATAGAAATCAGTAATTCTAAAAGTTTTATTTCCTATCAAAATATGTCCCAACCCCCCAGCCCCACACAAACCTGATCCCACACCCTCAAATTTGGATCCCACTTCTTCCCATCTCCTTCTAATCCCATCTCACCCTAGAGGCTGTGGAATTGAGTAAATTCAGCATGGACTGAATTTTTCTGAGGTGGGAACAAGGCATGTTAAGGTGCAACTGAGCCTTTTTAGGGTAAGATTTAGTTGTTTTCAGTGGGACTGAGTGATTTTGAGGCAACAGATTGATCCTTCTTGGCTCTTGGAATGCAAAGAGATGGAGAACACTACCTGAAAGAATCCAACAGGGAGGAAAGCCCAAAAGATCCCTCAGGGTGAGAGGCTCCATACCCAGCCCAGGATGCTCTGAGGAGGAAAGAACCACCCTGTGCCAGGAAGGTGGACAAAGCTTCTGCCAGAGAAGAACCCACAAATCTTCCAGAATATGTCCCCAAACCTAAATTCCCCCTGAAATACCTGTGAAATGGTGGGACTTAAAACATCTCTGATCAATTTAATTCTTTTTAGTCCTATTTCATATGGTTTTAAGGAAAGAAGATAATTCACAAGAAAATTAGGGCCAAACCAAAAGGATAACCAGCCATCTGTTTTCCTAACACTGATCACAAGGAATGTGGATCAGCAGGGCTCTGACCAACGTGGGTCCTCACATGGGGGATGAAGTTTGAGCAGCGCACAAAGCTCTTCTTGCAGTCGGGGCATTTGAAGGACTTCCCTTACCGGTGCTTCCATTGGTGTTTGGTCAAGTGAGAGCTGCTGGAGAAGCTCTTTCCACACTGGGGACACTCGTAGGGCCTCTCCCCAGTGTGGATGTGCTTGTGGGTGATGAGGTGGGTATTGTGCTTGAGGCCCTTCCCACAGTTGGGGCAATGGAAGGGCCTCTCATCCATGTGAATCCATTGGTGCTGAAGAAGATGGGAGCTGGTCTGAAACCTCTTCCTACACTCAGGACACTCGTAGGGCCTCTCCCCAGTGTAGATGATTTGGTGGACGATCAGCTGGGACCTCCAACTGAAGGTCATCTCACATTCCCCACACTTGTGGGGAATCCTCTCCCCAGTGAGAATTCTCTGGTGATGGATCAAGTGAGAGCTGCAGCTGAAGCTTATCCCACATTCCCCAAACTCATACGGCTTCTTGCCGGTGTGGATGTGCCAGTGGGTGACAAGGGTGGAGTTGTGCGTGAAGCCCTGCCCGCCATCAGGGCAGCAGAAGGGCCTCCCCTCGGTGTGAATCTGCTGGTGGTGGATGAGATGGGAGCTGATCTGAAACCTCTTCTGACACTTGGGACACTCATAGGGCCTCTCCCCACAGTGGATGCGTTGGTGGGTCACAAGGGTGGATCTGTGGGTGGATCTGTGGCTGAAGCCCTTCCCACATTTCTCACACTCATAGGGCCATTGTCCAGTGTGGATCATCTGGTGGCTGATCAGGGTGCTGCTCTGCCTGAAGCTCATCCCACACTCCCAGTACTTGTAGGGCTTCTCCCCATCATGAAGCTGCTCATGGACCACCAGCTCTGAGCTCTGGCTGAAGCTCTGGCCACCTTCCTGGCCCAGGGTGGGTCTTTCCTTCTCAGAGCACCTGGGCTGGGTTTGGAGCCCCTCCTCATGCAGGATCTCTGTGACTTTTCCTCCCCTGTTGGATTCCTGTGCCCTGGAGTCACTCAAAATGGTCTCTTCCACAAGGTTCTGCTGTGGAGATTTGTCCACCCTGGACTTCATCCTCAGCTCCTTCCCTGGGGGAGGAAGGACAAGGACAGGATGGGATTTGCCTCCGTGCCACAGGAAGGGGAAGGAGATCCCTCCAGTGCATCCCCAGCAGGACGGCATTGGCAGCGGGGTTGTCCTGCAGCCGGGGGCTGTGCTGGGCTGGAAGACGGAGCAGGAGGGAGGGGGAAAGGGGCACTGACTTCCTCCTCACCTGCCTGGGTGTCCTGGGGCTCTTTCCTGTCCCTCTGAAACCTCCTCCTCCATCCAATCAAGATTTGGGAATGGGAAATTCTGTTCTGAGAGGAAAACAAAGCATGCACACATTGTCTTTTGTACCGGTTTGAAGGCAAACCAGGGGGACAGTCTAAGTACGAATTACAATTTAATAAGAAAATTCAGATCAAGGCAATAATACAGAAACACTGCCTTAAACTGACAGAGTCAGGACATAACCCGACACCCTGTGGGTCAGGGTTATGGCAGCAGTCTCATTTAATGGTGGCTGCAGTCCAGTTGAAGTGATGAACGTGATTCTGTTCAAGCAGTGATCCTGTAGAAGGGTCTGGTCTTCCGCTGAAAGTCCAGTGGTGGTTATGGAGCTCTTGTCCTCTGAGAATCCAGTAGGCAAGCTGCTCCTGGTCTTTCATACCTCAGCTTATATCCAGGTAGGAGTGCTTGGATCCTCCCCCTGGGCGGAGCATCCCACAATGGGATGATGGAATTTTATCAGTCCTGCAGTGACACTCAATGGCCCATTCACAGAAGATATCTCCCCTGGAGGGCATTATCAGGGGTGAGTCATGGAAGAGATAAAGAACATTGCCCCACCTGTTTATAGCAGTTGATGAAGATGGTGATTGAAAACATGCATTTGGTTACATCTTACATTGCAACCTGAAACAGTGGGATAATCCCTGCTAGGGGGGTGAACACCACCCCCCTTACCCAAACTGGCTCAGGTGTAAAACCCCCACACACAGGGGACATTGTCACACTTGCCCTGCCCCAGGGGAGGTCTCTGTCCCTGTCACTCCCTTGCTCTCCTCCCTTTCTCTTTCTTTCCATCTCTCTCTACACCTCATATTTACTATTCAATAAAATCCATATTAAATTCAGTCTCATTATCACCTTAATTGGGGCATAGGCTTCTCTCTAATAATTTTCTTAGCCAGACTGTGACATTATTTTGGCACAATGAGTTCAGGGCACGTTTGTCTGATCCCAAGTACCTTTGACAACCTCATGGTTCCCTCCACTTAGGAGGTTGTGGTTCTCTCTGGAGGAACTCTTGGAAACTTGGATGCAGCTTCCTCTGAGCGACTTACGGGAGAACTGATGAGGAAAATGGCTGTTGAGGGTGGCCGATGTAAAGAAAATATTTCGTTGTCCTTCCTTGAAAAGTTTGTTAAAATCACTGGAGGAAAGGGAGCAAATGATACCAGCGAGACTGACAAGGTTCATTCACACTGCGGTGAGGAACACAAGGCTGCTGAAAGTCCCACAAGAAGCCCAGCTCAAGTAGCTAAATTCTGGAATAACTTCTGAATTCACAGGCTTGGGGGCTTTGCCAAATGTGAGAATCATTTTTCTCTTCATCCCTGTAACCTTTGTGACAGCTACACAAAGCTTCCCCTTCCATTTCAGAATCTGTATTGGACTTAATTTCCACTTTTCTTTAATTGGAACATGCCAGGAGCTGAGCTGGAGCTGTTCAGGAATGAATGAAACTTGGAATTGCCACAGAATTGCTTCTATTGTCAGTTTATTCATGTTTAGGATTTGTTTGTGTTTTCATCACAAGTGAGTTGTGGGAAATCAAATATTCATCCAAATATTTTATGTAGGATTAAGTTTGATTTTTGCCAAGTTTATTTTGGCCAGTGCCCAGGGGATGTTCGAGGGGTCTCTTTGCCTCTCACCCTGGGGGATGATTGGGAAGCGCTGGGGAGGGTTGTCCCTGTCACCCCAGACCACTCCCCAGGGGTGTCCCTGTCCCTCTCTCCCTAGGCCATTTCCCTGGGGGTCTCCATCATTCTCACCCCAGGGAATGCCTTGCGGGGGGCTCTCCCTCCCTCTCACCCCTGTGCCAGGGGGTGCTCGGGGCAGTCTCTGTCCCTCTCAGCCCAGGGGATGCCCGGGGCTCCCTGTCCCCTCACCCTGGGGGATGCTCAGGGGGTCTCCATCCCTCTGGCCTCGGGCAATGCCTGTGCAGGGCTGGGGACCAGGGGCTCTGTGTACCTCTCACCGCTGAGGGTTCTCGGGGCTGGGGGGGCTCTCTGACCTTCTCACACCTGGGGAGACCAGGGGGGTCTCTGTCCCTCTCAGCCCTGCTGTGACCCCACCCAAACATCATCGGCGTCACAGGGACAGAGACACCCCCAAACCCCCAGAAGGGCCGAACCTGGGATTTGGTTTGGGGCTGAGGATTTATGAAGGGGCTGGAATTGGGGCTGGGTTGGAGTCGGGGCTGAGATTTGGATTAGAGCTGAGATTTGGGTTAAGGCTAGACATGGGATTGGCTTTAGGGCTGGGGTTGGGATTGGGTCTGGGGATAGACAAGATTGGGACTGGGATGAGATAAAATACAGAACTGTGAGTGTGTCTAAACATGGAGTGAGACTACAACCAGGATCATTGTCAGGTTTGGTACTGAGCTCACCCAGAGGAGGACAGGGGGGATGTTACAGTGGGAGGGTTGGGGAAAATGCTGGTTTGGGGAAAAACAAGGTGTGAATGCCTTGGGTAGGGAATTCCTCCCACCCACCTCCATTTCTAGAACTCACCTGATGTCCAAAAATCAAGAGTGAATTAAAAAAGCTACCAGGAGTTTCCCATTTCCAGTCTCATCCCTCTTGGGTTATGGTTGGTCCCCCATCTCAGGGTTGGTAGGGATCCCATGGGTCCTGGGGATCCCTCCTCTCCAGGGTCCTGCTTTTGGATTCAGGGAGGTTTTGGGTTCCCAAGGTCCCCCTCTCCAGCCTCCCCTCATTCCAGCCACTTGGGGTTCCCCCTTCTTTCCACCACCCTGTCCTTGTTTAGGGCAAATTTGGTTGAAAACCTCCAAAAGCAGTTTCCTCTAGAATGCAGATTCAGCAGGCCCACCCTCAGCCAGTTTGAGAAAATATGTCCTTGGATAAAAGTGGAAAAACCCCATTATTTTACAGGCAAAGAATTCACCAGCACAAAGTTGAACAATATTAAGCAATAAAACCTCCTGCTGCTCCAAAAGAGATGACAAACTCCCAAAGTCCCTCCTTGGGTTGTAGCTCCGCGCACTCAGGGTCTTATCAGTGTCTTATCAGTCTCTTATCAGTCCATCCAGGGCTGGAAATGCCTTGGCCCAGGCCCTTCCTGGTCGCCCACAGGTGTGAGCTGCAGGTGGTGTTCTGGTTTCAGTCCAGAGCAGATTTAAACAGCTCCAAAGAAAAAGAAAACCCACAGTCCAGGAAACTTCTCTGCCTCAGAGACCTAAAAACTAACTAAAAGCAAAGGAGAGCTCTGTCCTGCTGCCTGTCTGTCCCTCCTGTCCGTCTAGGAGCCGTAATGTAGAAGAGTGAGTGCAGTGTATGAAAACAACCTGCAGATTCTTCCTACTCCCCTTCGCTCTCAGAACCAGCCTTAAAGGTGCAGA
Source organism: Ammospiza caudacuta (assembly GCF_027887145.1). Classification (NCBI taxonomy): domain Eukaryota; kingdom Metazoa; phylum Chordata; class Aves; order Passeriformes; family Passerellidae; genus Ammospiza; species Ammospiza caudacuta. The sequence continues at coordinate 479,301 of NC_080620.1, forward strand.
ACTCATTTCTGGGCTAAAACGACCGATGGGGTACGAGCATCATGAAGTCATCCCAGGACATGCCCCTGTCAGGGTCAGGGGGTCCTGTCCCTGCCTCATCTCCGGGCTGCCGGGGGTCCCCCAGCTCCGGTATCGCCCCTTCCCCTCTCCCCGCCCCAGGGTTCCCCCGTTCCACAGCCCTGGCTCTCACGGGGATCCCCAAAACCAATGTCTCGCCCCATCGGTACCGGGCCATCCCCACATGGACCCCCCCAGGACCCTCCTGAGGGGCAATCGTGTCTCCTCTCCTCCAGAAAAAGCTCCTCTTAGGGAGCCTGGAGATATCCAGGGCTCGAGTCCAGGATCTGCTGGCTCCACTCTCCTGAAGACCCCTGGCTGGAGATATTTGGGAATTTAGCTATTTCAGTTGAGCTTCTTGTGGGACTTTCAGCAGCCTTGTGTTCCTCATGTTGGAGTGAAGGAACCTTGTCAGTCTCACTGTTATCATTTGCCCCCTTTCCAGCAGTGATTTTAACTGGAAGGACAACAAAATATTTTCTTTACACGGGCCACCCACAACACCTATTTTTCTCATCAGTTCTCCCATAAGTCACTCAGAGGAAGCTGTGTCCAAGTTCCAAGAGTTCTTCCAGAAAGAACCACAACCTCCTTAGGGGAGGGAACAATGCTGTTGTCAAAGGCACTTGGGGTAAAAGAACAGTGCCTAAACTCACTGTGCCAAAATAGTGTCGCAATCTGGTTAAGAAAATTATTAGAGAGATATGCCTCTGCCCCAATTAAGGTGCTAATGACACCAAATCCAAGGGGGATTTTATTGAACAGTAGATGTAAGGCAAAGAGTTGAAAGGAACAGGAAAGGGGGGGAGAGCAAGGGAGTGACAGAGAAAGAGTCCGCCCCTGGAGCAGGGCAAGCATGACATTTTCCCCTGTGTGTGTGGCCTTCCCAGGGTGGGGGGTTTACACCTGAGCCAATTTGGGTAAGGGGGGTGGTGTTCACCCCCCTAGTAGGGATTATCCCACTGTTTCAGGTTGCAATGCAAGATGCAACCAAATGCATGTTTTCAATCCCCCTCTTCATCAACTGCTATAAACAGGCCAGGCAGTGTTCTTTATCTCTTCCATGACTCACCCCTGATAATGCCCTCCAGGGGAGATATCTTCTGTGAATGGGCCATTGAGTGTCACTGCAGGACTGATAAAATTCCATCATCCCATTGTGGGATGCTCCGCCCAGGGGGAGGATCCAAGCATTCCTACCTGGATATAAGCTGAGGTATGAAAGACCAGGAGCAGCTTGCCTACTGGATTCCCAGAGGACAAGAGCTCCATAACCACCACTGGACCTTCAGAGGAAGACCAGACCCTTCTACAGGATCACTGCTTTGACAGAATCACGTTCATTACTCCAACAGGACTGCAGCCACCATTTAATGGGACTGCTGCCAACACCCTGACACACAGGGTGTCAAGTTGTATCCTGACTCTGGGCAGTTTAAGGCAGTGTTTCTGTATCATTGCCTTGATCTGAATTTTCTTATTAAATTGAAAATCTGGTTTAGACCCTCCCCAGGTTTGCTTTAAAACCAGTACAAAAGACAATGTGTGCACCCTTTGTTTTCTTCCCTAAAAAGGATTTCCCATTCCCAAACCTTGACTCAATGGAAGAGGAGGCTGTGAGGAAGAGGAAAGAGCCCTGGGAGACCCAGGCAGGTGAGGTGGAAGTCAGTTCCTATTTCCCCCTCCCTCCTTCTCCGTCTCCCAGCCCAGCACAGCCCCCGGCTGCAGGACAACCCCAGTGCCAACCCCGTCTGGCTGGGGATGCACTGGAGGGATCTCCTTCCCCTTCCCTCTGGCACCGAGGCAAATCCCATCCTCTCCTTGTCCTTCCTCCCCCAGGGAAGGGCCTGAGGTTAGAGACCAGGGAGGAAAAAAACTCCATGGAAAAACCTTGTGAAAGAGCCCATTTTGAACTACTCTAGTGCACAGGAATCCAACAGGGAAGAAAAACCTCAGACATCCCACATGAGGAGGGGCTCCAAACCCAGCCCAGAGTGCTCTGAGGAAGAACAACCTACCCTGTACGAGGAAGGTGGACAGAGCTTCAGCCAGAGCTCAGAGCTGGTGGTCCATGAGCAGCTTCATAATGGGGAGAAGGCCCACAAGTGCTTGGAGTGTGGGAAGAACTTCAGCAGAGCAGCACCCTGATCAGCCACCAGATGATCCACACTGGACAATGGCCCTATGAGTGTGGGGAGTGTGGGAAGGGCTTCAGCCACAGATCCACCCTTGTGACCCACCAATGCATCCACACTGGGGAGAAGCCCTACGAGTGTCCCGAGTGCCAGAAGAGGTTTCAGAGCAGCTCTCATCTCCTCCGCCACCAGTGAATTCACATGGATGTGAGGCCCTTCCTCTGCCCTGACTGTGGGAAGGGCTTCAACCGCAGCTCCCACCTCATCAGCCACCAGCGCATCCACACTGTTGAGAGGCCCTACAAGTGTCCCTGGTGTGGGAAGAGGTTCCAGACCAGCTCCAGTCTACTCCTGCATGAGCGCACTCACACGGATGAGTCCCTTCCACTGCCCTGACTGCGCGAAGGGATTCAAGCACAACTCCACCCTCATCACCCACCGGTGCCTCTATGCTGGGGAGAGGCCCTACGAGTGTCCCCAGTATGGGAAGAGCTTCACCAGCAGCTCTCACTTGACCAGACACCAATGGAGGCACTAGTAAGGGAAGCCCGGGCAATGCTCCAGTTGCAGGAAGAGCTTCATGCACCACTCCAGCTTCATCCCCCATGGGAAGATCCATGTTGGGCAGAGCCCTGGTGACCCACATTCAGTGATCTGTGCTGGGAGGACACCTGGCTGGTTATCCTTTTGGTTTGGACCCAATTTCCTCTTGATTTTTCTTTATCACTTAAAAACACCTGAAATAGGACTAAAAAGAAAGAAATTTATCAAAGATATATAAAGTTCCATCAGTTAACAGTTGCTTTACCAGGAATTTATGGGTTTGGGACATATTCTGGAAGATTTGTGGATTCTTTGGGGATTTCAGCAAATGTTCTCCATATCCTTGCACTCCAGAATTCAAGACAGGTATGTCACCTCAAAATGATTCAATCCCATTGAAAACACCTCAATTTTATCCCAAAATTGCTCAATCCATGTAAATACGCCTTATTCTCACCTAAGAAAAACTCAGTCCCATGCCAAATCTACTTGATTCCACAATCTCCAGGGTGAAATGGGATTGGAAGGAGATTGGGAGAAGTGGGATCCAATTTTGAGGGTGTGGGATCGAAATTGTGTATGTCTGGGTGCACGTGGTCTATTTTGATAGTAAATGGAACTTTCAGAACTATTGATTTCTGTCCCTTTCCTTTTCAGTCAGTTCTGGTCTGTTTTTCAGAGTGCCATCTTCTCAGCTTATTGTGTTTGTGTCCTCCTTTCTCTCCTGCCTCTCTTTGCCTGCTCTGTTTCTCTTTCAGTGACTCTCTTGACCCAGGGCAGATCCCACCAAAGACCCTGCCCTGATTTCATTCCCAATCCATGAGCTACAACAACCATGGATGAAGTTATGAAGGCTGGCAGTGTAATGTCACTGTAAGATCTTGCTCCACTTGGCTTTTGGCTCCTTCTTAAGAGCTTTGCCTCCCAGGGGAGGAAAATCTTTTCCTGGCTGGGAACTGGAATTCCAGCCCCTGGGAGTGTGTGCCATGGATCCCAGAGGGGCATTCCCGAGGCTCCCAGGGTGCTGCTCCTGCCGTGCCTCCCAAGGAGCTGTGCAGGGCCAGGGCACAAGGTCCAGCAGCTCTGATGGTTCTGCAGTGCCACAAGGGCCCCTGGTTCCATGAGTTTCCCTACTGCCAACAGTGGTTCCTTGGTTCCCATGATGCCCCGCTGGGTCACCATGGACTCCTTGGTTCCATGAAGTTCTGGGGGTGTCTCCATGGTATCCTTGGATCCACAGTGTCACAATGGACACCTGGATCCACATGGTGCTGCTGTGTCACCATGGCCCCTTGGTTGCATGGCACTCCATGGTCACAACTGACTCCTTGCTTCCACGTCACCCCCTCAGTGCAAAAATGGCCCCTTCGTTCCATGAGGAACACAAAAGTTTTGTAGAAACATTGAGCAAATCCTGCTGAACACACCTCGGAATATCTGTTTGCATTCCAAAGAGAGGTTAAAGGTGAGGATGGCACCAGCAGCTTCCATCTGCAACAGAGATCCAGGGAAAGGACAGGGATAGAGAATTCAGCTGGAACACTCAGAGAATTCTGCTTCCAGAGATCATTTCTGCTCACACTGTCCCTTAGAGAAAGGTGACACCATTCCAGGCAGCCTGGACTGAGCAGGTGGTTCCTGAGTGGGGTTTGTTGTTTCGGAAACCTGCTCAGGCTTTTCCATTCTTTCCTTCCCAACAGGAAAACTTCTCCTGGGCCTGTGTGCAGGCAGAGCCCTGATGAGAGCATGGGGGACATGGTGCAATGGGCTGGGACATGGAGCCGCAGAGCTCAGGGGACAAGGTTCTGCTGCAGGGCACAGGGATGTCAGTGCCAGGTGGGCCATGTCAGACATGGTGAGGCTGGGGGTGAGGAGCAGCTTGTCCAAACCGGGTCAGCCCTCAAGGGGCTCATTCTTCTCTGTGCCCAGACCTCCTAAAGAGACATTCAGCATCAAGGTTACCTGGGGAATGCTTCTATCCGCTCTTCTCTGATCTGGAAAATAAAAATACACACTTGGTTAATAAAAATGTCATGAGGTGCACTTTGAAATCTTTCTCCTTAACAGAACAACAAACTGGCTCCAATCAACTGCACAAGCCCTGGACACTTGAAGACCACTGAAGGAAGAGAAAGAGCCCCTGAGGGCTTTCTCTATTTTATTGAGCCCCACAGTGTTTTAGGGGCTGAGTCCAGGACCCTCAGGTGCTGAGAGAAGGCTGAAGAAGCTGCTCAAGGAGTCAGCAGCAAAAGTCCAAGTCCCCTGGAGCATTGCTGGGCCCCACTGAGGGCAGGGAGTGCCAAAGGCTGCCCAGGGCCTGGTGAGAGCAGATCCTTGAGGCCAGGATTGCACAGAGCCCAAGGCTCTGAGCAGGGAACTGCAATGCTGAGCAAGGCCTGGGCTGGCTGGGGGAAGCAGAAAGGCCAAGCCCTGAGCCCAGCCTGGGACAGCAGGGCCTGTCCTTCACAGGTGGCTCGGGGCTGTTTGTGGGCCAGGGGGATGTGAGGGGCAGCAAGGACAAATGTCATAAACCTGTGTGACACTGCAGATCCTCATGGAACCAATGGGCCAGTGGGACACAGTGGGAAGTTGTGGAACCAAGGGGATCATTGTGGCACTGTTGGGGCCCATGGAACCAAGGGGCCAGTGGGACACTGTGGGGCCTCATGGAAACAAGAGGCCACTGTGAGCCTGCAGGGCTGGAACACCCCAGAACACTGAAATGCTGGGGGTAACGAAAGGTTCCTTCCCTTGAGTTTGGTGCACAGGAGAAACACCAACCAGATATTCTCAACATGGACAGATGCTAAAGAATACTCTTAATAGCAAGGGACCCACAAAGATCATCAAGTCCAGCTCTTGTGAATGGCCCACTCATGAATTGAACCCACAGCCTTAGTGATACCAGCACCATGCCCTAACCAACTGAGCTAAGAGGTCAAAATTACACAAAATTTTACTGGCAAAATAGAGACAATCAAGGAACTTTGGCAAAGGGTTTAATACAACATCCACTTCAACATAAAACTCTTATCAAAGCATTACCTTCATTTACTTAGCCCATTTAACCTAAAAACATTTACCCTTAAGATGTTAAGTTACCCAAAAATATTCCAGGTAAGTAGTATTAGAAGAAGAAATAGAGAACAGAAAGACAGAAGATCTACAGAAATACACGCACATAGGTGCCAACTGCTGGGGTTCCAGCATTGCCAACAGAGGAACCCCATTAGAAGGCAGGATCCAGACCACAGGTTGGCCTCGTGCTCCGGCTTTTAACCCCCTGGGCCTTCATGGGCCTGCCCCTGGGGTGGGACTGCCAGTCACTTGCCCAGTCAGAGTCAGAGGAGCACCAGCTCTGCCTGTTGTATTATTGATTGGCAGCTCTGCCAATCAGCAGAAAGTTGTAGCATTGTGTGTGTTTTATATGGGTTTATTGTAAAGTTGGTTAATTTTTATAAGTTAAGATTTTTGTTTGACCCTCAGTTACCCCCAAGTTCTCCCTCCTAATGGTTTGTTCCTCCCACCTGTTACCTGTCAATCAAACCTGTCAACCATCCCCTCTATGTCGAGAATCTTTTATGTCAATCATTCCTCACCTAGCATATGATTTTTCTCCCGAGCCTCTTCCCTCCCCTTGGCCCTTCCTATTGGTTTAGTTGTGTCTCTCACTCCTCCCCTGGGCTTTGTTCATTGGTCCCTCATGTCTCCTTCCATTACCCCCTTCCCCTTTTCAAATGCCTCCCTAACGGCTTTTCCCTGACACCGTCACTGGCCCCGCCTGGGTCAAATAAAGCGCCGTGGCATCCACACTCATGTCCACTCCTTCATTCCTTTACCACAGTTCTTCGCAGTCCTGCTCTCGCCTGCATCACCACACCACAGACGGAGCCACTACTGGGGATTCTCATAGAGAACCTGGGAGTGGCAGGACTCGTAGTCTCCACTGGTCACTCCAAGAGCGGCTAACCAACCTGTCAGCTCCAGTGGCCACAGAAGCATGTCTGTGAAAGTTACCACTCCTCCTGCTGTGTGATTGACAGCTCTGCCAGGGCTGGCCTGGGGGCGGGGCTCTGTCCCACCACAAACCAAGGCCCGCCCCAGCCCTGGCCCCACACTGGGGCATTCCGAGCATCCCAAGGTGTCTCGGGACATTGATCTCATCCAGCCTCTGACAGTGACCACGGTGACATCACAGAACCTCATGGAACCATAGGTCAGTTGTGACAATGGAGATCCAAGGAAACTATGGTGAGATTGTGGAATCCAGGAATCATGGAATCAAGGAAACCATTGTGCAAATCATGGGCCCTATGGAAGCAAGAGTCAATGATCAAACTGAGGTTTGATTGTGATTGATTTAAAATAGAAACAAGGAGCCATTGTTTCACAGCAGGTGTGTGTGGGAACAATGGACCCTTGTGACTCTGTTGGGGCTCATGAAACCAAGAAGCCATTGTGACATTGCAAGACTTCATGTAATCAAGGAGAATACAGTATGGGGTGGCAGTATGGGGACCCATGAAATCAAGGAACAAGTCTGCTTGCTTTGGCCTCCTGGGGACTGTCTGACAGGTCCCCCTGAATTTGACATGCCAAGGGCCACTTCTCATCTGGCTGTGAAGCACTGGGGCTCTGGGCTTTCCTTTCTATGGAAAAGAACAGTCTTTCTTGTCTAGGCTCCAATGGCAAAATTAGGATTCGACCTCTAAAATTCCCTATATCCAAGGGTTGCTCCCAAACAAAATCTGCCAATACAATCAATTCTGGCTAGCCTCAGCCTCTTGGGACTGCCTCTCATCTGACCCGGGGCTCAGTTCTTTTCTTCCTATGGAGACCACTTTGACACTGCGGGGCATTTTGAGCAAAAGGGCATTGTTACACTGTAGGAACTTGTGGAACCACGGGGATCATTGTGACACTGCAGAGCACCATGGAGCCAAGGGACCACTGTGACACTGTGGGGCCTCATGGAACCAAGGACATCTTTGTGTCTCTCTTGGGCTACATGGTTCCAAGGGCCCAGTGTGAAGCAGCAGGGCTTTGTGGAACCAAGAGGCCATTGCTGCATTTCAGGGCCTCGTGGAGCCAAAGGGCTCTTGTGATCCTGCGGGGCGCTGTGGATCCATGGAGAGCATTGTGGCATTGCAAGGCCCCATGGAATCATGGAGACCATTGTTACACTGTGGGGCCCCATGGAACCAAAGGAACATTGTGACCCTGCAGGGTCCCATGCTTCCATGAGGCTATTCTCACACTATGGGAAGTTGTGGAATCAAGGGAATCATTGTTGTACTACTGAGCCCCAATGGAACCAAGGGGCAATGGTGACACAGCAAGGCTTCATGGAACCAAAGGCCATTATGACACTGTGGGGCCTTGTGGAACTATGGAGACCATTAAGATCCTTAAGGACTTGTGTAACCAAGGGGCCATTATGACAACTTAGGGCATCATGGAAGCAAGAAAACCATTGTGACACTGCAGGGCCCTGTGGAACCAAGGGAACATGAAATAGGTGTGTCTGCCTTGGTTTCCCTGGGGTCACCTGACAGGTTTGGCTGACCTTGGAATATGGAAGGCCACTCCCATCTACCCCTGAAACACTGGGGCTCTGGGCTCTTCATTTTATGGAAAAGAACTGTCCATTTTTTCCAGGTATCCACGGCCAAAATTATTATTCCACCTCCAAATTTCTGTGTATCCAAGTATTCCTGCCAGACAAGTTGCCAGGACAGACAGGTCTGGCTGGTCTTTGACTCCTGAGGGGCAGCACTCACCTGTTTTCCAAACACTGGAAAGGGCTCTCTGCTTTTCTTTTTATGAAGAAACCCCCATCCCTCTTCTCCAGACACAAATGTTTTAAATTAGGACTCCACATTCATAATTTAAAAAATCCAAGAGTTGCTCCAAGCAAACCTGCCAGGACAGACAGGTCTTGCCTTGGCCTCCGGTGGCTGCTGTTCATCAGCTCCTGAAACATGAGGGCTCTGTGGTTTCCTTCCTATGGAGACCAATGGGACATTTGGGAGCCTTGTGAAATGAAGGGGCCGTTGTGACACTGCAGAGCACCATGGATCCAAGGCACCATTGTGACACTGTAGAGCCTCGTGGAACCCACGACATCTTTGTGGCTCTCTTGGGCCACATAGTCCCAAAGGACCAGAGCAAACCAGCAGTGTGGGAGTTGGCCCGGCTGTAACTCAGAGTCAGCCAGATTTTACCCTGGTAGAACTGGCGCAAGTTTCAAGCCCTGGGAATAATTTCTTTAACTTAGGGTGAGTTAGAGAGTTCCCCCATGAGCCTTTAGTGTTGTTATGCTAAGTTGTCCAAGTTCTCCTCCCCTACTGGTTACTTGTGTCCCCTATATGGTTATTGTTTTAGAGTGTTCTACCCTCAAGTGTATATATTGTTGCTTCGCCTTTACCTCAAGTCTTTGAATCCCACCCCTCAGACTGTGTTCAACTTTTCCATGTTAATTGTTTTTCACCCTGTTACTAAAGTTCTTTTTGAGCAACTCCATTGATCCTGCTTGTTGGGGGGTAGGACGGTTGGGATGGATGGAGATGAGAGATTTCTGAAGCCAGGTCTTGGAACTTGGGGTTTGTTGCAATGGGTGTGGCAGCACGAGCCTTGTTTGGAACTGTCAGCCACAGCTCAGAGCAGGCCCGAAAGAGAAGCTCAAAAGAGGTGCCCAAAATGGATGCCCAAAAGAGGAGGGGAGTTCCTGTTACAATACAATAAATCTTCTTCTGTGCTGCATATTCTAATTTTCACTAAACAATATAATACAAGATACAAACCTTATAGCATTTACAAACAGCCTATTAGAATCATTACATAACCATACGGTGTTACATTTTAAACCATAAAAACTACTCTTTGGACATCTTCTGCCAAACTAGTAGGGTCTTCTCTGACCTTTGGACCTGTCTGCAAGCAGGAGGTATTTTTTCATCAAAAGAAGATTACCTTCAGCTGGCCATACTATTGTTTTCCATTTGTTCAGTAACTAAGGCTTGGTATCTCAAAGCTTGCTTTCATTTCAATCTCGCTTATAGTTTCCATATTCTCAAATTCTTTTGCCAGGCAATCATATTTATAAGGCTTTCCTGTTTCCTCTTCCCCAGCATCTGCTTCTTTTCATTTTCACCACCCTTGCCCTGAAGTTGGGGAACCAGAATGGTTTGTCACAGCCAACCTCATTGAGACCCTTGGCGACCGAACCTTGAGACCCTGATATTCAGTCATGTCAGCTGAGGTAAGCTGATGGATAGGCCAGCGCTCCCCGGGATTTTTGATTGTACTGGGCCTGAAGATTCATCATTGCTTCGAGGGACCTTGGCCAGGATCCACAGGGACAACAACAGTCTCACCTGCGTAGGATTGCAGGTGGGTTTGGGGAAATGCAGGAAAATTATCACCCATTTTGCCACTGTGTTTTTACAATATGCATCCACATCCCATAATTGATTTGAAGTGTTCCAGTGGCTGTTCCACCTGAGGCGGAGAAAGAGAAAAATGGACAGCCGGATTCCCAAAGTAGAAAGGAGCATACAGGGATGTTTTAAGTTAATTCTCACGGATCATGCCCAAATATATTCAAAGAACAAATTAAAATCAATTGTGAAGTGGATTATTAAAATTTTTCCAGATGCCCTTGAGCCTGACCATCCTCCCTCCATCTTGGGTCCTCCACTTCCTGCTACCACAACCTTCTCTTCTGCCCTGAATGAACCTCCAGACTCCACCCCCAGAACTGTGGGTCATGCCCCACTGTCAATTATTCCAGCTCCACCCTGGGCCATGACTCCAGAAGGCCAGCCTGGAAGTCTGCTATCCTAGATCAAGGCCCTTCCTCCCCAACACCTGACAAAATGGCAGTGCCCTTTGCCTCTGCCTCCAGCAACAATATAACCCCAGGATCAAAGATACTAAGCCCCACTGTCACACTACTTCTAATCTGAATGTTTCTGCTCTGAGTTATCTTCCTCCCCAGAGGACAGTTTGGACTCTTCAGAGCCACCTCACCCCTCAACCCCAGAAGATCCCTGGGAAAAGAAGAAGACTGGCAAATAGTCTCGAAATTCCTCATTGCCCTGGTATGTTATGAAAGTAGGGGGCAGAATCCCACCTGTCAGCCATTGGTTTACAAGGAAATCAAGGATCTGTGTAGGGCAGTTAAAGACCATAGAAAAGACTTACCTTGTTTTAATGGACAAATGAGGGCCATGTTTACAGCACATCTTAACTCCCTATGATTTAAAATATATTATGATATGACCATGTTCTTGTCACCTACAGAATACACCCTGTGGGAAGGGAGACGGAAGTGTTTACTAAATCAATTAATAGCAGACTATGCTAATAATGAGGCAAGGGTAGAATTGACAATCAACCATCTAGCTGGAGAAGGACAACACAGCCAACCAGATGATCAAGCAGCAAGTATCCTCGGAGAAGTATTGGATGATATCAAAGAGATGGCTTTGCAAGCTTTAATCCAGGTATTGGATGGTAGCATCCCCAGTGTGGACTACCTTGGGTAGCTGCAGCTAAAGCTTTAGGACAATTAGACCATCTTGGGTGCCTGTTAAGTAAGCAAACCAATGCTACCTCCCTCACCCTGCTCTCAGACATAGAGGCCATCAGACATGCCACCGTGCAGAACAGCGATAAAGTTTTTACTCTGGGCACATGGGCATGGCTGTGTAGACTCTGAGGGCATGTGTTGCATGAACATCTCCAGCCGCAGCAAGTCAATCCACAAGAGCATTCAGGCACTGAAGAAAGGGTTCAAGAAGCTTCAAGTGGAAAACAAAGGCTCATTCAATAACCTCTTCCAATGCAAGGGACTAAAGGGTTGGATGATGTCTAGCTAAAACAGGACATTTAACTCTCTTAGCGGTTGTTCCTGTATTGTTAATTTTCCCATCTTTGATTGGATGCTTTTTGAAAGTCTTAAAAAATTCTTTCAGTTTCATCTTTGTTGTAAAACAGAAAAGGGGAAGATGGTACCCAACACAGGCTCCTCATGGACTCCTTGGAGGAGAGAATTGGAGGCCAGGAAGGCACAAAAACTTCTTAGAGACTCAGTGTGGGAAGGAAAATCCTTAAAAGTACCTAAAAGTATTCCTAACTCCATAAACTACCTTAAAAAGCTTGAGTATCTCAAGGCATTAATGGGCCCCACTGAGTGTCAGTACAAAGCTCTCCAGGGACTTGTTAAAGCAGATAATTGGGGCCACGATTGCACAAACCTCTCACAGAGTCTGTATCAAAAGGGAAGCACCAAGTACCTTAAAATAATTGAAGTAACTTGAAGCATTAATGAGCCTCACTGTATGTTGTTACTAACAAAGCCTCTCCAGGGACTAATTAAAACAGATAATTGGAGGTCTAGGATTGCACAAAGCTCTCAGAGACTCCAAGGCAAAAGCCAAACCCAAAGTCCTTTCAAAAATCTACAGTCCCTGGGAGAATTAAGGAGCCCCCGGGGCCATTCCTGAGCAAGGCTCCCCAGGGACTCCTTCCAGCAGATCCTTGAGGCCACTGGGATGTGGGCTAGGGGGGATGCTGAGGGCAGGACAAGGGGCTGACAGTGCCCAGCCTGGCTGGGGCTGCGCCAGGAGGCCCCAGGGCCTCAGGACAAGGTGTCTCCTCCCAGCCCTTGGTGGCACAGACCCTGCTGTGCCCCAGGGCACCAAGACTCAGCTTCTCTTTGTCCTCACCTGTCATCACTGCCTCAGGTTCTCTGCTCTGCCTGGGGCCTGGGGACACTTTCTCAGTCGTGTCCCTCAGTGGGACCCACTAAAAGTCCAAGAAACTTTGGAGTTGGATTCTGCCTTGGAGTTCTGGAGAGGTTTCTCCAGCTCCCTCTCAGGGACTGATGTTCAGAGCCTGAGCACAAAGCCCCAGAGGCTCATTAAAGTCCTTGTGCTGTGTCTGTGCTGCTGGGCTGGGCTGGGCTCCTGGCACAGAGGCAGCTCCTGGTAACCAAGAAGAGCTTCAAAAGCACATTGCTCTTGATGAGCAGCTCTTCTGCCAGCCCAGCAGGGCTCGGGCACTGCCTGCATCCACCCCCAGCACAGCACAGAGGGACAGAGAGCTTCAATCAGTCAGGGCTGGGAAGGTGCTGAGAAGTGCCTGGGGCAGAATCACTGCTAGCCCTTGGCACAGGAACCTCTGGCTGCAGGACAATGCAGCTGCAGCTCCTGGAGCCATCTCCTAAAGCTGGAACATCCCAATGCCTTCAGACCCTGTGAGTACATTCTCTGATTGTCTCTTGTGCAGAGCAGCCGGGGGTGCCCACGGCTGTCCTGCAGAGCAGGGTCCTGCAGCCCAGGGTGCTGTGCTGGGGCAGGGACTCTGCTGCCTGCCAGGGACAGCTCTCAGCCAGCCCTGGCAGCTGCTCCCAGCACTGGGGGACAAGATCTGGGTGGGAGGAGACAGCTGGTAAGGCTTGGAAGTGTTCTTCTTGTGTGGGGAGGATGCTGCATTGTTCAGGACTGCTTCCAGGATGGCATTTAATGCCAGAACAAATAGATTATACAGGGAGCACAGCAAGGCAGGGGCTGCATGAAAGGAAATTTCCTGCTTTTTGAATATACTGTTCTGGGTTGCCTGGATAGGAAAGTGCACATAGATATTCATCTCTCAGTTCAGGTTGAGAAAAAAAAACCAAAAAACCCCCCAAAATTCCCTCAGATGTTAATAAACCAGGCAATTACATATCACCTTGCAGGGCCCCTTAGAGGCAGCATTAGTGTTGCTTTCCCAGTCTCCTCAGGGTTCCTGTGATGTTGCCATCAGAGCCTGCAGAGCCAGAGCTGCCACTGGGCGGTGCCTGAGCTGGGAGGGGTCTGCAGGGCAGAGCTGAGCCCCCAGGGCTGGGCTGGGCTCTGGCAGCACTGGCAGGGCCCAGCCCTGGGCACAGGCAAGCAGCTGCTGGCAGGGACAGCTCCAGGCAGCAGAGCCCTGGACAGGCAGTGGGTGGAAAGTGACCCCAGGTTGTGCGGGGATATTTAAAGTCCTCTCCTAAACCCAACTATTCCATGATTACTTTTTTACAGATCCCCATGCCAAGGCACAGCAAATATCCAACAGCAGCTCCATCAGGTTCTTTCTCCTGCTGGCATTGGCAGACACACGGCAGCTGCAGCTCCTGCACTTCTGCCTCTTGCTGGGCATCTCCCTGGCTGCCCTCCTGGGCAACGGCCTCATCATCAGTGCTGTAGCCTGTGGCCACCACCTGCACACGCCCATGTTCTTCTTCCTGCTTAACCTGGCCTTCAGTGACCTGGGCATGATCTGCACCACTGTCCCCAAAGCCATGCACAATTCCCTCTGGGACACCAGAACCATCTCCTACTCAGGATGTGCTGTACAGCTGTTTTTCTGTCTCTTCTTCATCTCAGCAGAGGTTTCCCTCCTGACCATCATGTGCTATGGCCGCTACGTGTCCATCTGCAAACCCCTGCACTACGGGACCCTCCTGGGCAGCAGAGCTTGTGCCCACATGGCAGCAGCTGCCTGGGCCAGTGCCTTTCTCTATTCGCTGCTGCACACGGCCAATACATTTTCCCTGCCCCTGTGCCTTGGCAATGCCGTGGGCCAGTTCTTCTGTGAAATCCCCCAGATCCTCAAGCTCTCCTGCTACAAATCCTACCTCAGGGAATTTGGGCTTCTTGCTGTTAGCGGTTGTTTGGTGTTTGGTTGTTTTGTGTTCATTGTTTTCTCCTATGTGCAGATCTTCAGGGCTGTGCTGAGGATCCCCTCTGAGCAGGGACGGCACAAATCCTTTTCCACCTGCCTCCCTCACCTGGCCGTGCTCTCCCTGTTCCTCAGCACTGGTACATTAACTTACCTGATGCCTCTCTCCATGTCCTCCCCATCCCTGGATCTGGCCCTATCAGTTCTGTACTCGGTGGTGCCTCCTGCCCTGAACCCCCTCATCTACAGCCTGAGGAACTGGGAGCTCAAGGCTGCAGTGTGGACACTGATGACTGGATGGTTTCAGAAATATTAAACTGCTAGCCAGTTTCTGCCAATCACTTGTAATGAAAGTCACCTTTGATACTTCTTGTTTGTTTGGTTGTGAGTTTTTTCTTTTCTTTTACTGTTTTCATATGGTCCACAAGGACATGTCATTTGTCACCCTGGTTTTCTAAGATTTTCTAAGCCTTCTGATGTTGACATTTTTGTAGTGAACTTTCCCACACACTTTCTGTAAATAACTCATTGTTTTTCATTCCTTTGTGGAGGAGGAGAGAGTTGATGGACTGTTGGTTTGACCTGTGGCATTGCAGAGGTGTCACTGACACCTTCCAATCCACTGTCACTCTTGTAAAACTATAAATAGTGGAGTCAGAGAATAAAACTTCCCTTTTTTCCCTTCACCTGAAAGCGGTGTGTGCCTGTGTCCTTTCATGTCGGTCGGCGACATCTGGTGACTGCCGAAGTGTATTGCAGCCTAGGCTGAGAAAAGGACAGCGCGTTGTGGTGAGATTTCCCCCCCCCTCCTTTTTGTGCTTTGCCTGCTGTTTTCGGGCAATGGAAACCTCTGTGGTTTTCCAGGATGATTCCCTCATTTTGGATCTCTGGAGGGAGGTCCTGCAGTTGAAACAGGTGTCCGTTTCCTGGGATGGTTTGGAGAGATTGATTCTGTGGGCCCGAGAGCGAGGGTTTTTTCGGACCCTGTGAAGGCGTTCGATAGGCAGGAGTGGTCTCTCCTGGGGATCCACCTCATGGAGGCCCTCTTTGATGATTGTACGGTAGATGTGGGATCGCTGCTGTTGCAGTGGAAGAAATGTGAGGAGCTTTGGCGGGGGTCTGGTTCTTGTACCCCTCGGAGTTCCCAGGGAAGCCCTTCTACCTCGGATGTAGATGAGGAGGAGATTGAGCTCCTGTGTGATGTGGAGTTCCCTTCCCCGCCCCACAACGGTGTGCCGGGGAGTGGCCATTATCCACCTGGAGTGGATTGGGCTCACAGCCAGCTGGTCCCGGGGGCTCTCTGGATTTGGCGGGCCGTCCTCGCCCTGCCTCGCCCTGTGCGGGTGGCGGGGCGGGGGACGGGTTGCCCTCTCTGTGTGCCTTCCGGGCCTTTAAGGGTCAGCCTCCGCCCCAACTTGAGGCTGCTGTGGTGACGACCTTTTGTCCGAACTGCGGTGTGTCCACCACGTTCCCCCTGAGCGAGGTGGGGGTGGGCTCTCCTGCCCTCGAGTCAGGTTCCTCAGCGGGGGGAGCGATTTCGCCTTCCTCCGGGTCTGAGCAGCCTGCTGGGCATGCGCAGTCGGTGGACATAGTCGGGGACGGGACGTTGCCCGCCTCTGGGTCTGCGCAGCCTGCTGGGCATGCGCAGCCGGTGAAGGCAGCCGGGGGCGGGATGTCGGTCGGTGCTCCACCCGGCCCCGCTCCGGTGGGCGGGCAGCCCGTCCCTCTCCGCTTGGTGGGGGCGGTGCCCGCTGCAGGACCTTGCATCTCTGGGCGGGCTCTCATAGGGGGCTTGCCTGGCTCCTTTGTGCTGCCCCGCAGTGACGCGGCTCCGCGGGCCGCGCCTCCATCGGCATTCCACCCAGCCCCCGTATCGGGGGATGGGGGCCCCGCGCGGGTCTCGTCGGTGGCCACGCCGGTCTCGTCCGGCACTGGGCCAGATTTGCGGGCCGTGCCGGCAGCTACGGCCGCCGAGGCGGCCTCTGCCGGAGCTGCAGCACAGCAGGGGACTGGGGTGTTTACCTTTAGTGCAGCTGCTGACACAGCCGATGGGAGGCCGGTGGGTGCCCGGGGCCATGGCGCTCTCTCGTCAGGTCCTTGGACGCTTCCTGCGTGCCAGGTGACCGTGCATCCGAGGTACCCTGAATGTTTCTGGCCAGAGGCAAAAACCAAGACTAACGAGATGAATGAACTTGTCTCCTCCCGGTATCTGCAGGGTCGGCGGGTGGATTCCTTTGGCTCTGCCGGTGCTGCAGGGGGCACAGGGACAAGTGGTGTTGCCCCGGCTCCCAGTCAATCACTCCCTCTTGTCTCTGGGGGGCCCAAGGATGAGGACACAGCAGGTGCGGTGGCTTTGCCAGGGGGTCCCCAGGCTTTCCCTGTGCTCAGGGGCGTCACTCATAACACTTATGAACCCCTTGCATATAAGCTGGAGAAGGAACTCCGTGAAGCAGTTGCTCAGCATGGTTTGGGGTCTGCTGGGGTTATGCACATTCTTCGGAGACTTGCTAAGGACACACTGACACCTCACGATGTCTGTTGTGTGGCACATTCTCTTTTTGACCCTGTGCAATTTGGTGTTTTTGAGACCAAGTGGGCTCGTCTGGCGGCCCAAGCGGTGAGGCAGAATGCTGCGCTGGTGCCACAGGACCCCAGGCGTGGAGTTGTTGTTGACATGCTAATGGGGACAGAGCGTTGAGAGTGTTCATGGGCAGGTTGGATACGATCCCCTTGTGCTTCAGCAATGCAAAACGCTGGGCATGGGAGCGATTGTGCAGACCCTGGAAATGGCTGTTTCGAAGCAGCCATTTTCAGCCGTTGTCCAGGGGGATGATGAGCCTTTCATGGTATTTGTGGCGAGGTTGATTGCGTCCGTGGAGAGGCAGGTGCCTGATCCTGTGGCGAAGGACATCACGATTGCAAACCTTGTCAAGTGCAATTGTAATGAAGCTTGTAATAAGGTTATAGCGGCTATGCCTGGTGATCCTAGTATCTGGGAGATGGCAGAAGCCTGTGCGAACATCATTCCCTCACGTCGGAAGTTGGCCGCTGTGGCTGCCGCTGTGCAGCAGGTCTGGGCAGCACCGCAGGGTGGGCGGCTGCAGCAGGGGAACGCACAGACTAGCAGGAAGCGGGGGAAGAAGGTGCAGAAGGTTAAATTCCCCATGTTCTTGTGCGGTCAGTGTGGTAGGCCGAATCACATGTCTAACGTTTGTAAGGTGACTGTTCATGCTAATGGCCAGGCGTTACTGGGTTCGGGAAACGTGAGGCGGAGCACGCAGCAGGAGGGGCGCGCTCAGACACAAGCTTCTCTCCAGACCCAGGTGCTGATGGAGGTCTCCTTTGCCGGCTTGCAGCCAGCACCCGCGGATCAGCAGGCGTGGATGTCTGCACCGCAGCAACAGTTGTCTTAGACTCGTCTGAGATACGCAAGGTTCCCCTGGATGCCTTTGGTCCCTTGGGTGGGAGCATGAGTGCTCTCCTTATGGGGAGGTCCAGTGCCACCCTTCAGGGCATCATTGTGCACCTGGGGCTCATTGATGCAGATTTTACAGGGCAGATTTGTGCCATAGTTTCCACACCCACTCCCCCTGTCACAATTCCAAAAGGGACACGGCTTGCTCAACTTGTGCCTTTTAAGTCTTCTGTTCGCAGGACAGCTGACTGGTCACGTGGAGCTAGTGGTTTTGGATCCACTGGGCCACCTCAGGTTCACTGGACTGCTGTCCTGACCAAGGACCGTCCTGAGATGCTGTGTACCCTGTCCGTTCCTGGTGCAACACCATCGGAAATCCACCTCCGCGGGCTTCTCGACAGCGGTGCTGACATCACTGTTCTCTCCCTTCCTGCCTGGCCCTTGGAGTGGCCCCTGGATCCAGTGGGGACGTCTGTCGCGGGCCTGGGAGGGACGGCGCAATGTTACGTGGCCCAGCAGCCTGTGCTGGTCACGAACCCAGAGGGACAGATGGCCTGGGTTAGGCCTCATGTTACTTCTACTCCTGCCAACCTCTGGGGGAGGGATGTTCTGTCTGCCTGGGGGGTGCGTATTGGGACGGATTTTTGATGGGGGCCACTGCAGTGAAGGGCGCAGAGTGTCCTATGCCTCCTATATGGTGGCTGGTGGACAAACCCGTTTGGGAGAAGCAGTGGCCCCTCCCTGATGATAAATTAGTCGCCCTTTGGAATTTGGTGCAGGAGCAGTTGGACCAGGGTCATCTGGAGCCTTCTAACAGTCCTTGGAACAGTCCTGTCTTCTGTATCAAAAAGAAATCTGGGAAATGGAGGTTGTTGCAAGACCTTCAAAAGGTCAATGCCGTGATGGAAAGCATGGGACCATTGCAGGCGGGCATGCCATCGCCTACCATGCTTCCTGCAGGCTGACCGGTCCTCATTGTGGATCTGAAGGATTGTTTTTTTTCGATTCCTTTGCATCCCAATGACAGACCGAAATTTGCCTTCTTGGTGCCAGCGATTAATGAGGCTGAGCCCGCACAGAGATATCAATGGAGGACATTGCCTCAGGGCATGCGCAATTCTCCTGCCATATGCCAGTGGTATGTGGCCCGTGCCTTGTCTCGAGTTCGCAAGCAGTTTCCTGATGCGCGTCTGTATCATTATATGGACGACATTTTGGTGGCCGCGTCCACCCAGGATGAGCTGCTGAGGATTCAGCCTTGGTTGCTCAATGCTTTGCGTGCTCATGGACTGCAGGTGGCTCCAGAAAAGGTTCAACAACAACCACCTTGGAAGTACTTGGGGGTCAAAATTCTGGAACGGACAATCTGTCACCAGGAGGTGCAATTTGTGCATTCTGTGAAGACACTGAATGATGCTCAGAAATTGATAGGTGTCATCACTTGGTTATGTCCGTATTTGGGATTAACCAACGCACAGCTGTCTCCTCTGTATGATTTGTTGAAAAGAGACTCTGATCTAAAGTCGCCTCACACACTGACCCCTGAGGCGCGTAAGACGTTGGAGGTGGTTCAGCAAGCTGTTTTGGCTTGTCAGGTTTATCGCATTGATCCCTCCGTTGATGTCACTGTGTTCATCACCACTCCAGATTCGCATCCCACAGGTATCATTGGCCAATGGAGTGACAAATGGTCTGATTCCTTGCACGTTCTGGAATGCGTTTTCCTGCCCCATCAGCCGCAGAAGACGGCAACTACATTATTTGAGCTAATTGCTCGCTTGATAATCAAATGCCGACAACGGTGTTTGGAATTGATGGGTGTGGATCCTGCAAAGATCATACTCCTGGTGCAACGGGAGGATTTTGACTGGAGCTTTGTGTTGATGGAAGGAGACCCGGACATCAATTTGATCATCACAGGCCCAATTTTATTGATCAGTACGGCGGGTTAAATACAGTTAATAATAAGCTTCATACATATTGCAAAAGTTGAGCTCAGGATTGGTCAGTTACATATCAGCACCTACGCCTACTTCTGCATTCCTATGGCTCTACTTTTGATACTTTTCACATATTCTCAGGATATATTCAGGACTAATCTCTACTCCCTCTCCTCATGTTGCAGCAAGGTCACTGCTGACCTTTCCTTTCAGCTTGCTGACTGCTGACTTTCTTCCTTCAGCTTAACCAGCGGCATTATGTCAGTATGACCTTTCTCAGCTAACCAATTATTAATAAATCTCTCCACATTTCCCCCGTTTTCTTCTTGAGCAAGGAGATTAGTTTGCCATGTTTTTGCTATTGTACGGCTGACCATGTTTTGAATACAGTTAAAGGTACAAGGCAAAATAAGCAAAAACAGTAAGATTACACCCAGTAGTCCTATAGCATAGATCACAAGGTTCTTCAGCCATGGCCCAAGTCCTAAGCCTTTAAGCCATTCGTCAATTCCTAAACCGTCTTCTTCTTTAAGTTTGTGAAGTCCCTGTTGCAATTCATTTATCTTAGTGTGAATGAACACCGAATGATCAGACAGATTCATGCAACACATTCCCTCAAACTCTTCACATCCATGCCCTTGTGCTAAGAGCAAAAAATCTACAGCAGCTCTATTTTGCAAAACAGCATGGTTAACACTCTGCACATCTGCAGTTAGCATGTCTAGAATTTGTGATTGTCGTGGGTTGACAGCCTTTATCCCAATATCGTGTGTTGTGTCTGGCAGCTGTGCCTTTTCTCTCTTCCCCCCCCCCGCCCCCCCCCCCCGCAGCCGTCTTGCCGCGGCGGGGCGGGGAAGAGAGGAGGGAGGGTTTGACCAGGCCTCTTTGGCTTTTTGCTTTTGCTGCTTGGCTTGGCTACCCGCTTTGCTTGCTTGCTTTCTGCTTTTTGCGCTGTTTTTTTTTCTTTTCTCTTGTTCCCTCTTTCTTACCCTCCCCTGAAGATACTGGACCAGCTCCAGACCTGACCTGAGAGCTCCAGGACACCCGAAGCTTGCAAAGAAGAGTGGCGCCCTCTCAACACAGTCTGTTTTTTTGTTTTCTTTTCTTTTCTTGTGCTGGGGAGTGTTCTTTTGTTACTTGTAAATAAATAGGTTTGTTTTCTGCTTTGCTCCTCCGAGAAATTCCTTCCCGAATCCGGTATTGGGGGAGGGGTGGTTGGAGGTTTGTTTTGTTTTGGGGGGCTCCCTTTTGGAGATTTCCCCTAATTTGTCCTAAACCAGGACAGTGATGTCTTGTTCAGCTCATCCCTTGCCCAGCATCCTAATTGTTTTGCTAAATTCATGGCTTTATTGGCAGATCCTCCTGGCAAGATAGTTGAAACCACCACCTGTTTGAATGTGCCCCAAAACCATGGATCTCCTATCTGGCTGCAGTCTAAGTCATGTATGCTACATTTTTTCCTGTTTGAATTTTGACTCAGCTGCATTAGCAAGGACACATTAGGGCGAAACAGTGACAATTTCCCCAAAAAGCAGGGTCCACCCTGTGGTTTAGCTGGCATACCATTCCACGCCCTGTCTCCACAAATCAAAAATATTCCTGTGGGTAATTTCATTGGTGCTGTGATATTTGTGCCGTTACATTGACTGTAATGCTGTGGAGAGAATTCACTCACATTCAGGGATGATCTAGGGTGGCCCATGTTTCTTTAGGTTGGTTTAAATTCTGAACACCCGAAAATTTGAAGCTAAACCATCCGCCAGCTGTAGTGTTAGATATACTGGCGTTTGAACTTCCAAAAAGATCTAATTCCTCAGGAGGAGAATGCAAAGAGGTGTTAAGTGATTGGATTAGTAAGCATTGATGATAGCCATCACTCTGACCTGTAGTATACCCTTGTTGTACTGGCAAGGTGATGTTTGACATGTTAGACATACATAAGGTTTGATTGTTTATCAAACTGCAAAATTCTCCAGGAGACCATACCAGAAGTCCCACCAGGCATGTTCGATATGGGTTAGTGACTCCTCCAAGACTAAGACAGAGTGATGATTGGTTAGTTTGATTAGCAAGTGTCACCCATAAATTTTCCCTTGATTGACTAAAGTGTGTTATTCCTACTGCTTCACTTGCTACAGCATTGAGCAGTATAACAAGAACAAACCTCATTTTTCTTTCTGCTTGCTTTGCTTCTCCCTTTCTTCCTTCTGCTTGCTTTGTTTTTCCTTTCTTCGCTGTCTTTTCCCTGGTTTGCTAGATTGTCTATTGTAAGGCTGAGTCAATTTTTGAATATACTGATCTAATTCTAAATCAGCATCCTTGCTCACAAGTATAGCATGAGATAAGTTTGAAGGCAAATCAGCTTTACAGCGAGCTGCTATGATGCGTGAGGCTTTATTAATTTCAAATATTCTAAGGTTTTCCTGCAACCTCCACCTAAAATATGCTATAACCACTTGTTCTGCACTCTCAAAAAGCTGTAATCCTGTCCGTCCTGGTAGGCCAGTACTTTGTTCAAGAGCTCTAACCCAGAAAAAATTTCGAATCCACCTTCCAGAACAAGGTGCACACCATAAATATCCCAATGACCTCTGTGAATACCAATAAACCTGATTACAATCTGCACAATGCAAAGCTACCCATGCATAGCGCTTATCTTTATCCTTTTTGCAAACATAACAAGGAAGTGAATATAAGTAAGGACCAGTATAAAAGTCTGGTTCTTCAATCCAAAGCAACCAATTCAATGGTGGTGATCGCAAATCCTCTTCAGCTTTTTTACTATATGAGGCTAATAGTTCAAGCTCTTTCTTTAATACAAGGCGTATCTTATTTCGTAACCGTAGTTCTTGTTCCTTATCTTCCTCAACAACTATACCTTCCCGAGGGTCCCACAACTGTAAAATTGTTCTAATCATAGAAAATTAATTAGCAATCACTGATATCCTTACTCAAATGAGATCGTTCCCTTTTTGCTTTCTTTTTCTTATCTGTCTTCAATCTTGCTGCTCCTGATTTTACTGGTCCTGCCACTTGCAAACTCAATTTTTGCAACTTGTCAATGCAGCAATCTAATGCTCTATCAGGATCCCCTTTGAAGGGTCCTACAACTGAATGCTGTGTTAAAGGCACTAATTTCCTACACCTTATAGAAACTATACATGATTTACTTTGAACCTTAATTCTATTCACAATACATTGTACCTCCCATCGATAATAAGCAAGAATTTTCTGTTCAGGAGACTCATAAAGATTTAAAGATTTTTTTTTTATATATGCGTTTTGCCCTGTTTGTCTCCTTAATTCATCTTGCCAACTTTTACCCCACGTGTGCTCGTGTTCACAAGTATGACACCACAAATCCCACAATAATGATTGTTCTATCCAAAAAGTTCTTTCACAAGCCCCACAACGTAGGGCTATCCAGGCAGCACAATGTGGATTGTGACAGTCAAGGCAATGTAGTTTCGCTGGATTTGTTAAGCGAAAAGTTGATAATGAGTCAATAAAACCAATCAACTCCTGGGCTGTCCGATAGTGACGTGTCAGTGCTCTGTCCACCGCTTCCGAGTACCCCTTCAATTGTAACAGTAGTGGTAGTAGTACTAGAAGCAGTTTCTTCCCCAGTCGCTCCCTGTCCTCCTCCGTAAGGTGATCCACCAGAGGCTGCATCAAAAACAGGTTTAGTCCACTTAGCAGGCACCCACAAAGGCCCTGTAGGTGAGGAAACACAAAGATACCCCCAATCCCAATATAATACTTTTGCAGGTTTTTCCCATAATCCGGTACTTGGGTTCTTATACTTAACCCAGACCTCTGTTTCCTTAGTATTTTCCTGACCTGACCTCGGATGATGTTTCATTGCAGGAGGGGTATCACCTTCCCCAAAAATGCATAAATGGTTAATCACATACAAAACCTTAGCCAAGCATGCTTGTGTTTGATGATGGAAATAGAGGCCAATGTTGTGGCCACGCTTCTGGAGAAATGATGCTGGTATCTGCTCTTGTATCCAATAATCCATAAAGGGTTATGCTTTGATGCCCATAAGTAATTTCAACCTTTTGCTTTGGTCTATTTTGTAAATCCACAGTTAAAATGTAACACCAGTAGAGCCGAAACCTTTTTCATCCCGTGTTTGCCCAGTAAATGATTGTATTCCCGATGCCATTTGTGATAGTGGTACCAATTGTGCGATGCGTTGTCCTTTTGTAATTTTAATCAGAGGATAAAGGGTGTAAACCATAATTTGTATTTCCCCTGTAAAGTCCACATCGATAACAGCAGGCAAAACAAATAATCCCAACATAGTTATAGAGGAACGTCCCAGCAATAATGCTCCACATGTTTGTCCATTTAATATAAAAGGACCCTTTACTCCAGTGGGTATCCTCTCAGGCCGGTTCGTCATTAGCGTGATTTCTACTGCTGCCGATAAGTCCAAGCCGAGGCTCCCTGCTGTTGCGGGTTGCAGACAGGAGGTAGCAGCGATGTTACGGCAGCAGCTGGTGTCTCCGATGTCACGGTGGCAACTTGTGTCTGTCCCTCATTGCTGCATCGGTAACACTTGATGAATGGTCTCGAGCCTCCTTATGTGACTGCCAGTGAGCCGCTTCGGAGAGGAGCAAGAGCAGCTAACACCTGACTCTGAGTAGACTCTGCTTGCTTTTGTAACCCTAATCCTAATTCCTTTAAGGCTTCTGCTATAAATGCCTGTGAAGCTGTTGGCATTAATGCCATTCGCTCTAATGCTTCTTCAATAGTCCAATTTGCCCCTAAAGTAGCTAACACTCTCTGGGTTGCTGGATTGCTATTTTGCAAAGCACACTACTTCAATAGCGCCCTGCAACACCAGCCCGATCTATAACAGTAGCTGTTCTATCGATAAAATTTCCAAATGATTCTTCTCTACCTTGTTTAATACCCATATAAGCCGGTAACCCTCCTGGCTCTTTGACCATGTCTATTGCAGCACGCACTAACCACATAGACTCTCTAAGTTTATCTTCTCCCGATATCATCTGTGCCTCTGTACGTAAAAATGCCTCTAAGCCCATCAGCTCCTTTACTGTTACTCCATGTAATGGGTCATGTGCATTAAACAATAACTGCTGATGCTGAGTGAATATCAACCGAACTATTCCTCTTAAATCATTAGGACATAAAACCTGAGTATTAAAAAGATAATCTAACATTTGCCTAACAGGTTCACTTTTTACTCCAAACTGACTAACCGTAGAACGTAGCTGAGTTAACAGCTTCCAATCTAAGGGAGTATATTCTGCTATATTATGCGTAAGGTTCCCCTGTGCATCATACTGTGGTGTGTATGTAACTGGGCATGCAAGACTAGAAGCTATTTCCACTGCCTCACCATCCCCCATTTGCATTACTTCTTTTGCCAAAGCAGCCCAAGCTTCCCTCCTCTGTTTAGCCATCTCCCCCCATGGATCACGGTGTGCCCCTGGGATGGGATCTGACTCTTTAAGGGTGCTATGCTGCTGGCGCTTCGGTGCAGACACCGAGGTTTCGCACGGGGAAGGCAGTGAAGCAGAGGCTGGCTCACGCGGGGGAAGCAGGGGAAGCAGCCCCCCCGCTGGAGCTGACAGTGAAACCGTCACTGTCGAGCGGAGCCGGCCTGCAGGGAGGAATCAACCCCCCCGCTGGAGCCGGCTCGGGCGGGGGAATGGGCCCCACCCCCGCCGAAGCTGTAACTGGAGCCGGCTCGTTGAGGGGAAGCAGCGGAGGCAAAGCTGGCGGCGGAGGCGAAGCTGGCTTGCTCCCACCCCCACCATCCGACCCGCCTGAAGCTGGTGGCAGAGGCAAAGCTGGTTTGCTCTTACCCCCACCATCTGACTTGCCCTCCCCCTCTGACAGGAAAGGTGCAGACGGTTCCACTGCGCCTATAGGAAAATCCTCCACACCACTTTGCTGGGGACCCTTAGGCATAAGTACCTTAGTTACAGAAGGTGCCAGGGGATCATCCTCACGACCATACCCTATATTCCTCTTATGAGCTTCTGTTGCCCTTTCTGCTGCCTTTCTCTCAGAGACCTGCTGAAGTAACGTGTTATACACCACCCGCCATAACTTCCTGAATTTCTTTGCTGACTTATCATCGTCTAACACTGTATCCCACAATATTTCCCCAAACTTCTTCCACTCTGCTAGCTCATGAACTGTATGAGGATTAGAAAAGATACCCTTAGCATGGCCATAAGCTAATAACCCTGGTAACTCCTTTTTTAAATCTATCCCTTTTATCCCACGCCGCTCTAAATAGCTGGTAAATAAATCATATGCTGCTTGCCTATCCATACCTATTAATCAGCGCGCGCTGTTGCAGCTCTCCAGGCTCCCGCGACACGTATTGGCTTGAGTCACCGTTGTGAACCTCAAGGGTGCTTCAAATTCCGGCACCGTCCCGGCTGCAAGGACCCAAACCCAACTTCCTCGACCGTGGCATAATCCCTTTTTCTTTTAATCCGAGAAAAAGGGCAGAGATTTGGTTATGCCCGCATTCTCCACCATTTGTCGACGGAAGGAGACCCAGACATCAATTTGATCATCACAGGCCCAATTTTGTTGATCAGTACGGCGGGTTAAATACAGTTAATAATAAGCTTCATACATATTGCAAAAGTTGAGCTCAGGATTGGTCAGTTACATATCAGCACCTACGCCTACTTCTGCATTCCTATGGCTCTACTTTTGATACTTTTCACATATTCTCAGGATATATTCAGGACTAATCTCTACTCCCTCTCCTCATGTTGCAGCAAGGTCACTGCTGACCTTTCCTTTCAGCTTGCTGACTGCTGACTTTTCTCCTTCAGCTTAACCAGGGGCATTATGTCAGTATGGCCTTTCTCAGCTAACCAATTATAAATAATACTCTCCACACGACCCCGCTCCTCCCTTCGGGGGTGGTGCCGCTCCCTCCCCTTGGGGTCCCCCCGCCTCCTGACGGGGGAGGTCCTTACCCTATAAGGACCTAATTTGGATAGAGTTCTTTGGTTGGTTTTACGCTCCTCCGCGGGGGCCACCCCTTCTCCCCGCTCGCCCGCGCATGCGTTGTTAAGCGGGCTGACTGCGTTTCCGCCCCCCGCCTCCTCCCTTCCGCCCTCCCCATGTGGTTCGGCGCCATTTTTAAACGCACATGGCGGGGGCGAGTTTTTACCGATCCCGGCGGGGTCCGACAATCCGGCCTCGTTCCACGCCTCCTCTGCGAGTCCCTGCCAGAAGCATCGCGCGCGCTGCTCTGCTTCTTGCGCCGGATCGGCGTCCGACGGGGAAGAGACGGATAGAGAAACCACGGATTTTTCGAATGGTTCTGCGGGGGGGCTAGGACCCGGCAGGCTCCGCGGGAAGGTCGGGGGGTCCCCTGGGGGTTCCGGGGGGTCTCCTGGGGGCTCCGGGGGGTCTTGGCTCAGGCTCAGGAAGGGGTGGAACGTGCCCGGCCCCCGCATATTCCCGCCTTCAATCCGATCGCTCTCAGAGGCAGTCTGCGTCGTGGCCCCCACCCCCAGCTTTGGTGTAGCTAATAAACATATACGCGCGGCTTTCCGAGTCTCCTGTTCTTCTAACGTCTTGCGTAGGGCCTCTTCTATTTTCCCCCACGCTTTGAGGTTTTTACCACTGCCTGCGGACTTAGAGTCCTCTGCTGAGGCGGCAGTGCACTTCTCCCGCGCTTCCAAATATAATATATTTACCAGACATTCAATCGTCCCCAGCTCTAGGAGCCTTGCAATAGCAAGACTAGAGTTCCTGAGCTCACATTTAATTCCCCATCGCTCATGAGCTTGACTTACGACCTTCGCTGTGGATTCCATGGTCCACGCTGGTCCGGAGGCGTCCCTCCCGCTGTGGTCAGGCCTGCTGCCACAGCCGCTGTCCTCTTTCCAGGAGAATCCCCATTCCCCAGGCACAGATCGGCTCCCGGGTTTCGGGCACCAGATGTTGCCTTCTGGATCAGGGCAGGCGACCTGGTTCTGAGGATCAGCACGGCGACCCACTCTCTAGGGTCGCTCGGGCCAATGACACACGCAGACACCAATATGGTGGACGGTCTAAAGGCCTTTATTACTTCTTCTCGTGGGGTTTTATAGTCTAAGGGGTTCTCTACATCAAAAGGGGGTTTGTCCTCCTTATCTATGGTTAGTAAGGAATGGAAAAGTACTGGGTAAGGAATGGAAAGTTACTAGCACTACTGTTAGTGGGGCCACACCCCTAGGGTAATCTCTTATCTTAGAGGAACAGGGGGTCCTGCCTTTCCGTGACATCGCGAGATCTTCCGGAGCGCCTTTCCCTATCTACCACACTCTTGGTGTCAAAATCTAGATGGAAAGCATTTAGCCTACATCTTGCCTGGAGGAAAAGTGCCTTGACAACACCCTTGCACAGAGCCTTCCTCTGGAACCTGCAGAAACTGTATTTGCACCATATTCAACATGGAGTCCCATGTCTTATACAATCTGCAAAGCACTGTAAGATCATGCTACTCTCTGAGCAGACCTTCTAAGTTCAAAATACCATTGCACAGCCTCCAGCCCTCTGTGGAAATTCTTGCACTTCCCTTTAGGCTCTCAGATCCAGAGAACTCTATGGCAGCTGCAGAAAAGCAGGGCATTGGTGAGTTTGATGTGGTTTACATGGCACAAGGGGAAAAGTGCAGCCCATGGCTGGCTTTCACTTCTACAGCTTATTGCTATGGTAGCAGCTGCTGAAAGATGTCAGGAGAGTTGTGAGAGTGAAAAATGGGACGGCAGGTCTAGCTGAGAAGGGGAGTGCCAAGGAGCAGAGTGTTGTGCATTCTTCCAAAGCTGTTTGAAGAAAGAACACTTTGCTTTCCACAAAAACCTGCCACAATGAATGTTCAAGAAAGTGCTTATTAAGTCACATTTAGAGACGAGCTCCCATGGCTGCACGTTACATTTTCAAGAAGCAAGAGCATACACAGCTGATTGTGCTTGTGAGTCAGCAGTTGCTGGATTCCTGTCATTCCCTTCACTGTGCACAAAAGCCCAGTGGTTTGTTGCTTCATTCTTTGTCGTCTGTGACCTGCACAGGACTGAAGCTGAGTGAGGGTATTCAGCTTTGCAGCTTTTCAGCATACATGTATGCACGGGGACATCTCTTGGGATATTTTGCCATTGCGAGGCTGTAATGTGCCGGTGGATATTTGAGCTGGGGAGGAGGGGGCAGTGATCACAGCCATCTGAAAGCAATTTGCAGCTTAACTAGGGAAGAGGAGTGCTTCTTGAATGTGCAGCAAATACAAAGTTCAGGAGCAAGATCAGGGGATGTGTGCTGTGCTGGCACAGTTTCTCCTTGCAAGACCTAGTCAAAAAGCTTTTCGTTAAGATGCAGGTGACAAGAGACACAGAAGACGGAGATACGGAGCTGTACGGAGGTAAGTGTCGCAGACATTTCTCCACAGAAATCCTTTCTTTCACATTTCTGTGTCTTCGGGAGGCCAGGGGCCCCCGAAGAGAAGGTAAACAATTATTATCAGCTGCTGTGGAATGCAATAGGATTCACCTTGATTGGCTCATTTTCTAAGTTTATAATTAAGAGCCAATCATCAGTTCAAGCCAGGGGACTGAGTCCTTGGCCACAACTTTGTTGTGGGTTCTTTTCTATCTCTTCTTAGCTTAGCTAGCTGCTCTGCAAACCTCTCTCTATATTCTATTAGTATAACTATAATGTATTGTATCATATATTAATAAATTCAGCCTTCTGATCAAGATACAAGATTCACCGTCTCTCTCTCACCAGCAGCGACCGACACAGGTCGCTGTAATAGGTAAGTACCGCTACCAGGCATCTTTCAGCAGAAGCACCACTCCGGAGTGCAGTGCTGCTGCCACAGAGATCTGTGTGGCATGTAGACACTTCTTCACCTCAGGTAGACTGAGAGCAAGGCAGCTTCCAAGAGGCGAAGAACGAAGCTGCAAAGCACCTTGTGTGTACAGCATTCAGACTGCTAGAGGACAATGACTTGCCACTCACCTGCCTGTTGAATTCACACTGGCATTTATATGGAAGGAGTTAATGGATAACTTTTCCTAAAGGGTCTCCAAGAGGTATGGAGAGTGACATTGCACAAAGGGGTATGGAGCAACAGGACAGGAGGTAATGGTTTCAAACAGAAAAAAAATTAGCTTTAGATTAGATTTTGGGAAGAAATTCTTTCCTGAGACAGAGATGAGGCCCTGGCACAGGTTGCTGAGAGTAGCTGTGACTGCTCCATCCCTGGAAATGTTCAAGGCCTGGTTGGACAGGGCTTGAAGCTACCCGGTCTAGTAGAACATGTTCCTGCCCATGACAAGGGAGTTTGAACTAGATGATGTTTAAGGTTCCTTCCAACCCAAAACATTGTAGGATTCTAGGAACATATTGTTCTGTGATTCTGTGATTTGATGATTCGATGAAAGTTTCTTTTTCAGGGACCAAACACTTACTTTTAGGTCCAATACATGCATTTTTAGGGTCCAGTGACTCATGGCTACTCTGGTGGGGGTGCAGCACCTACCAGGATCCCACCCTGGCCTAGGGTCTCCATAGGCTCCAGCTTCCTGGTGGAGCCGTTAATGATCACCTTAGAGAGACAACACTGCTGGCTGTATTCTCTTTTAAGCATCTGTGACACCTTGAGCCTGGGAGGAAGGTCATCTGAAGGGTGAATCAGGGCTTTCCCACCCCCCTTTTCATGTGAGAGTACCACTTCTCCCCTTCTCATGCAGCCACTTCTCCACAATCATGCACAGAGGGCTATGGAATATGTCCAAGGATGGAGCCTCCATGGGCTCACTCAGTAGTCTCTGCTGGTGCTCAGCACCCTTTACACTTCCCTTTCTGAACTGCAAGGGGTCCTTGCCAGCCTATTTCTCCAGTCTGCCCAGGTCACTCAGGGATAGCAGCACAACCCCGGGCCTAAGCGCCACTCTTCCAGTTTGCTGTCATGTGCCAATTTTCTGAGTATGTCCTCTGCCCCAGAAGACAGACCATTAATTGAAGATGTTAACCACGATCAATCCCAGTGCTGATTCCTGGGAGACAATGGTTGTTACTGGTACCACAATAGACTTGATGGCACTGAGCAGCACCCTCGGGGCCCAGCCATCTAGCCTTTTACAATCCCTATCACTGTTGGCTTGTCCAGTTCATGTCCTTTTGAGTTACTTCAACTCCATATTTAAAAAATAAGAGATTGCTAGTTGGGCACATGCAAGCATGCAGCTTTCAAAATCCCTTTATACAAACATCCCACAGGGAGTATTTCCACAAATTGCCCCAAAACCTACAGAGAAGGAAATACTTTGTAAATCATACACACAAAGTTAACAAGGGGTTTTAATTCTGGCTTTGTCTTTTCTGTCTGTTTGTTCCAAATGAGTGCTTCCTCCTCCTCTTTGCTGACTGGTGGTAGTCTGTGATCTCTACAAACCGTCTGCGGAGATTATAACCCTGCTGTGGTGATCTGCCCTGCTCTCTCTGCCTTGGCAGGGATTGCTCCCAAGCAACACTGGGTGCAGTAGCCCTCTTGGAGCTAGCATTTGAGGACACTTCCGGTGTATCGTCCTTTGGGTCTTGGTCACAATGTGGAGGGCTTCTTCTCCACCAGCTCCTCCTCCTCACTGACTGGTGGTAGTCTGTGATCTCCACAAACTGTCTGCAAAGATCATAGCCCTGCCGTGAGGACTGGCTTTGTTCTCTCTGTCTTGGGAAGTGTTGTACCCAAGCAGCACTGGGTACAGGAGACCACTGACAGCTTCTGTTGAAGGGCCCTGAAGCTGTGCCATCCTTGACAGCATGGTCACGACCTGGAGGAGTACTTCTCTTTCTCTTCCTCCCTGTTGAGTTGTTGAAGTCAGTGCTGTTCATGAACCAGCTGCAGTGATCATTGTCCCACTGCAGGGATCTACTCTGGATCCTCTCCCTGGCACTTGTCCTCTGGCAGTCCATTGACATAGTCCTACCAGGTTGACCATATGTCCCTGCAGAACCTGCTTGGTCATTGCTGGCCCCCCACTGACTGAGGAAGGAATGGGCATAGGATGGTATCAGAGAGGAAGCCACCATTCCTCCCATTTTCAAATCAGAGCATCTGGAGCGGAAAAAAAAAGTGATCTCTGTTTAAGACCTTCCTTGCAGGCTCCTCTGGGATTCAGTCATTTTCTAGGAGTGGTTTCTACATCAGAGAAAAGGTTTCACCAAAGTCACCAATGGAAAACTTGATGGGGATCTTCCCACTAGGTCTGCCCCTGTTAGAACAAGTCCTCATCTCTATTCTCCCTACAGCCTCCATTTCACAGAATCCTAGAAAGGTTTGGGCTGGACTACCAAACCAAACTACCATCTAGTTCCACCTCTCCCTACCATGAGCAGGGACATCTACAGGTTGCTCCAGCCTCCATCCAGCCTTGAACATTTCCAGGAATGGGGCAGTCACACCTTAGAGAAGCTCATAGACAACTTCTGCCAGTGCCTCAGCATCCTTACAAGCATGAATTTCTTTGTAATAACTAATCTAAATCTCTCTTTCACTTTGAAATGGTTATCTCTTGTCCTATCACTGCATTCCCTGATAAAGAATCCCTCTCTATCTTTCCTGGAGTCCCCTATAAGATCTCTCAACATAACCTAGTTTCAGAGAGCACACAAGAAGCAGCTTACACAGGCCAGCACCCTAAAGCCCAGCAAGAGAAGGACTGATATGATGTAGTTCAGAATTGACAGCACTGAAGTAAGCAGGGAAGAATTGTCTCCTATGACAGAAACACCCACAAGGATGAGAAGAAAAAGACCAAAGCCAGAAAAAGGAAACATATTCTGAACACATGACCCTGGTTATTACCTGGCATAGAACAGCAAATAGGCTTGCTGCCTGAGAACTGCATGGATGCCACAATTATCCACAGACTCATCATCCATCTTGTACCATTGTCCATTGCTGGCCTGCAAAGAAAATCATCTATTCTGGAAAGGAACTGCAGATTTTCTCCACAACACGAAAGAGAGAGAGCAGCTAAACAAAGAGTACACCAAAACAAATCCAAATCAGCCCTAAAAGAGACCTTTCCCAAATGCCTTGAATACCTGTAACACTGACAAAGAAGTTTGTTTTTCCAGCACATGTTACTTTATCAAGATAGAAGTTGCTCTTTACCTTTGTATAGCAGAAGAAGTGTCCATCAAGACAGGTGTCACCACTGTGCACCACAAGAGCATATAAGGAGTAGAGGAGGGGCTCTCCAGCTGTGTCAGACATGTATGGCCGAAGATCCAAGTACTCAGGATACTCAACAATCTACGGAAAGACCAAGTGGGCTCAGAAATTATCCTGAACTACCACATGGAATAGCCCTTCAGCACATAATGGTTTGGGCAGCAGGAAACTGTTCTCAGCCAAAGCAGTTCTGTTGGAGCAGAGTCCAGGTCTTCTCATAGGAATTCTCCTCTACCCGTAACAGAACACAAAACCCCCAACATAAGCAGCTTCTGAAAGTGTACTGCTATGGGAAATCTCCTGCTTCAAAGGTAAAGTTGCACTGCCGTTGCATACACACCTTGCTGATCTTCCTGCCTGTGTGATCAGCAGCCCTTTCCAGGCACACTGTGAAGACCTTGGGCACACGATGGACTGTAACCCTCTTAGAGGCTGTTACCTTCTTCTCACACCTTGAAACAAAGCAGAGCCAAGTGCTGAAATGCACCCTATCTTTGCCCAACAAGATGAGACAAACTTTTGTGTCTCACATATTCTTACAGTATATTAAGGCTATTCCATGACATAATGTCACAAAGAAAATCCCATGTCTCATTATTGTGCTTTGAACCTCCATGAGAAGATGATTCTGCTCAATGACACGCAGCTTTTCCACACAGAATCAAGTGTTAATAAGTTGTTAGAAATTATCTTACTTGCTACATTTGAGGCAGTATTTTCCATCCAGATTCTTGGGTGTCACAAAGTCCTCCAGAGCTTTCGTAAGGGATGAAGGTGCCTGGAGAAGTGACAAAGGAGCCACTGAGCTGTGGGAAATGCCCATGCCTAAACACTTCCAAGGAGTCAACAAGAAGATCCAGGCAGCTGATGCTGAGGAGACCCAACATGACCCTGCAGGCTGTGGAAGGAAGAAAGGAGGGAGGGATTGGAGGGTAGGGGGGAGAAAGGGAGATGGGAGACAGGGAGATGGGAAGGGAGACAGGGACAGAGACAGGGAAGGAGACAGGGAGGAAGAAAGGAAGGAAGTGTCAGAAGGAAGGAAGTGTCAGAAGAAGGAAATGTCGGAAGGAAGTGTTGGAAGGAAGGAAGTGTCGGAAGGAAGTGTTGGAAGGAAGGAAAGAAGGAAGTGTCGGAAGGAAGGAAGTGTCAGAAGGAAGGAAGTGTCGGAAGGAAGTGTCGGAAGGAAGTGTCGGAAGGAAGTGTCGGAAGGAAGGAAGGAAGTGTCGGAAGGAAGTGTCGGAAGGAAGTGTCGGAAGGAAGGAAGGAAGTGTCGGAAGGAAGGAAGTGTTGGAAGGAAGTGTCGGAAGGAAGTGTCGGAAGGAAGGAAGGAAGTGTCAGAAGGAAGGAAGGAAGTGTCGGAAGGAAGGAAGTGTCGGAAGGAAGTGTTGGAAGGAAGTGTCGGAAGGAAGGAAGGAAGGAAGTGTCAGAAGGAAGGAAGTGTCGGAAGGAAGTGTCGGAAGGAAGTGTCGGAAGGAAGGAAGGAAGTGTCGGAAGGAAGTGTCAGAAGGAAGTGTCGGAAGGAAGGAAGGAAGTGTCGGAAGGAAGTGTCGGAAGGAAGTGTCGGAAGGAAGGAAGGAAGTGTCAGAAGGAAGGAAGGAAGTGTCGGAAGGAAGGAAGTGTCGGAAGGAAGTGTTGGAAGGAAGTGCCGGAAGGAAGGAAGGAAGGAAGGAAGTGTCAGAAGGAAGGAAGTGTCGGAAGGAAGTGTCGGAAGGAAGTGTCGGAAGTGTCGGAAGGAAGTGTCGGAAGGAAGTGTCGGAAGGAAGGAAGGAAGTGTCGGAAGGAAGGAAGTGTCGGAAGGAAGTGTCGGAAGGAAGTGTCGGAAGGAAGTGTCGGAAGGAAGTGTCGGAAGGAAGGAAGGAAGGAAGGAAGGAAGGAAGGAAGGAAGGAAGGAAGGAAGTGTCGGAAGGAAGTGTCGGAAGGAAGGAAGGAAGTGTCGGAAGTGTCGGAAGTGTCGGAAGGAAGGAAGGAAGGAAGTGTCGGAAGGAAGGAAGGAAGTGTTGGAAGGAAGTGTTGGAAGGAAGGAAGGAAGTGTCGGAAGGAAGGAAGGAAGTGTCGGAAGGAAGGAAGTGTCGGAAGGAAGGAAGGAAGTGTCGGAAGGAAGGAAGGAAGTGTCGGAAGGAAGGAAGGAAGGAAGGAAGTGTCGGAAGGAAGTGTCGGAAGGAAGTGTCAGAAGGAAGTGTCGGAAGGAAGGAAGGAAGTGTCGGAAGGAAGTGTCGGAAGGAAGTGTCGGAAGGAAGGAAGGAAGTGTCAGAAGGAAGTGTCGGAAGGAAGTGTCGGAAGGAAGGAAGGAAGGAAGGAAGTGTCGGAAGGAAGGAAGTGTTGGAAGGAAGGAAGTGTCGGAAGGAAGTGTCGGAAGGAAGTGTCGGAAGGAAGTGTCGGAAGGAAGGAAGGAAGTGTCGGAAGGAAGGAAGTGTCGGAAGGAAGTGTCGGAAGGAAGTGTCGGAAGGAAGTGTCGGAAGGAAGTGTCGGAAGGAAGTGTCGGAAGGAAGTGTCGGAAGGAAGGAAGGAAGGAAGGAAGGAAGGAAGGAAGGAAGGAAGGAAGGAAGGAAGGAAGTGTCGGAAGGAAGTGTCGGAAGGAAGGAAGGAAGTGTCGGAAGTGTCGGAAGTGTCGGAAGTGTCGGAAGTGTCGGAAGGAAGGAAGGAAGGAAGTGTCGGAAGGAAGGAAGGAAGTGTTGGAAGGAAGTGTTGGAAGGAAGGAAGGAAGTGTCGGAAGGAAGGAAGGAAGTGTCGGAAGGAAGGAAGTGTCGGAAGGAAGGAAGGAAGTGTCGGAAGGAAGGAAGGAAGTGTCGGAAGGAAGGAAGGAAGGAAGTGTCGGAAGGAAGTGTCGGAAGGAAGTGTCAGAAGGAAGTGTCGGAAGGAAGGAAGGAAGTGTCGGAAGGAAGTGTCGGAAGGAAGTGTCGGAAGGAAGGAAGGAAGTGTCAGAAGGAAGTGTCGGAAGGAAGTGTCGGAAGGAAGGAAGTGTCGGAAGGAAGGAAGTGTCGGAAGGAAGTGTCGGAAGGAAGTGTCGGAAGGAAGTGTCGGAAGGAAGGAAGGAAGTGTCGGAAGGAAGTGTCGGAAGGAAGTGTCGGAAGGAAGTGTCGGAAGGAAGGAAGTGTCGGAAGGAAGTGTCGGAAGGAAGTGTCGGAAGGAAGTGTCGGAAGGAAGGAAGGAAGTGTCGGAAGGAAGGAAGTGTCGGAAGGAAGGAAGTGTCGGAAGGAAGGAAGGAAGGAAGGAAGGAAGGAAGGAAGGAAGGAAGGAAGGAAGGAAGGAAGGAAGGAAGGAAGGAAGTGTCGGAAGGAAGGAAGGAAGGAAGGAAGGAAGGAAGGAAGGAAGGAAGGAAGGAAGGAAGGAAGGAAGGAAGTGTCGGAAGGAAGTGTCGGAAGGAAGTGTCGGAAGGAAGGAAGGAAGTGTCGGAAGGAAGTGTCGGAAGGAAGGAAGTGTCGGAAGGAAGTGTCGGAAGGAAGTGTCGGAAGGAAGTGTCGGAAGGAAGTGTCGGAAGGAAGTGTCGGAAGGAAGTGTCGGAAGGAAGGAAGGAAGGAAGGAAGGAAGGAAGGAAGGAAGGAAGGAAGGAAGGAAGGAAGGAAGGAAGGAAGGAAGGAAGGAAGGAAGGAAGGAAGGAAGGAAGGAAGGAAGGAAGGAAGGAAGGAAGGAAGGAAGGAAGGAAGGAAAGCTGAACATTTCCTTTTTGTCCCAGGAGTGGCTGAGGCCATCAAGAGCTTCCTCTGTAGAATGGGGAGATGAGTGCCATGGTCTCTGCAGAAGAAGGTGCATTCTCCTTACCACCCACCACCAAGCTCCCTTGTGCTCACAGGATCCATTGTTAAGACAAATACTTTGGATCTTAAAAACTACAGGGGCCCTGGGATTTCTTGAAGCACAACTGCGAGCCCTCTTACTTTGATATCCAAAAGGACATGCAGGAAGGCCTTGTAGGAATCAGAAACTGCTTGGCACCTCAAACATGTGACTGGAAGGAAAATCAAAATGCTGAGTGAAGAAGTTAAATTATGGTGACAGCTTATGTTCATGGTACCAAGTATGCCAGTTACAGGACCAGCCATTTTTCACAGACAGAAAGGTGAAAACAATGCCAAGGAGATCAATAGATGTGGAAACATTACCTCTGGATTTCAGAAAGCCCCCAAATATTTGATGGATGATAGTAGTTGTTTGAGAAGAGATGTCCTCACTGGAAATAAATGGCAAGGCAGTTATCCCCTCCTCCAAGAGTTTAGCTTGGAAAGCCCTGGGCATAGGTTTTCCTTGATGGGAGCACATCCAAGGAGTCCAGTGGGCTTGGGAACATGGAAAAGATAATTTACTTATGCTTACTCGCTGCTTCCGCTCAGACAAGCTCTCTGCATGGCCTCAAGAGCACAGCGTAAGAACTCATAGGCATCTCCAGCCATGTCAGGCTCAAATTCTTCTCCTATGACTAAGAAAGAAGTTAGTAGTTCTCATCTACACAAAAGGGAGATAACCTATCAAAGCATCTGAAATTACTTACATTTGAGGTCCCTGACAACAGCCCTAGGCCAGATGACATTGGCTGAAGAGTGCAGGACTTTCCTAACGTGTGCTTCCATGATGCACATCATGCAGAAGCCTTGCTGATGACCTGAAGGAGGAGGGAGGGAGGGAGGAAAGCTCCTCAGGTTAGCACATAATCCCTAGCACTGGAAAACCTAATGAAGATCTTGAAGTTCTAAGAATAATCTTCACTTCTCCCAAGTTGGTAATGTCACAGAATCATAGAATCACAGAATCACTAGGTTGGAAGAGACCCTTCAAGATCATTGAGTCCAACCCATGCCCTAACATCACCTCAACTAAACCATAGCACTGAGTACCACATCCAGTCTTTTTTTAAACGCATCCAGGAATGGTCACTCCACCACCTCCCCAGGCAGGCCATTCCAGAACTTTATTACCCTTTCTGTAAAAAACTTTTTCTTAATATCCAACCTATATTTCCCTTGGTGCAGCTTGAGACTGTGTCCTCTGGTTCTCAGCTGTTGCCTGGGAAAGGAAATCAATGGCCATCTGACTCACACCCACCCTTCAGCTGTAGAGAGTGATAAGGTCACCTCTGAATCTCCTTTCCTCCAGGCTAAACAACCCTAGCTCCCTCAGTTGTTCCTCATAGGCTTGTGTTCCAAGCCCCTCATCAGCCTTGTTGCCCTTCTCTGGACCTGCTCAAGCATCTCAACATCCTTCCTAAACTGGGCCCAGCACTGGACACAGCGCTCAAGGTTTGGCCTCACCAGTGCTGAATGACCTCTCTGCTCCTGCTGGCCACCCTATTCTTGATAGTGGCCAGGAGCCATTGGCCTTCTTGGCCACCAGGGCACACTGCTGGCTCACGTTCAGTCAGCTGCTGACCAGTACCTCCAGGTTCCTTTCTGCCTGGGCACTGTGAAGCCCCTCTGTCCCCAGGCTATAATGTTGCAGAGAGTTATTGTGGCCAAAATGCAGGATGGCACTTGGACTTATTAAACTTCTTGAACTTATTGAACTCTGCCCATCTTTCCAACCATTCCAACTGTTTCTAACAAGCCCAGGACATTTTAGTGTAGGTAAAACATTCTTCAGATTTGTCACAAGTTTTTGGTGCAATAAGCCAAGAAGGCTTATTGCTTGCAGGGACAGTGATACCAAGCAAGAAAAAGGTGTCTTCCTTAAGAGGGACACACATCTTGTGTCATCTGTGGACACACAAAATGGAACAATGGGTTCTTCTTTGAACACAAGCTCATGGGGCTGACAAAGAAGGGCTTTTGTCCTCCTAAATACAGTTCCAGGTTCTGTAATCCTTAGGATGTGCTCCAGAGATTTACAAGGAAATATTCCTGAAAGTACTCACACAGTTGACTGTGGTCACGAGACAGCAGGTAGTTGGCCAGAGGGGGTGTATATGTCAGGCACTGCAGGATGACATTGATGTAGCAAGTACTGCCCAGGTTGCAGAGTCCTGCTCCAGGTCTCTGTCTTTGCTGCCAGTCCATGCAAATCTTCTGTGGGGGAAAGAGGATCCTTTGTGGCAGAGCCATTCCCTCAGCAATGCCTGCCGCTGCAGGGAAATTATATTTGATGAGATATGACAATATTGTTGCTTGAAAGCACATTCAAATGTTGAGTTCTCTACAGGAACACCAAGGACAACAACTCTAACTGTCATCACAGAAACACTAGGGAAAGCCTAACAGGCCATTAACATCTACAGGAATGGAAACAGTTTTGGAAAGCAGTCTGTTCCCCTGCTTAGTCTGCCAGAAGTCCAATAAACTCCCACTCTGATTTCTGGACCTCTAGAGAGGAAGAAAAGCTACCTTTCTTCCTCTCTGACCCTTGGATTATCAGTTCCTTTTTCCTCATTGTAATGTGAAAAGAACAAGCAAGTACCTATGGATGTCAGGTCTTTCTATGAGCAATGTCCTCTTTCAAAGTCTTGTGCACTAGTGACAGAGTGACCAAATGCATTTTCCTGTGTCTAACTAAAATCACCTGGGTCAATCTGGCTGCTGTCAGGAAACACTAGTTTCACTCTAGTTTGTTAGCATACTGACGCTCAGGAATGAATGAAGCACCAGCCATGTTGTCTGTGGGCATTCACAAAGTCCAAGGCTGCTGGCAAAACTGTTACAGAAATTATTTCCTGTTGCAGCTGTTGCTCCTCTCAGGAACAGATGGAAAAGTTGTAGCTGACAAAGGATCCAGATCCTCCTCCAGAAAGATCAGATCAGAAGTAAACCCATCTCCTGTTGAAAAAGAAAATAAATGTAACTTGAAAATTAAAAAACCCAAAATGTGACCCACAGTACAGCTTTAACTGTCAGGATCATTTTGTTGATGCTTGTAGACACTGCCAAAGACAGACAATGCTTGAAAAAATGCAGACATGCAAGTAGGAAAGAAATTAGCTGAGTTATCCTGAAGACCAGCTCAATCTTTGCTGGTCTGCTCCTCAGAATACCAAGCATTGGGCAGGTGAGGTCACAGTGGCTGGACAGGTGCCACATATCTGCCCCTTTGTGATGCGAGGCTGCACGGGCACATCTCCTGTTGTGCCCACAGAACCCTATGGCTACCACAACCCAGGTACCTCTCACAAGTGGAAGTCACTGGACTTCCCCTGTCAAAGAGTTCACCCACCAGCCCAGCTCTTGTCTCTTCCTGGAGCTGCAGCAGCTAGAGGAATTAAAGGCTGCTGAGAGCTATGAGCTCAGTCACTGTTTTGACTGGCACACTCGCAGAGCTGGAAGTTTCTTTTCCATTCTTCCCTGGTACTGCAATATGTCCATGTGACCTGTGTAGCAAATCACCTAGGTTCTTAGGGTTCATTTCCAGTGAATTTTCTCTGCCCTTAAGGTCAGCCTCAAGCTGAACCTGAATTAGAAATACCAAATAAACCTCTTCAAAAACTGCTTGGGTGGACCTGCGATGGCTGCTAGGCACCCACCCAGCTTCTCCATCACCCTGGCTTGCTCATCCTTGCTAGCTTTTTAGCAACAGAATTCTTTGAAATCCACCTCTCAGGAGAGTGTGTTAGAATCCAAAGCCTCATTTTTAGCTCACTGAAGGCTCAAAGCCTTATGTTCTTGATGCCCAAAGTCTCATTTGGAAGCTAAAACAAATTTTTCTAGGATATAAAACTCCATTTTTAAAGCTATTCCTTTAGTATCCATATATTTTAGTCTTGTTTTGAGGAACCACAATTTCATTTTCAGGGTCCAAAAGGTCCTGGGTCAAGTCCAAACTGACCTTGTTTAGGCCAAAACCCTACAACTCATCTGAAGGGCTCAGAGCATCATTATGAAGGCTCCAAGTCCTTTTTGGAAGGTCCAAAGCTTCATCTGCAGGGTCCAGAGACTCATTTGTTTTAGTCCCAGAGAGGACACCTATGGAAGCTAAAAAGAGGATTTGGACCCCAGAAATACCTTTTGGAGTTTCTAAAGAAGGCTTTGGACTCTACAGATGAGCCTTCACCCTACAAATGAAAATTTGGACCTTCCAAATCAGGTCCCACAGGCAATAAAAGATAATATAAAACAGGTTGGAAGGTCAGAAATTATGGTTGTGGCCCTAAAATGGAGGCTTTAGGCATGAAAAAAATTAATAGGTAAGATGGTACCAAAGACCCTTTAGAGCCTATTCTTATTCTTCTCCACCACCAAGAAGTGAAGCTATAGGCTCCATGGGGAGCTAAATACCAACAATAGCTTTCTGTCCTGTTACCTTTTGTGTGGAAGCAATCCCTGAACATGTTCAATTTTGGATGTGCTCTCCTAAAAGTAGAGTAGGGCCTTTTAAGGTGGGTCTCTTGCTCTCGGAGGAGAGCGTAGCCTGCAGTTCCTCTTGCTCTCCTCAGTGAGGACAGGTCTATAGGATTCCTCACATTTCTGTGCAGATGAGAAGGATATGGGTGTTGTCCTACCTTGTACAGCAAGAGCTGTTGTTGGATGTAGCTAGACTCTGTGTCTCGGACAGCCATTCACTCTGGAAAGGAGAGGAAAGCCAGACTGTGCTCTGCATCTGCTGGCTCTCAACTCTCCCAGCACCCGTGGGCTGTGGGGCATTGGCAGATGTGCCACTGCTGTCTGCAGCCTTGGAAGGAGACACCCACAGGAGAACTGCTGCGTCCCACAATGCTGCATGGGTCCTGCATGCAGCATGTGGTGTCTGCAGATGTCTGTACCTCAAGGGGTGATGCTGGGCATCATGAAGGTGAGCTCCAGCCTCTCCCAGAAGCCCTTCTTGGTCTGCTTCATGTTAGTGAGTTGATCCTTAGTGGAGAAAGCCCTGACAACCTCTAAAATCTGCAGCTCCCTGTCTCAAGAGTCACAGCTGGTATGAAGAAATTTTTCACCTTGCCCAAAAAACTATAGAAGATGAGCCACCCACAGACAGACTGTTGTAGCTGACATGCATCCCAGTGTTGTTAGTGTTCAGAAATGCATGATCACGGAATGATTATATGCAGGTGCTTTTATTGAAGAGCTCCAGGTGTCAGGGGTACAGACCCAAATCTGACTCCAACATGGGGTCAGGATGCACACGTTTTTATACTCTTATATGATTCCATATTAATTATTAAACTTATATTGTTCTATTGTATACATTGATTTAATCCAAGCATGGATTTTTGTAATTTCCATCAAACCCCCCAAACATAGTTTCTCATTATTCTTGTTACAATTAAACAATAATTGTGTCCAATTACCAAACAATCATGACATTTAACAATCATCTAATTTATCATAGTCATTAAATGCAGTTTCGCATGATCCACTAAAACCTAACATTTTTCCAGGGCCTACCAGGCCCGACCTTTCTTTACAGCCCCCCTGATTACCCCATGATTTTAGAAACATTTCATCCCTATGCTATCAGTGTGACTCAGGGAACACCCACATCATCACAGAGCAGGAAGAATGAGCCCTCTTACCCCCTCCCTGCCCTCCCCTGCCCCATAGTGACTGAGGACCTAATTTACTCATAAGTGCATGAGGAAATGAGTCTTTGAAATCTTAAAAGAAGGACTGGAGATGACCAAATTGCAGACTAAATACTAAAGAGGGGCTTTAGTGCCCAACATTGAGGCTTTGGAAAACTAAAAAGAAAGATTTGGGGGCAAAAATGAGCCTTTGGACTCACAAATCAGTTTTTGGACCTTGAGCCTTAAAAATAATGCTTTAGACCCTCTAAATATGTCTTTGAACTCTAAAAGCATAAACCTTGGCAGTTATGAATTGCTTTTTAGAAATTTAGCAAATTTTAGCCATCTTACGTTCTAAAATTGTGGATTTTGACTTTAAAATGACTATTTATTCTCCTAAAAACAGGTTCTGGTGATTTAAAATGTAAGTGGTCTTCCCTCTTTGTGTGGATTGAGTCATAAAAATAGTGTTTGTGCCTGAAAAACTCAGGGTTAAATCTGAAAAATAATCATCTGGACCTTGAAAATGTGGTGTGGGATCTAATTTTTTAATAATTTGTTTGTTTGTTTGTTTGTCCTTGGGATTCAGATTAAGATTCTGACCCTAATAATGAGGGGGCTGGAACTAAGTTATCCCTGTGCTATAGGCCCTGTTCTTGGCACAAATCCAAAACATAGGCCCCTTAAAAGGTATTATGAAGAAATTTAACTTAATTACAGGCCAAACTAGTATGCCTTAGGTTAGAAATAAGAGTGTGTATTCCATTCCTATCTGTTAGGGGTGGGGCAGTGTTCTGATAATTTCTGTTAATTAAATAACGTTGTTCTGCTAATTCGGCAGCTTTCTTTATCTCTTCTACAACCAATCCTCCCTTTGGGGAGATATCTTGTGTTATTAGTCCATTGAGTCTCACTGCACGACTGATAAAATTACGTCATCCCACTGTGAAAAGCTCCACCCAGAGGGAGGAGCCGACCATTCCTACCTAGATATAATCAGAGAAGACCACAAATAGCCTTTTCCCACTAGATTCCCAAAAGAGCAGTTTTCTTCTCTACTGGATTCCCAGAGGAAAACCAGGCCCATCTAAACCACCCCAAGACCTTCAGAAGAAAATTACAGCCTTCTATAGGATCTCTCTTCAAGAGAACTACATCTGCTACTCCAGGAGGACTGTAGCCACCATATTATAAGCACCCTGACCACAGGGTGTCAGGTTGTATTCTGATTCTGTCAGTGGGGATTTTTTTGTTTGTTTGTTTGTTTGTACTATTGCATTTGTTTGGTTTTGTTTTGGTTTGGATTTTTTTTCCTAGTAAAGGACTGTCATTCCTATTCCCATATCTTTGCCTGAGAGCCTTTTAACTTCAAAATTACAACAATTCAGAGGGAGGGGGTTTACATTTTCCATTTCAGGGGAGGCTCCTGCCTTCCTTAGCAGACACCTGTCTTTTCAAACCATAGACATAGTACTACTGTTCCCCATAATCCCTTAGGTCCCTTTAGGAAACTAATAGGACTCACTTAAGGATGGATCTTGTTCACGTAGGTTGCCAGCTAACAACCCTCTGTAGCTAGTATGCAAAAGCCCCAGTTATGTGTTATAGGTTAGTTGTGGTGGGGAATCAATCACCGACTAGTAAGTCCAAATAAAATGAAATTTATTAATTGATAGTGCAAGTGATAATAGGCAAAGTCAGCGCCCCAGGCGTGCTGGGCAACAGGGGAGTCCCCGCTCCACCACTGCTGCCCTCTTCTGATATTTCGTGGAGTTTTTATACAGTCCTGCTTCCAGGTTGCTTTCAGGGTAGTACTCTGCGCATTCTTCTCCTGCGGCTAGGTGGTCATAGTCCGCCTCCTGGAGGTCTGAAGATGAAGGCCGGTATTTTCCTTATTTGCTAGGTTTATCT
Organism: Ammospiza caudacuta; assembly: GCF_027887145.1. Lineage (NCBI taxonomy): Eukaryota > Metazoa > Chordata > Aves > Passeriformes > Passerellidae > Ammospiza > Ammospiza caudacuta. The sequence goes on from NC_080620.1 coordinate 523,660, forward strand.
GATTCCTGGATTTTTAGGCTCAATCAGCTGAGTTCCTGGAATCTTAGGTTTACTGAGTGGATAAGCTAATACTGTGCTATCCATCATAGCAAGCCCATCACCCATATTAACAGTTTACTAAGCAGATAAACAAATGTTTGTGAAACCCATTGTCTTTGGTTTCATCTTCCTTATCTTTTAAGTCTGGAAATTTATTAAGCAAACAACTGGAGGTGGTGCAACAGTCTTACTGGAATAACTTTGTCAGCTTTGATGAACAAACTTAAAGTTTTAACCCATTACACTATGGGGTTTAAGAATACATGCCATATAGTCCAGACCCCTGCCTCCCCAAAATGTATGAAATGCTAGAACATTGACAATCCAACTCTTCTGAGATAAGAACAAATTATAGCCTTATTTTTAATAATAAATACTTACTACACTGTGTACCTGTAGTTACCAAAATGGAGTAAAACCAAACACAAACAACAAGCAATGTTTTTCATGTAGAGTGTCCTGAGTAACCCAAAATGTTATTGCCGTCTGTATGGATCTGTGCCAAAAAATCACTACTGCCTCTTTAAGAGCCTGCAGGCTGGAACAGGGGCTGGGGCTGGACCGTGCCTGGATTATTTAAAGTCGGAGCGCCCTGGAAGAGCTCTGTCTCTCGCCTCGTGCTTTGCTGCTCGGTTTTTTCTTGCTGCTTGTCAGTAGTCGCAACAGTAGCAAATCGAGAAGCTCCGTTTCACAATCAAAAAGTGTTTCAAAGTAAATTTTGCAACACTGTCCTGGTTTAGGACAAATTAGGGGAAATCTCCAAAAGGGAGCCCCCCAAAACAAAACAAACCCTCCCCCAATACCGGGTTCGGGAAGGAATTTCTCGGAGGAGCAAAGGGGAAAACAAAACCTATTTATTTACAAGTAACAAAAGAACACTCCCCAACACAAGAAAAGAAAAGAAAACCAAAACAGACTGTGTTGAGAGGGCGCCGCTCTTCTTTGCAAGCTTCGGGTGTCCTGGAGCTCTCAGGTCAGGTCCGGAGCCGGTCCAGTATCTTCAGGGGAGGGTAAGAAAGAGGGAACAAGAGAAAAGAAAAAAAACAGCGCAAAAAGCAGAAAGCAAGCAAGCAAAGCAGCTAGCCAAGCCAAGCAGCAAAAGCAAAAAGCCAAAGAGGCCTGGTCAAACCCTCCCTCCTCTCTTCCCCGCCCCGCCGCGGCAAGACGGCCGCGGGGGTGGGGGGGGGGGGGGGAAGAGAGAAAAGGCACAGCTGCCAGACACAACACATGATATTGGGATAAAGGCTGTCAACCCACGACAAACACCTGCCTGCAGTCGCAGCCGCGTGTTCCGAGGAGTGGAGCAGCCCCTCTCTGTCCGTCCACCGCAGCCTCCAGCAGCGCCCAGCCGACACGAGCAGACATGGGGAAGCACCAGCCCAGCTGCCTTGCCTTGCTGTCTTCTGCCAAGAGGAGAAATCCCTCCAGGAGTTCTAGCCCTTGAGTATCAGACGCCAGAAGGTGCTGGCCACCTTCGCCAATGGAGCTGCCACTGCCGGAGAGATAAGAGGGATGGCTGCCACAATTTTCCCTTTGTCTCTACACACGTGTTCAGCTGTGGGGGCCACCCTCTGGGGCAAGGGATCACTCTGGCATTTTGAGTTTCTTTGTTCCTGGGAGTCCCTGAGACTTCAGCAACTTTGTAACTAGTGACTATTACTGTTAATTTTTGCCCGTCGCTGCTTCACCTGGTAGTAGACTTTATTTTTTCACTTTGTGTACCTACTTGTATTCGTTTCTCCTCATTGGTGGAAAGGGATTGATGAAAACCGTAAGGCGAAGAAGCCATTTGAGGGCATCCACCTCTTAAATTGTCTTAAACTAAGACATAAAGGAAACAGAATCTCCAACTTGGCTCTTAGAAAAATCAACCCCAACATCAAACCCAATAGAATTGTGCAGAAAAATTCACAATGCCAGGGGTTTGTGTCCAAAAAGGAGACAGAGGATTCCTGTAATTGTATTCGAATAAAGGGAGAGGCCATGAGGTATTTCCCTGAGGTCTCTCAAATTACTGGAGGATGAAGCCTCCTTTTAATCCTATTTTCCTGGCCATATCACCCTCTCTCTTTCCACATTGGCTGTGGTACTCAAGGGGTACGGATTTCTTGAATTGCTTACTACAGGACCCCCTTAACCTATTACACCACCCACCCCACCCCCTGTTCTCTTGTTCATCATCTTAAAATTCAGGAACTTAACATGGCCTTGGTTGAGCAATATTTCCTTTTAAAATGGTAACATTCCTTTCTTACCTATCAGTCTCTGGTTTTACTGACAAGCAGCCTTACACTGACTCTTACTAAAGACACACTCATTACTTTCAGAATCATCTTAAAAGTCACAATTTTAAAAGTTTGAACCACATAAAAATGTAAGTTGAGGAAAGATGTGCTTATGTCTTTACAAATAGATTGCTGGGTGAAGGTTATGAGTGTTAATGTCTTTCAATTGGGTCCCAATGTTTCTACAGACTTTGGGCTGCAGGTTTGTTACCGGGCCCTGACAGTTTGGCTCCTGAATAGGCAAGGGTCTGAACTTCTGAACTTTGGTGTAAAATGACAGGTTCAAGAGGAGATATATGGTAGGCGGTTCCAGAAGGCTGTACCTTCCTAGTACCTCAGCCAATAGGGAAAGGAAGAGGGCAACATGTGGCTGAGAGTTTAGGAAAAAAGGGAGGCTGCAGTCCGTGGGTGTGTGTTGAGGATTTTTTGCAGGCTGAGGAGTTTTTGCAAGACAATGGCGAAATTCAGCTGATGCACAACTCAGCCTGCTTGTAATAATGGACAATGGACATGTTCACAAACAATGGATAGTGGACATATTCAGAAATGGGGTTAATATATCCTTGAGAAAGACACAAGAAGAAGAGTCATCAAGACTCAGCAAGTTTGTCAGCAAGCTTGAGAAAGTGAGAAAAAAGAGAAGCCATGGGTGGGCCAGATGACCACAGCAAGACGCAGGAAAAATTAGATTATCCAATCAGCATTCTATTTTAGATGCATGAACAGCTAGGATTAACCAATCATGTGTTAGCTAGAGACACATGGACAGTAGAAACTTATTATAAATATAGCCCTTGTAGGGATAATAAGTTTGGCTTCACTGGATCATATTGAGTATGGCGTGATGTCCCTGAACCTCCGCTCCCCACAGGTGTGTGCCCCAGTGGACTCTGTCTCTTTATTCAAAAAAGTTAAAGAACTCCTCTGTCTCCTTTTTGAACATAAACATCTGGCATTTTGTGCATTCTCCTGACACCTGAAGGCTTGGTTCAGGATCCTTCCACTCTCTGGGTCCAGCATGTGGCAAGAAGAGCTGGAGGCATGCCTCACCCAGTTTTGGTCATCTGCTCCCTTCAGCACTGGCTGGCCGGCGCTGGCTGGCCAGCACCGGGCGGTAGATTAGGTACCCAAGATTGTCCACAAGATAGGCAAGGGGCATACCAGAGCGTCCATGAAGGGGTCTTTAGGGAGAGGTGAACCAGGGAGGGTCTGTGAAGAGTCCATAGCAAGAAGAACATAGATTGACTCTCCTTTATTGCCTGGAGGGGGCAATAAAGGAGAGTCAAGAAGGGTCTTGGCAAATCTCACCAGTAAGCAGTACTTTGGGGTGTGATAAACACATATCATAGTTTTGGTTTTTGCGAACAATAAAATGGATGCTATTTGCTGTATATAATAATATAATGTTAACTTTTGCAGAAGTAGCTGTAATTGTGAAATAATAACAAATTATTTTACTTTCTTAACTAACTGACAATAATTAAAATAACTCAGACATATTTGTGGAGTAGATTTATATTTGTGATTTTGATTTAGAGTACTTGTGGTTAACTTGCAATGACTGAAATAGCTAAACTGTCTGCATGGTCAGATAACATTTGAGGAATGGACGTGATGAGGACCCCTGCTACTGACACTTCGACTATCAATAGCTGTCACCTGCTGAAACCACGGAACAGGGGGCCATTGTGAGGAGGTGACAAACGACCTTCAAAACCACATCCAAGATTACTGCACATGCTCCAAAAAGGCAGACAAAACAAAGGACCATGCTAAAAAATTCCTGGAACCGGTAAATTTGTTCAAAGAAATGTTTGAATATGTATAATCATTTATGAATATGCATTTTACTGATGCAATAGAAAGGGTATAGAAGAAGAGTTGCTATGGTTAGCTGATGTGCCTCTGGCTGCAGCTACACACCAAGCACTGTTATGTTTGATTTATTATTTTGTCCCCTATTGTCTATTAATGAAAAAAGGGTTTTGACTACAGGGCTGAGAATCCCAAAATACCTCTGAAGGGTCCTTTAGGAGAATATTGAGATGGTTTTCAGATTTTCCCAGAAGTAGCTACAGGGACATGAGTACCCAGACTGAGTAATATGGTGTATGCCCAGAGGGAGCAATATGGGGAACATGGATGTGCTTTGCGGAGATAAACAAAACTCCACAATTTTGTGAAAGTTGTAAAGCCGGTACGTTTATTACAGTGCTGGACGCATGTAGGAATTATTCCCTTAAAATGACATGCACACTTCTGAGAACTTCAGGTCCCTTTTTATCCCCCTCTCAAATACATATGCATACAATTTCACAATAGGCTCATACATATTCATTTTTACGAATTTCATGTGACATTTGCTGCTAGTTCTTCTTTATCAGAAAGAATTCCTAGGTCAGGTTTACCTGCTCTCACAGCAGTCTCAGTCTCTCTTTATCACCCTCTGTCTCCCCCCCCACCCCTTATCTCTGTCCTTCACTGAAGCAGTTTCTCTGAGCCTAGGCTTTTGCAGTCAGGCTAAATAGCTATGTTTTCAAACCACAGTACATGGGGGCTGAATCTGTTGCTCTCGGCACTGTATTCTTTTCTTTATTCAGCACATATGCTTTTCCTCATATCTACAGTTTGAACAATCCATCCCCTCACAGTCTCACCGATGTTATGTTTGCCCAATTATTCCATTATAAAAAAGAAACAAACAATATTAAAAGTAGTAGCAATTTTAATTGAATAGTTAAACTAAAAATATATAAAATTGGATACAATATAATTTGATTAAAATAAGGGATAATTTTGTTTATAATAGCGCATAAGCAAACGATAACCACAGGGTACAGAGGGCAGAGTTCTGGAACCCTTGCCACGTACAAGCTTGCCAAGTGAAAATCATCCCTTATATGCCATGTGTCAATACCATCTCCTCCTATTTTCGGTTCATCCCTTTTCTATCTCCGCCTTCATTACCACCTTTACCAAGCATGCGCCACCACTCGGTTTGGTGGTCGCACAAGTCTTTGGGGGTCATCACTGATGAAGGCTCAGTAGTCTTCTTCATTGTCCTTTCATTCACCTTTCGGTTGCACATGCACATCAAGCCAGTACAATGTAAGCCAAGACTAACATATCACTGCATCTACATATCAAGGCAATAAATCCCTTATAATTAGCATTTTCTGGGATCCAACCAGGTTTTTGCTCATTTTTAGCAACTGTATCTTCAGCTTCTTTCCTGTGGTCCTTGAGAACATCTGCTGGGGGGGGGGATGGGGGGTGTGGAGCCCCTCCTCTCCCTCTCTTCTTTGGCATTACAACTTTTAACTATTTTATTATCCTCAAATATTAATTACTGTATCAATATTGATTACTGTTTCCATTTTTATCAGCACAAATCATACCTATTTATCACACCCACTATTCTCAGTTCCTGCACCATAACTGATGGGATAGCGGTGTTATAAGGAGACATACACAGCTCCAAAAGATCTGCCTTTAACCGAGACTTAGCTACAGGCTGCAACCCCTTCCTTCCTGCCCTTGGAAGAGGGTATTGCTTTTTAGACACCAGTCATCCAGGTTGCTGCAGGGTAATGCTCCAGACCCAGTTTCTGTATCACAAGGGCACTAGTATCCCATCATCCTTCACAACACTAACTGGCATTCTCAACTCCAGTCTTCAAATCTCCTCCTAGCAAACCACAATCACAACCAGGAATAATCAGAAACTCATGCTTTTCAAACCCATCTCTTACATTCACCAAACTCTCACAGGCATCCCTGTGTTATTTTACACAAATTGCATCTGCTTATCTTTCTTATTTATAAAAAGAACATTACCACAATTGTTCCCCTTTGGCATAAAATTGAAATTAGTCAGAGAAGCCCCTGTGTCTACCAGGAAACAGACCTCTCCCTTCAGTAAGTGTTCCAGTGTAGTGAGCACCCAGCACAATAGCAGATCCTGAACCCTTAACAATCCATATCTAATGTTTTCCTTTTCCTTTCTTTCACATCTTCTATATACTTGAGGTGCCTTTCTACCCAATTCCTACAGGGACACACTTGGCCACCTCTCCAGCCCCTGCTCCTGCTGTTTGTGGGCTCTCACCTTCTGTAAGAAAAAACTCTCACTTTTAAAATTTTAAAAGGTTTATTAAACTTCAAAAAAAAATATACAACAAAAGACTGAAGAGGGAAAAATTTCATAGCTGGGAGTGTCTGTAGCTATCAGCCATGTGCTCATCTACAAAATGGATGCTCTGCCTTTTATACCCTTAGCCCCTCCCAAAGTTTTATAAGTCAAATCTTTCTCTGCCATCCATTGGTGGAGATTACTTTCTTACATCTTGATTGGAGTTCAGGTGTTGCTATGCCATGCCTCTTGGTAGCAAGTTGATCGTCTCCGAATGTCCTGACTACAAAGACTATTACAAGGGGGAAGCGAAAGAGGACTGTGGGAGGACATATTACAATAACATCACTATACATATGCATAATATTCACTCCTTAATTGTGAGGGCTGACATTACTCATCTATAACACTTCCCGCAGCTGCTAAACTCTCTGCAAAATCACTTACTTCCCTGGTGGCACCCTACACTGTACACCAAAGCTGTATCATAGCATATACCAAAGCCGGTGCTTATCAAGACGCAGTGTTTAAACGCACACCTGCAGCACATCTGGGCTGTTCTCCAAGCACCACAGACTCTGTAAAGCACCAGGTGCCAGCACAGCTCAGTGGGTGGGTACAGCTGATGATGCTACAGGAATGGGCAGGTGAATGGAACATCCTGCCAGCCTCATGGGGCTGGGGAGGCCCCTGCCTGTGGGGGTGGTGGTGTTGGGCACAGCCTTGGCTCAGTTCCACACCTCCCCAACAGGTTCCCAGCCCATGCTGCCAATCCTGAATATCCACACTTGACTTCAGCATTCTTCACCATAGAGAAACCATTTCAAGTCCTGAGAAGCAAGAAGACAAACCCAAATCCTCCACTCTGGCTTCATAATAACCCAGGAAGGAGTGTGGATGTAGGAATAACACCTGCCTGTTTTCCTTCTCCTAGAAACTGGGAATAAAAAAGGCTTGCAGCTGGCCCTGTATTACACTTCAGATTTTAAAGACAAGAGAAGGTGGAGAACATCCCAGTCCTCACTGTTCTTTCCTTATCACATAGCTTCCCTCTGTTATTTGCCTTAACCATATCTCTCCACATTCCTCTTCAACTGATCCTTTCCAAAATTAATATTGTATTGCCCCCTCTGGGCGTGCGTATCCTTAATTACTTCTGGGAGAATGCAAAAACAATTTCAACATTCTCTCAAAGGACACTTTGGAGACATTTTGGAGTCATCAGTCCCATAGTCAAGACCCTTTTTTGACTTTCCTCTGTTGTCCACACTGGGCATCCTGCCATGTTTTACTCCCCAACGTTGTGCTCACCAGTGAGATTTGCCAAGACGCTCCCTTGACTTTCCCTTACTGCCCTGCTCTGGGCATCCATGTCCAGTTCATCCTTTCCTATGGACTCTTCATGGACCCCCCCTGGTCCCCCTCTCATCTGTCTCCTGGATGATCTCAGATACCCAATCAATCACCTGGTTCTGGTCAGCACTGAAGGGAGCTGATCACCGACACTGGGTGAGGGTATGCCCAAAACTAGGCAAGAAAATAAAACTATAGTCACTTCGGCTACAGAGTAGGTATTTGTTTATTCCATGCTGGGAGTAAGGGGGTGTCCAACCTACAAAACTCACTCAGTCTTCTTTAGCCTTCAGCTACATTTTAGAAGTGCTTGTGTGGAACGTCACAATTACAACATATCATTAGCATACTCATATTTGCATAAAGCTGTGTTATAGTTTTGTAACAGTTGGTTGCTTTCATCCGTGTGTCAGTTCCTTCTGTAATGGTCGTCAGTTGTTTTACTTATATAGATCAATTAGGGCAAATAACAACAGATATACATACAGTCTGGCAACATGAAAAATACTCCATGAAGTAACAAAGGATGATAATCTTGGTCAACTGACTTATGGGAGACATTTACCTCTTAGCTCCCTAATCTAAATTGGTTGAAAAAATTATTCATGGGAATCCTGTTGTTAGGAATAATAATTTTGTGTACATGCATATATAGCAAATGCTTTTTGTGCTCCTGTCAGTGAACCACAATGTATTATGATGATTGGAAGAGATATAAACTGAGACATAGAGTAAAAAGAGGAACATATTTCCAGAGAATAAACACATGATAATTTGTGAAAAGATTCACAAAAGTGAAAAGAAAGGAGGGATTTTAAACCTAAGTGATGTGTAACAAAAGGTTAACCACAAGTAATATTGTAACAAGATGTGCAGGCAGAGCAAGCAAGATAGTGGAGTGAGTGAGATAATATGCACAAGCAAAAGCAGGCAAGATAGCAAGTTTTAACGGAACTTGCAAACTGCTAAATTAGCTAAAAACAAGTTAGACTGAAAAACAAGAAACACAGAGCTTGTGTTGAAGACAGAGGTAAAAAGTTCAAATGTGAGGAAAACTACAAAAGTCTTCATCAAAAGATCACCAGAAGACTGATGACCCATTTGTGCTGTGTGATCATATCTAATACCATATTAAAACCGTGTAATAATTTATTTGCAAATAATTGCAAATGGTTTGCAATTTTTACCACTTCTGCTGAGATATTCACTATACTTTTTCTAAGTGTAAAATTCCTGAAGTTGGGAATAAAGCTCTGACAAAGATGTGAAAGCCTGTGTTATATCTTGTCAGAGGATTAGAAGGTATACTTCGACTAAATTGGTTTCTCCAAATTCCTCTAAAGATCCCTGTAATTAAACTAATATGATTTATAACTTGTATAGGTGAGATGAGATACCCCATAGTACACTGACCTGTCCAATTTCCATGCAGTTGTTTAAGGGCTATTCCATTTCCACACAACCACCAAAAGTAATCTGGCAAATCACAGCTAGTTATGATGCTCATGTTGGAATTGTTAGTATGACTTGCAAACAAAGTCATACCATTGAGCAAATTGAACTTTAAAATCCAGTGAGATATGTGCTGAATTTACACCTGCTATGTTTCATAGAATGGCAGTAATTCTGGTCCACTTGGTAGTATTATTAAACTGGCCAGAGTTTGGTCCTGTAAAGTTTGGCTCCACATAAATAACATATTGACTGATGAGTGATAACTGAAAAAGGGGTTTTCCTAAAGGTGAACCTATTTGTTTTCATTGTGTACTAATACTATACAAGGTACACAGGCCTAATTCAATCCAATTACTAGAGGATCCCCCTAACAATGGTAAGTGTAATTGTTGTACCTCTCCACACAGCCAATAATCTCCTATTCCAGTATGATTAGCTGCTGCTTCAGGCAAAGCTACATACTTATTAACATCAAAAGTTACTACAATCTGCCAAAAATCAACAAAGCAAAGCAAAGTATTCATTATTTATTTATGATTTATGATTTTCAGCTTCAGTCCATCATTATAAATGATTGTTACTGTCCAAGGTGCAACAGGAAATTTCTTTACTCAGGTGTAATGAATCCAGGTAGGTTTTTCTCACACATGAATTACAGTAAAGGTTGTTAGGAGGACTTGACATGGTCTGTCCTGCTTCTCCTGTAGAGGATCACCTGAAAAATTCTTAACGCACACCCACCAGGATCAATCACGAGCAATTTATGATTTGGTTACTGAGGTTGGGTTTCAAATAGAACATTATACTTCTGATCAACTGAGTGTTAATGGTTTATAAGTATTCATAAATATATTGATTACCAATCTGTGCCAGGTTTTCATCATGAGGGGCATTTAACCCATAAGATCTACCACACAAAATGCCAAATGGGCTAATCTTTATTTTTTTGGCCTTGGCTTTACCCTGATTCTTATGAGGGCAATTGGTAATGCTTGGTACCAGTATGACTTTGTCTTATAACAGATCTTAGCTATTTGTTGTTTAGGTGTGTGGTTCATTTTCTCTACTTGAACACTATCTTGTGGCCTGTAAGGACTATGGAGTTGCCACCCAATTCCCATGTCATTGTTAACAGCTAATACAATTTATGCACAAAAATATGATCTTCTATCAGAGGATATTTCCCTATGTGCTCCAAATCTAGGTATGATCCATTCAACAGTAGTTACTACTTTTCTAACTTTTTATGTCCTACAAAGGAATGCTTCTGGCCACGCAGAGAAGTGTCACGATCTGTCCTAGTGAACAGATAACGTGATGGTTCGTAGGGGTGATCTCAGGGTGCAAAGAACCAACAAGGCACAGGGGATTTGCAGTAACAATCAACAAGTGCAATTTTATTGAAATAACCACAACAGAAATGCGTTGGTGAGGGGAACCGGGGGGAAAAAAGGAGAAAATAAGGAAAAGAGGGAGGAAGAGGAGGGGTGGGTTATAGCTACCAAACAGGGTGCTGCATTATCCTTCAAGATCCAGCTGATAAAATTCACCAGGCCACGTCTGGGGAGATCTCAGAGGCATAGTTCATCTGGACCTCAGTTATACTGTTTTGCGCTGGGGGAAGGGGGAATGAATTTCACAACCAAAACAAAGTTCTTCAGGGGGAAAGAATGGATTTTGTCACGGGTACACAAAGTCGAGCTAGACAGCAGGCAAGAACCATTGTTTTCATGGCCCATTGCTTGCACCTGTACTTGCTTTGGGCAGCTTTCCTTCCCCCACCGCTGCACATCTCCCCCAAGTTGGGGGGGGTTTCAGTCCCAGTCTATGGAAGAAGGTGAGAGGGAGCCTTCTCACACAGGGATTTCATGTCTTGGTTCCTTGATGAAGAGGCCTACATCTCTACTTGTCTGTCACGATGGTTAAGGACGGGCAAGAGAGGTCTTCTCTTGGAGGAGGGACCATCCCAAAGCTCAAACCAGTCAGGCCAGGAGGTGGGGAGGATTCCTGGGCCATTGTGGAAAAAGGGCAGAGTGATCAGAATCCAATTTTATTGTGAGATACAAATATTTATATACTATTTCAGAGAGACTAGTAATGTGTACTACATAGATTAGATTAAAATCACATACACAAACTTATGCAAATAACATCTCTTGCTTGCAGAGTTTAATGGGATTTTCTTTTTCCAGTAAACCCGTTTGATTGAATCTTCTTGCAATCTAGGTCTAATTTTCAAAGTTCCGTTTGCTTTTGCCAAGACATCCTGGTATCAAATCTCTTATGTTAACCAGGTCCAAAGTCCATCATCTGTCTTGTGTCCCCCAACATTCCAACACCCATCTGATTTAATCTTCTTGCAATCTTCAAAGCTATTTGTTCTTGCCAAGGCATCCTGTTATCAAATCTCTTATGCTAACCAGGTCCAAAGTCCATCATCTCTCTTGTGTATCCCAATAGTTAACAATATTGGTCACTTTAATTTCATTATCATTAGATTTGGCCAGGACTGCTTGGTATTTTAGGAAACTTGAAGGAGACAGCCAGTGACAGCCCTTTTGTTCTATAACAGCTTACACCATGTGCGACACTAAGTAATCTTTTGTCCTAGTGTAAACTTCCATTCCTCTTCAATGTTCATGATCACTGCTGGTATTGTCCTAAGGCAGGTGGGCCAGCCCTTGCTCACAGTATTGAGCTATTTAGAAAAATCGGCGACTGCCCTTTTGTAAAGACCCAAGTGTTGTGCCAGTTCCTGAGCCTAATCTTTGTCTCTCATGTGAGATAACCAAAAGTGTTTACTTACCCCAGGAAGTCCCAAGTCTGGGGCCCTCATGAGCTTGTGCTTTACCTCTTCAAAGTTGTGATTTGTTTCAGGGGTCCATACCACAATATTTTTAGAAATTTTCACTGGCTCATATAAAGGTTTCACCACCAGTTCATAGTTGTATATCCACAACTGGCACCAATCTGTTGTTCCAAGTCCAGAGTCCTCTTACGTTTTGTGGCTTTGGTGTTTGGCAGATTTCCTCCTTCCATGCAGTTCTCAGGGATCGTTGTTCTCCAAAGACTTCATATCCAAGATAGGTCACCTGTTGTTGCACAAGCTGAGCTTTCTGTTGAGACACTTGACCAACATTTAGACCAAGAAAATTCAACAGACTTATTGTCTATATAAGGCACTCTTTGATAGTTTTTGTAGAAATTAGTAGATCATCTATATATTGAAGGAGTGTTTCTTCCCCAGGAAGAGACTGCCATTGTTACAGTTCTTTGCCCAATTTATTCCCAAAAATTGTGGGAGGTTTTACTGTTTTTGAATCCCTGAGGTAACACTGTCCAGATAAGCTGGTTTTTCCAGCCTGTGATAGGGTTCTCCCATTCAAAAGCAAGTACGTTTTGACTTCTTCTGCAAGTGCCACACAGAAGAAAGCACCTTTGAGATTTATCACCAAGAAACAAATGAGATCATTGCAGAGTTTAGTTAGCAAAGTGCAGGGATTTGCAACCACTGGGTGGGTTCTTTTAGCAATCCCATTGACTGCTCGCAAATCTTGCACTAATCCATAGGTTCCGTTAAGTTTTTTCACTGGTATAGAAGTATTAAATTTGGATTCACATTCTTTCAACAATCCTAGTGTCAAAAACTTGTTAATAATTGGTTTGATCCCTTTTCTGTCCTCTGTTCTCAAGGGATATTGTCTCCTAACAGCTGGTCTGGCTCCTGTCCCCAGTTCAGTCTTATAGGGTCAGCCAATTTTGATTTCCCAGGAGCATCAGTATTCCATACTTCTGGGTATACTTGATTCATTATTTGCTGCAAATAATTGCTATTGTTCTCTGGTCCTCTATCAATTGCCAACCTTAATGCTAAAATAAATTTGTCCTTGGGTACTTTAAATTTAATTTTTCCCTCTCTAAACTCAATTGCTGTGTCTAAATTTTCAAGGTGATCTCTGCCTAACAGGGATTTTGGTGAATTTGGTAGATAGAGAGATTGATGTATTCCCATCCTTTTCCCAATTTCGTATTCTAACAGTTTTAAGAAAAAAAAGCATTCTCTGGTCGGCCTGTGGAATCCATTACCTGGGTATGTTTTTCACTTTTAGTCATTAAAGTCTCATTTAAAACCAAAATTGTGACCCCTGTATCTTTTAAGACTTCAACTGCTTTAAAATTCCATACCTGTATCTTAACCATAGCAGGTACACTAAGGAAAGATCTGTGGGTCCCTGTCACTCACTGTTAACTATTGCTGTAACAACAGCTTCCTGTGGAGTGTTCAGTAACTCTGGGCACTGGCATTTCCAGTGCCAGTGCTTTCTTACAGTAAACACATTGATTTGGTCCTAACCTCCCTTGGGATTGATTTGAGCTGCCTTTATTATTTCTACCTTTTCCTCTGCCTCGTCCCTGACCATATTCTCTTCTGTGATGTTGCTCTAAAGCTGTCACTGGCTCCTGTGAGTTTTTAGTTCTTTTGCTTGTCTCAGTTGTTATATACCCTCCATGTTTCTTCTGTGATTGCTTCTAAATTTCTATTATCTGTCTCTTTTAATCTCTGTGATGTCTGGGCTGGACCGTCCTGGCATCAAGGAGACTAACTGCTGCTACCCCATTTCTGAGGCAAGATCAAGGGTTGTAAACTTTCACATTGTCATTCAGAGACTCTTTACAAAGTCGGTTGGAGACTCATGCTGTCCCCGTTTAAAATTATACATTAATGCCCAATTTACTGCTTTCAGAATGCCATTCTCTAATCCAAATTTTACTAACTCCCAGTATCTGGTTATTGAGGCATATTCCCCTAGATTGTTTGGATCCCACAGAGGATTTGTGTTAGGGATTAGCATGTTTGCATTACTTTATAGGGCTCCACTAGCAATTCATCCCTGCACACGTGCTTTAGTTCTAATCAGTAACTGTTTTTCAGTTTCTGTTAATTCTGTCAGCATTAAATTGATATCACCTCAATCTGGGTCCTGGTTCTTGACTATCAAATAATTTTGCCACTTTACTGGGGTCTTCCCTGTAACCTTTAAGCTCTTCTCTCCAGTGATTCAAATCACTAGTGGAAAGAGGTACTTTTATGCATCTACACTGGCATCTGACATAGCATCTACATTTTCAGTGGGGTCTGTAATGGTATCTTCGTCTGCAATGATACCTCTACAGTGGGTATCCTCATCTGCAATGAAGTCTGCTATGGTGTGTTGGTTTGGCACAGCCTGGTTTTTGATAGCAGGGGAACAACAGAGGTAGCTTCTGTGACAAGCTGCTAGAAGCTTCCACCATGTCTGACAGAGCCAATCTCTGATGGCTCTGAAGATGGACATGCTGCTGGCCCAATTAGAGAGGTTGGTAACACTCTGTGATGACGTATTTGAGAAGAAAATCAAAACACTGCTCATGCAATTTTTTTTCCAGGGGTGGCAAGGTGCCACCACCAGAGGCCATTCCTGGAGCAGTGCACAGCAATATGCCACAGCTGCAGCCATCTCAGTGTGGCCAACAGAGAGCCTTGCCAGCCTGGCCACTCCTAGCCACTGTGCCATGGGCAGAAGGGCAGGGGCAGCAGCGGCTCCCCCTTCCCGGTGCACGTGGAGAGGCATTGAATGGCGCCAGCGCCGCGGCAGCCACCACTGCCTGTGCAATGGGGCAGAGCCGCGTGGCTGGCAGCAGAAGCATGACGAGTGATTCCCAACGTGGAACCTGGGCGAGATCAACTTCTCAGCGCTGCAGGATCCTGCAGGAATCTTTGAACTCGTGGGATTTGTTGGCAGTGGTTCCTATAAGCAGTAGCTCTTCTTCTAGTCAGAGAAGAGGAGGAAGTGAGGACTCGTGAGGGAAAACAACATGGCGGCACCAAGATCAGTGGTAAAGAAAGAGGGGGAAGAAGTGCTCCAAGTGTCAGAGCCAAGATGCAAGCTGTACTGAGGACTGTGGTTGAAACAAACTGTCTACTTGTAACGCATGAAGTCCACCGGGGGTGAAGAGAGCCGCTTGTAGCTCATGGGAAAAGTGCTCACACTGGAGCAGGTAGATGCCAGAGAAAGCCATGATCCAGTGTGTGAAAAACAACTGCTCACTCTGAAAATTTAAAAAGCTTTATTAAACCTTAACAAAAAAAAACAACAAAGGACTACATAAGGAAAAACTGCAGAGCTGGGAACTGCCCCTCATGCACACCACATTGCCAGTTCATCTTCAAGATGGGTGCTCAGTCTTTTATACCCCTGGGGATTGCATCAGCCAGCCCTGGCCCTTCCCAAAGTCTGTCAGCCTGCTCTTCTTTGCCATTTTTTTAATGGAGACTGCTTTGTAAATTGATTGGAGGTCAGGTGTTGCCATGCTGCACCCCCGAAGCACCAAGCTTTTCCATTCCCAGCTGCCCCATGCAAGGGACACATGTGCACACCTTCTTTTTACTTATCCTAGAAAACCCAGAAAACTTTACTTAACCTAGAAAACTGTCTGATGGCAACAATACGGGGGGGCGGAGGGGGGATGGGAACTATGGGGAGAACAGAGGACATCTCAACTACAATAACATAACTATACATCACTAAAGCTTTTCTTAATATTCACACTATAGTTATCTTTTAATTGCAAGAACCAATTTTCTCATTATCCATCTATAACAAGTGGGACACCCAAATAGAGAGAAAGGGGCCCCAGCTTCCAAAGACAGAGAGAGAAGGAGCCTTTGCTTCCAAACTAGAGCAGCCTATCCTTATGGGACTGCACCCCTTGGATGAGTGACCCACACCACAACAATTTTGGGATGACTGTTTGCCCGTGGGAGGGACTCCATGGCATAGCAGAAAAAAGACTCCCCTCCCTGAACAAACAGGAGATCTTGAGTGACTGTAAGAGACAGTCCTAAGTTTCCCTCATTCGCCTCATGACCGTTGCAAGGACAGAGACCAAGACCCTGAAGATCCCGACTGGAGTTCTGGCTTGGTTGAGGTGGATGCTTGCCAAGGGATTATTTGCAGGTGAGCTTGCTGTGTCACCACAGTACACTGCTTTGAGCAGAGACTGGCAAGGAGCAGCTTGCCCTGTATGCTTACACCTGCTTCATGATCCTTGTTCATCACAATAGCCATGAATCTCCCCACCTCTTGGCCAGATGCCACTTGCTTTAGAGAAGGTAACTGGTGATTCCCCATGGAAGATCCTTCATCTGCCTCACGACTGCCATCAAGGACAGAGATTGAAGCCCCCCACCAAGGACTGAGACTGAGATCCCTATAATTCTAACACAGGGATGCTGGCCTGACTGAAGTGGGATGTCTGCTAAATGTTACTTGCAGGTGTGTTCGCTGGACCAAGACTGGTTTCCCATGGGAACCAGTCCTGAAATGGGTCCTGCTCACTGCTGGGACTGGTTTGTCCTGTTTGGAACTGGATTGTCTGTACTTGTTCTCAACAGACTTATTCTCCACTGTTCTGTAGCTGTTCCCTCAACATACCACCCTGTTCCCACCCCCTGGTGGAAGACTATAAAAGACCTCTGAGTTAACCAAAGACTAAGATTCTCCCCAGTGTGACAAGACAGATCTATTGGCTGAACAAAAAGGATTTAGTCTCTCTGTTGGTAGCTATTTCCCCCCGCCTCCCTTTTTCTCTCTCTCTCTGTCTTTTATCTCCTTTCTAATCCTTCTATCACATTTGCTGTGGGCAAAGTGCATTTGTTTTTATTAATACTGAAAGTCCCCCTGCTGTACATCTTTTGCACTCTGAGATCAGTAAAACGAACCATCCTGACCCCAGCTTGTACCAACGGATCGTGACAGTAAGTGTACTTGTTGATCGTGACAAACTGACCAAACTGACAACAAGTGTACTTGTTGATCGTGACAAACTGACCAAAACCCCCACACCCTGTCTCCCTCTGCTGTTGGTGGTGAGGAGGGAGGGGCTGGGGGAAAAAAAAAAGGTGTTTTAAAGGCTTATTTTACATCTCATTATCCTCCTCTGATTCTGCTAATGATAAATTTATATCTTTAAATTTGAACTTGTTTTGCCCTTAGTGTTTTTTTCCTCCAAGACCTTATCTCAACTCATGAGCCTGTTGTTCATCTTTTTCCCTCTCCTTTGCCCAACTGTAGCAGGAGAGGGTAAGCAAATGACTTTTGTGGGTGCCTGGCATTTGGCCAGTGTCACACCATGACATATGGCAACTTAACCTTCAATACTACCTGCTTCTGCAATGTTATCTGCACTCGGTTGTTGGACATAACAAGTGCTACATATATCATTCCATATGCAGATAGCATTGCAGATCCTGTCACATGCGTTGATAGCATTGCACAATTCTGTGGAGACAGCAACATTATTACAGATATACACATATAGCACACCAGGGCTCAGCACTGCTCAGACCAAATATACACAATACCACACCATGTATGGTGTTTGCCCCCTCCATACCCACAAATTCCCCTCCTCTTTAGTACTGGAGGGACATCGGCCAGTAGGGGACACTGCTACAGGGGAACGGTGCACAAGCACTCACCGCCCAGGGAGATGCTAAGGGCACAAAGCACCTCACCCTGGGCAGAAGGCTTCAGAGATCTACACAGTCCACCATGGGGCTTCAGCCAGACTCTTTTTTTCTGGTAGCGGCAGGAGGAGACACCATGGATCACAGCGGAGAGGAGACACCCAGCAATGCCCTTCCAGCCTGCTGCTGGCCTAGCAGCAGCTCCAGCTGAAACGATCACTAGAAGACACAGCCCATACTGCATTTGTTGAACATTCCCCAGAGAAATCCATTCATTGCATCTGACACTCAAGCAGCTTCAACATGGACCTGACTACAGCTTTACCTTACTCTCTTGCAGAAGAGGATAAGAAGACACCAACAACTGCAGTGGACCCAGTGTTTGTATCTCCAGACCACACTGGAGAACACACTCTGCACTTGCTTTTTGCAGTGACACCACTGTTTCAGCAGTGGTCAAACAGATGTGAGCCAGGCAATATATAAAACAGAAAGAACAGGGGCAAGCCAGTTTTACTTATCAGCATGCTTCTGCTATCTTTCTGTTGCTAAATGCCCCAATATCGTCAGGATAAATAAAACCCTCTAATACTGTCTTTTCAGTGTTAACAAGTAAGGCATTACTTTATCCTTGGTCCAGAGGTGTGTGTATGGCCAACAAAATTCCAGCCTCCATACAGACATTGATGCAACACTTTTTCACTTACTTGTACGTTGTTAGCAAACAAAGAAATTAACAATAATTTATTCTAAATTACATAACTCTCTTTCATAATTACTATTCTATCTTCTACTGGCCATTGAATTCTTGCTTCTTATGCTAATTAGTCCTTATTTTTAGTCTTTTTGGTATCTTTTTCCTCCAGTAGGGACTTTCCAACACATATACTGAGTCTTTGTTAGCCCTTTATCTTCCGGTTTCTGTGAAAAGGTCCTTACAGTCCATGATTTCTGCATTCTAGATGTCCAGCTTCAACAATATATCTCACTCTCCCCAGTTTTGTTCATTGAAACTTATCTGAGTTAGTTTAGAAAAATGTAAAGTTTCAGTAATTTTCCAAAGCTGTGTTCCCATAAAAGGAGCATATGACAACTTTACTAAATGCTGGCTAAAAGTTATTTAAGACTAACACACTACCTATAACTTACATACTGATTATGATTAATTTTTAAAAATAATTAGATTATAATTAAAACATTAATTTAAAAATTAGAGAAGTTATATAATTTCCAACATCTGGGCCTAGAAAAGGGAGCAGCCAAAGCACACAGGTGTATCTGACTGTAAAAATGAAAAGTAAAAAGAAGGAAAAAAGCCTGGGGAATCAGAGGTTCTAGTTAAAATGATACGTCCTGTCTCAATCCCCAAAGATTCTGCCCATGTTTTCTTTGTTTGGACTAGGGAGAATAAAGAGAGAAATAAGAGAATTTTTAAAAGAAAAATAAAATTAAAAGAGGGCAAGAATATTAAGAAAAACTTATATTCCGAGCTTAGGTAACTCATATGATGTAGGCAGACGCAAATGCCATTGCAATTACTGTTGTAAATATAGGTATCATTTCAGACTCCATTTCTTCTGCAGATACCATTATAAATTAAGATTTCATAGCAGAGGGAAATGCATCTGTGGATGAGTACCCCAGTGCAGTTACAATCACACATACCATTCATAACTTGCATCTAAGCTCTGTCTTCCAGCAACCAGGCATGTTGTGTGACCACCTGCACAGGTTGAACACATTCCTCCTACCTAACTCCCAAGGCAGAATGGTGGACACTCCTTTGAGAGCAAAGGCTGCAAATTCAACGCAGAGGTCTGCACCATCTACCCTGGCTACTGCCAGTTCCTGCATCCAGACAGAGCTGCCAAAAGGAGAGGCTGCAGTGTGGATCTCTCATTGCAGGAAGTGAATAGATCTTTCTCTAGGGCAGGAACAGGCAGCAAACTTACCTGCAAAAGGTATGCCCAGGTGGAGGACCAGCTGTTGTTAAGAAAAGCAAGAGGCAGTGAGAGGGCTGCATAGTATCATGAAGGCTGAGAAGGAGTTCTTTCCCAGGAAGGAGAGAGTCTGCTGGTTCCAAGCACAGTTTGCAGTAGACCCACAGCCATAAAGCCTAACAGCAAGAGACTCCCCCAGGGACACACATAGAAGGGAAGAGGACCAAGAGAACACACAGAAGGGAGAAAGGCTGGTGTGGAAGAATGGAAACTTGGAACAGCAAGGACCTGCAGTAAGAACAGTCTTCCCCCAAAGGCACAGGTGCTCTTGTAGAACCTTTCCAGAAGACAGAGGTGCCCTTGCAGAACCTTTTACTGATCTGTAGAAAAGACTCAGCAGGAGAGGCACTGAAGATGAGTAAGGCAGCCTCATCTACTCCCCATATAACAACCAGTAAGGCAGCATAATCTGTTCCCCATATAACAATCAGCACAACTAAGAAGAGGGTAACAGTAGGAAGAGACTCTCTTCTGAGAAGCATGAAGGCACTATTTACTGGCCTGCTGCATTGTCCAGATCATGCTGCTTACCATGGACTCCTAACAGAGATTTCACTGAGACACTACCATGCCTCGCACAGTCCACCATTACCTGCTGCAGCTATTTCATGTGGGTGCCAGTGAGAAGCATCAAGGAGGATTACAGATCCCTGGGAGCAGCAGTAGCTGCTGACTCTGGAGCACAGGTAGTTTTTGACCTTCTCAGTCAAAGCAAAGGGGTTTGAAAGAGCCAGTCTAATCTGGGGAATCAACAAATGGTTAAAGGACTGGTGCCACAACCAGGGATTTGGCTGCTTAGACCATCAGACTTGCTTTGAACAACCTGGTCTACTGAGGGCAGATGCAGTCCATCTGTCAGAAAAGGCAAAAATCATCTTCACTCACTGGCTTGCCAAGCTAGAGAAGAGGGCTTTAAACTACAGCTGCTGAGAGAGAAGAGCTTCAGTCCATCCTACTCCTATCACAGACAGCAAGAGACATCCTGAGTCTCATGGCATCCTGGTCCAGATAGGCCTGCCTGCATCCAGATGCAAGGGCTTCTCCAGCATGATGGACATGGAGTCATTTTTGTATCACCTCAGCCCCTGCTCAGAAGCTGTGGCCAGTGTTCCTGCCCCTTTCCTCTCCAGAAGCCAATGGAATTGTTTTCTGCAAGCACTCCTGTAAATCATAAGGAGAAAACTGGCTTGAGCAGCAGAACAAGCAGGATCCAATGCAGACTGCAGGACCTTTTGCTGCTAGGGCAATGCCTGCTGATCCTTGACATTTTGCAAAGACAGATGGTGATGTGGCAGTGCAGCCAAAGCAAGGGCTTTGCGAAAGGACAGGAGATGGGTTTGGCTGCTCAGGAAACCACAGCTCCCTTCCCATAACTGCGGGTGCTGATAGAGGGCTGGGCAGCTCCCCACTAGCACTGTCCCAGAGCACTGCCTGGTCTGTGGGCAGGAGGAGGCAGAGCAGCAGGAGAGCAAACACTGGAAGATCTGAAGGTGAGTCAGAGTGTTCACAGGGGCCTGGTTGCTCATGGAAGACACATCTGTGCACAGGAAGGTTCTTTCTCATGTTTCATGCTCCTACCCTCCAAATCTAACAGAGGGCTTAGCTGGTGTTGGGTAAGAGCATATTCAGGGAGATTCTTCCAGCACATGATTTGTCCGGGTTGAGCTGGGTGTGGGTATACTGGGACACAAACACTGCAGAGGCATGGCTTTTACAGTGGTGAGGGCAGCAATGCTGCCCCAGTGGAGAAGGCAATGCTGTGAAGAGGCCCATCAGTCAGATTCTCCCCACTATGGAAGAGAACGAGGAGAGCAAAAGGGCCAAAATATCATCTGCTGACCTCCAAGGACAAGATGGCAGTAGGTGTGGGATTCATTTCTCCCTTCCACCATCCCAGGGAGGAGCTGCAGAGCTCAGAGGGTGCCAGAGGGTCTGGCAGGGGATACCAGTTTTGCTGCAAATGCCGCTGTGTGGGAAGAAAAGCAATGTGTAGATGCATGCCTGCTTGCACCCACACCCCTCGGTTCTCCCCCTCCAGGTCATGGAGGTCCTTGCCCTGACCCTGGTTACTCTTCTGGCTCTGCTGCCCCCAGCCCAGCCCTGCTCCTCAGAGATGAACAAGGTCAAGGACCTCCTGGAGGTGAACTGCACAGGGCAGGCTCTCAGCGCAGTCCCCCCAGACCTGCCTGCAGACACAGGCATCCTGCTGCTCAGTGACAATCGCCTGGAGTCCCTCTCCACCACTGCCTTTCTGTCCCTCACCCAGCTTCAGGACATTGACCTGGCCAACAATGGGCTGGTGGCTCTGCACACGGGGGCCCTGCTGCTGTCCCTGAAGGAGCTGACCCTCTCCCACAATGCACTGGCAGCCCTACCTGTCCTGGAGGGCCTGCCTGCACTCACCCACCTGGCTGTGGCTCACAACAGCCTGGAGACATTGGCCCCGGGGGCTTTCCGCACAGTGCCAGAGCTGCAGAACCTGGACTTGCGAGGGAACAAGATGCAGCAGCTGCCCCAGGAGGCCTTTGCAGGGCTGAATGCACTCAAGGAGTTAGACCTCTCAGACAACCTCCTGAAGGAGCTACCCAAGGAGTTGCTGCAGGACCTGAAGAAGCTGGAGACCCTCTGGCTCTCAGGGAACCAGCTGCAGACCCTGCCAACAGACTTTTTCCCAAAGGGGCACTTATTCATGTATGTTTTCCTCACTGAGAATCCCTGGCATTGCAACTGTGACCTGCACTACCTCCAGACCTGGATCCAGAAGAATGCTGACATTGTTTATCAGCCAGAGCGGGGTCTGGAGGAAACAAAAGTGGAGGTCGCACCTGAGAAGGTACTGTGCCACAGCCCTGCTGAGCATAGGCAAAAGCCCATCATTCACTTCAAGCTTAACTGCAGCATTGTGGAGGATGAGGATGAGGAAGGAGGGGATGAATATAATTACGAAGAAGAAACAACAGAGAAAGCTACCATGACCACCTTTCCCCCACATCCATTCATCCCCAAAGAGCACACTACCATGCCCTGTGCTATTACCTCATCTTGCCTTCCTACCCTTACTACCACAAGATCTCCCCTCACCAGACCTTCCCTCAGCACCCCTTGTACCTCCACCCTTTCCCCAAACCCTTTGCTTGGGGTGCTGACAAGCATCAGAGCTCCCAGCACCACCATTCCTGTACCAGCCAGTCTCACCACGACACCCACACAGACCCCCAGTACTGCCACCATTCTCACGGCTGCTACCACCATCACCCTGCACAGACCTGCCACCTTTGACAATGCTACTTCACTGCCAACAGCTATGAGCAGCAACCCTTCTAGCACCAGTGGCCATCCCCAAACCACCCTTGCTGCCAACAGCATCTATGGCAGTCTTATGGCGTCCACTGGCACATTTCCCACCACTGCCACAGCAGTGCCTTCCACTGCCATGCTAGAGGCCTCTTCCATTGTCAGATCTCCATGTCCAACTCTGATGTCAGCCAACACCATGCTTTCCACTCATGCCCCAACACTACCACCTCCCTTGGACACCACACACTTCACCCAACCTGCATGTTCCCCTCTACCTGCTCCTCCTCCCCTCTGCCCATGCTCCATCCCAGGACGGGCTGTACCTGTGCTGCATTTGCAGGCAGGTGGGGAGGCTCTGCAGTGGGGGCAGTGGGTGCTGAGGCACTGCTGCCTGTTGCACTGGGTGCTCTACCTGGCTTCCTTGGCTCTGCTGGTCCTGACCATGCTGGCTGTAGCAGGTTGGCTGACATGGATGTGTCTGGTGGGACAACCCTCCTGGTACCAGTCCTTGCAGACCCAAGAGGTGCAGTATCCACTGCTGGAATGGAGGGAGTCAACAGGAAACCCTATGATGCATCTCAGCAGCTTCAAAATCCCCCTCCAGCAACCTAAATTCTGTACAATCAAGGAAGTGGAGTTGTGCCCTGAGGTTACATACTGCACAATTAAAGATCTGGGGGTACAGCGCAGTCCTCCTGCAAGTTACTCCTTCTGCACCACAAAGGAGTTGTGGGTTCACCACAGTCCTCTGCATGCATCAGTCAAGCCTTTCTCCAGGAAGCTGATGGTCACAGACCTTAGCTTCCTGAGGACCCCATCTGTCTACAGCCTAGACAGGGGTGTTGAGACCATCGGTGATGTCAGAGTGAAATATGCAGGTAACACCATGTAAATGTGTTACACACATGTGTACACTCAGAGAAAGAGATTGAGTCATGGCTCTGTTCTATATGCTTTGTTTTACAAGGGAAAGATCTACTTGCCTAGGAGGAAGCCATCTAGCTCTTTCCTCTAGTACTCTCAAACAGCCTGAAGTTTCCAGAGCTTGGGTATTTGGCAGAGGAAGATAATGTCCTAAACTGGTCATTGATAGTCTGGGGCTGCCACTGCCTGATTTAGGGGTGATTGAGGGCAAGCAGAACTTATGTTGTGCTCTGTCGCAACTGCTTCTGCTCAAATTATGTACACAAAGATGCAATACACTTTCCACTCTGTGCCAGGTTCTTAATCACATAATAAATATTCTGTGGCTGAATTTAAAAGAGGTTCTGGTTTGATTTCACTGGACTTGCCACAAGTCCTGGTGTTTGGAATAGTGAAGGCAGGGAAGAAAAGTCCGTGGAATGTCAGTATCCTAGAATGTCAGAATCCAGAATGTTTTCTCCCCACTGGCATTACTGGTATCCCAGTATTTCTCAGAATCCCATTACCTTTGCCTCTCCTTGCAACTCCTCCCTGGAATTCTCCCACCTCTTCACACAACAAGCACTCCAGGTCACTCCAGGAATCCAAGACCTCTCAAAACCACCTAGGAACCCCAACACCCCCAGAACTCCCTATTCTACCCCACCATCAACCCCCACAAATCCTGGCACCCCCAGGATTTTATTCCCTTAGGATCCTCTAAGCACCCCAAGACCCCTCTCAGTCCTGA
This sequence comes from Ammospiza caudacuta, assembly GCF_027887145.1. NCBI lineage: Eukaryota > Metazoa > Chordata > Aves > Passeriformes > Passerellidae > Ammospiza > Ammospiza caudacuta. The sequence continues at coordinate 548,384 of NC_080620.1, forward strand.
GACACACATATACGCACTCGTGCCCAGTGAACGCAGGCACGCAGAGTCCCAGCGCCCAGCATCACCCACCCAGGACACTCAGGTCACTGGTCTCCTGCTCTCCTGTTCCTTGTGAGAAGCACCTGGATGTCTGGGTTCTCCACCAGAAACAACAAGACCCAGATAGACAGTTCAGGAAGCACTTTTATTCAGCTCAAGGGTGGGGGGAAATTGAGGGATTCCTAGCTCCCAGTGAAGGGCTCAGACAAAGGGATTGAATATTCCTGGAGGCAGAGGGCTTCATGTGGGGAAGCTTTATGTTCCACAGGTTCACAACCGTCTAGGTCATGTACCCTGAGGGTGAAGGGTTGCTGGAAACCACAGAAGGTACCCACTCTGGGAGAGGGATCTGGACACTTTTGTCCCTTAGAGGTACCCATGGATGCTACCTGCATATCCCATGGGGTATATGCAGAGAGTATAACCTAAGCATTACTGGAAGTTTCAGTTGATCTCAAGGGGTCCTTAAGGCAGCTGGGGGCACGCAAGGCAGAGGGTACAGTGAGAACACAGGCTTGTAGGTCAGTATAGGCATGGGGCAATGTGCCTCGTGTGATCCAGCGCCGGGTACCCGGCTGGTAAGCGTGGATCAAGTGTGTGTCCTGGTAGGTCTCATGACTGTACCCTCCCAGTACAAGCAGCTCCCCTCCCAGCACAGCTGCACCCCCAACTACATGTGCACGGGGGAGAGGGCTAAGGAGGACCCAGATATTCTGCTTGGGGCTGTAGACCTCAAAGGTCAGCTGGTCCTTGTAGCCAGTCAGCCCAGCCCGCTGACACAGGCCCCCAGCCACATAGAGCTGCCCACCTGCCTCCTCCATGACATGGCCAGCTCGGTGACCATTCATGGGGGCCAGGAGTGTGACAGGTGCACCTGGGACATAGCGGAGCAAGGATGCCTGACACTGGTATGCTTCATCACACCCACCCGACACGTAGAGTTCACCATCCAGGGCACACGCCGCATGCCCACACAGAGCCATTGGCAGGGGCTGGCACCTCCTGGGCAGGGAGAGAGGGAAAGGTGATGGACAGGTTAAGCAGAGCTATCCTGCAATGACTGATTACTTAGGGGTTCCCTGGTGAGCCATGGTTTCATTGACCACTCAGCAGGCAACCCTTGCCAACACCCAATGAGTCCCAGTGGACAACATCAGCTGACACAGAATGGATGCCCCACAGATGGGGCCATCACTGTTCAACACTTTGTAGTCACCACACCATTGGTCAACCGCAGTGGGCTCCATTAATGGGCAACAATGGCCATCACCCCATGAACATTATGCCTATGAGAGGAATCAAACTACTTTTCTCATTGGCTGATGGCCAACAAGACCGGCAATGAACACACTGCTGGCCAAAAACTCATTTGCCACCCACTAGGCAACACTGGCCAACACCCAGTCCCCAAGAGACATGATTGTTCAACACCCAGTAGACCTCTCTCAAATACCACTGCAGGTCCATTCTCCACCAGAGGCTTAGTGACACAAAGCACCCAGTGGGCACCATGGCCAAGACAAGGGGCTCTGAGGAAAAAGGAAAACTAGGCGTTGGCTGGAGCAGCCTCACCTCCAGGTGTCATTGGCCAGGTCGTAGCACTCCACAGTATCTGTGCAGTAGAGCTCCCCTGAGCTGCCCCCCAGGGCATAGATGAAATTACCAAGTGCCACAGCAGCAAAGTAGCTCCGTCCACATGTCATACTGGCCAGACGCTCCCAGGAACCATCCATAGGCTGGTACCTGGGTTTGAAAGGCAAAGGGGCAAGAGACAACCTGTTACCTACAGCACCATGAGCTGACGTTGGCACTGCTGAGGGCAACAACCCACCTACAACTTGCTAGTCCCATAATGCCTTGGGACTTGGTCACATGGTCACCTTGCATGGGAATATCCCCTCCTTCTGGACAATATCAGACTCATAATGTCCTGGGGCATCTTCAGATAGATGCCTCCCACTCCTACTCCCAAAAAGCCTGTAATACCCCAGAGTAGGAGGGCACCTTTGAGTCCAACACCCAACCCTGAATGGGTTGGGGCCCAGGACCCAGAATGTCTTGGGGCCACTTGACCAGCTGCAATGCCACAATGTCTTGGATCCACAGGGCAGCTGTAACTCTAGCTCTAGCAATACATCCCACAATGTCCGGGTGCCACATGCCAAGTCCAAGTCCTCTGTAGCTCTCACCTGTAGACACTGGCTAAGGTGTCATGGACCCCGTAGTAGTGCTTTCCACCCAGGATGTAGAGGTTGTTGCCCACCACAGTTACAGCATGACGGAAGCGTGGGCCATCAGGAAAGTGTCCCAGTGCCCTCCACTCAACCTGCTTCACCAGCCCCACAGCACTGAGGTAGCGGTCTGCAAACCAGAGATGTCTGCTGGGCTTCCGGGCAGTCAGGTTACCCTTTACTTTGTCTCCACCACAAACCACCAACACCTCTTGCAAGGAACGTACCCGGCATGGCAGCTGGGCCGTGGGGGTGAAACTTGCTACCATGAGCTCGCGAAGGACCTTTGGGTCAGCTACCCCTGCAGTCACAGATGGGACCTTCTTCAGCTCCAGGCTGGACATGAGGGCAAAGCGAACAGAGGACAGGATCTCTTTGGCTATATCCTCCTGGCCATCTCCATTGGCCATAAGCCACCGAGATGCTGCTTCCAAGGCTTCCAGTTCATGGAGGACATTGAGACCATCAGAGCGGAGGAGGCGGATGAGAAGATGTGCAGGAAGATCCAGGAAGGCTGGTGTAACCACCACACAGGGAAAGGTGGCCAAGATGTAGTTCTCTGCTACATGGACCACCTCATCCAACCCATAGGCCACAGCAAAGGCCAGCACGTCAGGGACAGTTTCTGGGGTCAGGCCATGGGTGAAAACATCCAGGCAGAGAGTGAGGAGCCCCCAGGCCTGGTAGCGCAGGGAGGTCTCAGCTGCCTCCAAGACCATGGGCCATGGCCCTGCTACAGCTCCTGTGTAGGCAAAGGAGAGGAGGAGACGCAGCTCGGCTGGCGACAGCCCCGTGACCAGTGGGTCGGCAGGGTCATGGGTGGCTTCTCGCATGGGGCAGGTGAAAAGGGCCCGGAAGAAGTCACAGGAGCAGCTCAGGGCCAGTCGCTGAACTAGGAGGAAGGAGGAATAATGATGTGAAGCAGCAGGGAACCCTCTGCAGTGTGCAGCCCCTGGAACTCAGGTGTCCTGGTCCCATGACCATTAAAGTCCCAGCTCTGCCAAAGAGGGCAGCCGTGCGGGCACCTCTAGATCCTGATCCCCACCTGGAGCTGCAGTCTTATCATCCCCACCAGAGGACTTGGCTGTCCCAGAGCACCCTGTCCCACTCCTCAACCCTTCATAGGGACCCCCACCTCCTGCCCACCTGGGATGACCTCATTCCCTGCCTGGAGCTGGAGGTCACAGCCCACACCATTGATATGGAGCTGCTCCATGGCTCTTAGTGTTTCCCACTGCTCCTCCAGGGGCTTAGGACCTTCTTCCTGGTGGTCAATCTCCAGACGCAGGGCACAGGCAGCCACCAGCCGGGGGGCACCCAGGGCCCGAGCAGCCTCTTCCACCTCTTTCACCTGGCCATGGGGCACAACTCCCCCATAGGCAAAGGTGAGCACAGCCCGCCAGCCCCACAGTGTGGCCCCAGGTGGCAGGGGGATATGGGGGAGAGGATCTTGGCAGAGTTGTCTGGTTCTGCCCTCCAGGAAGCGGTGGAAGAAGGAGCTGATGGAGGCCAGGACCACAGCATGGGCCATGTCACCCTCTGGGCCCACAGTCACATCCACCAGCTGTCCTGCGGTGCGGAGATGGTCAGCCACAGACAGGAAGTGCCCAGCATGAGCCCCATCCCGCAGGTTCCACTGGTCTGGGGCCGGCCCCTCTGCAACCCACATCTCGCCTGTGGAAACACATGGAACAGGGTGTCAGGGAGCTGTCTTACAGCTGGAGCCTCTGGCCCATGGCAGGAGTACTGGGTGGGGACATGGGGTCTTGCTACTGGCACATAGCAAAGCCACCAGATCCACCACCAAAGCCTCTCTACCCCACAGCCAGGGCCACCATGCTCTGCTACTGCTCCATTACTGAATTTGATGCTTCTTGGCAAAACTGCAGCTCCACAGGTGAGAACAACATCCCATTTCACTGCCCCATAGCTGAGCTTGATCTCACCTGCTTTATCTCCGAACCCTTAGCATGAAGCTACTGACCCACAGCCAATGCTGCTGCCCCACATAGCTCAGGCCACTGTCATCACTCAGAGCTTCAGTCCTATAGCACACACAACCACACCCTTCCTCAGCTATCGCCCCATAGCTGAAACTACTGATGGTCCAACAAGTAACCAAGCTGCTGGCCCCCACTAAAGTGCCTGCCACTCCTGCTCGGTGCATGGCAGTGCCTGCTGTGCACTGCCTGTCGTGTCTCACACTGTCTGTCACACATTGTGATGCGTTATCCTGCAATGCTGTCTGCAGTGTCACATGTCATGCTCCCCTGCACTGCATACTGTTGAGGTGTGCTGACTATCATATTACTGCCACCCCTTGCCCCCTCTGTGTTGCTTGTCCTTGCTCAGGCCATGCACTGCAGCCCCATGAAGCGCTTGCTGTATTCCGTGCCCCTGCATTACTGTGTGGCCTGTTAGGCTGTGCCATGCACTTGTCCCCCTTACCGCCTGCTGCTGCTCTGCAGAACTTCTGTGACCCCCTAGGAATGTGCCCGGGTAATTATAGACTGGACAGAACACGTGGCCCCAGCCAGGAGCCGGGAGAGGCTCAGGCAGAGGGAGGTCCAAGGCCCCAGAGTCCCCAGTCTGGGACAGTGGTCACTGAATTCTCTGAGGACAGGCAGCAGGGCCAGCTGAAGCTGACAGGAGCTCTGTAAACCCCGTGCTACCCTGGGCAGGTACTGCTGGGGACCCCTGGCCCCTCAGGCCCCTCTATAAACCTTGATCTTCTCCAGAGCACAGGGTGAAGCAGAGCCCCCTCCCAAGCCTTCGGGTAGGAAACAGACAATTTGCCTATTCCCCACCCCCATTACGGGGTAGAGAGGTCCACCACCACCTGCTGTGCTCCTGAGAGCTGTGCTGGGCTACTGACTCCCAAAGAGCTGGGGGTCTCATCTCCAGGAGGATACCAGCCCCTTGGCTCAGCCTCAAGTGCCCCCAGGAGCACCCCACAAACACCCAGGACCCCAGCAGCCCACACAGAGCACATACCAGAGGAACACAGCCTGCCATGGCTGCGACCGTGTCCCAGTATCACCATCCCTCCCTCTGATGTCCTCTGGTGCTCCAATCTCATCTTGTCCCCTGTTGCCTTCTGATGCAAGGCGAGGCGACCTGGTTCTGAGGAAACGGCACAGCGACTCACTGCCCAGGGTCACTCGGGCTAAGAACACACGCAGACACCAGTATGGTGGACGGTTCAAGACTTTTATTGTCTTGTCTCGTCGGGTTTTATACTGGGAAAGTTTTTTCTCTATGTCAGGGGGTCTTACTTTACTGTAATTGGTTAGTAAGGAGTAGAAAGTTACTAATGTTAGGGAGGACTACATTCTTGGGTGATCTCTTATCACTAGGCGTTAGGGGGAGAGGAGTCCTGCTGCTTTCTGTGACATGGCGAGATTTTCCGAGCGCCTGCCCCTATCTACTACAGTCCCCTCCCCCATGCACCTGCGTCTCCCATGTCCACATTCCCTGTCTCAGTAACTCATGCACCCATCTCTGTACCACACTGTTCCCACATGTCCAGTTGAATTCTGTGTCCCCAAAAATGTTCTCACATCCTCTACAAGTCCATTTTTCAGCACTTACCTATCCTGCTTGTGATTTTTTTTTCTATCTAGTTAGAATTTCCCTATCTTGTTATTTCCCATCCTTCACTGCACACCTGAGCCTCCACTTTCTGTAGCCACTAAGTAGTGAAAAAGTCCTATCACATCAAATCTTGACCTTTTCTCCAGGAAAAATGATTCAGTTCTCACCTCTCTTTGCACATCCTGTGCCTCCATGCTCTCCATCTCTGTAGTGGGTTTGCAGGACACACTTGTTGTTCATAGAAAAATCAACCAGATATACCTATAAGGTACCTGCTCCAGTTCTCAGCTGGCATTCAGGGGTCCCTTCCAGCCTCAGATATTCCTCACTTTCAACCCTGAAGCACTTAGCTCTAGACCTCCTGAAATGCTTTTTGGAGAAAGACTCCAGGCTCTCAAACACATTGTGAGCAACCCACGACTTCTTCCTTACCCCACCTTCCCTATCTTCAGCTCAGAGCCAAGCACTTCTTCAGAAGCTTTCGCTCCAGACCCTCAGTGATGGGCTCAGTGCGTGTAATTCCACACCTTGTCAAGAAGCCCCATTTAACTACAAGAACCTAAAGCTACAGGAGCTCACCGAAGCTACAGCATAGTGCTCACACTTGAGCACACAGTACTGAGACATGGAGGCAAAGTAACTTGTGCACAGAAATCACACCCAGACCAGATCATGCTGCTTCCTCTTCAGCAGCTCCAGCTTTCTGCACCTCAGCCCAGATGCCAGGAAAAAGCCGCATGACACCACCATGTTGTGACAACTGCTGATTGGACCAAATCTTTATTACATGACGTCCTAAGTACATACAGCATTTGGAAACCAGCTCACAGGGGGAAAGGTGACATTCACAGCTTGGGGGGTCCTGTCAGTCTCCAGCCCTCCTTGTTGCCGATCTTCATGAGAGCTGCAGTGATTCCGAACCCCAGACATGCTGTGGTGCCAGTGAGGTAACTGTGAGCTGAAGAAAACACATCAAACCAGAAAAGATCCATTAAGGCGCAAGTCCTTTGCAATAGATCTTGATAGACTGCCATTTTTCATAAGTCCTTTGACCATCAGCAACATTGTTTGGCCAGAGGAACTAGAAAAGTGACCTTTTTATAAAATTGAGTTCTCATGCTTATGGCTTGCAATTTGAAATATCAATTTCAGTAATCCACTGCCCCATCCCCTTAAGTGGCAATCTTAAATGGCTCATTTGAGTGACAAAAATAGCAATCACTGCTTTGAAATCTCATCAGCTCACAACCAGGACAAGTAAAAATTAATTATATTTCACCACAGTTACAACTTTAAAAAAATCCCTCACTTCTTTGGGTTGGAGGATGAATGTCTAAAGAAAACAGAATTGTGTCAGTATCTGCAGGCGCTGTTTAAGCCTTTCAAAGGGCTACAGGAGCAACAGCAGCAGGACACAGTTTGTCCCTCAAACTATGCGACGAATTCACAAGGCAAATACTAGATTGTACTTGCTGTCTAAAATAAATCACGCTTGTTGCCAAGAAAACATGGATTTCTACAACCATGTTTTTCCTGTCCTGCAATTTTAAGGTACAAGCAGTAGCTGTAACTGCCAGTACTGAGTGAGCTCTCCTTTCATTCTGTATGTCAGTTCATGTCCCGTTTGGTATCCTCCCCTCCTGCAGCCATATTTAATTCAGCAGGCCCACACAATACCGCTGAAACTGGCATGAACAGAGGCTGAGATGAATCATTACCAAAGAAGCCTGACATCAACATTCTTTAACATTTTTCCCCAATTGAAAAGTTTCTAAAGCCAGCAAGGGCACGTTTCAATGCAGGCATTGTCCAGAGTTACCTCTCACTCCCAAGACAGCTCCTGATGCACAGCCGCCTATGAAATAGTTCAAAGGATCCTCTGGCTCTTCCCGGACTTGGGCACTGAGACAGGTACTTAAGCCAAACACAGCTCCCAGTGTAGCTGTAAAGAAGTAAAAAAACAAAATCAAAATCCTCAAGGACCAGAGAATTCACACTGAGCACGACTTCAATATTCACAGTGACTACAATGGCAAATGAAGATCCATTTCCCAGGGACATCCTAGCCCAGCTGCTACAGTGAGACTCAGCATTCACTCAGTCCCACTCAGCTTCCCTGGGTTTCTCTCCCTGCACTGCTCAGAGCTGGAGCCTCATAGCACCCCACACCCACTGCCCCCAAAGAGCACCACATGCTGACAGGGTATCACCTAACAGCCCTTCCCGACAAGGCACGGGGCAGCCCTGACAGCTGGGGGCAATGGAGGGGAGCAGTGGTGTCTGTGCAGCCACTTCCCCAGCTTTGCCTGCACTCTGCACTGTAACTCAGCCCTCAAGTCCCCGTGAAGCCACCTCACAGCACCAGGCAGAGCAAGCCCAAGGGCTCTGCTCTCCCTGTACACTGCTAGTCCTGGCACTTTCCTCCTCTGCCTGCCTGGGGTTCACAATGATTACTGGATAGCAGGAAAATGAATTGAGTTTCTAAATTATTCTTGTTTGTAAACTGACTTTGAAATGAAAAATTTTGAATTGAACTAAGAAACTGCAAAGCAGAAGCACCCTGTCCACTGAATTACACACTTCATCCCATCAGACCCTACACTGATATAATTGCAAACTTTGGCAAAGAGCTGTGTCAAGAAAAGCTGGGTTTGTATCGAGTATAAATTCTTGATCATGAAACATGAATCTGTCTACCAGGCAGCATCTGCAGATTTCAATTCACCTTTCTTGGGAACAACAAAAGTATCCAGGTTAAAAATTTTCAATCCCAATATAAAAACAGCAGCTCCTGTTACAAACCTATGCAGAAAATGAATTATGCTGATGCCAAAATCAACTGAAAAGAGCACTGCAGAAACAAAACCCCCAGACCTAGGACTGCATTTCAACTTTCCTGCTCTCCCTGCTTTGAACCAAGGCATCTGTAGGCAAAATGCACAGCCTGAGGCCATGAGGTGTAGCTCCTGAACAGCAGGCAGGACAAACCCTTCCTCAGGTATGAAACTGAGGACCCAATATGCCTGTTTAGGATTAAGGGATTTACTGAAATCACAGTTGATTACATGATCCAGTGCCTTCATAACGACCTCAGCTCATTAGAGGATATGCCAGATCCTGGTTTAGAGTCAAACTACTCAAAAACGCAAACCTGGACTGACTGTGCCCCATCTCAGAGCACCAGCACTTAGGGAGAGGCAGAGGTGGCACAAACCATTCAATTAGACTGAAAAGCAAAAGTATGCTAAGAGGAAAACTGCACTTGACAAGGGACAGAATGAGCTTCAACCATGCAGCCCATTCAACTTCCTGCTCCTCTCTTCAGCATCCACTTTCTCTTCCAAAGACAATTCAAGACAACTGCATAGTTTCTCCTTGTCTATAGAACGTGACGGGGGAAACCCCACGTTTATTTTCCTTTTGCCACCAAAAATACTGCATTGTTCTTTAGCAAATGCACTCTATTAAATACAATACCTAAGTATATTAAGCAAAAACCTAAATTTGCTCGTACTATGTTGTTGCTCCCAAACTGAGTACTCTAAAAATACAAAAAAACACAATGTACCTTTTACTCTAGATTGCAAAAAATATGTTACCTCACCTGCAAATCAAGGATATGTCTTTCCGTTTCACTGCTCTGTCTCTTGCCTAAACAACGACCCAAGCCCGGTGGAAGAGAGAACCACCGAAACCGTGCAGGGGCAGAGGCAAAGGCAAAAGTGAGGGCGCAGCCACACCGGGCGCAGGCGAGGCTGGCGTCCCTGCGGAGTTCCGTCCCAGAGTTACACTGCCGAGGGGCCCGGCCCTTACCCATCGTGACACTGTCCGCCGCTGCCGTCTGCAGTGCGGCCAGAGCCGAGCCGGGCCGCAGCAGGATGATGCGATACGCCGCCCCGACCAGGCCTGCAACACAGCACTGCGCGTCACTGGCCGGGCCCGAGCCCAGGCCCCGCTCGGCCGCCCCCCCGTGCGCCTCCCTTCCCCCGGTGCCCACCCGCGGCCGCGCCCACGCGCGTGGCGAGCCAGGTGCGCTGCGGGCACTGCTCGCCCTCGGGCCCGTCCCAATAGCCCGCCATGGCGGCAAGGGCACCACCGAGCTCTCGCGAGAGGACGGCGCCGCCCCGCCCCGCGAGGGGGCGAGGCCAGGGATCGTCCCGCGGGCACGCGCGTGACGAGTGCAGCGGCCCCGCCCCGCCCCGCGGGGAGCCGGAACCGGAACCGGAACCGGAACCGGGGCCGGGCCCGTCAGCGGCCGCTCCCCGAGCGCGCCCGCGCCGTCACTGCCCTAAGGGATTTCTACGTGGGGTTCCCCGGTGCCCCACCCGCGGCTCCCAGGCTGTTTGCCTAATCCCGGGGCTGTGACCCTCCCTTTTGTCTTTGCTGTCTGCTTGCAGGGTGGGGAGATCAGTGGGGTTTTGTTTTGTTGTGGGTGTTTTGCGTTTTTGTGGGGCAGGGGTTGTTTTTTGTTTGTGGTTCGCTTTTGGTTTTGTTTTTGGTGGGGTCTACAACTCTTACTTATTGGCGCTTGAGATATTTTTAATGAATTTTCAAAGATTCTGATTTAGTTCGCTATCTGTGTCTATACTGCTGTATGGTTCCTATTTCCTGCAGAAATAAAAAACATGCTTTGACAGAGGTTATAGAGATGCTATGTACATTGATTTTTCTAGTTGTCCACAGTACACCAATGAAAAGACAACTCTACTGTGCTTCTTGGTGATATATGGAAAATCACACAATGAAAAGCCAATGTCCATAAAGGAGACTGAGGAGTCCTGCAATTTTATTTGAATAAAGGGCGAGGATCCACTGGGACACACGCCCATGGCGTTTTGTTCTCTCGAGGTTTCAGAGGACGCAGCTTCCTTTTATCCCAAATTCCCGGCTGCATGTTGCCCTCTTCCTTTTCCCACTGGCTGAGGTACGAGGAAGGTAGAGCCTTCCCGAACCGCCTTACCACATATTCCCCCTTGAAGCTGTCATTTTACCCCAAAGTTCAGAAGTTCAGGTTTGTCCTCCACTTGTCTGTTTCAGAAGTTGGGCTATCTCGGCTGGGTAGCAAACCTGCTTGAAGTTAGTAGAGACTTTAAGAGCCATTTCAAAGACATTAACACCCATACCCTCACCCATCAAATGGGTTTGTAAAGACATTAGCATGCATCTCCTCTATCAGTGACATCCCTTCAAGCAAAGCTGTTCCAGTTGTTTTCCCGACTCTTGAAATAACTCCAAGACCTGAGTGAAGAAGTCTACAACTGTATCTTTGTTAGCTCAAGCTTTCTCACCTCCCTACCTCTTTTCCCTGTATGTGAAAAGCATATTAAATACTTGATTTCTGCATTTTCCAGTATGCTGAGTCCCCCACAGTATCTCTTTCCGATAGGAGCTCAAAACAGCTGGAGTTGGATGCTACTGCTCCGTTATAAAGGAATTTTTTGTAGTGCTCTATCCTGCTGGCAGTAAAGTTGGAGCTTCACGAGCCCTGCAGCAGGAAAAGGAGAAGGGACATGACCTTCCTGAAAGCCACCTACATACTATCTCAGCCTAAAACCTCTATAAAACACTATATTCCTCTTGCTGGAACAAGCCAAAAACAAACACAACAAACCCCAGAACAAGCATATTCTGATGAGAGCGAGTCATTTATTGAATTTTTCTGAATTGTCTTGCAGTTAGGAAAAAAAAACCTCAGCATTGAACTTTGATCTGTATTTTACAAAAAAATACCGGGGTTCGGTAGCTGTGCTGTATCACACCAGAGATGTGCTGGGGTGTGCTCACAATGCAGCAGGCAAACCTCCTCTGCTCCAGAGTTGTCTCAGGGTCAGAAGGAGTGGGTGTGGAGTGCATTCACAACACAGGGCCTTCCACTGACCCTCGGCTTGGGCACTGCTTCCTCTGCTTGCCGGAGAGCTGGCTGTTCTTACACACAGAACCAATGCCACCATCAAGCGCTCACTGGTGCTTTAATGAAGGATGCATTTTTTAGAACAGCTTTACCCCTTCTCCAAAGCTCTTCCTAGGCACACCAGATGGAGGGCTGTGTGACCCTTCCAGACAGCAGGATGGAGAAAACACTTGCCTGCAGGGTGGCACATGCTGCAAATGTTCTTTCCCCAATAAAAACCATACAGAAGCCACTGAATCTTGCACAGGGCAAGACTCTACACCATTAAGTAACAAATAGTTTTTGGGATCCAAGCAGCTGTTAAATGGTCTTCTGAGACCATATCCCATGCAGCAAATTCCTAATGCGTCTTCCACTGACAAGGGAGGTGGGACAGAGAATTCACAGATCTCCTGCTTTGCAGCAGGTACAATGCCTGCAGCTGCAAGACTCAGCACACTGCTGTCTACAGCTTTGCACTTGCCTCGTGGACAGACTGCAGCTCACCTGCTGCACGCTGCTGGTAGCGGTTCATTCAGCAGATACATATCTTTGGGCTGCAGACCCTCCCCGGGCAGTCAATGCTGTTAAGAAAGCTACAATAAGAGAGAACAGTTACCTTACTATAAACAGGCAAGTTCAGGGAAAGCAATGCATAATTAATGTAAGATTTTTCCCTAAAAACTAACTTGGTTCCAAATGATTTTACTGCTGATTAATAAACTTGCTGATACAGGGAGAAAAAACTTGCTTAAACAGGGAGAGGGAGTTCCCATTGTACTACAAGATGCAGATAACTGTGTTGTAGATGAGTAATGCAATGGTTGACTCTCACAATTAAAGAACAAATATGATGTATATGTTAAGAGAAGTTTTGTAGATGTATAGTTATGTTTCTCCCCCCTTGCATTGTTACCACAGAATGGCCTGGGTAGTCGGGACATTTGGGAGGGTCAGCTTGTTACTACATGTGAAACATGCATATTATAGGATTGGGTCTTCTTAAATATTAAAAGGAATGCTATATGTGTTATGTTGGAAAGTTATGTTTATTAATTTTGTAGTACTATTAGTACTGTATTAATCCTTGTTAAGTAGTGTGTAAATATAGTTTTAGGCTATAACATATTAAAATAGAAACTATGTGATGTAAGATACTTTTTGTAACTAGCTCAAGGAATGGATAAGATAATCAAGAAATTCTTCACAGAGATAACAGCAACAAGACACCAAAATTTCAAAAGAATTATTGCCTCCCTATTGGGGAAAACCAGACTCCTTCCACCTCCTTCCAGACTCTGAGGAGCCAAACAATGATTTACAAGATGAAGGGGGGGAAGTTGACAATAAACAGAAAAATCCCTAGCTTGAAAGGAATGTTTGCATCATAAATGAGATATATGAATATGCAACAGGCTATTGCTTTTAAGAGTTAATCCTTTGTTAGTGGTTATGCTTTTTGGGGACTTAATGCCCAGGAAGCATCCAGATATCTGTAACTCCTTGCTTTTTTATTGTCTTTTACTGTCCTAACTCTGATTGCCCAAATTCTTATTGCTCTAATTGTTATTATTTTTATAACCATTTTATTACTATTAAACTTTTAAAATTTTAAGACAAGTGATTGGTGTTTTTCGCACTATGGTAACATCTGACCTCCAATCAAGATGTAAAAAAATTATCTCCACCACTGGACAGTGAAGAAGGAGTCGATTGACAAAACTTTGGAAGTGGCTAAAGGGTTGAAAGATGGAGTATCCATTGTGTGGACGAGCAGATGGTGATAGAATCCTTTGCTCCTGGTGTGCTGTATTATTTTTTCTATTCAGTCTTCTGTTGTATTTTTTAATATGGTTTTAATAAACTTCCTAAATTTTTTGAAAGTGAGTATCATTTCTCACAAATGGGGACTAGTCGGTGATATACACCTGGCCCCGGTGGCCCTAGGACTTTTCAAAAAGACACGTCCCTGCCACAAGTTTGGCAGATTCTATCAGACTTTCCCAAGACTACTGGTGGTCACAGGTTGGAGCCCCAAAGACACCACGAGACTGAATAAAGAAAAAGGGGAAGGGGAGGTGAATGTCACCCTCATAACCATATTTGCCCAGATTGTGATTCTGTAAAGCCAATGTATAAAAGTCAGCTTCAAACAAGTATTACACGGGACCTGTCCTGGTCTGTTGAAGCTTCAGGATATTGGACAGTCGAAAGGAAAAAACAGTGGGACGCTTGGGGGGAGGAAAAAACAGCAGGACACATGGGGGGACCCCACGGAGACTGACACTGTGGCTGGCAGGACACGTGAGATTGAAGGATTTTGGGGGCTTGGGAGCGGGGCAGCTGCTGAAGGGTTTGCAGCAGGGGTTGCCCATCAGGGAAGACTCTGCTCATGTCGGGACAGGGCTGCAGCTGAGCAGAGCCAGACAGGGCAGGGAGCAGAGTGCAACTGTGGGACCAGAGCATTGAACCAAAGAGGAGAGGAACAGCAGGGACCAACCTGGTGATACAGAAGTCCCTGGATCGTAGGTGCTTTTTTTTTTTTTTTTTACTTTTTGGAAGAGAGGTTAAGGTTTTTTTCCTCTCTTCCCTTTTCTTTCCTCCTTACCTTTTCCTTTCTTAGGAAGGCGGGCCTTCCTGGGAGGGCCTGTGGTTACCTGTTGAGATGGGATTGGGAACAAGCAGGGAATTCCCCAAGGAGGAAGGAAGAAGCAAGGAAGTACCAATAGGGACACCCCCAGATAGCCCTCTGGGAAGGAAACTAGCCTGGTGGAAATATGACCCCAATACCAGAGATAAGGACGAGCTCAAAAGGATTCAGTACTGCATGCTAGAATGGACTAAAAGGGAAATTAGGAGTGATCATGCACACTGGCTGGGATATGGATCAGACGAAGGAAGGACATGTCGGGCATAAAACATCTATGTAAGAACTCAGAAACCATTCATTCAGGAAGAGTGTGACTATGCTGCCTCTTGGGAGAGGGAGACTTCAACCTCGAAGGTGAGCGTGTTTAAGGTATCAGGAAATAAAGAATGGGACCCGTTAGAAAACTTGCCCTCTCCACCTCCAGTAGCCCCAACTGCACCTCCCCTACCCCCTGATGGGTCTAGCCAAAACACTAGGAACAGAATGGCACAATGAGAGGAAAGCAGATCAGGGGATGGGAACCACGCAATAGTATTATATCCTCTGAGAAAAGTACCACTGGGTGGGGCACAGGGAGGAACTGGATTTGTAACCATACCTCTCGATTCCTCTGATGTGAGAATGTTCAAGAAAGAATTAAAAGGATTACTAGAGGACCCTATTGGATTAGTGGAACAGTTAGACCAGTTTCTGGGGCCCAATATTTATACATGGGAAGAGATGCAATCAATAATGACCATGCTATTCACACCAGAGGAAATGATCCAGGCAGCTGGGATACGGATATGGGAAAGGGAGCACATGCAAGGACCTCCTGGGGACCTGAAAATGCCTGTAGTGTGCCCCAGTTGGGACCACAACAGAGCTGGGGGAATACAAGACATGGAAGAGTACAAAACATTAATTATAAGTGGTATCAAAGAAGTAGCTCAATGAAATCAAAATGCTTGTAAAGCTTTCAATGAGCAGCAAAAGAGGGAAGAAAATTCAACAGAGTAGCTGGAAAGATTGAGGAAACATATGAGGGGATACCCCAATATTCAAGAGTTGACCTGTAGGAGTCCTTAAAATCAGAGGGTTTTGGGAGAGCTGCAAAAGACAGGTCTCAGAGATAACAGAACTACTATTAGAGCTAAGCAGTAGCCATAAGATTTGTCAGCAGAAAAATTATATAAGAAGTAGAAAAGTAAGAACAATGGTCTGTGTATTAACACTTGTCTAGAATAACTCCCTAAGCTAGAGAAAAGTATATCTAGCCAGATGTTAGGAAGTTCTAAGCTTAATAATGGAGCTCTGTGCATTGTGTTTTAAGGCTTACAAGCAGGTATTGTATTCGAAAGAAGCAAGCATTGTTTTAACCAAAGGTACGTGTGCTTATAGTGATTGGATAGAACTACTGTCAATGTGCTTTTGCTTTGGGTGATTGGGCAAAAAACTTTTGAAGTAAGTTGAAGTAACAAAACACCTTTGAAGAATTGAAGTAACATTAATTTCTTTGTCTGCTGCTGGGGACGTGAGCTGCTGGCATCTTCCCATTGTCATAACCATGTAATGAGACTGATGCTAGAAAATAAACAACTTGAGACACGATCCTCAGCAGTTCTGTCACATTCATGATTTGTACACAGACCCCTGGCCAGCAATATGACCCTGATACAATGGCCAGACAGATTTTACTAAAGATAAATTTTGTCAGTCTTGCTTGGCCAGATGTACGTAGGAAGTTAAAAAAGTTAGATGAGTGGCAAGAAAGGAGATTAGAAGATCTTTTAAGAGAGACACAGGAAGTGTATGTAAAGAGGGATGCAGAGAAGGCCAAGGCGAAAGCCAAGGTAATGACAACCACCATTAAGGAAGGACAACAGCACGTAAAGAACAACCCATGTAAGGGAGGGGCACCACAAATGTGAGAAAACAGATGGAGGGGGGATGCAGCTCCTTGGGACGGGACATAAAAAAGAGAGTTTGGGAGATGGGGGAATGTAGGACCTGTAAAGAGAATGGGCATATCAGAAAAAATTGCCCCCAAAGGGAAAAGGACCTGAGAGTCTGTGAGACTGAGCAAAAAGGAGAAGCAGAAGACTAGGGGTGTTAGGGGCTCTACCTCCTGGGGACAGAATACCATCAGGAGCCCTTGATAACTTCAAAAATGGGTCCCCAGGAGGAAGAATTGGAATTCTTGTAGACACAGGGGCTGAAAGAACTTATGTTTGTAGAATTCCAAAGAGGTGCAAAAAGGGTCAAGATACCATGCAAGTAATAGGTGCAAAAGGGGAAGGGTTCAAAGTCTCATTTATAAAGCAAGTAAAGTTTGAAGGGACAAATAAAATAGGGATTGGGAATGTCCCATTAGTTCCAGAAGCCGGGTGCAGTTTATTAGGATGGGATTTACAGGTGCAGTTGGACATTGGAGTACTCCCAGAGGAAGCAAAAATGGTAGTTAAGCTTCTTCAATTAAGGGAAGAAGATAAGAAAAAAATTCATAGAATGGTATGGGCAAAACTGAAAAATTGAGGTAAATTAAACATGAAATCTATGGTAATAAAAATAGTTCATGAAAACCATCCAGTTCAGGTAGGACAATATTCACTCTCCCTGGAAGGGAGACAAGGACTATGGCCTGTGATCCAGGGCCTACTTGAGGAGGGGACCTTAGAATCATGTATGTCCCCCCATAATACACCCATATTACCAGTAAAGAAGTCAAATGAGACTTACAGGCTTGTCCAAGACTTTAGAGAAGTGAATAAAAGAACAGTGAATTGATACCCAGTAGTGCCTAATCCCTGTACACTACTGACTTCACACCAGTGGGTTAGTGTGATAGACCTAAAAGATGCTTTTTGGGCTTGCCCACTAGCAGGATAAAGTAGAGATATATTTGCCTTTGAATAGAAGGGCCCTGATTCAGGGAGGAAGCAATAGCTGTGGTGGACTAGGTTACCCCAAGGGTTTTCCAAATCGTCAAACCTATTCAGTGGTCAAACACCAAGAGAAGTACTACAACTTTCTCCATCAAACCTGAGATAAAACTTTTCCAATATGTAGATGATTTGTTTCTGTCAGGATAGGAAGAAAAAGAAGTTTGGGAATCCACCATGGCGTTAAATTTTCTGGGGGACCAAGGACTTCAAGTATCAAAAGGGAAACTCCAATCTGTAGAACGTGAAGTAAAATACTTAGGCCATGTAATTTGTCAAGGGAGCCGGTGACTGAACCCTGAGAGAATTACGGGCACAGTCTCACTTCCACGGCCTAAAACTAAGAGAGAAGTCAGAAGGTTTCTAGGCTTGTTGGGATATTGTAGGCTACGGATTGAAAGATAACCACAGGCCATCAAGTTCTTGTATGAAAAGTTAGTAGAAGAAGAGATTAGGTGGGAAAAAGGATATGAGCAAAATTTTGAAGCTTTAAAGCAAAACTTAGTGTACCGGCACTGAGTCTTCCTGCCTTAGACAAACCCCTTTATCTGTAGATATAGAAAAAAAGGTAGCTCATGGAGCACTAGCCCAAGACTGGGGAGGATCCAGGAAACCAGGGCCTATCTATCAAAGTTGCCAGACCCTCTCAGCTGGGGATGGCCAACTGACATTCAGATGGTGGCAGTGACTGCCCTACTTGTAGAAGAAAGCAAAAAATTAACCTTTGGGGGAAAATTGAATATATACATCCCACACTCAGTTAGGAGTATCCTGAGCCAAAAGGCTGAGAAATGACTCACTGATTCCCAAGTGTTAAAGTATGAAGCCATCTTAATAGATAATGATTTAGGATAATCGTGAGTAACCAAATCAACCCTGCCCAGTTTTTGTATGGAGAACTAGATAAGGAACTAATACATAACTGCCTAGAGGTTATAAACTATCAAAATAAAGCAAGAGAGGACCTAACAGATCAACCACTCCAAGGAGGGAAACGATTGTACATCGATGGATCTTCAAGGGTAATCCAGGGGCACCAGGTATCAGGGCATGCTATAGTGGATGAAGGGTTGGAGCCATAGAAAAGGGAAAGTTACCTTCCAACTAGTCAGCCCAAGCATGTGAGTTATATGCCCTAAAATGAGCTCTGGAAATATTAAGACAGAAAAGAGGAACAACATATACAGACTCAAAATACACTTTTGGAGTAGTGTATACCTTTGGAAAATTTTGGGAAGAAAGGAGGCTATTAAATTCAAAGGGAAAGTAAATGATTCACAAGAAACTTATTTAAGAAGCATTAGAAACCTTACAATTACCAGGAGAAGTAGCAGTAGTGTATGTTAAAAGACATCAAAAAGGGGTGACTCAAGAGGCACAAGGAAACAATTTAGCAGATTTAGAAGCTAAAAATGCAGCTGAACCAGGGACAGAAAAACTAATGATGGTATTACCCCCATGAGAGAAATACAGGAAGTCCCTGTATTCAGTGGGACAGAAGAGGAAGAACTCCTTAAAACAGGAGCCAAGAAAAATTACAACGGGAAGTGGAGATTAGCAGATGAGAGGCAAATGTTGAATAAAAAGTACACTTTACCGAACTTCCCCAGGTACACCAGTGGAAGCTTCTGCTAGTGATAGTAGGTCACTTGACTCATTGGGTAGAGGCAGTACCGACTGTTAAAGCCAATACCAATGTTGTGAGTAAAACACTTCTAGAATCAATCATCCCCTGATAGGGGATGCTAAACAGGATTGATTCAGACCAAGGAACTCATTTCACATCTAAAATATTGCAGAAAGTTGTTCGAAAACTGGGAGTAAAATGGAATTACACACTCCATGGCATCCACAGAGTTCTGGTTGTGTTGAGAGGATGAATCAAACTCTTAAAAGAACTCTAGTTAAGCTGTTGATTGAAACCCAGATGTCATGGATAAAATGTCTCCCTTTAGCCTTGTTACGAATTAGAACCCAGTCCTGATCAGATCTGGGGATCTCAGCTGATGAAATGATGTTTGGGTTACCCTTTCTGACCTTGCCCCAGGAGGTTGCCTGTGATGAAGGGGAAGCCAATGCCAAGAAATAAGTTATGTCTATAGCACAAACCTTAGAAGGGCTAAGGCATAAAGGGGCAATTGCTCAAACTACCACCCTGGATTTCAGAATCCATAATATTAATCCTGGAGATTGGGTAATGATCAAGTCATGGAGAGACCAGCCCCTAACTCCTCAGTGGGAAGGTCCCTTTCAGGTGCTGCTCACCACCGAATCGGCCGTGCGAACTGCAGAGCGGAGATGGACTCATGCTAACACAGTTAAAGGCCCAGTAGAAGAACCCCAAGAATGGACTATAACATCCAGACTGGGTGAAATGAGATTGACTCGCAAGCAGAGACCAAGAGATAACCAGAAAAACAAGATGCCAAAAAAGTAGAGTCAAGTTTCCATCAGCCAGCTTGAGAATTCTTTTTCTGTTTTAATCGGTGAGAAATTACAAGGATCTGTTGAGGGGAAGTACACGAGGGACCGTAAGAGGTAATGGGACAGCCTCCTTAAGAACCATAAGTAAAGTAAGACAAGGAATGGAGAGCAAGACCAGGTTGGTCCCTTTGTTCACTACCAAGAAGATTCCATAGCCCTGATGTGGGTAGCAACCCCATAGGCATGGTAAGGTAGGGGCAAAAAAGGCCATACTGGACCTTTATTATTCCTCAGCTGCCTTTTAATACAAAAGGGATTAGAGGGGCAAGACCAAGTTGGGTTCTGTACTTATCACTAAGATTCACCTACTCTGGGTAGGAACCCAATAGGCACGGTAGATGGGACTCAAAGCCCTACTGGACCTCTGTGATGCCCTTTTGTCCATTTCAAGTAAGTGTGTCTAGGAAAAACCTAAGATTTTTTCTCCAGTTCCCACTGCTCTTACCCACATCAGTAGATGTTAATATGACTCATTCAAGAGAAAAAAAAATTTTAAGTTAATTGTTTGAGCCAAATGACTTATAGAAAAGGGGGGTTTGTTATAGATGAGTAATGCGATGGTTGATTCTCACAATTAAAGAGCGAATATTAAGCATATGTTAAGAGAAATTTTGTAGATGTATAGTATGTTTCTCCCCCCTTGCACTGTTATCACAGGATGGCCTGGGTAGTCCAGACACTTGGGAGGATGGACTTGTTACTATGGTAACATCTGACCTCCAATCAAGATGTAAAAAAATTATCTCCACCACTGAACAGTGAAGGAGTCGATTGACAAAACTTTGGGAGTGGCCAAAGGGTTGAAAGACAGAACATCCATTTTGTGGGTGATAGAATCCCTTGCTCCTGGTGCACTGTATTATTTTCTCTATTCAGTCTTCTGTTGTACTTTTTGATAAGGCTTTAATAAACCTTCTAAATTTTTAAAGCGAGTGCCATTTCTCACAATTGGGGTTCCTTCTATCTCAAAAACCTTTTCAAAAATGGCAGAACCATCCATCAACAAATTGCATTCAAAACATTACCCCATCCCTCCCCTCTCAGGAGCTTTTTGTAGGGCCTTGTCCAATAGATCTCCTGGCTGCAGCAGAATTTGTGCTCTGAATTCTCTGGAACAGGAATCTATCTTGTCTGCTAAATGGACTACAGACAGCAAGCTGCTTTTCAGAGGACAGGGTACAGTCAGCACATGGATGCTCAGTTACCAGCAGCAGACACCCTGCAGTGGGGGCTCAATGATACCTCCTGGTCTCTGGAACAGAGGAAATCAAACATAACATCACCATTTGACTTCTCCAGTTCCATTAGAAGCTGAAGGTAAGCTACCAGAATTTGATCAGGAGTGGTTCATTTAAAATAACCCCACATTTAATTCACAGATAACCCTGGAAAAAAGGCATTCACTGCACACCCATGCAACAAAATTACCAGTGTTCTCAGTGACAAATTCAGCTTTTGTATCTTTACAAAAGGACAAGTTTTGGAAAGAAGTCCTTGAAAGGAGGTAGCCAAAAGGAAGCTCTGAATACTACCTTCAAATGAGACTTTTATTTACAGAAATTATCTGTAAGCATTTCTTAATGAGATACCTGTACTTTCACCTAGCAAAAAAGAATCAAGGACGACTGTCTTATTTAGCAATTCTCTCTTGCCCCTGTGTTGGTCTGTGATGATTTCACAGGAGGGAAAAAAAAGGAACTCTTTAAAAACAATTAAATCATCTTTGTAACATCCTGTCTGAGAATCTGCTACTCACAGAATGGACTAGAGTTCAATTTAAATCAGTCAATGGACAGAAAGACCAAGTAACACCGGGAGAAAAAGCACACAGTGAAAAGTCAGTTTAATAAAATCTTGTATGACAAATTATAGCAATTATCATAACTGGAATTCCTAAAACTAGAGAAGATTATGGGAAACATGGTAATTTTTGAAATGCGTAACATGTTTCTAAAAAGTAAATAAACCGTTTTATACACTCACTGGGAGAGCAAGAGACCAGTTGAACTGCAGAATGGGATGTGTTAGGAGCAGTCATTTAATGGCAGTAATACCCAAGCAATGGCATCAATTGAGACTTCAGGGAACAAAGAGGAGCCATTACAAAGTTGGACGGTTTTTATTCCTGCAGGCTTCTAACCATCTGGTCACCTCCCACCCTAGTTCTAGTGCAGGATGGCTGAGGACTCATTTATTGAGATAATTTCCTGCCCTGTCTTTTCTAAAGCGATGAACCAGGAACTGGACTCCCGAAAGATGTTGTTATGACAACATTCTCTTACCTTAATGTTTGTGTTTCCTGTGGGTGCCTTTTTTTTTTCATTTTTTGCCATTTTATGGCTAAGAGGTTTAGCTCTGGTTTCGGTGACATCACCATTCTAACAACATTTTCATGGAATCACAGAGCACGATGAGTTGCAAGGGACCCATCGGGATCATCAAATTAAGCACCTGGCCCTGCACAGGGCACCCCACCCTATGACTGAGAGCACTGTCCAAATCCTTGAATTCAGGTTGGTACTGTGACCACTGCCCTGAGAAGCCCATTCCAGTTCAAAAATCACTCTGGGTGAAAAGCTTCCTGATATCCAAGCTAAACCTCCCCTGACTCAGCTTCATGATCTTTTCTCAAGCTCTGTCATTGGTCATCAGTGTACAGACTGGTACCTTCCCCTAACCTCCCCTCGAGAGGCTGAAGATTGCATTGAGATCTACCCTTAGTTTCTCCTTCTCCAGGCTGAACAAACAGAGTGCCCTCAGCAGCTCCTCATACACCTTCCCCTCTAGACCCTTCCCCATCCTTGTGGCCCTTCTTTGGACACTCCTCTACTAGCTCAATGTCTTTTTTATACTGTGGTGCCCAAAACTGCCCCCAGGACTTAAGGTGACGCTACCCCAGTACAGAGCAGAGCGACACAATCCCCTCCCTCACCCAGATGGCCTGATGCCCCCCATGGACATGGTTGGCCATCCTGGTTGCCAGAGTACACTGTTGAGTCATCAGCAAGCATGCTCAACTTTACTACACTCTTCAGTATTTTTTTTCCACTTGGAAACCTGAAAGGCTGTACCTGTGTGGGTTAGCAGCCAACAGGCTATAAGGAATTGTCAAAACCACACAAAAGTTAACAAGAGGCTTAAGGGGAAAGATGGAGCATAAGCACGATCAAGGGGAAGATTGCTGTAAGGCAGCAGAGCTGGTCACCATTACCCTCCCCTCGAACAGCCGCTGCTTGGTACAGGAAACACAACGCAGGGCTCAGGGTGTTTTGTTTGCTTGCTTGCTGACACAGGTTTTAATGTAATTCCCATGTACATTTTGATATGACAGTCTTACATAGATCTTTTGAGATACATGGGCATTATCCAGTTTTGCCTGTCACTGGCTTACTAAAGGCTTAAAGCAGAGAGCTAAGTCAGGGTTTTGCTTTGGCTAACTGTATCTTGCTGGGCAGGGCCTGAACTCAACCCACTGCCAATTCTGTTGGGATGCACAGCAACACAATTCTGTTGGGATGCACAGCAACATTTCTGCCTTCACTATAAACATTTATGCAAAGCTTCTAGCTAAAAATAAAATCTACATCAGTAAATAGCTGCCAAAATTTTTAGAAAGCTGTAGGTGATTGTGTACCATCAAACCCCAAAGCAAGCATGCTTATTCAATATTTCTGAATCTTCATGCACCATTGTTTGCATTTTAGGTAAAACACTTCAAAGTGAGACTCAGCATGGACGCCATAGAGCCTTGGACCAGGAAACAATGCCTGTTTTCACAAAAGTAGGTGTGCGGGCCAAGACACCTTATTATTTTCCTTAGGAACAAGCTGCCGACAAGAAACAGCTTTATGGTGCAAGGGTTTTTGAAAAGAGTAGTTTAAATCCGAGTATCTCAACAATGTAAAAAGATCCCAGATCCAAAATGCAGATCACTTACTCTAAAGTCCCCAGACTTGTGATGCAGAAACAATTGTGTGGTGGGTACTAAGAAATCTGCCATGCTCCTGTAGAAGCATGCCAAGAGTAGGGGGCGCAGCAACAGGTCTGTTCATTGATAAAACCCCCATAACCCTAAGGAGGAAAAAAGAAAACCAAATGCAAGAAGGCATGAGCAGACAATCCAGAGAGCTCAAGATGCAGTGGCACAGCTTATCATTAGCCCTTTTCAATTTCCACAAAAGCAATCACAGATGTTCCTTCAACTGGCTATCAGGAAAAGGGAAAGCACCGTCTGCCCCAACAGCATCAGTCTTCAGTGATGATTAACAACAGAACACAGGGGAAAACTTGTTCTTGACTGCCAGTGAAAAGTGTGTTTCATTAAAATAGAAGCAATATGGACTGTTTTACTATTTGAATACTAAATTTCAAAGTTGATTTTGTGCTATAGCCTGGGTTTCTGTTTTCAATTCATGCTACGTCAAATGCTTCTTCCCCTTTCATTTTCTTTTAGGTGATGCCATTTTAGATTGTTAACCTACAAAAGAGCAAGTATGCAAGTCAGAAATTATCTATCAGCAAACTATTTATAAAGGAAACAGAACAATTTGGGGAATTTAAAGTGAAAGTGACCTGGTGACTACCAAATTCCAACCTTGCTGAACAAGAATATACCATATGTTTCAATAAGAAAATAAAACTCAACTTTCACATAAAAGGCTCAAATGATTAAAAAACATCCAAAGCAAAAAAAAAAAAAAACCAAAAAAAAAACAAACAAAAAAAACCACCCAAAAAAAAAAAAACCCCAAAACAAAAACAAACCACCAAAAAAAAGAGTTATGGTTACAGTAGGAGTACTTCAGAATTGCACACAGAAAACCACATTTTTGCTTTTATTTGTGGTGGAACAGAATACAATAACCTTCAGCCCAAACTACTCAAGGCTGGGAGTATTACCTTTTTCTTCATGCTGCAAGACTTCAGGAAATGGAGCAGGGACAGGAAGGGTTTTGAAGTTAAATTTTCTATTTAAGGCCATTAATTCAGCAAGATTTTTAAAAAATGTCCTCAACTTTAAGCATGAAGAGTTGCATTGACTTCAGTAAGATTATTCACATACAGTTAAGTCACGCAAGTGCTTAAATGGCTTGTTGAATCAAGCCATTAAATGAGAGCTGCTTTATTATACAGATTTATTTTAATGGCTGGCAGAACTCATTACATGAGCCTATTTTATTCTTCCAAGGGCTAACAGCTGTTTTGTCATTAACTTTTCTGAAGGTGTAACCTGTATGCCTCCTGCACTTTACTGTAGCCACAGAAACAAAAATTTTTAAGAAAAATTGTATGCAACATCTATTATATATAGTGGCTTAGCTCTCCCTTAAATAGTAACAGAAAAGAACAGTACAAAACAATAGTTTCACTTTTTTTAACACACAAGAGCATCTTATTGAAAAACTAAAATAAAAAAGTCTCACCACAATATAAATCCCCAAAAAATAATAATGAAATGGGAAGAAAAAAGGAGTTAGCAAAACATCCTGCAGACTTTAAAGTCTCTTATCGCATTAAAAAAGCTTTTCTGGTGAACCACAATGTTTTGTTTCTTTCTGTTTACAAACCCACTAGACAGCAAACAATGGTGTCCACATCCACAACCTATGCTGGGATTAAATGGTAAAAACATAACCTGCCCCATCTAAAGTCCAAAAAGAACAAAGGGCAGCCAGTGAGCACAGGAGCTAGTGAGGACCGGGTTTTCCTGTGTAAAGGGGAGTAGGGGTTATAAAAGCAGAATTCAAGTTGGAACCATGTCAAAAAGTTCTATCTTGGAGACCTGCAAGACATGAACTATTGAAGAAACAGCCAAAAGGTCCCAATGAAAAGCTGTGACAAGCTGTAATGTGCCATTTTAATTACAAGGAAGAGGGGAAATGGTTGGGGGTGGTTGCATTTTGTGTTTATGTTGTTTTGGGGTTGGATTTTTTTTTTTTTTTTGCTCATCAATATGATGAGCTTTCAACGTCCCAAACCACATTCAGGTAGTTTCCAAGTCTGCTATTTTTTGTGTGGAATCTACTGATCCAGACCAAAAACCCAAACAAACAGAACAGAGATGCACAGTTCTTAAGTCCTGGAGCTTTCTAAACCGCCTGAAAGAATTGCTGGCCTGGGGTATCCAGAGATGCCTGCAAGATGGTGTTCATAGCAGCCTTGCAAGCAGATTGGCTCACATCTGCTATGTGCTGCCAACGTTCTGCCCATCACCTTCATCATTAGGACCTGAAACAATAAAAGTAGTTCTTGGTCATAAGAAATATCTTTTGTTTCTTGCCTTGCAGTAAGAGACTCATCCCAAGTAGCCTACGTAAGTCTCAGATTCAGGTGTTCAATGAGAGATGAAAACTGTAGAATTCCTCCTCTCCCACCTTGCATATGGCCTTCTCCAGACTAAGATCTGTCTACTGTAGAATTTTATGTTCTTGACTAATCTAGTTCAGGAATCCCAGCCGCACCCAAAAACCTAAAAGCTCAGTTTCCAAGCTCTTCAATCTTCCCACTGCTTTTGTTCATATTCATTCCTCCCTTTTCCCCCTTCTTTGAATCAGGATGGAGGACTGTCAAAGGCTCTATGTTCTCAGCCACAAGAAAGCAAAGTACAGATGACTTCAAGTTGAGAGTACCAAAGGAAGCCTTCCTCAAACTGAGGACTAGTATTTTTCTTAAATTATGATCTCCTCATGCACAATAAAAAGCATTACACTCCTTCCATGCCCCTTTGTAAACCTTCTGCTTTCCAAACAGCTCCCTACTGAAAGGTCATTCTGGATGCTGTCTACTGATTCTGACTCAACTCAGGTTTCATGTGCAACTCCTGGCCATGAGTAAGGTAAAAATGAAACTCAGAACTACACTTAGAAAATGTAAATGATAAAAAGCACAGAAAACCTCTGCTAAACTGTGGCATATAACTCACAGGCAGCACAGGGGCCTTTTACCAGTTTGGAGAAGAAACAAGGAGTAGTTGTGCTCAAAAAGGAAAGCCATGCAATAGTCCTACTCCATAGACATGCACAAAGAGCACAGACTGCCTTAAGAAATGACACAGAAGAATGCATGGTAAACAGGAAACACCATTGTCTTTTCTACTTACCACTTCCAACTGATCCTGAAGGTGCAATAACATCATCATCATCACTGTCTTCCTCATTTGACTGCGTTACCTCTGGCTCAGGGGCTACATTCTTGACTTCTTGCTCTTGTTCCACTCTACTGCGCAAGGCCAAGATCCGATGGTGCAATGCAGCATACAACTGCCCTGTATCTTTAGAGCTTGCCTGCATTTTTTAATATTCAGAAATAAGAAAAAGGTGCATGGAATTATAACACAATAAAACACTGCTGACATAATACTCAGCAGTCATGCCAAATTTCACAATATACTTTTTAGTTCTCTCATAAAGTATTTTTCAAACCAGTCAGAATGGGCTGTGCTACATGCAGCAGGACATTAGATATACAGAACTCTGGTGGTGAGAGTATATTCCTCAGCTTAGTTCCAACTTTCTTTGGCTAACATACCCAGTATTTGCTGATCTCATATAGCCTTCTTCACACAGAAATCACATAGCTTTCCTGACAGCTCCCAAAAGCTCATATTAAGAAGACCTTCAATTAAAATCTCGCAGATTTTTGCTGGCCTGTCAATAATTCAACTTCACACATTAGTTAATCATAATTAAGCCAACTGTTTCATAAGGAACTGGCATAAAATATCAATATGAGATATAATGAGAAAACTCAATGAACAGACAGGCAATTACTCAAAAATTTTTGAACAGTCTGTTTCAGAGGGAAGCATTTTTGACAACCTGTCAAATTCTTTCATAAGAAATAGTTTCCCCAAATTCTTTAATAAAAAATAGTTTCCATCCACCCCACGTGACACTTGAATGTGTCAACTCTGTATCTGCAAAATTCCCCTGCAATAAACTGAAATGAAAAAGTAATTCCAAACAAGATACTTTCTATCAATACTAAAATCAAGAGTGAGTAACCTGATGACAGAAACTCAAAACTTTCAAAACTAGAAAAATATGGAGAAAAACTTATCCAATAATTTCATTTATTTTTCTTCATCAATGCATATTTGGTATCATTAAGTTCAATTCTGGGATTACAGATCCCAGGCCTACAAACCTAATGTCACAGGGAAAGCTGACCATTTGCTGATGCCCTCAGTTTCTGATCCCTAGGAACACTAATTCTTTTGCAAGACACTTGCTTTCTTACATCTTGTGTAAAATCAGTCTAAATCAAAAGAATGTTCTCAGACCTCCAAATAGGTTAGTGCTTCAGCAGGCATTAGGGAATGACCTTTCTCCCGTGCTGACTGTACGACCAGAGCTCAAGTGTTTTAGTAATTCTGATTGCGACTGCTGTTCCCCATTAAGTAAGCACAGAAACTACTTTCACTGTCCTGCTACTGCTTTAATACACTGCATCAAAGGAAAATCAAAGTTTAAATGTGTAAACCTTAAGTACTAATATATTGTTCTTTAGTGTTTCCTTTTCAGTGGGCACCTATTAATCCTCCCACAATGCAGACAATGACAGTTTTCCTATGCTGAAAGTTCCACTAGATCTAATTTTAGTTAAACTACTGCATAAAATCTATTAAATAATGCCAATTTTTTTTTTTTTAAATCAGAAAAGAATCTGCATGAAACACTAGAGTCTCAGTATGTGCGAAGCAGATCCCCATGACTCCATGGGCAATGCTTTGAACAACATGGCTTCCTAGGGCAGCCTTTGATGTGGCATTTGTTCACAGCCTGCAAGACTTTCTAGACAAGCAAATCTGCCAAGTGTCTTGCCTTTGGGGCAAGGGTGATGTTAAGACAGTGTAGGGTGCAAACAAAAATGGAATGCTACCTCAGCTACAGTTTAAGTGAGCACCAACTTTAGTATGATGGTTAAGACATAAACAGTACTCACTGATATAAGAAAAACTTTAACTCCTTGGTCCTCTGTATCCATGGCGGTGATCCGGATGCTCTTCTCACTGGCTTTATCGATCTGCATCTGAGCCCAGAGCTTGGTATTTAAGATTAACCTGAGACTCCCCTGAGTCCTCATCACTAAAGCCAAGTTAGAAGATCAGTTAGGTGGAAAAAGTCACATCAGGAAGTTCAAAACAGCCAAGACACTTATTACTGTACAAAGGTTTCAGTCTTTTTACAAATAAGCCCTCTTAGGCTTTTGTCACAACTGTAAATGAGAAGAATGTAGGCTTTGTGTGGGTTTTGGATGGGGTAGAGTTAACTTTCTTTCCAGTCACTGGTATGGAGCTTTATTTTGGGTTTGTGCTGAACATACAGTTGATATTATAGAGGTATTTTTGTTATTGCTGAGCAGTGCTTGCACAGAGCTAAGGTCTTTTCTGCTTTTCATACTACTACACTGATGAGGAGGATGGGAGTATGTAACACATTATGCTCACAGGTTGGAGACAGGTACAACAGAAATTACCGATGATCATGTGACAAATAGCTCGGTTTATTGTTCGGCGTCCCCTCTCACAGGGGGCTCCCACGCTTGGACAACGGACTGGTCGGGATCTCTGCACTGCCACTGCCTAGCTCCCTGACCAATTACATGTCTGCACTCAGGATTGAATGGCACTGGCTGGGATTTTTTGTTTGAGTTCAAATCTATCCTATCACTGCTCACCTAGGGATTTCTTTTCTCTAACCAACCAGTCAAGCTGAATTGAATCTCTGTTTATGGCCAGATTTATCAGTCCAGCTACATATCAGCTGTGACAGGTAGGTGGGAGGTTATGAGCAGGCACAGCTGGGACAGGTGACCCAAACTAACTAAAGGGATATTCCAGACCACAAAACACCATGCTCAGGATATAAAGCAGGGGGAAGAGGAGGAAGGGAGGATGTTTGGAGTGATGGTGTTTATCCTCCCAAGTCACCATTACACATGATGGGGTCCTGCTGCCCTGGAGATGGATGAACACCTGCTTGCCCACAGGAAGCAGTGAATTAATTTGTTTTGTTTGCAAATTGCATGCACCGCTTTTGCTTTCTTTTTTGAACTGCCTTTATCTCAACCCAGGAGTTTTCTAACTTCTATACACTTCCAGTTCTCTCCCTGATCCTGTTGGAAAGAGTGAGCAAGCAGCTGCAAGAGGCTTGGCTGCTGGCTGGGCTTAAACTGCAACAAGGCTATTGAAGATTATGAGTCATATCTAAAGCGATTTAGTCTGAAGCCTTATATGTTAATACATTAAAGTTCAGCAGTGGTATCTGAGCAGATAATCTCAGGCTAATGCACATTCCTGCCAGCCTGAACAATTGTGCACTATTCAAACAGACTTCCCTCATCACAAGCAACCCATCCAAAACAGCCAGATCTGAATGATGTTACCATAAATTTCCAGGAAAATATTCTAGTTACTAAATATGGCTTGCTTTTACTGGGGAAAAAGTAACTGGAACATCTGCTGCAATAGAAGGGTATGAAGATACTCTCTTTGGAGGCAGTATTCACTAACTGAAGCAAAAGAAAAGGTCCAAACTGCTTCTGAGTTTCTGGAGCTAATAGAAACTTAAATGAATGTTGCTGTGTGTCAAGGAAGAACCTTATGAAAATAGGATGACTGTCATCCAGTATCTCATTTCCCCTGGTTCCTCTTACCCAGCCGAGACTGTAATGTTCCATCATCTGTTGAGGCCATATCATTGAGTCTCAGGAGTCCTCGACCTCTTTCCACCCAAGACTGAGAGCTTTTATCAAATACAAACAGCTTGCACTGAATCTGTAACAGAAAATATGTCTATGGCATAGTGGTTGATTGAAGTAATAATATATTTCTTAGTCACCTACAGTTGAGTAAAAGATATTCAGATTTCATACTGGAATTTTTAATTGTTTATAGCTGTGGAAATCAAAAAAGTCATCCTCTCTTTTGCAATAAATTTCTCAAAATATGCTGTCTGTTTTCATCAAGTTTTACTAAAAGAAGTTATGTATTCTTAAAGAATAAGAGGGTTCAAGATCAAAACAACAAGTAATTTTCAGGTAATATATAAATTTTCACAGAGGAAACTTAATGTCATAGGAGACTGCCTTATATCAGTTAATTCTTTTAAAAGCCTTAGGTACACACTGCACCACTGAATATGTTATTTGTTGCTGGGAAGACTCAGTAAATATAATGAAAGCAAAGCAAAATTCTTCCTGTAAGGAAGCAAAGGATGGACAAACATGCTAGCTCATTATCGATTCATTATCAAAGCCTGAACAACACAAAGTCATTAATAACTGAGATTATTAACTGAGGGTTCAGACGTTATAAAATTCAAAAGGTCTATGTATTTTTTCCAACAGTAGGAATACTGAAGGATCTTGACATACAAGCTCCCTTTTTCTTCCATGCCAAACATCTCTATATCGCCCTCTCTAATCCAATTTTACTGTTACTGCTGAGGCTTTGTACCTCAAACCATCACTCCTCAAGCTCCCCACAGATGAGCATGCACTAAGTGGAAAAGATACTTCCATTTTCATTCCTTTCATTTCTCATCTTCTTCATGCCAAAACATCTAGCTCTTTATGTTTCTGCAACATTAACATAGTTCTGTCTGTACAAGTCCCATTTGGAATTTTAATGCATTACAATTCACAAGAAAAAAAGAATTAAAGTTAAGCAAGAGATCTGTTAAATTACAACATATTCAGGCAAGTCAGTCCTCTATTAAGTATGCAGCTGCCAGAAGTTGTAGTTTTTCTAAGTGAAACAGGATTCTTATCTCTTCAGTGTCTTGTTCAATTACGTGAAGCACCCAGACATTTCTGAATTAAATAGAAACAGAGATGTACCAGAAGAACATTTAAAGACCATTTTATGTCTGGTAAAAAGAAGTCCAAGAAGGTAAACATTATAGAGTACCATTTTTAAGGTAATACAAGATAGGCATTAGATACTGATAGTGCAACTGTTTGGTCTCAGAAGAATAGGGCATTGTGTCTGTAAGAATAAAAAAGTTATCCTTGAAAATAACACAATTCAAATGCTGAGAAACACACTATCTCAAGGAAAAAACTAAACTATAATTGGAGGACAAAGAGAGATGGGAAAAAATACATACACCACTTCATTTTATATGAAAACCCTGCATGTTTTTCTTAAGGATACACTAGAGTTAGTAAGTATAAAGTTAATTAATAACCACAATGTTAAATATATCTCTATTAAAATCAGCAGTCTAAGTCATGACCAAATATCCTTCTACAACATCACTAATTCAATTAACTATCTCAAATCAAATTCCTGAGTGTTTGTGATACAGTTTCTATTTCGCAAGAAACTAGACTGCTGGCATAAATAGTCCATTCCAAATTTTAGAAAATCTTCAGTAGTACAACAATTAAAGAACTTAAAATATTTAATTAATTTAAATTTTCTTCAAATAATTGTCTCACAGAAAATAGAAGCTTCTATGTGATGGATTCAGGAAAGTATGCTTAAGATACACCTGGATGGCCTATATGCTAAAATTTATTCATAAAGAAGAAATTAAAAAACAATGGATAACAAGTTAATAAATAAGGATCTGATATAAATATCTAAAGTTTGCATTTTAACACAAGAAAATACATTAGAGATATAGAGGAAGGCTGAATTGTAGGGAATCAGATGGTGTGCATTCACTGGACATCTGTTACGTGGGGTCAGAGACAGGGATGACACAAACTCTCAGAGATCCAGGAAACAACAGCAATGGTTTATTATGGAGGCCTGCTGATATAGGGGGTTTGAAACTTTCTGGTTTAAACAGCTGACTGGTTGGTATCTCTCTCTGCCCAGATCTCTGGCCAGCAGTGTGCTTGCATCTAAGCTTGGACAGGGTTGGCTGAGGATCCCCTGTGTAGATTTACATCCAACCTATCTGTGGACTTGTTACTGTGACAGACATCCATATGAATCCCCACAAACTCAAAGCTCCTCTATCCGTTTCTTACCTGTAACACGTTACTTTCAGCTTCCTCCCCAGTAATCACTTCTACCTTCGCTAATAAACACTTCCTTGCTGTTGCTTTAGTATAGGCTGCTGCAGACTCTGCCAGTGATTCTGAAATATTATTAGCTGAACAACATTTTGAGAGTCTGAGAATGATTATCATAAAATTTTGTAAGATATATAAAAGTCTACACAAGTACACGAGAATTGAGACCCTTTGAAACGTACAGAAAACAGACTTTAATAGAACACATTAAAAATTACTGAAATTTAAAGCATAAG
Source organism: Ammospiza caudacuta (assembly GCF_027887145.1). Lineage (NCBI taxonomy): Eukaryota > Metazoa > Chordata > Aves > Passeriformes > Passerellidae > Ammospiza > Ammospiza caudacuta. Next base: position 581,458 of record NC_080620.1, read on the forward strand.
TTAAAGCTTGTCTTTTAATACTTGTTTTACAAGCATAAGGAACAAAACAGATACATTCTCAAGAAGTTTTGTCCATACATGCAATAGTTCAAAACCTTTGCATGGACACTTCCTTATCTGTACTGATACTCTTGCTAGCCATACAGCTGGGCCTACACATGGACAGTGCATTTAATTTTCTACTTCCATTTGGGCTTGCAAGCAGTTTACTGAAGAAAATCCATGGTTCCCAGAATTTCTGTAATATCTTGACAATTTGAAGTCATAGAATCCAGCAACCAGTTCTGAGTTCAAGCAACATGTGGGGCACCCACCCAATGCAACATACATTTGAATCTGGAATTCAGTCACTTGAAATGAAATAGAATTGTTTAAAAAAGTTTGCCACATTTCTCCCACGTTCTCTACCAAGTCCTACTACCAGTTCTGTTAATTCCCTCTAATTTTATTCCATTGAAGATACTCCCACAACCACAGACTGAGAATGAAAAAGAAAGTGCAGCCTGCACATGTTTACTATTAGAGGATCTACAGCATCCAGCAACTTCCACACCCAGCCTGTATCTTTGGTAACAGGAGACAGTAAAGGCAACATAAAAATCTTATGTTTTTGAAAAGTAACAGGACATTGAAAAATACAGTAATTTAAAAACGGATTAACTACCATTCCTAATATAGTATTTTGTTTTTCACCTTTTTCTGGCGTGGCCTCCTGAGAAGACGATTCAGACCCAGACTCTGTAGCAGCATTCTCCTTATTACTCTCTGTACTACCTTCATTTGATTTTGGTGGGCTCTATCACAGAAATAAAGAGGAGGTGAACAGAAGGGAGAAAACATACACTAATCCTGCTAAACAGGACTAGTGGTCAAGTACTGAGGGTAGCTCCAGTATTTATAAACCATATGGCAAAAAAAAGAATCTCATGGACAACACGCTTTCACAGTCAAAACTATCCTACTATCTTAGCCAAGGAACTGAATGGAGTGTGACCTAAAAACCAGATTGAATTATTTTCCCTGGAACTGATACCAAATTTCAACCTTTATTCTGAAGCTTTTTGACTTGCTTTGTTCAACATAGCAAATCAATTTCAGCTACAGCTACTCATGTCATAATTGACCGAACTCCTGCTTTGTAGTTAGACAGGTCTGAACATTCAGCACGGAATGTTTCCATTTTGTTGCAGCACAGGAATACAAACAACAGCAAAAAACAATGAGGTACTAGAAGTTATTCCTTAGGTTGGTACATCATGAACAGCATCTCCAGAATCGTACCTCAGTCCTGAGGCAGCTGCTTTACTGCTGAGCTTGAAATCCCATCTGGGGGGAGTCACATTACTGAACTGCTCTGAATTTTGAGGACAAACATAAAATACCCTCTAATACTTATACTCCAATAGCCATTTTAAAGCAACGAGCTGTGTCATAAAATGCTTGGGCACAAGAACCATGTGCACTACAGAGAGGACACTGAATCTCCTTACACTGAGAGCTTGAAAGGGAAACCCTGGAAAGTATTGCTGGGCAGACAATAGCTTATAATGAACTTCCTGTGCTGCACTCAAAGTAAGTTACCTTCAAAGGAAATGACTGAAAACACCCCATCATTAAGTGAGAAGTATAATTAAAGACTCTCAAAATTCCTGAGTGAGAATCCGTAACAAACTGCTGGCAAAATTACAACATATACATGGTGGATACTCACTAGGACTCGCTCACTCATGTTCTGTCCAAAAACAAACTTGTTGCTAGATGCATCTGCACTGTTCGTAGAGTTCTCTACACTGAAAAAAACCCAAGAAACAAGCCAGGTTTTACAAGATAGAAAATAATACCTTTTTTATTTTCTACTAATAAAATTTCTCAGAAAGTGAGTAATTGTCACTGTCTTCAAGAAAGTAAGCACACAAACCTAGGTAAAAATTAATCCAACTTAACATGAGAGCACATTCTAGTTTTACAGAATGAGAATTCTCTCAGAATGACAACAAATTATTTTTTCTCTGTCAAAATCTTCCCCTTCAGATAACTACTAACATACAAAGCAATGCTGAATGCTAAGTGAGGGCTTATTGTCTAAACATGTAACATACTTTTTTTTAAACTGTATTCTACATGTACAGACTTGAACTATCACACATCTTTAGGTCAATTTTTTCAGAAACTGAACAAACAGAAACAAAAGCATTTGCAAGATCATAACTGAAGCAAAGGCAGCAGGGATAAGTAATGCCTTTTATCAGACTAGCTGCAACACCACAGACTCTCCAAGAAGTTTCACAATCAAATATCAGCCTTTACTTCTTCCTTGCAGAATCAACATCTTCCTCCCATTAGTATTTATATTAACAGATTTTAAATCTTATTTAAGAAGGACAGGAGTTTTATTCTTTTACAGACAAAAGACTTTAAAAGTCATTGTTCCTGTTCCTTCCCATCAGGCATACCTTATTAAGACACCAGCTTGCTCACAGAGTGAACATACAGACCATTCCAAATCAAGCCTACGTGCATTTCACCAAGTTTAGAAAATGGGGACTCGCATCTACATGATTCAAGTGAAACCAAACAAACCCTTAAATTGTACATGTAGAGTTGCTACTTCTGATTAAAGAGATTCCTAGAACGAAGGAGATCCTCAGTAGAAGATAATTTTACCTCCTAAGGGAATTAAATACCACAGTTCTGAACTCCAAATGTTGACGGGGAACTCAATGTGGCCTACCAATATCTGCCATGCCACCTAGCATATTTACAGTTTTTAAAGAATTTACAGTGTTACACAAAGGGAGGAGTTTCCTTTTACAAGTTGATTACCATAATGCTTTGCCATCTCATCAGAAAACCAGACCCAACTCCCCTTAGAGACAATATTGTTTTTAAGACAAGTTCAAACCTAGGTTTCTCGCAATTGACTCACCAAGCATAAATCTTCCCAAAGTAAAGACTCAAATAAAATGACAGTAGGTGTCACATGAGTTGAAAAATGCGAGAAAATATTCTGGTATTTGAAGGCCACATATTAGTAGTTATTGTCTGCCAAATCTGATTGAATAACTCTGACTGCGTCTATTGGAAAGACACTGATCTGGCATCAAGAGGGGAAAAGTGTTCTCCACCTCTCCAGTACAACATCTGAAAAGTTCAGCATCAAAAGTTCATTGACTGCAAAACAGCCTACTGCCTCCTTCATGGTGAACAACAGGATCTTAAAAATGCCAAATATAAAGACAAAGAAAGCATGTATTGGTGCTTTTCCTACAATTAATTCCTTGCCTCAATCTGAATTTCAGCTTATGCCAGGAGCAGAGATGTTGCTCTGCTTCATCACTCTTGGTGGGATTTCCCCTCACATTTTTCCATGAATTCACAGCTCTGCATCTTCTGTTTTCTTATTCTTTACACTACTTAAAATTTTTGACCACTACTAAGCCAGCACCTTCACAGAGATATGGATTTCATGTATCACTACCTTAGCCTCAAGTGAAGGCTGTCAGCTCAGAGGTCATTACTACATAAGACAGGATTAGCAGTTTTCTCCTGGCTGCTTCACTTTACCTATACATCACGTTTCTTCTGATGTTACTGATGTTACTGTTATTCTTTAGAAGTTCTCTCAAAAACCTCCCACAGTCAGGCTCCTACTTATTCATACAGGCCACTCTGAAAAGGTTACTATAATGGAAAAATTTTAACTATTCTTCCTTTTATCTGTATCTTATATGAAACCTACTGAACAACACGAATACAGTGCAGATCTCTGTTTCTGATCATTCATGAGAAGAATGTCACGCTTTTTGGTTTCATGCCTCTCATGTCATGCTTTTTGGTTTTCTGAAGAGGTGTTGGTGAGGATGTGGTCAAATAAATAATATCAAATGCATCTCCCTTGAAGAGATGATTGAGGATTCTCCCAGATCTGAAGATTGCCATCTCATTCTTCAGAAGTCTAGATTCTCACTGACCCAGTCTAAGCCCTGCATCCAGTAAAGAGCAGAATCATACCGAATTTTCAATAAGGAAAATAAAGAGGGAGAACTGTTATATTGGTTTCCCTGTAGTCTCACCTGGAACTGATGTACTGTAGAAAATAGTTTGTTGCAGAAGGTATATCTGATGTCAGAAGGCCAGCAATCTGCACATCGGCAGTTTCATTGCTTTCATCTCCTAGCTAGAAAAAGAACAAGTATATATCAATAATTTTAATTACGAAATTTTCAACTCACTCTACCTACAGACAAAGTTCATCCACAAATGCTTTCTACAATAAAACAAGATATGTCTCAATATTACACTTTCTTTCAGCATGCAAGGAAACCTGAGCTAACCCATCTTCAAGAGGAGGTACAATCCAAGTCAGTTATTCTACGCACAAGTTTAAGCCCAGGCTCAGCCTATTTTTCCATCTTTTCTTTGAAGTCTTGGTAGCACGGGAACAGCTTAGGACCACATTTCAACTTCATTCTAACCCAAGAAGTAAGAGAAAACACCACATTCTACTGAGCTTTAGCTGTTACTCATGATTGCAGTAGATGCATTTTTTTCAAAAAAGCTTCTTATGTTACTTAACAGAATTCATTTATTAAATGTCCAAAGACTAGTTTTATTAAACAGACAACTCTGCTGTGTTCATGGTTCTTAATTTTACATATATTCATAAACTCTTAGTCAAGAGAACAAACATGTGTTTACCTTAACTCTATCTCGTAAATTTTGCCCAAAAACGAATGCTTGCTGTGCATTTAGCTCAACCTTCTCAGAGCAGTCATCATCTGAAGTATTGTTGGACTCCTTTTTCTGACATTCTGCTGTCTAAAGAAATGGAGAAAGGTAGCCAAAGAAGTTGAGTTTCTTTAAATAAAAACACCTTATGACAAGTGAGTCACACATTCATTTACAATGACAAGCCAATAACACTTTCAGATCCACAAGGGATGTTTTGCATTTAAATGTCTCTGTTGTTAAGTGTTCTTCTTAGCAAATCACAGAATAGTTAAGCTTCAAAGGAGTTTCTAACGAGCACCTGGTCCAAACTCTGTTCAAAGCAGCACCAACTTCAAAATTCTATTAAGCTACCCAAGATCTCATATCAAGTTTCAAAAACAATCCACGTGACAGTTTTACAGTTTGGTAGTCTGGCTCTGAATCACGATTTTAAAGGTTTAAGATTTTAGCTAAGGGTTAGAGCCAATTCATATTGAAGTTAGATACACCAACAATAGGTTAATAATTACTAGATGCTTAAGCTAAAGCTAATTGTTATATTACAAATAAGCTCACTTGTAGAAGGAAGTGGAGCAAGTGAACGATTATAGGAACATACTGAAACCAGCAGAACAATGCCCAGTGCCTGGACTCTATGTCAATCCATCATGAAGCAGGGGGCCGTGGATCGTGCCAGAGGGTCACAGAGACCTGACAAAGACCTTCCTGACTTCATTCCTGGGACCACTGACCCAGTTCAAGACCACCAACCCAATTCAAGAGAAGAACTGAAGGACTAATAATCTCATTTTAATACAAAGCAGGAATGGGAGGTGCTGGGGTTATGCATATATATTATTTTGGGAAATAAATAGAAGGCAAAAATCCTTGTGTGATGTGGTCGTGCATTTCAGGGACAACCCCCCCACCCCGTGCCACCCGCCGGCGTAATAAACATACTACTTTCAAACTTTAATTAGAGAGCCTTTGTCTGCGATTTTTGGTTTGAACAATTCAGTTCAATGTTCAACTACACTAAGTATGACAATTATGTCCTAAAACCCACCTGGAATCCCCTTCACACCACATCTGCCGCTTCTCACCTGTTTGACAGACACTTCCTTATTTTATTCGCATCTTGCACCACCTATCACTTGAGAGCTGAGAGCTCTCTCCAATTCGCCTGTCATAGTCCAAGCAGAACATACTCAGCTTTTTCATTCTCTCATCACTCCTCTTGTGCTCCAGTCACTAGTCACTTGAGTGATTTTTAAGTGTTTTTCATGTAGTGTCAAGCCCCAAACTACATATGGTATTCCTGATGCCATCTGCCAGTGGCACTAAAAGAGAAAGATCACTTCCTAAGCCTAATGGTCAGTATGTTGGAAGGCAGGGGCTCTTCAGCAGGATCTCAGCAGGTTGGAAAAACAAGCTGAGAAAAACTAGCTGATGGTTAGCAAATGCAAAGTTCTGTATCTGAGGTGAAAGAACCCATGTGTCACAAGGACTGAAGAGAGACTGTCTAGAAAGGAGCTGTGCAGACAAGTCTTGGAGATCCTGATACTGCATGAAAAATGTTGAGACAAGTTCTTACATACAGAATTTATTAGCAGATCTATAGCTGATAGTATTGCTTCTAAGGGTGACAGTCATTTTATTTTGGAAGAAGGGAGATCAAAAAGGGAAGGAAAAAGAAAAACTTCACGTTGGCCAGCCATAAAAACTAGTAATGAGTTCCCTAGACAGGCATCTTCCCCCTGAGTGTCCTCTCCAGTGGAGCAGGTGGTACTCCCTAATAACCAAGTTCCCATAGTAACTATATAGTTTTCTTCGTAATATGCTCAGACTTCCTGTGGTTTTGGGTTTTTTTCTACTTATGGTGCTGTTGATGCTGATGGAAGTGTGCCTTGCTGAGAGGCAACTGCTGTATGCAGGTCACTTCTGAGGCTTTGTGTGTGCATAGCGTTGGGTCTTCCCATCAGTGTTAAAAGCTATGGAGTAGGAAGTTAGGACAGAAGCAGGAAGGAGTGATTCCCATGCAGGTTGCAATTGTTTTCCAACACTACTTTAGAGTTTTGTAAGTGAAAGACTCTGAGTATAGTGGAACAAGAACTATGGTATGGGAATAATCAGGAAATGTGCCACCACGGCGTGTGCAGGGAGAAGTCACAAAGCCACTTGTGGAAAGCAAGTGGCAGAGGTGCAGAATAGAAAGTCCTTAGGAGAACAAAAAGCTCAAGAACCTTCAGGTGCTGTGCAGCAGTGATGAACAATAGATTGAACATGAATAAGTAGTGTATCCTTTTATTGATTAAGAGGACTTACGGGCTGCTTTACTAAAACTGCTTTCTCCTTCCCACAGTACAGTAGTATCCACAAACATAACAAGATTTATTCCACCTTGCCAGGTTGTTTGTGTATATGTTGAACAGTCCTTAGGAATGCCTCTAGTGATGGACACTTGTCAGACTTCCAATCACTGGCTGCTACCCTCAAAGCTCACTGCTTCAGCAAATTTATCACCCACTTTTAAATTCCACTCAAGCAGTAGAGCTCTCTGCATTTTGGCCATGACAATAATACTTCAGACCATACAAAGATTTTGCCTAAAGTCAAAATCAACAAGTAGGGCTCTCTGAAAAGCAAATAATCTCAGAGGATAAAAACTCATCAGGTTGGTCTCTGTTTTATCTATGCTGGCTGTTCTCAATCCCTTTAAGGTGCCTCATATCCTAGGACTCCTTCACTACAAAGGGAGAGGAAGGAGCTGAGCCATTTCTACTTTCTTGGAACTTCTTTCTTGCCATTTGTGGAAAGGTGTGCCATGCTTTCTTCTTTCCAAGTAACTGGGACCCACCACAGTACCACAACTCTCTGAGGACAGCTAGTGGTCTCACACAAGCACCCTTCAGCTCCCTGTCCTGAGCTCATTTTCTTCCCAGTACAACACTGGCACAACACTGTATTTTGGATCCAGGATGAGAATAATCTTCATCACACACTGGTATTTTGGTTGTGGCACAGTTGTGCACACCCCAAGTCAAGGACTTCTCTGTGTCTCATGCTCTGCCAGCAAGGAGTTGCACAAGAAGCTGGGCGGGGGGAGGGGAGCACAGCCAGGACAGTGACCCGAACTGGCCATTCAGATATTCCACACAATAAAACACCCTGCCCAGTGTGTAAACTGGAGGAGCTGCTGGTGAGGGGCTGATGGCTGCTGGGAGACAAGCTGGGCACAGATCAGCGGGTGCTGAGCACCTACACTGGACATCACTTCTTTTCTTTGTGTTTTATCTGTCTCTCTCCCCTTTTCATTACAATTATTATTATTATACTTAACTCTGTTTCAACACTTAAATAACTGTTCTTCTCTCAATCCACTAGCTTTACTTTTTTCCTGATTCTTCTCCCCATCCCAGCTGAGTAGAGGGACTGAAGAAGCGGCTCCATGGTACTTGGCTGCCAGCTGGGGTTAAACCATGACTCCTCCCTCTGCACCCATGGATACATCCTGTCTGGTCCTATGGACCAGTGTATGTCAAATTGTCTAACACAGTCCTTAATCAAATTTAGTGTAATGATTTGCTCTGTCAAGCTTCCCCTAAAAAGAGGATTTGGTAGACCTGACAGCAGACCTCTTCAGTAGAAAACAAGACAAAGGCATTGAGTACCTCAGATTTTTTTTCTTTTTTTTCACCACTAGGTTCCCCTTAACATTTTGCAGAAGGCCTACGATTTTCCTTCATTTTACCTTTGCTGCCCGTACCAGTGGAAGCCTTGCTTGCAGCTTTTCATTCCCCGTAATTCCCAATTCCAGCCAAATTTAGTCTCTCCCAGTTCTCCCACACATCCAGGCAATCCTTCTGTATAGTTCTCAGGCGTCTTGACTGCTTTCATGAGATACATGCACATTCTCTTTCTGGATTTAAGGAGCTCCCAAGCCCATACATGCTGGCCTCCTCCCAAACTTGCACAGTTTCAAGCGCTTTGGGATAAGTTATTCATTCTCATGTTTGTCCATGCAGGTAATGAGCTCTCATGAGCTCTGCTGTCCTTCAGAATCCTACCAACCAGCTCAATACTCAATAAACAACCTGAAGCCTGGTGAAGGTTCACTTTGATCTCCCTCTTGCTGGCTTCCCCTCTGATCTTTATCTATAAAGCCTTGACCAATTCAGTGCCTTCCCAAAACAAAGCCTCTGCATTCACACAGTTTCTTTTAGCATAGTGGAACCTATCCTTGTCTGTCTTTTCTTTCCAGCTTTATTTCCTAAAATATTTATGTCTGTCACCTTGAGTCTCCTTCTCGAACTTACCTTGTCTTCAGAGTCTGAACTTTTCAATGTTGCATCACTTGGTGATTCTGATGTGGCTGCAGAATCTGGAGGGATATTTACACCATTGGTGCCACTGCTGAGAACTGTAACACAGAAACAAAAAACCAAAAAAATATACGTGAACTCTCTAGATATTTAGACTGTCATAAAATTTTTCTTATGCAAATAGAATGTAGTTTTCTTGTTTAAGTCCATTAAACGTTGTCATGTAAACTAAAAATTTCCCATAGTACTTTGCAAGAGACATGAGGACCACAATTCAGCAATTCTTAGCAGAATCAAAATTCCAAATGCAGAAAACCCAGTCAGCAAATTAATCTATACAAATGTTGTAAAGACTTCAATACGTACAACTAATCTAATACTGTTCACAGCCAGCAGGGTTTGTCTTCAGATTGATCTACCTGCTCACATACTGAACTCTCACTGAAAATTTTACCCCAATACTAAGTCCTCTGTAGAGTCCAATCTGTGTCAGGAGGCATGTCAAGAAATCAAGCTAGGAATATTAGGTTCTATGCCAGACTCTGCATTAACTGAAGTTACTCCTGTTTCTGTTCAACTAAACTTCCACACAACAAACGGCATCGGGCTGGGGAAACATGGGGTTTAGGATAGAGGGACTTTAAACAGCTTTTCGCATCAACTTCCACACTTTTACCATGTCTATTTCCATCAGCTACATCAAATTCCATAATACAATAAACATTATATGAATGACCAAACTTAAAAATTAAAATTCTATGTTCAGAATTAAATTTGTACTTCAAAGCCCCAACAGCAAAATGGTCCCCAAGCCCAGAAGCACCTCTCACTGATTTAGGTACTTCATTGTTGATCAGTTACCAGTAACAGCTTATTACACCATGGTCAATGCTGTCATTTGATATTGACTGCTACACCACACTCTTAAAATTCTTTTTATTTCAAAACTTAAGTATGGATTACACCAAAGTTAGAGGCCTGGCGACATCAGACAGTCACCCTACACAAGATCTGAAGGTTCTACTATGCTATCCTTCATGTAATACAGATACACTTACTATTTAAGATATTTCTTTTCTGAAAGGAGGAAACTAGAAAAACCAAGGTGGGTGTTGAGTAAAAGCAAGCCACCACATTAACCAAATTCAATGTTTTTGTTCTCTCTCCACTGTATTTAGAAAGCAAAAGCATTATTTACCCATCTGTGAGAAAGCTTTTGGCTGCGGTGCCTGTAGTACTGCTGGACGGAGCACACTTCGCTGCTGTTCCTTTGGTTTCTGGCTAGGGAGACCTGCAAGTGCAAAGTTTTTTCAAGAAGTATAAAGTTTTAAATTTGGAAAATTCAGCTTCATCTAATCTTCTCTAACTGCTTCCAACGGAACACACAATTAAAAACAGACACTAGAAAAGCTTCTACTCACTTCTTTTCCATCCCTCCTTACTCAGCTTCAAAAGAGAGTTAGACCCAAATAGGGAAGACTATTTCCTAGCCTAAAAAGACACTTTAAAATACATTGTCTACCTTATTCAGGAAAGCACAGAAAGAAAGTAATTCAGAAATAAAAGCCAATATGTAAGAGAATTCCAGTAAACCTATTTATGCACTGACATTTTATTCAACTACACATTACAAATCTTCTTTTCTCCTTCTAATAAAGTAATGTCCAGATAGTAGTAAAATATTTCTTTATCCGTGCAATCAATCAAACATATTGGTACTGTAATAGTTGTGTTGTGTCATTTAATAACCTTTAGGCTTTCTGAATTAACCTGGCCTCTTTGGTTGTTACAGTAAGATGCACAGCCCTACAACTCTAATACTGCTATGATTCAAAAAGCGAATTGACCTTAAACAACCTAATTAAAAAACCCCCGAACATTGTTACATCAACTCTAGAAGGTTATGGCAAGCCCAGAAAATTCAGTTTTCTGGGCTTGCCATAGGTCAAGAAGAACCCTTGATCCAATAAATACTGCAACAGAACTCACTCATAGCAATTAGTTCCATTTCAGGTCACCCATATTAAAAGGGCATGACATCAGATTATAAAGCTATCCAAAGTTCAAGCACTCATAAACTCAAAACAGCTTGTTCCTTTCTTAAATTTACCACTCTTTCTTCAAGTGAAATGAAGTTTCCATAGAGTGATGCAATAATAGCTTTCATTATCTATATAGTTTTGGGTTTGTTTTTTTCCCCCTCAAATTCCTAAGAAGCTGTAATACTATCATCTTTCTGATAGTGGCTGGGTCTACATCAGTAAACGGGAAACTCAGTCATAGCCAGCCTGTAGTGCAGAACAGGCGTGATCATGGACCTGCCACTTACACTGCCACCAAAAGCCACGGAGAGCAGAAGTGGGCACTCTCTTGACACTTCCAGCTGCCCTGGCCTGGTCGCAGACTAAACACTCAGTAATGGCCAGAACTTGCTCAAGGCACTCGCTGAACACCCCTTTTCTTATGGTTTGCTACCAAAGGAATCAAATTCAATGTCTGGAGGATAACTCCAAGCACAAACAGAAGCTTGCTAAGCAGCAACAGCTGGGTGATGCACTTCAAACATGCACAGCTGAGCCAATGCAAAACATGGATGCATCCATATGCATTACACAATGGATATGGGCACAACCACCCCAGAGAAGACAAGATTATTTTTCTGCAGACACATAGGTATTGCCACCTTCTATTTACCACCTTCTATAGTTGATTGATGAAATTACTAACTAAATAAAATGCTTGAGCAGGTTTCTTTGTACTGTCGGAGTAAACAGTGAACTCACCTGCACTAGGTGCCTGACCATGGATAAGTATTGGTGGCTTCAGCCGGAATCCACTGCTCTTTTCCTCTGGAAATGAAATACAAAATTACAAGGACAAAGCTGTAACATATTAGAAACAGCCATTCAGTCATAGAATTGCTCAGGTTTTCCCCACTGTAACAACCCACAAGTTCTATAAATATGCAAAGTTATTAGGAGCTTTCCAAATAACAAATTCTCTTCTTCTGAAAGAAACCTGAATTTCCAGTGATCATCACAGCAAATATACACCTCAAAGAAACACATGGTATCACAAGCAAGAAGTTCAAAATTTTTTTCAGAAGAAACAGGAAAAAGACTGTGTTCACCAGAGAAATGGGGCTCCTTCTGTGAAGGACTTAACAAAGATAATAAAGGTTTTAAGTGAGAATCAAACTAAAGAAATAACAATCAAAATTATGTCTGAACGTGACAGCTGCTAAGAAGTATCTAATTGCTAATGATCATAAACTAAGTTAAACTTAATTGCTTAATGTTAGTTTCTTGTAATAAGAAGTTTTTACTCATGCTTTTGTAGTATGAACATAAAAAACTCCTTTGCTCACACTCACTACAGTTATGGTTTTTAAATTAAATATCAAATCTCAAAAAAAATTATAAATCTACAGCTCTTAAAAACTGAGTTCCTTACAACTTACAAAGAATAATTATACTGTTTTCCTTTTAGGGGCTTAATATCTGTACTCAGAATAAGACAACTCAGCATCTTACAGTCTCACTGTGCTTGGTTATAAACATATGATATTGATGTGCAGAACAGGCATGATACCAACACAACCAAACCAGAACGATGGAGACTAACAAAATTAGCAGTTCTGTCAACACAGGGTTCACAGATCATTGCTGAACACATGACCATGCTTTATGCTTGGTTTGCTTTTCAATATAAAAGAACATTTTTCTGAAGTAGATATATGAAACTTTTCCAAAGGTTTTATTGTGAGGCTAGCAGGAAAGGGTCATACTGCAGTATTCTACCATCACTCCCAAAGCATTCAACAACTTTGATATTATTTTAATTACCTCCAGCAATGGTGATGTTGAACAACAAAGCGAGCAAGAGAACAGGTCTAAGATCAGAACCATCATCACTTCTGTTCTCACAGACAGGGTCTTACTTCTGAAGTACTTTAGATCACAACAAATTAACAACAGAAATATTTTTTCAAGAAAAATGCAGAAAAATGAGGAAGCTCACCTGGTTCTGAGTCAGAATTGCCTGCAGAGGGTTCACAAAAGCTTGATGGCATAAAGACATTGTTCTTTGTTACTGCAGTCAAGGAAAAAGAAAAAAAAAAAAGGGAAGTTGTGGATGTTGTTCTTTATTATAAACCAGTTCCCAGAATTCAAACTGAAGTATTTTTTCTAGTAATTTGTTTTACTTTGGTTTTGTTTCTTCTAAATTAAAACAGCATTACAGCCGAAGTAGCAAACAAGCCATTGCCCATAAAATCCTCCCAAGTGTCTCCTGAAATAGACAAAGAAAAAATTTCATTTTTTCTGAATCCTGTATAAATACAGGATTCCCAATCTGAACTGTATCTGAATTAGGAATTAGAAGTGGCGTTAGTATATATAATAGCATTGCAACATGTATAATACCATTTCCAAAGGCCCCTGAGCAGAGAGCAGAGAGCAGAGAGGTGTGTAATGCCTGCTAGAGAGTAGGCATGAACATCTGCGCTCTGAGGGACCGCGCTGTTTTCACCAAGAAGCAACTTAGGTTTGAACTACCCTGCAAAGACAAAACTCCTACAGAAACAGAGAAGAGCACATCAGATACTATCAGATGTCACCTCAGCAGCATAATAGTCAACCAAAGGAAAAAAATATTTGAAAAAACAGGCAAAAGACAGCACCTCTTTTCCACCCTTTTCTGGGTCATAAAGAAGCAAACAATAGGGAGTTTGGTTGACACCCTGCCCAGCAGTTCTAGTACTTTTGGTATTACACAAAAATCATAATCCAGTTTATAAAATAGGACAATCAGAAGGAGACAGATTCTCTAACAGATAATTTTGCATGAAGTAAAGGATTGTAGTATTTACTGGCTTTTTTAGTTTTTATGCAGCTGTAGAAAAAGTTCAAGTATGTTGAAAAGAGAAAAGAAGCTCATCTCTGAACACCATTGTACTAAAAAATGTGCGACTTGCCTTTTATAATTAAGTCTGAAAATTTTTTTCTTTTTTCCTTAAATTCCACTTTCTCTCTTTTTACTATTGTCTGCCTTAAGCTTAAACATGACACAGTTTTCATGTAAGCAAAATTTCCCTATTCTTGAGAGAAACATAATCCCTCAAAAAAAAAAAAAAAAAGAAAAGAAAAAAAAAAAAAGAAGGTGGGAAAGTAAAAGATTTTCTGGAAACCAAAGCCATTGAATAATGTCAACAATATTCAAAAAGGTCTTCATGAAACTTGCAATTCAAATCAAAGTTGTCACTGCTTGAGAACAACACACAGCAGATGAGAAGAAAGGTGTCAATAAATCACCACATCCTCTCAAAATTCATTAACTAAGCAGAGGCTTGAGAAAGGATACTGGACTCCTGGAATATCCAGTATTTAACCAAGGAAGAGTTGAGTAAATTGTTTTCCTCCACTTCCTAACAGATGTAAGCACAGAGATTCTAATCTTATACGACAAAGACATAGCGGAATGCAAGTGTTAAGAGACTGTGGGGAACCTGGTTATACACATACTATTATTCTCACAGAAAAATCTACAAAACCCTGCCTTCATTATTTTTGTGCATTCCTTTACTAAGAGTGGTTAGCAAACAGATAGCAGCAACACTGATCATCCAATTCACAGGATGACATCTGGAGACCCACTGAGCTGCCCAACAGAAAATTTGGATCTGAAAGAGAAGAGCTTCATCTCCTGACTAGCATTGGTGCATGAATTTAAAATGGTATGTCCATAAAGTATCAGAACTACATCTTGGATTTCACAGTCATTTATTTCTTTCAAATTAAAATCAAAACAACTAGGCTTTCACCTTTTAGTCACATCTCCAGATTGTGCTGCATAGGAGAGGAACTTTTTACTTCTTTCTCTCAAGGTATCTCATCTTCTTTGTTTCAACTTAAGACAGTAGAAATAAAGTAGCAGTCTTAAAATCTGCCTCAAACACTGACATAACTAAAATAACTGTTGACCAAAGCTAAAACCTTCATATGATCTGTGAGGAGAGATGGCACAAATCAAGACTGTTCCTGTGAGTGAACAAATATCAAACGCGACCATTCCCATGCAAGGGAACTGCATGAATTCACCCCAGTGAATTCACTGCCCTGACTGTGCACACACACAGGCTGTGGTCATTCTCTCTTGCATATGTCAGGTGCTTAAGAAGTGCACTGAATCCTCCCCATTTTAAAAGTAATGGGAGAAGAGAAAAGAGGACTAAAACATGAGTTGAGACTTGAAAAACTTCCCTGGCAGCAGAGTAACTAAGAAAAAGGTAGCACTTATATAAATTTGGAATGAAGCGACCTGATCACAACAAATCAAGAAGATTTCTGGTTAATTCTGCAATTTAAGAGCACAATAGTAAAAGGTAAAACTACCAATACACATAAACTTACAGATAGAAAACATTTTTAAAAACTATCTGTAAGCTCCTTTGGGCTTCATCAAATTTGCTAACACGAGTACATGGCTGCTGTGGTCTTAACCCAAAGCACAACAGACAGTAATAAGACTGCTTACGTGACTGGAAAAAGAATTTCTAGGTAGGAAAACTATCCCTTCATTTATAATAGCATAGCAGCATTTAC
The DNA here is from genome assembly GCF_027887145.1 of Ammospiza caudacuta. Lineage (NCBI taxonomy): Eukaryota > Metazoa > Chordata > Aves > Passeriformes > Passerellidae > Ammospiza > Ammospiza caudacuta. The sequence goes on from NC_080620.1 coordinate 597,092, forward strand.
CTGACTGAGAAGGAGGGAACTGATTCAAAGATGAAGTTCTCTCTCGTTTTACAGGTGGACAGTAGCTTCCATCCTCTCGATCAGATTCTGTAGAAAAAACTTTATTAGAGAAAGCGCAAAACATCCCAGCAAGACACACACTCATGGCTTTTAATTTTACAATAAAATCTCTTACCATCTCCATCTTCTGGACTTGATCCATCTGCAGATCTCTGAAATCAGATTACACTGATCAAAGAAAGATCACATACTGAACATTTCAGTCTCTTCTGTTTGATCCAAATGTTTTAAACATCAGTTAGGAGAATTTTTCTTTAATGTCAATGATACACACTCAACGCAATAACCTTCCGTGATTTATATGTCGGCATAGAGTTTCACACAGATACTATCAAAAGCAATTAATTCAAAATATTTCATTTACAAGTAAGATTCCTGAAGATTCCCAAGCACTAATATCTTTAGGGACTGTGTAACAATTAGTTCAGTTACATTTTCTATATACTGAAAATTTGAAAATGACAGTTTTCAAAATTGGTTTCATTTTTAAAATATGAAGTTTCAAGCTCAACATAAACATACCCATTATTTGTGAGTTCATTCCAAAGCACTTTACCTAATTACTAAGTGACATTAATTCCTTCAACAAAATTATAGCATTAGAGGAATGCCTTTCAAAGCATGCTCTGTAAACCAGTATGACAGTATTTTTATTGGAATTAGCAATGGATAGTCCCCCTAACATGTTCCACAGTACCAGAACAAAAAAAGAAGCACCACAGGCTACCAACTATCATAGATATTTTAAAAAGGCTCTGAACAAAGGTTTTATGTATTTTCTGAGGATTACTATGGCTCCTTCCTCCTATCTCTCTGCCAGTTCCTCAACTAATATAATCTCCTTTGCTCCTCCAAAAAAAATAACCCCATGACAGATTCCTTTCACTATCGAAGGTGATCACGGCTGCATCACATCTTCATCTCACTACAAAACATCTTAGAACAACTGAATTGCTTAGGTAGGCAAGTCTAAGTGATCCATCAGAACTGCCATGCCCAATGCTAAAACGTGTCCACAAGTGCCACATCCACACATCTTACAAATCCCTGCAGGGAAGATGGCTCCACCACTGCCATGGGCAGCCTGTTCCATGGCTGCACAAACCTTTTGTGGAACATGCTTTTCCTAATATCTAATCTAAATGTTCAACTTGAGGCCATACCCTTCTGTCCTGTAACTTGTTACCTGGAAGAACAGACCAACCCCCCACCTTGGCTACACCATCCTTTCAGACAGCTCTGACATACTGGACCATCTGCCCAGTCCAACACCACCCTTTCATCCCACTCCTGCCCCAGGACATGCAGATGGCCACCTCCCCTTCACTCAGTCTTACTTCAGAGATTGGCTGATAAATGGAAGAATGGCAGCTCATGGGCAGAGCCCACTGATGCCCCAAAACTCCTTCTCCACCATGATTTGGCCCACTTGGACACTGAGAGCAGGCAGACACACAGAAAGATTGCACAAATCTGCACAGGACTGATATGTGAGGCATACCATGGGTGTAAGAATATCAGAAAGTTAAAAAACTTTCTATTTAGCATTGCATACATTTAGGACCCAGATAATACTGTACTATCAGTACTCTATTAAACGCTAATTAAAAACACACTGCACTGTGTCTATTTAATTACCTTTAAGGGCTTTTCTGTATTATGTTCATAGCTACCTCACTAGCACCCTAACTGAGTACTTTTGAAACCTTTAGCATAAGGAATAAGAAGCTACTGACAGGTGTGTGTGAATGCAGGGAGTTGCATTCCAGAACTATCAGCCCAGCCATGTCAATACTGCACTTGATGATCCATGGCTCTTTCCACATAATTAGTCAAGTAGTCCATGGTACTACCAGAAAGTGGTCTTATTAGTCACTGACCTTGCCAACACACAATACTTTCCCAAAAGATAAGGCTAAAATGGAAAACCATGATATCATGTATTTCAACAATCAGCATCTGAACTCAAAATTGTTCCATTTTGATCATAAAGTGTTGTCACATACAAAAGCAATTTGTTTCCACTTTTATCAAAAATCCTGAAAGTGAAAAGAAAACACTTGGTGGTAAAAAATTTGCATGACTGGAACTGTAATCTCTATATGCAAAAAAATCCTTAAAAATAAACAAATTATTTCCACCTGAATGTCAAAAACTTAACATATGCTTCATTCTCAATGCTCAAGTAAAACATTCAAAAGTCAAACCCATATGATTTGAGGCTTGTGCCTCAAATAATCTTATTGTAATTTTGTAACTGACAAGCACAACTCATGTACCATCACCATGTTTAGTGGGTAACAGGCATCAATATCCAAAACCAACTCTGTACTCTACTGAGGGCAAAGCAGAACAGAAAATCTGCTCCAAGTTATTTCCATGCTTCCTAGCCCAAGAGTTTTGGGAGATTAAAGCTGTGTGCCTGTGGTCAAATAGATGCCAGGTAGATTCCGTGGGGGTACACAGATCTACTGTATTAGCATAAGCTTCACTTTTCTATGAAACCACAGATAAAGTAAGTCACCACTGCAGTCAGAATTACATACCAGTGCTGCTTCAGAGGAAGCTGGGTACACTAGACAAAAAGCAGGGGTTTATATATGCATGACAAACCCGACAGACTGGAAAAGCAGCAAATTACATTTAGTGACAATGAACAGCAGTCCAGTCTCTCCATTTTACACTTCTCAACCTACTCAGTCTGTACTTTACAGCAACAGTAAGCTTTAAAATAATGATTTAAATAAGTACCCCACAAAATGGAAACAAAAGCAAGGACCAGCTCATACTGTAAGAAACCAGTAAGGTAATTAAATTTATCTCCATTCAGTTCTTTGGAATAGATGCTGATGAGACACAAACTTGTAACAGCAAAATCCAACCTAGAATTTTCTCATTGAAGAGCAGAAGCCACTTTTCACTTATTCCCTCTGTCCCCAGCTTTCAGAAATCCAGCTAGAGAAAAGTTACATATATGCCTCTATTTATAGAGGCTCCTACAATTAAGACACGCTTCTAGTTAAGGAAATTAGTTTCATAAAGGCTACCAACTGCTTCTTAAGAGCATACGTCACAGATGTTAACTAAATACAAACATTGATTCGTCACACAATTGTTACATCAAGCTAAGAGAAGAACTTCAAAACTTTAAATTGTCGGTTTTTGCTTATTTACACTAGTGAGGAGAAACAGGGAGAGGAAGGGAGAATTTGGCTAAAGCAGAAAAGGTCAATGCAATTCAGGAAAAGCTCTAGGAGCTTCTAGTGTTTATCTTTGAAACACTTCTAGTGTTTATCTTTGAAAATGCATTTTAAGATGCAAAAATCATATAAAATGGACTTCAAAGCACCGTAGTGCAAGTCTTCAGTCCAGACACTCTGCACATACACAGGCATTATTGAACTGCCATGATTTGCTTAAAAGCTGTTCCAGAACCTCTTAATCAGCAGTCTTGCTGGGACGGTCATGTGCTGTGGGAGGTTGGTGTGGGATAGCAAAGAGTTAGGACATAACCATCAGCTCTGCAAGGGGCTGTACCTACGGCCACACTAAATTCATGCCATTCCAGAAATATCTGTGAATGTGCATACAAACAAGTAAACAAGAAATATGCAGTGTCTCTTCTTCTGTCTTAACTCATCCATCTTCCCAGGCCCTGAGAAGACTGCATGAAAACTGACTCTCCAATGAGCCAGTACAAGCACTCTTAAGATGCATCAATCTCCTCTAGATTTCAAGGTAAAGGATGATTTTGCTGTAAGACACTCGAATAATTTGAAGAGTACTTGCTAATGCATGCCAGTCCCATGCCCATACTGAGCACCATACAATTCAGTACATTTAACTGAATTGAATCAAGAAGAATGCTGTAACAGATGTTTTGTACAGCCACTAATTTCTGCATATGATCCCCAACAGCATTCATGGGTTTTAAATTTCTTTCAGAACACAGTTAACTGGGGTAAGATTTTCTGCTCTCTAAGAACAAGACGAAGATAACCACTTTCTGCGTTCCTGAAAGTCTGGTTAACACCATTCTCTTGGATAGTTCTAGTAACTGCAATTTCAAATGACAGAAAACTGAGATAAAAGTCTGTGATTATGTTTGATAGGAAAGATGTGTGATAACATCGTTACAAAGAATTCCATGGGTGAGGGTATGGGTGTTAATGTCTTTGAAATTGGTCTTAATGTCTCCCCTAACTTCAAGCAGCAGGTTTGTTATGGAGCCCAGACAGCCCAACTCCTGAAACAGACAAGTGGAGGACTCAGCACATGCTTGAACTTAGGAACTTTGGGGTAAAATGACACTTTGAAGGGGGAATATGCAATAGGCAGTTCGGGAAGGCTCTACCTTCCTAGTACTTCAGACAATGGGGAAAGGAAGAGGGCAACATGCAACCGGGAGTTTGGGATTAAAAGAGAAGGCTGCACCCTCCAGAACCTCAAGAAAGAAAACTTGGTGGGAACGTGTGGCCAGGGGACTCTCTCCTTTTTTATTCAAATAAAGTTGCAGGACTCCTTTGTCTCCTTTATGGACATTGGTTTTTCAGAGCGTGATTTTCCGCACATGCTTACCAGCTATATTTTAAAATATTAAGTCTCGAAAATGTCAAGCTTCAAAAAAGAAAGAGTTCTGCAGTTAATCAAGCAACAGTCTGAACATTGAGAGGTGCTTAACCTACAGCTATTAGCACCTTATCATGACAATCCACTCAGTACTAGGTTTATTTGAAATGGCCAATTCTTGGACAAAAACTCAAAACCAACCAGTGCAAGAAAAGGGTCCAGGTATTGGGTGAAGCAGCCTTAACAAAGCTTGAGCAAAGAGCACATGCCTAGGGTGTGATGCCAGAATGAACAGTGACACTCATCTGTACCAAGAAAACATGGTCCACCAACCAGAAAGATTAGGAACACTTAAAGTTGCTCTGAAAGACTGTATGGTAGGAGTCATTTAGTCATCCAGTCTTTCAGAAAAGATTTTGCCACATCACCTGAAGAAAAATCAAATTATGAGCACTGACAGCTTTTCCACAAGATACTGATTTTGCCCCTAATCCAAAACTCTGCTACGATGATTAGTGCTTTTAGTCTGTTAAATACCTTAAGGGTCGGCACGACATATCCAGTGGAAGCTGCATTACCTTCTCACTTGGTCAAGCTGCAGCATATCATGGCCCACAGAGGGAACAAAGAGTCCTCCTCTCACTGCTTGAAGCAAATCCATCAAATATAGACCCACTTTTTAGTTTATTTAGAAGTGCTCTTGCCCTTAGCAAACACACAGTTTACACTTTAAATTTTAAAATACTTTAGGTGTCTTCTACAGTTACGCTACACTACTAGGGAGACTCACAAATTTCATTACTTCTAATTGGAACAAGGGTTTAGAGAAGACTAACATTTGAAATCAAAGAACCAGACAGACTGTGATTTGCACTACCTACACTGAACAGTAACGGATTCCACCTAATGGAAGGGACTTTTTCCTCTAATCCCCTCAGCAGCAGAAGTACTTGGTAGATTGACACTTACCCCTGCCAGTTCTTGTTGAATAGGAGCAAGCTGGGCTTCAGAAGCAGGACTCAGGGTAGCACTGACTGAGGCCACAGCAGGAGCAGGGTGCTCAGAGTCGCACTCACCAGCTGGTTCTATGTGACCCAGACCATGGTAGGGGGGCTCAACCTCTCCCTGGGGGTCCTCGCCTGAATCCGACAAAGCTTTTTGCTCTGCAGGGGACTGTGAGCAGAAAAGACAACGTCCCTTCAATGCAAGGCTGCAACATGAGATTGGTCGTCCTAGCGAGAGGATCCATTTGTTTAATTTTCACTGTTTTCACAGTAGGGCAGAAGAAGCTGCTTATTCCTGAGACACCAATTAAAATACATAGAAACTCTGTAACAGAACGTGCTGACAGAATTAGTTCCCATCCTTGAGAAAAGCCTTAGCTGGAGCAAATGCACTCTTTTGAAAGTTACCAAAATCATCTGTGTCCCCAGCAAAGAGGATTTTGCCAGCCACAGGCTTGTTGGGGTTTAACCCCTCCCCTCTCTCAAGGACTAAAGGACAGTTGATAACTTTCACCTTCAGATTCAGATATAAAAATTAGACAATTACTCTAAATAAGTGTCCTCCACTGCCTCTTCAGCCCACTTTTGAGGGAGGTGAGGTTGGTTATAAAATTCTCACAGAAATTAATTATTTTAACATTCACACAAGACACAGGATCCTTTCATATTTATATGACAGTGAATTATCTGAAAAGCAACACCAATGTTTTTTTCATAAATTAGCAAGTTTCAATCTAATTCAAGGAGGGACGTGACTGGATAACTAGTGCACCCTAATGGGGTTTGGTGTTTGCTGAACTTCTGCCACAGACTTTTCATTCCTTCACATCATTTAATGTTGCACATCCCTGCCTGTACAACAAAAGCTAGCATTATCATATTCTGTACACATCAGAAGAACAAACAAGTTATAAAAAGGCTTTGAGCACAAACAACTGTATCGTGATTAAGGACTGAATTCTAGTCCATGGATAACATGCAGGCCAAGGATGTGCACTTGCAATCTGTGGCCTGTGCTTCCCAGCATCTTATGGTGAAGTACCTGAAGAATTATGCAGTAAGGAAAAATGGCACTCAAAAGGACACAACCTCAGTTTGCTCCCAGAAAACACTTGGTAGAATGAAGAAACTAAAAATGCTCATCGTTGCCTCGGTCTGTGCAAGAAAGTAAGCAAAAGTCTGAAAAATAAACAGCAGTACTTAAGAGTCAAGTTCTTCAAGTAACACTTGCCCTGTCATGGTAACTTAAGCCAGTGATACATGAAATTTTATTACGCAAGAAATAACTATAATTAAGGTTCAAAATAGTAAAAATATATTTATGGGGATATTACTATGGATATCAGGTAAAAGTTCAGGGTGCTGGGTTTTTGTACTGTCAAAGTTATCTAACATTTTAATATTTAGCTGTAAATAACAGACCCAAACACTAGCTTAAAACCCCACAGAATGAGAAGAGTTAAAGAAACATTTTTTCACCAAATATTTAATAAAATCTAGCAGTCTAGCCACCCATCCTTACCTTTTTGTCTGGGGAGAACAGGAGGAAAGGCTACCTGGAACTGGGCAAAGGACTTAAAATATATGTAAAAAAAGAGCCTTACCAGAAATTTATACTGACTTCTAGGTACAGTTTAGAAAATTGCACGTAATGAAGAAGAGGCAAGAACATGCAATGCACACTTGTGCTAAGCACTTAAAATTGGAAATGACAAAATATTTTGCAAATAATTGATATCACCACAGTCTAGAATATCCTAAAGTAGTCTAAGTAAACATCCAACAGATTTTAATAACTCCTGTAATACTTGAACTGCTTGCTGTCAAGCATTTTTAAAAGTGGAAATAAGTATAAATCTGACTTCTATCCTAAGCAAGACTGGAATATCTGCTTCAAGACCCACAAAACAAAGAAAAACAACTATTGCAAATCACCACTTCTATGAAGAAAAATCTGAATCCAATATAAGAATTTCATGGCCAATATATAATTATATTTTTAAAAATTAAATTATATTAGAAAAAGTATATTAATCAAAAACTACTGTAAATTTCAGAATTATGTGAATAGTATATGGTTTAAATCAGGGAAGACAAGACCAACAAAGACTCAAGGATCAAACCAGAACTGCTCCAGGCAGATTTTGTACAGCCTGATTTTTGCTCTCAAAAAAGCATATCCAAAGGAAACTGTGAACTCTTTAAATTAATTTTAATCCTTGGTCATGCATACTATTCAAAGTGTTTCCTAGTCTGTTAGCTTCATGAATTCTGATCTAAGCTCTTTCTGGAAGTTCTTTGGAGCTTGTGAACAGCTCACCCTCTTCATTTTTGCTGGAATATTTTGCCTGAGAAATGTGTCACTCCTTGAGCCTCCTCTCTCTAGAGAAAGCATTCATTATAAAATACAGTTCTAGGGAGAACTTGACAGAAGCCAGTTCCTGCCTCTTAAACACTATGGCAAAGATCAAAGGAGAGTTGAATAATATTAGGAAGCCACCTACACAAATTCACCTTGCTCAACCAGATCAAACAACTTCTATTTTTTTTAAACTAAAAATAACACACCCAGACTAAATACATCTATTTGGAGATTTGGCTTCCTCTGTATTGCAGAAAATAAAGAGAGACATGAAGGAATAATTAAAAGCTAAGACTCACATGATACCACAGTCACCACATATAGGCAAGGAAATCATATTATTTTTCAATAAAGACTGGAACAAGCACTCTTGGGCCAGCTCTTCCTCCCATTTCTGAGTTGAGTTATTTGCAACCCCCTTCCTCATTTTCCTCACCCTAGCACCTCTATCCAATGGCCTAAAAAGACTACTCTCAGTATATCTTTTCACATTTTTTACCTCCTTAGAGCCAAGGACAACTCTTGCCTATATGCCTAACAGCCTTTATCAGCCTCTCTATATTCCTCCAAGCTTTTTCTACACAACTGTCTCTCCAAATACCTTCTCATGACTGTTCTTTTAAGTACAGCAACATATTCAAAATTATGACCTCTTAAGCACAAATTTTAACTCCTTAAGTATAGTATGGACTTATAATACAGTTGCACTGGATATCCATGCTAACAATGCTGAGACAGACTGGGAAAGGGAATGGTCAGCCTCTCTGTACACAAATTACTTCACAGTGCTCTCTCTGTCACTATCCTAAACCTGTAAGTCATGGCCACAGCATGAAGAATCTTTTCTGGTCATTTGCCTCCCCAAATCACCAAAACCCAAGCATTTCCAAATAACACTGCATCAAAGCAAGACTTCAACTAACCCCTACTTTACATATCTTAAAAAAAAAAAAATTAACTCATGATTTTGCTCTCCAGGCTACCTGGGAATGCCATCTTCCAATCACATCCATCAGTTTTACAACTCTACACCTAGTTTTAAGACTCCATAGTTAAGACCATGATGACAGCTTGAACAATTTAACAACATAAGCCCTTATTTACTCCAGAAGCTTTGCATTTAGGACCCCCAGTTACCTGTACCACTTTGGTATGGAACATGACCCAAGTTTCACATAACTTACCTTCTTTCAGAGTCAATCTTAAAAGGCCATCATTATCAACTCACATATGGAAAGCAGTACACTGATCAAAACTAGTTATACAACAAACTAAAGTGCTCTTTTCTATATTCTACCAATATTCCAGCACAGGCTGGTGGAGGGAGGAGGACAAGGTGCAAGCTACATCATAAACAATGGTGTTTTCAAGTGCACAAGTTTTTTAAATCTGAGCGGCGAATCTACCTTTTCCTATACATGTGACTAGGGAGGTCATATGTGATGACAATGGTGATGGTGATGGTCCTGTGAGATGACTATGAGTAACGACCAGTTTACCAACAGTTCATACTAGCAGAACAAACGACACTATTTTAAAAACGCTTTTGGACAAAGTGTTTCTTTATGCTACTACTGATTTAATTTGTTTGAGCTAATATAATTGCTTAAAAATGTGTCAATCCAAAAATGACAGAATGCTTTCACCTCAGAAATGCATGTTAAAAGTTAACTTCAGAAAATCACCTAAAGTAATCTATGGCCAGAAACACCATTGTCATGAAATGGTTTTACGGCAGAAGCTAAAATCAGTTTCAGATCAGAAATACCAAAGTGTCTAATATTAAACACAGATATAAGTTGTATCCATCAATTTAAATATTTAATTCAAAAAGGGCTATGAAAAACACAGCTTAGCTCATAAAGAAGTTATTTGGAGTAACAGAAATACTCCATGCCTAACATAGTGAGGTTCAGACTTTGTACTGCTTTCAGATCTCAGCAGTTTGAGCCTTAAGCTGATGCAATTTTCCAACTCGTATCAGCCTTAGGAACTCTGCTTGTCAGAAACACGAATAGCAGTGCTACTATTCAGATATTTGCAAGATTATATTTCACACTTTGTAAAAATAGTTCTCAAATAGTTAAGGAGATATAAAAATCATGATAATGCAGACCCACTCATATTTAGTAACTACAAATTTGACGTCCACCATTGACATCTAAATTGAAAACCAGGACAGACTAATCCTATCTTTTCACAGAAATCACAGAATTATGAGGTTGGAAGAGACCCTTCAAGATCATCAAGTCCAACTCATGCCCTAACACCTCAACTAAACCATTGCACTGAGTGCCACATCCAGTCTTTTTTTAAACACATCCAGGGATGGCCACTCCACCACCTCCCCAGGCAGATCATTTCAGAACTTTATCACCCTTTCTGTAGAAAGCTTTTTCCTAATATCCAACCTAAATTTCCCTTGGCGCAGCTTCAGACTGTGTCCTCTGGTCCTGTTAGTTGCTGCCTGGTGAAAGAGACCAACCCCCACCTGACTATAACCACCTTGCAGGAAGCTGTAGAGAGTGATAAGGTCACCTCTGAGTCCCTTTTTCTCCAGGCTAAACACCCCCAGCTCCCTCAGTCATTCCTCATAGGACTTGTGTTCCAAGCCCCTCACCAGCCTTGTTGCCCTTCTCTGGACATGCTCAAGTGTCTTTAATTGCAAAAAAAAATTCAAACCTCCTTCTATAAAATAACATTAAGGGGCAGCATTATGAACACTATGCATTTTTTGTCCCCTCTAAATAAACATGTCAAATTGCAAGGTCTGATGTTTTATTCAAGTGTATATATCCCTAGCTGGAAGATGCAGTTAAAGAATTAGTTTCCAGACTGGTATGAATTTTGTCCTAGAACATCCTGAATATTTTCCAATTTCTAGTGGAGAAAAAGATCATAAAACCATATAATTGTTCAGGTTGAAAAACTTCTCCAAGATCAGAGTCAAGCCATTCCCTCAACACTACCAAGTCTACCAGCAGCCCACATCCCCAAGTGCCACATCCACACAGCTTTTAATTCCCTGTAGGGATGGGGACTCCACCACTGTCCTGGGTAACTGTGACAGGGCTGAACAGCCCTTTCAGTGAAGAAATTCCCAATATCCAACCTAAAACACCCCAGCACAGCTTGAGGTCATTTCCTCTCATCCTGTGCCTTGCTCCCTGCTAGCAGAGCCTGACGCCCACCTGGCTCCACCCTCCTGTCCGGGAGTTGTAGAGAGCGAGGTCTCCTCTGAGCCTCCCTCTCTCCAGGCTGAGCCCCTACAGCTGCTCCTTATCAGCCTTGTATTCCAGACCTTTCCCCAGCTCTGTTCCCTTCTCTGAACATGCTCCAGCCCTTCAGTGACTTTCTTGTCATGAGGGGCCTAAAACTGAAGCCAGGATTTGAAATGCCTCAGCAGTGCCCAGTCCTGCTGGCCACACTGCGGCTGGCACAGGCCAGGTGCCACTGGCCCTCTTGGTTACCTGGGCACACCTGGGCTCACGTTCAGCCACTGCTGACCAGGACCAACAGGTGCTTCTCTACCAGGCAGCTTTCCACAGCCACTCTGCTCCAAGCCTCAAATGTTCCGTGGTGTTGCTATGACCCAAATGTCAGACACCTACCAAGCACAAACTTAAGTCAGGATTTCTAGAAAAAGAACATTGTTTAACTTAATAGTTGACACTACTGTTAGTTCCAGAAAAACCAGTAAGAGCACTGAATTATATCAACCCAGCTGTACTACTGAGAGGATCTGCAGACGCTGCAATTAAATAATTCTGCTTAGGACATCCAGGTTTATGTGGAAAAATAGTAGACAAACATATATAACTATCACAGACAGTTAACTGAATACACAATGCAGTGCTTTTTCTTCCCCTCAGCTTATTGTCAGACTGCTGTGTCAGCACTAAAAAGCCTCCACTAACACTTCTGCTTACAGAAAAAAGTGACGTGACTAGATAGACATTTTGCTAAATTAAAATTATAATTTACATTGAGAAATTACATATTCAAGTAGTGTGTTGTTTGACAACTATTTTGAAGTTACTTTTGCATTTTCTTCAAAACATTGCTGAAGGAAAAACTCCTCTGTTTACAGGATTTCCCTGATAACTTTAAGGAGGATAGTCTTTAGCGGTAGGCAATGCATTTAACCAAGCATCTTTTACAGAAACAGTAATGGAGTTTACCCTTCTTGGGAACACCTAGCTATTAAGTCTTTCTGAAAATACAGTGATAGATCTCAACCAGTATGTAACTTGATGCATTTTTCCTTAATTAAGTTGATTGAAACTGGCCTGAATGCTAGGTTCTGATATATACATCACAGTATATATGCTGTTACTTTGGGCTCACAGCATCATGTTCTGACTATACTACAAAAAACAACTACTGGCACAAGCAACAAGCTCTTCATCCAATCAAACTGCAAGAAACACAGCACTGATACTTCTACAAGTCCTTCTGTGCAGTGCCAACTACACCACAATAAAAGCTACTAAAATTATTACCCACTTCAAAAATCCTACATCTCCATACAACACACAGTTTAGCATAAGCATTTATGTCTGTTACTACTCTGAAAATTGGCAACTAACTGACAGATGCTGCCACTAGACTCTCGGATCTGTTTCAAGGACCAGGCCCTATTCCCCACCCAAGCCAGACTTACTCCATGCCCAAAGCAACAGTGGCTAGCCCCAATAACAGCACCACCACCACTTGGCATTTAAATAAATGTATAACTTATTTCTAACTCATGTGCCTTCAAGATGCTGAGAAACCCACAGACTCTCTACCAAACAAAGCCAGACTTTCTGTCTGTGCCGAGGCAGAGGTGGTCCTGAATACAGCTATCTGTTCAGCATCACCTCAGCATCCTCAGAGGCAGCTGGGCAGATTAAAATCAGAGATGTCTCTCTCTGGATCATCTCTGCTAGTCCCAAAACACATTATCCCTTTAATTAATATATTTTTACAAATATTTTATTGACACCCATCAGAGCGCAACAGAACTGTCTCACAGCCTAGTGCAGGACTTTGCACAGCTTAATGCTGAAGGCATGCAGTATGGAGGCTGCTGAAGGGGTGCAGAAGCAAAGTGCATCATGAAGGAACTTCTGAGTACAAGAGCTGCTATCTTGGCATGTAAAGAGCAGGCCAGGTAAAAAGGACACAGGACCATGTCACTCTGCCTGGACTGCACACTGCTATGATCACCACCATGGTAAAGGACACCTGCAGAGAACACTCACCATGATGCAGCTCGTAAGGGACTTCAGAACAGCCTAAGCAACAGTGGGTGACTGGGAGCTGTTTCCTAAAAGGAAACATGATCAAAATTGGTAGTGCAAACACTACCACTCCTTCATTCCACAGTATATGTAAACAGTCACTGTAAAATATGTAATTAAAAGAATGTCTTGAAAGTACTTACTCTCTAGCAGATTTAATTTGATTAGCTAATACTAGGAGGACAGCAGACTTAAATCCTTTCCAAGCTGAAAAACTATTTCAAGCTCCTGCTGAGGAATATGCCTATTGAACCTGTGAGAAAGCTTCAGTCTGGTACTTGTTCTAAACTAAAGAAAAGCTATCATCTGAAAAATGATTCAGTATTTCAATTCAAACATTTCTGACTCCACAAACAACAAAGCAATCCAGTGATCCGACAGAAAGCGTATCACATACTTCTCTTGGTTCCCACCATCTTCAACAGAAACCTGAATAACCTTGATTTTTTTCCCACATAAATCTTACTAGCTTTTACTATTAACCAGACAGAATTAAATACCATATTGAGATGCAGGAACAGAACTACCATTTCCCAAGGTAACTAGACACTTCACAGCATACAAACCAAAGATATGAGAGACATTTAAGTACCCTGAGGTAAAAAGCAATAATCTGGAGCAGTTGTCTTTGCTTTATCTTAACCCTATTATCAGAAAAACAAATTTTGTAGCTTTGTCATGCTAAGTGCATCAGCACTCCTCTGACTCATGTTCAAGATACACCTTCACCATACTTTTTCTTCCACATTGGTCCATCTTCTGTCTGAAGAGCGACCCACAACTGTGAAACCACCATACATCTTCCCACTTTTAGCCCCTCAGTACCTGCCTGCCCTATGCCCATTAATGATATTAATGCTCTATTAGCCACCTTCAGCTTCACAACAATACAAAGGCTAATCACCATGGAAGGAAGGAGTCGGGGCTAAGAACAAAACCAAAAAAAGGTACCAATATCTCCTTACCTTCTGTGCTTTATCCTTTTGAAATACAAAGACAGGTGGGGCAATGGCAGGTTTTTCTGTAAAAAAAGAAATCATTGGAGTTTTTTCCAAGCACATTCATATTGACAATTATGAAAATGTTATGTTCTATGATGCTTTTAGCAACAATGAATCCCTAGCCATTACACATATTGTTTCTACCAGCTCCTGGTAACAGATGTTTATAAGGACTTGATCTTCAAAAGTAAAAAGGGGGAGCGTGTGTGATAAAGCAGAGGTGAGAATTCCTGAGCATTCAACAAACTGATGCATCTTATCTGTGAGTTATATTTTAAGAGAAGCTGCACACACACTAGGCAGTCAGCAGCCCTCCTGTATGTTTGTATATAAAGATGAGTACAATATTTCAGCTGTCTTTCAGTCTGGAAATGGGATTTACAGAGAGCTAGATTTGCAAAGAAATCAAATAAATAAGTTCCACCTTTGCAATTTTCCAGTCTTATAAACAAGTTTAGACACCTAAGAAAACTAGAGCTTTTAAAGCTTTCAGAGCTTGAAAGGCTAGCATAAAAGAAAAAGGAAATATAAAGCTATCAAGAGCTACCTTGCACCAAAAAAAGAACAATATCACAAAATCTTGCAGTCTCAGTAAAGTACTTGGATCACCATATAAGGAAAAAGGGATGAAACTGTCAATTTGGGAACTGCTATATTAGATCAGTTTGGCTGAAAAAGTAAAACTTTAGTCGACGTACACAAAATTATGAAAATTATTACCAGAACTGTGCATTTAATTGCGAGGGTAGAAGAGCCTCTATTTTTTAGATGGATCTTTCTATATTTTAGATGGATCACTACAAGACTGATCTAGCAAGACTGGCATAATTTGTTCTACAAAAAGTAAAATTAATCAAGAAACTAAGTTACTTATGACATCATTTTGCCTGATATCTTTTCCCTTTATTTTTTAAGTTCATCTATCCAGCAAATAATGCTGAATCTTAAAAATGCTTATTAATAAGAGCACTGTGCAGACAATTCATTTCAGAAGTGAAAACAATAGAGACCCTTACATGTAATACCTGTCCCAAAACCCAGAGTGTGTTGAAACAAGACAGGGATCCATTTTCATTTTCTGCGCCTCAGTATAAACTGCCTGTAGGGGGCTTCACTGAGACAACAGCCAAGCTTTTAAACCCTGACTTCAACGTGAGTTATTTTTAATACCATGTGGTATACTTGTCTTAGGTTGGAAATGCTGGTGTGTATTCTATTCCTATTTGCTAGAAGTGGTACAGTTATCTTTTGTTAATTGGGTAGCTTTCTTTATCTTTTCCACAACCAATCCTCCCTCGGGGAGATATCTTCTGTTAATGGGCCATTGAGTCTCACTGCATGACTGATAAAAATTACATCATCCCATTGTGAGGTGTGCCACCCAGAGGGACGAGCAAAGCATTCCTCTCTGGAAATAATCAGAAATTTGGAAGACCATAGTCAGCCTTTTCCACCGGATTCCCAGAGGAAAACCAGGCCCATCTACACCACCACTGGATCTTCAGAGGAAAACACAGGATCACAGCTCCAACAGAACCACACCAGTCACTGCAGGACAACTGCATCCACCATTTAATGGGACTGCTACCAGCACCCTGACCCACAGGGTTTTGGGTTGTATCCTGACTCAGTGTTGTTTTGTATTACTGTACTGTTTCTTTTCTTCTATTTTTTAAAATTTTCTTTCTTAATAAAGAACTGTTATTCCTGTATCTTTGCCTGAGAGCTCCTTAATTTCAAAATTATAACAATGTGGAGGGAGGGGGTTTACAGTTTCCATTTCAGGGGAAGCTCATGCCTTCTTTAGCAGACACCTGTCTTTTCAGACCAAGACAATACTTCAGTGCTCATTAGTGCTACTGCCACAGCAGCATGCCCTCTGCCAAACCAATGAGTAGGGACATCCCCCAGAATGTGGGACTTGATTGTCATGCACACCTTACAAGAGACTCCTACACCAAATTCCACAAATACCAAGAAGAACTGAACAAAATCTACTTGTCTCTCTAGTGCATAACATGGGACTGAAGTAATGAGAGAGAGCAAAGATAAACAGATTCAACAACAATGCAGAGTGCAGAGAAGAGCACTCTGGGACAGCTGGCAAAAGATGGAATGAGTAGCCAGAGAAATTGATGCAAAGTAACACAAAATACAAAATGGAGTCCAGTGATTGAAAACTAAGCACTCAGGAAAAAAGAAGACAGATGTCAGAAACAGCAGAAAGCTCACAGGAAAAAAATAACTTGATGAAAGAACAAAAGCGAGTGAAAAACCTCCAAATATTTGAGATTGTGTCCAGCTATGATAAATGAGAATAGCAAAAGGATCTAATAAAGCAAACTATGGCCAGGTCTGTCAGTCAACCTGAAAAAGGGAACACTGGTGCAACATCTGATAGTCTTTGTCCACTGAAGGAACACAGTCATCCAGTATTCAAGGTCCAAGAATCTCACTACTGCTCTTGCTGACTGTGAGACCAACTGACAGCATCAGGAGCAACGATGAGACAACAGGCACTCACAGCTAACAACTGTACCAGCGCTTACTCAGGAACAGACACAGGGAACACCTGCCCATTTGTGTCCTTTCTGAAGTCTGCAACAATACCACAGTGCTGAACACATCTCCCTGATTCTAGCCCAAGGCAAGAAGGGATCACTAATTTGCCTCATCTGACCACCTTCATTAAATAGAGCCTATTTTGTTAAGCCTTATTTAAATTTTGGGTAAACATTTTCATTGAAGGGAACAAAAGCAAAGTAATACTGCCCTCAATCATCCCTTTCTGCATCAATTTTTTTCTGTAAAAAAATTCTAGTATCAAATTTCCCATTCAAATGCCCAGCTCCAGATTTTGGTTCCTATTTCTAGTTATGTTTTCAAATGCATTTACATAGAGCTCTCTAGCATTTAATGTTTTTCATACAAAAGCACTTACACATACCATCAGTTGTTTCCATCAACTGAAGAACCCCCATATCAGCTTTTATTTTTGCAGATCAGAAATGCAGATGTTAGGTAGTTCTTTGGTTTTTCCAGTCAAGTGCTGATTCAAAACAAGAATTCCACTGTTATCTGTACTAGTCAACATTTGGCCAGACGGTCACGTTCTCAAGATTTTGTTACACCAGGATGTCTGAAGGATGACCTATGATAAAACAGATCTGCCAGGTCCACTAAACTGTCAGCAACTTAAAAAGAAAATAAAGGAAAGGAAGGAAATATATACGAAGGAAAAAACCTCTACCTTTAAACTTCAGGTAGAATGCATGTAAGAGAACATGAGATCTCCTTCACCAACAGATGAGCAGTCAGAACACACAGTTCTTAAAAACTGAGGATTAGGCTTGGGGTTTTTTTCTTCAGAAAAGCAGACAGAAACACGGCAAAACAAAGATCTGGAGAAATGTCAATTTTCTAACCAAGCCAGTCTTGATAAAGGTATTCAGATGAAGTCCAAGCATGTAAGAAGGAAAGCAAAACTTCAGTAATTAGTATCAGAGATAGTACCTCTCCAATCTCAAGATCTGGAACTATACAAACCTGAATAGTTATAGGCTGTCAAATCAAATTGAATCCACAACTAAAAACCAACTGAATCCACAGAACTCCTTCCTGCAGTTTATTCACTCTGCAGATATTTTAACCTGCATGAACAATTATAAAAACCTCAAGAGCTGGATTTCACAGGCTAAATTAAATTTCTTTAACATATTTTACCATCAAGTCATTAACTATTGATAAATGCCCTATGCGCTGTGAGAAAAGCATGTACTATTAAATCTGCTGAGCTTCCTTCACAAGCTGTGGAAATCAAAATGCAGAAACAGAAAATACTCCATAGCTCATGCAGAGATATCCTCTTCAAGTCATATATACTATTTGAGATTTTTAACCTAGATACGTGACCACTAGTAGCTGTAGCAAACTCTCCCTTGTCAACCATATTTCCCACAGCTAAACAAAACATTCACTCACATGATGCACCTCTAGCAGCCACAGTGTCAGACCTTTATTGCAGCATGAAATGACTCATAGAAAAAAAATCCAAGGGGTCAGGGGCAGCAAGAAGCTTCTGTAGGCACATTGGTGATAAGAGAAAGGCTGGGGAAAACGTGGGCCCTCTCCAGCAAGAAACAGGAGACCTGGTTTCCATGGATATTGAGGTACTCAATGGTGTTTCTGACTCCATCTTCACCAAGAAGTGCTCCAAACCAAGTTATAAAAGGGGAAAGCAGCAGGGACGGGCAGAATGAAGGACCACGTGCGATAGGAAAACAGGCTTGAGACCATCTAAGGAAGGTGAAGGTGCACAAGTCCATGGGAACTGATGAAATGCATCCAATGAGTCCTAAGGGAGCTGTCAGAGGAAGCGGCCAAGCCAGTCTCCATTCATCGAGAAGTTGTGGCCATCTGAGGAAGTTCCCAGTGACTGGAAAAGGGGAAACATAACCCCCATTTACAAAAAGGAAGAAAAGGCAGGCTTGGGGCACTACAGCTGGGAAGCCTCACTTCTGCACCTGGCAAGATCATAGAGCAGACTCCATGACCCTCCACCCGGGAACTCTGCTAAGGCACATGGAAAATAAGGCAGTGATTGCAGAGTCAACACAGCATCACGTAAAGCAAACCACACCAGACAAATTTGGTTCTATGATTGTCTTACAGTGTTGGTGGACAAGGGAAGAACAACTGACAGTCTGCCTAGACTTGTGCAAAATGTTTGACACTGTCCTGAAGGAGATCCCTTGTCTCTAAATTGGACAGATGGACCTCTCCCTGGATAAGGAATTTGCTGGTGGCTGCACTCAGACTTGCAGTCAACAGCTCGATGTCCAAGTGGATACCAAGTCTGGGACCAGCACTGCTTAATATCTATTTTGGTGACATGAACAGTGGGATTGAGGGCACTCAGGAAGTCTGCCAATGACACCAAGTTGCGTGGTGCAGCTGATATGCTGGAGGGAAGGAATGCCATCTGGACAGGCTGGAGAGGTGACACTATGTAAACCATATGAACTTCTACAAGGCCAAGTGCAACTCCTGCACGTGTCAGGGCAATCCCAAGAACAAACACAGGCTGAGGGGAGAAAGGATTGAGAAAAGGCCTGGGGAGAAGGACTTGTGGGTGCAGGTGGATAAGAAGCTCAACGTGCCCCAGCCACAGGCATTGGCACACAGAAACCCACCCTGTGCTGGCCTCATTGCCCAGCATGGGCAGGAGGGGATTCTGCCCTCTACCCCGCTCAGGTGAGATCCCACCTGCAGAGCTGCTTCCAGCCCTGGGGAACAACAACAGGAGGATGTGGAGCTGCTGAAGCAAGTCCAGAGGAGGCCACAGAGATGCTCCAAGGGCTGGAGCCCCTCTGCTCTGGGAACAGGCAGGGAGAGCTGGAGGTGTTTAGCCTGCTCTGGAGAGACCTTAGAGCCTGGTCCAGAACCTAAAGGCGCTCCACAGCAGAGGGACTTTGGATAAGGAGGAATGGCTTAAAACTGACAGAAGGTAAATTTAGATGAGATATAAGGAAAAATTTTTTTACGGCAATGGTGGTGAGGCCCTGGCACAGGCTGCTTCATGGACCTGTGGATGGCAACCCTGGCAACATTCAAGGCCAGACTGGATGAGGTCTGGAGCAATCTGGTGTAGTGGAAGGTGTCCGTGAACAATGGGGATGGGGGGAGGGGGAGATGTCTTCAAAGGTCTCTTCCAACCCAAACTATGGATTTTTATGAAAATAGAAATAAACACCTGCAGGAGTGTGTATCTCTGTAGAGTTCTCAGGCTCACAGAGTATATCTCATGGCACAGCAGTGACAAGGGCCAAAAAAGCAGTCATTTTCTTCACTGCTGAGCCTATTTTGCCTCTACCATAAGGATACAGCATAAATCAGGTTGGAGGTCTCTAGTCCAATCTCCTGCTTCAATTAGGTCAATTATGATGTCAGGCCAGGTTAATCAGGTTATTCAGTCTGGTCTTAACATCCAAGGACAGAGACTGAGCAGCCTCCCAGGGTAATCTCTTCTCTACTGCTTGACTGTACCTATGGTGAAAAAAACCTACCATCACCACAGAACCCAACCTTTCCCCTATTTCCAGTCTGAACATCTTATTCCACCTCTCACGTTTTGTCTTTGTTCTCTCAACATACACCACTCTGATGGGCCTGGGTCTGTCTCTCTAACAACTTCTTCACAGACCTGGACAAGCTCCAGATGTGCCTCTCTGAAGACTTCTTTCCTCTAGGCTGAACACGCCCAGTCTCCTCACAGGATATGCAACCCAGATCACCAAATGTCTTGACAATTCAGGTTAATCTTTAAATTTCAGAGGGAACCATGGCATGAAAATAACTTTCCAGACCTCACCAGATCTGCTGTAGCCACGTTATTAAGACAAGAATTTATTTTTAAAGCTAAGAATTACAATGTTTCAAATGCTTTTTCTTTTTAAATTTACTCCAAATTACATTTAGAAATGGAATAGTGCCTGATGACACGGAAAACTACATAAGGCAGGGAAAAAAAAAATCTACAGAGCAAATTCTTGGCAAGCAAGCCCATGCTTCAATTTCAAGAAGCACTCTTCGACACCAGAAGCATACAAGTTGGGAATAGCTACTCCAACTGTAACTCTTTGTAATATATCACCTGAGAGAAAAAGTGTACCGGTGAATCATGAACAAGAGTTAAAAAGAACAGCAATTAGACTGTTACCTGACTTAAAATAGTCATAGTGGTAATTTGTCACTTGTGAAACACTTATCTAAAAGTCAAGAAAATAAAAATTCAAACTTAGGTTTAATTATGCTTATTGGAACATTGCAGGCCACGAAAAAATGTTCTTGGGAATTTTTTTCACCATTTACATTACAAAGAGCAGAATAATCGTGCTAAATGTAACATATGAAGAGATATAGATGACTTGCAGCATTAAAAAATTCAAAAGGTGTTGATAACACAAGATTCTCTTCCAATAGCCAACAACAGACTCAAAACAAAGAGCAAGCTGCCACTAAGAGCTTATCTGCAGAAAGACCTCCACAAGCAAAATCCAGCCATGACAGAAACAAGAAACACAACTGGATAATTTATGGCAAATCTTCACAAGAGATGTCATGTGAATAGAACTGACATGGTGAAAAGAGATACTTTTGCAAACGTTACAAGTCAGAAAAGAAAAAAAGTAGCTTATTTTCATATCAGAGGGAAAAGCCATGAGGGAGGGCAACTATTTGGTAATGTAGATAAAATATATACAAAGAATTCAAAAAAGTGTTCACAAGAAGTATTAAAGCATTCAGATAGCCCTGTCTTGTCAATTAAATAGCTCTTTATGGTGTCTGGATGTGAATTATTTGGGCATGTCACTCAGCCTAACTTTGTACCCACTAATCCATCTGAAGTCACCATAGGGAAAAAAATCTTGTTTCTAGAGTCTGCAGACAGTCAGTGGTGAATGACACATTTTCTCTCAAAGTAACAGCAGATCTTCCTCTGTCCAAAAGCTACCATAAGACAAGTAGCATAAACAATCAGGGTAACCCCAACCTGTCACCCCCAACACCAAAACAGCACAGAAGCAATGTCAGCATCCTACAAGTCCGGTAAAGAAATTATACTGAAGAGTCTAAAAGGAACTACTTCAGTTTGCTCACCTTCTGTGCTTTCATAAAATCATAAAATATGCTGAGTTGCAAGGGACTCATTAGGAACACTGAGTCCAACTCCTGGCCCTGCAAAGGTGTCCTGGGGCGACTGAACACTGGAAAAAGAGTGAGGCTCCAGAACTGCTGCAGTACATCAATGATATCATTGTGTGGGTGAACACAGCAGCAGAAATGCTTGAGAAAGGAGAGAAAATCATCCAGATTCTCCTGAAAGCTGGTTTTGCCATCAAGAAGAGCAAAGTCAAGGAACCTGCTCAAGTGATCCAGTTCCTGGGGGTAAAGTGGCAAGATGGACGGTGTCAGATTCCCACTGAGATCATCAACAAGATCACTGCGATGTCTCCAACAAGCAGCAAGAGGGAAACATAAGCTTTCCCAGGCGCCATAGGTTTTTGGAGAATGCACATTTCTGAGTACAGCCAGATTGTGACCCTCTCTACCTGGTCAACCACAAGGAGAACAAATTCCAGTGGGGCCCTGAGCAGCAACAAGCCTTTGCCAAGATCAAACAGGAGATTGCTCATGAGGTAGCCCTCGGCCCAGTCACGACAGGACCAGAAAGGTGAAGAACGTGCACTACTCTGCAGCCAGGGGCTATGGTCTGTCCTGAAGCCTTTGGCAGAAGATGCCTGGTGAGACTCGAGGTCAATCACTAGGATTTTGGAGTCGAAGCTACAGAGGGTCTGAAGCCAACAGAGAAAGAAATTTTAGCAGCCTATGAAGGAGTCCAGGCTGCCTCAGAGGTGACTGGCACTGAAGCACAACTCCTCCTGGCATCCTGACTAGCGGTGTTGGGTTGGGTGTTCACAGCAAAGGTTCCCTCTACCCACCACGTCACACGGAGCATCACACAGCACACCCATACTGGAAAACTGAATAGCCCTGTGATTTTGGAGATAATTACAAATTGGCCTGAAGGTGAAAACTTTGGTGTCACTGACAAAGAAGAACAAGAGCAAGTCTCACGTGCTGAAGAAGCTCCACCATACAACCAATTGCCAGTAGAAGCAACACGTTACATTCTTTTTACTGATGGTTCTTGTTGCATTGTAGGGATGAAACAAAAGCAGAAAGCAGCGGATAGAGCCCAACACAACAGCCTGCAGAAGCTACTGAAGGAGAAGTGGATCAAGTCAACTTGCTGAACTCAAAGCTGTTCAACTGGCCCTGGAAATTGCTGAAAGCTGAGAAGTGGCCAAAGCTCTACCTCTACACTGGATGGCAACCAATGCTCTGTGGGTTTGGCTGGAAAAGTGGAAAAAGGCTAATTGGCAGCGTAAGTGAAAACCAATTTGGGTGGGTGAAGAGTGGAAAGACATTGCTACCAGGAGAGAGAAACTAACTGTGAAAATCAGTCATATCCCATATCCCCAAGAGTCGAGCTAATGAGGAGCACCAAAACAATCAGCACATAGACCAGGCTGCAAAGATAGAGGTGTCAAAGATAGACTTAGATTGGCCGCACAAGGGGGAGTTGTTCCTAGCTCAATGGGCTCATGATGCTTCAAGTCATCAGGGCAGAGATGCCACCTATAAGTGGGCATGAGACCGAGGGGTGGATCTAACCGTGGACAGTATTTCTCAGGTTATCCACAACTGTGAGATGTGTGCTGCCATCAAACAGGCCAAGCGAGTGAAGCCCCTGGTATGGTGGGTGATGGTCCAAGTAAAGTATGGGGAGGCCTGGCAGATTGACTACACCCCACTGCCCCAGACACGCCAGGGCAAGCACTAGGTGCTCACAATGGTAGGAGCCACCACTGGATGGTTGGAAACCCACCCTGTGTCTCATGCTACAGCCCAGAACACCATCCTGGGCCTGGAAAAGCAAGTCCTGTAGAGGCATGGCACCCCTGAGAGGACTGAGTCAGACAACGGGACTCATTTCAAGAACAGCCTTATCAACACCTGGGCTAGGGAACATGGCATTGAGTGGGTGTACCATATCCCCTACCATGCACCAGCTGCAGGAAAAGTGGAAAAGTACAATGGACTTTTAAAAATCACCTTGAAAGCACTGGGTGTGGGATCTTTCAAAAACTGGGAGCAGCATCTAGCAAAAGCCACCTGGTTAGTTAACACCTGAGGCTTCATTAACCAAGCAGGCCCTATCCAACCTGAACCTCTGCCCTTGCATACAGTAGACAAAGTCCCAGTGGCACACGTCAGAGGTTTATTAGGAAAGACAGTTTGGATGAATTCTGCCTTGAGTACAGAGAAACCCATTTGTGGGATTGTCTTTGCTCAGGGACCAGGTTACACACGGTAGATAATGCAAAAAGATGGAACAACACGACACGTACCTCAAGGAGATCTGACTGTTGGGTGAGAACTAGGAGTAAATATCACTGTCATTGTATATAGCTGTATACTGTGTATATAAATGTACGTGTTGAGTTAGAATACAGATTAGCTTTGGTAGTAAGCTGACGATATGGGGATAAGGGGTGAAATGTCCAGAGGTGACTTTATGATGCTTGTATCCCTATTAGTCTGTTTAGCCCAGAAATAAATTCTGCACCATTAAGACTGGTTCCAAGAGCAAAGCAGGGGAGAGAAGAAACACAGAGTTTGTTATCAGAAATCGCACTTGCTCCCCTACATCCTTCTCCTGGACTGTGTTGTCTGCAGCACGGACAGAGCTCTCCTTTGCTTTTAGTCAGTTTTTAGCTCACTGAGGCAAATTCACTGGACCGTGGTTTTTCTTTTTCCTGGAACTGTTTAAACCTGCTCTGGACTGAACACCCAGAAGAGCACCAGCAGCTCACACCTGTGGCCCACCAGGGCCTGGGCCGCAGCATTTCCACCACCAGAGGAATGATAAGAGACTGAGTGAGCCAAGCTACAGCCCATGAAGGGGACTTTCTGAGTTTGTCATCGCTTCAGAGTGGCAAGAGGTTTTACTGTTTAATATTGCTCAGTTTTTGTGCTGGTGAATGCTTTGCCTGTTAAATAAGCAGGGTTTTTTCTACTTTCCTCCAAGGAAATACTTTCATAAACCAGTTGGGGGAGGGGCCTCTTGAATCTGCTTTCTAGAGGAACCCTTTGGTGGTTTTCTCCCAAATTTGCCCTAAACCGGAACAACAGGGCACCCCAAAAAGGCCACCATATGATAGAGCATTGTCCAAACACTTCTTGAACTCAGGCTTGGTGCTGTGACCAGTGCCCTGAGATGCCTTATATGCTCAACATCCCTCTGGGTGGAAAACATTTTCCTGGTATCCAAGCTAAACCTCCCCTGACTCAGCTCCATGCTGCTTCCTCAGGCTCTCTCATTGGCCATGAGAGTGTACAGACCGGTACCTGCCTCTCATGAGGAGGCTGAAGACTGCATTGAGGTCTCCCCTCAGTCTCCTCCAGGCTGAACAAACAGAGTGCCCTCAGCAGCTCCTCATACACCTTCCCCTCTAGACCCTTCCCCATCCTTGTGGCCCTTCTTTGGACACTCCTCTACTAGCTCAATGTCTTTTTTATACTGTGGTGCCCAAAACTGCCCCCAGAACTCGAGGTGAGGCTGCTCCAGAGCAGAGCAGAGAGACACAATCCCCTCCCTCACTCAGCTGGCCTGATGCCCCTAAGGACACGGTTGGCCCTCCTGGCTCCAGGGCACTGCTGACTCAGATCCAACCTGCCATCAGCCAGAACCCCCAGGTCCCTTCCTGCACCACCGCTCTCGAGCCTCTAATTAATTAAAGGCAGTTACATACAGTAAACATGTTATGATTTTGAACTGTATACTCAGCAATTTCATAAAGCCAAGTAAGTTGCAGACACCTCCTGAAAGGAAAATGTTAACACATCCATCAAATTTTAGCCCTGAGAAAAATCTGTATCACCTTTCAGCCACTGAGAAGATTAAGTAATTCATTCCCCACACAAGGGAAGTCTGTTGTCTTAAAAATGCAGCTTCAGCAGTAAGTTATAGACAAGCAAATTACTAGTTATGTTTTAGCCACAAGTTAATGAGAAAAGCATTCCAGTTCCCATAAATATATAGGACCAACACGAAGGTGCTAGTTCTCTTTGGTATTCTAGCTGGATTGTCTGAAAACTGACACTTCACACATGTGGCAGTGAAGTACCAAAGACTCCAAAGAAAGTTTCTAAGAACATTCAGTAACTACTTAATACAATAGTACCAATAACAATTGTGCTTACCAGACTAAACCCCTGCTTTTCAATTATCACCCTCACAATGACAGTCCCCAAAACCTTTATTACCATGTCAGTAAATCTTTGCAGCAAAGTCGATCAAACTTCACAGAGCTACAGAGAAGCTACTCTCTCCTCCTCTTCATTAGCTCCACATTTATCAACTCATCTCCCACCATGACAGGCAATGCCAAGACCAGGATCTGCTCCTAGGAAACTTCACAGTATAAACTTCTTCAGAAAGTGTCACTAGGACTATGTCATCTTTCAGCCCCCTTCTGTGCAGTAGAGGACCCCCTTAAACCAATAACCTTCTCTTGTCAAGATACAGTTGGTCATCACTCCAATATAAAGAGGCAGGGGAGCAGTTTCACCAACTCACTAGAAACAAAGCAAAGACAAGTGGATGAAAACTATTTGAGGAACAATAAGAATGACAAAAAATGAAGTCATTATTAGAGAGAATGCTTGTAGCTCTGAAAAAAACGCATCAGAAAGATCATCCATTAAAATAGTTCAAAGTTACAAAGGACATTGGTAGAATGGTTACTTGGAGGCAGTACTGACAGCTCAGCAGTGATTTAAGAAATTCAATGGTTTAAGAGAGATATCAGAACCTAGAAGGTAAAGGTACCTAATATACTGTTGGAATCAGAAACATCAATCAATGAATTTAAAGATGGGTGTCATGGTAAAAGTTACAGGTTAGAAGAGCTTTATATTAGTAAGATGAGAGGACACAAGCCACACAAATCTCAGCACTTTTCAAGGCCAGGAAAAGGTTTGCTGCAGTAATCAAACAGGTAAAAATCTTGAGTTTCACTTGCATGAACAGACAGTAAAAGCTGTCTGTCCACTGGGCTATTTAAACACACCAAACAAAAAACGTCTGCAAGAATGACTGAAACCTCATTCTAGGTACTTGTGTCAACTATGTGTCAAAGAATAATTAGTTCACACCTAAGAACAAAGTATGACTGAGACAGCACTGTTGTACAGATCAATCCAGATTCAGGAACATTAAGAACTTCGCTGTAATCACACTTTTTTGTGAACATGAACATTATCGGTACCAAAATACTTACTTCACATATTTAGATTAAAATACCTGAGCACAAGAAAGTAAAGCATTCACCTAAACAATGGAAAAATAAAACTTGTTGAAGAATGTGTTGAAGAATGAGGATAAAACAGTCACCTGAGAAGATCCTTGCCATGGCAGAGACTGCAAATAAGCCAAGTAGAAAGACTACAGAATTCTCCGAGTTTCAGCAGAAAGATGCTAATTCCAGGAAGTGCATGTACTTCCACTGTTATGCAAAGAACACACACCTCAAAAATGGCACTGAAAGGAACAAAACTAGCAACAGACAATGATATTAGAATGAGGAGACAACAGTTCCAAAGTAAGCTTATCTTACTTCATCTGAAGAAAGACTGTATCACATTCTTATTGCAAGAAGAAATTGAATGACAATTGAATGACAGCAACAGATGACAACGCTGGAAAGACAGGCGAGTATAAACTAAAGAGGTTTACAGGTGAGGCAAGTCTCTGGAGGCAGGAAAGGAGCACAAAGATGGGATCAAACTCCCCCTTGCCATCCTAGACAGTCTACAAGACCCTGCAGAAAAAGTAGAGATAGAAACATATGACAAGTCATCATCAAAAGATGTAATAAATATTGGTAAACTGTTGAGCTTAATGCTCCCCAGCAGAAAGGGGCGGTAAAGTGAGGGAATTGCATGACTTAAGATAGCTACTGCCAAGCTTCTCATTTTAAGAGAACAAAAGAACCCATTAAAATTTATTATAACGTCATTATAATGGCAGTATACAAATTAAGTACTGATGTTAAGTTTCTCACAAATAGTCATTACAGATTTGGCTACTACTATTCTTGAGACCACTTATGCCTCCTCAGGCACTGACAACTCACCTTGAGTCTGGAAACCAACAGCCCAAGCCATGCCACATCACAGGATTTGTTAACTTAAGTGTAATTGTATTTTTAGCTGTTTGTAGGCTTCATCTTCAAAGGCTGCACCTACAACATTTATTTGCTTCCTGTTGTTTAACGCTAATATGAGAACAACAATTAACACTAGTTCCAAAGTAAGAAACAGTCCTGAAAGAAGGGGCCTCACATACATTTTCATTCACCTCCTGCTGGGCATTTCTTTTCCTGTTCCATTAGCTGAGAGGAATGATGAGATACAACAGAGACAGCTAGGCAAACTGGCTTTTGCCAAAACAGAGAGACATATGTCATTCCTAAAGGCAAAATACAGATACCCACTGCCACTTAAAACACCACCGTACGCACCTTGGGGCAGAATACCCAAATACTGCAGTATTGCAGCCCAGGTTCTTCTAATGCTCTTCAGAAAAAATGGAAGCCACTTTACTAGCCCACCTCTGATGTTTTCAGCTCCAAAAAATACAATGCATCTACTAGGATACCCTGCCTTGTTTTATATAGGCCTTCAATCAATCCTTGAACTAAACAAAGTATTAACATGATTGTAAGCAAAGGAAAGATTTACAGTAATACGAAAGCAGTGGACAATAACTTCAAAAGGCAAGCGGACAAGGCGGGGCACAAAGCGGCTCAGAGCCGGGGCCAAGACACAGCGCTCGCTACCGCGCTCCAGGGGCCATGCCCAACGCCGGGCCCACTGTCCGCCTCCAGAGAGCACCGGCCCCAGGACACCGGCCTCGGGAATCGCCGCATCGCGAACCCAGAGCCACCAACCCGCGGGAGGCACCTAAGGACGAAGGCCCCAGCCTGGCTTCGTCCGCCCGCGCCTCGCGGACAGCGCGGTGGCCCAACCAAGGCGCTCCCTTTGTCCGGCCGCTCGCCCCACTAGGGCCGGGACGGCCGCGGGGAGGTGGCGCTCCCGAACTGGCCCCTGAACGTGGATCGCAGGGCCAGGCCGAGCTGGGCTAGACGAAGCTCACGGCGGCGCAGAGCCGCCGTGGGCCAGAGCAACGACACCTGCAACTCCCGCCTACCTTCGTTCGCCAGGTCCGCCATTTTACTTCCTCAGCCGCGCCCACAATGCATCGCGCGGCCGGACGACACCGCTCACCGCGGGCCGCGCGCGGCGCGCACGCTCCGATTTACGGCCGCTACGGGAGGGCGCTGCGCGTGCGCGGAGCCGTCCCTAGCGGAGCCGTCCCTAGCGGAGCCGTCCCTAGCGGAGCCGTCCCTAGCGGAGCCGTCCCTAGCGGAGCCGTCCCTAGCGGAGCCGGGGGCTCTGCGCGGTGCCCTGTCGGTTCTGCAGCTCCGGGCAGCCGGTCTGGGCAGCGTCCCCGCGGGCCGACTCGTTATGGGGCCCCCGTTGGCCCGATCGCTCCCTGCTGCCCGCGCACCGTATGTACCGCGGCGGTCGGAGCGGGGCCAGTTGCTCGCGCGTCTCCGTCCCGTGCGCGGCCTTGCCGTCTGCACTTCCCGCGGCTGCGGAGCCCAGGCGGGCAGGCCATGAGCTGCTCCTGGTGCCACGTCCTGCGCTCAACAGCAGCTGGCATAGGGCGTAGGAATTAGCAATTAGTGATTTTCATCTTACCCCTAGTGATTGCTTCAAGGTTCATTTAACAGCAGCATGCACAGTGCCCTTCATTTGACTACGTCCCTCACAAGCTATCACACTAGCGTAAGGCAGAATCCAAAGGCCAGGCTCCTGATTGCTTTTGCAAGTATCATGAAATGAAACCATCTGGTTTACCTGCTAGGAGAATTGCCCATCAGGAATATAACAGCAAAATGGACAAAACTTCTTAAAATAAATGAATGACACTAATTAAAAACAAAACAAAAAAAAAAAACCCAACCCCACCAGAGTAATCACAGAAGGATTTGACTTCCAAGGAACCTTAAAGTCCATCTCATTCCCCTCATTTCCATAGACAGGGACACCTTTCTCTAGACCAGGCAGCTCCACACTACATCCAACCTGACCTTGAACACCCAGGGATGGGTCAACCACATCTCTGGGCAGGCTGTGCCAGGGCTTCACTGGTCTACCAGCCAAGAATTTCTTGGCAATATCCCACCTAACCCTGCCCTCTTGCAGTGGGAAGCCATTCCCCGTTGTCCTGTCATTCTAGATTCCTGTCCAAAGTCTCTCCAGCTTTCTTGAAGCCACTTAAGTTACTGGACCAGGCTCTAAGGTCTCTCCTCAGCCTTGTCTTTTTCAGGCTAAACACCCCCAGCTCTCCCTGCCTGTTCCCAGAGCAGAGGGGCTCCAGCCCTTGGAGCATCTCTGTGGCCTCCTCTGGACTTGCTTCAGCAGCTCCACATCCTCCTGTTGTTGTTCCCCAGGGCTGGAAGCAGCTCTGCAGGTGGGATCTCACCTGAGCGGGGTAGAGGGCAGAATCCCCTCCTGCCCATGCTGGGCAATGAGGCCAGCACAGGGTGGGTTTCTGTGTGACAATGCCTGTGGTTGGGGCATGTTGAGCTTCTTATCCACCTGCACCCACAAGTCCTCCTCCCCAGGCCTTTTCTCAATCCTTTCTCCCCTCAGCCTGTGTTTGTTCTTGGGATTGCCCTGACACGTGCAGGAGTTGCACTTGGCCTTGTAGAAGTTCATATGGTTTACATAGTGTCACCTCTCCAGCCTGTCCAAGTCTTTCTGCATGCTATCCCTTCCCTCCAGCATGTTGATCACAGCACACAGGATACCTATTTTTAAATACAAAATACCTGTCTGTAAGTAAATGTCCATCTTCAGCATATTATGGAATATTTCCATCAATCAGGCAATACTCCTTCGAGTTTTATGATTGTGTTATGTTTGCCCAATTATCCCATCATAAAAAGGCCAAACAATATTAAAAGTAGTAACAATTTTAACTAAATAGTTTAGAAAATATATAAACAAGGGATAATTTAGTTCAAATAATAGCACATAAGCAAAAACAACCGCGGGGTACGGAGGGCAGGGTTCAATGACCCTTGCCACTTCACGTACGAGCTTGCCAAGTGAAAGTCACCCCTTATATGCCATGTGTCAATGCCATCTCCTCCTATTTTCGGTTCATCCCTTTTCTGTCTCCACCCTCATTACCACCCTTATCACGCATGCGCCACCACTGGGTTTGGTGGTCACACAAGTGTTTGGGGGTCGTCACTGATGAAGGCTCTGTAGTCTTCTTCGTTGTCCTTTCATTCACCTTTGGGTTACACATGCACACCAAGCCAGCACAATGTAAGCCAAGACTAACGTATCACTGCATCTACATATCAAGGCAATAAGTTCCTTATAATTAGCATTTTCTGGGACCGAACCAGGTTCTTTGGTCATTTTTAGCAACTGTATCTTCAGCTTCTTTCCTGTGGTCCTTGAAAACATCTGCTGGGAAGGGGGGGTGGGTGGAGCCCCTCCTTTCCCTCTCTTCTTTGGCATTACCACTTTTAGCTATTAACTATTTTATTATTCTCAAATATTAATTACTGTATCAATATTGATTACTGTTTCAATTTTTATCAGCACGAATCATACCTATTTATCACAATTGCTAGTGCAAGCTGCATTACCAGTTGAATTTGCAAGACAGTGGGCACAAGAAATCCACATGTTTTCTAAGGTGTGTTAGGGACAAATTCTTGCCACACTTGCTAGACAGGCCATCTATTTCAACTGGACACCCAGCTGTATCTGGTATTCATGACCAAGAGAGGAACATTTGGGGACATGTCATGTTCATTGTAACAGTCATGAAATTGTGGCATTCAGGGTTCTGAGAGGAGTAACAAAGATAAATGGCAGACTGCAGCCCCTTCAAGAGAATGACTTTGGGTTATTCAAGTGAAGTGAGATTCTGTGAGAGTTAGCTCTGAAGGGCAAAGGAGCTCAAAAGAGCTGGCAGTTTGTTAAGGACTTCCTCCAAGCACGAGAACAGTCTGCCCCAGCAATCAGAGGAGTAAGTAAATGTGTTGGGAGACAAACTTGGTAAACATAGAACTTGTGAATGAATACAAAAAAACTATACATGGAATGGAAACAAGGACAGACTACTGAAGCGGAATATAGGAATACTTCCTCAGCATGCAGAGATGGTGTGAGGAAATCCAAAGGTCAACTAGAGTTGACACTGCCAAGGGACTTCAAAAACTTTCCTAGTCTTACTTTCCACCAAGGAAATCCTTTCTTTCCACCAAGTCAGTTTCACCAAGCTCAGGTCTCTGAGCTTCGAGACAGGATTCAGAGAGAAGATCGAGTAAAAGATCTCTTGAGAACTCTCAGCCCAGCTGAGTTCATGGGATCCAGTGGGCTGTGTGGGAGGGAGCTGAAAGCTGGCTGATGTTACTGAACAGACACTCCATCAGCTTTAAAAGGTCCTGGAGATCAGTGAAGACCACGTCTGTATTCCAGGGGCACTTAAGCAGCAGGAGGCTCTGTTTAAACTCTCACTCTCCAGATACCAAGGCAGAAGGAAAATACCATTAAGAGTCTTGCTTTTCACCTGAGATGGGTCCTGTCATGCTTCCCTGGCTTAAATAAACTTACCACTAGTCAATAAGCTACATGGTCCTGAAGAAGTCATCCCTGTTTTCCCTGAGCGTAGAGCTCCAGCCATGGAATCCACAGATATCTGGGGCTGCAGCATTTTTCATTTGATCCCAGATGACTTAAAGCTGATTTTAGCATATGCTCTGATCATGACCTGAGACTTTCAATAGCTTTGCAAGATTTTTTTATTTTATGCATATCCACTGGGAGCTTACAGGGCTGGACATTAGTGCTGGCAGCTGCATGATGTCTGCATGCAGCCTGTGTGTGGTTCTAGACCTTGTCTGTGCCTTTTCCCTGGAACCTTTGGTGCAGACAATTTGCAAAGAATTTAACCAAAAGAATTAGCATGCTTTTATTCACACAAGAACTGTAATTTTCAGGGATATGCAGCATGGCTCCATGTCTTTATGGAATTAAGTTCCTTTCTCAAAGCAGACATGTCCTACAAACTGAGCCAAACACTGGTCTTGAAAAGTGAGAGTCAGAGTAAGTACTTATTATGTGTCTAAAAAACCCACAATTACTTAAGTACTTATTCTGATACAGATATCCATTACAGAAAATTTCATTTTAGAACATTAAAACCTATAAGAAACTGTGAACATGCTATTATAATGAAAATGTTGGGCAACTAGGAATTGCTGTCCTGTGCTTCTCTAATGAATGTGTGGTACCAGCATAGTGAATGATGTGACCTATTTAAGGGGAGTGTTTTAGAAATAATGTACCTCAGAAAGTTGCATACACTGAAGAATCAGCAGGTCACAGTGTGTTCTCTATACATGTTCTAATTAGAGCCCATACTTCTCAGAATCATTAACATAAGAGAGGAAAATTAACAGTTTTATCCTAACAGTGTTGGGAGGTTTCTGATTGTGATTTAATTTACCTTCAAGTAAATCTGTAGTAATACCAGGATAGATGCGATTCTAGCAATTTATTATTTCAATAAAAAGTAAACTCCACCTATACCAACTTCACAGTTCTTGTGACTTTTAGAAATTAATTACAAGAGTTATCTGTACCCTATGAGCTTGTCAACTTGCTGATATAACTAGAATCTATTTTGGGTGCATGCCATTAAGATACTATAAATGCCATACTTTCTGATTAGTACTATTGTTAGGTCAGTATTTCTAAGGGGACATGGCCTAAAAGTCACTATGACTTTGACAAATTAAATATTTTTCCATAGCTGAGCTCTCAAAAAAAAAAAAAAAAAAAACAAAACAAAAAAAAAACCAAAAAAAAAAAAAATCCACCAAAAAAACCCACACAAAAAACCAAACAAACACAACAAAAGAAAAACAAATGAACAAACAAACAAACAAAAAAAACCACAAAAGCAAAAAGCCACCATCTCACAAAGAAAACTCCAGCCAAAACCAACCCACTTTGTTTGAAGACTTTCTGCTTCTGAGAGCATCATTTGGATGGACTCAGACTCTGGAGCATTCACAGTTGTTCCATAGCGTGACAGTGGCATTTCGATCCATTGTCATAAGCATTCATCAGCAAAAAAAGAAACAGATGCTCTAGAGTGAAGACAGCACCACAGGTAATCGCTGTCTCATTTCTAGCTTTATTGCTCTATCAGTGTCCTGGACAAGAAGGCAGATTCTAGATGCTCACACCATGTAGGTCAGTTAATATACTGTCTTGTCTGCTTCTGGTAGCAGACCTGGATCAAGCAGAAAGTTGTACCTGAGGACTCCAGAGGTCCATTCTACCAACATCTCTATGATTTTCAGCAGTACAGTTATGCTCATTAATTGGGAAATATATCCAGGACTCTGTAAGTTAGGTTCTGCTGGAGTTGATTCAGTTGAAACCTATTTTTTAACTTGTTTCTGAACTGATGAAGTTATTTCTCAGATAACTCATTCTTTCCAGCATGGGGGAGCTGGCAAGGACAAGCAACCTTAAGAGGAATAGGGCTTCCTTTTTGAGCAGCAGCATGGATTTATGTCACACTCAACTAACCAATGTCACATGCTTTCCCAGTTGCCAGACCATTTCTGTAGGTCTTACAGATCCACTTCTGCCTATTTTATTAAGGTCCTACTCTCTCTTGTGGCACCTCACACCTCCTGAGACATCATGA
Source organism: Ammospiza caudacuta (assembly GCF_027887145.1). Classification (NCBI taxonomy): domain Eukaryota; kingdom Metazoa; phylum Chordata; class Aves; order Passeriformes; family Passerellidae; genus Ammospiza; species Ammospiza caudacuta. The sequence goes on from NC_080620.1 coordinate 631,819, forward strand.
CCCTGAGCCAGAAACTTCTATATTAATGTCACTGGGTGACTGAGCTGTGGCCAAACCATGTATTTTCAAGCACTTGTTTGCTGGAAATTGCAAGAATAAAGAAAATACATCTGTTAACCTGTTTTCAGGCAACATGCAATGTGAAGCCAGTGGTTCATCCCTGAAAACTAATAGTTGCATGTAATCCTAACCCAAAATTAATCGGGGTGGGGTCGCCACGCATCCCATGTCTGAGGGTCTTTAACAACATGACAGTGATGTTGATTACTACCATTAATGTTTTCAGAGGTTCTAACTCAGCAGGGGATTTCTTATGGAGCATTTGTTTCCTTCTTTGTAAAGACTGAATCATAATTTTTTCCCTGAGGAAAGAGAGCCATCAATCTTCCTCCAACTGTAAGGAAAGACATCATCTTGTGACAGTTTTGAGGAACCAACCAGCTACACAGTCTAGATCTTGTTTTTACTCTGGCATCTAGTACAGTTTCAGAAGGTTTTCAGGTTGTTATTAAATTCAGTTCCTTCTAGTATCCTCATCTTCAAGGATTTACAATAATTTCAGTGTGAAAACTCACAGGTAAAATACTTGCTAAAATGGAATGATCAATATGTCCTGTGAGTGAATTGATTCATGAGTGAAGCTACTTACATGCTCAACACACTCTAGAACTCAATCTGGCTTTATAAAAATAGGGGAATATTTGCAGGCTTACTCAGCTTTTCCAGGAATTGTATGCAATTTCAACTGCAGATCTTATAACAGCATGGGCCAAGGCACCACTGACAAAAGGGAAGGTTTTTTTCTGTTAAACCCTTTGTACGTAACCAAGAGCCCAGCTGAGTGAAACTTCAAAATTCCAATGATGTCCCGCTGGCACACAACTCTGCTCATTCAGACATCACTTAAAGGCTGCTCAAAAAATCAGCCTGGTGTCCTTAGGCCATGGCACAGCCCTCCTCCCTGGCTGTGGTGGGATCTCCAGCACCCACTAGATGGTGATCTGGGATAACAAGAAGGAAGCTTATGAGGCCCTGAGAGCAAAGGATTGTTCGACGTGAGGGACTGAAGGAATTTGTCAAAACACAAGACCTAGGGCCAAAGGGCTAAAAACACTACAATAGAGTCATTAAAGTGACCTTCCTGATGTTTTTTCTCAGAGGAAGCAAGCTGGGTTCTTACAAGTTGTGGCTTGCTTCTCGCAAAATGCATCTGTACAAGGGCAACTAAGTCCACTTACAAATACAAAGAAATACCTTAGAAGCATTCATAGTCTAAGGTTCACTTCTCTAATTCTTGCAATGTCAGTGCCGCTCCTGAGCTGTGACTCTCCAGGCACACTGGCCCAGGACTCTAGAACCTGAAAGCATGAGCAAGGCTGTCAGTAATTAGAGCTATTCATGGCCTGAACTAAAAAGCTGAGAAATCTCTCTCACCACCCTGCATTGCTGGGAAACCCTGGCAGTCTGACCCTGTTCTTGGTACAACCTAAGAGCTGAAATACAAACAGCATCTTCTTCTGCAGACATCAGAGTATGCAAGAAAATGGAGAGCTGCACTCCCATTCCCTGCCATGTTGGAGAATTTTGCTCAGAAATGGCTTATAGAGTTTTGTTCAGACATGCCATAATCATATACAGCTGATGGAAAAGTAAAAGGCAGCTGTGAGGAGCAAATTCTCACAGCCTGTTTCTGTAAACAGCTAAGTTCTCAGGCAGTCTTCTCATAACAGGTAAACATTCTGTCCTTGGCTGTTTTGGGAACAGACATGGAGGTTTTGAGAACCATTCATATCAGGGTGAAAACACAAATCTTGGTTTCAATAACAAACCACAGGTATTGAAAACAAAAGGAGGGGTTAATGTGTGGTCTGTAGCCTATGATGAGCTCGGGTTTTGCAATATGTATGAACTTAATTAACACGGTTATAAAAAGTGCCTGATAGATCAATAAATTGGAGTTCGATGCTGATCAAAGGATGGGTCGTCTCCCTTCGCTTTCTACACTGCCAGGACTTGGAAGCATTTTTTTTGCTAGGACTTTGTTTTCTTCAAGTGAGTTTCCACTGGTGGAACAGTACTGGTATATGGACTGAGTTGGTATATTCACTGAGGTGACGAATCTCCATCCTTGGAGAGTTTAAAATTGGACTGGATCAAGTTCAACTGAATAACCTGATCTAACTTTGCAGACAGCTTTGTTTCAAGCAGGAACTTAAAGTATAAAGTGTCTTGCCCTATCTATACCTTTATATGATTTTGTGATATATTTGATTTCTTTCACTCTTAAAATATTCTTTGAAAAGAACTGTGCAAGTAGAAGGGGAAGAGGAGATGGACACTTATAACTGCAACTCTTTTTCCATTTAAATAGGATAAATGTGCAAAAACACGTGAGAGCACATTTGTGGTGTCTGATCTTACTGCATGCACATAGCCCCAGCCTCCAGAGACTGGTGGCTTATATTTACTGGAACATTCTTCCTTCTGAATATAACCACTAGATGGGGAAGCAAGCACTGGATTTTTCACAATTTCTTACTGAAAAATTGTACTTCCATGGTTTTACCTATGCTTGTACAATTCACTGTGTTCTCGCCTCTCTGTTTAGCATCTCTGACTGGGTACCTGCTTGAGTACCTTGTGTTGTAGCACCCAACCTCAGGATTTCGGCCTATCAGCATTTAAAGAAGGCTCTACACAAGACCACAGAAGAAAGACCCTTAATCTGGAGGTGTATAGTTGTAGAATCACAGACAGGTTAGAGTTAGTAGGGACCTTAAAGCCCATTTCATTCCATCCTGTGCCAGGCAGAGACTTTCCATTAGAGCAGGTTTCTCCAAGCCCCATCCCACCTGGACTTGAACACTTCCAGAGATGGGGCAGTCACAGATTCTCTGGGCAACCTGTGCCAGGGCCTCTTCACTCTCACATGAAAGAATTTCCTCCTAATGACTCTGCATTATCTAAATCTCTCCTCTTTTAGTTTAAAACTATTCTCCCTGTCCTATCACTATCTGCCTGTGTAAAAAATCACTCTCCCTCTTCTTACAAGCTCCCTTTAAGCACTGAAAGGCTGCAGTTGAGGTCACCCCAGGGCCTTCTCATCTGAGAAGGTTATGAGGCAGCCAGTATATTTCAGCTTGAGCTTGTGCCTCCAAAGAGGGACCCTGAACAGCACAATTCCTAGGCTTTTATCCGCTCACAGTCTGTGCACCTGACCTTCACATGCTTTTCACATGCTCTGTACATGCCCCTTGGTCCAATGGCAATTTATGATCTGGGGTCTTCTAACACCTCGTTGGATTCTTTCCTCATGTCCATGTGACCAGACCATTAACTGCTCTTCCCTTCCAGCTTGGGGTAACCTTGGGGCGCTCCAGAGTCTCAGCTCTTATCTGAAGATCTCCAGATCTTTACCTCCTCCCCTGCTCAGCTGTTTATGTTTATGGAGTTCATTTACAGCTCACCTCAAAGTCAAGCTTTGAGCAGGGCCCACTCATGCTAAACTGTAAGCAAGTTACAATTAAACTTCAAGCTACACAATTAATTTCTAATATTCTATAAATAAACTTTACTTCTCAACAGACCACATACCTCTGGCTGTGGACTCCAGTCAATTTCTTAGCCACCTATCCTGGTTTCAGATAGTGCAGGGTTAATTTTTTGCAGTAGCCAAGAGGGAGTGTGGCTAAGGTCCGGATGTTACTCGACACAAAAGAGACACAGTCTCTGTCTTGTCCAGGGAGAAGGGGTTTCTCCCAGCCAAGAAAACATGGTGGACAAAATGGTCTGATAGGGGTTTTTCTGGGGGGCTTGCCATGTAAATAATTTATTTTTCTTGTACCTTTTGTTAGTAATATTGTTGCTGTTAATTTTCTTATCTCACTGCTGTTTCCAGTAAATTGTTCTTATGTCAACCCATGATCTTTGTCTTTTGAGCCTCCAGTTGGAGGGCAGTGGAGGGGAAGCAGCACATAGTGTCAGCAGGAGTACTAAACTGGAGAATACTATTCTTAAACCACAACACCACCAAACAGTCCACTCTTCAAATCCATGTCTTCCCAGTTTAGAGATAAGAATACCATGTGGGACCATGTCACAAGCTTTACAGAAGTCTAGGTGGACAAAATTGGTCATCTTCCCTTGACAATTGTTGCAGTAGCATCATAGAAGGCCACCACAGTGGTCAGGCACAACTTGCCCTTGGTGAAGCTGTTCTGGCTGTCTCGGGTCAACTCCTTGTCCTGTATGTGTCTTAATATTGCTTCCATGAAGATCTGCTCCAGTCCCTTCTGTATCAGGGACCGAAGATGTGTCTAAGCCTGCCATATTTGGTCCGCTGTTATGTACATTAACAAGCTAATGTAGAAGAAGACCTTATTTTTAGTTAGTAAGACTTTAACCTTCAGAAATGAAACTATGTATTGGTCACCTGGCAGGGGAATTCAACTTGTGAAAGGGGAATAGTATAGAATAAAGCCATTGCTGGCCTGGAGGTGTTATCATGGCCTGTTGTGACCTCATCTCACAAACACTGGCCCCACATGAGATGATGTTGAAACTGGCCACTCCTGGGGTGGAGGGGAGAGGAAGACATGATGCATTCTGATTTCATCCAGGGGATGCCCTGAAGGTGCGCTGCCTCCCTACCCCTCCCACTCAGGAGCCATACTCCATCTCCTTCTCCTGTTCAGCAGCTTCTCTAGAATCCAGGGGCCAGCATGTATTAATTGCTAGTGCAACTAATAAAATTAATTTGCTTTGCAATTCTGAGTGCATCTTGAGTTTTTTGTGCACGCGCATCCTCCCTAACTTGTAACTCCTTCCCAGGCACAGAGGGACAGTCACTGGTACATAGTTCCATGGGTCAAGACAGAGTTAATGTTCTTGCAGTAGCTATGAGGAGGCAGAGCCTGGAGCTGTGTGGGTGTGACCAGGTTGTCATTCTGTCAGGGGAGGTGGGGTGAAGTGGGGGATTCTAATTTTTGAGAAAGAAGGGGTCAAAAGGTGGTAGGCCCAGGGGCCATTTTCCTCATTGTCTCAGAACCATGCAGCACCTGCTGGGTTGGTTGGTTGGTCCCTGAGCACTTTTTTAAATGTAAATCACCCTCTTTTTGTATACTTTTGTTATTAAAATTGTTGCTGTTATTGTTCATGTTCTCATCACATTACTGTTTCCAGTAAATTGCTGTCTCTGACTTTTGTTTCTCTCTTATGGGAGGGGTGAAAGGAGGTTGTAAGGCTGTATAAGGCTGAATTTCCAGTTGGACTTAAAAACATGACACCTTTTAAAAAATAGGATTGATGTTTTCCTTTTTCCAATCACTGGGACTTCACCTGACTACCATTTTCAAATAGGATGGAGAATGGCTTGGCAACTACATCAGCCCTCAGGATCTTAGGATGCATCTAATCAGGCTCCATAGATTTGTGCCTATTTAGTTCCATCAGGTGGTCACAGACCTGCTCTTGCTGATGGTGGGAGGGAGGGCTGTGGTCCCCCAACCTTCACTGAGAGGTTTAGCAACTTTGGAGAGGTAGGAAGTCCAATGGCCAATGGAGTCTGAGGCAAGGTTGTGCATGGGTCAAGTCTCTGCAGGTTGTGCAGCAGAAGAATGACTTACAGGGAAATTATTAAACAGACAGGCTTGCTGATAACACCTTCAAACAATCAATACCTTGGGTCTCTTCAATCTTTACCTTTATTATGTTTTTAAAGATCCTTCAGCATCCTGGAACATAACAAAAGCAGTTGAGGCCTGTCTTAGCTTCAATCTAGTACTTAAAAAATATCATCAACTACAATTTGGAAAATTGGAATTGCAGACTCTGGACATTTAAAACTGTGGTGCATATTAAGGAGGAAATAAAAGTTTGGGGGGATGGTTGTCATGCGCATCATGATCAGTGCCTGTCCCAAAGGCTCTTGCTAGTTTGGGTTATCCAGTGTGACTTTTGCCACAAGTTTGTGATTACTTAGAATATTTTCTTGGGAAATCACTGAGTATTGAATTCCATCTTGTATTCTAAATGGCATCTTTTTAGACTTGAGATGTCAGAGAAACATCTGAAGCAAGCAGAGCATGAAGCACACAAATGAAGCCATCTGACTTGAATGGGGATCTGCTCATTCAGTTATGGCTCCATCTCAGGAACAGTGTTTCTTCCTCTGGCCATGCTGAGCAGGGCACTCACTACACCTTTGTCAACAAGGGCACTAGACCTATGCTAGCCATGAACTAGAGCAACCCTGACCCCTCTGAGGACCCTCCCTGAGCAGCTGCAATTCATCACAGGCTTCCCATGTGTTTTTACTTTTCCAGTATGAATTCAAAGACACTCTTCCTTGGTTAACACCATGGCGGGCTTAGCCTCTGGGGGCAATAGGCATGGACACAGCAGCTTTCTGCTCAGCTGAAGTGGACAGGCTACACACATGCTCTCACAGCAGGAAGCATGAAGGGTCAGGGTGCTGGAAATGCTGAGGTCAGGGTGTGGGGGATGATCCCAAGGTACCAGGATGGCAGCATACCTGCCCTAATTTCTCAAATCAATTTTCTTTATGGCCACTTGAGAAGGCTAGTGCAGAGAGCCCAGATAACTTTTCAGAAGGCTACCTTGACACTGCTCTTGCTACCACTTACACCAGCACATCTTATCTTCAGGAAGATTACACAGTAGGCACTGTGCAAGAGATGCAATGGGATATCAGCATGTCAGAGCTGTACAGGAAAGAAATATGGTCAGTAATGAAAATCCTGCAGTGATATAGACAAGCAACAACACCGGCCTCACTGACAGATTGGGACCAGCTCCAGCTCCCTGCCTCTAAAACTTTACTCTGGGGCCAAGCAGAGGCCTAGCAGCAACATACCACCTGGAATAATGCAGGCATCTTGCACCACTCAGAGTAGATGGCACCAAGTATTCCTGGCCAATTTATACCCTGTACTCCTGTACTGGAAACTTAAGAAACCAACAATTCTACATTTGCCACCTCTGCCAGAAAACAGCACATTACAGGGAGCTGAACTGGACAGTCCTCTGCAACTTGCCCTTGAAGAGGGGTCTGCCAGTGTAAGCAGAGGGGTCATTGCATGGAACCCCCTCAGCACCAAAAGCCCCTTAGCTCCACTGAAGCTTCCAAAAGGCTCTGAAAGATGGAATAGACTTCCCTAGGGGAGGAGCTGCAGGGTTAGACAGCACAGCTTTTTGCATTCCTGTCTGGGACTAAGAGTGGGGAGAGTGTTTGTAACCATAATGACTAATTCTCCAGCAAAAATACCTTGATCTCTGCAGTTCAGTGAATATCACAAATACCCAAATTGTTACATGCTTTGCATATCTGTGCCCATAGCAGCCACACTCCTTGCTCCCATTGCCACACATGGATGGGGTGTCACTTCCCATGCTGGATGTGATCAGTGATCTGTTTCCTTCTGCATCATGTTTGCTGGGTGCCATCTCAGAAGGTGAGTTACCCTTTTTCCAAGCTAAGTGCTCATGTGCAAACTGAAATGAGAAAGTGCTAGGGGGGACAACAGGAACTTTCAGATGTGAGATTTATGCAGAGGAGGCAACTGTCTCTGTACAACAAAAAGTTTCCTGAAATATGAAAACATGAATTTTGATGTAAACAAAACCTAAAGGGAACACTTTTGCTGCTCATTTTTAATTTAAAAAAAAAAGCTTTCAGGACCTTTAAAGTTTGATGTAAACACACTCAAAATGTACTGTCATCCTCCTTCCTCAGCTTTGCCAAACAACCTTATTCAGACTTTCACAGCAACATTGTACAAATCCAGTATCAGTATCCCGCAGTCAAACTTTTCATGTTTCAAAGCAGAATAAGTGAGCATTTTCTACAAAGATTATTCTGATTATTCTTGCCATTCTGCTGATGAGATCCATCAGCTTCCAGCAGATGAGAGCCACAACAAATGTGTCTATGACAACTGGCCCATGCTATTGATACTTGTTTATTTCTAGAGCCAGAAAGGAAATGTTGCAAGTGGAAAATTAGGCATCTAAGATGCAGGGCAGTGGTGAACCTTCCTCAGGTATTGTTCTTCTTTGCAAAGCAGCATTGCTGACTGCCTTGTACCTCATGGGCCTAAAATAATTAGAAATACAAAACTGCTGAATTGAGCCTATGTAGCCATTTCTTCCTTGCTGTGATCCTGATGGAGGTAGGAAGGCTGCAGATGATATGGCTATAATAGTGAAGGCAGGCTATGAAAAGTGCAGAGTAACATGGCAGATTGTTTCATTGGCTTTCACCCACAGTCAAGTCTGTGGAAATTGGTTCCTCCAAATTGGCAGAGAAGAAATTGTGTGTAAAATCTCGCTATGAAAAGCCAGTGTCCATAAAAGAGACAGAGGAGTGTTAAAAATGCCAATCACTCATTTTTAAAATTTTAAAAGTTTAATAGTAATAAATGGTTGTAAAAATAATAATGTAATTAGAGTAATAATAATTTGGACAATTTGGATTAGGACAATATAAGACAATAGAAACAAGAGCTATGGACAGTCCAGGTACCTTTTTCTGGGCAGCATAAGCCCAGAAAAGGGCCCACGTTAACAGAGGATTAACCCTTAAAAACAATAACCTGTTGCATATTCATACATCTCATATATGATACATAAATTCCATTCAAACACAGGATTCTGCCTGGTCATCATCAGCTTCTTCCTCTTAATTCTAACCAGAGTCATCATGGCTGAGCAAGGAGGGAAGAAGTTCATTTCTCCTGATAAAAGAGCAATAAATTCTCTTTCTCTGAAAGATTTAGGTGTCCTGTGGCTGCTATCTCCCTGTGAGTCCTTTCTTTAAAAAAATATCTTACATAGCATAGTTTCTATTTTAACATTTTGTTATAACCCAAATCTATATTTAACACACTACTTAATAAAATTAATACAGCATAACTTTATAACACAGCACATACAATATTCATTTCAATATTTGCGAAAAGCCAATCATAAAATACGCATTTTTCACAGGAGTCCTGCAAGTTTATTAAAATCAAAAAAGGAGAGAGTCCACTGGGACATATCCCCATGGGGTCTTTCTTGATATTTTGGAGGGTGCAGCCTCTCTTTTTATCCCAAACTCCCGGTTGCATGTTGCCCTCTTTCTTTCCTCATTGTCTGAAGTACTAGGAAGGTAGAGCCTTCCCGAACTGCCTATTGCATATTCCCCCTTCAAAGTGTCATTTTACCCCAAAGTTCCTAAGTTCAGGCTTGTGCTGAGTCCCCCACTTGTCTGTTGCAGGAGTTGGGCTGTCTGGGCTCCATAACAAACCTGCTGCTTGAAGTTAGGGGAGAATTAAGACCCATTTCGAATATGTCAATCCATGGAATTGTTTGAAAAGACATTAGCACACATTTGCCCTATCAAGGCCTCCTGGCTTGTGTTTGTGTCCTGCCGCTGCAGCCCAGCATGTGCCCGGCACTTCCCCGAGCCCTACGAGCGCCTGCTCCAGCCGTGCCGCTCTCCACAGGGCGCCGGGGCCTAACCCGGACCCCGCTGTCCGCAGCCGGCCCTCACGCCGTCCCCCGGGCCTGGGCAGCGGCCCCGGGCTGGGCGGGGAACAGGCCTCGCTCGCTCGCTGGGGCCGGCGGAAGTCACGGGCACAAAGAAGGAATAAGGAACGAGCTGTGGATATGATGCTTGTGGCTAACCCCTCCTCTCCAAAGGCTTTCTTTCCATCTTCAAAAGCTAGGTGCCCGGCGTTACCCTGCAGTTGGAAGTGGGCAGAACCTGTGATTCGACCTGATTCAGAGCTTGGTTCCTGAAAGAGTCTGAAATCCCCCCTTCCCCCGAGCCCTGCACAAGCTTTACTCCAGGTCTACAATTTGAAGGTATGGTGAGCACCCTGTAAAGGTAATACCCTGCTCAATTTTGCATGAAGACTTTGTTAATCATACAGGAGATCCCAAATGTGGGCAGGATTCCCGATCCAGGGAATCATTAAAGACGTTAGGGGACTTGAAAGGATCAAAAATACTCTTTTTTATTTTTGGTTTTCAGAGATCTAGTGCATTTCCCACTATCACAGGAAGAGGGGAAGTGGTATCACTAATATAATTTGTCCTTTCAGATTTTACGTGAATCCAGGTTTTGTGAACAGACGTTCATACACTTCTGACATTCAAAAAGCAGCTTGCTTTCGGACTGTAAAGGAGCTGAAGTGCCTAAGGCAATATATTGGTTATGCCGCTGCTTTCTATCAATCTTTTACATATTCTCTGACAGCTGTGCAAAATATATATTTTAACCAGAACCCAGTATGTAATTTTTTTGTGCTCGATGCCTGGTTGGTTAGACTGAGCAAGCACAACTTCTTTAAATTTCATTCTCTTTTCTGACACCACATTTCAAATTATTTTACTCGGAAAGTGCTAACAGACCTTCCCATCAAGTGGTTTTTGAAACAGTGTTTTAAACATGTGGATGAAACGCATATTCATATAAAACTTCATCCAAGGGAAGCATATAATGGAATTGAAGCCTTACTAAATAACCTTGTTTCTGCGTACCTAAACAAGATCCCTCAGAGAACACGTCTTTCCTGAGGCTCGTTCCCCTCTTTGGCAGTGCCCAAGCATGTTTCCGCTCCGAGGTGGACGAGTGGCCTGCCCGCACCTCGCCGGGATCGGGATCGTTCGTGGAGGCACTTGCTCTGCATTTTCTCTTCCCTGTTGTGATCAGAGGCAGCGGTGCCTTGTGGCCATCAGCAAGTGAGACGCTCCATTGTATAGGAGTGTTAGAGGGAACAGTCTAAATAATATTATATATTAATAATGGATACTTTATTTGCTGGTTTTGTATCATTTAATTGCACAGCGTTGCAAGGGAACCAGCAATAGCACATTCACAGTGTGTAGCATAGTTGCCAGGATTTAAAGCTGCGTAATTCCCATGGGGTTCATTCCCATTGGTTAGCACTAGCTGTATGCTGGTGACCTGAGTGACATTGTAGCACAAGGCATTTCTGCCCAGACACTCGCACGCTTTTCTCACCTCTTCACAGGGAACTAAACGAGCCTGCTGTGAGCACAACTGCAGATCAGAGAGGTAAGAGTGTGTTTGAGTGTGGAAAACCACCGGAAAGAGGGGCAAATAAGTCAAAGGAGAGGGCACAAAGGTTTTCAGACCATCAGCTGGGATTCCTGAATTCTTGAAAGGCTGGCATTTATTAGTCACTTTGTCATTCATATCTTCAAGTAAGAAGAGCCTGTAAGTCTGTCGGTTTAACCAATTTTACAGGGTTTGAGTTAACCTGGGATGAGGAGATGTCCAGAGCTGATCGCTTAGCAGAGGTGCAAGGAGTGCAAGCATCAGGGAACAGGTTTCTTGTGCTCAGCATGCCCAGAGCTAAAGGAGAGGTCTGTTCTGTTGGTCCCCATGCTGGAGCCTCACCCTTCATGTTGCTCTGCATTGACCGTCAGCAATGCTTAAAAAATATTTCAAAGCAGAGCAAAGTGTGCAAGATGCTGTTCCAGAGGCACTTCTTATCACTGTGCTAAAAGAGGGCTGAGCAGATAGTGCAGGTATCCTGGCAAATGTACACAATTCATGGGACCAAAGCAGAGCAGCAGCCTGGCAAGCAGATAAACACACTGCTGGTTTGCTTCCCAAGTTCTTCAGCCTGGTATGCTGTGATGAAGAGGAGTGGAATTTTCCATCTGGTTAATCAGACTTTGCATGCCATCCTGCCGTCTCCCCACCATCGATGCTTGCAGATGCCCATTTAGCTGCAGGCTATGAATGATGAGATTTCTCAGGGGCTTCTCCTAGGTCAGGAACAATCACTGGAAAAGTAGATCAGAGAGCTCACAGAGGAGGTGGCCTGATAAGCTGGGAACGTGCCTTCCCTTCGGCTCAGTTTCTGTAATGAGCTGAGAGATAGCTTGTGTTGCCTGTGTTGACAGCTTGCAGCCAGCACAGCACCACTCCAAGCTTTTCTGAGTAAGGACTTGAGACCCACATGCCTGCCTGAGCTCAGCCTAACACCTACAGGCATCCAGGGCCACCTCATGACACATATGCTTTATGACCCGTGAGAGGGGATGGGGAGAAAACTCCCTATGTGGGAATTTGGAAAGGATGCTTGGTTGGAGGCAGGAGTGATCCCATATGCTGTGACTGCCTGTACATGTCTGTGCTGTGTGCTGGCACAGGACAGCCAGCTTGGAGCACCCTTCCCATCTATGGAGCCCTTCCGAATCGCAGCCCCGTACTCTCTGTGCGTGCTGCCTGCATGGGCCAGGGAGATCCAGGCACCAGATCTGTGCAGTTTCAGTGGATGAAGTGTGCTCAACAAATCCTTCTATAGCACCAAAGGGAGCAAACCAATCCCTGAGACACCAGCCCTGGAGAACTGTTTGAAGAGGTGGCCATGATTCCCCCTGTAAGACTTCAAAGATGTAGCAGAAGTGGCAAATCTTATAAAGCTGAGCCTGTGCAACTGTTAATTTGAAAGCTGCTTTATTGACTTCAGACTGCATTAATATGTTAATATATTAATATATAAGAGTGATTTATCAGAAATCTTGCTGACAGGACAAGATACAAAGATAGGCAGATAGCTACATATGCCTCTGGTATAAGATACCATTTGACGACAAAAGCAGTTTGGCAAGGAGATGCACATAAAGTCACCTGCAGTCTGAAAGAGGAGATCCTGTATCTTTCTGATACAGCTTCCAGGAGATACAGCCTTCCACAATGGGAAAGATTTGGAGATTCCTGCTGGATCAGGAAACCTTTGAGTTCTCCCCTTGGGGTCTTATGGCAAGGTTCTACCCCAAGGTGAACACGTTTTGTCAAAATTAGGAGCCTAAGAAACATGGCAGAAGAGTGTCATTAATGGAGTGAAATAAAGTGTCTGAAGAAGAGGAAGTTAGAGTCTGGTTTTTCTAGACAAAACTTGAGAGAATGAAATACAGTCCATGAGGAATGGTTGAAAGCAGATGGTTTTAGGGGATTCTGCGATTCAGTGAAGGAAAGCAAATGGGGTAGATTTCCTCTAGAGTTGTCTGCATTCTCTGAAGTCTTAGTCTCTGATACCTTAGGTGGTATCACTTAAATGACAAATTACAATCAGACACTGTGTTGCAAGTGGAAGATACAACCATCCATTTAGATGAGCGAGGTATTTCCCGTATTGACACCAGAAAAAGACATGGGGAAAAAAAATTTGAGCTTATAACAATGGGGCCAGCCATCACATAAAGAGCTGCAGCCCTTTCTGTAGATTTTCTAAGGTACAGCAAAATTTTAAGAAGTTGATCTTGCATAATTTATTTTTCCTGTACCCAGGGAGGGAAGGAAGATTTTAATTCTGGATTTTAATTCTTCTCCTTCCAGAAAGCCATTCAATAACAGGGTAGGCTCCCTGTTATTGAATGGAAATCAAATTGCAAAATCAAACCCCAGAAGTCAACATAATGCTTCAGTCTGTAGTTTAAGATCTCACTTGGAAGGAGAGGAAGAGGAACCATGTGAATCCATGCTGAGGGAAGTGGTGATTTGAGGGAGCATCCGGAAAAAACTTGGAGGTGCTGCTGTCCCAGTGACTGCTGCAGGATCATCCACCTTGATTAAGACTTTCATACCACAGACCTCATTTGCATCGTGTCTAACTCTGCCTGCAGGTGCTGTATGCATGAGTGTTTGCCTGTCCGTGGTGATTAAGCTTCAGCCTCTTGGTGTGTCAATGTCAGCATTACCATAAGCATTAGTAGCTTCCGTTCAACTCCTCCACAGCAGCAGCTGACTGCTTCTTCATAGTGATTATGCATCATTTCCAGGGTCAGGTAGACCCAGGCTTATATAATTTGCCTGAAACTGTGGTGAATTCATGACCACCAGAAGACAGTAATGCAGGTTCTAAAATTTCTTTAAAATAGTATATTCTACTTAAAAGAAAATTAATTAAAACAGGGCTATTCCTGTCCTGAAAAAGGAGGTCAGATTAGATGATCACACATGGTCCCTTTTGTCCTTGTAATACATATACAAATACACAGCATTGTGTGCTGTTGGAGAAGAGCACAATGCCAATGGTAATACAATATGGAGAATGTTAAATCCAAGTTAAATCTGGACAAATATATTATCAGAGCAGCAGAGCAGCCTTTCCATCCTGTTTTCCCAGCTCAGAGGAGGCAGACACCCCATAGCAGTATCAGACCAAGCTACTTAAAGCAACAGAAAGGCTTTGTGACGTCCTCTGGTTTGTACAACTTATCAATAGAGGATGCCCAAATGAAAGCGACATGCTGTTGTTGCAAAATCATGCAAGTTATTCCCCTGAAATAATTAATTGCTAGTTCAGACATTTCAGTCTATTGGCATGGAACAAGGTGTATATGAAAGGTGCTCTATTGCAGAGTCTTAGCCACAGGAATAAACCATGCTCAGAGCAAATCATAATTGTGTCCACTACTGTTCATAAGAGTGTTGCTGCTACTGCCAGTGATTGTTTGTTTTTTTTTTTTTTTAATTGCTTGGCTACGTCAAACAATATAGTGTAACCTAAACATAGCTCCTCTCAACACAGCTGTTCTTCCAGTTTTGGCCTTCCTACTACCATGGTTGTCCTATGGGATAACAGCACTCTCTACTGAAGATTCTTGGGTTGCCAGGGACCTTCTAATATCACTCAAGCCAGAAACTGTTCCAGAGTGATTGCGTCCAACACAATAATCTTTGCTTCTTAAGAACCCAACTCCTATTCTTGGGTGGGATTCCCTTCTCCCTAACCATTCTTTGTTACCTCATCATCACCCACCTGTGGTGGCAGGGAGTCTGGGGAGTTAGGGAAGAGCAGCAGGAAAGTGCTGCTGAGGAGGGAACAGAGCAATGAAAAGACAAAGTGAGGAAAACTACAAAGGTGAATAACCCAAGCTCACTAGAGATAAGTCTAGGTGCACTGTGCCGATGTCAGAGAGATGGTGTGCTAGTGAGATCCTTCAGACTGTAATCTCCATGCTTGGGGAAGAGATGGAGATTGAAGTGGCAGCAAAGAAGCAAGGGTTATTGATGGGTTAGAAACCATGGAATCATCTGAGAATGGTCACACAGGAATTAGGGCTTCTCCCTCCAGAAAGATGGTGGGATCAATAGGCCAACTGACGTGCACCTACACCAGTACCCACAGTGTGGACAACAAACAGGAGGAGCTGGAAGCTATGGTGCAGCTGAAAAACTATGGCATAGTTGCCATTACAGAGGCATGGTGGGATAACTCACATGACTGGAGTGCTGCAATGGGTGGCTGTAGACTTCTCAGAAGGGACAGGCAAGAAAGAGGAACTGTTGTGGTAAAGCTGTGTGTGAGGGAGTGGTTTGACTGCCTCAAGATTAATGATGGCAATTGATGCCACAGGACTTTTGCTTTTTATATATATTTAATATATTTATAGCTTTGTAGACTATTGTTTTATTATATAGTTATATAGTTTCATAGTTTACTTCAGTACTTTTCCAGTACTCTGTTAAAACAGATACATTCCTGGAATCCTATTCTAATCTTACTTCAGTGAACCAAGGCCATTCTTCTTCTTTCCTATGTATGTAGACTTAAACAATGTGGGCCTAGAACCAAGAGGAGAGGCTTCAGTAGGAGGCTAAACCAAGGGGGGAATTAACTTCTTATTGGGGATTCTTGTCAACTATCCTACTATGCTAAACTTATAAAAGTGTCATAGCCCTATATCACATGTGCATTTCAGTGTGCATTCTGCTGTGCATTTTGGGCTGATAAAGGCATCTCAATGATAAGGTTGAATGCTTATGTTTATGGTTAAGGGGGAATGTCAATTACTGTCACAGACTGACCAACCAGGAGGAAGAGGCAGACAAAACCTTCTATAAGCAGCTGGAAAAATCCCCACAATCACTGGTCCTTGTTCTTGTGTGGGACTTCAGCTTAACCAGATGTCTGCTGGAAATACAACACAGTGGAGAGAAAAGAGTCTATGAGGTTCCTGGAGTGCACGGGAGAGAACTGCCTGACACAGCTGGAAAGTGAGACAACGGGGAAGCCGCCCTGCTGGACTTGGTGTTTGTGAGCAGGGATGGACTGGGGGGGACGTGACAGCTGAGGCCATCCGGACACAGCGATGATGAAGTGACAGAGGTTTTGATATTGGAGAAATAAGGAAGGAGGACAGCAGGACTGCCACCCTGGACTTCTGGAGAGCAGACTTGGGTCTGTTTAGGAGACTGATTGAGAGCCCCTTGGGAAGCAGTCTTGAGGGGCAGAGGGGTCCAGGAAGGCTGGACACTTTTCAAGAAGGAAATCTTCAAGGCACAAGAACAGGCTGTCCCAATGTGCTGAAAGACAAGCTGGTGAGGAGGAGACTGGCCTGGCTGAACAGAGAAATTTGGCTGGAACTTAGGGAGGAAAAGAGCATTTATCACCTCTGGAAAAAGGGACAGGGAACTCAGGAGGACTTATGAGGATGTTGGGAGGTTAGGCAGGGAGAAAGTTAGAAGGGCCAAAGCCCA
Organism: Ammospiza caudacuta; assembly: GCF_027887145.1. NCBI lineage: Eukaryota > Metazoa > Chordata > Aves > Passeriformes > Passerellidae > Ammospiza > Ammospiza caudacuta. The sequence goes on from NC_080620.1 coordinate 648,344, forward strand.
GCTAGAAATTTATCTGTCCCATGCTGTAAAAAATAACAAAAAGTGTTTCTATAGATCCATCAGCAATAGGAAGGCCAAGGAGAATCTCCATCCCTTATTGGATGTGGTGAGAAGCATCGCTACAAAGGATGAGGAAGAAGCTGAAGTACTTAATGCCTTCTTTGCCTCAGTCTTTAATAGCAAGAACAGTTGTCCTGAGGGTAGCCTGAACTAGAAAACAGAGATGGGGAGCAGAATGAAGACCCTGAAATCCAAGAGTGAATGGCCTGTAAGCCTGTAACCTGCTATGCCACGTAGACCAGCACAAGTCCAAGAGTACAGCAGGAGGTGGCGAAAGAGCTCACCAAGCCACATGTTTTACCAGCAGTTCCCAATCAGCCAGAGAGGTCCTAAGTCACTGGAAGTCAGCAAATGTGAGGCACACATATAAGGATTGGGAGAAGGATCCAGTGAACTACAGGCCAGTCAGTGTAATGAAGTAGATCATCTTAAGCTGTCACATGGCATGTGTAGGACAACCAGGGTATCAGGCTCAGCCAGTGTGGGTTTATGAAAGGCAGGTCCTGCTTGACCTCCTTCTATGACAAGGTGACTGTTTAATGGATGGGGGAAAAGCTGTGCATGTTGTACACCTCAACCTTAATAAAGCTTTTGACACTGTTTCCCACTGTACTCTGGAGAAACTGTCCGCTCATGGCCTGGACAGGTGTGCTCTTTATGGGTAAAAGCTGTCTGGACATCTGAACCAAGAGAGTGCTGGAGAATGGAGTCACATCCAGCTGGAACCAGTGGTGTTCTCCAGGGCTTAGTTTTAGGCTCAGTCCTGTTTAAAGTTTTCATCAATGATCTGGACAAGGGGATCAAGGACACCCTCAGTCATTTCACAGATGACACCAAGCTGGGTGGGATGTTGATTTGCTGGAGGGCAGGAATGCTCTGCAGAGGCAATTTGACAGGCTGGATCAATGAGCCAAGGCCAACAAGGCAAAGGGCCGGGCCCTGCCCTTGGGTCACAAGAACCCCATGGGACAATCCAGGTTTGGGGTAGAGTGGCTGGAAAGCTGCCTGGTGGAGAAGGACCGGGGATGCTGGTCAACAGTGGCTGAACTTGAGCCCAGGTGTGCCCAGGTGGCCAAGAAGGCCAATGGCACCTGGCCTGTACCAGCCAGTGTGGCTGCAGGACCAGGGCAGTGACTGTCCCTCTGTGTTAGGCACTGGTGAGGCCCCACACCAAGTCCTGGCTTCAATTTTTGGCCCTTCACTCCAAGAAGTCACTGAAGGGCTGGAGCATGTCCAGAGAAGGGAACAGAGCTGGGGAAGGGTCTGGAGCACAAGGCTGATAAGGAGCAGCTGAGGGAGCTGGGGGGGCTCAGCCCGGAGAAAAGGAGGCTCAGGGTGACCTTACCACTGTCTACATCACCCTCACTGGAAAGTGGAGCCGGGTAGGGGTTGGGCTCTCTTCATGGGGAACAAGGGACAGGACAGTAGCAAATGGCATCAAGCTGCATCAGGTGAGGTTTAGACTGGAAAAAATTCTTCACTGAAAGGGATGTCCAGCTGTGTCACAGCTACCCAGGGCAGTGGTGGAGTCTCCATCCCTGCAGGGATTTAACAGCTGTGTGAATGTGGCACTCGGGGGCATGGGTTAGTAGTGGGCTTGGCAATGCTGAGGGAATGGCTGAGCTTGATGATCTCAGAGGGCTTTTTCAAACTGAACGATATCATGGAGACCATGGAAAAAAAACACCTAAGGTTTGATCCTCACTATTTGAAAGCGTGACTCAGAAGGAATGGAGTTAGATCAGACAAGGCAGGAGATGAAGGGGTAAGGTCAGATGGCATTCATATCACTCTATTGTGGGTATTCACGTAACATGCTGGTCTGAAATGCCTCTTCCTGAGCAGATAGCAGTTTTTGGAAATAATGGTCTGGAGAAAGGGACAGTCTTCGTATGTACACTGCTTTGTTCTGCCTCTGTGGCAAGGCACATCCAGCTTGTGCTGTATTGAAGTCCATTCTTCTCCACAGCAGGAAATTCTCTTATTGGAAGATTTTGCCTGAGTTTCAAGAAGAAATAATGTATTTGTAAGGGCAATCCATGGGAGTCATGCTGCCTGTCATTCTGGCAGAGTGTATTTCATAGTGCTTCAGAGGGTGTACAAAGATGGGCCCTGATAAATGCTTCTACCCACTATGAATTCACTTGCATTGCACTCTCTAAAGAGAGTCTTTAGAGCAGCCCGAGCAATTGGGCACATGTAGAATTCAGCTGTCCAAACTTATAAGTGGTGCAAGAAAACTTACTAGAGTAATAAAGAAGAATCTCATATAGGTATAAATAGTTATGTAATAGTTAAAAATGCCAAAAACACACAGAGAAGGCACCTCTGGTATGTTGCTGAAACACAGTGATTTTCCAGCTGCTGTGACAAAGAACATAAATCTTGTGCTGATATTCAGCCAGGCAGCTGATGACTGTTGGCATCTTCACTGAAACTCCACTCTGCACAGAAACTGCAACAGTGCAGTGGAGAGAGCTGCTAAACCTGGGAGTCTGAGTGCCAGGGAGGCCAGTTGTGTAGTGGAAAGCACAGCCAACCACAGGCTGCAAGAGGCAGAGCAGAGGTGGGAAGGAAGGAGAGATGCAGCCTGATCATGGAAAGGAAGAAAGGAAAAGACAGTACCACATTGGCATTGGAATTGTCTCTGTGCAGCATAAGCAGTGGAAGAAAGCTGCATTCCCAAGTCATGGGAAAAACACAATACAGTAGAATAATACAGTAAAATAAATGTACAAATACAATAAGGCAAGTGATAATAAAAAGGTTTTAAGAAAGAACTTGTTTGTGACATCAAACCTGAATCAAGTCTCAAGTAGCTCAGGGAGAACAACTGCTAGTTTGTAGTGCAGCAGACAAGCACGTGGCTGGGAGGAAGAGTCAGAGGTAGATTAGGGCATGGAAGAAAATCAAAATGACTCCTCACCCCTCTTTTCATGCTATGCAAATCAGGTGTGTTTCCACCAGGGAACCTCTCAGGATGGGAGCAGGGGGTTTATTTCACAGTGGCAGTGGCAGTTCAGTTTCTCAAACTGTTTGAAAAAAATGGTGAAAAGTCAGGTATCAGAGTAACCACTATAAGAATCTGCAGTTTGCAATGGCTGTGTCTGTATAGTGATTTAAAGGGATTGCTAAAAAAAAAAAGTACATAACAAATCACACAAACTCCCAATGCAGAACTCCTAGGAGTGTGCCACACAAGTTCCCAGTTTCCCAGTGTACCTGGAAGAAGCAGGGAGCATGAGCTGGGATTCAAAATAGCTAAAATGCCTCAGTCACACGTACTCTCAGTAGAGTCAAGAAGAAAATGACTTTAGAATGACAGAAACTTCAGCAATTCACAAAACTTTGTCTCACTCATCAGCTGAACCTACCCAGGCAAAATTTGGGGGTAATAATTTTTGTCACTGGATACACAATTTTTTAGCTTCACTGTCTTTGTTTTGTTGTCCCATCAGAAATTCTAACCAAATGTCTTGGCAAGTGCTGTCAGTGAGAACAACATCACATGCTCTTTCTCTTTTAGGGCCCTGTTCTCCTTGGCCCTTGCTCCTCCTTCCAGGCTGCGTGCAGGAAAATTCACCATAGCAGCTTGGATACATGGGGACACTGCAGAGCATCATGAGACCTTGAAGTCTATAAAAAATGAGGTAAAAAAATTATGAGAGGCACTCACATGAAGAAAAACTGCAGCTCAGGTAGGAGTAGATTTACATCAGTCTGATCCAAACCAAAATATTTATTTACATTTATGAATTTTCATAAGCTTCATGTATGGTAAGAGTTGAAATTTTGACTTTTTGTTTAAAAATAGGGCAAAAATAGATGTTGAGAGATTGGTATTTCCCATAGGAAGGAAATTCCATTATTTGAGTAGCTCTGTGAAACATGAAGGAAGTTCATTTGCAGAAAGTCTGCTAACTTGTAATGAAGGTCACAGCTGCATAATTGGACTCCGTTCCCAGGGCCAGTGAGCAATGCAGGAGAAAGAATTAATACCAACCCCCAAATTAAGGTTACTGTAACAAGGAGAACAAGACTATAGAATTGCAAAATCCAGGGAGGGGAGGGCTGTAGGATTGCTTAACACAAAAAGAAATCACATCTTTCCTCACAACAATTAGCAGCAAGGAATATCCCAGTGGCTTTTTACACTCCAGCAGAAAGTATCCATGTCCTAGGACAGGTCTAGGTAGGGATGGTCCATATCCATCCTCCCAGTCACCACATGTTCAGTTGACAGGGCTGTGACAGTTACCTGCCATTCATTACATCATGGTCCTGAATGTTTTTTTCCAGCAGTTCAGAAAAATCAAGTGCTTTCAAAAAACTGATATGCAAAGTGCTTGCTGGAAGCCAGGAAAGTCATGGGACAGTGGATGCAACCATCTGCTTGTGTTTTGTGTCCTAGCCCCACAGCCTCAATGCCTCCTCCAGGTTGTGTGTCCAAACTGGACACTCTAACTGCATTCCAACAGAGACTGACATGGGAGATTTACCTTATTACATTATGAGTCAACTCTTAGCCCATTTATAGGTGTTTTGTTTTTTAAAGATCCAATAGAAATTAGTCTTTCTTAAAAAGTAGAGGTGATAAAGGACTTGTTCTGCTGGACCTGCAAACCTGTCCTTTAGACACACAAGCCCTTTGTCAAAATTTGTCTCAAGAGTTATTTGCCCAGAACTTCACTCATTTAGGATCTGGGTCTTTCCAATTTGGGCAGAGATACTGATGCTGTCTGGATTTATACCTTTCTTTCTTTTATATATTTTCTGTATTCTTTATACATATATTTGTAGCTTTGTAGTCTATTATTGTAACTTAGTTTCAATATTTTCCTAGGCAGAAAGACAAAACAAATTCCAGTACCTTTATGCTGTCTTGGTTCTCCTTAGAAACCAAGGTTGAAACCAGCTCTTTGAGACATATTCTTATAAACAAGGCTTGGTTCTTATCTGAGGGAGGAGGATTTAGATGGTGCTAGAGCTAGGGAGCATTACTTTATGGAGTGTACTTCTAATTGGGAGAGGGTCTTGTCAGATATATTAATTTGCAGAATCTATAAAAATGGTACATGTGTTACTTGGGGCAAGCATCTTCAGCATTTTTCACCTAATGGATTGTGGACCTAAGGTTCCTTATATAAACATGCCCCTTTTTTATCATCCTGTGTCTGGCTTCTGTTTCTAGGACTAGAGAAAAGGGCATCAATACAGACCGAGGATGTATCTAAGGATGGAAAGGGTGCAAAACAGCCCTGTCCCTATGTAATACATTTTGTCTACTTGTGGAATTAGCTGAAATAATTCTGAAAGTTGCTCAGTGGAGGAAATTTCCAGGGGGCTGATTTTGGAAAGCTGTTTCCCATCAAGCCCCTCCTTTATCTTCAAGCAGCTGTGCAAGGATAGCATCAGAACACCCTCTGGAAGGTGACTCCATGACAGGAGGTGCAGTTGCCATGTCTTTTGTCATTGCCTCTCACAAGGTGATGTTGTGAGTTTCCTTTTTACCCATTGTTGAAAACTTAGAGCATAATGTGGCCTCTGATGTGGATGATCAAGTGGGCCTGGCACTCCTAGAATGAGGAGAGACTTGGGAGAGTTAGCTGACCATGGAGTTTGTACCCAAGGATTGCTCTACCCTGGAAAGACTGCCTCAGGCAGCTCCGTCCTGAGGGAGTAGAGCTCTTCACCTCCTCCATAGCTTCAGGCTGCTGCTCTGTGTCCTATTTAATAACTTTAAGTTGCCTGGAAATTGCCACAGGTACAAGTCAAAATATGGAAAAAGTTACCAAAAGAGAAGGTTTAAGGCACTTGTCACTGCAAGTATGGCTTTAAAAGGCCTATGGGTGCTAACCAGGAGATTAAAAACCAAGGCAGGAATTAAGAGAGATTCTAGGAGCCAAGCTGGACTTCAGGCATAGGAGGTGGAAAGGACAACCATTCACTGTTAGCTAAACACTGCTGCCTGAGGTGGAATCAGGCAACAGAACAGCATTTGAGGGGTGGCCAAGTGTGCAGCTGCTGTGCCACTCTGGATAGCACCAGAAATGCACTAGTCCCACGTAGGAGTGCTTTGCTACAGGTCATCAGCCCCCAGCAGTTCCAACAGTGCTGTCAGGAGCAGCTTCTGCCAGAGCAGCTTCTGGGCAAGCTATGTGAGAAGCAGGGGCATGAAGAATAGGAGATGCCCTTTCTCTGGGACTGCCTCAGCAATGACCAGTGTGAACCATCAGAAGAAGCAAAGAAAATCAACCATGTACCAGGTTGGGCCACTACAATCAGTCTCCCTGTACGTCTGCGTCTGGACTGCCTCTCAGCCACATCTCTGCAGGGTTTTGGTACGTGGTACAGGCAGAACACACCTATTCTCCAAAACTAGAAGCATTAATTTGGGAATAAAAATATTTTCTTCGGCAGCCCATTCCAATATGTGTTTTTCTGGAAAGATGACTGAAACCTTGCAGGGCACAGTACTTGAATTTACAGTCCCCAGCTGACACTTGCATGACCTGAGATGTTCTTGAACTTTCAATAAGAAGATTAGAGTCATTAGCCATGGAATCGTGTGAAGACCAAGCAATTTATTGGGTTCAGAGAGTGTGTTCTTGTCTCTTAATGCAGCGATGCCTTGTGTCTGGAGCAAGTTTAAACAAGGGAGAATGACAGACACAGTCATGACTCCAAATGGCTCATTGAGCAAAGTCCCATCTAATCACCATCCTGATTTATGGTTGCACTCAATGATTTTAAAGTTCTTTTCAAACCTAAACAATTCTATGATCAATGTCTGAAAAAGCCATTTGGTGCTGGGAGTTGCTGTCTAACCTGGGCTGAAGAGGTCCAGTTCTCCTCTTCCTACAGCTGATGAGGACACAGATTTGGGGGGATTTAATTTCCAGCATCATCTATAAAGTGAACATGATGCTTTGCCTTTGACCTATGCCTGACTAGATGAGTTCAAACTCTGTGGCAAGCTCCAGCTGCAGACACAACATATCAGCTTTGGTATGCCAAAGCCAGAGCACACAGCAAAACCCCTACACTGGGGCCACCTGAATTAAGGAGAAGGCTACTTTCATTAAACAACTATGTCCATGGTGAATCATGTATCTGGTAGGACTAGAAACAGAGGTGCTGTTGTAACTTTATTGCTGTGGCTTGATTTTTGCATATAATTTTTCACTCTGCCACATTCAGAGGCCAGAGTGGGCTCTGTGGTGTTCACACCTGTAACGTGACTTGTGGTTTTGACGTAGCGCGTTGATCAAAATTTTGAAATGTGGGACTTTTATCTAAGAGACTGCATCAGGAATCAATATTTAAGAAGCCAGTGAGCAGTGGAAGTTTTGCCTGCTTCCTTGGAAGCAGAGTCTGTTTCCCTGACAGACTCTACAGCTATTGTATTTCCTTAGCATGCTCAGTGAACTGATTCCTCCATAAGATGTGCCTAATACATTGAAGAGAAGCTGCAGCAGTTTGGCTGAGGCACAGACACGTCTATCCCCCTAAGGCTGGTCTGGACAAACCACAGGAGTGTCTGGACTCAGAGGTCCTGTACACACAGACTGGACCAGTGAAGGACCTGCCTGTCCAATACTCAGCTGTTGCTGCTGGATGCATGCAGCCTCCCTTGTGGAAGGAACCCTTGTAAGGGCAGGAATGGAATGGGGATGAGATTTGATTTTCATTTAACAGCTGCCTTGCTCTCTGTTATTGCTAGCTCTCCTTGAAGCTTGTGTGAGGAGGCAGAAGAAAGTGCATACCCACTGGTACTGTGAAACCCAATAAGGGCTCTATGAAACCTCCTGATGACAGGTGCTTTCTGTGCTCTGGTCTGGTGCAATCATCAAAGATTTTTTCTGTCTCCTCCTACATGCCACTCCCCCACCCCTTTCTGCCATGTATCCTGAGCATATACAGTCTTCCTTTCCTCTCTCAGGAGGTATTGCTCAGAGGTCTCTGCTAACACTGTACTTTGCAAGGGAGAAAATCCTGCTTCCTGCCTTTGAAAGAATTAAAGAACAAAACAACGCAGAATAATCCCCCAAGACGAAAACTACTTGCTTCCCTCTGTGCTTGGCAACCTGCACTGGTTCCAGGTGAGTGGTTTTATCAGTGAATCTGAATGCATGAATAAGAGTGATGCCAGTACCAGGGGCTGAAGCAGGGAAGGAGATTTCCTCAGGCATCTGCATGACAGTGGCAGGGATAGCTCTCATCTGCTTTAGGACAGGGAGCTGCCCAGTGGGGGGTGCTCTAAAAATGGGACTCTGTGTCTTGGCTTGGGGTTATATGCCTGGTGGGAAGCTTGAGCGAGACAACCTTATCACAGGACCTTGGCATGAGTAGGGAGCATTGTGGAGAGTGGCAATTGTCCCTCCAGTATTGTACTTAGGTCCCAAACCCACTGCTCCACTGGTGATCACTGTCACTGTAGAGCTCAACTGGGCTGAAATTCCTGCCTATTGTAGACTCCTCTCCCTTTAGCTGGTGCTCTCTCACAGAGATGGGCCAGTGGCTGGGCCCTGAACAGATCTGTTCTCTTCCTGGGTCCATTGTTGTGGTAGGAGTTGTCTGGGAGGTAGCTTGCTGACAGGCATCAAGAAAGAGAAATGCCCTACTGAGCAGAAAGCCCTTCCAGAGACTGCTTTAGCAATGCAAAGATGGCTGAGTTGGGCTTGTGAATGGAAATTTTCAACATAGGCTCTTTGGTTGCACTGCTTTCAGCTTTCCCTTCCCAAGGGCAAGCAATGGGCCAGGCTGCAAAGGATCTAATAGCATGAGGGGTGAGGATGCCTGCAGCCAAGGGGAGTCTATGAACCCTGTGAGGATAAAGATCCTGGTCCTCAGGACTGAAAAAAAAAGCCCAGGCAATAGCACAATAGCTGGATTTAATGCTCCTGATCACAGGCACTGAGCTATCGATGAGGGGATGTCAGGTGGGAGTGGGGACATCTGCCCCTCCTTTGCCATCTTTGCAAAGAGAATCCCCACAAAGAACCTCTTTTTACTCAGCTGGCAGTAGGGGGACTGTAGCTTCCCACTCTGGAGTGCCCATGGTCTGCTTAAAAGCCAGTAGAACTTGAGAGCTGCCAACAGCAACTTTCAGACCACTGAGCAGAGTGATATGCCCCTTCCTCATAAGCACTGAGCTCCCCCTCCCACCATGTGAGGATGGGCTATTTAACTCCTCTCCCTTGGTGACCCAGCACCAGAAGTCCACCTCGGAAAGACTGGCACAGATTTTTCAGTAACCCCTTGCCTTGCCCTTCCATATCTGCCTAACTCTGCATAACTCTTTCCAACACCTCTCCTTCTGCAGAGATTTCTCCTTCTTCTCCCACTTTGGGTGCTTCCTTGCTGCCACCTGCAAAGACTTCCCTCACTGAAAATTCTGCTGGTTTTGATGTTGAACATAAAGCAGAGTTTCCTTGGACTCTGAGAAACAGTGGACTCCAAGTGCTGGTTGTTTCACATTCAGTCTGGCTTTCAGCAATGAAAACTAAAATGGGGTTGCCTTAGCAGTGGGAGGAGGGAGCCTGGGGCAGCTGTCATTGAGGGGGACACCTGACATGCTTTTCCAGTGTCATCCTTTCAGCAGCATGGCTTGACCGAGTGCCGTGTGCCATGTCCCTGGCAGGATGTGATGGTACACACTGTACCAAACACTGCTGTCTTGGGATTATATTGCCTCTCTTCCACCAGCCCCTGGAGGCTGGTAAACCTGGGAGAGGGTTTGCAATGGGCATTTCTATTTTGGCTGACTTCTGCCAGTCCCAGGAGTAAAACTGGCTAATTAGATTAACCCCTTTTTGTGTTCTTCTACACAGACATTAGCAATAGTGGAGCAATGTGTAAAGCAGCTGCATTTTAGTAATTGTTTCCCATCCATTTTTTCTGAATAATGACAGCTGGGCCCATCCCAGCCGAGTGCCTGAACCCTCTGAAAAGTGGAGCTCTCCTCTGCTGTGCACAACATGCAGATTTTTGCCTCTCTTGGGGCAGGTTATTTGATCATCAGCTGATATCTCTTGGACACATTAGTAATCAGAAAGCTGTGTCAGCATGTCCATGTGAGGGCAGGGGAAGCAGGCATGAGATGGCAGCTGTGTTCTGCCTCATGAGATAGTGGAGCACAGGGCAAGAAGGCAGACACAGTTTTCATCTGAAATTTTTGTTATTTTTTCCAATCCCACATACCATGGCAAGAATGCCCTGTAATGCCATGTCCTGCCAGTGGTCAGGACCTTCCCCTTTCCAAGAGGAGTGTCTCACAGTGGATCCACTTGATTGATTGCTCCCCTTCTGCTGTGTCACCCCTGAGTCGTCACAATCTGTCCAGCAACCACAAGTGGCATTTGGCTGTTTCAGTGAAGCAGCATTTTCTTGTTTGACTTTCAGTGCGGTACAGATGTACTGTGCAGGGGTCAGAGGTTGAGAGGAGGGTGGAGAACCAACCATGTCTCTGTGCTAATTATAAATGTAAATCACCTCCAGGACACTGCCATGGACAGGATGTGTCAGTGTTGTCTGAAGTCTCATAAAGCTTTGTCTCACAGCACATCAGCAGAAGGAAGGTCACAGCATTGCTGAGGTTGGCAGGGACCCCTAAACATCATCTAGTGCAATCCCTCTGCCCAAAACAGAGTCAGACACAGTTGGTTGCTCAGGACTGTGTACAGACAGCTTTTGAATACCTCCAAGAATGGAGAACACCCTGCTAGCCCCTTTGGGCAACCTGCCTCAGTGTTCAGTCTGTCTTGCAGTAGCAAAGAGACTCTTTATTCTTAAGGAGAATTTCCTGGTACTTCAATTCATGTCTGCCACCTCTCATGGTCACTGTGCAACACTGAGAAAGGTCTGGCACTGAATTCTTCACACCCTCCCTGCAGGTATACATTGATAAGACCTACCCCAAGCTTTCTCTCCTTCAGGCTGAGCAGTCCCAGATCTCCCAGTCTTTCCTCATGGGAGATGCCCCAGTCCCTCCATCACCTTTGCAGTCCTTCAGTAGACTCTCTTCCCTATATCCATACTGGGAAACCCAGACCTGGACACAGCACGCCAGCTGTGGCCTGACCAGTGCTGAGTCAGAGGGGAGGGATCACCTCTCTCAACCTGCTGGCACAAGCACAGCAGAGTTTCTGGACTTTAGTGCTGGTCCCACCTGGGATGTCCTGGGAGTTCTGTGGTCCCAGGGGTGATGTACCACGTGCAGGCCTTAAGAAACTGTTATTAGGGGTTTGATGTTGAGTTTTGTCTGGACCATTTAAAGTAGTCAGATATATTTCTTCATCCACCACGGCCTGTCTCTAACCATTACCTGGACAAAGCTAGGCCAGAGATCTCTGCAGCCCACCCCCATGCTCAGAGCACATGCTTCTTTGTGGCCTCTGAGCTGTTGCATGTCTCTGGAATGAGGGCAGAGTTGCATACCGGCGTGAAGTAGATTTATTTTTATTTCCCTACATGTAGTTTTTCTTCTTGCCATGAAATGGTACTAAAGCATGAGAAACTCACGTGAAAAACAGAGAATAATCCCCTTTGGTTCCAAACAGTCAAACAGCTTCTCTGCAGGCAGCAGAACTGTCTATTCTCCCTGGCAAAACTCAATGTATCACTGCTCCACAGAACTGACCTCCTCTGGCCAGCCCCACTGCCCTGACCTCTTGAGAGATGTTTTCCATGTGGAACTGTGCCCTCTGCAGATCTACATGCTGTCTAGATGCAAACTATCTCCTCCAGCTCTGCCCAGATCTTTCCTGCAGATGCAGCCCTACTGCCCCAGCACTGGGCTCTGCTCTGTGCTGATAGTGCCCAGTGCAGGCACCGCACCCACGGGGCTCTGCAGGGCTCCCCCAGCACCGTGGAACACAGAGACTGCCCAGGGGACAGGCTGGATTCATGACCAGTGCATTTCTGAGGAAAGTCTGCCCTCCATCTCTGCGGATAGCCTGAAGCATGCACGGCTCAGGAGGAGCTTGCTTGTGAGCTCCCATGGATGCAAACTCTCTTAATACAGACAGTGCAAAACTTTGCAGCACATGAAGAAAAATTTATAAATACTTATAGCCTGCCTCTTGATGTTTTAATAACTGAATGCAGAAACATTTCAGTGATGACAGCTTTATAACAATCAAGCTGGGTTTTTTCCGAAGCTGAGCCTGCACAACAAAGAAAGTAAGTAATTGAAGACTTGCACAGCAACTTTCCTAGAATCTGAGTTAAATGCAAAATTTCTTCAGCAAGCAACTTGAAATTTGTCCAAATAATTTATTTTTTCTTCTGTTGTTGTGATGTAATAATATTTAAGATGTGTATATGGGTTTCTAAATACAAGTTTCAAGCATTTAATGTTGCAATGTAAAAGCTGTATCATTCCCACAAGTGAGATTCATGTCTTGGCATTTTCCCTTTATCAGAAGACAAAGTCTGAGATTATTCTCACTCTAAATTTCAAACACAGCACTGTACCAACTATTAGGAGGAAAATTAACTCCATCCCAGCTACCACTCATCCTCTCAGGGATGAACTATTTTCTTCTTTGTCCCCTAATGTCTCCCAAATAATTCCTATTACTTTCTTCTGTCAGTCTGTGCTTTTCTGGGTCTTTCCAGTTTCTTTGTGAGTCAACTCACAAAGAAACTGTAATTGAGAGTTTTTCTTTCTGTGTTTACTGCTTTTCATTTATGCATAGAGCAGATCATTCTTCCTGTCACTTGTGATCAGATGGACAGCTCAGCCCTCTGCACACTTTCTTTTTGGAAATCTCAACTGAAATCTGTTGGCATCCTGTCACCAAAAGTGATGATGAAAAGGGGATCTCCCCTTTCATTCCCTTTCATATCCATTGCTTTAAAAACCTTTCATGCATGAGCCTTTACAAAAGTTTTTAAAAACCCTGACTGATCTGACACTGAAGCCATATCCTTACTGATGCGGATTTTCCTTCAACTAGATGCATTTGAACATTGCTTTTTACTTCTCCTGCTTCCCTAGTTCTTCTTTTAAACAAGCTGGCCTTTTCTCTGGGAGAGGGGCATGGTCAAAATGTGGGAGGCTGTGTGTCTTTACAGAGCCTGTTGTCAAAGATTACATTCAAGATACTATTTCAAGAAGTTTGTCTGCTGTGTACAATATTTTACTCTCAGATTTTGAATGTGGAACTTTGTGGGACCAAAATTATGCAATTTGTGAGAAGGGGATGCAAATCTGCCCTGATGCTTCCACATTTGGCTCTCCAGCACTGTGAGTGTGCCATGGCTATCTCTAATCTCCCTTCAACCAGAATTTTAATACCTTCTATCTTTAAAACATGCTCACAGGAAGATGCTGCACACTGAATGCTTTTTTGATGTCGGCTTTTTTGATGTTGGCTACTTTAACAGAGACAAAAGATAAAGAGGACAGATGTTCTTCAATGTTCAGTACAACGCGGAACAGATGCATCTCAGTTGATTCAGAGCTTCCCTGTTTTTAGCTTTTTATAAGTGCTTAAGCTCTATTGCACTTCTCCTCCCATGTTGGAAATCTCCTTGGGTAGATGGGGAGATAAACACAGAAAAATCTGCAAAGAGCAGGACAAAATGTAGTGAAGAAGCCTTCCTTCCCATTTTTTACTTTCACCAACATCAGACTGATACCTCTAAAATAGCCAAAATTCCTCTGTTTATGTGAAACCTCAGTGTCAGGAACTAGGTACTAGTTTTGCAACACTGATTCTTCTTGCAAAATATCTTGTGCTCCCTGCTCAAACCTTGTCGTTACCACCAAAAATACTCTGTCAAATATCTTGGTGTTTCTGGCAGAGTGGAGACTGGTGATGCAGTCACTGATAGAACAACCTTCACTGAGAGAGCAAAGCCACCTTCTTCCTCACAAGAAGGAAGATCCAAGCCATGGACAAGAGAATTTTTGTGACTTTACTGCAAGAGTCTGAGAACTTCCTGCTCATGCAATAGAACATTTACAAAATTTCAGACCAGCATCACAGCGAGAATGTGCTGTGGAGGGGGCTGCTCTGTTGCAAAATATGCAAATAGAGAAAGGGAGCAAGACAGCAAGAGGGTGGGGACAACAAAGGAGCAAGATCTGCTAATGAGTTCCTTCGGTGCAATAACTTTTGCTCTAAAAGGCAGCTGAACACATGGTTCAACATGGGATCTAATGATTAATCCTGTACTTTCTCCTATCAAAATAGAAATTTCATTTTGTTTGGACAAAAATACATTTTCCAGATGGGGAGACATCTGGAGAAAAAATCGTGTGAGTCCTTTTATATCTGTGGGTTCTGCTCCCACCTTCCCTGTACAGAAAATTGTGCCATTGCTGTGGTATGGTCCAACTCTAAGAAAGGCAAAGTTTGCAGGAGGAGGAGCCCACTTTTCCCTACTCAACATGGGTCTTCTCTCAGGTCACCACAGCAAAGGAAAAGTTTGGTTTGTGTGTAGAAAGTCTGAAGTGGGTGATTTTAGAGTAATCAATGTGTCTTTTGACTTCACTAAACTGTTTGGAGTTTTCCATGTCAAAGTAAGGTAGTACTTCACATTACCAATGTGTGCTGGGTCATTTGATGAAGAGTGAGTCGTTTGGTAGTAAGAAGAAGAGTGTCTGGGCCTCAAAAGTTTCTCTGGTGGTTCTTCTTTTGGAAGTGATTGCCTCGGTTGCTCTACTGTAGAAGCCACATGGCATCCCTGCTGACTGAGAAGCAAGCCAGTGTTATTCTAATCTACCAGAAAGGTGTAAGGGAAGACACAAAGAACTACACAAAGACCGATGAGTCTAACCTCAGTTGCTAGAAAGATTATGGAGAAGGTCCTACTGAATACTACTGAAAAGTATTTGAAGAATAATGCAACCTTCAACATGGATTTACAGAGAAAAAGTCCTCTCTGACCAGTTTGATTTCCTTCTAGGATGAGGTCACACCCCAAGTTGATAAAGGGAAAGTGGTGCATGCAGTTTTCCTGGCTTTAGTGCAGCTTTTGATACTGTCCCTCACAGCATCCTTCTGGACAGTTGTCCAGATGTGGGAGGGGCAAATTGATGGTTTGAGTGTAAAGAGCCGGCTGGACAGCAGGGCTTGAATGGTTGTAATGAATGGGGCTGTGTCTGGCTGGTGAGTGGTCACTGGTGGTGTCCTTGGGGCTTAACACTGGGACCAGTATTGTTCAGTATTTTTATCCATGATCCAGATGCAGGAATTGAATGTCCCATTAGCAAGCTTGCTGACAAAATCAAACAGGGAGGTGCCATTGACTTTCTTGAGGAACAAGAGGCCTCAAAGGAGAATTTTGATGAATTGGACCATTGGGCTATCTCAGGCATGAAATGGAAGTAGTCCAAGTGCTATTTTT
The DNA here is from genome assembly GCF_027887145.1 of Ammospiza caudacuta. Lineage (NCBI taxonomy): Eukaryota > Metazoa > Chordata > Aves > Passeriformes > Passerellidae > Ammospiza > Ammospiza caudacuta. Next base: position 663,764 of record NC_080620.1, read on the forward strand.
TGCAGCTGGGAGGGAGTAACACCGAGTACAAGTCTAAACTGGGAGAGGAGCAGCTGAAGAGCAGAGAGGCACCTGTGAAGGTCCTCAAACATGTCCAGGGGAAGGGAATGTAGGGTGAACTTTCTGGTGAAGAACTGGACTACAAGGAGCAGTTGAGTGAGCTTGTCTCCTTCAGAGAAACAGAGGCTGGGATGCATTGCTTTCTGCAGCTTCCTCAGGAGGGAATGTGGAGAGGGAGGTGCTGGACTTGTTCTCTCTGAGATCCTGGGGCAGCACAACTGGGAAGGTCCAAAGTCGTGCCAGGGAATGATCAGACTGGATGTTAGGAAGTCCTAATGCCCAAGCAAGAGAACAAGGAGTAATGGCCTCAAACGAAACCACAAAAAGTATTACCGCGCCTGAATGGGCGCAGCTGGTGAGAGAGAGACGGTGAATCTTGTTTCTTGAATCAGAAGGCTTGATTTATTAATATAAGCTATAATACATTATAGTTATACTAGAAAGAATAAGGAGAGAGGTTTGCAGAGCAGCTAGGCTAGCTAGGAAGAGATAGAAAAGAATCCACAACAAAGCTGTGGCCAAGGACTCAGTCCCCTGGCTTGCACTGGTGATTGGCCCTTAATTATAAACATAAAACATGAACCAATCACCAATCAAAATAGGTGCCCCTGTTGCATTCCCCAGCAGCTGATAATAATTGTTTACCTTGTCTTCGGAGGCCTCTGGCCTCCCGAAGACACAGAAATCCGAAAGAAAGGATTTCTGTGGAGAAATGTCTGCGACACAAAAAGTTCCATGTCAGCATGAGGTAGCACTTCCTGACATTGAAAGTGGGAGATGACTGGAACAGCTGCCCAAGCAGGTCATGGAGTCTCCCTCTGGAGACATTTAAACCCACCTAGGTGTGTTCCAGTGTCACCTGTCCTGGATCATTTGTTGAACTCTATATCTGAAAGGCTATAAATGATACAAGTTTATTGTGGGACACAAGGGGATTGAATTCATAGTTTCTAAACCTACTGTCAGGTTCAGGTGGCACAATCTCAATGAACTGAATGAATATTGCCATTTCTTTTTCTCAGGTGTAGCTGTGAAAAACAGGACTGGCAGTGAAAGGAAGGAAGATAGGCAAACTTTTCACACAGTCTGGTGTGTATTGTCTCCAACAGATAAAAGTGGGGCAATGGTAAGGTAATGGTAATAGTAAGGAATGGAATGCTTGGTCAAGCTGGAACAAGTGGATCAAAATCCATGGAATGCTGTTTGCTGACCTAAAAGCTGGGGTGACCACAGCAGCACTGCTAGGTTCCTGCAGCAAATACACATCCTCTTTGCCAGTGGCCTTTGTGCAGCTTAGCCTTGGGGGGGCTTAGAGTGACTTGGCTGGGCCACCTCAGATGTGTCTGCTGTTCTGAACCTCATGAAGGCATTAGCATCTATGCAAACAAACCTTGTCTCAGAATGGAGGTTGATCTCCACCTTCTGTGCACGACCTTGCAGTCTTGTACCACAAAGACGCTCCTCTTTAAGGCAATGTCTTCAGTTCACTATAGGCATTTATCTGGGTCCAAGTGGAAGATACTAGGTGTGTAATTTATGGAGAACATAGTCTCAATTTTAAGGGTTTCTTTGATTTAAATTTAGGATTACAAATGGACTAGCTCTTATTTGACTTGCAACACCAAAGGTTTTCCAGCACTTGCTGATGTGATAAGGTGACTTTGTTCTTCTTTGGTTTCATTTAGGTTTGTATTACCTTTGCAAATTCCTGGGAATAATTTTCAGACCTTCCATCTGTCAAGGCACAGTGACAGAAGGAAAATGGCACCTGCATAGTCCAGCAATAATCTTCCTCACTATGTGAACTGTTTGGGTGGCTGGTGCCTTCTAGCACCCTAGAGGGGACTGATTTGCCTGTGCAGCCTCCTTGTTCTTCTGTTCTGAGGAATATAGAAATAACAGTAAAAACTAAACAGATAAAGTACAGTAGACTGTCCAGGCCTGTCAGCCAATTGGCAACGGAACAGAATTCGTTATTTATTTATCTCTTTGGAGTAGGTTTGATTTCAGTCTTAGTATTTATCAAGACAGAACATCAGGTTCATCCCATTAGTGGAGTTTGACAAGAGATACTACTTTAAAGTCCTGTTGTGTTTCAAAGGAAAGTCAGTAAATAAAGTCTTATCCTCAGACTTCATGTAAAGCAAGGGGATAATGTTCCTTTCTGCAGAAACAGCCAGCACCAATTGCTGTCATGGGGAAGGTTGTTGTGGTAGGGACTTGTCCACCTTGGAGGTCCATCAGAAATGTTGTTTGCTGCTTGGTTTTCTTTGGAAGAGTGGTGTATGTGAGGAGAGTTTGTTGCCAGGTGATAAAAATTAATTCCATTCCAAAGTGGTCAAACTTTGAACAAGCCTGGCTGGCTGGGGAGCCCATTCTGGCTGCCTGGGCCAACATAAAACACTCCTCAGTCCAGCTTGGGTGCTATAGGGGCCAGAGCTTCTCTAGAGGCACCAAAGCAGTAGTGACAAGACCCTGGCAGCCCTTTACATGCCCTTCACCAAGGGCTGCTCCTTGCAGATGGTCAGAGGAGGTCATTAATCAGCTTTAAATAAACCTTTGCAAGCAGGCCCCAGGGAAATGACCTAAAGACGAAGGCAAGCTTATGCTTTCCTGCCTGTACTTCTCCCTGCTCAGCCTAGGCAGAGCTGTGCCTGGAGGACTAAGGAGCTGTGCTGACCATGAGCGAGCAGAGCCACGTCAACAGCCTGTTCCTCAACGAGGATGCAGCCAAGCGGCTCCACGCCGACAGCCGGGTGCAGCGGTTCCAGCAGGCTGTGCACAAGCGGGCGGCGCGGGCCAAGAAGCGGATGCACAACATCACTGCTGAGAGTGCTAAAAGCTTCTTCAGGAGAAACGCCTTCGTCCTCTTCACCATTGCTGCGGTCCTACTAGGTATGGAGCTGGTGGCAACACCAGGCACCATTTATAAATATGGGGAAATGTCTGTTTATTTACGAAGATTTTTATTTTATCACAGCGATTTGACTGAGGAGTTGAAGCTGATGAGCTGGCAGCTCAAAGTGCTGCCCACATAATGAGTACTTTTGTGCAAGAGCAAGGGACCCAACAGAGAGTGGGTATGTGGGAGGGAGTCCTTGTTGATCCTTTCTAGCGCAGTATAGAAACACTCTATGATAGAAAGAGTTTGATGGTCCAACTCAACCAATCCTTGTACAAATCATCCAGGTTTATTCAGAGGTATCTTGTGAGTGCAGCTGTAGGCACGAGGGCTTTTCAGATTTGTCCCAAAACTGTAGCCTGACAGGACCAGAAATGCTGCAAATGGCTGTGATACAATGCAAACCAAATCTGCTTAACAGATAGCAGGTTGTCCCTAGCTTTTGATCCAGGCTACATGACTCTAACTGGCTGAACTCAGCTTTAAGAGGTGGGTAGACAAACAATCTGAACTATGTAGTCACACTTATTTTAGTCTGTGAGATCATCTCTCTCATCACAGCATTTTGTATTAATGAGCTTCCTGGGAACAGACTCCAGAAGAGCAATAGAGGAAGACCAATAGGGAACAAGGAGACCTGTGGTTTCGCACAAGACTCCTCTGCATATAAATACGTCAGAGAGAGAGAGAGAGCATATAATAAAAACTGGACGATAGCCTTTTAGAAGATGACCATTTGTTCGTTTGTAAAGAAGAACAACTGAGAGTAAATGAGAAGAGAAAAAACACATTGTAGGACTGAGGGACAGACCACTGGGTCACACTGTGCCACTTCCATTCTGATCCCTTGCTGATCCACAGGAATTATCCTGGCCTTCTCCCTCCGGCCCTACCAGCTGACCTATCGCCAGATCAAGTACTTCTCCTTCCCTGGCGAGCTGCTGATGCGTATGCTCCAGATGCTGGTTCTTCCTCTCATTGTCTCTAGCTTGATTACAGGTGAGAAGTACTTTCTGCTGCTTTCAGCCAAGACAGTGGTCAGCAAAGCTGTTGTTGGGGTACCTCTTCATGACCCAGCTGGAGGTGCTTGGATTAGCTTGGCTAGTAATGACGAGCCTGAATCCACAGCCATAGGGAACATGATCCACACTGAGACCCCTGCTGGCTCAGTAGTAGTGCAGAGAAGCAGAAGAACTTGTGGTTTCTCAGAAGACTGGGGAGAACACAATGCAGTGATTCCAATGCCCAGCACTAACAAGGATTTAATCCTACATAACCTCAAATGGCTCCACGTTTGTTGCCCAAGTAAATTTCAGGTTTTCTCCAACCTAGAGAAGGTTAATTTTTGTTAGTCCAAAAGGATTGAATTTGATCACTGGCTGGAGGGCTTGTTTCACCCAGATCCTCAAGTAAGACATGACAGACAAGTTTTCCGACAGCAGTAGGGATTGCAAGGTGTTCCACCTGCTGAAACCTCCCACCATTAGGGATTGAAAGGCCCAATGTACTAGGACGGGGTAATTTCCCTTCTGAGAGCTTTAAAAGAAAATTGCTACATTCTCAAATGCAGACTAAGATCCACCAGTGCTATGCTTCTTCATGATCACAAGCCACATTCTTCCATATCAACGTTACCCTGGAACTCCAAATTCTGTTCCTTGTAGGCTGTGCTTCCTAGAGACCTTGGCTCCCTGTCCAAATCATGCACAAGCCTTGCACCCTTTGAATCTTCCTCAAGCTTTCCTTTTCTCTCTAAGATGATAGGCTTCCTCACATAGTCTTTCTGTGTGACATCCCAGGAATGGCCTCACTGGACAGCAGAGTCTCAGGGAAGATGGGGATGCGGGCTATCATCTACTACATGGTGACCACAATCATAGCTGTCTTCATTGGCATCTTCATGGTGATCATCATACACCCAGGAAAAGGATCTAAGGACAAACTTCACAGAGAAGGCAGAATTGAGCAGGTGCAGACTACAGATGCCTTCATGGACTTGGTGAGGTAGGTAAACAAGATGGTCTCATGTTGAGACTATATCAGTGAGATTACATTCCTCCATGGAGCATCCTTTTGAAGTATCACAGCTTTAAGCATACAGTCTTAGGGAAAGAGGTTAAAGGCTGAGTCTTGGCAAGCCTAGTATTTCTAGTTTAGTCTAGCTAACTGGCTTTGCCACTCTGAGACTGAGTACATGGCCTGGAATCCAGCCCTTCTCCAGAGATATTAATGTAAGAGGTCATGGTGTGCTCCACAAAACAAGAAATTAAAACCATCAGTGGGCTACCTAGGTTTCAGAAATTCACCTGGCAAAGGCTACTCCAAATATCCATCTTTAATGACAAAGGAAATCAAGGAAGCGGTTCCCAAGACATTGCCTTTTCTTCCCTTGCTGTGACCTTACTCAGTGAATTGCAAAGCTGTACCATGTCAAGTGGTTTTTGAGGTGGATAACAGAGAGCTCACATGACAGCTGTAGAGGTGAAGCTGAGAGCAAGGCAGTGTATTAATCATTGTAGTATGGTATTGTTTCAAGGTTCGGTTTGCTTTGATGATGGTTTTACAATGTACCTATATCCCAGGGCAGTATGTGTGTCATCTCTTTCCACATACCTGAATAACCTTCTGGAGTCTGAAAGCATGTAGTGGAAGTCTGACAAGTTGCAAGATCAGCATATTCCCTTCTTCTGTCAGTCAGACCAAAAGGGCTTAAGTGGACATTGTGAAAGTTGTGACCTCAGACATTGCTGCAGGACACAGAAGTTGGCCAGGAAGCCCATGTTTTCTTCCTAGGTCAACAAGACAATAACTCTTTCTTTGTTTTATCTACTGTAGGAATATGTTCCCACCCAACCTGGTAGAAGCCTGCTTCAAACAGGTATGAAATCTCATCTTTGCACCTTGTACCCTGGACCATGGTCCTATCTACTTCTCTGAGGGATGGAATAGCACTTTATTCCCCAGGTCTGACTGCTGCAGGAGGCACTGCAAACGCTAGTCTGTATTATAGCATCCCCCATGCAAGCTTTTCAAACTGTCTGTACATGGGGGCTTCAACCTCCCTCCCATCCCACAGAGGCAGGAAGGGTTTGCATGATCTCGGGTTGCAAGCTTGGGCTGGCAGTGATATGGAATAGATTCTCCAAGAATCTATCTCTTCTGCAGTGCTAGTGCCCTTAGAAGTGGCACAAAAGGTTATCAGAGAAGCCAGAATATCTCAGTCCTAGCGACATGAGATGCTCTAATGGTCTCTTCTGACCTTCTGCTCTATGAACTTTCTGACCTTTCTGGTGAAAGCACTAAACTGGGGACCTTGAGAACAGGCAAAGCATATAAGAGCCCAGCATGTGTCCTGATCATCTGAACTGGAGCCTGTGAGTGCATTTGATAATCTGTGTCTTTTCAGTACAAGACTCAATACAGCACCAGAGTCTTCACCAGAACCATCCTCCACAGCAGCAATGCCACAGCAGGTGTGGTAACCACTCAGATCCCTGTGCCTGAGAATTTCACCAGCATCATGGAGAATGTCACTCATGCCCTGGGAACCATCTCCGAGGTGCTGACCTTTGAAGAAGTCATTCCCATCCCAGGCTCAGCCAATGGGGTGAACGCGCTGGGGCTGGTAGTTTTCTCCATGTGCTTCGGTTTGATGATCGGCAGCATGAAGCAGAAGGGACGGGCCCTGCGGGAGTTCTTTAACTGCCTCAACGAAGCCATCATGAGGCTGGTGGCCATTATCATCTGGTGAGGAGCACGGCCGGTTGGAGCAGGAGGTCTGCAGGTGCAGTTTCTATTGACATGATGAGAAGTGGGGTAGCTTTAAGGATTTCATGCACAAGACAGGAAAAGCAGATGGGCACAGCTCTACTTTGGCTCCATCAGGCTGGAGGGAAAAGTCTGGATGGGATATTTGTTCACATTTCATTTCCTGGTTTGTTTTTTTTTTGTTTATACCTTAGAAAGATCAGGTATACCAGGACTTGCTTTTCTTGAGGCCTCTGGAAACATCCTTGGAAGACCAGAGATCTGGAGTGGAAGATCTCTTAGCCTTACCAAGAGGAGTAGGAGAAGCTTCTGCTTCTCACCAGAAGCTTTCCTTCCAGCTGTGTTCCAGGAGTTTGACTTAGCTATGAATCACAGTAACCCTTTGCCCCTTTCCTGCTTTCAGGGTAGCAGCTGTATGCAGTAATGCAATAGCTCTGAGAGCTGAGCTGGGTTGAGAGGATCAGCTCAAAGTTACTTCCTTTCAGATCCTTCCCAGATCATGACTCCTCTGGAGCTCAGCTGCTCATTGCTTTCTGTGTAAGGCTGCCTATGACACATGGTGCAGACAAACAAGGCATTGCTGAGACAAGACTCTAGAAGACAGCATTTTACCAAGTATTGTTATTTTAAGCTTTTTACCCAGTTGGGGCTCAAACTTTTGTCAGGTACTGCAAAATTGGACAGATGCAGCTTTGGCAGAATACGTGCAAATGTCTGACAGGGAAGAAAACTGTCAGCCTGACACCTTCTCCATTTTAGATCACTCCAGCTTCCTTTCCTTGGAAGTCTTCTAAGTCTTATAAGTCACAGTCTTGTATCTCAAAGCAAAGTCCTGAGCACAGCAGGACAGGCCTTACAGAAAAAGGCATAAAGGGGAAGAATATCCCAGAGCTCATAGGAGATGTTGGGAAGCCCCACGCCCCCGGGACCCTTTACTCCATGTCTGAACCAGAATTTGGGGCTTTGCTTTCCTAAGAACAGGTAAGACTTGCCTGGGGGCACAGAAGCGAGAGCATGAGCACAGTGGAACAAATAGACATGCATACTACTCCAGAGACTTTCGACACCCCTCCTTAAACCTCCCTTTAGATGAAGGAAGGCAGGGTGTTTATGTATAGAATACTGATTACACCTGGGACACTGCCCGTGCATGCCTTCCACTAGCCACACTCTGCAGACCATCTCCCAGGAGCTTGTTTTTCCTGGGGAGATCTGATCACTGGCTGCAGCCAAGATGTGTTCTAACAGGAACATCAGAGGAAATGAAATATTTATTAAATCCTTTCCTGAAACTTTTCCAAACGTCCCGGGCTAAGCTGCAGTTTGGCATGTGGAACTCTGAGCCTTGTGCATGAAATGCATGTGAGCTCTTGAGCTGCAGAGTCCCAGCCCTGAGAGATGTGGCCATGAAGCTGGAATTTTCCTTGGTCTGATTATTATATTAGTGCCCATGATTCTCTCCATATCTGACTTATGTATTTTCTGTGGAATCTCAGTGCTGCTTGTCAGCTGCGTTGTTATGGACGGGGGGAAAAAGACACGAGGAATGGAAAAGATAGCAGGATACCTCAAAATGGGGTTTTATATGAGCCATGGCTGTTTTTACAGGTGTTGGTGTGTCCAGTCCTTGTTACACCAGATCTGGAATCCCTACATGTTCATATTCCCTAAATGTGAGCATCTGAAGATAGCAAGGCTGATATCCCAGAGCCTATAGGATACTCTTGCTTTTACTCCCTGATTCCCTGTTTCTCCTGTACTTTCCTGTGCCTCTCAGGAAAAAAAAAATACCGTCAGCTCAAGCTCTGTTAGGAGAGGAAGGGACTCTGAAGGTTTCTCTACATAATCTTCCTTATCAATTCTAGAAAGAGTGTTGTAGAAATGTAGAAAACCCAAAAGGAGGAGGAAACCACCACTGCCCATGCTGTGTGCCAAACAGAGTGCTGAGGTCTCCAGGCATGCACCAAGAGCTGATTTTTGACCATGGGATAAACAAGTCCCAGCTCTCTCCAGGTTTCTAGATAAGAAACCAGCAGTGTAATCCAGTGATTAGGCTCAGTGAGCACTTATGGTATGCTGGCTTATTGGGGATTTATCCAGAGAGCATGTGTTAAATCTGGTGTGAAAGTGTGGGAGCCAGTCCTGACCATCGACCTTGTGTTTCTGTCACAGGTATGCTCCAGTTGGGATCATGTTTTTAATTGCGGGCAAAATCCTGGAGATGGATGACCTAGCAGTGATGGGAGGCCAGCTGGGGATGTACACACTCACTGTCATCGTTGGACTCCTCATTCATGCCCTTTGCATCCTGCCTCTGCTCTACTTCATTGTCACTCACCGAAACCCCTGGGTGTTCATTGCAGGGCTCCTGCAGGCTCTCATCACAGCCCTGGGCACCTCCTCCAGGTATGATGGCTATCTAGGAGTGGGGTCTGGGCTGATACTATGTAGATACTACATCTCAGCATTCCATTGCTCTCAATGCAGCACTGTGGTCTCACAATTTCTAGCACTTGCAGCTTTTTGCTGTGAACCAGCCAAACTCATTTGGGAATGGGAAGGTTCCCACTTGCCCTGCTCAGGAGCCCTACTCATATGACCAGCTCTGACCATCAGTGAATGGCCATATTCCTCCTGACCAGGAGGGTGAATTTACTTACCACTGAAATACTGAGTTCAGGACAAATATCCTGCCGAATCACAGTACTATTCCACATGCACATACCTCTCACACACATGTACTTGCAGATATTTTCATGCCTGTCTCTCTCAGGCACACAGACTGTATGCAGCTGTCATTAACTTCATAGAGACCTGGGCAAAGGCATCAACACCACTATGTTCAGTGACTCACACTGCCATGTTGCACAGCCAATAAGGTAACTTATTTCACTAAGTGCTATGTTTCCTGTTATATTGGTGTCCTGGCAAGCACATAGCAGGCTCTTCCACATACATTCTCATACTAAAACACACAGCATTTTTCCTGTTCATGTTCTCTTTCAGAAATAGTTCTTTGCTTTCTCTGCAAGATATATTCTCAAACATGTATCATTCTTGTCTTATGGACTGAGAGGGATGAGAAAGGGCTCAAGTATTTTTAACAGCAGAAAAAGGAGTTCTGGTCTTGACACTCTGCCCTATGTACCCTGAATCCTCCTTTTTTGGTGTTATACCAGCATCATCAGCCTCAGGGTTATACAGCCCCTGTCCCAACACCCTGAGAAAAGCCATGTCAAAATGTGTAACTGCAGCATGCATCATATCTGAGGAAGCCTTGCTTAGACTGTTCTTTCTTCTAGCAGCTTCAGGCCTCTGGCTCACATGGCAGGGTGAAAAAGCAGGCAGGTAAAGTCATAAACCAGGCAGAGGCTCAATCCTTCTTCCAAAGTTGGCATACATGCAATTCATGTGGTTTTGTAAATTCCTTTCAGCTCAGCGACTCTGCCCATAACCTTCAGGTGCCTGGAAGAAAACAATGGTGTGGACAGGCGCATCACAAGGTTTGTGCTGCCTGTGGGAGCCACAATTAACATGGACGGCACTGCTCTGTACGAGGCCCTTGCAGCCATCTTCATTGCACAAGTCAACAACTATGAACTTGACTTTGGGCAAATCATCACAATAAGGTGACTTTTGAAAGAGTTTTGGGACTACAGAAAGGGTTTCAGTTTTGTTGGCTTATCTGAGGTGTGATCACATTCTTCTTTTGCTCAGAAGAGACAATAAGAAAAAAAAAAGTATGGGAAAGAAGGGTTGTACTACAGATCCAGGTGTCAAAGCACATGTGGACACCATGTCTTTGAGGATCTACTTGAGCCCTTCTCACATGTCCAGGTTTTAGGAAAAGCTGTGGTGTGCAGACTTTTATGAGGGTGTGTCTGGCAGGGGCAGCCTGGCATTATGTTGATGTCCCATGTGTGACTATGCTTCTTGGTGACCAGAGCAGAAAGGCTGCCAAGACAATGATGAGTTTGAGCTAATTCCTGACATTTCTGCAAAGGCAACCAGCTCTTTTCTTCCCTTTGCTGATAGCTCTGCTTTCCCATTCTCTCCAGCATCACTGCCACAGCAGCCAGCATCGGAGCCGCAGGTATTCCCCAGGCAGGACTGGTGACAATGGTTATAGTGCTGACATCAGTGGGGCTGCCTACTGAAGACATTACACTGATCATCGCTGTGGACTGGTTTCTGTAAGTTCCTTGCCCAGCAGGCATGCACATCTGTGCATTCCTGCCAGTGATTACAGACATCATCTGTATTCCCGATGTCTCTGCTAAAAACACGCTCACTAACTTGAACCATTAAGGTTAAAACACACCTGTGTCCCTGAGACCTTTGCACAGTAGCCCTCTCTGCCCATGCTGGAGTCTTTGCCATATGCTTCAGTGACTCAAGGCATCAGAGGTCACTTGCTGATCAGCCTGGTGACCAAATAGAATGTCCTCCATTTGTTTTATTTAAAATGCATCCAGAAATTATTTGCAGAGTCATAGGGAAAAGCTGTGCCAGTAATAAGCAAATCCACACTACAGAATGATAGTTCTGGGTTACCAAACATTGAGAGAGGGATGAGACTGGGCTGTACAAAGCTGAAGAGTGTTTACATGGGTGCAGCTGGTCAGCCACGTTGCTTCATTTGTTTTCTTTCCCTTTTAAATAAAATCACTTGGGACAAGTGATTTTGTAGGAGTGCTCTTAGGAACCATATTGAAGAATGCATTTGTGCACAGTCCCACCTCTCTGTCTTCTCAAATACCAAAATCCTGACAGATGGATAGTGTCAGTGTTCTCCTTTTTCTTCTGTATCTTGTATTGTTGGTTTGTAGCCAAAGCAGGCAAACTCTGCTCCCAGCCATGGCTGACCAGTTGGAAACAGTTTTGCGGAACACCTTCACTTCTCCTGTGGATTGTGCATAAGAACAGACTTGGCTGGGAAGAGCCCTGCCTCCTAATAAGCCAGGTTACTTCTTGTGCTTACTCAGAGTAGATTATTTCAATCAGTCTCCACTGTTACTACTGAAGGATCTGATGGGACGCTGAACTGGTGACAGCTTCAGCAGCTCTGACATACTGTTGTGGTTGTGGAGAATATCTCATTGCAAAGGGTCTTTTAGATGTGCTGTTTTGCACAAAGAATCTGGTGCCTTGTCTTACCCCATGCTGTCCATGCTGAGGGAATCTGTGTCCACAGCAGTGCTGTCATAGGATTGCACCAGAATTTCAGCACTTTTTGTAAAACAAAATGCAACTTAAGTTAAACAGATGTGTTGAGGCCTTCTGAGTCTGCAGCAAGGCTTTTGGAAAGGACAGAGTCCATGTACAAACACAGCAACCTTCATCTTAATTTGTGTCGAATCCAAAACTGTCCAGTAATAAGTTGGGAATGCAATAAAATGGAAATGAATGTGAGGCTTGAGCTCAGGGATGTCAATCAAAGAAGGCTCTCTAGGAGTAATTTTCCTATCAGTGTTGAAGTATCCATTATTAGAATGACTTAGAAAAATTTTCACTGAAGATGTTTCTTGAAATAATCTTCATCCCCTTAGCTGCTACTATGAACTCTATTTTGTTTTTCACTCTGATTTTTCAGGGACCGCCTTAGAACGACTACAAATGTCCTGGGGGATTCTCTGGGGGCTGGCATTGTGGAGCATCTCTCCCGGCATGAGCTGGATGCGCAAGACTGCGAACTTGGTAATTCTGGGACACAGGAGAAAGAACAGCTCTCCCACCTGGTTTGCCCACAGAATGACACCCACAGGCACTCCAGGAGGGAGACAGCACTGTGAAATCGGGCAGCAGAGTGCAGATTAATGCTGTAAAAAGCACTAATGAAACAGAAATCCAGAGTGGAGGACAGAGAAAGATCCATTGTGCAAGACGCTCACTTTTCTATCGCCTCTGCCACATGCAGTCTTCCTTAATCATGTTGCTCTCTTATTTCTGACTGGCATTAAAAAGGAGAAAATTAAAGTGCAAAGAAAGCCTGATTTAGTCATTCTTATGAGGCCCAATAGTTAGACCTGAGTATGGAAGACCTAGTGAAGGAGCTGGACTAGGAGCTCCTTTATTTCTGAACTAGGTAGCCAGGTGAGTTGGGAACACCACCATCTGTGGACTGGCACCAAAATGTTGCTGTAATTCTGTCCTGCAAGATACAGCTGCAAAGTCTTCAACTGGTTAGTACCTTCACCCAAATAAGCTTTTAGCATTTACCTCCTTGCTCACAGTCCTGGTGTTTGCACAGATTATGCACTTGAGGCTTCCTGAGAACTCCACTGGCAACCTGTTTAGTTGCAGATACTAGAGTCACCCACTTCCTAAAGGAATGTGGGATCATACAGCTGGAATGGCTGGCTAGTAGCACCAATAGGGATCAATAGGCTTCTCATTAGTGGAAGATCCTAAAGGATTGTGAAAGAAGCAAACAGTTACAAAATTTATTATATCCATTATTCAGTCTTGAAACAGCTCTCTCCTCTACCAAGTTCTGCCAAAACCCAGTTAACTTAAATTCTCTTTAGCAAGCTCTTCTCATCCTACTGAAACTAGGAGGAGAAACACAAAGTTTAAGAACAATTTGCCCATCTGAGCAGCTGGGTGATACATCCATGCCAGGAATGACTCCCTTCTATGCAAAACTTGCTCAGAAAACAGTTTCACTCCTTATCACAGGATTCCTAAGGAAATGATTCCTGTGGTCATCTCTGCCTATTTTCAGAAGTGACTTCTCCTCGGTCACATTGCTTTGGAATGTGCTTTCAAACACCTCTATCTTTCTACAGATCCTTATCTTTTATAGGCAGAGACAAATCACTTAGCACTTGCACAGGTTTGCCAGATCCCAGACTTAAAAATTCAGGATATATTTTTCGATTCCTACCAAATGGAATTCAGCTTCTGTTTAACACACTTGGACATAAGCCCAAATTACATCCATAACATCTCAGAGTCTAAAGATATAAGTAGGGACCTGCTTCATCCATGCTCTCTCCCCCTTCCCTGCCATGGCCAGGAATACAGCTGGTATCTCTCACACCAGTGAAGAGGACCACTAGGACTTGTTCCATAACATCCAGGTCCATGAACATCCAGAAAAATGAATGTCTGTAACTTAACCAGGAAGATGTTAAGGATCCACAGTGTTGGGGCTGCTGCATTATAGCTGTCCTGCTTTTAACAATGGCTAAGAGCAGGAATAGCAGTGAGCAGCCTCCTGACCCATCGAGGTACTATTTAAACTTGAGATCTGCTCATTATTCCCAACCCACTATGTCACTTACACTTCTCTACCTTGGCTTTACACATTGATGTTTTACATACCTAGCCATAACCATACACTCAGAGGTGCACATTGTGGAAGGAAGACCTCAGAGGCATTGCCCGAGTCAAGTTTGCCAATCACAACTGCACACCTGCCCATGCTGCCATCACCAGCCCTAACAAAGCTTCCTCAAACACATTTCTTGAGATGTTCAATGCCAGATCATGAGGCTCTTTTTAGTTGTTCAGAAACTGCAGGGTTATATACTGGTGCTGCTACATTCCACATCCTGCAGGCAGAGTATTCTATTTTTATGGACTGGGCGATTATTTGGAGATAAATGCACAAATGCATCTCTTTCATGTAAGACTGGTAGCAGAACAGGGTAACTAGAAGTGTGTTGTAGCTCTGTTTAGCAGTGGCTAGCTCCACACTGTAAAGCAGCAAGTTGTTTGCTGACTGTGGAAGGCAGGTAGCTTATTTTGACATCTACTCTAGCAGGAGGCAACTGAGCTGGATAACAAATGATTATCCTTCTCTTTGTAGCACTTTTTAAAATCTTGTTTGAATACTTTTATAATGTCTGCTCTTCTCCTTTCTAGACTAAACAGATCCTGTATGTATCACAGGTAATAATCATTCATGTTCCTCTCCTCTGGACATTCTCCTTGCTGTTCCACATCTTTCTTGAAGTGGAATGACTAAAATTTGACACAACAATCCAACTAAAGATTTATTATTACTGAGCACTGAGGAAAGAATATTTCCTGTACATTAAGATTTAGACCTTGGACTCATATTACCATGGTTGTTAGCAGGCTATGCATCGGCTGATCAGGATAACTGCCCCTGATGCATACATACAGCAAACTCAAGTCTGTTCATCTTATCCTAACTCTTAGCAAGGTTAGACTCTTACTTTGATGAGATGGCTCTATCTGAGGACTGGATCTTAATCAAAGAGTTTTCAGACACACTGCATCAGCTTGTATCTATAGTGAGCTAAGACAGCACTAGCTTATCAATAACACTGCTCAGCTGACGAGTCTAAACCTTCATAAAGAACAGACCTGCTTATAAAACCCAATGAAGTGCTTTATTTTTTAACAATAGCATGATAGCATTGACCCTAGTCCACTGGTAATATATGAAAATTCCCACATCATATTAAACAGGACTGCTGCCTATCAAGCAATTTCCCAGCTTGTGTTTGTGCAGTTGATTATTACTACTAAAGTATAGTAATTTCAAGTTGTCCATATTGAACTGCTTATTGGTTTTCTTTTTTTTTTTTTTCAGACTACTTGTCCAACTTTTCAAGAAAACATTGAATTCTAATCTTGAAGTGACTTCCTGTATAAAAAGGGCAAACTGAAGGATGAATCAGAAGATTGTTGGATTGGATTCTAGCTCAAATGGGATTGAATTCTGGGAAGTCCTATGGCTTGGGTTACACAGACTAGATGGTCATAAGGGTCCCTTCTGGCTTTATAATATATGCACGTGCTTTCTGGCTTAGAGATATCACAAAGGGTTTTTCCAACCCAATCATTTCTAAAAGCTACCTGAAACAATTCTAATGATACTTTAATAAAACTCAGCAGGAGTCTAACCTGTTTTCAGTTCCTGTTAGCAGACATGTACACATATCACAAAAGGGACTCTCCATACCACATTGCATCCACATGTTCACAGATGTTCCCACAAAGCAGTATGCACCAAGCCTTGTCATTTGTGATTTCCTGCTTTCCACACAAGATTAGCAGAGCAAAAACAAGTAGATGCCTCATTTTCCAACAATGCAAACCAGTATTCCTTTGGGAATTTCAGAATTCAGTTTATAGCTCTTAGCTCTAGTGTTTACCCATGCTGTAACCAGATTATGATTGGAATTATGTGTTCACAGTACCTGAACATCAAAATATTGTCAGAAATTTGCATATACTTACATATATATTAATAAATATATATGAAAGAGGTCTGCGTGTGCAAGCATATGTATACATAGAATCCAATTTTTTGTTACTTATCCAAGAAGGAAAGCCAATATTAGAGTCTCACTATGTGTAAAGCTGCGTATTTCATTTTGGTGCACACCTGGATTTACTCATTTAACCCCAAACTTAAAAAAAAACCCTGAGGCTGTTCTACTTCATTCCAAAAACAAGTCTTTCAAAGCCAGATTTCCCAGAAAGGAGCTCAATGCATGCCAATTTAGACTTGTACCTTCTGGTGATGAAACGAGAACTTCTCAATGTATAGAAAAAACTCTCCACTGTGTCCTTGTCTGTACAAATCCAAAGACCCCCATTTGCACTGCATCAGTCTTGGCAAAGGCCGAGCTTTCAGAGCTCAGTCAAGAATACTAAAGTATTTGTACTTCTTCCAAATCCAGTGCTGACCTTGTACTAACTCAGCCTTCAAAACTGGATAATTGAGAAGTTTTTTATAATTTTATCCACTGTCTTTTAAAATTTCCAGATATTTGTGAGCTTATACACTCTTTACTACAGTCCTGCTGCTTCTACTTGCAGAAACTTTCTAAGTTTCTCCTATTTGCAAACAGATCTCTTCCTAATGGTTACAGATGGGATGAAACAGAGAGCTATCTCAATGCTAAAATTCACAAGTAGCTCTTGGATAAGGACATACCTCTTCAATACTAATTTGAAGAGAGAAAATCCAGGAAGAATATGGATTTTCAGTTAGGCCACATGTCACTTTATGTATGTTGCACATTGCTCCAGGAGTAAGAAGAACTGCCCACAAAAACTGACCTGAAATTGTATGTATTTCTGCTCTGCCCAAAGAAGAACTGGAAATCAGTACTGTACAGTGCGTTCATGGCATTCGTGCAATTTGACTCTGTTAATTCCTGAGAGCTTTTTCTTCATGCTGTTATTTTCAGTCTTAATACAGCTAGTTTCCATATTTGAAAAATAAAGGGAATTTTTTCCACAATACTTTTCCTTTTTTTTGCCCTATTTTTTCCTCAGTACTGTGACCTTCCAAAGTCAGAGACATGACTTTTCGCATGATGTATTATACTTTCTTATCTCCATGTGCCTACCTCATGGGTCAAATACCAATCTCAGATTTTGACAAGGACTTTCCCTAAAGCTTCTTCTTTGATGCCATCTTTAGCATATGTCCATAAACTGACAAAGCTACATGAGGTTTGCTTCATCTGCACCAAACAGCACATAGACACATACTTCCATCTCAGAGGCTTAAACAATAATGGTTTTACATTACTTGCTAAAATGTTGCATTAATGGCATAGCATCTGCAGAAAGTGAAAGCTGTTTGTTCTGCTCTTGATATCCCTTGTTCTTGTTTTCTGTTCCCTAAGGGACAGGAATCAAGCTGAATAACAGGGATGCTGGGGAAAGGGCATCCTCAGTCCCACAGCACCCAAGAAAGGCAACAGCACAGACTCAGAAGTCAGACCATAAGACAACAGCAAGTTATGAGCAGGTCTGAGGTGCAGGTCCCAAGGGAGGTTGCTCAGGGCCATTAAGGCCTAATAGTCCTCTTGGGGTACATCTGCAATCTAGCCCACCCCTCCTGCCCCCCAGCCATTCAGACTCCTGTGTGGTAGCAGCAGCTTGGCTGAGGGGTCTCTGAAGATGTCCAGTGCAAACCCCTCTGCTCAAGAGCAGAAGCAACTTGTTCAGGCTGCTCAGAACTTTGTCTGATTGGACTTTGAACATCCCCAAGGATGCACGTTCCACACATTGTTCCAGCACTCAATCACTCCCATTGTAAAAATGCTTTTATTTGTTTAAATAGAATTTCTTGTCTTTCAATGTGTGCCCATTGACTATTGTCTTTTCACCAAATACCACTGAGACAAGTCTCAAGGCTCCTTTGAATCTTTAAATTTAATTTAATCTTTCAACAGGATGGAAATATGGGCTGACAGGAATATCATGAAGTTCAGTGAAAAAAAATGCAATGTCCCACAGCTGGGGAGGAATAACCTCAGGCACCGGGACACACGAGGGCCAAACTGCTGAAGAGCAGCTCTGCAGAGAAGGACCTAAGGCCAGTGCCCGAGTTGAACCCGAGCCACTGCTGTGCCCCTGCCTGTCCTGGCCTGGTGAGGTTCAGGGACAGGAGCCTTCCCTGAGCAGTGCGGAGGCCACGGCTGGCGAGCTGTGTCCAGCTGTGGGCTCCCCACTATGAGTGCCCATGGACACACCATGAAGAGTCCGGAGAACTGCAGACATGATGGAGGGACTGGGCATCTCCCATCAGGAAAGGCTGGGGCACCTGGCACTGCAGCCTGCTGAAGGAAAGCTCGGGGGTTTCATAAATGTAGAGCAATACCTACCTAGGGGAGGTGTGAAACAGAGCCAGGCTCTTCTCAGTAGTGCCTGGTGACAGGACAAGAGGCAATAGGCACAAAACGAAACACGGGAGGCTCCCTCGGAATATCAGGAAAGACTTTTTTACACAGAAGCTGCCGGAGCAGTGGCACAGGGTCATTAGAGAAATTACGGAGTCGCTATTCTTGGAGATATTCGGCAGCTGTCTGGGCAGCCGACTGCAGGGAACCGAGGAGGAAAGGGAAGGCTTGGCAGCGGCCAAGACACGGTCACGCCGGCCGCGTCCCTCGCTCTGGTACCCGCCCGGCCGGGCCCGGACCGAGGCCCGGACACGCGCTCACGGGCGGGCTCAGACGTGCGCGCCGCCACGCGAGCCCGCGCGGGCGGGGCGGGCGCTGCCGGGAGAGCGGAAGTGAGGCGCGCGCGCCGGCAGCATGGCGGCCGCGCGCTGGTGGCGGCTGTGCGGGCGCTGGCGGCCTGCGGTCACCGGGCCCGCCCTGGGGCCCACGCGGCGCCGCCTCTGGGCCCCCGCCGCCGCCGTCCCGGCCCCGCTGGGCTCCGCGCCGCCGCCCCACGCCGCCTTCAGCGCCGGCCCGCGCTGGCACCAGCGCAGCCCTGGCGGTCTGTCGGGGGGAGACGCGCTGGAAGGCGGCGGCGAGGACGGCGGCGGTGGCGGTGGCGGTGGCGGTGGCGGGGCGGACAGCGGCGGGGCCGGGCCGGTCATAACGGCGTTGACGCCGCTGCTCGTCCCGGAGCATTTCCCCAACGTCCCGCTCATCGCCGTGACGCGCAACCCCGTATTCCCGCGCTTCATCAAGATCATCGAGGTGAGCTGCCGCCGAGCCCTCGGTGGGAGAGGGGCTCTGGGAGGGGCCGCGGACCGCCAGGGCTGTAGGTGCTCTGGGCTGGCTCGCAGAGGGGCCGGAGGCGGCTCAGCCCAGCCTTGCGGCCTCGGGCGGGGGTCCCGGCGTGGTGTTACCCCAGACCGTGCGGGGGTCACCGACCGAGCCCGCCGCTGGCGGCGCCGCATCTCCGGGCCGCTGTCTTTGCCTTGGCAGGTTCCTTGAGCTGCAGAGCGAGGCAGCCTCGTGCGTGACCTCCACGGGCAGCCGCTGCTCGGCCTTTGGCTCGGGCTCTGTAGCCGAGTCCTGTCGGGATAACGGTTTCTTTTGCGCCAGTTGAAGTTTCACAGTTATTGCGTCAGCAGCTCTGCTTCTAACAGCGAAGGTCGGCGATTCGCACATTATCTCTCGAAGTTCGCTGTCATTTTTGTGTTCTCTGCTGAAGGTTAAGCAAACGTGTCCTTGTTTCGGCGCCGTAGGTTGGTGTCAGAGCACCGAGACCCATGTTGGTGAAGGCAGCAAGCTGTAAGCTGCAAGGAAAAAGCAGGAATTCGGTGTAGAGCAGTACAGCTGCGGTGGGAGAGGTGTTGAGTGATGGGGATGGTAAACACCATTTCAGAGTCTGATCTTTTCCCTCTGCACCCCATAAAGACTTTAAGAGTTATGAATTACATCACTGATGTGTGACTTGAGCTTACAGGCCAGAAATACTTTTTCCTTCTTAAATGAAACCCAATCTGGAGCAAGTACTTTTATTTTTGTGCCTCTCTGGTATGTTGCTAGTCTGATTTTGATGTAAATGTAGTATGAAATAAATCAATATTTTCTTGTTCCTGTAGTATTATTTAGCATAATGTTATATCTACTATATATTTTTCTGCATATCCAAATGTAATATGTGCAGCTTCTAGTGTCTTTATAGATGTGTTAGGGAAAGGAGAAGATTATATATTATTAAGAGTGTGTAGTCATACCAGACTTATGTACAGAAGTCATCAATTTCAATGCTTGGGTCAACAATGTCTCACAGAATTGTTAAATGTTTTCTCTTATCCTGTGAGTTCATTGTGCTGCAATTTTCCTGACAAGGTTGAGTCTCTACAGGTGCCTATGGAATTACTAATTTTCTTCTGTTAATGTCTCTGACATTGGTGAGCATATTTTTCTAAACATTGTGCAAAATTAGAATAGCTGAGATAATAATAGGCCAGCAGTGGTGGTATTACTCGTGCTGTTCTGTCAGAACCATGCTGGTTGTTAGCAAAGCGTTGAGCAATGCACCTTATGTCCATCACTTTGAAGAGCAGGGTGACTCCATGCAACAGCAGAATTCACAATGAGTTATTTTCTTGGTCGCTGAGGATTCAGCCTGTTGTGATTACAGTTCCAGTGGTGCTGGGAGATCTGCCAGGGACAAGTGTGTGGCATCTAGAGATCAGAGGGGAGGAAGAAGGTAAATTAGGAAGAAATACTGGCTGAAACTCAAGGCAGGAACTCGGATTTGTGGGTGTAGGAGAGGAATTGAGCAGAGAAGGCTTTGGAGAAGAGGATTTTAACTAGGGTTTTTGGGCAGAATTCAGGCCACTGATAGGGAAGGGTGAACTAGCTCCCCATCAGGAGCAGGGAGCTAGGATGTGCAGGTATGGGAGGGGAAGAGAACAGTGATAGCAAAAGAAATTTATAAGATACTGTTCAAGTAACTCGGGTTTCTTGCTTGTAAGAGTTGTACAGATTAGGTCTAGTTCCTTCCCCAGCCTTTGAGCTTGTCTTACCTTGACTGGGAAGTGAGTTGTTCAAAATACTTAAATTTCATGTTTCTGTACCTTTATTCGCACCTCTATATCACTGTGCTCTAATGGAGACAAGAGTAGAACCATACAAGCTCCAGCTTCATAATTTAGTTGTAGGATGTCATCGTGCCTGGCCTTACAACCCTAGGAGTGCAAAGATACCAGAAAATCCACCTCTGATTGCATACCTGTTGTCCTAGGTGAAAAATAAGAAGCTGGTTGAACTGCTGAGGAGGAAAGTTCGTCTTGCCCAGCCTTATGCTGGTGTTTTTCTTAAAAAGGATGACAAGTAAGTTGTTTCTCTTGATCTTTTTAAAAAACACAGAAATAAGCTGTCCAGGTTGCATTTACACTAAAAACTGTCATCCTAAATGCCCTGCTTTGGATAGCATTGCAGAAATTGTGGCTGATCTTGGACCATCCTCATCCTATGAAGGTCTTTGTTGCCACCAGCAGCACTGCTGGGAGCTGCAGTCTTGGTTTAGAAAGGGTGTTGTTTGGGAAGGAGATGAGCTGTCCAGATACTTGGGTGATTTGGAAAGGGGTTACATGGTGATAGCAATGGGGATTAAGTGTCTTTGCCCCTAAGTCCAGTTTAAAGTTCTGCAACCAGTGATTGTTTTTTTCTTTTTTAATCTGACCTGCTATCTCAAGTTTCTGAATATCTACTCCAATTTTTTTTTGCTCAATAGCAACGAATCTGATGTGGTGGAGGATCTGAATGAAATATACCAAATGGGAACTTTTGTCCAGATTCATGAAATGCAGGATCTTGGAGACAAGTTGCGTATGATAGTCATGGGACACCGAAGGTTGGTTACTTTTACTTCACTGCATCTCACCAGACTGCTGTATAAACAGAGACATCAGTTTCACCACATACATGCATTTTTTCTACACAACTTGTGTATGGCAAGTTTTTGCTTTGTTACCATGCCATATCCTGAGAGTGCCAGGATGTTCCATCTACTGTCACAACTGTGACAGGTTAGCTGCAAAACAAAAGAGACAGTGCATGTCATTGTCATATCAACTGTGATACGATGCAAGCAAACATTCATTAAGCTGGAGGCTTAATGGTAATGGTGAAAAAAAATCTCTGGAATTAATTCAAGCCAGTATTTTTGCTTTAAAAAAGAAGGAGTGGAGGGGGGTCCAGAATTTTAATTATGTCTTGCCCCAGACATAATTTTGCCCCAGAACTGAAATGAAGAAAATATGATTATTGCTGAAAATCTAGTTTTAGCCATTTATGCTAGATATTTTTAACAAAGTTAATAAATTGTATTTTTAAAAGCATCAAATAAGTGATTTCCATTAGAAGGAAAAATACAAGGACAGAAATATGGCAGAAGAGACAGATCCAGGGTGAGTTTTGCTTTGAAGCATGGGGTTTTTTCCATCTCCTCACTTTTCTTCACTTGCATTTGTTCTGGACAGCAAAGAATGAGCAGTCCTGTCAGAGCTAAATTTATGTGAATTCACAAGTCAATTCCTTTTCAAATGAAATCTTAGACCTCTTGCTGCATTATCAAAGCACAGCCATATTTAAATGCATTTTGGAAATGAGCTACTGGTTTGGGGTTACTTGGAATAGAAATATTTCCCTATAACTCTGACGGGTTTGGTATTCCTAAGGTATAACTTGGGGATTGGTCTTTATATTTGATTGAGACATGGAGCACTGGTCAGTCATGTCCATAGGAACCACACTAGGTACCAGATTTGAGGAGCATTTATAGGGAAACACACAGAAAAGGAAACTCCTCTCTAAAAGCCAAAATAATGAAACATGGTGTCTTGCAAATGTGTGTCCTTTCTAAATTTTAGCTTGCTCAAGATACAACTTAGTCTTTGTCCTTTTCATGCTGAAGAGCTGAAATCACATGTAATAGGGAAATAGATTGTTGCTGGTTTCTTTTGGCTTTCAGGATTCGTATAAACAAGCAACTAGAGGTTGAGCCTGAGGAACCTGAGAACAAACAAAAAATTAGAAGGAAACAGAAGCGATCTAAGAAGGAGCCTGAAGAGGAGACTGGAGCAAAGGACCAAGCTGTGGAGCTGGTTCTAGATCCTGTAGCTGCTTCTTCAAAGGAAGTTCTCATGGTAGAAGTAGAGAATGTGGTTCATGAAGATTTTCAGATCACAGAAGAGGTTAAAGTAAGCGAATTAGTTTACAAGCTTGGACTTGTCCTGTAGAATTGCACCTACACTTCTTGCTTAAAAGGAGAAGTTCTAAAATCAGGCTCTAATGACACCTGCAGAAACTAGCACATACTCCCTTCTTCTCACAGTCACTGCACAAGGGGATTATATGAAAGTAAAGAATTTTCATTATAACAGCTCAGTTCCTTAAAACTGTTGACTTCAAAATGTTGCTGACTGAAGAGGCTGGTCTGTGCTTAAATCTGTGTGATGACCTCCATCAAACTGAGTGTTTCCTCAGAGGTGGCTTGGGTGTTCAGCCTGATTGTATCTTCTGGCCAAGAGCCAGTGGAGTTCTGTGCATGCAGAAAGCCAGTTTCTAGGCCTCGTTGCCTTTCCTGAGAGCAGGAATTGCCCCAGTACCAAGAACCATCACAGCCCACCACTGCAGTGAGTGGCTGGACTATATATTTGTGCTAAGATCTTCCCTATCCTTTTCCATTCTTTTGTGATTAGATTTTGTTGTGTTTATAGGCACTTACTGCAGAAATTGTTAAAACAATCCGGGACATCATTGCCTTGAACCCCTTGTACAGGTATGTCCTTCCCATGCTGCCCTGCTTTGGCAATAGCATGTTCTCAGACTGAAAGATGCTGACATTTTCTATACCACTTGCCTTTCTGTTATAATGAAGTAGAGATAATTGCTGAATTGTTACATAGACTTTTGGTTTGGAATGTAAACTCTGTCTGTTGTTGGAATCAAAGTTTTGAAAACCTGATGTCCAATTTAGAAACGACATAGAGTGATTAAGTCCTAAAGATCTGGATCTAAGTGAAACCCACTGCAATAAGCATCATGATCTGATCCATGTCTTACAAGCAGGATCAAAGTTTTGGAATCCTGGCCCAAAAAAATCCTACATAACTGTTTGGAGAGCATTTCAGATACTTAGTTTTATATATTGGTCATCATTCCTCTAACCAAGTGATTTATCTGTTTGTTACTGAGTATTGATACAGTCAAATTTCAAAAATAGTTTGCTATGAAACTGAGCTATGTTTCATTTTATTGCACTGTCATAACAAGTAAATTAGGATATTCCCTTTTGAATGTAAATTTACACACATTTTGGGGTTCTTTACTTTTTGTTTTCAGAGAGTCTGTACTTCAGATGATGCAGGCTGGACAGCGTGTGGTAGATAACCCTATCTATCTGAGTGACATGGGTGCAGCCCTAACAGGGGCTGAGTCACATGAGCTTCAAGACATCTTGGAAGAAACCAGTGTAAGATGAAGTTTTTAACTCAAGCAATGTGAATGGAATCAGTACATCTGTTGGATGTCACCTTTTCTTTACCAGCCTCAGTACAGAAGAGACTTCAGTGCTACTTTTGATGATGTGTTAATATCAGTGACTAGATTCCTGTTGAAGGATTTAGTAGGTCATTAGTACTGATTTACTGTGGGTAAATCAGAGTGCTGTGCATCTTTGGCAGCAAATAATTTTCTTTGCATGCTGTGGAGTTCCTACATGTTGATGTTTCCATACCTGCAACTGCTGTAAAGCTCCCCCAGACAACCTGTTGTTGGAGTTTTTTATTCTGCCTTTCTCTCTAGGACAGAGAAAGTATGTATATATGTGTGTGAGAGTGTGTGTGTGTATATATATATATACACACACATATATATGTGTGTGTGTGTTACTTAACAAGGGTATCGCATCTCAGAACTCATTCTGTGTCTATCTTCTGCAGATTCCCAAACGGCTTTATAAAGCTCTTTCCCTTCTGAAAAAGGAGTATGAGCTGAGCAAACTTCAGCAGCGTCTTGGAAGAGAGGTAAGTTTCAGGAGTAACAAATACCTTGTGTGTATTTATATTGTGTCCACCACTGTGATGCTCAGTATGTGTATGTGCTCTAAAGGGTGCATTATTTAGATTTAAGGTCTTCTGTTCTTGTTTCATGCACATGGTAGAAGTAACAAGACATGAGGCTACAGCATCTGCTGTTAAATTGTGTCTGAGTTGTAATTTCATGCAAGCAGATAAATCTAGAGGTCTGCAGTTTACCAAGCATCAGTGCAACAATGTACAGCCCAATACTGTATGTAGCGTGTACTAATGTAAATTGCACAATGTTATTTCAAATTACCTTCTGCTAACTCTTGTGAACTGCAATAGTTTCTGTCTGTTGTAAGAGTAAATCAGAATACAATAACTGCATCTAAATGGTAATGAAGTATGTGAAGTGCAAATATCTGAGAATATTGAGTCATGTTTTGTTTGTTAACTCCCAGTAACTGGGGCTTTTAGAATTCATGTTAAGTGCAAAATGCCTTTGGACTGGGATTGGAATGTTTGGAGACTTCTTAAGTGAATTGAGCAGTTGCAGTCTGCGGGACCAGATATACATCCAAGGATGCTGAGAGGGCTTATCAATGTCATTATTTTGTTTTTTCACTCATCATTAAAGCACTGTGGTCATGGAAGAGGTTTCTGGGAAACAGAAAAAGGTAAATGCCATTCCCATCTCCAAGAAGGAGAATCAGGGAGACTGTAGGCATGTTAGCCTGCCCCCAACCCATGGGAAGATTATGGGGAAAATTCTCCAATAAGCCCCCGACAGGCACATGAAGAAGGACATGATTTGGAATGGCCAGATTTCCCAAAAGCAAACTGCCTAATTGTCTTCTCTTATGAGAAGGCCCAGAACACAGAAAGGAAACATGGTTTAATGGTGTGCTTGGCAGTGCTAGGTTAATCGTTGGACTCAATGATCTCAGAGGTCTTTTCCTACCTAAATGATTCTAGGATTCTAGCAATGATTGTTGTATATCTTGACATTTGCATGGCCTTTGCTGAGGTCAACTGTAATAGTAGTCTGACTGAATTGGGATGTTACAGACTGGAAGTATGTAGTATGAGGTTGGTGAAAAAAATTGGCTAGACTAATGAGCAGAAATGGTTGTGATCAACGTGGTAACTTCAGCCAGCTACTAGTGGTATCCCCTCGGGGAGTCAGTACAAACCTACTTAAGTTCTGCCAAGAGAAATTCATAGTTCCAGACCAGGCCTGGAATAATCAGGGTAGAAAATAGCTATACAGGAAAGGATTTTGGAGCCCTGATGTGGGGGAAGCTGACCATGAATTAGTAGAATTAGTAGAGGAAGGCCAACTGCCTACTGGGCTTCAGTTGCCCCGTTAGGCAGCAGGTGGAGAGTAGTGGTTAGCACTCTCTGTTTGGTACTAAGGTGATCACATCTGGATTACTCTGCCCAGCTT
This sequence comes from Ammospiza caudacuta, assembly GCF_027887145.1. Classification (NCBI taxonomy): domain Eukaryota; kingdom Metazoa; phylum Chordata; class Aves; order Passeriformes; family Passerellidae; genus Ammospiza; species Ammospiza caudacuta. The sequence goes on from NC_080620.1 coordinate 690,155, forward strand.
TTGGTCTCCCCAACACAAACAGAACATTGAAGCACTAAATCAGGGCCAGTGAAGGCCACCAAGATATGGAGGGTGCTGGAGTATGTTATTAAGTCACTTCTTGTGTTAGAATACACTGCAGATGAGTTCCAAGTAGTATTTTCAATTGCTGGCAATGTCATAACTGGGAAGTATTTGGAAGAGTTTGAGGTTATATGGGCTGTACCAGGAACACATTAGTTACTGTATTTGTTGCTTTGTCTAGGTTGAGGAGAAGATCAAGCAAACACATCGCAAGTATCTTCTTCAAGAGCAGTTAAAGATCATTAAGAAGGAACTGGGTCTGGAAAAGGAGGACAAGGATGCTATAGAAGAGAAATTCCGTGAGCGACTAAAGGAGCTGGTAGTGCCAAAACATGTCATGGATGTGATTGATGAAGAGTTGAACAAGTTGGGCTTGTTGGATAATCACTCCTCAGAATTCAAGTGAGTGCCTGGCCATGTCATGCTGTCAGGGTTCGTTGGGAGAGTGAAACATCAGTGCAGTTCTGTTAAGCACTTACCTTAGTCCCTCCCCACCCCTCTGTTCCCTGTAGCATGTCATTGCATGATAGTATTTTTTCTCCAAATTGTCTGTGTTTACTTATGTAGTCTACCTCTTTTGATCATTTTAGGTCTTCTGTCTTCTCTTGCAGTCTGATGCTAGAGATACAAAATGTGCAGTTAGTTCTTCATGAAGTGTGCAGTGATTCTTTTTTTGCCCTGTTTTGGCTCTTCTTTCTTGTACTTTGGTGTCTTCAGTAGATGTGAGAGAAGCTGATACGTGTCATTGGCTACCTGAGATGGTCCCTGAAGTATTGGGGCAGGGTTGGAATTGCTCAGGAGTGAATGAATAGTTTGTAATATGTGTTCTGTGATGGGAATTGTCAGAAACTGAGGTTGAAGTGAACATTTCTCGTCTGTTGAGTCAGGGTGTGCTATATTATACAGCAGTTGGTGTACTCATCAGCTCTCTTAATGTTCTGGGTCTCTGCTTTTAAAAGTATCTTTTACAGAGTAAAAGACTGTGTTTAAGGGCAGGCATGCCTTTGGATGAGCAGCATCTTGGCCATCATAGAAAAGACATACTCGGCTTCACGGGCAGCATTAGTACCTTTCCCTTTCCTTCAGAGTTGTAACAGTGGTTGCAAATTTGCAAAGCAAGTACTTGGGAGAAAAAAGCCAAAGCTCTGGTGGCATGGCAGTTGTCCTCAGGTGGATCCTGAGCTCAGACAGCCCGGCTGTGCTTCCCTGTGTCCATGACTGTGCACAATTTGATAGTTACTGCATTGTGCAGACCTTCCTGTAGACTTGAATTCCTGATCAAAGTATGTAGTTTTAGAACAGTGAGTAGTGGTTGTCGTAGCAGAGTGCTGTGTTCAGTTTGTTTATGCTGATTATCTCTACTGTTAACTTCCATACTGGCATCATTTTCCTCATCTTAAATCTCTCTCTGTGGTGTTGGAGATTCTTTATTTCAGAAAAGCAAAAGCTGTGAAAAAAAGCTTTGTTTTTTGGTTGTTTTTTTTTTGTGGGAGGAAGTTAAAGACTGTGAAAAAGGTTAGCAGTGACAGCCCAAATAGTGATGGCTCTTTTCCATGAGTAGTTTATATCCCACTTGTTCTGGATGAGGTTGTTTTGGAAGGTGTTGGAGGAAGACATGAGCTGGTCAATCACTCTCATTTGTGTGTTTCTGTCAGTGTTACACGGAACTATTTGGACTGGCTGACATCCATCCCATGGGGTAAGTGTAGTGAGGAGAACCTGGAGCTGGCTAGAGCCCGAGCAGTTCTGGAGGAGGATCACTATGGAATGGATGACGTCAAGAAGCGAATTCTGGTAAGGCAGGAGTAGGCACTGTGTCCCATTTCACATTGCTTAACATCAAGCATTTTGGATGTGTTTTAGATTGCAGTTGCCATTTAATTGGTGTTAATTCATGCATCAAACAGAAAGTTGCATAAAAGACCCAAGTGTTCTGGTTATCAGTCCTTAATTACTTGTGGCAGTGAAGGTGGCATTCTCATTTCAAACTGCAGTATTCTGGTTTGCACTAAATGCTGGGCAAGAAATAACTTGTACAGTTATTTTTTCACTGTAAGTGTATAATCAGTTGAGGTTTCAGTTTTGAACTGTGGTCTTTTGATTCCTCAACTGTTTGGTGTCACTTGAGGGTTGTCTGTCACAGAAGTGTGAAATAAGACAAGCTTAACTTAGCGCATGGAAGTGGTACAGTAGGAAATGCTCACATGTAGCTTGAGAGACTCAGGTGAGAACAAGAGAAGCTGGGAGAGGAACTTAAATTCTGTCTTCTCACTCCAAGGCAGTGAGAGAGACTGCTTCTTCTGGTGAGATTGATACAGAGCACAGAACCTTGGTAGGGGACAACCAAGCATATAAATAACCAGAGGCAAAACAGATGCATCAGTATCCTGACTTAGCCTCTCCCCTTGCCTTCCCCCAAGTCCTTTGAGAACCAGTTTCATTTTGTAATCACTGCTTGACCTGATAAACAAATGTGTTTTGGTGTTGCTGATGTTCCCTTCTGTTCACTGCTGGTGCTTTATCTGTTCTACAGGAATTTATTGCAGTGAGCCAGCTGCGAGGATCCACCCAGGGGAAGATTTTGTGTTTTTATGGTCCCCCCGGAGTCGGCAAAACCAGTATTGCTCGCTCCATTGCCAGAGCCCTAAACAGAGAGTACTTCCGCTTCAGTGTTGGAGGGATGACTGATGTTGCAGAAATAAAAGGACACAGGTCAGTGTAACTTGAGAAATATCTCTATCCAGCAGTTTTTTACTAAAGTAAATAGGAATCTAACTGAAGTTGGACAATGTATGTAATTCTCATCTCTGTTCTGCCAACCCTTGCTGACAGGAGTTGAGATACAGAAGGAGGTGAAAAAGATAACAAAGGGTGGAGTTTGGAAGATAATTATATTTGTGCTTTTAAGTGCAGTTGCTCCCTGTTTCTTGTGTATTCTCAGTTTTGACAAGCTGAGTGAGCTACCCAGAACCATTGGAGTTTCTGTAGATGTCAGAAGTAGAGAATGGTGACAAACAGGGTCATTCACATGTGTGTTCAGATGTGATTGAGACTTGCTTTCCAAATAATCAGGATGGAGATGATGCATGAGGAAAACCTGGAAACAAGAATATTCATGGGGATAACAAGAAGTGAATGAAAAATTGGTAGATTCATGGAGAAAACAAGAAGTTAATAAAAAATGGGTAGATCTGACCCTTCCATAGGTTTATATTCCTTCCACATACAAAAAATCCTTGAATGGTTGGGATTGAAAGTGACCTCTGGAGATCGTCTAGACCATTCTCCTGCTAAAGCAGGGGTGAAGGCAGAAGTGCTTAACACCTTCTTTGCCTCAGTCTTCAGTGGAAATATGGCTTGTCTTCAGGACAGCTGTCCTCCTGGGTAGGTAGATGGTGTCAGGGAGCAGAATGGGCCCCCTGTTATCCAGGAGGAGGCTGTCAGAGAACTGCTGAGCTGCTTGGATGTTCATAGATCTATGGGACCAGATGGGATCCACCCCATGGTGATGAGAAGCTGGCAGATGAGCTTGCAAAGGCACTCTCCATCATTTACCAGCAGTCCTGGCTCACTGGGGAGGTTCCAGATGACTGGAAGCTGCCTAATGTGATGCCCATGTACAACAAGGGTGGGAAGGAGGATCCTGGTAATTATAGGCCAGTCAGTTTGACCTCAGTATTCAGTAAGATAATAGAACAGTTTATATTGAGTGTCATCACACAGCACTTACACGGTGGCCAGGGTATCAGAGCCAGTCAGCAGGGGTTTAGGAGGGGTAGGTCATGTTTGACCAACCTGATCTCCTTTTATGACTAAGTAACCCACCTGATGGATGCAGGAAAAGCTATGGATGTTGTTTGGAAAGGCTGTGGATGTTGTGTATCTGGGCTCCAGCAAGGCCTTTGGCCCTGTCTCCCACAGCAGACTCCTGCAAAAGCTGCAGCCCAGGGCTGGGACAGGATCACTCTGTGCTGGGCTCAGAACTGGCTGCATGGCTGTCCCAGGGAGTGATGGTGAATGGAGCTGCATCCTGCTGGCAGCCAGGCACCAGTGCTGTCCCTCAGGGTTCCTTGGGAGGGCCAGTTCTGTTCAATATTTTTATTGACCAGATGGATGAGGGGATTGAGGCTTTCATTAGTAAATCTGCAGATGACACTAAGCTGGGAAGGTGTGTCCATCTGTTAGAAGGTAGGAGGTCTCTGCAGGGAGACCTGGAACAGTTGGAGGGATGGGCGGAGTCCAGTGAGATGATGTTTAATACGTCCAAGTGCCAAGTTCTGCATTTTGGCCACAATAACTCCCTGCAACATTATAGGCTGGGGACAGAGGGGCTGGATAGTGCCCAGGCAGAAAGGGACCTGGGGGTACTGGTTGACAGCCAACTGAACATGAGCCAGCAGTGTGCCCTGGTGGCCAAGAAGGCCAATGGCTCCTGGCCAGTATCAGGAATGGTGTGGCCAGCAGAACCAGGGAGGTCATTCTTCCCCTGTACTCAGCACTGGTGAGGCCAAACCTTGAGTGCTGTGTCCAGTGCTGGGCCCCTCAGTTTAGGAAGAACGTTGAAATTCTTTAGTGCATCCAGAGAAGGGCAACAAGGCTGGTGAGGGGCTTGGAACACAAGCCCTGTGAGAAACGACTGAGGGAGCTGGGGTTGCTTAGCCTGGAGAAAAGGAGACTCAGAGGTGACCTTATCACTCTCTACAGCTTCCTGAAAGGTGGTTATAGTCAGGTGGGGGTTGGTCTCTTTCACCAGGCAGCAACTGATGGAACCAGAGGACACAGTCTCCAGGTGCGCCAAGGGAAATTTAGGTTTGATATTAGGAAAAAGTGTTTTACAGAAAGAGTGATAAAGTTCTGGAATGGCCTGCCCAGGGAGGTGGTGGGGTGACCATACCTGGATGTGTATAAAAGAGGACTGGATGTGGCACTCAGTGCCATGGTTTAGTTGAGGTGTTGGGGCTGGGTTGGACTTGATGAACTTTAAGGTCTCTTCCAACCTGGTAATTCTGTGTAAATCAGGTTCAGCTACAGCAGGTTACACAGGATTGTGTCCAGACAAGTTTCAAATGTCTCCAGAGATACAGATCCCACAGCCTCTCTGAGCAGCCTGTTCCAGGGCTCTGCCCCCCTCAATGTACAGATGTTTCCCCTCGTATTCAGGCGGAATGTCCTGTGTTTCAGTTTGTGCCCATTAGCCTGTGTCCTGTCACTGGGCACGACTGGCAAGAGTCTGGTCCTGTCCTCTGGACACTCACCCTTCAGATATTTTTACACCTTGATAAGATCCCCTTTCGGTCATCTGAAGGCTAAACAGTCCCAGCTCCCTCAGCCTTTCCCATGAGAGATGCTCCAGTCCCCTGATCACCTTCACAGCACTCCACTGGACTCTCCCCAGCAGTTCCTTGTCTTTCTTGAACTCCTAAGTCCAGAACTGAGCACAACACTCCAGGTGTGGCCTCACCAGAGTAGAGGGTCTGCAACTGAACATAAAATCAGGGGTGTTTTCAAACCAGTAAGAATGGCCACTCTGCAGAGTAAATTGAACCTGCAGGGCTCTGTCTTACCCAGAAGCAGAGAAAAATATTTTCTATGTTTTTCAGTTCTCTGTTCTGTGCCTCTTGACCTTCACTCTGTTGTTACCCTCTTTGCTTCTGCTTGTTTCTGGATACCAGAAACAATCTCTAGCAGGAAGGTTTTATTTTGCTATTAGCAATTTGTTCCTTTAGTATCTTTTGATTTACACTGGTCTTTTTGTCCCTATCAAGCGAGGAAGCAAAATGTTACTTCCTTTAACATTTCTTTCCCAAAACCTATGAAAAATCAAACATCTCTATTCTCAGCCTAACCTCTTTGCTTTTCTCTAATTAAGGAGTGGTTTAAACTAAAGATAAAAACTGTAGTCCAGGAGTGTTTTGCCAAAATTCATGTCAGTTCTTTACTAGAAACAGATTAGGTGGGTCTTGATGCTTAATATGGTGATGGAGAATGCTTTTGGAGATGTTGAAGAAATAAAGACTTGTTTCCCAACAGGATATACTTGTTCTGTCAGCTGTGTGATGTATGCTCTGATATATGCTGTGGTTTTCAGTGGTTCCCTAAATACAATCTCTGGTAAAACAGGAGGACATATGTTGGAGCAATGCCAGGAAAAATCATCCAGTGTCTGAAGAAGACCAAGACAGAGAATCCGCTTATACTGATTGACGAGGTGAAGTATTTGGTCTTTCTTCTAAGTTTTGCTCTTAAAGACTTGTATCAATTTGTGATCCCCAGAGAAAAGGTGAAGCAGTAACTCTTAAAAATCCCAGGTTCTTTCTGTTCATATGAGGCTGGGCTTTTAAGTTCTCTGGGTGACACTGGTACCTTAGATGCTTTGTTTTCTCTCCTTATAGCAGACTCCAGCTTTAAAATTCTAGTTGTGTCCTTCTGATTAAATTATAGCTGTTTGGATCGTAATGGACCTGGCTGGATATTCAGAGTTTCCGTAGTTCTTGTGTTTCCTTCATAGGTGTGAGCACATCACTGTGCGCAAATCCACTGTTGCCTGTGTGATTATTAGCAAGAGTCACTCTCAGTAGGTCTAAAGTAGGACTCCAAGGAATAAGATGCTTACAAACAATTTGTGGTCTGATTTGAGAATAAATGAGTCAGGGTACCAGCCTAATGCTTTGTCAAAAAGCAAATAAATACAGGATATAATAGCAGGTGATCAGAATAGAGTCAAGGTATGGCCTTCTTGTGTGCCATACCTGGGAAGGACCAACAGCAGATGTAGCCTCAGGTCTCTTCACAGAGAGCACAACTCTGTCCCAGGATTTTTCCTGGGAAAGGCAGGGAGAAGTTCAGAGAAGAAGAGATAACAATTCTTATCTCTACCTTGCTGCGCCTGTGGTTTGGCACATGTGGAATGTGTTATGAAGATTGTTTACTAAAAGGCGTTTGTTAATTGGATTCTGCTGGTGATTGTTTGGATTGATTGGCCAATTGGGTCAAAGCTGTCTCCAGACAATCTCCAGACAGTCACAGGTTTTTCTGTAGAATCTTTTCAGTATAGTATCCTTTAGTATAGTATCTCTTTAGTATATAATTTAGTATATAGCATTAGTGTAATATAGTATAGCTTAATAAAGCATTTGTTCAGCCTCCTGAATCATGAAGTCCGAGCACATTATTCCCTGGCTGGGGGATCACCTGTTTCTGCAATAAGCAGGTTCTTGGGAGGAATGGTATGTGGGACCAATAAACTGTCATCTGTTGCAGCATGATCTAACCAATGAGCATCGTGATTTGAAAGGTAATGGAACCTGTAGGTTATGATACTTGACTGGTGTTGGCCAGAAGCCCTGCCTTGGCTGTAGCAGTGAATTTCAGTAAGGCCATCCAGTTAATGCTACTCGTAAGGGAAAAGAAGCAGCAGCCCTGTTTGTATCCTCAGAAGGAAAGTTCACAGTGCTAGAAGAGCCGATGACCTTGGCCATGGCCCTGGCAGCTGGCTGTAGTGGCCCTACTTGAGCTGTGGGGTTGTTCAAAATGACTTTGGCAAGTCCCCATGAGCCTCAATCAACTTATGACTGACAACAGCCCAAGTCACTAATGTGGCTCTGCTTGAATAGCTGTGTGCAGGCTTTTTGCACCTTGGGCAGAGTAAGGAGTGTGTCTGCACTTGCATATTAGGGAAGTGGTGTAAGCTAGCACTCTAGTCCTCTCACTGTGGAATATGTGTTCTGGTCTGTGCCTATAGCTTATCTCAGTTTAACAAGTAGTAGCCCACTAGTAGTAGTGCTTTTTATTGTATGCACATTGCCTGAGACTTCAGAGTGATTTTCTGCAACATTCAAAAGTCCTGTGTCTTCTCAGGCGTGTCATGTGCTCACACAGGAAGATAGTGGGGACTTGGATGAGTTCACAGAAAAGTGGTAGACTGGTATTGGATGTTAATGAACACTCATGAACATTTTCAGATGGAGCCTTGAAAAAAGTCTTGCTTGAGAATTTATCATTGTAGGAGGCTTCTTAGAGTATTAAATTCTTTTCTCCCACAGGTAGATAAAATAGGAAGAGGCTATCAAGGGGATCCATCCTCAGCCCTTCTAGAACTATTGGATCCAGAACAGAACTCTAACTTCTTGGATCATTATCTTGATGTTCCTGTGGATTTGTCAAAGGTATTTCTCTTTTCTGCAGAGATTGTAGAGCCAGAATGTCTGAATGTGTTTCAATGCACAGATTTCCTGTCCATGAAAAGATGCTGATATTCCATTGGAAAATCAGATGGAACATAAATGGTACACAGCTGTCTCTGTAGGAGTTGGTTTTAACTGAAGTGTCTGTACATGAAAGAACATTATCACCCACATATGTCCTGTAGCCCTAACTCCCTGTAAAGCCAGGGACAAACAGATGTGTGGTTTCCACTAGAAAAGGCAAAAGTTTTCCTTTACATGATGATTGGCAGAGCTGCTGTCAAGGGAGGTGGCCTAATGCTGTGAAACTTTTGAAATTGGTCATCTTTGCATACTGTTGCACATTTTGTGCAGCTGACATAAATTACAGAATTGACTTATTAGGAATAGGTATAGATAATTGGGTCATTCTGAGCTAATTTCCTAGAAGGTAGAAAGAACTTCTGAGTGAGATCTAGATCTCCCATTTTCTGGTCCCTATCAAACCATTCCAATTTCCCAGTTTGTGCATTGTGTATTTCTAAACATTTATTTTGGGGGTATGGAACATGCTAGTACATAATTCTAAAATCCAGACTTTGATTAAAAACTAATTCCACAGATAGGGTGATCTTGCTCTTCTCTTCAGAGAAACGCAGAACTTAGGAACTAGTACTTGAGGTAAAGCAACTGGTTAATGAAAGTTCTTAACAGGATCTTTTAATGCTTCCAGGTACTTTTTATTTGTACTGCCAATGTAACAGAAACCATTCCAGAGCCACTGCGGGATAGAATGGAAGTGATCAATGTGTCAGGATATGTAGCAGAAGAGAAACTTGCAATTGCAGAGGTAAGGGAAATCACTGTTGTGCTTTATGTGAATTGTATCTGGTAGATTTTTTTTGGCAGATTAAGACTTACATATTTACATCCTACTATGTCCAGAAAAATTAGGCACATAACTCTGTATTTTGGACAGAGTTCCTTTGATTTGAACACATAGTTAAAGTAACTCTAGTGTGCCATAGGCTGTGGACCCCAGAAAGCAGCATTGAGCTAACAGCAGAAAGTTGAGTGAATTGGAACCACTAGCCTTTTGTCACAGATACTAAGAGAAGGATGTGGGGGATTATTTCTTTCAGAGATACTTGGTCCCTCAAGCACGAGTTCTCTGTGGCTTGGATGAAAACAAAGCTCAAATCACATCAGATGTCCTGACTGTTCTCATCAAGCAGTACTGCAGAGAGAGTGGGGTGAGGAATCTGCAGAAACAAGTAGAAAAGGTGAGGGGAAGTTATGTGTAACTGTTACCACTGTGCATCAGCCTTCTCAGCTTTTTTTACAGAGATAAATTACTGTCTCGCCCAGGTATTGAGGAAATCTGCCTATAAAATTGTGAGTGGAGAAGCAAAGATGGTCCAAGTAACACCTGAAAACCTGCAGGATTTTGTAGGAAAGCCCATCTTCACTGTGGATCGCATGTATGAAACCACTCCCCCAGGAGTGGTGATGGGTCTGGCCTGGACAGCTATGGGTGAGACAATATTAATTTTGGGTTAATGCCTACATTTCTGTGTAATTTTCAAAAGTTGAATGTAATAGTCAAACAGAACTGAGTCCAGTGATGTTATTCTACAGGCATCAGTAAAAGGAATTGCCTTTGGCCTTTGAGTCCTGAATACTGCTTCCTTAAAGAAAGGAGCCTTTCTTTTGCCCTTACCCAGGCTCATCTTAGCTTAGGGCCAGCATGTTTTCTCTTCAAGCTCCATACCCCGTACAAATGATGTACATTAGGAACATCAGCAGCAGGAGGTGCCACTGTGAGACATAGGACATAGCACAGCTGAAGAACGCCGTGTCTCGTCAGTGATGTGAAACACTGACTTGACCTCTGGTGTTGAGGGCACGTGTAGGTGTTCCAGCGCTCTGTGGAGTGGGGCAGTTGGCTACTACCATTCATTGGATTACTCCCCTAGTAACCTGTGGGCTTATGTGCTCTACAGGATGGAAATACAGCACACAGCAAAGGAAATGACCTCTTCATACTCAAATTGACCTTGGGTAGAATTCAAGTAGTTAAGAGGGAAATTATCAGTATGGTGAAGAAGGTAAATAGATACGCGGCACTGGAGAACTGAAGAACTGAAGTGGCTAAAAGTGTTCTGTGAACTCAGCTTACTCTCTAGAGGAAACAAAAAACATGAAACCATTATAAGAACTTGGTTTTTTCCATTAAGTAGGGATTGCATCTGTGTTCCTAGAAGGTGAAGTCCAAAAAAGCAATGAATGGAGACTGTTGAGATTTCTAGCTGGCCTTCTTGAAGGTATTTAAGGAACAGGTTTCAGCTGCTCTTTACTCAAGGGCTAGTGTCTCATCAGAGAGCAACAGTTCCAAATGCCTGACATAGCTTCTCCATCACCAAAACCTTCTAGTTTAATTTGCCTTCAACTTTTTTCAGATGTTGTTTTTCTTTTTTTAGGAGGTTCCACTCTGTTTATTGAAACATCCCTGAGGCGACCCAAAGACAAGGAAAACAAGGATGGGTCACTTGAAGTAACAGGGCAACTGGGAGATGTAATGAAAGAGAGTGCCAAAATTGCATACACATTTGCAAGAGCCTTTCTGATGCAGAAGGAGCCCAAGAATGATTTTCTTATATCTTCTCATATCCACTTGCATGTGCCAGAGGTAAACTGATGCAGAGTTCACAGAGCATGTACAGCAACCCCGACTGGTTTGCTCCCTTAGATGTAAAGCTGGAAGGTGCTTCATTTGTCCATATGTTGTGCAGAATGCCCTCTTCTAGCAGTAAAACCAAGGAATGAAGACATTTTCTTCAGGCTCCTGTGCAGGTCTTCTTATGAGCCATGTTTCCATTCCTTTCTACAGCAAGCATGTGGCAAGAATACAGGGGCTTGGATAATTTTCTAAAGAAACCTTAGCTTTTGTTACAGCTGTTGGCCCTGTTGTGCAGGTGGGGAAACCATGACATAACATAGAGATAAGTGATTGGGATAAATGCTTGGATGAAGTTACAAAGACATCAAAGTTTAGGTCTCTGTGTTACCAGGCCTTCTTAAAGGCTTCAAGTAATTTACACATATTTGGAAATACTATTCCTGATCTCCGTGACGTGCTTCTAGTACGTGTAATGGCACTGGTTGCTTTGTCCAGTATTTGGGGCTGAAAATAAACGCCCACAGTGCTCAATGGCTCACATGCTGTGTAACAAGCTTTGGGCAGGTGCTTTACTGAAGACAGATTTTGAGCTGTGATTGTGCCCCAGCTTTACTTCTGGATTAATGAGTGCTCTGTGTGCAATATCTTAGTTGCAGCTTGCTCTGGGTTTGTCCAGGTACACATTGTTGTCTGTGAATTCATTCCCCGAAAGATGAGAAAACAGCAGACATGATCTCTGTCTCTACTCCCTCTCAAACATTGATTTCTTCTGTTCTTACTACAAAGAGGTTTGATCTCAGATAAATCCAGACTGTTACTAGTTCAGGCCTGGATTTTGTGGGGCTTTATATACTGATCTTTTCTGCCTTGAATGATTTTTGATGTTGTCCTCCACTAGTTTGTTACTCTTGACACTCTCCCCGTGTGATGTTAGACTTGGGTCTAACAAAGAGCTTCAAATTGTTTGTGCTCTTTTTTCCACTGATGTTGCTTACTCAAAGACCTGAGCTCCGTGAGTATGGTGGTGGCATCAGGCCAGAAACCACATTTGTGAACTCATTTGTGGATTATTTCTCATGAATAAGGTGAGGAATGTCACAGTTGTTAATATATCAGCCAATTCAAATAGCAGGATTCCATCACACACACACGCAAAAAACTTTATGAGGCTTCATGAAATTTGACAACGTTAAAACAAGGACAAGAGTATGTCTGACTCTGCTGCTTCTTGACTGAGCAGGGGAGTTGTGCTTTGTTTTTTTTTAAACAGGGAGCAACCCCGAAGGATGGACCAAGCGCAGGATGTACCATAGTAACAGCTTTGCTGTCCCTGGCCATGAATTGCCCAGTGAGGCAGAATGTAGCCATGACTGGAGAAGTGTCATTGACTGGAAAAATTCTTCCTGTTGGTGGAATCAAGGAGAAGACTATTGCAGTAAGAGCTCTTCTCTCATCTCTGTGCATTGTCCACAGCAGAGCCCTGGGTTGGACTCCGTGGGGACAGGGACAGCCAGGGAGGGATTGCTCCTTGAACTGGAAGAGGCAGATTTCATTCCATACACAGGTTGGAAAAGTGTGGGATCTTGGTTGTGTCCCTGGTTGTGAGGAAAAGGATGGGACCCCAGGCTTTGTGCCAAGGCATGTATGTTAGCCTAGCTCAATTCCACCTACACTGGCAGAATTGAAGGTGACTGACAGCTTTAACTGGCTGTCAGAGCTGTCTGCTCTACCAGACTAGTACAGTCCGTGCTGTGCTGAATTGCTTGTTTCAGGAGGGCATCCAGTGGAGCTTTGACAGCATCTCTAAGTAACATTCTTAAAATCAAGGCTCTGTTCCCTAATTCCAGTGTGAATTTGTTTGAAATTTTATACAGATGTCTTAGATAAGAGGAGCTTAGATTTAGTATTTGTAGTTTTGGTTTAATCTGTTTTGTTTTCAGAATTTCTTTCCAAGCGTTCAGGCTCTCTCCCTACTTTTCACCTGCAGAATTCTGGCCTACGTAAGCCTTGCACCACACTTTTTTCAGTCAAGAGTGTTATTAGGTCTTCCTCCATTGAGCTGGGGCTTCACATCAGTGTTCTGTCACCAGATATATTTGGGCTACAGCTTTGTACAGTGTGATTTCTTTTCCTTGTATGACTTAAAAATGAGTAGTTGTTTGTAATAGTCAGTACAGGACTAACCTGTGCTACAGCACTGAGTGGCTGCACTTGCAGGAGTGTGAGTGGCCACAGGCCTGAACACAGGATCACCCCTAAAGCAATGGGTACAAACCTGTTCTGGGAGGAGCAGCTCTACTTTCTGTGCTCCTTCCAGGGAAGGTGTCTCTATGAAAAGGTTCTGTAGAATTTTACTAAGGGTATTGATGGGGTAGGTTGGTTTGACAAGCTGCTTCTAACTTAGCTTTCATCCAAGGCTTTATCGTCACCCAAGCTGGAACAGATACTTAGAACTCTGTGAAATAGTATGAATGTTCTGAACAATCCCCCGAGCTGCTGACATAGTCCAGCTAAAATGCCTCCCCTCCTGATCTGTCCCTGCAGCTGAGATGGCACTGGAGACTATGTTTTGAGGCTTGAGGGGGGGATCTAGAACATGCTTCACCCTGGTGATACCTGTCACAAATGCCCTTGGTGCTCTCCATAGAAGAGAGTAAAGCTGGATCATGCTCCAGAATAACTGCTCTTGCTTTCAGAAATGGGGATGGGTGTTTCTGGTACATGGAAGGATTCCTAGGACTCAACAGACCAACTTTTTCTCCCCACAGGCAAAGAGGGCAGGTGTTACCTGCATCATTCTGCCATCAGAGAACAAAAAGGATTATTATGACCTCGCTGGATTCATTACAGAAGGACTGGAAGTGCATTTTGTGGAGCACTACACAGAGGTATTTGATATAGCATTTTCACGGCGGGATCTCACTGGAGGATGACATGCGGTACCCTTGATGGCTGGAAGGTGTTCTGTCCCCAAGCACTCGGCCCCCACCTAGAGATGGGTGACATGGGGCAATCCTGAAGTGGGACATGAAGCTATTGCTGCTGCGCAGCTGCCAAAATGAATTATGGCTCTGCTAGAATAAAGTATTTCTCAGTCTTTAATACTGAATTATGATCCACAATAAAGGATTTCCAATTTTGCCAAAGGAACGGGCATATTATAAGACCATAGTCTGCTCTTTTCTCATTGAAGATGTTTCAGCTATTTCACTGTAAATTTCTGTATGACTTGTGGGAAAGGGCTGAACAGTACACCCAGAGCTAGGCTGATGTACAGCGGTTATTCCTGATGTGGTAGAAGGCAAGTTAGCTCTCACAACCTGTCTCTATTTAAAAGCCTGGGCTGGGCTGAAAGGACACTGAAATCCTAAGATAGTTCAGCACAGCTAGTACAGTCAGCTGGTAAAGGGACATGGTTCTCTAGGTTCAGTCACCAGGTCAATACCACCAGAAAGAACTCCAGGCTAAAGAGGGCAGACCAGCAACATGCTCAGCATCACCAGTCAGCAGCACTGTGCTGCACCACCGAGGGCCTGTGCCCCTCTGCAACAGCTGTATCATATTCAGGGAGTGAGAAAAGGAATTAAATATCTTGACTGTTATACATTAGTAAACACAGGCTTGGGGGCTGGAGAAATTGAATACTTCATCATACAATGAACTCTTAAGAAAAAGAAAAAGGTGTTCTGAACCAAGAACAGCTCTTGTTATCTCAGCAAGAGAGCCCTTAGGGGACAATAAAGAATCCAGCTACTGAAGTCCAGGGAGCTCTTGCTGACTCCTGTCGGGTTTTCAGGCTGTTGCTGTTTAGGTGGCCTGGAAAGGCCCAGGGATGGCCTTGGAGAGCCGACGCTTCAAAGAACGAGGAGAGACTTCTGATCTTGTCTCGGTCTCGGTGTTTATTAATTGTTTATCTAAAAGATTTTCTTTCAGCCCGACAGAGGTCTGCACAGCAAGTCAGCCATGGGCACACTCCCGAAGCCCCCTGGGCGGTCACTTATCTTTATACTCAAAGTTGCGTATACAATATTTACTATTTCTCCCCAATACCTTCTACTCTTATTAACCGGTGCACTTTTAATAATGACCAATCCCAAAGTGCCACCACCACCACAGAAGATGGAGGCCAAGAAGAAGAAGAAGAAGGACAGGACACGCCCCAATTCCTCCATCTTACTTCTTTAGACCCCCCTGTACCAAAATCCTAAACCCTGTGTTTTACACTCTAACTAACTTATCCCTTCACCATTCACCCAGTGAATTCCTCCTATCCTCATACAGGTCTCATCTCCTGTGTAGGATCAAAATCCTGCCACCAGACACTTCTGGCAACATTCCAGGATTCCCGAGCCCCCCAAGGGTGGTCTCGGCCTCTCTGCACCTCCGTCCTGAGGTGCTGAGATCCCACATCTCCCCCTTCTGTTTGCACCAGGAAGATCTCTTTTACTATCCGATTCATAGCGTGTTTTAAACATGCAAATATGCATGGGATGACAAGTATGAGGAATAGGAGAATTATTAAAACATAAAATCCTACTCTTAAAATTCCTCTCCAAATGGGAGAGATGTCAAAGAATTCTACCATACATTTTGCTTTGGCTGATTAATAGGTAAATTACCCCCATTGCTTATTGCAATGAATGAAAGAATGATGCACATAAGCATCATGAAACTCATGGCTTCACTTCTGTGTGACATCATTGTTTTGCTTTTCATTCAGGACCTTAACAGAGAATCCCCCCAAAGTCCTTAGTTTCTTCTTATTTCTCTTTTGAGTTGTCTTGGCAATCTGAGTCTCGACCCCTGTTTGAGTACTCGTCTCTTTTTTTTTCTCTTGGATCTTTGTTCTGGGATCCGCATTTTCATGTTCTCGCACTCGAAATGGTTTCACGTGTCGTGCCGTCACCCACGTCTCGATCTGTGGAGATACAAGCGAAAGCCTTGCCCCCCACTAGGTGGCGCTGTCACCGGCCTCCCCAGCTCGGATGACAGCCTGAGCTCTACCGCCCCTGTCCTGTCGACTGCCGTGTTCGTGATCTCATTTGAGACCGTGTCTGCTTGGCTTTTAATTCAGCTGAAAATGGAGCTTGAACACCAGAACGTCTCCCTTGAAGGGAAGGGACTGGGACTCCGAGGGTTATACCAGAGGCATCAAGTCTGAGGAGGGTGTGGAGCCGCTGGGACATAGGATCCCGAGCACGGCCCCTCCTCGCCCGAGACGTCACTCTCTCCCCCTCGTTCCACCTCCGAATCTCCTCCCCTCGGTCTGTCCCGACTCTGTCTCCTCTCCCTCTGACGTTGTGTCCCTGGCTCCTCCCGCCGGTGTGTACAGCCCGCCCCCCGCCGGCACCCGGGCCCGCCCCGCAATTCGAGCCGACTTTGCTCCCGGGTTACTCTGCCGGCCGGCCGGAGCGGCCGCCACCCCCCGGCGCCGCGCTGACAAAAGCCGCGTCTGCACTCATGTCTCCCTTTATCTCTTCACCCGCGCTCCCCGCCGGCTCCGCCGCTGCCGCGCCGTGCCCCCCGCGGGAAACGCCTCCCCCCCCGATCCCTTCTCTCCCCCCTGCACCCCCTCCTCCGATCCTGACTCCCTTGTATTCTCCGGAGTTTTAGGACGCTTTAGGAGCTTCTTGGGGTTTCTGGGTTTTGGGACCGGGGGCTTTAATATTATTTCCTGCTCTCTTTTCTCGAGAGCCCTTTCCCCTGGCTTCTTGAGGCCAGAACTAATTAAAATTTTTTCTTTTTTTTTTTTTTTTCTCCTGGAGCTTTGCTCCCCACCCTCCTTCTGAGGGTGCCGGCAACTTTTCGTTGCTCTCCCAGTCTTTTCGACTGTGCCGAGATGATGCCTTTCTGGCATCAATCTTGCCGACGAGAGCAGCTTTAACGCTGTCTCGTCCTTCTTTGTTGCTAAAAAATATAAGTGCCTATTAATTTCCTGCCAAAACCCCACTTCGAATAGCAGGCATGTTTCGGCCAGTGGGTAATTAAGCCTTGCCCACAACAACAGCTGTTTTAATTCTTTCTTTTGAGATCCTTTCTGTATATGTTTGAGCCACGCCTTGTAAGGCGGACAAAATTTCCCGTTGTTTTTTGGGAGAGTGTGCAATTATGTTCTTATTTTTTGACCTTCTCACCGAATCTGTCGTCAGAGCTGTCCGAAGGCTCCCGTCTCTGTCCAGCAGGTCACAGGAGAAGGAATCCAGAGGCGCCTTCTGGTTCCGATCCGGGCTGCTCTGCGAACTGCCTTCGGCAGAAGCTGAGAGATGGAATTCTCAGTGACTGCTGTTTTTTTGCAGACTCTTCTGGCTGTTTTTTTTTTTTTTTTTTTTCTTTTCTTTTCTTTTCTTCTTTCTTCTTTTCCTTTTTTTTTTTTTTTTTTTTTTTTCTCAGGCTTCTCTCCTCAGGAGCTGCCCTCTCGGCTCTTCAGCTCTTCAGCTCTTCAGCTCTTCAGGGCTGATCCCCCCCCGAAAGGGTTGGTGGGGGGTGCCCACGCAGCGAACGCCACTTGTAGGGTTTTCCTGGCGTTCTTCTGGCTGATTTATGTCCAGGGATGGCCTTGGAGAGCCGACGCTTCAAAGAACGAGGAGAGACTTCTGATCTTGTCTCGGTCTCGGTGTTTATTAATTGTTTATCTAAAAGATTTTCTTTCAGCCCGACAGAGGTCTGCACAGCAAGTCAGCCATGGGCACACTCCCGAAGCCCCCTGGGCGGTCACTTATCTTTATACTCAAAGTTGCGTATACAATATTTACTATTTCTCCCCAATACCTTCTACTCTTATTAACCGGTGCACTTTTAATAATGACCAATCCCAAAGTGCCACCACCACCACAGAAGATGGAGGCCAAGAAGAAGAAGAAGAAGGACAGGACACGCCCCAATTCCTCCATCTTACTTCTTTAGACCCCCCTGTACCAAAATCCTAAACCCTGTGTTTTACACTCTAACTAACTTATCCCTTCACCATTCACCCAGTGAATTCCTCCTATCCTCATACAGGTCTCATCTCCTGTGTAGGATCAAAATCCTGCCACCAGACACTTCTGGCAACATTCCAGGATTCCCGAGCCCCCCAAGGGTGGTCTCGGCCTCTCTGCACCTCCGTCCTGAGGTGCTGAGATCCCACAGACTCCAGGTGTCTTGACTTCTTGCTACCACACTGCAAAACACAGGCCTGAATAGAGGCTACAAGGGGAAACACAGGAGCAGGGTAAGCTGCATAAGGAATGGGCTGATGTGCCCTGCGGAAGAAATGCAAAGTAGTTAGTTACTATTTTCAACAGCCATTTTTGCCCACTTCCCTCCTACCACCATCTAGGTCTGAAGACAGACTAGGAGGCAGAAGGCATTATTCCAGAGATTTCCAGTCCTGAGACTGCACATAGTCATACAGGATTCCCCTCTAGGGTAAATCACAGCAGCACCGGTATCAGCAGCTCCACCTGCAGGTACAATAAACCACTGACCCAAATTCTTGATGGCTGAAGTTCTGGACCTTGTCAGGATCCCCCAGCAGCACCTACTCAAGTATATGTACCAAGAACACTCACTACCCTGGTTTTGGGAGAAAGGACTTTATTGTGTTGAAACCTGTGCAACTCAATCCTTCTTTGCAGCAGCTTTCCTCATGGCTGCCAGGACATTACTGAGTTCCTCCCGCTTCCTCTTGGCCCGAATGTGAGTGCCGACCTGCAGGGAGAGAGCAGAGCTGTCTTTACCCAGTGCAGACTGGACAGACTGGGAATGCTGCAGGTGTCCTGCTGTTACACCTCAAAACCAGGCAGGACAGTAAAGTCCTGGAAAGATGGACTCGACCTCCAGCCAGGAGTTTGCCATTATGTCTCAGTAGTACCTCAACAGTTATTTGGACATGAAAGGGGCTGCTTTCAGCTCTCATAATCATTACAACTCAAGGAACCCTATTTAGTCTCCTGGTTAATGGCACCCAACCACTATCAGTGCTGCTCTCATTCTCCCCACAGCAGACATGCAAACCATGGAAAAATAGCATGACAATCCTTAATCCTTGAGCTCAGGGCCTTTTTAGCAAAGTACCTTTGCATACATCTCCTGGTCTCCCGCCCAGCCCAAGAACATTCTCTCCACTTCATCATATTACACCAGTTACTTTCAAAACTAACAAACAAAAAAAAGTAATTAATTAAAAAGCCAAACGGTCCTAGGAGAGGGCAGAAAACTGACATACACTAGTTTGTGCCATCCATGTTAGCTGACTGACTCACCCGCTTCTTGATGAACTTCAGAGCACGTTTGTCCTTGGACACTTTAAGCAATTCCATTGCACGTCGCTCATAAGGCGCAAAGCCACAGACTTCCCTGATCATGTCTCGCACAAACTTGGTGTGTTTGGTCAGGCGCTGTGGGAAGGGAGGGAGGACCTTGGTCAGCGGGTTACAAGGCACTATGCAGAGGGGACTGCAGGGGGCTGTGGAATACTCTCAGCTAGGCTTCAACACCAGCCCATGCTGTTGCCGTGTCCCAAGAAAACGTCATCCCTGACAAATCCTGTGGAGCATTTGAGCTTGGCTACGTGTGCCAGTCTGTCTTCAGGCTCAGGTCCGGCCGTGTCGCACACTGGCATAAACCCGCATTTTTGGAAAAAGCAGGTCCATGAGCTAAGCAGGATTTGCACTGCAACACACGGGAGATAGCTCAGCTACACAGAGCATTTAGTAAGAATGAATAAGGGGCCCAGATGCATAGCATCGTGTCCCGTAACACGCATCAAACCTAGACAGCTCCTAGTAGGGAAATTCGGAGCAGTTTTGTGGAAGATTGCCTGTTGTTACCAAGAGAAGCAAAATAGCAGAGACTCTAGAAGGCACACAGTTTCACATTTCCCCGCAGCCCTGCCCGGGCGAGCCCACCGGCTCGCCTGGTCCCGCAGTCACGGGCAGCGCGGGAGTCCTGAGCCGCTCCGTGTTCCGCAGCGAAAGCGCAGGCCGCAGCCCCGCGGACGGGGCCGGAGGCGATGGGCGGCTCCGCGCCGGACACATGAACACACCGGGAGCAGCGGCCTCGTTCGGCCCCCACAGGGGGAGAGGCAGGCCCAGGGCACCGCGCCAGCCGAGTCTCATACTCACCCCACGGCGGCGACACTGTCGGGGCTTGGACACGTTCTTCGTCACTTTGTAGCCCTTGTTAAGGCCCACGGCCATAGGGTAGCGGATGGCCATGGCTACGGCGCCCGGGCCCGATGGACACGGATGGACACAGACCCACAAGGCCGGACCCGCACCGCGATGATGGCGCCGCACCGGAAGGAACGAGCGCGCGCGGGACAACGGGACGTGGGCATTTCCGGGGATGGGCGGGGCCGAGGGCGCGCGGGGAGAATTACGAGGGAAAGGGCGCGCCTTGGCTCGCGACTGGTGTCACAGCTGTGAGGGGCTGGGGATCGCCAGCGGCGGGGTCACTGTGGCTGTGAGGGGACAGCGGGGATGAGAGCAGGGTCACCCCGCGGTGGGGTCACTGTGGCTGTGAGGGGACAGCGGGGATGAGAGCAGGGTCACCCCGCGGTGGGGTCACTGTGGCTGTGAGGGGACAGCGGGGATGAGAGCAGGGTCACCCCGCGGTGGGGTCACTGTGGCTGTGAGGGGACAGCGGGGATGAGAGCAGGGTCACCCCGCGGTGGGTGGTCCGACAGAACTGCTGGTTCCCCTCAGCTGCGGCCGGGGGGCTTTGGGTGCCCACCGTACAGAGCCACGCAGCCCCGCACTTACAGATTTTTTTTCCCATAAATTATAACTTTGGTATCACTTGGACAGGATTTGATAACGTTTGAGAGACAAACCTAAAGGAATAGATTAAACGATTTTGTTGGAATAAAATATACTGGATTTTCTTACTTCTGAAAGAAAGCTGAGGTGAACATGTGCAACTCAACTGTTTTCTGCTTTCAAAGACAATTTAATTTGTTGAAATGGAAAA
The DNA here is from genome assembly GCF_027887145.1 of Ammospiza caudacuta. Taxonomy (NCBI): domain Eukaryota; kingdom Metazoa; phylum Chordata; class Aves; order Passeriformes; family Passerellidae; genus Ammospiza; species Ammospiza caudacuta. The sequence continues at coordinate 711,011 of NC_080620.1, forward strand.
TATTGGCTTGAAATTGAATATATTGGATTTTGAAACAAATGATGGAACTTTGCATCCTGCTGTAGAGCTCGTCTTTGCACGACTGGTTCCTTTGATCCCAGGGCAGCGGTCCCGGCTCAGGCAGTCGGAGCTGCCGGACTCTGTCAGCCCCTCACGGCACGGACTCCAGCAGGAATGGTCATGGCTTAGATGGTGGGACAGGTCTGACTCCGATGCCTTTCTCCTCAGGAGGGCAGCGTATGGACAGGCGTCTGCAGGGTAGACTGTCCTACACAGGCAGAAGGAGCTGCCTTTCTGAAATACTTCCTAATGTTTCTGAAGGTCAACAAAGAAAAGTTACGAATGCCAGTTTTGTTGTCAATCTGCACCTCTAAAATCAACATGAGTTTGAGATCATCTTTGCTACTGAGAACTATCACACAGGAGAGCTAAAGGTCTCCCCATCCACGAGCTCTGGGTTCCTCACAGGAGGAGCTGTTGCAGCCCTGGGCTGGAGGAGGTGTCACCTCTCCTGTTACCTTTCCTGCCCCTGCCGATGCGCATGGAGCTGCCTTAGGATGGCTGCTCACTCACCTCTGAATGTGCTGAAGAAGGGCCCTCACCCGCTCTGGGTCTGTGACCTCATCAAATACAGGTGGCCCTAAAATAAACATTTGCCTGGAAGAGGAGGCAGTGGCACTGGCTGCTTCCTCTGCCTGGTCTGTGAGCACCAGCCCACCAGCATCATCTGCATGGGGCTCTTCCCTCTCACACCCTGACTATTGCTACCTTCCTCTCAGGACATCTTTTCCATTCATGCAGAAACATGGATCTATAGTTCCCAGACTACCAGTGGGTTTCTCATAATTTGATCTTTCTATGCTGCACTGGACACCCCTCAAATCCTACCTTTTTCCTAAGAAAGGGTTCTTGCCTCCTATTGTTGCCTTCACCAAGTTCCTAATAGAAAATCCAGGGTTTCAGTTTCCAGAAGCTTTTGCCCCATTCCAACATTGCTAAATGCCTTCTTCCACATCTCAGTGTTTGCAAATGGTTTGCATTCTCTACTAGATCTTTCTTTGGATTCTGCATTACATCTCTTCACTCTTTGTCTTATTGCTTTCCTAAAGGTATTACCTTTAGGTAAAGTGTTGCCCATCAGATGAGCCCAAGGACAGAGGGACAGAAAAAAGGTAGAGGAAGCCTTGGGATTTGAGCTGAATCCAAAGCTGGGATGGATTGGCTCTGTTGAGATGGACAGGGAGGGCTCAGTGGACCATAAATAGGATGAACATCTGCAGTGTGCCCTGGCTGCTGCAGTGATGTCCTGGCCTGCACGGACAGATGCAGCTGGCAGGGGCCAGGAAGGGAGTGTTCCCTTTACCTGGCACTCATTAGATCACACCAGTGATGCTGTGTTCAGGCCTTGCACAGCAAGAAAAACTTGGATTAAGTGGAATAAGTTCAGAGGAAAACCATGAAGACGTCTGAAGCCTGGAGCATGAGGAGCAGTGGAAGGAATTAGCCTTTTTAAGCCTGGAGAAGTAAAATTGGGCTGAGGTAGATGTAAAACAGCCACCTGAATTTCTGATTAACCAATGGAGAACAAGTTTAAGAGTGATCCATCCCAATGTTCAGCAAGTACAACAGGAGGCCAGACAGACTGAGTGGAAAATTCTGGATCACATTTAAAGACAAAAATTAGGAATGTGGGGGGTGGAAGCAGCATCAAAAGTACCCAAGAGACATACACTGGCATTGCAAGGACATTAGGAGCAGAACTAGAAAAGCCAGAGTTCCTCTTGACCTCACTGAAGACCAAGGAAAGAAGGAAAAGTGCAGCACCTTACCCTCCCCTGGCAGCCCCAAGTTTATGAAGAGAGAGCCTATTGAAGGTTAGGATTGTTCTTTTTCTCTCAGGGATTTTTCTCCCATCTGTTGCTAAGAGAAAATAAGGACTGATAGTTAAGAGAGGAAAGAAGATGCCAAGGTGGGGAGAAAGTCAGCAGTGTGCCCTGGTGGCCAAGAAGGCCAATGGCTCCTGGCCAGTATCAGGAATGGTGTGGCCAGCAGAACCAGGGAGGTCATTCTTCCCCTGTACTCAGCACTGGTGAGGCCAAACCTTGAGTGCTGTGTCCAGTGCTGGGCCCCTCAGTTTAGGAAGAACGTTGAAATTCTTTAGTGCATCCAGAGAAGGGCAACAAGGCTGGTGAGGGGCTTGGAACACAAGCCCTGTGAGAAACGACTGAGGGAGCTGGAGTTGCTTAGCCTGGAGAAAAGGAGACTCAGAGGTGACCTTATCACTCTCTACAGCTTCCTGAAAGGTGGTTATAGTCAGGTGGGGGTTGGTCTCTTTCACCAGGCAGCAACTGATGGAACCAGAGGACACAGTCTCCAGGTGCGCCAAGGGAAATTTAGGTTTGATATTAGGAAAAAGTGTTTTACAGAAAGAGTGATAAAGTTCTGGAATGGCCTGCCCAGGGAGGTGGTGGGGTGACCATACCTGGATGTGTATAAAAGAGGACTGGATGTGGCACTCGGTGCCATGGTTTAGTTGAGGTGTTGGGGCTGGGTTGGACTTGATGAACTTTAAGGTCTCTTCCAACCTGGTAATTCTGTGAATTCTGAATTCTGTGAAAGGTGCAGCTGCACTCTTGTAGCTGAGGGGGCTTTCTTTTGGAAGAGCAGAGATATCATGAGATTTTGGCTGGGGTGTGAGGGGATGGATTCAGTTCTTCTCTCTCTTGATCTCAGGATTGGAGGGAACAGTTCTGCAAGGCTCAGGGCTGTGTGGTTCTGCCCTGTGCTTCACATGTTTTTCCCCACAGTATTTCCCCAAGTGGTGAAGCCTCTCTGTCTTCCAGGAAATAATTACTCACAATAGCAGCCATCAGAAATCTCTGCATGGGGTTCATCACACATAAACTGTGGCCCTCTCAGTCAGGGATGGAATTATTCCCATGCACAACAGAATATGGCTTTGAAAAGAGGATGTGGGGACAACAGAAATGATATTGCTCTTTACGAGCTAATAAGTGGCTGTGGCTGTAAGACACAAAACCTGTGACGATAATGAGCAAGGCCTCTCTTATAGGCACGCAGTGCTGTGATGTCCTGTCCTAGGGCGATGTTATGATGCTTGTATCCCCATCCATGTGCTCTGTTTATGCTGGATATCATGTTCTGTGCCTTCAAGACTGGCTCTGAAGAGCGAATGTTTTGTTTTGGTTTTGCTCTCAGCCGCTCCCCCATGGCTGGCGGAACACAGAGACAGGGCAGTACATGGTGCTGCTTTTGCTTTTTGCTTTGCTTTTCGCTTTGCTCTTGCTTTTGCTTCTGCTCATTAGTTGAGCTAAGCAGTCCAAATTTTCCCTGGACTGTTTCTCCTTTCCCTTTTGTGGACCTACTTGAACCTGCTCCGGGCTGGGACCTGGGAACAGCGAGAGTTTGCACCCTGTGGCTGCAGCAGCTGCCCCAGCACTGGAGGGACTCAGAGCGATCACCCCCAAGAGAGACTTTCTGAATTTGTTATCCTTTTCAGAGTGGTGAAAGAGTGGTGTCACCTGGTATTGTTCCTTTTGTGTGCTGGGGGTGGTGTGCCTGTTAAATGAACAGGTTCTGTGTGCTGGGGGTGCTGTGCCTGTTCAATGAACAGGTTCTGTGTGCTGGGGGTGCTGTGCCTGTTCAATGAACAGGTTCTTTCCACTTGTCTCCAAGGAATCCTTCCCAACCCGGCTGGGGGGAGGGGCCGTGTGGGTTTGCTTTCTGGAGGGGCCCCTTTGGAGGTTTTCTCCCAAATTTGGCCTAAACCAGGACATGGTCCTGCTTGGGCGCTTGATGGTAATTGCTACTAATGCTCCACTGTGCTCTTTCATTGTCCTGTTTTGGGCAGGAGAGAGCTGGAAAAGGGACTGTTCAGCCTGTGTTGGTGAGATGACAGAGGTGGAGGAGTCTCTGGTGTGTAATAGAACCAGGGAGCAATCAGAGCCAAACTGAGATTTTGTCCCTATTAAGAAATGACACAGAATCATCAGAAGGCTGGTTTGCATAGCACCCCATCTTTACTTCAGATCCTCTTTTTTTAGACATTGTTCTGATACAGATAGACCTGGTTGGTCAATCGATCAATACATTTCACCTGACTGGCTAATTAACAAGAAACCTTTCTTATAAACAATCTTTGAGAAAAACAAGAAAACAGAGAGTAGGAAAACAGCATCTGCAGGTTGTTTATAATAATAATAATCTATCATTGTTTATCTTCAACTCCCTAAAGTCTCTCAAGACAATTCTGGGAAAACTTATCTAGTTTTCTCGCTCTCTGACTAGGCTGTCACATCCACAAGGCTCCTTGCTTAAACTCCTTTGTAGGCAAGTAAAGGTCACCACAGAGTCCTCACTGCTACCTCTTTTAATAAAAACAGCCCTCTCCCACTGGAATGATCATGCTGCCTTTGGATGCTGTCTTACTGAATTTGTGTTGCCCTCAGACGAAGGAATGATGAATCTGACTCCATGTTTTCAGAAGGCTAATTTATTATTATATTATATTATATTATATTATATTATATTATACTATACTAATCTATACTAAACTATACTAAAGAATACAGAAAAGGATACTTGGATACTTACAGAATGCTAAAAAGATAATAATGAAAACTTGTGACTCTCTCCAGAGTCCTGACACAGCTTGGCCAAAGAGTCAGAACAACCCATAGCAGAATCCAATGGAACAATCACCTTTGGGTAAACAATCTCCAAACACATCCCACATGTGAGCAAAACAGAGGAGAAGCAAATGAGATAAAATTGTTTTCCTTTTTCTTGGAGGCTTCTCAGCTTCCCAGGAGAAAAATCCTGGGTGAAGAGATTTTTCAGAAAATGTGAATGCCACACTGTCTCTCTCCCGCACAATGATTGCTGCAGCATCATTGCCTCTGGCTGCCTTGTGCTGCACAGCTACTGTGTTCCTCACTGGCTCTCTCAGAGGTTTAAAGCCCTGCTTTGAGGCAGGGACTTTGACTGCTGTCTTTGGTGGCGGTTTATTAGTTAGATTCAAGCACATTTTTAAACAAAACACTGCCCTGCACATCACATCCTATCACATCACATCACACCACAGGACAGTTTTTGCAGTGGTCCTGGCGTCTTCCAGGTGAAAGAGTTTGAACCTGACTTTAAAGAAAATGGTCCTGTTCATAAGTAAACTGAGGTCTAGACAGTCTTCCCCAGAAGTATTTGGTAACTTGCAAGACTTTGCAGCCAGATCAGAAACCAACAGCCTCTGCCACCAAACCCAGAAGAATCAGCGGGCTAAATCCTTCTCCTACATCACCCCACATGCAAAGGCACCAGCAGCTCTGCTCAAGCCATTGTCTGCCTTCTGGAGCAGCACATGTGCATGGACACAGGCACACACAGAGGAGCCATGCAAGTGCCCTCCTGTGAGGAGGAGAAAGGCAGCTGCCCCTGCAGCAGCTCCCTGGTCACCACATACAACACCCATGAACAGGGTATTATAGGTCCCTATATTTCTGATGTTCTGTTTTGTGCAAGGTCTTCTTTTACAGCACATGCACACTGCTAAAGCTGTCATTCATGTTGCCACAGGCAGCAACTGTTCCCAAATCCAGCTGCTCTAGGAAAACCCGGAAAACAACCCTTGCCTTTGCCTTGGAGCCTCTGCTGAATTATGGTTTCTGACCACTTGGCCAGTCCAACTGCTTGCTTGGCCTGAGCAGAGGACTGCAGCTGCCAGTTCAGGCAGGCTGCTCTTGTCTTGTGAATGAAAGGATTTAACCCTTCTGGGGCTGCACTGAGCCTTACAACACTGATTTAACAGCCTCACCTCTGCTGCCATGCGATGGAATTCCCTGATTTTGTAGCCATTTCTGCAATTATTGATGCCTTAGTTTTGGTCTTACAAGTTGCTAATCACTTCCAAATTAAAAGTATATCCTTGGATAAACTACATTTATTGTTGTCATTGAGAAGGCAATGCCCTGCCTTCTCTAGGGGACCCACACAAAAGAGGTTTCTCCTACAGCCACTGGTACAGAGAGTATTACCCTGCTTCTCCCCTGGGTATGGTGCAGTGTGACTGTGTGAAACTGACCTTTCCTCCTTGCTGGTCTTGCTTCACCCTTATCAGATGGGAAACACCATTTACAGACCCACAGATTTCCCTTAGAAGTAGTCACTTTGGACAAATGCAAGTTCCATTTGTATTCCTGCTGCCTTTTACAAGGTGGCCAATGCTTTGCAATGGCCAGATGCCAGGTAGCTAGGAATGGCTTCTGTGGGGATGAGGCTATACCTCAGTCCCTTGCTGGGCCAGCTGAAAGTCAAGGGGGAGCAGGCTGGATGGTGTGGCTGGAGAAGCCACGGGACATTGCCCCTTTGGGCAGCACTGGGAGGCTGGATGAACTCTGCCCGATTGTCACTCTGTACCAGTGGGGTCCTGGGCTGTCCAGCCATAAAGAGCTTCCAGAGAGAGGCAAGAGCACAAACTGGCATCTCAGTGGAGCCTGTGAGGACCTCAGACTTCAGACAAATGTTTGAAGCTGGTCCTCATTTTTAGCTTGGTATGTTCTTGGCCCCCACCCATGTCTCTCCCTGACCCAGTACATTGGTTTGGCACAGCCTGGTTTTTGGTAGCAAAGGGTGGGGGGTTGGGGAGAGGAACAACAGGGGTAGCTTCTGTAACAGGTTGCTAGAAGCTTCCACCATGTCTGACAGAGACAATCTCTGATGGCTCTGAAGATGGACGTGCTGATGGCCCAATTACTGATGTTGGTAACACCTCTGTGATGACGTATTTAAGAAGAAAATCAACACAGCGCACACACAGCTTTTTTCAGGGATAGTGAAGCACTGCCACTGGGGCCATCGCTGGTGTAACATGTAGCAATGCACTGCAGTAGCTGCTGCCATCTCGGTGCAGCCCGCGGTGAGCCTTGCCCACCTGGCCACTCCTAGCCACTGTGCCATGGGCAGAAGGGCAGGGGCAGCAGCGGCTCCCCCTTCCCGGTGCACGTGGAGAGGCATTGAATGGCGCCAGCGCCACGGCAGCCACCACTGCCTGTGCAATGGGGCAGAGCCGCGTGGCTGGCAGCAGAAGCGTGACGAGTGATTCCCAACGTGGAACCTGGGCGAGATCAACTTCTCAGCGCTGCAGGATCCTGCAGGAATCTTTGAACTCGTGGGATTTGTTGGCAGTGGTTCCTACAAGCAGTAGCTCTTCTTCTAGTCAGAGAAGAGGAGGAAGTGAGGACTCGTGAGGGAAAACAACATGGCGGCACCAAGATCAGTGGTAAAGAAAGAGGGGGAAGAAGTGCTCCAAGTGTCAGAGCCAAGATGCAAGCTGTACTGAGGACTGTGGTTGAAACAAACTGTCTACTTGTAATGCATGAAGTCCACCGGGGGTGAAGAGAGCCGCTTGTAGCTCATGGGAAAAGTGCTCACACCGGAGTGGGTAGATGCCAGAGAAAGCCATGATCCAGTGGGAGACCAGAGAGACAGGGGCCCCAGCTTCCAGAGACAGAGACAGAGAGAGCCCTTGATTCCAAACTAGAGCAGCCTATCCTTAGGGGACTGCACCTCTTGGATGAGTGACCCACACCACAACAGTTTTGAGATGACTGTTTGCCCGTGGGAGGGACCCCATGGCATAGCAGAAAAAAGACTCCTCTCCCTGAACAAACAGAAGATCTTGAATGATGAACAGACCAAAACCCCCACACCCTGTTTCCCTGTGCTCTTGGTGGGTAGGAGGGAGGGTCTGGGGGAAAAAAGGTGGTTTAAGTGCTTGCTTTACTTCTCATTATCCTCCTCTGACTCTGTTAATAATAAATTTAATTTGTACCTTTAAATTTAAACCTGTTTTGCCCTTAGAGGGTTTTTCTCCTAGTTTTTGTCTCAACTCATGAGCCCTTCATAAATTTTTTTCCCTCTCCTTTGCCCAACTGTAGCAGGAGAGGGTAAGTGAACAACTCTTGTGGGTGCCTGGCATTTGGCCAGTGTCAAACCATGACGCCCGGGCATGGTGCTCTGGGCCCAGGCAGGAGCAGTCCTCCAGGCCCAGCACGCAGCTCTTTGTTGTGCAGGAACAGGGCACAGGAGAAGGGGTTGCCAGCACAAGCCTTTGGGGAATGTGACTGTGAAGGGGAGGTTGGAGGGGAAGATGGGCTGAGATGCTCAGCCTGCAGCATGGACAAGAGACATGGGCAGCACTCACAGGCAGTGAAGGGGACAATTGCTGCAAACTGCTGTGCCCTGCGCAGGTGGGCTCACATAGGTCCTGCAGAGGCAGGAGGCATATCTGCAGAGGCAGAGTGCCTGTGTGAAGGATCCTCCACCATTTTGGCACAAGTTTTCCTGCAGCCTCGTGGTGACCTGGGCTCATTTACCTGAGCAGCCCCAGGTGCTTCTTGTAGGAGAAGCTGTTTTGGACACTGCCTGCCCCGGCTGAGTCCCACTGAGAAATGGTACATCTCTTACCCACCCCAAGAGGGCCTTGAGTGGCCACGGTGGAGGCAAGAAGAGTTCCTCTTCATTCTCCAGTCAGTGACACCATTCCAGAGGAGCAGCTGTGTGTGTGCTGGCTCTCAGCTGTGCTATTTGCTTGTACCATATGACACCAGGCAGCTACAAAGCAGTTTTTCGTGACTGAGCTCATGACACAACATGGTTAACAAAAGCTTAGAATTCTAATATTTCTTGCTCCTTGTTAACATGGATGGATGCCCACACTTTATCCTTGCAGACTAGGAGCATCTGCAGTGTCTGGGGCATACCTGTGACATTCTGCAGGGCAGGCAGCAGCCACTGGTCACTGAGGTACTGAAGCCAAGGGAAGTCAGAAAAGCAGCAAAGGTTGAGGAAGATAGGTGAACTGCAAAGGGGAGGTCCTTCCTAGAGTGAGTTCATTCAGACAAAGACTCACCAATATGCCAAAGACTGCAGGGACAACCTGGCAAGACTGTTTCCTGAGGAGATAAGAGTAATGGGGTATCCATCTTCCAATAAGGTGTTGGTCCTTCCTTGTATATATATCCCAACAGCAGAGTCCTGTAGAAAGCAAATGTTGCTATTTCTTTTACATTAGAAGGTATTTTTTACAAGAACTAAAAGGAAAATTGGTCATGAATTGGCTGGTGTGGCCAGGGTGTCATTGACACAGAAGGAGAAAAGTGCAGGGTGAGAAGGAGAAAAGTAGATGAAAAAGTAAATGAAATTCAAGAGATTTGTGTAACAACAGAGCAAAAGTAAAGGGCTCAGTAGTCCCAGTGCCCATGGGTGGCCCACAGAAGTATGGATTCTTCACACAGAATTTTCTCCTTCTGGGTGTCCTAGTTATGAAGCCAAATATATCCTGATGTGGCTGAGCACCTCTAGGCACTTCACTGGAAGGTGCTCAGGCACTGCAGTGGAAGGACGCCCGGCTCCTTGCCAGATGTAGGGTGAGGGTATTCTCCCCAGTGGCCTCAGGCCAGCCCTCCAGACCTTGCCACAAGTTGGGATGGCCACTGAACCAGAACAGCCAGGGATATCCAAACGTATTTGCTTAGCAGGGGTAGAGAGGGAAAATAGTGATTTATGTTCTGCAAGATGCAAACTTGCCAGGCTTGAGCAGATCCGAGCTTCTGCTTCTCCAGGCCTGGTCAGATCAATACTGGCACAGATGAGAAGATGCACACTTCTAGCCATTTGCACTATGACTCCTGCAAGTGGAGGCTCATCTACACGATGTCCACCATGCATCACTGACTTAACTCTTTATTGCTTTTTAAGTTAAATTGTCAGTATAAACTGTCAATGGCCTCACTGGCCATGTAGCCTCAAACTGATCTCTCTGCCTTTCTCCATTCTCAGACCATTTAAGTGTCTGCAGTTTTCTAGCATTCCCTGGCTTCCCACTCCAAACATGTTATAAAAATGCAAACCCAAGCAACAGCTGCATCATGGTTTATCAACTGCTTCCTTATTACCCAGCAAATACCAGATTAATTTCATGTTTAAAGCTGAGTCTCACATGTCAGACAGGTGTTGTCAGGTAGACTGTTCTCCAAGATAATTGCCAAATTGGTGCTAGACCTCAAGCAGTCCTTAAGGATGTGGCCACAGGTGTCATGGGGTTGCACACACGTGCACTGGTCTGGGGATCATCTCTGTTAATGGTGTGAGTAAATCCCCAGAAATGGATGATCATTTATGATGGGAGTATCACAGATCTGTCCACACTGCTGGGAGAGATAGATGTGGACACACGCCTGTGAAACTGGGGCAATATTTCCTGGTATATTGAAGGAGAACTGGCCTGGTCTCCCTGCCACATGTCAGTGAATCCATGCCACTTGTTAGTTCTCAACAGTTTGGGAAGCCCAACACTTTGAACACAGCAGTTGTTTTTCTGGATTCCGTGGGGTTATACCTTTTGCACTTGAAGAAGCTCAGAGGTTCAGTCAGAACAGGCCCAGACTTAATTTCCTGCACTTGGGCAGATTATCCACCGAGTGAGGACATCCACCCAGCCCCCGAGCAATGGCCCTGATCTTTCCAGGGCACAATTTTCTGCATGCCAGCCTGTCACACTACACTACATAGGGCCATGCTGAAGCTGATCTTTTTTGTACATTCAAAATTTCTCCAGACAGTATAAAACAAACTAAATTCCACAAATCTATGCTATTCTCACACTCAGAACTGGGGTTTAACAGTGCAGAGGAAGCCTGGAAATATCACCATCAAATAAAAGCTTTTCCTCATTTGCTGTAGCTTCTGCCCATTTAACTCCATCCAAGCAGATCTCTCATGGCTGCTCAAAACATCTGATTCTTGCACCTGCCCACCTACGTGCATTCTCATGGTAAAGAAAGAAGTGATGTGATGCTGCTAGCCTTCAAAATTCAGTACAGAGCACAGGCTGCAGGAGAGTGGGGTAGGGCACAGTCTCTTCTGACTGTACCAAACTCAAGACAGCAAATGGCTTCCTGCTGTAGGTTCATGGTAAGCTGGGGCTGTTCTTTAGGGACATGCAGCTCCAACACAAGTGTTAAGTGAGGCAGTGCTCCAGCCCTTCACTGTTGTTCCCAGCTGTAGATGGGAAAAATATTTTCCCATGAGACAGATGTATTGACAGCCTCTAAAAGGGCCCAAGAGAGACAGAGAGGAACTTTGGACAAGGGCATGGACAAAGGGGAATGGCTTTCCACTGCCAGAGGGCAGGGTTAGATGGGATATTGAGAAGAAATTCTTCCCTGTGAGGGTGGTGAGCCCCTAGTACAGATTGTCCAGAGCAGCTGTGGCTGCCCCATCCCTGGAAGTGTCCCAGGCCAGGCTGGACAGGGCTTGGAGCAGCCTGTGGAAGGTAAAAGATGTCCCTGGCCATGGCAAGCAGATGGAACAAAATGAGCTTTAAGGTCCCTTCCAGTCCAAACCTAAATCAATCTGTGATTCTATTACTCTGTGACATGAAAGCCAGGTTCAAAGAGCTACTCCATGAAACTCTAAACATACAGACATTAACTGAAAAATCTTCATGGTCATCTTAGTTTTGTTGCAAGATCATTTTAAAGCTTAATGAATTATCCTTTGTAAAATACTTTGAGATCTTGGGTGGAGCACACTTTGGAGTTGCAGAAAGCATTCCTTTCATCTCCTTGATTAATCATGCATTAATATATCCAAGAGAGACTGATTCCATGCACAAACCTAATTATCTCCCTAGGCCTGTCTTCTTCCTTCTCACGTGTGTTTTACTCTGCAAACTTTACCTTTCACAGAACCTCTGGCTTAAGTAATCAGCACTCCCAAATACATGTAGCATGTTACAGTGCATGATGGGATAAGGAGATAATTCTCTTTCAAAGTGGAATCAAAGATTTCTACTTTGACCTTTCTACACTAAAAACTGAACTCTGGTGGGAGCTGGTTTGTTTGTTTGTCAGCATAAGACTGAAATATTTCTCTCCAGTCAGACCATGACAAAAGTTGGCAAGATATGAGGAACAGAACAGGTAACTGCAGCTGCTGGAGGAAAATATGTAAATAACTCTACAGTGGTGGGCACCTAGCCAGCTGCAGTTGGGCTGAGAATATGAAAATTAAGCACCAAATGGTTGTCTTGAAAAAAATGCTGGGTTTGTTTTCTTTAGCAGATGAGTGCCAGGCTTTATATAATAACAATTCAGGAGTGTGAGCATTGCATGCTTCCCTCCCATAGCTCCACTGGCACGCCAATGATTTAAGGGATTCTTGGAGCAGAGCTGGGATTGCTCCTGGCTGATAATGCAAGCTTTTTGAACTCAGAGGAACTGCATTCAGAGCCAGCCCCCACCCTCCTTCACTGTCCTCTCCAAACTGTCGAGTGGCTAAATGATGACGGGCTGGCACAGGAAATGAGGGAACCTGAACTCCACAGGTTGCTGAGAATTGGGGCTACCCTAACAGTTGGATTATTGGAAGTCTAACGAGAATAAAATCCAGCTCTGCTGTGAATAACAAAACTCACATTGTTAGAGATTATTGGCCCAATATTTCATTAAAAGTGATGTGAATAAACCCTTCCTTCATTTTAGAATAATGTTACTTTTTATCTCTTTTAACAGCAGCTGCTCTGCACAAGGCATGTCCATGGTCTGGCTCCAAAGGCTGACACAATCTGGAAGGAAGCAGTGGCATTTTTCTACCTGGACAGCTCATCTGTTTTCAGTGGTGCTTTCATGGTATTCAGCTGCCAAGAAATCTGTTTTCCTATACGTTTGGAAGAATTATTGAATCCTGGGGAGACCCAGTCCCAGCCCAGGCACAGCCCCAGCCCCAGCCCCGGCCCCAGCCCCAGCCCCGGCCCCGGCCCCGGCCCCAGCCCCAGCCCCGGCCCCGGCCCCAGCCCCAGGCACAGCCCCGGCCCCAGCCCCAGCCCCGGCCCCAGCCCCAGCCCCGGCCCCAGGCACAGCCCCAGGCACAGCCCCGGCCCCGGCCCCAGGCACAGCCCCAGGCACAGCCCCGGCCCCGGCCCCAGGCACAGCCCCGGCCCCAGCCCCAGGCACAGCCCCAGCCCCGGCCCCAGGCACAGCCCCGGCCCCAGGCACGGCCCCAGGCACAGCCCCAGGCACAGCCCCAGCCCCGGCCCCAGGCACAGCCCCAGGCACAGCCCCAGGCTCAGCCCCAGCCCCGGCCCCAGGCACAGCCCCGGCCCCAGGCACAGCCCCGGCCCCAGGCACAGCCCCAGGCACAGCCCCGGCCCCAGGCACAGCCCCAGGCTCAGCCCCAGCCCCGGCCCCAGCCCCGGCCCCAGGCTCAGCCCCAGCCTCGGCCCCGGCCCCGCCTCTCTCGGCGCTTTCCCCTTTGCCGCAGTTCCGGGCACAGCCGGCAGGGGCGCCGGTGGCTCCCGGCCGGGCGGGGCGGGTGCGATGATTCCCCCGCGGCTGCAGGGGGCGCTGTGGCGCCGGCCCGGCCGCCTCTCCACACGGCAATGGCGGGCGGGCTGCGTGGCGGGAAGGGGCTGCAGCAGAGCCGCGGAGCGGTGGCCGGAACCGCAGGGCCGAGCGGACTCCGGGGTAGCAAACGAAATGGAACAGAAACTCCGCAGCTGTAGCGGGAGCCGAGGGGAGGCCCGGCAGGCGGGGCTGCTGAGTTACAGGGCAGTGAAAAACCCGGAGCAGTGGCAGAGAAGCGGCGGGGCTGGGCAGGGGCCGCTCGGCTCCCGAGCGCCGCCGGGAGAGGCTCCCTCGGAGCGGGAGGGGACTCGGGGATCCCGGGGTGTCCCCTGAGGCACCCGAGTAGATGGGGAGGGTCCTTTGTTCGGTTAGGCAGGGGTTAATAAGGTCCCAGTTCAGTGGCTGCGGTCACGAGCAAAAGCCTCATTCCACGGCAGAAGAAGAAGAAGCAGGACCGGGCTGGGCTCCCGCAGGGGCAGCGCCTTCCCGCCGGAGGCAGCAGCTCCAACGCTCCTCAGCCGAGAGAGCAAGCGAGCTTGCAGCTTCCCCGGCCCTTTCTTTTACCAGCCCAATTACCGCAGTATCTCTGCCCCTCCGAGAGAAACTCAGATAAGAGAAGTGCAGCCAGATACCCTTCTCTCCCCTGAGCTTGGCAATTTCTGTTGCCCTTAAGTACCTGATCGTTATTGTTTCTTAGAAAAAAAAAAAAAAAAAAAAAAAAAAAAAAAAAAAAAAAAAAAAAAAAAAAAAAAAAAGCAGGGAGGGAATTCCCGAAAAGAAAAACCAAATAAAAACTCTAACCTACAACATGCTATTATAAACAAATCACTTTGATCACTTTGTAGAAAAATGACAAAGTGGAATTGTGGAAAGTTGGGAAGCCTGAGCACTGACCTCTCAGCATCTTCTTTTGCCCCTTTTCTGTTGAAATGTTGGGAAATGTGTAGTGTTTTTTGAATTAAATTCTCATTTCTTTCTGATCACATGAGAACAGGGTCTGGTTCCAGTATGTATCTGAAGGGCCACACTTGGAAGTTACTCACCTTCCTTACACAAAAGAGGGAACAATTCCAAGCACAGACCAGAATTCTGTCTGTCCAGACTTGGTTGGCACTTCCCCCAGCATGATACAGCTTGAATTGTACCTCAGTAAGGAGGTAAATGCTGTAGCAAAATAATATTATTTTTCAAAACTCCTGTCAAACAGTACATGCTGGATTCAGAAAAACCACACCCTTGACATGTTACAGCGTAATGTCTTGTCTTGAAAAAAGCCCTTGTCCTACAGTCAGTCTGCTGTTGGCTTTAAGCCCTCAATTGTGTGCCATGTTCCTCTTTGCTCTTTTCTACATCTCAGCAAACTTCCTCATAGTGCATGAGGAAGGTTTCATCCATGACTCATGGTATACCATTCATTTCTCTACTTGCTTTAGTGCTTTCTGTCCTGACACTGCTGGAAAATATTTTATTCAATGAAAGATGAAATTCAGGAGCAGAACTCTGTGGTGAGATATGAGTACTTCTTCCAGACTTGGACTCATTGCTAGCAAGTTTTTGAGCACTAATACTGACGCCAGATTGAATTTGATAGGAAAATGTTATGTGATATATGTTCAATCCTGTCTCCTTCCTGAAATTAATGACAATATTTGAGACAATCAATGAAACTTTATCTGGCTTTTTGAGCAAGGTGAAGAACAAGAGGCACAGGGGGAGTTAGGTGACTACAGGAAAGCTAGAAATAATCCTATTCAAGACATACAAATAAAAGAGGGTAAAATGAAAAATGGGAGAACATAGCAGCAACTGCTGAGAAACAAAAGCAGTTAAGTAATAGCATTGGAAATCCTGTGTCTTCAGATTTATGAAAATGTCAGAGTCATTATGAAATCCCAGATAGCATCAGAAAATTTGTTACACCCAAATGTACAGGAAACTGGTCAACGAATGAGAAGGTGCCCTGCATCAAAGGGTACACAAGGTTTCCCTTTGTCTTTATTACGTACTAGAAGCAATTCCTTCATTTTTCTGGTGGAAGAAATACTCCAAACCTAAACAGAGCCAATCTCTACTCTCTGTGTCTGACATCCCGAAAGTTTATTTCTATCCTATGCAGACAGTCAGAAATGTTGCAAGTGTCTTTGAGCTAGAACTTCAGTACTGAACCCAGGGCTCTTCCAAGTTCCTCACTTTACATCAGGGTGGGATCTGTATCTGCAGCAGCTTCCTCCTCTGCTCCACTTTCCACAAAGGGAAAGCCTGGGAGAGTGGGCAAGGCAGGAGCTGCAGTGTACTCTTTTTTCTTTCTTTTTTTTTTCTTTTTATTTTTTTTAAATTATTTTCCTAGCCAGGTGAGGCTGACACATCCTTATACCATCCCTTTGTCAAACACTAAATTATTTTGTCTTGGGATAACAAATCCATTCTACCTGCTCAAAACAGAAGGAGTTTATTGTAAAATTGTTTTGGGTAGCAAAGACCTGTCAAAGTCTCTAATGAAAAATTAATTGCTAAATATTAAGAGACGAGTCAACATATTGAGCGTGGTTCAATTCTAAATCCCTGTCATAGGAGGGATCCAACAGGACCAGTATTTAAGCAGATGCCAAAACCACAACTGAAACTTGTGTTGCAGTCCCTGGAAATCACAGCTGGTGAGCAGGCACTCAGCTTTTCCACTTCCCTTTTTTCCTTGATGCCTCCTCTCCCCATCTCACCCCCAAACCATTCTCTTAATTTTAGAAGAGATAGGAAAAGTGAACATACATATTCTGTTAACAAGTGGAGATTGGTGTCAGGGATGAAATTGTGCAAGTGTCCAGGTTACTGCTAAAGAAAGGGACTTTCTAAAATATGTAGAAAATATCAGGTATAATTATCGATGCATATTTCAGGAAGTATATTTTGATAAAAAACTTTACTTCAATACAGTTGATACCAACACTATGAAAAAACCCAGTAACACTAGAAGGAAAAAAAACTAAACCAAACAGAAAAAAACCCAAAACCAAAAAAGGGAACAAAACAAACAAAAAAAACCCCGCACAAAACCCCCCAACCCAAAACCAAAAAAACACAAAAAAGCCAACCAACCAACAACAAAAGACCCCCCCCCCAAAAAAAAGAAAACAAAAAAAAAAAAACCTACAGCACACAAACTCTTGAAATAAAGTTTTTTAAGCCATTTTCTCAACTTCATGAACAAAGGGAATGTACATCTCGTTTACATTATCAATCAAAATTAGGCAAAAAGCTTAAAAGAATTTCTAAAATATGAAAGATGCACAGATGATCACATCAAATAAAAATAGAAGTGAGCTTACCAAAAAATGCTTATATAGTGGCTTTCATGATTCTTAAAATATTTTTTCCTGTCTTAACACAAACAGAGTTTATAGCTGGTCTTTCACAAATTTGCAAGTGTTGGATACTGAATGTTAAAGAGAGAAAAAGTTCATTTTAAGCGCACTGCTTGATGCTCAGGGGTCTTTTTTTGGTTTGCTCGGGGGAAGCCAGTGCTGTTAGGGACGACACGGACTACGTGGGGCAGGAGCAGGGCTCGGGGCTGGGGCTGGAGCCGGTCCAGCAGCAGTTCGGTTGCAGTTTGCAGACAGGCGCCAAAATTCAAACCACGCGCGGTTCTCTGCTGCAACTCCCGAGCGCGGCCGGAACAAAGCGCAGGAGGCGGATGGGGCCGGGTCCGACCGCCCTGAGAGCAGCGAGCACAGCACCCTGGGAGTTGTAGTCTCTGCTCGCTGCTTCCTTCCCCGATTCGGGCAGAAAACTGAATTCCACCTAGTCGCCCATCATATCATCAGATCTCACTGGCAGCGCCCTGCCGGCAGTGACCCTCATGTAGAGGGCTGTGCCTTCCAGAAAGTGCACGGGGAGTGTTCTTGGTTCCATTTTAGCTGTCACTCATAAACACCCTCCGGGAAACCCACTGATACCCACAGCTCCACAGACTGCCGAGGAAATTCTCGGTAGGAGGCGGAGGTGACGGGACACTCAGCGCTGTCCCGGCAGAGGAGAAGCCCGAGCAGGTGGGACAGACACTCTGCTGTCTCACACAGCCAGGACAAGTAGTTTTGTACCAGGTGGACATTTTGAGGCAAGCACATTCATGTGAAAACCTGTGATTGCTAGAGAGCCTTACAGCTATTTGCCCACGTGGATATTAAGCATCCAGAATTCCTGGGTTTATTCCAAGGTTTTCCAGTTTGAGGTGTACTTGATACTAGGATTTCACATTAAGATCGTTTTAGTTCTATTTTGAGACCAAATAACTACTACCTACTTTCTCACACTGGGTCCGTAAGTTTTCACATTGTATGCTGTATTTTCTTGCTGTCTTTCCAGTTTCTCTATCCAGACCTATACTCCCACCTCTGCATAATGCTCCTGCTACTTTTTCTCTTGGCTCTTCATACAGATGACAGACTTTTCAGTCTGTTTTTTCAGCTTCTCCTTTTTCTCAGCCCTCCCTTCAGCTCCCTCAGCTGAAAGGCACAAGACCAGGAACAGCTTTTGGGAATGGTAATCTAATTAATACTCGTTAATGTGCAAGAATTGACAGAATTTGAGGTTTTTGGGGAAAATACTGCTCCAAATATTCAGGAACAGAAAACTCAGTGAATTCTAGTTTTTACAAAGTTTGACTACGTAGCCAAAAAACATCTCTTTAGGCATTAGAAAAATATTAACCTTGGGGATGTCCAATCCATGTTTTCTCCATTTCAGCACAGAGCTGGACCCTGGCCTGTGCAGAGCCGACAGCAAACAAGGGCAACATCTCAGAGCGCACAGGCGGCTGTGGACGATATTTTAGGGAATTACAGTGAAAACACACAAACACGCCCTTTCACAGAACCCCTCAGCCCACAGGCCTGAGCCCCGCGCGGGATCCGGGCTGCTGCTCCGCCAGGAGCGGGTGAAGGTCAGTCCTGTTGGTGGGTCCGGTCTCTTCCGCAGTCGCCACCAAAACCTCTTCGCTTCAGAACCAGCCCCAGCCCGGTTCTGTCCTTGACGCGCAGCCCGAGCGGCACCCGCGAGCCCCCATCGGGCGCGAAATGGCAGGCGCGCCAGCAGCCCGCGGCCATCTTGGCGCGGGGACTGCATGTCCCAGGCGGCGCCGCGGCGCAAGGGGCCGCCCGCCCGCCATCTTAGCGCTCCCTCCCCCGGTGCGGCGGGATTGAATGAGTCGCTGCCCGCCCGCCTGCCAGCCCAGCGCCATGTCAGGCACTCCGAGCCGCAGCACTCCCGGCGGGACCCCGTTGTCGCCGACCCGCATCTCCCGGCTGCAGGAGAAGGAGGAACTGCGGCAGCTCAATGACCGCCTGGCCGTTTACATTGACCGTGTGCGGGCACTGGAGCTGGAGAACGACCGTCTGCTGCTAAAGATATCGGAGAAGGAGGAGGTCACCACCCGAGAGGTACGGCCGAGTTGGGGGCGAGCAGCGACTGCTCCCGTGGCGCCCCGCGCCTCCGTCCCGGGGCGGGTCCGCGGCCCGGCACTCGCCCGGCCGGCTCCCGCCCGTTCCCTGCGCGGCGCGCGGTGCGCTGTGGCGGCTCCGTGTGGCGGCCGCGCCATGCCCGTCCGCCGCGCGGGGAGCGGGGGGCCGTGAAGACCCAGCACCTACCCGCGCGACCCCTCGGGGCGGCCGGGGGCTCTCTGGCCGCGGTGTCGCGCTGAGGGGCTACTGGCGACACACTGAAGGCGTCTGAGGCCGGGATTCGGCACGGGGAGGTGGCGGGAGCGGAGCGGGGTGGACACGGCGCTGCAGGCGGGAGTGGCGGTTCCCGCGCCGGCCGGGCCCCAGCGCGAAGCCGCTGCGGGTCCCTTGGCCACGGGCGGGGCTCGGCCGGGGTCGCGGGCGGTTCGAGCCCTCCGTGCCCCGCGCCCACAGCACACGCGTGCTCTGGTACCGGCTCGTTGGGTGTCCCCTACGGCCTCTGTCTTGACGGCTGATGCAGTGGGGTGGGAGATTTGAAAAGGTTTGGGCTGGCTTTGCCTCTGACCGTAGGAAATCTTTTACAGACTCCGTAAATACTCGGAATCAAGTCCGTGTAAGCGACTCTGATTTGTTTCCTCGAATTTTGGAGGCAAAACTGCATGATTTTTTTCCCCAAGTTTAGCTTTCCCCTATTCTGTGGCGGCTGCTTTCCGCGGTACTCTCCTCCTCCTGTGGCGGAAGGATGTAGTCGGTGGCACTGGGGGCAGTCCCGTCCTGGGCAAGCCCAGACCCCCTTAGCAAGGTGCGGTGTCCCGCCGCTGAGATGATGTTAAGGTGCTGTGGAAAGTCTATCAATAAACTGCCTGGACTGTAACTTCTGGGATGTGATGGATCGCTGTGCCACTGTGTAGCTTTTAATTTTTTTTTGGTCTTTTTCCCCTTTTCACCCCTTGAAATGCTGATTTGATGATGCTCGGGGTGTTGGGAGGAGGATTTGATTTAATTTAGTTTAAGTAGAGCAGATGTTATAATGTCTTATTTGGGGATGCAATCAGTGCATGTATGCCCAAATCAGAAGTACCTTTAGAGTCCCTTTGTATCGCTTAATGATATATTGTAACTTCCATGCTTTCAAAATCGCTAGCTATTTCTAAGCATGAAGCATAACTTACCGTGTGAAATCATGCTATAAACAAAATAAACACATCTAATTTAGGAAGCTTCTAAGCTATAGATCGCTGGAGGCTAGAAGGAGTATCCCTTTGAAATGCAAGAGTGAGAATGTAAATCTGGTGATGGTAGGCATGTGCAAGAGTAAGAGGACAAGCAGACAACGTTGATATAATTTCATTAGACTTTTAACATGAGTTTAAACCAGTTTGTAACAGTGTAGTGTGTGAGCAATTCTGAAAAGTATTCTGATGCAGTAATCAGAAAATAAACTTGAGAATAGGAACCTTTTGGTTACTTTGAGCTTTCTACCTCTGTGTTTTTCATCCAGACTTCAAAAAGGTCTTAATCCTCAGACATAACAAACTTCTTCAGGATTTATCAAGCTCTTCTTTGGCACTGATGCTTTGGCTTGTCTCTGGACCACCTTTGTTAAATACTTTCCTCATCCCTTTAGGAAGGTTTATTTATTCTTTACATATGTCCATAGAAGGAAACTTTGTAGTTTTATTGTTTTAGTGCTGGGCAGTGGACATTGGTTTAGGACTGTGGAAGCAGTAAGCCTTCACATAGTTGTCAGATTTCCTATTTACTGGAATGGGAGAGTCCTTTCACTTTTGGGACCTACCTAGTAAATTGGATTTTCTGCTGGCAATTCAGCAAATTCCAACAATTATTAACTGTTGGAATTTGCTTTCATAAAATAATAAGGCTTAGTGTGAAATAAGATATTAATTAAAAATAAACCCTCCAAATCCCACAGCCTCCCCCCCAAACAAACCCCAAAGTAGCTCTAACTTCTGTGTAGAAGCACAGTTAAACATAGTCCAGTGAAATTTGCATACTGTTCTCTCTGCATTATTAAATCTTTATATATGTAAGCATCTAAGCTCTGCATGCTTATAGGAGACTATTTTCTTTTTCCACAGTGTTCAAAATGCACATTCCCATTTGTTATCCTCAACTGTGTGTAAATTTGAGTCTGATCTTATTTACTGTTTATAAAAGCTAATTGGATATTCTGTTATTTTTGGCTTTTCTTTGGTTCTGGCAGAAGATGTCACCTGCCACTGTGGTAGGTGGCATCGTGCACATTGTGGGAAGCAGACAGAAGCACTGCTCAGCAATGGGCTGTTGGTTACTACCTGAGACTTTTGCCTAGAGAGCAGATGATGGAGTCCATGATCAAAGGTGGATTTCTCAAAGCTAAGGACAGCTTTAGCAAGCAGTATACGGAACCATGGTTATCATGAGAGAGATGTTTGTTCTTTGCTTGTCACTCAGGTATCCCTCAGGGACCATACCTGAGCTGGCAGAGACTGTTATTTACTGACATGGCATGTCCTGAGTAATGGGTTCCTGATGCCCCCTGCCCCAGCCCTGCATGTCTGGGAACAGTTTTGCTCTGTGCTCAGAGTTCTGGTTTAGGGTGGTGTCTTCTGGATGAGAGAAGTTCTACTGATGCTGATCAGGCAAGGAGTGTAGTTATTGTTCTGCCAGAGATTCTTTAATCATCAGCTGGTCAGGATGTTCTTTTTCCTCGTTGTTTCAACTACCAATTTGAACAAGATTGCAGAAAGCAGCTGTTTGTGTGGCAGTCCCAGCATGGTCTTAGAACAATATAATTCCTGTTCTTCTTTATGAACACAGGGCTGCCATCTCTTAACAGCAGAGAAAAGGAGCTTTGCAGTTGATTAATCTTTAGTTCTTTATTAATTATAGCCTTTTTCCTAACCCTGTCCAGTGCTGCTTTACTTGTATGCAGTAGGCACCTAGACAAATAAAAAGTGTATACTGTAAGCCCTCAGAGAGATGCAAAAAAAAGTTTGCAGATGTGTCTGAGGGAACCTCTAACTGTCCTCATTCATTCTCTGTTTGCTTTCCTCCATCACTGCCCTTGTGTAAGTTAGCCTGTGACAGAAGAGAAATGGAGCTCATCCCCTTGTTTTTCTACATCCTTAGTACATGACTGATGCTATTCTCACTGTGTTGGGGTCATTGTTGCAATAATCTGATTTGTGAGGCTGGGAGGGGACATAGTGGAAGAGCTAAGAGAACAGTCCTAGAGCACTCCTCAGTTCTGTTTTACTGACTCTGCCCTCTTCTGTAGTGCTTGTGGTTGTAGCCTTCTGGAACAGATGTTTTGATGGGGACAAAAGGGATTACTGCGCTGTTCTGAGGTTCTGAGGACACCCCACTGTGCTCATCCCCTCAAAGGAGAATTAGAAAAATAAGGTCCTCGGGAGCCTCAGCTACTGACAGCAATTGCCCTTGTAACAAAAAGAGGATCTGTGGGGTTCCCTTTTCACTCTGTCTTCCCATCTCTGTGGGTGTGAGTGCAGGTGGCTGCAATCTCACATGCTTTCCTCTTACCTGCCAGTGTTGGAGCTACCATGCCCTTTGTGTGCACCATGTGTGGTGGCCAGAGCTACTGTCCTGACCAGGATATGAAGGTCTGGTGTTGCCTAGTTGTCACCTGCAAAATACATACTTAGATGCTGCTGTGGATGTTGGGTCACTCAAGTTGCATCCTCTAAAATATTGGGTTAAATGATTTTCTGGCACTGTAGGTGTCATCTGGGAGGTGTCATAACACACATCTTCATTGTTCTTGAGAACTTGACTGATATTTTTGGTGGCCCTGAACCAGAGCTGACTGGCAGTCCTTTGTCAGTCTATAACTGGCTAAATTAGAACGTGCTGAGCCACACTTGGTGGGAATACACTTGTGCTTTGCATGTTAATGTATTCTTATGAGATTAACGTTTCCTCAGCAGATTTGTCTGGAGTCACTTGTGGTTGGCTGGAACATGTTTCTTGCCTAGCATGTTGGTTCAGTGCCTTCTTGATGTGTTTCAAGTCTTCACTGAGTGACACCTTGCAGCTTTTCTCAAGTGGGGTTGCTTTGGGAGGGTCTGTGTCAGTGTATCTGCCCTTGACCCACTGCCTAGTGAGCTTTGGATGTTCCCAGCGCAGGTAGGTGAGAGCATCCAGCAGCTGTGTCTTTCAGTCTGCTATGGAAACATCTCTGTTTTCTTTTTCTATTTCCTTGTTCCCTGTGTTGCCCAATTACAAACTCACAGGCTCTTTTGCCAGCAAAAGAGAAGGTAAAAAAGTGGAAGCACATTTGTAGTGCAATAAGGGTGTCTAGGTTGGCCTCTGTGCAGGAAGATTTATGCTTGGGCACATGGACATGAAGTGGATTGGGCTGCAGCATGTCCTTTTGTTTTGTGCTGAACATTTTAGGGTTTTTCTGTTGCTTTCAGATGGGGTTTCCATTTTCACAGTTGAGGGACCCATTTGCTGGCCTAACCTGTCATCTGGAAAGGTTTGTTGCTGCTTCCCAGGGCTTGTATTCTGGACATTGTAGAGAGACTGCTGAAGCTCACAGGGCCAAATGAGTTTCATCCCTTCTGCTCTTCAATAAAGGGACCAGTGCTAGTGGCAAGAGGGACCTGAAAAGTATCAAACACAACAACATGGCTCTGGGTGATCGTTGGAGGTTAGGGATGGGTTTTGTTTGGGGTTATTTTTGGTTTGGCTTTTTTGGGGATTTTATTTTGTTTGTTTGTTCGTTTTGTTGTTGTTTTCCCTTTTCTTTCTCTTATGGAATTTTTCTCCCATTTGTTGCCTAAGAGACTGGAACTATAGATACTCGAGAAAGGATGTGGGGAGGGGGTGCAGGTGGCTGCAGCCCCTGTGGTGGGGGGCTTTCTCTTGAGAAGTTCAGAGACCCTGTGAGATTTTGGCTGGGGGCTCAGGGACTGTGCTCAGCTTCTCACTCCCTCTCGGGGTTGGAAGGCAGGCAGTTGGGCTGCTGCTACTGCAGGGAGAATTCGCTGCCGCTGAGAAGTTCTGTCCTGCACAGCTTCTACTACCAAGGGTGAGCCTTTGCTTGTTAGAGTGGCCATTGAACTGTGACCTTTCCAACACCCGACCTCACCTGGAACCCTGAGCCCCTCTGAGGGGGTGTCTCCGGGGTCTGCCTGACCCCTGCCTTCCCTGGCACAGCTCCTGGGTTTTTGCTACACTGTTTGCCACTCTGGGTGTGCCTACTGCTGCTGTTCCAGCTTGCTGCTCCGTAGTTCCTGCTCCAGGCCATTCAGCTTCCCAAGTGGCGCTGAGACCGGCTGCCCACTGAGGGTTTGCAAAGAAATCCCCTTCTCTCTCACCCACCATTGCCGTGTGGGGCTGGGGCTGTGCTTGGGGCCGGGACTGGGTCTGTGGTTCTGTTTGTTGTTGCTGCTGCTGTTGTTTGTTTGCCTTGTTATACATAAACGTACTACTAAAGAACTTTACTCATTTTCTCATACCTTTGCCTGAAAGTCCCATAATTTCAAAGTTATGATAATTTGGGAAGAAGGGGTCACATTTTCCATTCCTAGGGAGGAATGGAAAGACATTGGCATCAGAGCACAGGTGGTGTGGGGAGAGTGAAAGGCTTGAAGATAGCCAAGCAGATCCTGCAGATCAACCATGGATTACACAACTGCTGTTGGCAACAGGGTTTTGGATTCTACAACGAATCAACAAATCCCAGGTGCAAATTTAGGCTGGGTGAAGAATGATTTGAGAGTTCCTCTGGGAAAAAGGACTTGGGGGTGTTGGTCGGTGAGGGGCTGAACCTGCTCTAACCATTGGCACTAGCTGCTAGAAGCCACCTCTGTGATGGGCTAAGCCCCTGGTGTGGGCAGCAGGGGAGGGGGGATTCTGCACCTCTGCTCTGTTCAGAGAAGCTGTGGCTGCCCCATCCTTGGAAGTGTTCAGGCCAGATTGAGGCTTGGAACAACCAGGGATAGTGGAAGGTGACCCTGCACATTGCAGGGGGTGGAATGAGATGGGCTTTAAGGTCTTTTCCAACCCAACTCATTCTTTGATTCTTTGACCATGGAACTGTCTTTCAGGATTCACAACTGCTTCAGAGAGACAGGCAAGCTTGTCTTTCAGGATCCACCTGACTAAATGTCCAGCATAAAGCTGGATAACCCTGTCACGCTCTGGGTGAGGAACTGGCTCACAAGCTGGGCACAATGGGTTATAGTGAGGGAGGGACATCAGGCTGACATTGGTCACAAGTGGAGTGCCATGGGTCTCCAACCTCAGCCCATCAACATCTTCATCAATGATCCTTGGATGCAGGACTCAGAGGGATTCTAAGAAAGTTTGCCAATGGCATTAAATTGGGAGGAGCTGTCAACACCTGCAAGGGCAGAGAGCCCCTCCAGAGAAATGCTGACCAACCAGAGAGATAGGAACTCACCTATGTGAAGCTTAACAAGGACAAGTGCTAGATGCTGCCCCTAGGATGGGGCAGCCATGGCTTGTGGATGGACTGGGGAATGAGAGGCTGGGGAGAGGCTACAGGAAGGGACCTGGGGGTTCTGGCTGATGGCAGGTTGGATCTGAGTCAGCAGTGCCCTGGAGCCAGGAGGGCCAACCGTGTCCTTAGGGGCATCAGGCCAGCTGAGTGAGGGAGGGGATTGTGTCTCTCTGCTCTGCTCTGGAGCAGCCTCACCTTGAGTTCTGGGGGCAGTTTTGGGCACCACAGTATAAAAAAGACATTGAGCTAGTAGAGGAGTGTCCAAAGAAGGGCCACAAGGATGGGGAAGGGTCTAGACGGGAAGGTGTATGAGGAGCTGCTGAGGGCACTCTGTTTGTTCAGCCTGGAGGAGACTGAGGGGAGACCTCAATGCAGTCTTCAGCCTCCTCATGAGAGGCAGGTACCGGTCTGTACACTCTCATGGCCAATGAGAGAGCCTGAGGAAGCAGCATGGAGCTGAGTCAGGGGAGGTTTAGCTTGGATGTCAGAAGGTGTTTTCCCAGGAGGTGGTTGGGCACTGGACAGGCTCCCAGGGGAAGTGCTCAGAGCACCAAGCTTGCCAGAGCTCAGGGAGCATTTGGGTAACGCTCTCAGGCACAGTGTAGGATTGTTGGGGTGCCCTGTGCAGGGCTGGGAGTTGGACTCTCAATGCTCTTGCAGGTCTAACTCAGCATATTCTCTGATTCTGTGAAAGTTGTTCTGGCATCCTTTCACAGAAGCAAAAGTAGCAATCTTACATGGTCCGTACATTTTAGCTGTCTGATATAACTTTCAAATAATCTTGTGTTATAAAAAATATAAAGGCATAGCAGACTTCAAGGTGCCTCATGCAGTCTGTATTACTGATTATATGATAGGTTATTTTGGGACACGAAGCAGTCTGTAGTTCTTTATCCTCTAAGATAGAGAACAAGAGTGGAAGCTCATTTCTGAACAGTTGACATTTCTGTAGTTCATGTGGTTTCAGACACTTTGTAGTGGAAGAACAGCAGAGTCAAAATGGGTCCTTGGGCTTGTATTCTACAAAATATCTTCAAGTGTTTAAAAAAAAATCTCCCAAGGCAGCAGTATTGGGAATAAGGGCAAATAATTGAAGTTAAGATTGTAAGGTGCACTGATCTTGTTCAGTTTATCTCTTGGGAAGGTTTGGACATTTCAAACATAGTATGTTTTGTTGCATTGGTAATAAAAATGAAATCTTTGTGTTGCTTGTTAATTGAAAATGTTCAGTATAGAATGTTCTTAAATGGCAGAAATCATATCATACACCCTTTTTCAAAGAAACTTGTGTGTAACCTGGTCCTGTGTTTCGGTTCTTTGATAGTTGTTGTGATGTTACAACACACAAATACTTTACACACCCAAATACTTTTTTTTCCCCTTAGGTGAGTGGAATCAAGAGTCTCTATGAGTCTGAACTGGCTGATGCTCGAAGAGTTCTGGATGAAACTGCCAAGGAGAGGGCTAGATTACAAATTGAAATAGGAAAACTGAGAGCAGAACTCGAGGAGTTCAATAAAAGGTGAGGAGGGTGTTACATTTCTTTTCTTTCAATTAGAATGGGCAATATTTGCTGTGGAAATTATACCAATGATGCTTCTTAAAACACCTCCTGGAAGCAGATCCATGAGAAGATACAGGTTTGTCAGAGAGAAAATCCTTCAGCTTGTTGGTGTAGCTGGTCAGAGCACATAATTCCAGCAGTGTATACACAAGTGTATTTGTAAATATTAGATGAATGTTATGTGATGTGAGACTCAAGCAAATGGCTGTGCCTGCTTTGTCCTGTCCTGCCTCCCCTGATGTGAATGTGCATGTGTGCAACTGCTTGGTAAACTGGATTGAGAAAGAGATCTAGATTAAAATTGATCTATTCAAGGAGGGTTCATTAATGATTTTTATTGTCTGGCTCACTGTATTAGTGATAGGAGAAATGGAAGAAAAGGGAAGGGGTTGGCCCTGAGCAGTTTGGGAATATGGAAGCAGTGTTGCCTTGAAAAGACATGAAGCTACAATGTAAATGTGCCAGGAGAAGACCTTGTACCCCTGAAATAATTTTAAACTGCCATTCAGTTTGTATCACAGAGAATTGGCATAACAAGCTAGTTCCTGAAACCATGTAGAATTTATTATTTCAATTCCCATGGGAATTATTTGTAATCAAATACTGTTTAGCAGTAGAAACTTCATTTAAAATTTAATATATGTAGTGGAAAATAAATTTTTGCCTCTAATTGAATTTTGCTACCTGTTTTAATATATAAGATTTGGGAATGACAGATTTTTCCTGAGCAGGTCATTATGTACATCACCTGTTTATCAATGTTGTCAGCCATAAAATAGGTTTTAATGTGGCAGTACCACTAAGGCCTACTGTAAGTCTCTCATCTCTTCATTTGCAACTAAGTAGTTATAAAAGGACTTAAATGTTTCCCTCCCGTCTTTTTTTTTTTTTTTTTTCTGGCTATCTAGTTAATTTATGATAAAGTATTTCACATTTTCTCTGTAAAATTTGCTATATCACTGGATACTCATTTTCTCATTTTCTCTGCTGGGCCCTTTTTTAATATCAGCCATTGGAGATATTTTTGGAATTTGCCCTAAAACATCTGTCCAAACATGAAGTAGTGATAGTGTAAGCATCTGCATTTGAGTTGGTGTAAAGTCTGTTGAAGTACAGCCAATAGCATAGGCCTGCATGTGGTCAGGCAAGCTGTGTGCTGGTATTTGTGGACTTGGTTAGCTCAGCTTTTGTTAACCATGAAAAACTCCTCTGGTAACTAGGTCAGCAGTAAAACCCCTAAAGTGCAGTGAGGTGAATCCCACCCAGCCCTACTGGGGTGTTGCTGTTGGAACTGTATATTCTCTTCAAAGCCTCAGGCCAGCAGTCTTGGCATTTATTTTGGATAGTGTATTTTGCATGGCGGTTGGCATGTGCATGGCACATGGACTTTAAGGTTGTCTCTCTCATCTTGTGATAGCAAGTACTCTTCTTGCTTGGCTTTTAAAGGAAGCTCCATAAGAGAGCAACAGTAGTAACTGGGAATTTGGTTCACCTCTAATATTTCTCTGTTTTGATTAAGGTCTCCTTGTAAGAAGTATCTTCACTTGGCAGATAATGAGAATCCAGTTGATTCCTGTTCTTTAGACTTTTGATAGCCATAAGAGACTGTACAAAATACTTTGTGGTGGGAAATTGTGCATGTAAAGTGATGGAGATAGTGTTTTCCCTTGGATCACCCCCCTCAACCATTGTCTGGACAACTGAGTTGCCCCTTACCAGTCACTTCAGTGACCAAACTAACTTCAGCTTTTTGTTTGCTTGTCTTCTGCAATAGATGAGGAAAAAATACCTGGTTTTCTGGGTTTCTCTCTGTGTTTACAGTTCATAGCAGTAGAGTCAAATTCCTCAGTTTCAGTTTCTTCTACTTAATTCCTTCCAGTCCATTGAGATGTTTGTAATGTTCTTGGAGTGTTTGTGGGGTGTCTAGCTTGTGATGTGGCCAGATTTTAAATATGACTCTTGTAAGTGAAACTTTCAATTTCTTGTCTGATTTGCGGTGTTCACTTGGCATCTAGCTCATTACTGAAGCTGACAGTCAGATGGTGTCTATGCTGACAGTCAGATGCTGCTTCTCTCAGTATTGTAGCAGCGGGCCCTGCACGGGGAGTAATGAGCATTGACTCCATGATTGCAGAAGGGTGATCAAATGCTTTATTAAGCTGTTCTATACTACACTACACTACACTACACTGTATAAAAAACCCTTTGTCCATGCCAGACAGTCCGATACACATGTGGATCCAATTGGTCAATGAATCAAAACACCATCACCAGAGTCCAATTAGGAAACTACCTTTTGGTAAACAATCTCCATAACACATTCTACATGTGCACAACAACAGGTGCAGAGATTAAGATAAGAATTGTTTTCTCTGAGCTTTCTCATAGCTTCTCAGGAAAATCCTGGGAGAGAAGTAAGTCTCTTTCTGTTCAGAGAATATGTGATTACCACATCTCACACCAAACTTGCTTTGAGAACTGTGTAGTGGAGGAGTAGGTTATTGCATAAGTTTATATTCACTATTATTGCCTCTCCCTCTCTTTCAAGCTCATAACAGAGAAGAAATTTAAGAATGCCAGCACAGTCTGGCCAGGAGCAATCCCAAACACTGCCATTCTTTTGTTTGCTTGGAATACATTGGGTTGCTGGGACAGGAGATAATAGACTTCCCTCGCAATATAGGATCACAGTCAACCTCCTGGTTTATTAGCAGATTCCCCATTTCTTTTTTTCCTCCCAAAGACTGAGTTTGTGAGCATGGAAAGTCCTGAAGGCGCTGAAGATACTCCAGGGAAGCCAAAGGGTATAACATCAGGTCTAGTGTGGTAACACCGGGCCTAGTTTGTGCCCAAAGGTGCCTGAGGCTTACCCTGTGTTTAGTTCCTCCCTGGAGCTATTTACTTGCACAATTTCAACTTGTGAAGCAGCTGACCAACCTACATCAAGAGTCTTGGATAGGGCACAAGGATTTGGGACAGAGCCTGTGGTCTAGGAAAGAACAAGGTTTCTCTGTCAATGTAATGGACATAAGAGGAAGCGCTTCTGCTTATGTCTTTCTGTATCTTGTTCAAATACTGACAGATAACACTACACCAGGGTTCCATATGAGTGCCAATTCAACTCCCAGGGTTTGCATTCTGGGGCACATATTTGTTTATTTTAGATTTTTCTCTCTTACTGTGTTACCAGTGTTGTAATATTTTCTGGGGGATTTTTAGTGTTTGAGATAATTGGATATAATTTTCCCTACTAAGTCAACAAGAAGAATTCCAAGGCTTTTTCTAGAGTCATTTGTTGTGGCAGGGTGGTGCTGAGGGTGCTGTGACCTCCCTGAAGAGCGTCCTGAGGACGGCTCAGGGGCACAGGCACGTCCTTCTCCCAGTGATAATCAGCTCTGGCTTCTTCTCTCAGGTGATGTGGAGAAAGAGACTGGGGCTCTGTATGGAGTTCCACAGAGCAGTGGCCGCTATTAAAGGCAGAGGCCTCCGCAAAGGGAAGCGGGAACAGAAGCGCTCTGAGCTGGGCAAAACCAGGCATTGATGTAGGGAAGGTGAGGGGCGGGACAAAGCCAGTAACCAATGGGATGTGGGCTCAGGGGTGGAGCATGAGGGGAGGACCAATGAGCAGCAAGCGATTAACATAGAGCTGCAGTGGCCTCTGAGGTGATTTACTCGCCCCAAGTCAGTGGCTGGGGGTTGGCCCTCCAGGGCAGGGCAGCCAGCCCCTCTTTGGCTGTCTCTTCAGCCCTCACAGTTTGTGTTGATTGGACCAAAGGTCTGCTTAGCCTGTTAATTGATCTCTGTTAAAAGCCATTTGTCTAGAGAAGAGAAGAATGTAACATGCATAGCAACAGCTCTCGGGAATACTCTTCCAGTCTTCAACAGTTCCCTTCAGCTGAGGGACTTTGTGATGTCCAGCTGGATTCTGTGTAATAGCCATCATGGATTTGCATTTCATAGTGTGACCAGTATTCTGAGACCAGCTGTTTGTGGAGTTCTTAGACATAGCAAAGGGATTCTGAGTTTATCTATGTATTGTATAAACATGTTGTTCAATCTGCCTTTCATTTGTTCATTTATCCCTTTTTTTGGTATTCTTCTTCATATCTCCTATGATTTTCTCTTTAATGATCTCTTTTTTTTCAAGTGGAAACATCTTACTGCTTAATTGCTTCTACTCCTGAAGCTGCTTTGTGCTTTCAATCAATGTTTTATCATCTCTGTCATTTTTACTGTTTTAGTGTATCCTCTTGGGAAGGAAAGCTGCAGAATTGGATCTTCAGCCAGTATTCAAGATGTTATTGTACCATAACAGTGTTCTATGTCTTGTTCTGTATTTTATTTATTAATAATTTCTCAAACACATTTGTATTTTGAGTGCTTCTGAGCTGCTGATATGTGAAGAAGGGTAAGTTCCAGGTAGTATTTTACATCAGATGTCTCCCAAGACCCCAGTGAGTGGCAGGAGTGCTACAGAACTCAGAAATATTTTGTGGTAACTATATTTGCTGTGGCCTCTTTAGGCAGAGGTGAAATAAGGCCCTCTCAGAGCCCTTCTGTGCAGGGTTTTTACCCCTGCTTATGCTCCTTGCCTTCCTTTACAAAAGCCAAATTAGCTCTGAATTTTCAAATTCTTTATGTTTATGCATATGCCCGCTACTCTTCTTCATTGATGCCTTTGTCAAATTTTACCTGTGCAATCAGAGAAGGATTTTGTGGGAGGACTTTATCAAAGGCCTTACAAAATATTGTGCAGACAGACAATATTCATAGCCCTTTCACAGTTAAGTGACTCCATCAGTGGGCAAGGGAAGGCCACTAGGTTGGTCAAGCAGAACTTGGAGAAGCTGTACTGGATGTCTTGGATCATTTCCCTGTGCTCTGTATGCCTTTGAAGAGCTTTTCGGAGGATCTGTTCCGTGATGTTCCCAGGTACGGAGGTGTGGCTGGCAGGTCAGTAACTCCTGAAGTCCTCCTTCCCATCCTTTTGAAAAATGGGTGCAATGTTTCCCTTTTACCTGGGCCTTCATCTCACTGCCGTGAGTTTTCAAATGTCATGGGGAGTGGCTTGGCAGCTACTTCAGCCAATTCCTCGGGACTCTGGGGTGCATCTTGTCAGGTCCCACGGACTCAGGTTCCTCAGGTGGTCACAGACCTAACCTTTTCTTATAGTGTGAGCTATTTTGCCTTCCCAGTTCCTGTTTTGTGGTCCATCTACTGGAGAGGTTGCCATTGAAGGCTGAGGCAAAATAGTTGTTGAGTACATCAACCTTCTTCTCATCTGAACCACTTCGCCAGGCTTGTTCATTGAAGAAATACACTTGCTTTGACCTTCCTTTTCTGCCTAACATACCTGCAAAAGATCTCGTTGTTCTTGGTGTCCCTTGCCAAGTTCAACTTCAGCTGCACCTTGGCCTTACTGACCCTATCCCTTCACAACCAGGCAATGTCTCCATACTCTTGCCAGGATACCAACCTGTACTAATATTGCCTCTTCATTATCTTCTTGCCTTTTAGTTTCACCTGCTGGTCTCAACTCATTCTTGCTGGTCTCTTGCCTTCCAGTCCTGAGGATCAAGAGCTCTTGTGATGTAGAAAATTTCCTAAAAGTTTTTCTCCCTTGTCCCTGAGGGCAGTTTCCCAGCGGGTGCTATTGACCAACTCCTTGAACAGTAGGCAGTTTGTTTACCTAAAACTCATTCTTCATTTCTCTTCACTTGACCCATGTCTCTCAGGACTGCAGACTCCTGGACTGCATGATCACTGCAACCCAGGCTGCCTCCTGTCTGACATCACTGATTGGCTCATTTGTGTTGATGACCGCCAGGTCCAGTATCTCATCTCATCTGGTAGAGCCATTTATTACCTGGCTTGACAGGATATCCTCAGTCCTCTCCAACAGCCTCCTCGATTGCCTACAGCTCACCCTGCTGCTTTTCCAGCAGATGCTGGGATGGTTGAGGTCTCAGAGCAGGCTGAGTCTGTGAGTGCAATGCCTCCTGCAGCTGGAGCAAAAAGGCTCCAGTTGATCAGTCAGCTAGGAGTAGATGCCAACCACAAGGGTTCCCATTGTTCCCTTGGTCTCTGATTCTTTCCCATAGGCTTTCAAAATGCTTATGGCTATTTTTTAGAGACAGCCCTTCACATTCAATCCACTTCTTGGGAAGAGTAACCCCTCCACCTCTCCTTCCTCACATATCCATTCTTGACAGCTTGTATCTGTTGATAGTTGAAGTCCAGTCATGAGATTCATTCCACCAAGTTTCACCAGCAACTAGGTCACAGCTTCCCTGCAGCACAGTGACTTCCAGCTCCTCTTATTAATTGCCCACCCTGCATGCATTGGTATAGAGAAACAGCTGGATTGTTGGCTGTATCATCTTCTTAGATGAATGCCCCTTAATTTCTTGGCAGTATTTCACTGTATTTCCCTTTTGGCTCCTATTATCTCAGGAGCCACCAGCTCATCATCTCTGGAAGTAAGACTTCCAGAGTACCCTGAAACTGAATGTGAAACTAGGGCATGAGGGGGGCACGGGGCAGGAAGCACTTCCTTCTAACAAGAAAGAGCAGCCAACCAAAACATGTGTGGTGCAGTTGATGCATTGAAGGGAAGGGATGCCGTCTAAAGAGATGAGGACACGCTGGAGAAGTAGGCCTGTGTGAACCTTATGAAGTTCATCGAGGCCAAGTGTAAGGTTCTGCGTATGTGTTGAGTCATTCCCCTCACAGACACAGGCTGGGTGGAGAATGGATCAAGAGCAGCCCTGAGGAGATACAAGTATCAATGGATGAAAAACTGAATTTGAACTAACAATGTGCACTTGCAGCCCTGAGAGCTGATCAAACCCTGAACTGCATCAAAAGAAGTGTGGCCAGCAGGTCAAGGGAGATGATTTGCCCCCTCGAGCCCACCCAGAGTACTGCATTCTGTTCTGGGGACCCAACATCAGAATAATGTGAAGCTGCTGGAGTGAGTCCAGAGGAGGCCATATGTTCTGGTGTTTGGAGGGCTGAAGCTCCTCTGCACTGGAGCCAGTCTGGGAGAGTTGGGGGTGTTCACCTGAAGAAGAGAAGGCTCCAGGGAAGCCTCAGAGCCCCTCCCAATGCCTAAAGGGGCTCCAAAGAGAGGGAGAGGGACTGGGACAAGGCAGTAGTGGTAGGACAAGGATCAATGGCTTCATACTGACATAGGGCAGCATTAGATGGGATATTGGAAAGAAATTCTTCCATATGAGGGTGGTGAGGCACTCAATCATAGAATCATGGAATATCCTGAGCTGGAATGGACCCCACAAAAACCATCAAATCAACTCCTGGCCATGCACAGACACCCCAAAATCCCACCCTGTGCCTGAGA
The DNA here is from genome assembly GCF_027887145.1 of Ammospiza caudacuta. Classification (NCBI taxonomy): domain Eukaryota; kingdom Metazoa; phylum Chordata; class Aves; order Passeriformes; family Passerellidae; genus Ammospiza; species Ammospiza caudacuta. The sequence continues at coordinate 745,299 of NC_080620.1, forward strand.
GTCTTGTCCAAACTCTCATTGAGCTCCAGAAGCCTTGGGGCTGTGATCATTCCCTGGGGAGCCTGTTCAATGCCCCAGCACCCTCTGGGGGAAGAGCATAATATCCAACCAGCTGTGGCTGCCCACAGCTGTGTGCAAGTGTTCAAGGCCAGCTGGATGGGGCTTGGAGCCAACCCGGTCTAATGGAAGGTGTCCCTGTCCATGGGAGGGGTGAAACAAGATGAGATTTGTGATCCCTTCCATCCATTCTATGTATTTTACAACATCTGCCATACGTATATGTATCCACTATTTGTACTTGGATGCAACTCATGAATGTAAAATTTTTTCTTTTGAACCAAGTTCATAATTAGGTTCATAAAGCAGTTAGGTAATTTCATTTTATAAAAAGTTAAGTATCTTTAGGATGTTCAAGCACCATTTATATGATGTAAGGAACAGCTTCATTTTTGTTTAAAGATGTTTGTATCAGGTGTAGGGACATATTTTTAAATCTAGAATTAAAATATTGTTGTAAAAATAGCCATTCTCATTCTGTAGCATGTATGGTTCTATCCTATATGCTATGTAATGGCTTCCAGTGTTTGTGTTTTCATCTTCAGCTGTTTGACAAAACTTTTGACTACTGGAGGGAGGGGATAAGTGGAGGAGGTATGGATGGGAATAATTAATTTACTGGTGAGGTGCACAAAACTTCTGCTTGGGTAGAACACCACCCTCCCACGAGACTGTTGAACCAGACCTGGTGAAGTGAATAAGGTCCATTCATTGATAACAGAGGGAGCTCTGATGCCGTGGTGAAGGAAAGTCTCCTGTCCTGTTGTTCGTGAAGTGTCAGTTCCTGTCTTTACCAGTGTCACTTTTCCCCAGATCAAGCAGGGTCTGAAGGTCAGTATCTGTCAGGTGCCATCATTTTGCTTGTTATAGCAGTCCTGCTGGAGCTCCTGGCTCTGAGAGGGGTGAATGCCATGCTGTGGCTTCCTCTGCCTGCTGCCTACCTATAAGTAGGGACAGAACAACAGGGCATGGCTTCAGACTGAGAGACAGTAGGTTTAGATTTGATATTAGGAACAAATTCTTCCCTGTGAGGGGGTGAAGGCCTGGAACAGGTTACCCAGAGCAGTTGTGGCTGCCCCATCCTGGAAGTGTTCAAGACCAAGTTGGACAGGGCTTGGAGCATGACAGGGTTGGAATGAGATGGGCTTTAAGGTCCCTTCCAACCCAAACAGTGCTGTGATTCTGTGGTCAGTGAAGCATTTCCCTGAAGCAAACTTGGCTCTTTCTGGGGAAAAAAGAGCTCTCAAGAGTTACCCTACTTGGAGAGTTACTTGGTGTTCCTTGAAGCATTGACACATCTCACCAGGTGGATTGACTGCTGGTGGGAACTTTTTAAAATCTCAGAGACCCCCAAAAGCAGTTGTACCTTTGTAAAACCTCTGTCACATTTTTGCATGAAGGCAATCAACCAGGCTAAAATTATAAGTGAAAATAAAAATTAAAATGGCTTGCCATGTTGTCAGTGTCCTTGAGGGGGCCAAAGTTACCACTGTCAAGAATTCTCTATGGTTCAAGCTGTACATCAAACACTTTTATTCATTCCCATCCCTGGAGGCAGTCTCTTGCTGCCTGGCTTCTGCAGGTGGATGTGTGCACATACTGCTGTTCATGATCAGAGTGAAGTAGCATTTGCCCTTTGAGTCCTGTACAGGCAGAAGGCTCCCAGGTCTTGGTTGTGACACAAGCAACAACACATGTGTTTTACAGCACATGTGTAACATAGTGCTTGTGACCTTCTGACTGCTGCTAAATAACTGTCTTCTAAATACAAGCCATGTTTTGTCTGTGCCTCCAGCAAGCTGCTGAGTGTGAAGACACTGCACATATGTTGCAGAACAGAATTCAGAGTGACAGATTGGACTGATGATAAGAAAAACTGGTTACAGTTAAATGAAAACAAATTCTAAGATCCACACCATGAAATGCCGAGAGAAAACACAAGCTGAATGCATCACAGAATTAAGATTTCAGCTTAGAAAAAGAAGCACATCATGCTGAACCATGTAAACCATTGGTAAACCATTGTACAAGCCAAAGGCAAACCACTGTGTGTAGGACACACCAATACCCGATAATGGAGGATTTTCATTAAGTAATTCTGGCCAATTCAGGCAAATCAGAAATTCAAGAAGACAGTACAAGTGATAAGGATTTTGGGAGCCAAGCTTCAGGATCTGGGCTGGGCAGCAAGGTTTGTATTAATCTAGAACACTGGTTTTCAGCTTTTTTTTTTCTCTTTGCAAACAATGGTTTTTTCCACGTTTGGAGTTGCAGATTGAATACAGAGCTTTTAAAAGCCTATCTGTAGTAGGAATTCTCTTCAAACTTATTTCTGTGGGCCCTTAAAGCAGCTTATGGACCATAGGTCCAAACTACCTAACTATAGATTAGAAGTGTGAAGAAAGGAAAGGAGAAAAATTGTCTGTGGTTACTTAAGAGAAAAAAATAATAAAACTGTTCCTTCGTCCCATGTAGTGTGAGACTAGAACAGCAAGCTTAAGCAGCAACAAGGAAGGATTATAGCACATAACAGATCAGTTTTTTATTAACATAATGATACATGCTGAGAAAAGCTGCAGAAAGTCACTATGTTAGATTAAAAAACTGATAAAATTACTTAGTGAGCAGAAGAAAGATTATCTTGATCATATCTACAAGTTGGATATAACAGCTCAATTAATGATATTTAAAGCACTCGGACATGCTTTGCCCATAATGAATACTGCTGAAGAAATACTGGTTTATTCTTGCAAGGTGACCACATTTTCATAGTGGATTATTTTATTTTACTGCTTTTTGTGGGACTACATCATAAGGAATATGCTTCACCACATCAGATATAAAACCTTGGGGATGTTCAGGCCTCTTTGGTGCTTGCATGTACTTTGCTTTGTGGGCTGTACTCTAAAGTAAAAGATATCAGCTGTGTAGCTGCCAGATGAAGAAGTACTGTTTACACCTTGTGTGTATTACCATCTCTTAGCTGCCAGATTTGCCTTCTTGTTTTTCCCTTTTCTGTCCGTGACATTTTTTTTACTGGGCCATGCATTTACAGAACATGGTACCAGCTGCACATTTTGGGGGTGTTCCAGGTCAATGATCAGCAGCATTTGTAGGGTACTGCAAGAGCCGTATAGTGGTGAGCTGGTCTTGATAAAAAGTGTCTGGTAACAAAATACCTGTGGCTGTAACTGGGACATGCTCAGGATGTGTGTGCACCCATGTATAAGTATAACGTACTTTTGTTTTTCCAGCTACAAGAAGAAAGATGCAGATTTGTCTGTGGCTCAGGGTCGTATCAAGGATCTGGAAGTTCTCTTCCATAGAAGTGAGGCAGAACTCAACACTGTCCTGAATGAGAAGCGCAGTCTGGAAGCAGAGGTGGCTGATCTGCGTGCCCAGCTTGCTAAGGTATGGTAGGGAATGCTCTCTTGCTTCAGCACAGCTATGTAGAATAAATTCCCTTTTTTCTTTGCAGTTAGTTTATATTCTGAACATCAATGATGCACCTTGTTTACTACTGAATCTTTGGCTACCCCTCTTGGATACAAAACTAAATTGTAAGAAATCTACGTAAAACAACCAAAGCAACACAATGTTTAGACATTTTGGTTGTTGGAAGCTTTTGTTTTAAAATTTCTGATGTTTCTATATCTTGAGTCATTAAATGTCCTTTGTAAGGTCCTGTATAATTTTACACTTGTGCTGGAGTACCCAGTGTGACCATGCTAGCAAGAAAAAGAAAGTGCAACATATTGTGCTTGAGGAATTAATAATCCTCGGCTCCTGTATCAGAATGTATTGAACTAATCCTTCATTTTAAATAGCTGGTATGCAAACATATAAGCTTGATTTAAATGTCAATTAATACACTCACACACACACTGGTTTTTGTTTGGTTTTTTTCTGGGGCTTTTATTTATTGTGTTTCTTTCTGGTGGTGGTGTGGATTGGTTTTCTTTATTCAGTGGCTTGACATTAGTTTTGTTATTATGAGTAACTACTCCAAAGACATCAGATGAAGACTGTAAAAGGTTTATGGATGGAAGATAGGAATCCAGACAAAATTATCTTTAAAATTCTTTACTAGGCTGAAGATGGTCATGCTGTGGCAAAGAAGCAGTTGGAGAAGGAGACACTCATGCGTGTGGACCTGGAAAATCGGTGCCAGAGTTTGCAAGAGGATCTGGACTTCAGGAAGAATGTATTTGAGGAGGTATTATCAATCTAGTAATCTTGCCACTGTCCAAAGTTAATGTAGCTTTAAATCAAATTGACTATGAGCAACTACTAAGTAGTCCAGGTAAAGAAAATCAGTATTATCCTTCCTATAAATGGGTTGAATAATAAAATAGGTGAAGATTTTTTTACCTTTTTACATGGTAAATCAGTGGTGGAGTCAGTATGAGAGCCAGGTGATAAGAGTACTGTTCCATGGGCAGGTGAACTGGAGCCAGCTGACTGCTGTGGGAAAGGGAAAATCCTTTTCCCTCTCTCTGGATCTGGTAGCATGGCCCTGCTCTTTACTTACATCAGCTTTGGTTGCTGGACCTGATTATAACCTGTTCTTATTGACTAGAATAGTATGCAGCTGCCTTGCTTATTGCAGAGGTAATTTTCTGCCTGTTAAGTGAATAGTACTAGTGAAGACCAAAATTTTTGTAATATTGGGACTTGGGAGAGGAAAGCATGACTTTCTCTCTCTACCCAATGCAAAGTGTTATGTCTGTTTATTCCATCTCTGGCGGTTCTGCAAGCTCATTCAGTGAGTGGCTGCTGAGCAGTTGCCACATGCTTCTGCTGTTCTTCTCCCCTACTCCAGGTGTGATGCTTGGCTCACTGTTCACCCAACCATTTCAGCCAGATTAACTAGAAACATACTAAAGTTTTCTTGGTTGAGTTTAATTTTTGATGGCTTAGTGGCTGAGTTGATTTACCACAGAATCCAAATGAGTGCTCAGACTGGTTTAAGGGATGGGACAGGGCTATGTGGCTAAGGACAGGGGACAGGGGCTGGAGCAGGGCAAAGAAACCAACCAGGGAGATCAGCCTGAGATGTACTGACCATTGTCTCACTTCCATGCTCTGGAGTGCTTGGATTGGTACACTGACTGCAGTGACAGATCCTTGTTTGGTTGTAGGATCTTAAAATAACTTTTCTTCTTGGGAAGAATGTGTTGCTATATGTTCTTTAGCCATCCCTGAAGCTTTTTGATTCTTGGATGTACCAGTTCAACACATGAAGCAATAAATTGCTTTACGTTACAATAAATTGATTTCCTTTACATTAGTGAATTTATTTGGTTTACTGAAGGGTCCAAATCTCCATTAGAATTGAGTCATTGTGATGGGGAGTGTGACAAGTGAGGCCTGCTTATTCTAGTGGTGTTGAACTGCTGGATCAGCTCAGCCCTTCCCCTGATCCTTTGTAGTCCCCCAGGAAATTCCTTTGGCTTCTGAGCTGTCATTGCCTGAAGTTACTGAGAGACTGCTGCTTGCTAGTTTTCTTGGTGTAAAAATTAACCAAAGAAAGAAAAGCTTATTCCATATCACTTCAGAGCACATTGCTGTTAGTAGAAGGACATGTTTCTGGGGATCTATTTTAGATGCAGAGCATTTCTGCAAAACAATTAGTAAAGTTGCTTTGAGTATGTGTTAGCCTTATATGACTCCAGTCTAGCAAAACTGAGCCTTGCTTCACTTGCTGTTGTTCCTCATGGCCCTGTTGTAACTTCAGGCCTCCTCCCAGTACTCAGAACCACTCCTTGGTTGTTTGTCCTGCCCTGAAGGAAGAAATTGTTTTTGTCATACCACACATTCAGACCTGGCCAGATCTCTGCATGAATAAGTGCATGAGTAAGCCTTACCCTACTAGTTTGCAACCAGTGTTCTTAAGCACAGAAAACTCACACATTTCTAAAAATGCAAGTTTCTTAGTGCAAACTCTAATCATAAAAAAATATGTCTTCAGGATTGCTTGGATTGCTGCTTTATTAATGCTGTAATCAAAATCTAATAAGAAAGGCTCATCAAGTATATAGAACGTAGATGGGACCCACGTGTGCTTAAGAGTGAAATTTGAAGATGCAATTTTTCTCTAGAATTTTTTAAAATATATAAGTGGTGTTCATTTTAATCTGATTCCTTGTAGACTGCTATTGTAATGTCAGGATGTATATTGAGAACGACAGGGTTTGTAGCAAAGCAGTGAAACAGCCCCTTACTTAGTACATGGCTATTTTTGAAGCTGGTGTTAAGTTGAATCACTTTTAAATATTACATCCTGACAAATGAGAACAGTAACTTGAATCTGTTATTGCATGCATGCAGCAATTCCCAGGCTTAAATGCCTGTAGTACTGTAGCTCCATTATGCTAAATAGTTAGTACTGCAGTAGTCAATTGTTGTCTGAATGTAACTGCTTGTACTGTTTACCTTAGTGTGGGAATTTGTCCCTCTTCTTTTGTGTGTATGTAGGAAATAAGGGAAACAAGAAAACGACATGAACATCGTTTGATTGAGGTGGACACAAGCCGCCAACAGGAGTATGAATCCAAAATGACTCAGGCTCTGGAGGATCTGCGAAATCAACATGATGAACAAGTCAAACTCTATAAGATGGAGCTGGAGCAGACATATCAGGCTAAGGTAACAACTGCTGTCCACAACACTGTCAGACTGGAAGCCCAGTTTGTGAGATAAAAGCCACTTCTCCCAGCTCTACTGGTCTTAAGGAGATGAGTAACTGTAATTTGAGGAAATTTTGTCCAAATGTTCAAATGCTTTCCCTGGGACTCGTGTGCAGGTGCATTTCCAGGGGGTTATAGCCAGAGGTAATAGCAAGCAATAGCTTTAGCCAAGAGAGGTCAGTTAGTGAGTAAACATGTAGGGCTGTTGTCTCTGCAGAAAACACAGTGGGAATAGTGGATGTCTAGGTTAGACATCCACTATTCTGATTAGACAATGTCTTTTGCTCTAAGGGTTCTTTTTTTACATCAGTAGATCCAGTTTTTCTTCACAAATGGAGGGGTTTGGGAAAACTTGCAATATGTGCAATCATTGTGCATAAGAAGCTGGAGGGGGGATTGGAGAGCTTGGAAGTGAGTGTGTCTCAGTATGGGCTTTTGCTTGGATACAGTGAGCTTGCAAGCTAATACAGACACACTGGAAGGGGCTTCTTATCTAAGGGTGCATTGTCACTTTGCTCTTACTGTGGCCGTTGCAGTGTTCTTAATCACGCCAATACACTTTTAAATATGTCTAAGCCTTGCAACATTTCAATGATCTAAGGTAGTTCTGGACTGGAAAATTACTAGATGCAGCTGTGAAATCTATGGTGGCAGGGAAACCTCAGGCAAGATACCAGACCTTTCTTGACCAGCTTTGGTGATGAAAATCATGGTATGTAATTTGGAAATCACAGAATCATAGAGTGGTTTGGGCTAGAAGGGACTTTTAATAGCCATCTAGTCCAGCCCCCTGCCTTGAACAGGAACGTCTTTAAACTAGACCAGGTTGCTCAGAGCCCATCCTGGCAATTCTGGCTGTTGAAAGTACTTGTCAATAGTTGCAGCCACTTCTTGTTCTCTTGTGCTGGAAGAATGATGGTACTGCTAACACTGTTCTCTCCCACCCTTCGCTGAGACTCCCTTTGACTTCTTTGAGTTGATTATTTGGTTTAAGAAATACTGATCTACAAATATTTAACTATTGCTTATGGCAGCAACCATATAGATAATAGATACTAAAACCCCAAAATTAAAATTAAAACCCCCAACACAGGTGGCAGAGTTGAAATTATTCAGAGAACTCTGGAACATTTAAGGAGCTATTTGGATTGACTTGCCACAGTCTGAAGGAGATCCAGGATAGAAGATGTTTAGTAGGAAAAAAAAAATAAAAAGGATGCAATATACAGACTTAGAGAATGAAAAAGTGACAAGCTTTGAACAGGGGAATGAACAAATTAAGCTGCTTTTTCCCTGCATGAAGGTGGTTGTTATGGATGAAGTTGGAATATGGAGTGAAAGGGGTTTAGCTGTGAACTTAATTTTGTGATTTCTGAACAAGGACGTGTCCCTGTTAGAGAGCCAAAGCTGGGGAGGAATATGATGTCAAAGCAAATCACTAGGTTTAGCTACTGAGCAGCTCCAGGATGAGATGGTCTTGGGTAAAAGCACACATCTTGCACAGGGCAGATATGGAGTGGCTGGAGAAAGTCCAAAGGAGGCCACAAAAATGATCCTGAGGACTGGAGCACCTCTTATGGAGAGAGCTGGGGTGTTCAGCTTGGACAAGAGAACTCTTCAGGGACATCTTATTTGAATGTGACTTTTGAATACTTAAAAAGGGCTTCTAAGAAAGATCATTATGATCTGTGATAACAAACAATAGAAATCCTAAATATGAGTACTTGGCACTATGCCAGCATGACTGTAAGGTAGTGAATGGTTGTCAGACTTCAATTATTTTTTAATTTTAAAGTTTACAAGAAGTAATGGAGTGTGTAGTTGAAGTTGCTTCAAAATCTGTAGCCTAAAGAAGGCTCTGTGTGTGCTGCTCAGAACTAGCGAACAGCAGAGCTAGTGAAGATTGATTTTATAAACCTTTGTGCTGTGTGGCTAAAGAACATCTGCCTGTAACTGTTCTTAGAATTAGATTGGTTTAGTTTTTGAGTGGATTCCATGGTGTGGCAAAATTGTCGAAGTCCAGCTCTAAAGCATGCAAAGGATGGTTTTTCTTGCTCTCTGCTTTCATGAAATTTACCATGTAAGAGTTCTGGTTTTGCCCTCTCTGTTTTGGTTAAAATTAACCACTAGAAATTTGTTCACTAGGTGAATTTAACAAAAAATTCAAACCAAATCATATATTGGCAACTATTACAGAAAGAGAATAAAACCAAACCCATTGTTTTGCCTCTGGGACAGGATGTCATCTGGAGTGCTGGGAGTAGTTTTATTGCTTCTTGCAAAGGTACTACAGAGTTGACAGAAACTATTTAGAGTGGGAAACAAGTCATGCATGAGAAAATTTTAAGTAAAACTTCACCTGGAAAAGAGATACGTTGAGAGAAGTGAAAGATACAGTGGATGTCTGTAAAGGGATAAATAGTATGGGGGAAGGTAAATGAGGAATGATTGGTTTTTTTTCAGTAGGAGCAGGGATGGTGAATGTCCAGTGAAAATGTCCAGATAGAGAAGAAACAGAAAGTATTGTTCTTTAATGTAGAGCTAACCTCATTGCCCCAAAAATTCAAAAAGCAGAGACAAATTCCTGCCTGAGAAATCCACTGAGAGATAGTAAGCAGTAAAATACTGTCCCTGACTGAGGAAGTCCCTGAGTTGCCTATAGCCAGCAGAGACATAATACCCGTGAAATATTTCATTGAGTTACTCTCTGGGCATGCAAGGAACTGTTGGACCAGGACAGAAATTAGGTAGGCAGCCTTTGCTGTCACCCAGTGTGATTTGCCTTAGGACAAACAAGCAGAGCACATGGTCAGTTTTTTAGAAACTAAGGTTGCTTTTATAATGGAAGGGCTAATAGAGTATTTTTTTAACAGCATAAGCAAATCCTGAAATACGTTTTCCTTCGTTCCTTAGGGCATTCCTAAATGTTACACAGTTCCTATCCTAAACTTACTAGACCATTTAAAATTTTCTGAATTTAAATAGTTGCTACTTTTTTACCAAAAGGATATTTCAGGATTTGTAACTCAGCACAAGTGAGGTGTATAAAACTTTCTTTCCAGCTGGAGAATGCCAAATTGTCCTCTGACCAAAATGACAAAGCTGCTGGTGCAGCTCGAGAGGAGCTGAAGGAGGCTCGCATGAGGATAGAAGCTCTCAGCTACCAACTTTCTGGTCTTCAGAAACAGGTAAAGGGACTAAATTGGCTTTTATCTCAAATACACAGCTGTTTTGTGTGAATATATTAGCATTTCTGACCCTTCATATTTTCTGAATTTTGCACAGAGAAATCTTTGTTATGTTCAAAGATTTGAACATAACAAGGGAGGGAGAAGGGTTTTAACTTTTTGAGTGGACCTACATGGATGCCAGGTGGGCTTTTTCTTGTTCTGTGTGCCTAGGCCAGTGCAGCAGAAGATCGCATTCGGGAGCTGGAGGAAATGATGGCTGGCGAGCGGGAGAAGTTTAGGAACATGCTGGATGCAAAGGAGAGGGAAATGACAGACATGAGGGACCAGATGCAGCTTCAGCTTACGGAGTACCAAGAACTGCTTGATGTTAAATTAGCTCTGGACATGGAGATCAGTGCTTACCGAAAACTCCTGGAAGGAGAAGAGGAAAGGTGTGTAAAGATTCCACTTTCTTTTCTAAGGACTCTCAAGTGTTATTTTCATTTCTTGCCCTTATTTTTTTACCACTTGAACAGGAATGCCCAGATTACCTTTAACTGAAATTATATTGGCTTCACACCACAATGTTGTTGCATGGAACACTTGTTCTCAATTGAACACTGTCCTTATTTTGGGTTTTTGTAACGGTCTTGGAGTACAGTGAAATATATCATTCTGTGCTTGGTCTTCATATCATCTTTTTACTTAAATGCTTGTACTTGTATGGTTTGAAATCATGGGGCCCAAGAATAGTGTGTTCAGTAGTAGCTGTACTGGAGGGAGGGATTAAGGGATCACTGTTGCTGTCAGTAGCACTGCTTTCCATGTCACATGGTCATACTGCCAGAACATTCCTCAGGGATGGGTAGCCCCCTCTTCCTCATGTGTGCAGTCCTCTTGACATACAGAGTGAGGATACTGTCAGCCTTGGAACATATTACGGTCTGGTTACTTGAGGATATTGTAGCTTTGTATTTCTCTGGGTGAGTTAATTAAGATGCTTTCTTGGTTGTGTTAAGGTTGAAGCTCTCTCCAAGTCCCTCCTCCCGTGTCACAGTCTCTCGGGCTACCTCCAGCAGCAGCAGCAGCAGCACTTCACTTGTTCGCTCTTCCCGAGGCAAGAGAAAACGTATTGAAGCAGAGGAGCTCTCTGGCAGTGGAACTAGTGGGATCGGCACTGGAAGCATCAGTGGCAGCAGCAGCAGCAGCAGCTTTCAAATGTCCCAGCAAGCTTCAGCTACAGGAAGTATCAGCATAGAAGAGATAGACCTGGAGGGCAAGTATGTTCAGCTTAAGAACAACTCAGAGAAGGTGAGCATCAGCAGAACTCACAGAAAACAAGCAGGAGCTGAATTAGGCTGCACAGCCCTTTGCAGCATGAGTAGGGGCGGCCGTGTGGAGAGCGGGAGCAGCATCTCAGGGTGCAGCGTCCTGCAGGAATTAATGGGGGCTTTTAAAAGTTGAACATAATGGTGGGCTAACATGCTGCAGGAAGAGAATACAATCTGTGTCCCAGATGTGTGCTGGGACATTGCTCACAGAAACAGCCTGCTGTCTAGCAGAACTTTGTTGTGTGAAGTGGTTATCTTTTAATATTTTACTGAACGACCTTATGGGGTTTACACTTTAGACTCTGACTGGATGTAGGCAAATACTTTCAAGGTAGAATGCAAATGCCTAACAACCATATAAATAAATTTATGTTCCCATTATTTTTAATTACAAAGACCTAGATTCTGATGCCTCTTTGTTGTGTTTTGTTCACTCTGCATAACTTTCTGACTCTCTCCATTAGGATCAGTCTTTGGGTAACTGGAGACTGAAAAGACAAATTGGAGATGGAGATGAAATTGCTTACAAATTTACTCCTAAGTATGTCCTCAGAGCTGGGCAGACTGTTACAGTAAGTTGTATTTACAGTATGTCAACAACATATTCTTCTGTTCATGCTGTGGCAATTGGAAATCTTGAAGTCTGGTACAGCCTGAATTGGTTTCATGGGTCTCACTATAGAGGAGCAGGATTTCAGTTATAAAAATGCAAAACAAAAAATTTATTTCTATATTAGTACTTCAATATTTATGACCATTTATGACCATTTCTTTGGGCACATAGAAAGTTGAAGAAAAAGGTACTTTGGGGGATTAGTCAAGTGCTGTTTGTTTCCAAACACCTTTGCCCAGGTTCAGAGCCCTGATCCTGCTCAACCTCTTAAAGAATTGGGAACAGTTCAGAGCATTCATCCAGACTGTAGTTAAGACTGGAGATTGTCGCATTAACTGACAGCTGTAGCTGTAGAACAGCTGCTTTTCAATAATTTTGCATTTTATTTTCAGTCTGCAACAGATGTTCTTTTAGGAAGAAACAAATGTATCTTTTAATCACTTGCAGCTATTTCTACCTAAGTATCAATTGTTCAGATACGTATAAAAGATTTAAGTTGATGCACTACATGCTGCTTTTTGCCTTGGCTCCATGCAGTATGGTTTTTGAGACAGTGGTAGGAGAAATTTGTTCAGAAAAGAATTCATGACTGCAATATTAGATTTTTTTAATACCTTACTACAAGTAATAGTGTAGTTAAAAGTAGGGTAAAACTGCCATTGAAATTCAGAAAAGAAGCCTAGTATGTAGAGAGAAGTAGGAGAATTAGGGGGATATGTATATTTAAAAGAAAAAAATTGGATAAACAGCTGATGACAGATTGTCGTTCTCTCTAGATCTGGGGTGCAGATGCAGGTGTATCTCATAGCCCCCCTTCTGTTCTCGTGTGGAAGAATCAAGGCAGCTGGGGCACTGGTGGAAATATCCGCACTTACCTCGTCAACTCTGAAGGAGAGGTAGGCTGTGTCCACGGGCTGGGTTATCTCCCAAACTCTTAATTTCAGAGTGGGGTGACATGACACAATGACAAAATCCTGTTTGTAAGATCTCCGCTGTTGTCCTCTAATATGACAGTTTATAACACTGACATAATTACATATTATTTATGTACATATCTGACATTTTGGGGATATTTTTGAAAACTGTGACCATCATGGTTATGCCCATAGACACTTTTTCCTATTTTAGAAGAATACCCTGCTAGTAATTTGTTTGGAATTTGAGTATGTACTTTCAGAAGAGACAAAGAAAAGAAGCATTTCTGCCAATTCACAGTTCCATTATATCGTCCCTATGATGTTTTGAGGTGCAATATAAATATGAATGTAGGAAGATAACTATCCTTTCCATGTTAGAAGCATATCATAAGTTGTCATTTGTCAGAGGTTCCTTAGCATTCTGCATTGTCCTACACCTGCCCACAGTTAATTTTTTTTAAATCATCTCTGCAGATGACTTTTGCAAGGGAGAATTGTGCCTTGGCTGTTACTCATAACCATTATCCCAGCAATCTGATAGCAGTAGGAAAAGGAAACAGACCACAGTCATATCAGTTTTTGTGTTGCCTTTCTTGCTGGCAGTTTTCTGGAAGAATTTGGTGGGCAGGATGAGGTAGGAGGGGGGTAATTTGTACAAATAGAAAGCTAATGCTCTCCGTATTCAATCTGTGTGGTCAAACTAGTATCTGAAAAAATTTCAAATCCATGTCTCTTTTCACTATGGTTACCTTTAGTATCCCTGCTTAGGAGTGTATGTTAAGGGCAACTTTTTCCACAATTACAGATTTTCATCTGTGATTTCCATGGTGCAAGTAGGCAGAAGAATTTCTTACTATTTATAAGTGTTAAAAATAATTTAGTAATAAAGGAAGCTTCCTGGGATTTTAGAATTTTCTTTAGTGCCTGGCTTGTAAAACTATGCTGAAAACCAACATATGCAATTAACATTGAATATTTATTAGAAACTGGGAATATTCTTTATGTTGTGTAATCATACTGAGAAAGTTTGGTTTCTCACATTACACTGTATCTCAGACAGCTCCTACCTGTTTCTGCTGTGACCTTGTGTAAAGGTGACTGCAATCGCCTGCAACATGTCTACTTCCTCTTAAATCCCAGGGTAATGAAAAAAAAATCAAGTGGCTGAATTACATTACCATGCCTTTTAATGCACAGAAATAGGAATGATGTGGCTTGCAGGATATTGCTGGTATTTGCTTGCATAGCTAGTGGCTAAGTCTAGGCCAAATTGCTTTAAACTCTCCAAAATTTAATAAGGATATTATATTGATGATATGGCAAAAACTTAACAGATAAGTTAAGTTTTTCCTGGCCATCTCCTTATCTGTCATTTTGCGTAGGAAGTTGCAGTGAGAAGCGTTACTAAATCAGTAGTTGTGCGAGAGAATGAAGAGGAAGAAGACGAAGCAGAATATGGAGAGGAAGACCTTTTCAACCAACAGGTAATCAGATGCAGACCAGATGTTTAACTTGTGCCTCATTAGTTGGATCAATCCAGTATAAGATATAGTGGGGGGATTCCCCTTCAACTTTTGCCAACTCTGAGCTTCCCGGTCCTTTCTTCCTTTCTTCCGATGGTTGCTTGCAGCATTGCAGTGCCCCAGGAGAGGACAAAGTGAGCAGTGCTGGCAGGAGTTACTGCTGGGATCCATCCTCACACAGCTCAGGCAGTGGCTGATGCCACCTTGGGGTATCTGTGCTTCACAGTTTGAGCATTAGCAGGCAGTGTTCCTCCCAGTATCTGCTGCTCTGTGCAACAGAGCTGGGGCATTCTTGCTGGAAGCAGGATATTACTGGATAATCACTGAAAGCCAGGAATGGGGATGCTTCTCTTGCTGCAAGCTGCAGCTTATTGGTTTATTTTCTGACACTATATAGCTTCTGCACCTGAAAAAAACTTGTTTTTTCTTAATAATACCACCTGTATGTTTTGATAACCTTCAGCTTAATAATGTGAAATAAGCGACCAGGAGTTGACAGAACAAAAAAAAGGAGAAGGATATATAGGTGATACCAGAAAATATGTTAAATTTGAAACCTAAGGGATTTGTTCTTCTGATCAATGGGCATCAGTAGGTCTTTTCACAAATAACCCATTCTGTGCAGGTTTGCAGGTGAGTTCTCAAAGCTTTTTTGGTCCCAAAGATTAAGCAGTGTATTTGTAGTATAAAACAACTGATTTTTCTTACCCAAAAAAGCAGCTGTATAGCAGAGATTGCTCTCAAACCAAATCAGCATTTGAAATACAGGAACTTGCTGGTCTTGAGCTAATGACATCACATCTTTCATTTGTCATCTGTACCACTGTTGGAAATATGTCAACCCATTGCAGGAGACCACAACCAGGGGAGCAGGGCGTCAGTCCTGGCAGCAGACCAGGGCATGTACTTTACTTCCTCTTATGTAGTGATGTTCCCTTAATGTAACTAAACTACTAAAAAATGCTTTTGGCAACTGAGATGATAACCAGAGTCTAGGCTTACAGTCTGCATAGCTGGTAAGAACTGAATTCAACTCTGTCTATCTTTTTTTAGGGTGATCCCAGAACAACCTCTAGAGGATGCTCAGTGATGTGAAGAAAGAAGAAAGAAACTATTATTTACGCTTTTCCCTCTTCATTTATTTCCTTTTATTTTTGCTATTTTTTCCTTCCAAAGCCACTGAAAACTATTTTTATATGCATCACCTGATTTCTTTGACGTTTACTCCTTGGTACATTTTTATAAAAAATTTCAAAAAAACTTTACTGAACAAAATTGCCAGGATTTTTAATAGATTTCTTTATTTTTCCCTCTTTGTTGAAACACTGTATTGGAATACAATATTTTTCCCCATACAGAATTTAAAGTCTTACATAAAAACCTAAAGCAGAAAAGAGATTTTAGCCAAAATGAGATGAGACTCCTTGAGTGTAAGGTAAATCTATAATTAATATATAATCAGTATAATACCCCCAGAAAAAAAAAGTTTAATGAAGTGTATTCATTTACAGGGCCCTGGGAGAGATTCACAGAGTGTTTCCTCAACAGTTGTAGAAAAGCTAGTATTTTGCCTGGTATCCTCAGCAATTCCCAGCTTAGGAAAATTAGACCATAGATTCATTCAAAGTGCTGCTCCACAATTGCAGTGACGGGGGAAACTTCATTTTAGGCATTTTTGACTCAGGACCTTGCCATTGTGTCTTTCTCCAAGGTTTGACAGCCTAATGGTAAAACATCTGGGTCAGTCACACCTGAGCTCCATGTCATCATTTCAGAAGTTGAATGGTGGGTTCTGCTTCCTGAATACACACACCATCCTAAGTTGGAAGTGTCAAGCCCAGAGGTTGAACTGTTTGATTTTTAGGGAATTTTGCCATTGTCACAAGTTAAATCATTTACAGATTGTGATATTCGGTATTTATAATTTAATCCTTTTGACACATTCAGCTTTAAAAATATTTGATTAAGATTTTAGAAGTAAAACATATTTATACTTTTGGCAGTGATAAACATTGGGGATTTTAAAGGTTATCCAATGTAAATGTTGACCTTTTTAATCAGAGCTTGATATAGCTTGTTCATACTTCTGTAAGGTTCAAAGGGGCATTGTCAGGTATCCCAAGGAGCAATATTTGCAAAATAGAGCAGAAATAGTTGAATGACTTTTAAACAGTTCAAAGGAACTGCCTCTGTTAAGGATGTAAGCAACGCAGCATCCAAGTGCTCAAGGCAAAGTCTAACAAGGAGTGAAGGGAGAATAATGTTTTTTATAAAAAATGCGTTGTATGGGTAGCAGGTGATTTTTATTTTAAGAGGATGCATTTTTTACCTGATAGTGTCCATTTAGGTCCATTTCTGCTGCTGCATTTCTCTGGAGATAACTCTGAGTCCCATAATCTTTAAGCACGAGGAAAAATACTTGACTGCTCCAAAGAATGCAAATGTTATTTCAACTACTAGTTGAAAAACAAACTTAGTAGTTTGGATAAAAAATTTGGACACCATTTGATTTCAGCATAGAATCCTGTTGTTACCTGCACTCTTGAACTCTGATCTTGTCATTCAAAATGTTAAAACTCATCAGACAAGTGACAAGGTTTGGATGTTTTCGGTGGCTTTTGGACATTATGTTCTCTGAACAGTATCGTGACTGATAGATATAACCTAGAAAGTCGGTTTAGTGGCTCGGATTGATGGCTTTGTTATGCAAGCAGGGTGGGAACAAAAGGGGCTTTAAGCTTCAGGATTTATTTTGTCATTTAAAAATAAAGATGCTACTTTTCTTTCCTTGAGTGAGATAACTGAGTTGCTGAAGTTAAGCTAATAGACATTTAGAATTATGTTTTAATCCATTATCAGAAGACCTATTACAAAAAACCAGGATAAATATTCGGCTGTTTGGGCTGATGGGATAACTGAATTGATGTGCTTGGCCATCTTTCTGATGTAATTTTCCCACTCTGCTTGTGTAGAAGGTTAAATATGTAGTAAATCATGTCTCTCTCTCTCTCTGTAAGATATATCTAGTGAAATTATGTTTCTCAGACATACTGTTACAATTACCATTTCTAAATTCATTGTTATGCAAATGAATGCAATCAATGTAGAGTTATTTTTGCAACACACCTTCCAACCACTGGACACCATTTCCCTTATCTGACCCACAGCTTCTATAAGATACTGACATAGCGTTTGAGGGCTTTTTTGCTTTTTCCCTAAAGATCTGTATTTATTTTTTTTACATGGGCCAGTTTTCAGACTGCTTATTCCTTTAAGATTGTCCTGTAAATTTAAGATTATTTTGTGATCTTAAATACTAAAGTAATGAATGTGTAGTTAATTTACATTTTTTCTGTGGTTTTGGGTTTGTTTGTTTCCTGTAAAGAAAGGCCTCAGAAAGGCAGCTCAAATGAAGAAAAACCTCTTGCTACCTGAGCCATGGTTTTCCTAGCAGCTACTGTATGAGGAATATGTTTTCTTGTAGCCTTAAGAACTGGTGCTTGCAGATTTCTTGTAATGAGCACTGTGCCCTTGAGTAACAGTCTGCAGAATATGTCCTTAGAATTGGAACTGTATCCTTTAACTGTGGAAACAGTTTATTTGATTCTTTGGGAGCATGCTTAGGTATATACAGGTCACATAAACCTGTGATAGACACTGTGGGAAAAGCCAAGTCTGAATGTGGATAATTCTGTTACTATAGTGCTTTTTAATAGGCTACTGCAAATATGATAAATAACTCCTGGCTGTAAATTACAAGCCACAGAAGAACTACTGTATTCCATGTACTCTATTTTTTTGTGTTGCCTTCTCCAGACACCATCCCAGCCTCTTGCTTTTGATGCTGAGCTTAAGTCTTAACAGTGCTGTTCCAGTCAGACTGGGAGGCAGTTTTGTGGCTTTACCAACGCAAAAAGCATTGTTTCTTTTTTTTTTTTCCTGTCTTTCCAAGATTTCTTTCCATTTTCAGGATATTTAAAGTTTTTTATTCATACAAAATCCAGTGTCTCCTTGCCCCATTTTTCTCTTTGATCCTGTATATGAACCAGTCTTGACGAAATTAGAAGGGTGGGCAACAGTTCTACTTCAGTGCTGGTACCTGGCATAAAGCTTGAAGGAGAAATAGATTTGACTTGTCTGGAGGAAAAATTATTTTAAGGTGTCTCTGATGAGGGAAATGAAGCTTTTATCAGAGTAGTTATTTGAGCGTAACTATCAACATGGATGTTCTTAATCCAGAAATATAATCTTACTCTGAATGAGACAGTAAGTAGTTTTTCCTATGTGTAGCTCATAACAGAATATCATATAAAATACAATAAGCACATCCTGCCTCCTCCTAAGCTCATGCCACATGAAAATGCTTGTCTCAGAACAAGTCCCTCTATTTGCAGACCTGTCAGGGAATGTGGTACCTTCTGGAGTGAATTGTGGCCTCAGAGTCCCTGGCATTTCATGCCATTTTTTTCTCCCTTGCTTCTGCATTTGTTCCTTTAACTGTTGCATTGCAGTGACATACTCCAAGGAGTGGAGTGGCTGGGATTCCCTTGTTCCTGCACATCCATATTTCCTGTGATTCCTTTGCTGCCACACAGCTGTATTCCTGTTCCCTTTGTTGCTTCACAGCTCTATTTCTCAGCAGGTCTCTTTATGCCTACATGGGGCTCCAGCTTGGCTCTGGCAGAACCCATCATTTGCACTGAGATGTTGCTCACTTACCTTCAGCTCTGTGTTACCATTAGATGGGCACTTGGCTGCATAGTCTGTGTTTGCAGCAGGAAACAAAAGTCTCAGGAAGAATATAAGTATCTGCTTCCTGTGATGTAAAAGCCAGCTGAGTGTGCAAGCCAGCAGCAGTGTGGGAATTGTACTGCAGTGTGAAAGGAGACCACGCTGTGGTGTCTGTCCTCAAGCAATGGGACACTTCATGTTCAGTTCAGGGATTTACTGGGTTTTATACACCCGTTTTCTTTTTTATGCTCATACTGTATAAAGGCCCTTTAACTGCAACCTTAACAGAGATTGCAGGTTAGAAGAGACCTGTAAAAATCCTCTCTACACCCCAGACCTTGTAGAATCTGTTACTTTATGTGCATCAGAAAGGTTTTGATGCTGCAGGCAAACATGCATGCTGTATGTTCTAGATCTCTTGTAGCCACTTCTGTCATGTCTTCACTGTTAAACCATTCTATCTCTTCTTTCTGTATTTTCTTTTGAAAGTCTTATCTCTAAACAAAGGCATATCCATATATGATCCTGCATTTTACTGACACTGTTGGGTCCAAACTCTGTGTGAGCAAAGCCTTGTGAACCAGTGAGCGGAAGGTGAGGTAGTGATTGCATTTTTCAAAGCACTGTTTTAGCTGAATGTCAGGACAAATTATATTGGAGAGATTGTTTTCTCATTATATTGGCCTGGGAAACAGAATTTTTATTTGCCCTTCAATATGCTTAGCTTTAAACCAGTTAAAAATTATTCAAAGGTGTTCGTTGTTTTTTTTATACAAGATTATATTTACATGCAATTATTATTTGTAAACTTAATTCTTTTCTTGAAATGCTAAGGTCTAGAGTGAAAAAGATGCAAAAGCCTCCATTCAGAATAGCACAAGTAGTGAATTGACTTGGAGTTCCAGAAAAGATACTGTTTACTGAACTTCCAGATTTATTGTTAGCTATTACCGAAGTGACAAGTCCATCTTGGTAGGGCAGATGTTACTATAAATTCAGATATCCAGATCATTACACTAAAATTACAAGCAGTAATCTATTTTGAGCAAGTTTAAGCCAAAATGCTTTCCATTTGGGCACAAAATACAGTTGATCTCTTATTTTCATAGCAGTGATGCCTGGTGACTTGAATTGTGATTTTTATTTTTAAAATTTTTAAACAAAATTTTGATTTAGACAGGTCTGGCTTGAGGGTACTGCAGTAACCACCTCCAGTCAGCTGCTGTGGATGAGTTTTTGGAAGGTTCAAGTTTTTTAAATAGGGAATTATGAAAAAGGCTGTTAACAGAAACACAAAGACAAAACAATGAAAGTGTTCACTTGAAACTTAGAAAAACTACATCATGACCTAGACTTTATCATTTCAAAGTGTTTTTTTTTTTTTCTTTTTAGAATATGCATGCCAAATGTCTTGTCTTTTTCAATGATTTGTAATATACATTTTATGACTGGAAACTTTTTGTACAACACACTCAAATAAATGTTTTGCATTTTATTGGTTTCCTTCTGTCTATTACCCAACACACAGGTAATGGGGGCTATTTGAGATGATTCACCCAAGGAGGCCTTCAAGTGTGGAGAGAGGACACAAAGAGCTGCTGTCTGCACTGCTAACAGTGATCAGCTGAATTGTGTTTCTGCAGGGATCGTGGGCTGTGTCAACAAACCGCTTTCCTTAAACGTGACGGAATGCTGGTGGAAGCTGCTGTCCTCTCTCATCACTACCAACAAAAGCAGGGGCAAGAATAGCTGGAGCTGGAGCAGATAAACCTTCCCTTGCGTTCTCATCACCGCGGCACTGAAGGGATTTTTTGATTTAACCTACTTGATGCTAAATAAGAATGAGAGCAAAAACCGATCCCTGGCAGGGATGGATTCTTAGGGATAGACAGGAGCATTGCCACGAGGTGATGCATTTGCCAGCCTGGCTCAGCTTCCCGCCCACATTCAAGTCCGTACTCGTAAGTGGGCTGGGAGCTGAGCCAGGCTGGCAAATGCATTTAAAAATTGCTTTTTAAATTCATTTTAAACTTGTACCTTAGGTGGCTGCCCCATCGTTAGCACTAGCTATGCTTCTTGCAGGGTGGTAGGAACGCCTTCTGTTTGAAGTGGGCAGATCCGAAGACAGGATGATGTGGTTTGCAATACTCTGATTGTGGGCTCAGGCTAGTGAAGGTGAGCAGAGTTTTGGCTTCAGCTCTGCTGTGGTACTCAGTGCCCTCCTCTCATGCCATCTCCTACCTGCACATCACATCTCTCCCATGAAAAAGAGCTCCGTAGCGTGGTCTTCTCCCATTTGCTTCTACTTCGTCCCACAGCATTCTTACTTAATGGAGGGAAGTGTAGTGAAGCTGACTTTAAGGGCACGGACCTCTCACCCGAGTCACGTAAGGCAGAGGAAAGCCTCGAATAACAGAAGGATGAATTCCAGAGAGAACCCAAAGCGGGGTTTCTCTCTGCGGGGATCTCAGCGGAGCCGGTGTTTCACCGCGGGGCGCAGCTGGGCAGCGTTTGTGTCTCTGGTGATGCCGCTTTAAAGCCCCTTCCCGTTGCCCTCGTTCGTGGGGCTGCGCTGAACCCCGGTACTCGAACCCCGGTGTCTGAGCCGGGCCCGGCTCGGCCCCGGGGAGTCCCCTGGGAGGTCGCTCGATGCCGCCTCCCCCGCGGCCGGCGGTGACAGCAGCGCTCGGGGCCACGGGCCGCGAGCGGCGGCGAGACGGGCGGCCCCGGGCTGGGCCTGGCGCGGAGCGGCTCCGCTGGGGCGGGCGGAGCGCGCGGTCCCGCCCGGCGCGGAGGCGGAGGAGGCGCGGGGCCCGCCGGGAACCGCAGTCCGGGCGCCGCCATTTCTCCCTCCAGCGGTGCAAGGGCCTCGGCCGCGGTGACTCTGGCAATGGAGAGCGGCTTCGGCTCCGATTTCGGCTCCGGAGGAGGCGGCGGGGGGAAGCTGGACCCGGGGCTCATCATGGAGCAGGTGAAGGTGCAGATCGCCGTGGCCAACGCACAGGAGCTCTTGCAGGTCAGGAGGGGCGGCGGGGCCGGGCGGGGCTGGCTCGGTCCCGGTGCGGGTCGCGGGGAACGGCCCGGCCGGCCCGCTCCCCTCGCAGCAGGGGCGGCGGCTGCAGCCGGAGCCCCGGGACCGCGCTGCCACTCTCGGGCTCTCTCCGCAGCGGATGACGGACAAGTGCTTTCGGAAGTGCATCGGGAAGCCCGGCGGCGCCCTGGACAACTCCGAGCAGGTGAGGACGGGCGGGAGAACTGGGCACCCGCGGCCCCTTAGCTCGGGGCCGCCGCTCAGGCTCTGTGTCCCGCAGAAGTGCATCGCCATGTGCATGGACCGGTACATGGACTCCTGGAACACAGTTTCGCGAGCCTACAATTCTCGGCTGCAGCGAGAGAGAGCCAACATGTGACGCCTGCCGGCCTCCGGGCCGAGAAGGGACCATGTGGGGAAGGGACAGCGGCCAGTCCAGGTGGTTAGGGGTGAATCCTGCTGCCTTCCCAGCCCCTGCCATGGCAGAGCAATAAAACCTCGCTGAACCTTTTGCATCCATTGGCTTTTATTAGCACCAGCTCCAGGAGAGAGTGATTTTTTTTTTCCATGAGCTGTTGTCCTTCCCAAGTGTCCAGATTGGCCCAAGGTATTATATCAATTGATAAATCCCTGCTGAAAGGGCTGGGACAGGCAAGGAGCCTTCTGTGGAAAACGGGAGCCAAGCCAAGCCAGCAACACAGTACCCTTGCTTGGGATTCCAGCATGGACCCATCCATAAGGTCATTACTCAGTCCCTTTTCATTAGTGGAAAAACTGCCAGAAGATTGTCCACATGCCACCTTGCCTCTTTCATCTCCTATATCTGTATAGCGCTTTGTGAGGTTATTTTGGGCTTGTAGGCTTTGACTCAGCTCAAGCACAGTGCTGGAGAGCAGGACAGCCTTGCAAATAGTTGTATGAGCACAGCTAGGCATGTAGGGTTGGGAAGTACTTAGGTTCTTTTCTTTGTAGAATAAAGTGTGTTGTGTGGCTCTAATACTCTGTAGTTTCTGGTTTAGCTCTGGCACAGATGTTCCACCTTGGAGCCTATATCCTAAGCATAATTTTTTTGAGGGAGGAGCATGTCTGCAACAGGGAATGTTGGTCTCCTTTGGGGCACAACTCTATTTTTGTGCTTCTACACTGCTCCTGAAAAGGTGGGTTCATGCTGCATGGTCAGCAGTGGATACAACAGCTGGAAGAAGAGAGTGTTAGAGATCAACAGTGCCCATGTTTGTTTTCTTTTTAAATCCTTTCTTTTGAAGCTCTTCTGTATTTTAGAAAAGATTTCGTGGTTTGCTGGACACAGAGACAGACTGGCAGAATGGTATCTCTGTACCTCCTAGGGCATTCACTGGGATGTGGTAGAACCTAAAGTGTTTTCACACCAGGTAAACTATGAGGAGATATTTGGGTATTTGGACTTACTGAAACTGGAGTTTCCTTTCTAGACTGTAAGAATGACTACTTGAAAATAAAGTGCTTTCAGACATGTTTGCTTAGGGGGCTTTTTCCTTTATGGCTGTATGAATTCTGTGGTGCTGGCTGTGCAGCAGTCCCATTTCATTCATAGGAGCATCCCACAGGTGTTGCAGCCATGCATCCAAACCCGTCTGGAGCTGAGCCATGCCTGGAAGCCAGGTCTCCCACCTAGCTGGTGCTCTGTCTCAGAAAGTTGTAGATCTTGCTGCCAGCTGGGTTGGGATGGAGGAGACCTCTTGTTATGCCCAGATGCAGAACTTCAAGCACCAAAAATGAGGAAGGGGTTTGAGGTACAAGAAGCTGTTCAGTTTTGGTAGCTGAATCAATGGGGACATGTCTAAGTCTGCTCTGCCCAAGACTCAGCGCATGAGCTCTGCTGCAGTTCTTTGCTTGTGAACAAAGTTGTCTCTGTGTCTTATCCTGGCTGGTAGGACCTGACAAGTGTACTTGCACCACTATCTCAGCACTTTAAATTTTTCCCACCTGGCTTAAGCAGACAGTGGTCTGTGTGGCCATGCCTTAATCTTTGCCAGTTTAATCACCTGTTACCTAAGGCTGAATGAGGTGTGTGGGGGTGTGTGAAAAGCCCCTCCTTATACTCTAGTACAGGTCAGGGCCTGTGCAGTCTGAACTCCCAAATGTTGTCGTCCTGCATTCTCTTAGGATCGAATGGTGAGCTGGAGGTCATCACTGAGCTCTCTAGTCTCACACACTTATTGGAAACAGCATCATACCCTTCCCAAAAGCCACTGCACAGCACAACAGCTCCATCGAGTCAGTGGGGTCTGAAGCTTCTGCAAGCGCATAACTTTGGGCTGGGGCGAAGGTCCCAAGTCTGCTGGCTTGGCCATGGGATGACAGCTCATAGCCAGGGGTCAGCCAAACTCCATGAATTTTTGGCAGGTATTTCCGGCACCCATCCAACTAGGAAGCTCATGTTTTAATGCACAGTATATTTGGCCAGGTCTTAAGATGGGACAGGCTTCATTTATTTATAGAAAAAGTTTAGAATGTGTACCTTTCTATGCAAAGCAGTTATCAAATGCTTTGATAACAACCAGCATGTCACACAACACCTGCAAGGTGTCTTCACCCCTTTGCAGCATCAGAAAAATGTACAGTAGCTGAGGGGTTAGTGCATCCTCTGGCAGTTACTCCTCTCATTCACTGCCTTCCCTGAGTGGTGAAATGCAGTTTCAGAGCTTGAGGTTCTGCACAATCCAGCCTTGGACAGCTGTCACTTTGGTGTAGACACCAGGGAAGAATGGCCTGGCACAGCCATAGCCCCAGCTTGTGATTCCTGCTAGAAACCACTTCCCTGAAGGTTCTTTACATGCCAGGGGCCCACCTGCATCACCCTGCAGAGAGAGGAAAAGGATCCAGTATCAAGCCACAAGCAGTGCAGCTCCCCCAGCCATGAAATGTTCTTTCTTTCTGGGGCAGGGGCATTTGCTGTCCTGTTCCCCACTTCCCCAGGAGCTGCATTCCAGGCTGGAGAACTGCTCAGTGATGTACCTGCATGAACAATCTGAAGCTGGGATTCTGGAACATAGAAGAGTGTATTTAGAGATACTGTAGGGTCATGGAACAGGCCCCATGTGGTCTCCTAGCATTATCTCTCTGTGTATTCCCCTGACCTGTCACAGGTTGGTGGGGCAAGCAGCAGGAGGTGTATGCATGATGGACATGCATAAAAGCAGCAGCCAGTTGATGGACAGACAGACATCTGAACTAGGGGAGGCAGGGCAGGGCCCTCCTGAGACAATATAGTCTAGGGACTTGGCACGAGTTTGCTGTGTCCCAGCCACAGCATTTGTTGCTGTTGCACTCACTGAGCAGCTGTCAACGGTGCCCTGTGGGAAACCAGCACACAGCATCCTGCTGCTGATCTGGACAGGGTAGAACTTTTTGCAGGCCTGGTCTCCGATCACGTTCACTGCTGCTTTTTGCAGATGCTTTGACATGAGACCTGAGGAGACAAGTATTGCTGTTAGCTGGGTGAAGAGCACATGGGAAATAGCAGCATGTGAAGTGGGGTATCTTACTTGTTTGCCAGAGGGAGAGACCTGCTCTGGGAAAGTGAGTCACCTGGTTCAGCAGAGCAAACTCCAGAAGGTCCCTTGGGTGTGTCATTTGTCAGGCAGCTTGGCTGACCAGACATAAATTGGAGTGGTCCAATTTGGTATTGGGGTGGTCCTTGTACTGCAGAAGCACAGCTGGAGCAGCTGCTGTGGGGGTGGAGAGCACAGTGGCTGGCATGTAGAAAGCTTGGGAAAGCTTCAAGAGGAAAGAGGTGCTATAAAATGGAGGAGTAGTGTGCACGGTAGCTGGGGAGGAGATGATGGTGACACCAGGCCTTGCCCAGCTTGGTATCTTCTGCAGCCTATGGCCTAGGATGGGAGTGCTTGGGGCAGTGGTGTGGGAACTTTGATGTTTGGGCTTGCAGTGTTGCAGTGTAGGTGGCCAAGCACTGAGCTTGGCCATCATGGTTGTGGGAGGGCCCTCTTTATCCAGTACCTCCTTCCTTTGTGGAGCCCCAGCCTGTGATGAAGCATCTGGCCCCTTCATGGAAGATGTGAGAATTGTCTGGGAGACATATAGGTCTGATGGTGCTGCTGAACGTGACAGGTGTGCTCAGCTCCAGTAGTGCCACATCATAGTCTAGGCTGTAGACGTTGTAAAAAGGGTGTTTGTAGATACGAAATATTTTCTCCATTTTGCCATCGATGACACTCAGGAAGGGTGTTCCAAGATAGGCCACCCACATTTTGGGGTCACTGTAACTGCAGAAAGACAGCAAACCTGGCTGTTAGGAGCATAGCCTCACAAGGAGGGCCATCCCTCCACTTGTGGGGCTGGCCACACCTTAGGAGATCAGGACCCCTGTCTCCAGAACCAGTGAGTGTACTCAGGCTTCGTTCCATCCATTCCTTTTCACACTTACCTCTAGGGGCATTTCTCTGATAGGGGGTGTGTGCTTCCTGTGGGACACAGCATGCCAGCCAGGTGCTGGACCACGAGGGAGGGCAAGGGCAGGTTGACTGATGGCACTGAGGCAAGAGCCAGCTGACTTAACTAGCTTATCTCAGACTTACATGTCAAAGCAGTGAGCTGCAGAGAGCAGCCAGCGGTCAGCAATAAGGACAGCCCCACACTTGTGCTCCTTCCGCCGGAGCCAGAGACTGACTTGCCAGGGCCATTCTCCTCGAGCCGCGCTGCTGCCGCCCACGATCTTGCTAAAGGCCAGAGCTGTTGTTGAGCCACAGTCTGGAACACAGGAAGAAGCACCATGGTTTTAAAAAACCATAAATGGAAGGAATTACTTCCTGCCTTCCATAACCTGTGCTGTGGGACAGCCTTCTGGGGGAGCATGTACAGGACAGTAGGATGTGATGAATTCAGTTCACCCAGCTGAGGCAAGTCTTGATGGACAGGGTGTATTTTGCAGACTTGTTATCACAGATCACACCTTCCAGGGATGTGGTATGTGAGGAGCAGGTATTTGGATGGCCTGGCTCAGCTATCAAACAGCAAGGAATATGCAGCCCAAAGTGCAGTCCCAGGGATGCCAAGACACTTTTTGGGCTGCCATGTTGTGCAGACCTGTCTTGCCACCTTGTGCTACCAGACTGACTGGCCAAAAGGCCTGTGTGCTGGGAAATGGGTTCTAATGTCTGTAGCAGAGTAGAAGAGGCTGCACTTTCTGGCAGTAAATTTGGATCCAGCTCATCCAGCTGTATCTTGTTTTAGGGTCTGGCAGAGCAAGTATGATCTGGACCATAGTGGGCTAGCCTAGGACCCCAGTGTCTGGGCCCAAGACAGCCAGTGTTAATATGGTGGGTACCACTGTGGAGTCCAGGTCATGTAGAGCTGTCAGCAGCCACGGGCTACAGAGGAGAACTCACCACAGTTGTGCTCATCGAAGCCATTGCTGCAGTCCACAACACCATCACATTCAGGATTTTCTTTTCCAATACACACCTTGCTGGAACACTTGAAAGTGAGGCTGGTACAAGGCACCACTAGAAGGCAATAACCCATGACCTGCTCAGTACCCTCTATGCTGGAGGCCTCCTGCCCACATGTCAATGCATCAGTTCTCAGTTTTACCTGGGGTTTGGGTAGGCTTGGCAGTCTCGGTCGTTGTCAGAGCTGTAGAAGTTTTGCTCATGGTTGTATTCATCTTTGTCCACAGGGTGGTTCTGCTGGCTGGACCTGCAGCCATTGTGCTGGGCTGGATAAAAACGGCTGTGGTAGAAGTTCTAGGGATGGCTGAGCTGGAGGGTATGCTTGTGCCACCACTGGGCAGCTGGGAGACGGTGTCCAGGATCCAGTCTGTGAGTTTAGTAATTCTGGAGTACACACCAGGTCTCATAGCCTGGGCACAACCAAATCCCCAGCTCACGATGCCAGCAAGGTAAAACACTCCTGGAGTCACCTCACAGGCCAAGGGCCCACCTGAATCTCCCTGCAGAAGAAGCAAGGCAATGGCTGCTCAGTCCAATCAGGTCTGCCCTAGGATACACCAGAAGCACTTAACTGCCCTCAACTCCTTCCTCCAGCCTTGTGGGCCTGTCTGCTGTCATGCAATGTGTATGCAGGGCATGAGTGTGGAGAAATTGAAGTTGGGGTCAGTGACTCAACCTGGCTCTTGTCAGCACCTCTCCACAGCTGCCACCAACTGCCACTGACTCACTGCCACAGGAGGAGACCTGCTTCATCCAGGATTTGTCTGGCCAGACAGAGTGGTGGGATGTTGGTTTAAGTAATTCTCAACTTGGTGGAGCTTTATTTGCTTTCCTAAATCTCCAAAGAAGTGGGCTGGGGTTTGTTTTGTGCTCAGGTACATGTGAATTACACAGTTGCGTTACAGCAACTCAGTAAATAGTTCACAAGCATCTGCTGAAAGCAGAGTTAGCCCAGCTTTCTAGAACAATCTACAGCGTAGAGAAATCCCACACTTTTACCTGGCATGAGTCTACCATCCCCTCCATGAAGCCAGCACAGATCATTCGGTCAGTGAGGGAGAAGTTGTAGAGGAAGTTGCAAGTGTTCTGTTCTATGATGCCCACAGATGCTTTCTGCAGGATCTCGGGCTTGGTGTCTGCATGAAAATCACAGAATTAGTGAGTGCAGCAGAGGGAAGGAGCTAGCTAATGGCTTTTAGACTGACTCAACACATATTTTGGGAAAACAGGCTCTAATCCCACATGGGAATTGACTCCTATAAAACCTGTTTTCTCTGCAGCCCTGAAGCTTGGCGCTCACCCCAGGGTGCAGTTTGTGTCTGTGCTAAGGATTCTGCACAGTTTGTGTCCCATGCTCCTGAGAGTCTGTGGGCTTCTTGTCAGCTGGACTTGTTTGGTAGCACATGTGCCACTCTCAGGCTTTCTCCTTATAGTGGGATCTTTGCTTATGCTCATTGCTGGAACACCTCTGTGACTGAATGGCTGACATGCCATCCTGCCAGAGCTGCAGCAGGCTCTGAGGCAAGGCCTGACACTTGTTTAGCACAGCAGAGCTACTGAGGGCGGTCCGGCAGGTTTTTCCTGGCTCCCACCAAGCTGCCTCTCCTTAAGGTAGTGCTCTGTGTGCCTTTATTCTTGCTTATTCTTGTGTTTCTGTCAGTTCCTGACTGTCCCTGTTACTGATCCCTGTCCTATACATTCCCAGGAATGTGGATTGAGCACGGGCTTTGCTGCTCAGGGTACCACTGCTCCAAGGCAAACCAGCAGGTAATGCATTACTGCTTACCATTCCCTTCCTGGAGGTCACCCCATCCAGAAATGAGGCATTTCTTGCCAACAGGAAACTTCTGCATGGCAAGTGGGAGGCACACAGGCTGTATGTATTTGTTGAAGGCAAGAGGTCTTGCCAGTTCAAGTACAGCTACATCAAAGTCCAGAATCATGGGGTTGAAGAGGGGATGTGGGATCACTCTTGTTACGTTGACTTTCACTGCATTCTCGTCTGTTCCGTTTATTGATGTTGTTCCCACATAGGCTTCAATCTCTTCTGGCATTGTCCTGCAAATACATAAACCTAAATGTGCATACTCACACACTTATCCCTGGCATGAATTCTGACATTGAAATTAGAGACAGCTTTACATGATCAGCATGCAGCAGAGCAGCCCTACTAAGTCAGGCCAAAAGAACTGTTTCCAGCAGTGGCACCTGTTGGATATTACCTGAAGAGCAAATAAACATACAATAATAATCCTCTCTTCACCTTCAGGAATTTATGATTTCAGGAGTATTCTGGCACACAGGTGGTGTCACTCTATTCAGTAGATCTTGCTGGATTTTTTGGTTTTATTTGGATTTTTCTAATGTTGTGTTTTGTTTTTCTAACCCTAGGTGAATTTTAAATATTTAGCTTAATTACATTTATTAGAAAAACTGCTTCCTTTTGATTGTTTTCCACCTGCTCTTGGTGATTATTTGGTATCTTAAAAAGACAGTCAAAAGGCATTCCCTAAACACTTTGTACCCTTCATTATTGTACAGTCCCATCAAACACTGCCTTCCCATTAGTTATTTTTATTCCCAGGTCTAGTCTGATCTATTTTGTTGTGCTTGTTATGATGCTGCTACACACCCTGCTCATACCTGAGCCTTGTGAACACAAGCACACGGTGTTACTCTTGCCCTCCCTGTGATGTTGGAGCAGTCGGTGTGCTGTGCATTACCAACAACATCCCACTCATCTCCCATGTTTTTTACTGCATTCCTGTGCTCATTAACTGCCTCTGCCACAGGACTGCTGCTGTCAGGGCAATATCCACATGTTTCTGACCTCTTGTTTTGCAATAGCTGATGGAGGCTCATCTTCATTCAGCACTATTGGTTTTGCTGTGTACCTCATTTCACACTTGCCTACCTTGCATTTCACTTGCTCCTTTATTGCCCAGCTGTTTATTGCATGAGGTTGTCTTAAAATCCTTCAGAATTAATAACCCACCTTTTCTGCTTTCAGGAATTTAATCTTGACAAGCATTATCTTCTTGCTACTCACTTCTTCAGGCTACTTATAAACCTAGGCTTGGGTTCTTGCAGTTTAACAGAACTATGCAGGATTGAACTGACCATTTTCCCTTTACCAACTGACCATGTGTCTCTATTTCACATATTACAGACAATTTTTTAAGGTTAAGTTTATTAAAGAAACTCTCTTGTGGCACTTTCTTCCACCTCTCTTAGATATGTTGTCCTTTCTCCCTGATCAGGCTGCTTTAACCTTTCTCTGCCTCATTCCAACCTCCCCACAAACTCCTTTTTGCTATGAATGTCAAGCTATAGCAAAAATTAATGTCCAACATGTGTTCTCGATTTCCATTTCTTGGCCCCAGTGCCACACTGTGGATTTGGCTGTGCAGCTCTGTGCTGGTGGGCAGCTGAGCTGGAGCAGGGACAGGGAT
This sequence comes from Ammospiza caudacuta, assembly GCF_027887145.1. Lineage (NCBI taxonomy): Eukaryota > Metazoa > Chordata > Aves > Passeriformes > Passerellidae > Ammospiza > Ammospiza caudacuta. The sequence continues at coordinate 776,263 of NC_080620.1, forward strand.
GGGCTCTTACTCATTGAAGCAGTGAGCTGCTGACAGCAGCCAGCGGTCCCCAATGATGGTGGCTCCACAGAAATGTCTGGAGTCTTCTTTCAGGCTGACTTGCCAAGGGATCTCTCCTCTGGAAGCATCTGTTCCTCCCACAATCTTGCTGGGTTTAGAGAACCCGGGTCGTCCTCCACACTCTGAACAAAAGTCAAAGCATGACTTGTGAGTATTGCTAGCAGAAGATAAGCAAGAAAAGACTTCACTCTCTAACCAGTAGGGCTTAGCAGGGATAGGTAAGGCCTGAGGTGAGAGATATCTACCCAAGCCCTGCTGGCTGATAGTGGCAGTGCCTGATGGTGGCCATGTACAGCTGGACTTTCACACAAAATGCTGTTCTGCATCTTGCTCTCAGCAAGTTGTGAATCCTGGGCCTTTCATGAAGGCAGAGTAATCAGTAGCTCCATGCCTTTTAGCCTTGCCATTACAGATAAAATATTATTCTAGATTTAGAAAAACACCCTTCATTTGCATTTCCTTGCAAAGCTGCTGGGAGTATTCCTTGGAGTGGACAGGTCATCCTACAGACACTTGCCCTCCTTCCCTTCAGGGAGCATGGCTGCTGTGAAGGGACACCTATCAGTTATGAACTGCTGGGAGCTCCTTAGGTGGCAAGCAAAAGCAAATGATCAACAGAATAAATACTATCAGATGCTGCTGTGCCTTAGTGACCTGTTCTGGGCCTGCCAGAGCAGACCAGTTACACAGCAAGATTACACAGTCACAAAAGCAAAGGAGCACATGGAACTGCAGAAGTACTGAGTGGCTTTGCCAGGTTGCTCTGGACTCAGCTAGGGCAGCCATATAGTGGCTTTGTACCTTAGCACTTTGGCAAAGTTGTGTGGCTCACCCTACAAAACGTCAGCTTAGGTTACTGGAGGAATGAACCTGATGTTTGGACCTACAGCAGCCACTGTGCCTGCCACGATGCACCCACTGTGGGTGCTCGTACCTTGTGGTCCTGCTGCAGCCCCTGGCCTGCTGGCAGCTGGGGCTGGTAAGGTGGTCGGGGTTGCTCCAGTGGTGGTGTTGACCTCTTCAGCACTGACCACGTTACTGTTAGTCCTCAAGTGCACTGGAGGAACAGTACGGGCTATGGAGGTAGGGAAGGCAGAAATAGCATCCAAGATCCAGTCTCTGAGTTTGGTAACACGTGTGTAAACCCCAGGCCGCCTGGCTTCAGCACATCCAATACCCCAACTCACAATTCCCGCCAGAAAAAACCTGCCAGATGGTTCTTGGCAAACCAGAGGCCCACCAGAGTCACCCTGCAAGAGAAAGCAGATGGTGAGCTCTCCCTGGGGAAGCACTGAGCTTGCCCTGTCCACCCTCAGCATCCCTCTACCAGCTGGAGTCTCTCTGTCCCTTTACATTTGCTCCAGCCTAGTGATGAGTGGAGCATCTGGGTGCTGGCCTTTGGGTGTTCCTCCATGTGGGCACGCTGTCCTGCTATTACACAGAAGCCTCGTGCCCTTTATATGCCAGAAGAACAAAGGACACAATCTGTAAAATCTAGGATTAAGCATTTCTACTGCTTTAATAATTTGTTAAACCTCATAAAGGTTAATCCTAGCAGCCCATACACAACCATATGATGGGTGTTCATTGCCTGATACACAACCCAGGGAGACAACATTAATGTTTGCATCAGGTTTTCTTCATGTCAGAAGTGGTTCAGTTCTTGGTTCTTGTGGGGCCCTGTGACCATCACTGATGGACATGTGGTGTCTGTGAAGCTGGTAATGCCTTCTGGGGATGAGATTGCTCTCGATCAGTAATTAATAACCAGATGGATCGTGTTCATCACCCAACTTTGAATCTTCAATTCTTGGCCCCTTCTCTGGTGTTTGTGCTGTATTTGGTGCAGAAATACAAAGCACTACCACCAGAAAAGTGCAGATTTGTTTAGCTGGTTTCTGTTGATTTGAATGTTCCTGCCAAGCTACAGAGACAGACCTGGAAATCACAGTCCTCCTCTGGCATCACAGTTCTCCTCGCTCCATACTATCAAAGGCAGGCTTGTCTCCAGCTCACCACTTGCAGGATGGAAAAAACTAAAAAACCACTCTGTTGTTCACCAAAAACTGTTGTGTATGTTTTAGTTTCCACTGCTGCCCTTTGCCCATCTGGATTTTTATCTGAAGACCTGTGTGGAATATTGGTAGGGCCAGCCCTGATGACAGTTCAGGAAGACAAGAAAAGTAGTTAATTAACTGAAAGAGCCCCTTAAATAACAGTACCCTGCTCTAAGCAGTAAAGAACATATCCTCATTTGTGTCTTCTGCAGTCACTGATCTGTGCTTGGGTCCAAGGCAGGGCCTCAAACCTCAGTGGGAAACAGTGACCATAGTGTCAGTTCTGCTTATTGAAGTGTCACTTGATGCATACTGGGAGGAAGAAGCTTTATGTGGGCAGGTGTGCCATCTTCTCTGGGCAAAGCTTACCTGACAGGAGTCAACCTTCCCCTCCAGGTAGCCAGCACACATCATCCTGTCTGTGAGGACATGGCTGTAGAGACTGGAACATAGGTTCTGGTCTAGAAGCTCCACTGTTGCTTTCTGCAGGAACTCCGGTTTCACCACTGAATGAGAAAGACACAGTTGTGAGCTCAGTGCAGGAAGCCCTGCACAGGATCAGCAGCTCAGGGTGCAGCCCACCTCAGCTGGCCAGAGCAAGGTCTGAGTTCCCTTCCCCTGATGCCTTCTGCCCCACTCACACCCCACCACGTCTGCTCTGCTGCCTGCCATGCTTTGCTTACAGAAATCCTCCTTGAGGTAGCCCCAGCCAGAGATAAGGCACTTCTTGCTGGTGGGGAAGTGATGGCCAGCATCTGGCAGGCACACGGGCTGGATGTACTTAGTGAAGGTCACAGGTTTCTTCAGCTCCAGCACGGCCACATCATAGTCAGCTGTGTCAGCGTTGTAAGAGGGGTGTGGGATGATCTGTGCAATGTCCATTTTCACTGCACTGCCATCTGAGCCTCTGAGGGAGGTGGTCCCTGTGTAAGCTGCCCACATGGCTGGGTCCTGAAACCTAGAGGAGAGATAGTGGGAGCCCTGTGAACCTGCAGCCACAACATTGTCCTGCAAACCCAAGCTGCCTACTGCCCATCCTGCCATCCACTCCAGGAGTGATGGAAACTCCTCATTCTCCCCGTGGTGGAGCAGAGAGGTGCAGTGGGAGCTTGGGCAGATATGGCAGCTTTTGGAACAGGGATGGAGGGTGCAAAGTGGTGTGACTGAAACTTACTCAGTAAAGCAGTGAGCAGCAGACACCAGCCACTTCTCTGTAAGGATTGCAGCGCCGCAGAAGTGCTCATTGTTCTCTCGAAGGCTGACTTGCCATGGGAACTCCCCTCTGGATGCCTCTGAGCCTCCAACTATCCTGCTGGCAGTCTGCATGGCAGGACGACTCCCACAGTCTGAAAGGGAGGAGAAACTCAGTGCCCCAGGATCCTGCTACTGCACCCCAGCAACACGCTCCTGGGGGCAAGTGGGAAAAGCTGCTTCAGCTTTGTGTGTGCTGCTGGCATATGCTCAAGCAGCAGGGTGGTACTTGGGATGTCACAAAGCAGTCTTTACCCTGCAGGCTTGGGAAGAGCACTGCAAAGCAGTGGGCCATCACAGCATCCTCCCTGAAACTCTTCTAGAGCAAGAAACTGTAGAGCAGCATCCTGACTAGTTTGATGAGCTTAGCTACTGCCTTGTGATAAGCTTCCAGTAGCTCATGGGCATGTGTTCTTGTCCATTGTGCCAGACCACCAGTAAGGTGGACCTTGTCACCACAACCCATCACAGCTGATGGGACTAAGGTGTTTCCAGGGCACAGTGTCCCTCATCCCAATGCAGTCATTTACTATTGCCTTGAAAAGTCATGGCATGTCCTTGGCTGTTTCCAGTGCCTGACAGCCACTGGTGTCCCCCCTGTCAAGGTCTGCCAACAGTGGGCTGTGGCTGGGTTCTATGTCCAGGACACCTGCTGTGGGAGATTCAGCACAGCCCCTTCCATCAGAGGCATCAGCACAGCCTGTCTGGCTGTCACATTCAGGGCTTTCTTTTCACATACTGGATGTTGGAGCAAGCCTGTGTCCCAAGAGCAGCTCCCTGGGGACAGCAAGGCTTGAGTCACTCATGTCTTCTGCAGTCCACGCAGCAACTATCCCCTGCCTTCCCCAGGGGCAACCACCCCTGTATTCTTGTCCTTCTGCTCCCTGGCTGCCCCAGAGTCCCTGCAGGATGGTGCTGGGTGCAGAGCTGCAGCTTGTTTTGAGCTTGCAGGCCCCTGGACCACCAGGCTATGAACAAGATGGGGCCCAAGCCTGTATCTGTATGCAGGCTGCTGGTGAGGAAGAGGAGGAGGAGGCTGCAGAGTGCAGGTGATTCTTCCTGCTGCGTGGCTCTTACCTGATTTCAGTCCAGGTCTGTGGGAAGAAACCTTGTTGGGACCTGGGAAAAAAGAGGAAGGAATCAGGATCAGCAAGGGCAGGGCAGCCCAGCCTCAGGTCCTGGAGTTCCTGGGCTGGGGCTGCCACGGCCTTTGCTGCATCTGCCTTTCCTGCCTGGTGATCTCTGTGCCCACCTGTGGCCAGTGTGAGGCAGGGCCCAGGTGCACAGAGCAGGGGAGGCACAGCTCCCTGGTGCCCTGCAGGCTTTGGGCTGACTCCACGTGGAGAGAGAAATTCCTAAAAGCTGTGGAAGTGAGCTGCCTCTCAGGAGCAGACTGGGGCTGAAGCTATGCAAAGCTGTTTGCCTAAAGCCAAGGGGACACCAGCACCTTCCATTTGGGCAGCACAAGGCTCCCGGAGATCCAGGGATCCTGCCCTGGATTCTGGCAGAGGGTGCAGAGGGAGCTACAGAGGAGCCCACGCCTTCTTGTTTCCCAGGCTCATGGGGGTTTTTTTAATTGGCTGGACCTGGAGTCCTACAGTCACATGCAACTCCACAGTCACAGAAGGAAAGGAGAATTTCTTGTCAGGTGGTTTCAGAGAGTAATTCAACTATGAGAAATAGCAACCTGAGCTGTAGTTATTGCTACAACTCTGAGGTCTGCCTAAGGGCTGCTGTGCACAGGTAGGTACAGAAAATCCAGCCATTAACTTCCTGGAGCTTCATTCCCTATCCCTCAGACGGATTTCAGGTGCTGCAAGAAAAGCCAAAATAGTTGCAATTCATGCTTTAGGTTCTGTCCTTATTGTGGGTCCCTCAACCTGCTCTGGCACTGCAGAGCAGCTGGACAGCATTAGTGTTGGAGAGGTATCTGGGGACTCCACAAATGTCTCTTAAGCTGGCAAGATCTAGGCTGGATTCTGCTGCTGTCTGGTGAAGCTGGAGCAGCTGGGAGCCAGGCAGATCATGTTATCGGTTTGCTGGGTGCCTGCCAGCACCCCAATTTCTAACACTGACTGGACATTCGGAGCTAAAACCCTGCAGCAGTTGGGGTGGCTCATGGTGGCTTAGCTGTGTGCCCCTGGGTGCCAGCAGCCCCAGCACAGGGCAGCAGGGCCACACCTGTGAGAGAGGCTGAGGAGATGGTCCCGTAGGCAGCCAGGGAGAAACCCTGCTTGTGCAGGGCAGCTGCCAGCCCATGCCTGAAAGCTTCCTCCTCCAAGGTAGAGCTCAGGGGCTGGGAATCCTGGGGGGTGAAGAGGAGGCGGAAATGGACGATCACACTGGAGTTTCCATTCCTGTTGGGAGACAGAGAATTAAGGGCAACCTTGGCTTCATGGTCAGTACAAGGGTCAGGTTCCTGTGCTAGCTCTCTACAGGGAACCCAAAGGAAACAAATCTTATTCTTAATATTTTAATTCTTAATAATTTAGGTTTCTCTGGAGATGTGCTCTGGGTTGACATGATCATTTGAATTTTTTTTTTTCCTTTGGCCCAAAGCTGTGGTTGAACAAAATTCTTTTCCTCTGCCTTTCTGACTGCATTTTGAAATTTAAAAATCCAGAACATTGCTGCAATCCCAGATGAAAATCCAGCCTTGACCAGTTTCTCTTTGTACTAGCTTTGAACAAGAACACAGGTATGAGTTCACCTTCTTGGTGAGGCTTGTCAGAATTCTCTGAAACATGAGCTGTAGGGTCTGCAGAGATAGCTGCCTACACTCACCTGTAGCCCAGGATGGTGCAACCAGTGCAACTCCAGTTCAGCTGGGAGTCCTGGAGACTGGACAGAAACTGCAAAGCAAAGAGTGATGGTCACACATTTACTGGACCCCAAGGAGATGGGAATAGATGATGCCTGGGATTTTGCTGGAATGTGGAACTGTTGGTGCCTGGTCTCTTGCTCTGTAAGCAGAAGCACCCATGTCCAGCTCATATGTAAACTTTTTCCCACCCTGGCTTTTAGGGCATGAGGCAGTACATCTTTTTTCTATGTAAGGAATAGGCCTGAACACACGTTTCCCACTCCATGAATGTCTCTCAGGGCCTTGACAGGGCCTCTCAAAGTGTAGTTCAGCCCCACAGTGTACCCTGCTGATGTTTAAGAAGTCCTAGTTTTCCTCCTGCCCTTGGCTTAGAGATTCTGCTGGTGCTACCACCACAGTATTTCACAAGTGTTTTCCCAAGGCCCAGATAACTCACCAGCCTCTCAAGAGCAGGTGTCAGCACCCTGTAGTAGTCTGAGTTCTCTGTCTGTAAGCTGCTATTGAATGGGATTCCTTGCAGCTCCACTGTGTGCTCAAAGCTGGCCTCTCCTGTGGAATGGCAGGCTGCCAGAAAGGGAAGGTGTCTGTCAGAGGCAGCTTTCCTCACAGCTTTGCAACATGAATACCATCCTGTCCTTCAAACCCCCTGTTTTTAGCAGCTTGACTATCCCTGAGCATCCCAGCTGCCTCGGGGGTGCCCCATAACTGGACTGGGGTACCCTGTGCATGTGCAGGAATAGCATTTTGTACTGAACTTGTTTGAACTTGAAAACAGTCGGTTTTTGTCAAGCCTGAGACAGAAATTCATGAACAGATGGGTACAGCCTGGCAACCTGAGATTGGCCCTGTCCTTGCAGGAACAGCCTCAGAAAGGTTCTGCTGGGTACTGAAGCCACCTCACTAACTGTGACTGTACAGGTGGCATGTGTCAGTCATGTCATGCTGGAGTCTCACTGGCATGCTGGCCTGAGGTGGCCATGGGGCAGCAGAAGCAGCAGGAGAGAGGTGGAAGAGGGAGGGAGATGGTGGCCATGCTCTGGAGTGGGACAGTAAAACAGGCAGTGCTCAGTGGCTGCAAGGGTCATGGTAGGAAATGGCAGAGGCAGCAAGGTACAGTGACAAGAAATTTCAAAGTCACAGAGACAGACTACAGGACAGAATCACAGAATCATGGAATTGTTTAGGTTAGAAAAACCTCTGAGATCATTGAGTCCAATCATTTCACCAGCACTTCCAAGGCCACCATGTCCCCTAATGCCACATCTACATGTTTCTTAAATCGCTTAAATTGCAGGGATGGGAATTCCACCACTGCTCTGGGCAACCTGTGCCAGGTCTGGACAGCCCATTCAGTGAACAAATTTTCCCTATGTCCAATCTTAAAACTCCCCTGGGCCACCTTGAGGCCTTTTCCCATTCTCTGTCCTTGTTCCCTGGGAGCAGAGCCCAAACCCCACCAGGCTGCACCCTCCTTCCAGGAGTTGTGCAGAGCCAAAGGTTCCTCCTGAGCCTCCTTTTCTCCAGACTGAGCCCCTCAAGCTCCTTCAGTTGCTTCTGGTGCTCCAGCCCCTTCCCCAGCTCTGTTCCCTTCTCTGATCACGCTCCAGCCCCTCAATGTCTTTCTTGTCATGAGATGTTTTAAAACTGAACCCTGGATTTGAGGTGGAGCCTCACCAGTGCCCAGCACAAAGGGACAGTCACTGCCCTGATCCTGATGGCCACACTATTGCTTCAGCAGATCAACATCCCACCCAGCTTGAGTCATCTGTGAACTGACTGAGGATGCCCTCCATCCCCACTGATGAAGATAATTAACAGGGCTGGCTTCAAAGTGGCCCTGAGGATCACCACTGGTCACCAGTCTCCAGCTGGATGTGACTCCATTCACTCCCACCCTCTGGGCCTGGGCATCCTGCTAGTTTTTACCCATTAAAGAGCACACCCATCCAAGCCATAAGCAGCCAGCTTCTCCAAGAAAATGTTTATGGGAAATGGTGTCAAAGGCTTTACTGAAGTTGAGATAGACCAGATTCAGATGCTTTCCCTCATCCACAGGTAGGTCATCTTGTCATAGAAGGACATCAGATTGGTCAAGCAGGAAAGGAATAGAGCATATGTATCATGAGACACTGAAGATAAAGTGCTTCAAAGTCACATAGTGAGAACGTGAGCTGACTACAGCCCTTGTAGTTTTTGTGCATTGTGCAGAAAGGTGTCTGCATTTTGATCTCAGTAGGAGGATTTTGAGATTTTTGCTATACGCAGTGCAGACCACTTCTCTTTCGGAGTGCTGAACTGAAAGAATGTAGCTGGCAGCACACTCACCCAGCAGGATCCCCAGGCAGAGGGCTGTTGCAGTGCCTGCCACGGCAGCAGCAGCAGTTACCTTCCAGCAGCAGGCCCCCCATCTCCTCCTCTGGGTGCCTTGCCCTGGCTTTATCTGCTCCATGCTTTCTGAGCAGCTCTACAGATGGGCTCTGTGATTAAAAAGAAGAGGAGGAAAATTACAAGACTGGGATGAAATCTGTCATGCCAGCTAAGGTTACCACAGGAGCATCACTGTCTGCTCCTGCTGGACCATTCCGACCCGGCAATGGCATTAGGCTACGTGTATCCCCAAGGTGCATGTTATATGGATTAAAGCTCTCTAAGTAATAAACCTCACCCTGTAGTTGTTCATGAGGCAGATTCCAGGGTGTTTCATATAGCCCAATGCTATTCCACATTTTTTGCAGGAATTCTGGAAGAATTATAAAATCACAGTGGGTGATTCCCCCCCCCCCACTTTACAGCATTTAGCTGGGAGCTCCCAATGCCTAGTAATGTAGAGCAATTAATATGTCCTTTGCTTACAGCTTTGCTGCTATCCTGATAGTGCTGGCCAGTGCTAATGCTGGCCACAGGAGCAGATTCTCCTTCCCTGTGGCCAGCATTAGCACTGGTGCTTCCAGTATTTTGCCCCGAGTGGTCCTGCACCCAAAGCAAAGCCCCTTCATGTCACCTTTTCTGCCTCCACGCTTTCCTTTGCTTGACTGGTTTCAGTATGTCAATGTTTTTCATGCACTGAAGATGCTCAGACGGGATATGTTGCTCCAAGTGTGAATTCAAAAATGCCAAAAATAGAAGGAGTATCTTTCCTGTTTTTTTGTTTTTTTTCCTCTGCAGTTTTTCTAGTACAAGCCAGACTATATTTGGCCTTCATTTGCACATCATCAACAACTGGGTATTACTAGGAATGAAACCAGCCTGTAATATACATAGTTATTACATCATTCAGACAGGTTAGTATCTGCAACAAGCCCAATGAGACAAGGAGGGACACTGATTTCCTGTAGTCCTAAAATGTATTAAATTACTGTATTAATATTTCTCCCTCATAGGTATGAAGAAGACGCACAATGCTGCTGTTCAAACTGGCAGGTTGAAGTTGTCTCAGACAATTTGTGAGATCAGAGTGGAAATCCACAGAAGTCCACTCCTCTTGGCCAAGGGTCCAGAGTGATTTTTTTTTGAGGACTCAACCTCTAACTGTTGGGGAACTCAGATTTACAGAAGACACCAGAAAAGCCTTGGCAAGGCACAATCACCTCTCAAATTTACTCTGTCTTGATCGACAGCGTCAAGAGTACAAAACCCACCCAGCTCTTCCCTCCTCAGTTCCTGAGTCTGCCCTGCTGAGGGACATCTCACATGTCACATTCCTATCCTCTCTGTGCTGGGAGAGGTTGGGCTGCCACAGCAGCGATTCCCTGTAAATCAGACTGGGACTTCAGAGAAGCTGCAGAGGAACAGCCTTTTCTAATGTAAATGCATCCAGCAATGAAAGGAAGAGGGGAGGAAAGGGACACAGGGAGAAGCAGCTCCCTGTTTCAGAAGAGCTTTTCAGTGTTTTCCAAGAGGCTTCAGCAGCTCTTTAAACAGAAGCTTCTAGATAAGAGATTTCAGAAGGTCATTTCTTTGTGAGGCAGCAGACAGAGAAAGGGGAGAGGGAGGGAGAGTCTGTCCAAGATGCCTCTTTTTTTCTAGCAGACACCCAAATATTCTTTTTCAGCTGTAACTGAGCCTGGCACAGATTAGCACTGTGGCCCCCGGGTTCTGCTGACAATATCTCTGGTTGACAATTCAGCTCTGGCTAAGGGGAGACAAGTAGGGAACCTTTTCTCCAGTGGTCCTTGTGGCCTGAATACATACAGATGAGGAATCTCTCCTTCCCTCTTTCGGTAGGTTTTGGAGTCACTGTCCCTCTTGCAGTGTCCTGAATGTGGGCACCAGAAATCCAGTTCAGGTATGCTGCCCAGTGCAACAGTGAACTTCAATGGACCTCAAAGGTAGAACAGGTGCATCTGAGGAAAAAAATAAAAATTGCAGACAAAACTGGCTCTGGCTTTTTTTTTTTTTTTTTTGACAATACAATCTTAGTTGCATGTAAAAGTCATACTACAAAAAAAGGTACTTGGAAACCTAGAAAAAAGTTTGCATTAGTGATTGGAGAGGCGTTTTAACTGGAAAATAGACTATTTAGAGAAACTTTCTACTTCCCAAAACAATCAAAACTTGTCTTTGTTCTCCCTTTTAGCATATTTTCTTTTGCTGTCAGTGGTGTGAGTTAAAAAGAATTAAAAGGACATGTAAATGGAAAGCCATTTTGCAACAGCAAAATAGAGGTTGCGATTTATTTTTTTTTTTCTGAAAGATAATAAGGATCATCTATAAATACATAGTGGAGATCTGTGGCAAGAAACTATACACAGTGAAAAATACTGTGACATAAAATCAGAGGAGAGAAAAGTAGATTTCTTTAGTAGGGAAGAAACCGGGAGAGTATTAACAGTCATGAGTTTCCAATAGGAATACTGAGAAATAAAAGCACATTTATGTTTTTTTTTGTCAGTTTATAAATTGTAAGTGGTTATAAAATATGCCCTTGTAAGCAGGGTGTGGGGAACTCTGACCTAAGAGAGTCCCTGCACCAGTGGGGTGTCTTTTCACTGTTACGTTTTAGCAGAGAAGGCATGTCTGATGTGCAGCACAGAGTCAGAAAGAGCTGTCCTGCAGACTGTCACCATCTCTGGCTGTCCCTGAGGATCTGCCACAGTGCTGGGAGTTGGCCACCACCCCTGCTCTGCTGCTGCTTGGCAGCATAGGGTTTGTTTTCTCCACAGAAGTCTGAATTTTTCTCTAGGGCAGCCTTGAGCCACTCCATAGGATTTCCTTGGAAGATGTCTTTTATTTCTCAGCTGATTCAAGTAGGGAAATTGTAAAATATAAAGCGTTATCGTAAATATATTCCTTTACCCAATTAGCTAAACAGTCACTAACACCCACTCTTCTTGTCAAAGAGGAAAAGTAGCACGTGTGTGTATGTGTGTGACTGTGAGAGTGTGTGAGTGTGTGTGTGTGAGAGTGTGTGAGTGTATGTGAAAGCGTGTGTGTGTGTAACACTGTGTGAGTGTGTGTGACTGTGTGTGTGTGAGTGTATGTAAAAGCGTGTGTGTGTAACACTGTGTGAGAGTGTGTGTGACCTCACATGTATGTGTATGCACACAAGTGTGTGTATGACCTCACGTGTAAGTGTGCGTGATCGTGTGTGTGTCTCTGTGTGTGCGTGATCGTGTGTGTGTGTGTGTGTGTGTGTGTGTGTGTGCATGCACACGTGTGTGCGGGGGAAGATCCCCTGCAGGAGCGGCAGAGGGACAAGGCAGGGCCCCAAGAGAGGCCCCTGGTTGTTGGCCCGTGCCTGGGACAGCCCCAGCATGGCTGTGGCAGGTGCCTCTCCAGCTCAGGGGATTCCACACACACCTGCAGGGCTGGCCCAGTCTCCAGCACAAATTATGCAGGTTCCTGTTTCCAGGTAGAAACTGTCTTCTTGCAAAATGCCACAGCTCCTGACTCTAAAGCACAGCGGTGACCTCCCAGTGCTGCCCAGCAACAGAGCTGGTTTTCTTCATTCACCTCCACATACCCTGGCCTTCTTTCTTCCACTGCTTGGTACTTCTCTTCCTTCACCTCACCGTGTCTTCACCTTCATGTTTTCACCTCCTGAGACCTTTTCTTCCGCCTTCTTAGCCTTCTGCAGTCTCTCTCCCATCAGAACGGGAGTGTTTACACTCCTGTCTTGCTCTGCACTGCCCCAGGCTTCCTCCTGCTGTTCTCCAGCTTCTCCCATTCCCAGTCTGCCAGCCCCTACCAGCAGCCCTCAACCACAGGGATGCAAGCTGAGGTGCCCTGCTCTGAGCTGCTGGCCAGAGGAAAGAAAGACAGGAAAGAAATAGTGGTACCCGTGTTTTCAAAAGTCAACTTCATTTACAGATAACTGATGCAAGGAAACCCTGATGTCCCCCAAGGGACAATGTAAGAAAACCACTGCCCCATCCCCACACACACCCCCCCCGATGGTGAGTCTGGGCTGCTCTGGGGTCTTTGTGCTGCATTTCTGTATTCTAGCATGCTTGGTTTCTCCCACACTGATGATAAAGGACAGCCAATATGCTGCAACCATTTGAATAACCAAGTGTTAATGGAATATTTGCTTCATCCCATAATGGGGTAGTGTGGCTCTTAGCACAGCAATACAGTGTCTGCTGAGCCTTCAGACACAGGGGCTGTAAAACTGTCTCACTATGACCTGTAAATCCTGTAAACCCAGACAGAGCCTTTGCAAAATGATGGCACAAGTATGAAAAACATGGCACTTGCTCAAGGCAGACCACAAGCTCAGCAGCAGATCTGCCTGCAGCCTCAGCAAGTAATGAGTCTGTGGCCAAAGACAAATAAAGGACTATTGATTTTATCACCAAGGTAAGACTTGTGGCACTTCAGAGGGGTAATACAGCAGAAGCAGGATAGTTCTCCAGAAGGAGGTACCCCAAAATCAGAAAGCAGACTCCAATATGCTATCACTTGGTAGGTTCACCATCCAAAACCACAGCTGCCAAAACAATAAACCTTTGGTGACATATATACGACACCAAACCTGAGCCTGAGCAGGAGAGAAGACACTCATTTGCTGTGAGATGAGAAGCACGACCACAGGAGATAACAGATGTGGCTGTGCAAACAGATCTGCTGGCAGAGCAGGGTGGTGGGAGCAGCCAACCTGAAATATCTCTTTTAAAACGGGGTCAAGCCTAGTGATTTTATCCTTACAGCTGAGAATTTAGTTGCATTGAAACGAAGCTCAGATTTTGTGCCAGCAGGTACTGAGAATGGTAGAATACTTTTAGGGGAGTGGATTTCTAACCAGTGGTATCTATTGGGTGGTGGTGCAGTGTGAGGTCATGTCAACCTGGAGATGGCAAGAACTGTGTGCCAGTTCATCCTTATGGCTCACTCTCTCTCTGAGTGGGGCTCCAGAGAAGGGAGTGCAGGAATTTATCCCAACATTGTTGCTTCCTGGTGAGCCCATATATTTCCCCTTAAACCTTCTGATGAGATGATCTTATGTCATGAAAAAAAAGCCTATGCAGAGACAGCAGCAGCTGGTCAAACAGATAAGAGATGGGTTATGATGAACAGAGCTCTCAGCATCAAAGGCAAACCTTCCCAAGACCAGCAGACACAGGCTTGGCTACACGGCCTTTTGTTTTGTGTGACATGAGCTTCACCTACCACAACACTGGTTCCCTGGACCTGCCAACACAGCATTTCTGTAATCCTTTCGCTTTAACCCATCTCCAGTTTCTGTTATGGATGTATAGAGCATATCCATATCCCCACTTCTCTGCAGGTTAACATTTAGAAATGGTTGTGCTGCATTTAAAAGGCTAAACCCTACTTTCAAGCAGAAAGAAGCTCATGTCACTTAAGAGAATGCAGATTGAGCTGAGGACACCTCATATTATTAAGGTGAGTGAAAAGCCCTGACACTGCAAGCTCCCAGATCATGCAAGTGAGCAAATCTAAAAGCCCCTGCCACTCAGAGTACTGAGGATCCTGAGCCCCTGTTCACTTGCAGCACTTATGGAGATGCACCTGGTTCAGCTGTAGTCCTGCTCCCAGCAAGCCAAATGACACTGTGCTGGCCTTGTTTATTGTCCCTCTTCGTCTACAAATGTCTCTCAATTTACAAGTAAGAAGATCCTCTCCCTGCCTGCCAGCTCAGCAGTCTCAGCTGGGGCATGACAGACAAGCTGAGCTCCCCAGTGCTCGCATTGTCACAGGTAACAAAGGCTCTAACATCACTTCCACCTTGGAGACACTCAACCCTGAGCTCTCTCTCTCTGGTAACAAAGTACTGGGCAGATTTGTACCTGCAATTACTTCTTAAACTTGTAGCTGTGGATTACACAATAAAATAAAGGCAGCCTTGCCCCCCTTACCCCCCCAACTCTGCTGGCTTGAAAACTCAGTACAGATAGTAAAAACTGAATACACATAGGGAGTATCCAGTAAGCCAGGAAGTCCATGTTTGTCTGTTATTTTCCACAATAGGAGCACTATATAATTTGATACTTTTCGGCTCATGAATGGCCAAGAAAAACTCACATGCTTAACTCATGGCATTTCCACCACTGACATTCAGTCACCTCCCCTGAACACTGCCCGGCCCAATGCAGAGGGTGTGGGAGAAATCTTGGTCCCAATGAAGCTGATGGACACACTGGGACCAGAGGCTCTTGGAGAAACAGGGGCTAAAGTAGAGGTCTTCAGTTTGCAAATAATCACATTTTATTCTTTCTTACCAGCTTACATACATTAGAAGCAACATGTAAATTACATTTTTACCTAGCTTCAGCTGTTATTACAGATTGTCAAGTAGGCATTAGTGTTCATAGATATGAAATCCCCAAGCTACCCTGAAATCAGTTACCTGCAATGCATGCTCCCTCAAAGGAAGAACTGACACAGAGAAATCAGCAAGTGATGAATGGTATCAGTCAAGCAGTGCACTCTCAGCACTTGAGTCAATGAGAGTGAAACTCTCCGTGTATCGATATGGGACAGTGCCACATGCTGACCTCCAGCGCCGAAGCTGTGTGACCGTGCCCAGCTTTGGGCAGCTGTGTGACAGTGCCCAGCTGTGGACAGCTGTGTGACAGTGCCCAGCTTTGGGCAGCTGTGTGACCATGCCCAGCTGTGGACAGCTGTGTGACAGTGCCCAGCTTTGGACAGCTGTGTGACAGTGCCCAGCTTTGGGCAGCTGTGTGACTGTGCCCAGCTTTGGGCAGCTGTGTGACAGTGCCCAGCTTTGGGCAGCTGTGTGACTGTGCCCAGCTTTGGACATCGCTCCGGCCTGGGGAGGCCACACCAGGCAGAGGCCGCAAGACGCGGGCACACAGCGGCTGCTCCAGTCCTGGACCTGCTCTGGGCAGTGCTGCCTGGCTGGACCTCGCTCACAGAGGCCTCCATTAGCACACCTCGCTCCCTCAGCACACCTCGCTCACAGAGGCCTCCATTAGCACACCTCGCTCACAGGGGCCTCCATTAGCACACCTCGCTCACAGAGGCCTCCATTAGCACACCTCGCTCACAGGGGCCTCCATTAGCACACCTCGCTCACAGGGGCCTCCATTAGCACACCTCGCTCACAGAGGCCTCCATTAGCACACCTCGCTCACAGGGGCCTCCATTAGCACACCTCGCTCACAGGGGCCTCCATTAGCACACCTCGCTCACAGGGGCCTCCATTAGCACACCTCGCTCCCTCAGCTCACCTCGCTCCCTCAGCTCACCTCGCTCCCAGGGGCCTCCCTTAAGCCAGATCAGGGGCTGTGCCCGAGCTCTTTGCAGGGCAGCCTCAGGGCTGGAAGACAAGTGGATGTGAAGCAGCATGACTCTCAAGCCCTTCCCTTCAACCATGGGAACAAAGAACCATCCAGCTACAGAGACATTTCTTTAAGCTCAAATAATGGTGCTATTATAGGTCCATAGAGGTTGTTGATAAGAGTTTGTCCCATGCCTAGGTCGAAGCTGCTCGCTGCCATGGCTGTTTCACTCTTGTATTTCCTACACTGATAATATTGATTTTTTCAGCTTTTAAGTCTGCATTACTGTCAAAGTTGCACTTTTTGTTTTCCGTGAAGTACTTTGAGTTTTCTTACTAGAATATTTCCTAATTTGTTATAGCTTTCAAATAATATAGACCATTCTCTGCATTTGGTTTCCAAAGTGTTTAAGTAACTAAGATATTTCTCTTAACCAGTACTTTAAGAGAAGGGGGTCCAGAAATCACTGAATCATATTAGAGTTACATAGAATCGAAAAGCACTAAAAAGCAATCCAGCACTATATAAGGAAAACTACTTAGCCATAAGTGACTAAAAGGACGCACAGAAGTTTTTTCCATCTTTCAATCTTTTTTTTCCACTTTCAATAAAAGGTGAGTTGAGCTGTTTTCCCCACAGGCATTAAATTCAGAAACAGGCTGTTTGCTCAGAGCCAGCTAAGCACGAGGGATTTCCCCAAGCATGGGGGAAGATCCAGCGTGGAGAAGCAGTTTCAAACTCCAGCTCGGCTGAAAATCTGCGGGTGCAGGCAGCAAACCCGTCTGACCCTGATGGAGAAGCAATGAGGAAGGACAGAAGGAGGTGGTGAAGAAGGAGGAGGAGGTGAAAAAAAGAGCAGCAGCAGCAGGAGGAGGAGGAGGGCTGCCAGGCAGGAGGGATCGCGGTGGGACCGCGGGGCGAGGAGCACCCAGGGCTAGGTGGGTGCAGCCGCCGGGAAAGGTGCGGGTTTTTCCTCTTCCCTTCCGAGCCAAGAAAGCCCGGCACCTTGAAGGAAGTAAAAAGGGCTCCTAAGAAGGAGCAGGGACTCACCTGCTTTGCTTTTCCCGTTGCCGCCCGCTGCCTTCCCCGGCAGCTGACCCGCCCGGGCCTGCGGGGCGCCGGCGGCGGCGGTGGGAGGCACTGGGGGAGTTCGCGGCGGAGCTTAAAGGCACAGGCTGAGCGACAGGAACGGCTCAGCCTGAAGAGCTGGTTTGTTGCTTTCGCTGAACTTTGGAATTAAGTAATTTCCACCCCCAGCCCCCTCCTCCCCCCGCTTGCTCCCCAGCTGCCTGCGTTGGAAGCTGGACCAGTGATGCCCCAGCTCCTGCATCTCCCCAGTCACCAGATGTTCCTGCAGTTCGCTGTACGACTCCCATCCTCTCCAGCAGCAGCACCTAAAGGAAAAGAGCTGCCTGAAGTGGGTTGGTTCGTGCCTGCAGCACTGCACCACTGAATTTCCTCCCATCGGCAGCTCCCACACTGGGGATGATCTCTTAACCATGCAAGGAGAAACCATAAAGGGAGTGATATTCCCAAAAAAACCCTACTAATTTCCTCAGTCAGACATCCATAGCCCTTGCAGTTCATACTGTATTTACCATCCTTATAATCCTATTTGTCATCATTTATGTGTTAGAACAGCCTAACTGCTGCACAGGAACAGGCAGGGGTTATCCAGCATCACACACGCACAGCAGAGGCCAAAACTGGACAGAGTTCCACAAGTGACCCTTCTGCCATCTTGAAAAGGCAAAAAGTAGATGAAAAGCTGAGAACTTGTTTTGCTTTAGTCTGAGTTTTGGCCTGCACAAGTCATCTCTCATCCAATAGCCACTTCTGTCCCTAAGTATCTTCAACATTAACAGCAAACATGAGCAGCTCATGTGTTTGGTAGCAAAGCAAGGAAAGAACATAGGATCCTAAAATGATAAAATTAGCATAGAGATTTCTCTGAAGTTGATTTTGGTTAGAGTATATCCATTCATTCCTAACATCTGCTGTCCCATGGATCTCTCCAGACTGAGCAACAACGACCGAAATCTGTTTTAGATTTCCTGCTGAGCATCAATAATGAAGATTTGGCTGGTTACAGAATTACAGACTGTCTGTGCTGAAAGGGACCCAGAAGGATCGAGTCCAGCTCTTAAGTGAATGGCCCATATGAGGATCAAGCCCAGAACCTTGGTCTTATTAGCACCAAGCCAATAACCAGAAAAATGCTGCAATCTCTGAATCTGAACATGTTTGGCTATGAGCCCGTGAACGCCACAAGCAGTTCTTGTCCTTTCAGACAGACTGTACATCCCTGTGAAAGAGCTGAGTGAGGGAGTGACATCCTTCTAATGTTCATCAGATAAAGAGGATCTGCACGTATCTTTGTGTGAATGGAGATGAAAAACTGCACAATCAAAGCCCAAAAGTAACAAGGGGAGGAGGACTGCAATAAGACTGCAATAAAAGAAGAAACCAACAAAATCTATCAGTGGTTAAATAAGTAAGAAATTAGGAGCAGCAGTTTCTGCACTCCTGCTGAAGGAGCTGGGAGCAAACACATCAAAGTTAAGTGAGAAGACAAGTCACTGTGGATGTCATCTATGGCAACGAAACTCAACAGGGGCAGCTGGGACTACTCTTGTGTCTTATGTTTGTTGCACACACAGTCACAGTGTGCAGATAAAATGATTACTGCACTAAAGCAATATAATACTTGAAATTTAATAGAACAATCAGGAAAACATTGTGGTGCACTAGAAGGATTTAAATATCTTTAACAGTATTTAGCTGGTTTGCTACATTTCATATTGGAATGCTGGAAAATGCTGTGCATGGGATATGGAATTATTTCTATGGTCAAGAAAATTTCTAGATGCAAAAAAGATGGTAAGGAGAAATTTACATGAAAGGATTTCAAAGACCATTCACTTAATTCTGCTTCCCAGGAATACCCTTTTACTGGGGGCATGGAAAAAATGAACGTGAGGTTAAATGGTTATGTTCTTTCCCTGTAGTACAACAACTAAGAAATAGAATGGTGACAGAAACCAGCCTATGAAAACATAGGCTTTTTATCATGAGAACCCCATCCTGACACATCAAGACATATGTCACAAAGCACCACCCCCAAAACACATTTTAAGTGCAGATTTCCTTGTTTCATTTTCTTTTTCTGCATGGGTAGAGACATTTCTCATTCTTGAAGGGGAAAAAGTATTGGTTGATTTGATTCAATTTAAAATCTTGATTTCAGAGTGATAAACCAATCAAAATACAAGAGAACATAGGAAATTTTAAAATTGATACTCATACATAACTTTATGAGAGACATTTGAGAAAAATTTTTTTTTCATAAAATTAAATTCTGCAGTTTTCATTTTAATAAATAGACAAAACTGATGATTATGTGGCTTTCTTCTGCTAGTGTTTCCCTCTCTCTTTTTTTCCCCTATGGAAATATCACAGAAATATTGAGTGACTCACTAACTTATTAATGAAAGTTGTTTGAAGTTTGATGGAATTTTTTTGAGACCATTGAGCGATTCTGTTATTGCCACAGAATTGTCCCTTTCTCTATCTCCATCCAGGGGGTACAAAGACACAGAATAAATATACTTTTCATTTGGCCTACTGAAGGTCATTTGAAGTTAATTTTTCACTTGAAATACCTCACCTGGAGCACTACACCTACCTGTAGGGTCCTCAGCATCAGGAAGGACACAGATCTGTTGGAGCAAATGCAGAGGAGATGCTGCAGGGGCTGGAGCCCCTCTGCTCTGAGCCAGCCTGGCACAGCTGGGCCTGCTCACCTGGACAGGAGAAGGCTCCAGGGACACCTCAGAGCCCCTTTTGGGGCCTGAAGGGGCTCCAGGAGAGCTGCAGAGGGACTGGGGACAAGGCCTGCAGGGACAGGACACAGGGAATGGCCCCCACTGCCACAGGGCAGGGCTGGGTGGGAGATTGGGAATCAGGAATTGTGGAATCCATCCCTGGAATGGATTTCCCAGAGCAGCTGGGGCTGCCCCTGGATCCCTGGCAGTGCCCAAGCCAGGCTGGAGCACCCTGGGATAGCAAAATGCGTCCCCCCTATGGCAGGGGCTGGAACAAGATGGGCTTTAAGGTCCCTCCCAACCCAAACAATTATGGGATTCTGTGAATAGGACTATTGCCTTCATCACCATACACTAGGTGTTGTGGATATTTTTTTTATTTTTAGAGCTTTAAAGAGCTCCTAACCGTGGCTGATGAAACTGTAATAATGTAACAGAGTACATCACACAAAATAAACCTCTTCAAATTCACCAAGACTGAAAAATTCTTCCTCTGGAATCCCCACAGCACAGAGTCCATGAAGCTCCTTAATGTTCTCTGTCTGTTTTAGTGTGACCCCGTGCTGACGAGACTGACCGAGGAGGGGGCAGCAAGCCAACTCTCGCTGCTCAGGCACTGTTTCCTTGCAGTCCTTCACATGAAAGAGAACTTTCCCTGCCCCACACAGAGGAAAACAGGAAACATTTGAATGGCTGGGCTTGCATTGCAGAGGATGCAGACATACCTGACTATAACATAACCTCCTCAGGAGCATCTGCTGGGAACAGGGAGACTCCTAGGAGCCAATGGAGACACAAAGCACACTCTTCTGAAAGCTGCATCTCTTTCCAAGAAACTCTTCTAATGGAGAGCAGTACGCAGAGGTGATCCAGAGAGTCAAATCTATGTTGGAGGTGAGACTGACAAACCGTGAATATGGAAATTGTACTTAAACAGAAAAAACAGAGACCACAATACTGTATATGGCTCGTTAAAGTTCCCACAAGAAAAATAGGACAGATTTAGCCAAGTCCTAGGGTCCCAGGTGGTCCAGGAACTCCCCAGTTAATCACCTGCACAAGTGAGGCAATGAGCTGATTTGAAATTTGGTAATTGGCTGAATACATTCTTAAAAATGTAATTCAGCAGTTGGCACAGGAGCTCTCCAGGTGGGAATTTCAGTGTGCCCTGAAACCCAGCTTCAGGCAGCTCCTGTTCATGGGGCAATCCCTGTACTTAACTGAACCATCATCCTGGGGGCAGAATGTGGAGAATTCAGCCCCTCCTTCCTCAGGTGCCTGAGGGGGTTTTGCTGCAAAACTCAGCAAGGTGTATAGAGATAAAATGCCTGTGAATACTCCACACAAACTGTCCCTGCAGATGCAGAAATGGTCACGTAGGACAAATCTTTAGCAAATGCACAGTCAGGAGGGGCTCAGAATGTCAAGATCTTAGCTAGTGATGGATCTGCACTTGTGTCACTGTGGGGAGAACTGTGGGCTCCACCACAAGTGTTCAGCAGAGCAGCAGTTCAGTCAACAGCTCCTGTTGCAATGGTGCCATTCCCATCAGAGCATTTCTTTGTGTCAAGACCTATAATATGGATTTTTCAAAAAAAAAAAAATTAAAAAACCCACAACCAAATCAAATATCCCCCTGGGAAAAAAAAAAAAAAAAAACCAAAAAAAACAAAAAAACAAAAAAAAAAAAAAAAAAAAAACCACCCAAAAAAACCCCCCAACAACCTGCTCCCCAAACCAACCCAAACCCACAAAACCTGAAATAACAAATACTCTATCCTTGTCCTTGACTATTCAACAGATACAGGAATAACCCAAGTGCAAGAATATAAAGGTCACACAATTTTGCAGATGTACATCTAAATCTAGAACACTAGGCACTGTTTCAGATAATATCTGCTGAGGTTTACAGTAATTCAGGATGAGCTTTGTGGCCAGATTGTATCTTAGTATTTGCTACCCTCTATCTAAAATGAACCCAGTCTTTCTGGTTTTGAACCTGCCTTTTCTGAATGGAAGCAGCTGTCTCTTGGTTCCCAGTGATAGTCCAGACAGAAAAGCTGTCTTGCTGCAGCTGGATTTTTTAGTGGATTGGATTTTTTTTTGTGTGTGTGTAGTTTTCTTTCTGTTTGTTTGGTTTTGTTGTTGCTTTTTAGAGTCAGATATCACAAGAAATTTCTCAATTTCCCTCTCCTCAGGTGTATTGTGTATTTACAAGTGAAACGCAGGACATGCTAAGCAGAAACAGGGTGGAATTGTACCCTCTGTCAGTTTGTACTGTTCCTGGATACACCCGTGACTTGCCTTGTAATTCAGTAGATATTCAGCATTTTTTAAGAAAAAGGGACTGTTAGTAAACACCTCCCTTCCCAAGCAATAGCACTTCAACATGCAACAGAGTAGTCAAAACAAACCCAATTTATCAGTATAAGTGATCACACGACTTTAAATGGCTGGACAGGCCCTGGCACAGGGTGCCCAGAGCAGCTGTGGGTGCCCCTGGATCCCTGGCAGTGCCCAAGGCCAGGCTGGACAGGGCTTGGAGCAGCCTGGGACAGTGGGAGGTGTCTGGGATGGGCTTTAAGGTCCTTCCACCCAAACTATTCTGGAATTCTGTCAGGGTTACAAAAGCCAGGGAAAGAAATTACTTGTGTGGACCGTGTGGGGATGTCAAATACTGTTTCTGGTATTGAGCAAGTTTTCAGAATTTTGCATGGAATCCAGCTCATGGTGGGAGCTGCACACAGTGAACTTTAAATTCCAACCCACATTTTATCACATCCCAGAACAAACAAAAAAAAGTGTTTCAAACTTCAGGTTGATATAAAATAGCAAAACTCAGTTCAAAAATCAGGTAACTTTATTTGACACTTTTAGAAATTTTTTACAGTTTTAAACTAAAACAGACTAAAGGAAATTCCAGTGTTTTTTCAAAGCAAAACAGAAAGAAAAAACTAAACGCCGGCAATTTGACTAGCTGACCAATTTCAAGTTTGCTTTCTTTCATTGTATCTATATATGCCCGAATCGGGCTTCCTTATTCCATAGAAAATTCACTCTGCAGAAACCCTTGGGATATTTCCCATCTGTTTGTCCTAACACTCTGCCATCCTTGTTAATTTTGAAATAGGTTTTTTCCCATGTTACATCACAGAAGGAAAGTTAATCTACATCTGGTCTCTGGAAATCCTATGTAATACAATGTATTTACATATAAAAAAGAAGATATATATAATGATGTGCTGTGCAATTGGATAGAAGGCTGTAACTCAGCCAGAGGGAGGGCTGGTATCAAAACCACAAAGATCCATATAGACATAGGGTGGGAAAAGGCCACCCAGACTGAACTGAAAATCAGATGCATGTACTATGGTAAGACCTACAGTTTTGGAAAAACATAAATGTTGGCCAAAAATGTTTTTTTACTACTTAGGAACAAACTTGCTTTTTCCCTTGGTTTTTGCAATGGCTCTCTCCTAGTGTCAGCACAGGAAGGGATCCGTGAGGTGACACAGTCTCTTCTTTGTACTACTTGCAAACAATAACAGCAGAAAAAAATATCTTGGTACCATAGGTAGAAGATACTTGTATCATAGACAAAAGTCACAGAATTACTGATTTATCTAGCCTTGCAGAGATCATGCAATATGCACAATTTTGCAAGTCATCAAGTAGTAGCCTGAGTTAGGGGGGAGGGACCGTCTTCCCATGGGGAATCAACAACCCCACAATCAGCTCCAGCTGGGGACTGATCCACACAGTGTGTGCCACTGACAGACTGACTGACAGGTAAAGGACAGACAAGATAGGAACCAGGGACTCAGGGAATGACATTCATTGTATCAGCATCACTGACTACATCCTTACAGAGAACTAAATTCCTCATTCTTTATGTCCCATCTGCACTTCATTTTCATAGCTTGTGGGTTTGAAAATTTTTTTGCAAGAAAAATACTCCAAGTATGTTTTCATACCAGTCTCCCACACTGGCCAACTTCCTTAGCTGTTCTTTTTATGGAGGGAGGGGGTGTTTTTCAATGTGGATTTTTTTTCTAATTTTTTTTTTTTTTAATGATTAAGGGGCCAAGCTGCATAGAAGATCTTACAACAGCAAAAACATGTAACACATTGGATTAAGAGAAAATCTTCCCTTCAGAACCTGAAATGAGCTTAAAGTTTATTCTTCATGCGTACATATGTAGAGGTAAACAGATGCATTTGCAAATGCTAAATTTAACAATCTTTTAGGTTGCACTCTTCATATACTATCCTACATACTATTATTTTAACACCATTACAAAGTCTTTCCACAAAGACACCAGACATTTAAGGCTGATAATGTTATCTCCAAGAATCAACTTCCTCTCTAAAAGCAGCTACTGTCAAGCCTCCAAATGGGTCTTAACTTCTAAATCATCTTTATACAGCTTGAAATTTTTGCTTCCAGCTTCCCACCAATCCACATCCAAAGCATTTCTGATTCGGTTTTAGTAAAGTAACACTAGCAGGGGTCACAGGGGGCTCGTGGCTTGCTGGAAGTCTATCAGACCCCAGTTCCTCCAGCCTTGAAGGAACATGGTCAGCAATGAACAGAGCATCCATGGGCAGGGCTGTAAATTCAGATTTTTCTTAGGTTTTGCTTTCCTGTGTTGCTAGGCTGAAAGTACCAGAGCTCACAGTTCCTATCAGTGGCTTTAGGACCGAGGTTTTGTGTGTTCAGCCCCGTGAGGAATGCAGCAGTGGCACAGGCCCCAGGCTGAGCAGAGTGGTCAATTCCATTTCATGCCTTTCCTACAGCACCAGGAGTGCTCTGTGACACAGAGATTCCTTCTTGCTCTCCCACAACCAGTGCTGGCTGTGGGGCTCTCAATGGGAGTCAAAGGGTTGGAGACAAGTGGCAAAGCATGAGCTGAAGAGACACTGGTGACATGCTCACCCCAGCACAGGCCAAGCACAGCACTCCCTGGCCATCAGAGCAGCCAGCCTGCTTCCCACACAGCCTTCCTGCCAGCTTAGGGCCTGCTGTAACATCTCTGAGAAACATTTTTTGTAGTCTCCACTACTGAATATGAAAAAAGTAGATTATGATCCAAACCAAATTAAACTGTGCCACTATAGGTTGTTTTTTACTTTGTCAAACTAAACCTGAACCACTACTTTGAAGTTTTTCTTCAACATAAATCAGAACAACTTCAGTCAGAGCAGAACAATAAAATTCTCTTCTGGTTCCTTGCTGGGGAATGTATGTGAAGGACTGTGCTCCTCCTCAAACAGCACCAGCTCCCCACCATCCCAGTGCTCAAGGCTTGGATCCACAGTGGAGAAGGGGCAGGTTTATGGCAATTTCTTGACTACAGACATATGTTTCAGAAGAGCTTTCTATCCATTCCAAACCTCTGGCTCAAGGAAGAAGTTAGTGTATTGAAAACATCAGATAGGACTCTTGTGTGCAGCCCTCCCCCAGGGTCAGGCTCTGGGAACCCTCGCTGCATTACAGGGTGTTGCTGCTCATGCCAAGTGCCACATTCTCAGGCCTGGAGATGTTCCAGCAGCTCTTGACTATGAGGTGTTGGCTACTGCAGGGCTCCTGCCAGCCCACACCATCAATTGTTTTAGGAGTTAGGATAGAACCTTAGAATCACAAAATGGTTTGGGTTGGAAGGGACCTTTAAGATCATCTCATTCCAGCCCCTGTCACAGGCAGGGATGCCATCCACTAGATTCAGTTTGCTGAGGGCTACATCCAACCTAGCTTTGAACTTCCAGGGATGGGGCAGAAGGTGGTGATGAGCTGGTTTACTTTGAAAGCGTGTCTCTGCATATTTTCAGCTGACCAATATTTACATGAAACACTCAAAGTCAGTTCACAACATACAATGCATGTCTGTCAGCAGGAAGCAGTTCTTCAGGAAAAAAAAATCTAGCTAGCACATCATCTCAGAATTTTTCAGAGACAAACACCTGGATGAAGTTTGCCATCTGGAGCTAAACTTGCATGCTGACATGCAGAAAAATATTATGGGAAAATTGGATAAAACTGTAACGCCACCTTCACCTAAGGAAGGTAGCTCCAAATAATTGCAGCAGCCTGTGCACCTGTAACCCCTGGCTGCTGGACCAACAGCTTCTGGCAAACAGAACCAAGCCTGAGCATCTGCATCACATGAAGTTAAGTCCTCTGCTAGTTCCTGAAATTATAGATTATTGTGTACAGTACACTAGTTCCCAATTCAAGAAAATCCAACTTAAACACATTATTCATCACCTATCACTAATTTACAGATCGCAAAATGCCATCTTTATTCCACATAATCTGAATATTTAACTGCAAAACTGGAAAAGGTGGAACCCTCACAGAAGAGCACATCATTGATAGAGATGATAGGGAGGATCAGTGCAAAGAAAAATCTTTTATGCCACTGGCCAAAGGAAGCTTCTGGTAGCACACAAAGCTGTCTTGTTCTGAAAATGTTCCAGGCTGCCAGAAGCAATTCAACAAATTAAACATAGACAAAAAAGACTAAAATTGATGGGCTTTCCAGAAGATTTATCACTTTTAAGTAGCAGAAAATGCAGTATTTGTCTCCCAAGAGCTGAACTGTCCATCACAGTTGGTACAGAACACCCTGACAGCATTCATGAATATAAACTGAGTACTCTGGGATGAAGTCCATGCTATAACTTCATTAAACCAGGAATCCTGACCCTCAGACTGTATCTCGACAGGGAGGACAGGGTTTGTTGGCTGGCCACAACTGCCAGCAGCATGAAATGGCTCTGGTTGGTGTGGTTCAGCTCTCTCCTGGCAGAACCAAGGGAGCTCATGCCCTGGGCACTGCCCTGTCCTGCTCAGCCCCTCCCCTGTCAGCCACTCCTGGATTTTTCCTACTGCCAGCACCAAAATTTCCTTATTAAGTCTATTAATTCCAATGTCATCCCTACTTGACAAACTGTTTTCCCAATTTGCAGCAGCCTTTCAGATTTTTGGGTATTTATCATGCCCTTAGATCTCTTTGTAGTAAACTCTTCCACTGCCTTTCTTGTTCAGTGTCTCCTCATGCTTTCTGACTAATCTTCAGGTTTTTTCCCTTTCTCCACCCTACCCAGCACCACTGGAAAAACCTAAACTGAAAAGCTCAGTGCAGCTCTGTTCTTCATGTCTTGCCCCAGCTAGGAAACCACATGCAAGATTAAAATACCTACAGATTAATTGTTCCTTGTTGATGATGCTTTCTGGACCACTGAAAATAGTTCCTGTCCTCATTTGCCTGAAGACACAGCCCTACATTCTTTTTAAAATATCAGAGATAATACTTGTCATGGAAAAAAGCACCATCTCTGCAGGCTTTGGATGTGCATTTGGATCTACTGGTATGTCTGTATTTCACATTTGTGTCAATGTGCTATGTGCAAGTGTCGATACTCATTAGTAGTATACACTGCTGCTTGGCCAGCATACTCAGCCTTCAGTACACTACAAATAACACACCAAATGATGAAAGCATGTACAAAACACTCTGGTTTGTTCGTGGACAGTCAATGAAGCTGCTGTTAAAAAGAAGTATCATGGGCTTTACATCGTATGCAGCCTCTGTAGTGCAACAAACCAGAAACACACACACAGCCACGGGGCTGAAGACAAGAACAAAAGCACTGGATCTTGCACTAAAACAGCGCACACGAGCTTTGACTTCAAGGCAACACTGTTCTCTAACATCCAGTATTGGCTTTTTTAAAGAGCTGCAGGTAAATTCGCAGCATGTCCCCGAGGCAGATAAATTCATTAATGACTGCAGCATTCATTAATGTCAGCACCACTTTCCAGCATACTCAGAAGTCAACAGGCACTACCATGGCAGTCATGATCTGTTCCCAGTTGGAACAATGCAGCAGGAAGGCAAAAATCAAAGCTGAAACACTGAAATGTGCATGGCTGAAGAATACTGTCAAGACACTCTTAACAAGAGCCATATTGAGGGGTACTGTAAGGAAAGAGCATCATCCTCTGAAGGAAAAGCTTGACGAATTATCCAAGACCATGGAAAATGTTCAAGAAATATGGAAACAGTTTTCTAAATGAAGTTTTCTATGAAGTATGTTAACAAATCTTTTGGAAAATAGGCTGTGCAGCAGATTTTCTGTTGTCTGGATCTGTCCAAGTTTAGAGAAAACGTTTAATATTTTCACAAGTGTAATTCTTACATAAGTGGATGCACTTTTATTTTAGTGCCACTGGTAAACATAGAATATATTTTCAAATCTATTCTTTTGTTTCTTTTTTATATATTTCATTTTAAATGCTCTTCATTTCTGACAAGAAAAGTAAAATCCGCAAAATTCAAAGAGAGTTCGAGATACTTTTCTCTTGTCATCCTCAGTAAAGTCTTTCATATTCCACTCTACCTTCAGCAGGGAACTGACCAAAACAAACACCTGAGGAAGGAATCTGACCCTCATTATGTGGTCCAAAGAGTCAAATTTTCTCAGATGGATTTTTGTTTTAGTGGTGTTGATTGTTACTGGGGTTTTTCTGTTTGTTTGGATTTATATTTTTTTCTGACTAAAAGAAGTGCTTCCCCTGAACATATACAAGTTCTCAGGAACAGAACCCTTACATTTCTAGACAAATAAGGCTTAGTATGTGAAAGACATAAACAAGAAGCCTATCAACATTATTTTTAACATTAATATTACTTTAATTACTTTAAATATTAAAACTCAAGTTTGGTGTGGAATGTGTATCGGAAATCATCAAATAAAATCAGAGTCAGTCACATTGAACCAACAGGCATATTTTCCTATACAACATTAAGTTTTAAATTAAGCTGAACAGGGAGCTTTTTTAAAGATAAAAAAATACAGCCTTTTGTTTGATGGAAGGGATTGATCTGCCCTAAGGATCAGGGTCCAAACAGTCACAGCCAAACTGGAGCACCAGGGTCACCTGATTTGTACAGTACTGAGATAGTCAAAGTCTGTAAATTGTTACCACTTCACATGCTTTAACTGGAGGTACTGCACTGAGAAGAAATTGGGATTTTTTTCCTGCATTCTTTGTTGTTTGGGAGAGAAAAAAATTACACGTAAAAATAGATGGGAATTCCTCAAAACCTGAGGTGAAGCAGAAAGTCCAGAATACAACTGTGAAATGCCTAGTTCAGTATGACCATTTCTCCTGTTTTAACTGAGCTATGAACAATCTGAAATAAACTGTTTCCTAACCACACAGGAGAACAAATGTGAAAGTACACTTTCAAGTAGATGATAATACCTAATGCTTGGTCATCAGAAAGCTACTCCAAACAACATTCTGACTAAGAGATGATCAAGGCAAAAACCAATAGAACTTTGAGTCAGTCTCCAACTTACCTTGCTATTTGTCAATCTCTTATTTAAACACAAGATTGCTCTCTTAATTTAATAACCATACTTACACAAAGACTTAAGGCATAATCCAGCTAATTGAAGTAAAATGTTTCTGTTGCTTTTTATTAGTAATAACTGCTTCAGGTTACTGCTGGCCAAAGTAAGGGTCCATTGAAGAGAAGACTGAAAAGCAGATTGCTTTAGTACTATCTTCCATTAGGGCAATTTGTAAATGAAACATTGTGTTGGCCATTGGACCCAGGGAGCCTTCCAAGAAACTTCATTAATCATCCTATCAGACAAGGTTCAAAGCTTTAAGCAGAAGCTGGTAAAACTCTGAAGCCAGAGTGTGGTTTTAGAGAAAGCTGCTCAATTCTAGAGAAACAATGTCCACAAAAGCTTTCATCCAAAAAGCCCAGGGCAAAATTTTGGAAGATCTAGCCAAAAAGACAATGGCTGATATTTAACCGACATTCTTAAAAAGAGAGCCCTTCAAGTCCAACTCAACATGCCAAGTGGAGACTCTCAATTCAACAGCAATGCCTCTGATTGCATCACTGCAACAATACTTTTGTGAATTACATTTTGGGCTCCCAAATACTTGAGAGTATTTCTTCCACACAATCTGGAATCATATCCAAGGATCCTATAATACTTCAATTTTCTATTTCAGTTTTTGTGTGAAGTGTTTGAGGCTTTCTGGAATTGCAACATAAGTGCAGAACAGACTCCTCTGATAAAGCCAAATGTACTTAGATGGAACAAGTAATACGCAAATCCCATCATCTTTCTATGTACAAAAGCTGATGCATGAAAGACTCAATCATGTTATACAGGAAAACAAACAATTTCAGGAATATGAAGTAAGACCAGCTGCACTCCAACATTTTTAAATTCACAAATTCCTTCACAATGTAGCAAGAAAGACAAAATAATGAGTGAGCTCCCAGGTTCATTCCAGAACCTGACAGACTATGCTTTGGCTGTTCTTGGGACAAAGACAAAACATGACTTAGGCAGTTGGTAAGTTACTGAGCAGCAAGTAGCTTTTAAATCACACCTGTCTCTAGCACCACATGTGCTCTGTTGGGAATGAAAAATCAGACTATTTTCTTCAGAATCAGAAATCACAATTATATTCCTTGAATGAAGAACAAATAGAAGCTCAAAGCCCCAAATGTAAGAACATTTGCGCTTTAACATTTTCCCAGTGAAAATGCTGCCTGTTAAGCTTAGTATAGTGCTACTACCTAATTTTTTTTTTCACCTATTTGGCTTATTCTTTATTTCTAAACATTCCTAATATGCATTTGTTTCCAGACATTATTCTGTGACCAACCCTGTTTATTATCAGAGCCCTTAGAGTTCATACGAATGCCTAGAAAGCTTCCTGGAGCTCTACTCACCCTGCCTTTTAAACTAGACTAGTAGCTCAGGTTCCTAGAAGTAAAAACAAAGACAAAAATTTAAGAGATGCATTTAATGCATCATGGTAGCATAAAGCCTTTAGGAGTAATGGTAATTTACCCATTTTCTGCATTTCCTGAATGTCAGTTTATAATAATGCATTCCCTTATATCAATGGCTTTGACAAGTCAGGAGAAGTAAAGTAAATGGTGACAATAGGGAAAGTGCCCCCCCCCCCCCCCCCCAAAAAAAAACCCCAAAACAAACAACCAGACCATATTTATCTCAAGTAAGCATTGCAGCAGACTTGTTCAATGCTTTTCCTCCATGTTAACCTACATCATGGTGAAGCAGTGAAACAGCCATACAAGCACAGAGTAAATAAAGACTCTTGATGCCACCCTGCTCTAATGCAAAGGGAACAAATGGTCAAAGGCATTCACTAACAGCGATCATTGAAACCCACACATCAGAACTCCTGGAGAGCACCATATTTCAGAAAGGTGTTTTAAGTATATAGCTGTACCAAAGCTGGAGACAGAACATTCCTTGTTGGATTTGATGATCAGACTCCTAGTGAGGTTCCTCAATGAAAGCAAACCCTACTAAACCAGTCCTAAATACATACTGGTTTTATGTATGTTTGTGAGGGAAAGTTAAGGAGTTCTTATCACATCACTTATTCCAACTGGTTTTGTTCTGCATTTAGGCATTTGCTTTCAAGGTCATCCTTATTCTGAGCAGTTGGTTCCTCACTGTGGGCCACAGAGACTTCTGGCTGCTCTGTCTTTGTGCTGGTATCAGCCAGCTCCTCTTGAGCCGAGGCGGAGCCGTGCAGCTCCTCCACGTGCAGGGTGGGGTTGGTCATTTGCTCTGTGTCTTGCTGAGAGGCTGGCACACTGCTGTCTTTGGGAAGCTGAGGGCAGTTGACAGGAGCTATAACCACAGGAGGCTGAGGTAGGTCTTTCTGTAAATGGAAGATCACAGTCAAAATGATGAAAAACAAGAACTATTGTGTCCAGTTATCCAAGGTAATGGTCATACAAGAGGAAGATTAAAGGTCCATCAACTCTGTTATCATTCTCCAGCAGTGGACAGATGCATGCATTAACCTTTCTTTGTGTTTTATAGGACACCAGGAGAATTTTTCCTTCCAGAAAAGTGTTTGCTTTCTGAGTGACTGCTCCTCACCAGTTTCAGACATGCTCTGCTGATAAGGCAGCAACAGGCACTTGGTCCTTGGCCACTATCCACTTCTGCCCACCTTTACTATCACTGTACAAGAACTGACAACTTTTACATAACATTTCAGATGATCTCCAACAATTAAATTAATTTCTCTAGTGGAAGCTTGTGAAAGTTATCACAAATAGTTGAATAATAAAATAAAACTCACTGGGGGAACCTCCAGCTTCACAGATTTGGCCTTCTAGTAAGTATTCAAAAACTAAAATAATGCATGATAGAAATTATTCCTTTTTGAATCAAGTTAATTTCACTTGCAGCACAGTGAAACAAAGGGATAATTTACAATACTGAACTACATTTCCACCTTCATAAACAATATGCTATGAAAAAATAGAAGAAAGCATTTTAAGGGTGTATTTTATATAGTACTAAACCCCACATTTTATATAATATTATCATCTTTTACTACTACTGATACTTTCAAGAAAGATCAAACAAGTAACATTTTGGCAGAATCAAGGATGAACAAGGTCTACTTTACTTTTCACTACTCTGATTTAAGTGGCCATAAACACTGCAAAAACCAGAAAACCTTACTGAGGCAAAAAAATGATTTAAAAAAGCAAACAACCAAGCAAAACCAAAACCTTTGCGTTTGTGTGATAATACTGCAATATTTTACTCAACTTTAATTCTAGTTAGGTTTTTATAATATTAGTATTTCCTGAAGACACTCATATCAAACTGGTATTCACCGCAAAGCCGCTGCCCGTCCAGAACATGGCAAGCTCCCTTCTCCAGAGGGCCACCACCAAGCTGGTGAGGAGAGTGCAGGGCACCAGGTAGAGGAGAGCAGGCTGGCCCATCTGCATCAGTGCCAAGGCAACAAAGGTCACAAGAAGGCCTATGCCATATGCTGGAAGAAAACAAACCCAGCAAAACACAGTTATTCAGATATAGCTTTGCTCAAGCACAACTAAATAATTGGCTAAAGGAGAATTCTCACTGGAATTTTTTTAAGCAATATGTACATCTCCAGAAGTTTTTCAGGCCTCTTTAGCATTATTTACACCATGTAAACATAGAATACTACAGTTTTTCTACTGATAACATGTGAAAGTAGTGTGATTGGCCTAGTCCATATTGTACAATTAAATAATTACCTTAAGCAAAATAAACACATGAAATATTGTGCATTATATTTATGAACTCAGCAGATACAGACAAATATTTTGACCATTATAAGGTGCTTCTTGTTTGGGTTGGCTTTAGCTGTTTCTTCCTATCCTGTCAGACAGCTAAAAAAAAGAAGCCAGCCTGGTCTAGGTTTTATGTTTTTATTACTTTCTATTTAATTTCTGCATAAATGTGGCAAAATTTATTTAGTAGAAGAGAAGTAGCTTGGATCTCATAATGTAATTATTTTTAATTACATTTTCCAGACAATGAAGTTAATCTAACATTTTCTTCAGATCCAGATTCCAGATCTTTCTTCAGAAAGCCAAGAAAGACATTGAGGGGCTGTCCAGAGAAGAGAACAGAGCTGGGGAAGGGTCTGAGAGGAGCAGCTGAGGGAGCTGGGAAAGGAGCTCAGCCTGGAGAAAAGGAGGCTCAGCGGGATCTCCTCACTCTCCACAACCCCAACATGAGGGGGCAGCCAGGTGGGCTCCCAGGGAACAAGGGACAGGAGGAGAGGAAATGGCCTCAAGTTCTGCCAGGGGAGGTTTACATTGGATATTAGGCAGAGCTTCCTCCCCAGAAAGGTTTTCCAATCCTGGCACAGCTGCCAAGAGCAGTGATGGAATACCTATCTCTGCAGGGATTTAAAAGATGTATGGATTTTGCATCTGGAGATATGGTTAGAGGTGGGCTTGGCTGGACTTGATGATCTCAGAGGGCTGTGATTGGAATAATCAATAACTTTTTACAGCTCTTGAGAACGTTTTTTTGGGCAGAGGCATATTCTGTTATTATGGAGAGTTCCGTATATATAATTATTACCTATTGTTTCTTATAATGATTTAAGTGCATTGCCTCACACCTGTAGGAAAAGCCTCTCTGTCCTCTCTGCAGTCTCCTATTAGGCAGCTGTGGGAAGCAACAGAATCTCCTCTTTGCCTTCTCTTCTTTTTACAACCCTGTGCTCCAGTCTTCATCCATCCTGACAGTCTCCACTGGATTTACTCCAGCATGTCAATGTTTGTCTGGCACCAGGGATCCTGCTTAACTCAGTCGTAAGTGACAAATTTTGAGGAAATAATCACTCCTCTCATAACTGCTGACTACATCTTGCTAACTCAGCCCTGTATGTGGCTCATTCTCATGACTGCAATAGCACACTGCTGCCTCTTTATCAATAAAATATTTTCCGATTTCTGCAAACATATTTTTAAAGTACCAGATAAGACAATTTTGTTTTACTATATATGAGACAATGATTTGGAACATCAATAAAAGCATCTCTCTACCCCTGCCAGAAGTGTCCATGAACCTAGATATTTTTCCAAAAGAATTTCTAAAGAAGTTGTTAATGACAATTTCTCATAACATTCACTGCAAGCATTCGAAGTCTTTGCTAGCAGAAGTACATTGTAAGAAAGACAACAGGAATCTGTCAGATCCTATTCATCAGTAGCATTTATGTTCATGGCACATAATTCCATGGATTTTACAAACTAAAGAAAACTTATCTAGAGGTGTTATAGTCATAATAATAAAATTCCCTAAATCATAGGTTATGGATTTTAAGAACACACAAGAAATTAAGAACAAAGTCAAAGGATGATATCCCTGAACTTGAATTGTCATGCACTTTACTCAAAGATTCATAAATCAAGAAACCACGATGAGTAGCTGAGTACATGTAAAAATAGTGTAATTACAAGGGGTAGATTGAGACCCTTGGCAGCCCTTACGTAAGGCAGGCAAAACAGCTCAGAAAAGCAACATCAGCTAGTTTGGTGATGGAAGATCTAGCCTTGAAAGCACTTTGCTAAATGTTTCTGTTTAATAATAAAAGGAGGAACAGGATAAAACCCCCAAATATGCCATGCAAGACTGATGACATGCTTTTAGAGGGAGCCACTCCTGTAGGTGTTGCTCAGGTGGCACTGTGGTACATACCTATTGTGCAGGCTACAAAATAGACTCTGGATGACTGCACCTGAATATCAAACCTATGGCAATAGGCTACCAGTAAGCCTAGGAAAAGAAAGAACAGTTACAATATGCTTTCAACCTAGTCACACACTTAATAATAAAAATAAAGCCATCAAACCAGCTAGGAACTTGCAAGAACTTTTTTTCCCAAAAAACTTTCTTGGCACCCTGTGTATAAGCACCATGACAACATATCCAGGAGGCTGCACAATTTACAAACCAGTTATCTGATGGTACAAGCCCCATGTATTGGAAGCACTCCAAAAGTAAAATACACAGCTACAAACATGCAAATCATAGATAAAAATGTCATCTCACCCCTACTAAACATTTGCAAAAATACAGTGTTCACAACAAGAGCAAGAGTAAGTTCAGCCCTTCGAGCTGGTACTGAAGACAGTAGAATTTTATAGTTAATGACTATGCCTGCTTCAGGTTGGGGGGAGGATGGGAGACTTATGGGCATAACAGAGTTCATATTTCCCAAAATACAAGAAAGTAAACAAATTATTTTGCAGAAGAAATCTGAAAGCCAGAAGGCACATAATTCTTTCATCTGCAGTGATGCCAGGGATAGTTCTACATACAATCTAAAATCAAATTTGGGATAAAGTGTGGCAGAAATACTGGGTGTAGTATGACTAACAGTTAGGAAGTTTTGAGTGGTCAGACATCTGTACTTAACCCATGTGCAAATGGACAAATAATTTCCTCTATCACCACACTATCAAATATGCTTTATAGTATAGAATCAGCTGCTAAATCTAGTCCTGCAATTTCTCTACATCTCTTGACATCACTGCATGTGAAAGTGAACCATGAGATTAATGTGCATTTTTCTTGTTGAAAAAGTGAATAGTGCACAAAAAACCCCCATACTTGAAAATTTATCAGGTTTATAGTAGTCAAATCAAACCTACCACTTGAAGCAGGAGTACAAGAAGAATAAACTAATATCACAATGCAACATGTAAAATTTTTAACATGCTAAACAATACCTGGAACTAAAATGTCTCCAAATCCTAGGAGAGAAAAAGGCCTGTCACATAGAGCCAATGGTGAGGAATTCAGTCGTGGAACCTTCAGGACCATTGGGAGCTTGGAATGAGAGAGACACATATCTGATGAAAAGCACAGTGACACTACCTACCAGAACTTGTTCCTGTTGTACTCAAAGTGCAAGTTTCAAATACATCAAACGGATCTTTTTATACATTCATTACATACAATATTACTGACAACTAACAAAACGCATTTAAGATGGGAGCAATGAAACACTTTCTAAATACTAAGTTAACTTCAAAGTTTTCACATACAATTGGGTGTCAACTCTGCTTTAGCTGCAGGTATGTACAAAATTTAGGTAAGCTGCTACATGCATAGGAAATAATTCATATAGTTCATTCACATGGGTGCAATAAAAGTCTCAGAAGACCAAGACATGAATAATTTTAAAAAGTCATTTTTCAAATCACTTTAAAGACTCTTCCCTGTGTTCCTATTTATTACATAAATTGCAATGTGAGGCACAGTATGCAATGGTTCATTGCAAACCTGTATTTTCTTTATTACAATACATTAAAGAAACTTTTTTTTTTATATACTAGTGCCAAAATAATTTTATATACTTAAACTTTCATGACATAATGTTGAATCCAAAGGGGTACTAAAGGGGTACAGGAGAGAAGAACAAAAGAAGTCAAAGAAATTAGTATGGACTGTATGGATTGATCCACATCCTGCAACAACTATTTTCTTTGCTATTTTCCCACATGACACTATTACATTCATTGCTGAAATAGATAAAATTAATCCTTAAATTAACATAACTTTGTTTTCCTACTGATTAGTTTTTTTTGTTTTGTTCACTATATCTCACTATCTCCTACATCTCACATACTTTCCTCCCTGAGTCAGCCACATCTTGTAAGGTGTTCATGCAATTGGCTGCTGTCCAACGGTGAAAACCCACTGAACACTGACTTCTGTTTTCTTCTGTCTCCAATTTGTGTTTCTCTCTTTTACCTACAGCCTCAGCTTTTCATAAAGCAAATGTCAAAAAAGGGAAGGAGGGGAAGAGACAGACTGATTATATGTTTAATCTCTTTAGGAAAAGATGCTCATGCTTAATTAGCAACAAGTTAATATTTACAGATGTGGTCATGTTTGTGTGAAGCTGAGCTAACCAGCTTTCTCATATTGAAACCCTGTCAAAAAAGATAAAGGAAAACCAAAGCTGGTGTGATGAACCACTATAAGTCTGCTTTGCCTCTCCAGAATTAACATTCAGGAGCACTTATTCCCATATTAAGTTCTTTTCAGACTGACATCTTCATTTCAGCTAGTGCCAGATTGTCAGACAACATGCAGTACCTTTTCATGAGTGGCAGAATCAGATGGGCCTGCAGCCACCTCCACCATTATACTCTCCCCAGTCTAAAGAAAAAATGGGAAAATTGTAAATCAGCACTTCATTCAGCAGCTCTGGGATCATTTAGGAACACACAGAGAAACAAGTCATTACACTTTGCTCTGTGGGCAGCAGGCAATAGAGAAGCACCTTACTTACCTTTGTTAGAAAAGGTGTGATAAATACAAAGAATACATCATACACAAAAAGAACCAGGAGGAGTAAGGTACAACCCTGAAGGAAGAGACAAGATATTTGGTATTTACATACAATGCATTAGCAAACAGCAAAGAATTAATAATTAGAAGGCTATTAAAAGAAAAAGCTTGCAAAGACTAAAACAAGTCAGTAATGTATTTTTCTTAATTCCTAAATATTTTAGATAAAGGAATAGGGTCTTGCATGCACCATATATAATAAAACACAAAATTACACGTTATTGCCCAAAATTCTTTATCGTGTAAAGTCTGAAAATGGCGCTACTTGAGTTTGCTGGGAAATATGAAGCAGCTCTGCACTGGGCATAGCTTGAAACACTATATACCATTTACTGTCAGTCTATACAAACTTATAGGTGAAGATAATTTGAAACAAGAGTTTGAAGAGCTGCTTAAGGAGCAAATAAATGACTAATACTAATTTGTGTCATAGGATACTGACTAATGTCAGAAAGACTTGGAAAAAAGCCCACTAGATTGATGCACATCAATTTGAAAAACAAAATCAAAACAATCAAAACAGAACAAATATCCCCCCCCAACAAAATACTCAAATACCAAATACATAAATAAAGAGGTGGTGCTTGATTTACTAGTCAACACTCTACAGAATCTACAGAACAATCATATGTCACTTCTGGGTCTTCATTATACTCATTGAATCCCTTTTTCCCATGCTGACATATGAATGGAATTGCATTTCTAAGACAATATACTCCACTATAAGCGACTCCTCTGCTCAAACACATACATGCAAAATTCTCTTTAACTTTCTTCTGAAAGTCTATAACTTCTGTTTAACTTTCATACCTTAAATGTAGGCAGGCGAATTGTTTTCAACATGTAAAGACAGAAAGCAATTCCTAAAGCATCTTGCAGAACCCAGGCCCACCTTAAAAAGAGAAAAGTAACATTTTTGCAGGAAACAGCAGGAAAAACAGACCAAGCCTTGTCCTCACTAAGGGGCAAGGGACAAAGAAAAAACCCTTTTATTCAAAGTACTTGCTTGAAATCGACATTGTTGTCAGCATGAGTTTGCAAATGGGAAGTTGTTTTTCATCAACCTGATAACCTTCCACAAAGAAGTGCCTGGGAGATGAGGGAAGACCTGTTGATTGTCTATCTAGACTTCAGTAAGGCTTTCCACTGACAATCTTCCATAAAATCCTCACAGAGAAACTGAGGAAGTACTAGCTGAATGAGCAGTGAGGTGGACTGAAAACTGGCTGCATGAGGTCAGTGGATACCAAAGTGGGAAGTGCTGGGGTCCTTTGTCCTCTAGATAGGTGTGGGACATGCACCCTTGTGTGCTGAGGGAAATTTACAGCTGGGCCCGGTTTTCAATTGTGTTTTGCAAGTTGAGTATAGAAGTGCTCTTTGCTTTACTCTCAACTGCTAGGGCTAAAGACAAGTAGGATCTGACAAAAACAAACTAAAGTTTCCCAAAAATTGCTATGGTCTAGGTACAATGACAGATGGTGCTGTTGGATCAATACATGGGTACTTGCTGATGGAGCTCTTGCAGGAAACACTCAGGCCCACATCAGCTCTCATGCAGAAAATGGATTTCCTAGTCCTAAATATTTTGGAACATTTCTATAGTACTGCTGTACTCCTCAGTCTCACACTTATCTCTCTAAAGGGTCTTTCAGAGTTGATGAATCCTGGATTTGAGTTCTGTCATTGATTGGTCCACACAGAACACAGATCCCACAAAAGCACTGGCATGCATTCAAATCACAAGTCAGAAATATTTGATATCATCAACAGAAACACAGCCAGCATTTCAGTTCCAATACTGAACCCCCAAGAGATTAACCAAGAAGATGAACACAACCTGTAGATATGGGAAAACTGGAATATCTGGGAGTGAGGTAAGAGGTAAAAAATCCCAAACAAAAACAAACCCACAACACTCTGTAAAAGATCCACCTCTAACAAAAGTGGTAAGAACCTGCTACAATTAGGTACTATAGCAACACTGGGTGTAGAGAATTACTGACTTGTACAAGAAAGCTGAGAGAAACTAAAGATCTGACAATCTTACCAGTTCTTATTCTCATGAAGAAATAAGTTAGACCACTTGTGTCCAACTTTCCATATCACTTCTGAAAAGCTGTCTTAAGTCAAAGAGATCGGAATACTGACTGAGACTCAGAGAAATGCAAGCTTAACAAGAGACAGTTTTCTGTAATTTAAATGAACAAGAAAAAGATGAAGTACCTAAGGAACAACTAAGAATTTCTGCATGTCTCTATTTTTTTTTCCTGTCATTCCTAATTTCTGGATACATGTAGACTTCTGTGGATGCCAGTTATTTATACTATAAAGTGTATTACAATTTTTAGCACAGATCACTTACTGATCTTCATTTCTGAAGATTCCCCAGACTATGCTGACAGAGATACAAAACACTGCCAGGAGCAACATCCGGACCTGGGGACGCTTGTGAAAATATGGCAAGTTGTTGTCTGGGATTCTGAAAAACAATCACACCAAAGCTACAGTTGTCTATGTATATAGCCTCTTCCTTTGTCGACACTTTGAAGCATGAAGCCACCTTTTAAACCCCACACCTACCCAACAGTATAAAAATCTAAGTTTCCCTATTAAAAGTTTGAAATTTGCCACATACCTACACTTTCCCAAGGGGAATCTTCTTACAAAGGGAGACAGACAGCTGTAAAGACCAATCGAGGCAGCCAGGCAGAATATTCCTATTATAACATAGACTGAGGGGAAAAAAAGTATTAAGTCCAAGTAGGATAAGGCAAGAAATGCATTTTGCATATCCTCCTGACTGAATAAAGAACAGATAGTCAGTAAGACTAAATGAGAAATAAGGCTTGCATTTCAACAGTGAAAGATAAATACAGAGACTTCAAATGATTGATTAGATTTGTGCTCTTTAAGTATCTAATTCTAGCTCCTTTTACTCAGGTGTACTTTATGCAATACCTACTTAAAGTAAAAAACCTCTATCCTAATCTTCTTAAGTGAGTCATAAGCCTCAAAGGCAACATATGATGAAGCATTTATCTTCTCTTTATGAGTACACAAGAGCATTATAAGGAACTGTTAAAGTCACTAAGTAGCAAAATGAATCAATACAAATGGGATAGATGCATGTTTCACTACTTCCTCAAAAATATGAAGAAGCATTAGGCTCTCATGTTTTGTCAATCTGGTAAGTGATCAGTAGAAAATTATAATCTTTATAAAGATAAAAAAACGATCCTTGTCTTGACTTCCAACTGAACAATAATAGAGAGAAAGAATAGGTCTGAGAACACCTTTAACAAAAATAAAAGGTGGAAAATACTAAGTCTGTATCTACTTAATAACCTTTAATGTTTGAAAGAAGCTTTATGATCAACCTCACAAAAAGAAGGATTAGAATCTACTCAGTGAGTTTTCTTACAGTATTTTAAATCATATTGGGATGAAGACACATGACAGAAGAGAGATGTTTCATTATTATTTTCACAATAAAGTGTACATTGAATGATGTCAGCCTTGTGATATTGAAGATGTATCAATACAAATACAACCTTAAGAGTACCTAAGTGGTCATAGAAGAAATAAAGGAGGACGAGCATTGAGCAGCACATCACCACAAACACACAGATCATGATGGGAGTCACATCCACTGTTTCATCATCGTGTTTCTCTGCCCCATCATCACGCTTGTGCTTCATGTATCTCCTGAAAGAGTAAAATGGCTACCATCAGTTCATTCCTTATGCAACAAAATACACAAGGATGCTGAATCTTCAGCAAAAAACCACAAGGGGTTGAAACAACACCAGTGTCTGCTTTGATTCCCACTCA
This sequence comes from Ammospiza caudacuta, assembly GCF_027887145.1. Taxonomy (NCBI): domain Eukaryota; kingdom Metazoa; phylum Chordata; class Aves; order Passeriformes; family Passerellidae; genus Ammospiza; species Ammospiza caudacuta. The sequence continues at coordinate 817,562 of NC_080620.1, forward strand.
AGTCAGTAGGGCACTTTTCCATGGAGGTATAAACATCAGCTGTAACACAAACGCATAAACGAGTAACTGCTGTGTTAACTTATCTAGAGAACTATTTCATTTGCTAAAACTCAACTGAATCTTGAAAACTACCACAGAATAATTTGTTAACTTCAGAAGAAATCCTTGAATCAGGTTGTGTATACAAAATAAATGTTAAAATTAGTGTGGGACAATGACCGCCTTCTCCCAATCCCACTTGCAGCCAAAAAGTAACCATAAAACTTCATTTAAAAGTTGGTAACAAACATAGCATATATGAGCCATCCAATCAATTTGGTTTGCCCTGTACCAGTAAAAGCAAATGTTATTATTTTTTTACAAAGCATTTATGTGGTGAATTTTTGCAAAAGGGAAGCCTATTACTTAATCATTTTCTTTCTGAGCTTTTCAAATTTTTGGTCTTTTAACATGGCAAAATCCTAAAAAAATTGACATGCAATTTAAACTCTAATGATTTCCTACAGTGACCAAACCAATGCAAGGCTCAGGGCCTTTTAAACATCACATCAGCATTTTCCCTAGAGTCTCCTAACCTCACCAGCACAGCTGCCAGGTGATGCTTACATAAACACCACCTTTTTTTTTTTTTTTTTTGTTCTGTGAAAAATACAGGAAAACTGGTATACTGCATTTAGTTACTCACTTTTTCACATCTCTGCTTCCTGCCCAGTAGCCTCCAATTGCAACAGTCCCCACGGCCATGACAAAGATAATCACCATGTTGTAGTCCAGCACAGGTTCATTTGGTGCATACATTGCTCCTTTCACTGAGCTGCCAAAACTCTGTGGAGGTAACTACAAGTTAGGAAGGACATCCAAAAATCCACCTCAGCAAAGGTTCACTTACTTAATTTTCACTAAGCAACCTCAGAATCAGGCTTTATTATAAACACATAAGAGCCATCTATTGGCTCTTCTGTTAGTGATATTTATTTCCAGCGCCACGCTGTATTTTGATTTTATTCCAAAGATGAGAAATAACCTCCCAAGAGATTTTTTTTTTCCAAAACACAATAATGCAGTCTTCATGAAGACACTCTCTACATATTCAAAGCTCTTAAGGCAGACTTAATACTGTTGAGCAGTGATTCATTTACATGAGATAATATAAATGAGAGTTTTTAGTATCGAGTTTACCTTGCCAATATCTAACATATCAGTATAGCTAAGCAGAGCCACAGGAATATCAATCTCTTCATACTGGCTCCTATTACCTCCAGGAGGAACCTGAAAGACAGTTAAGACCAGGTAAGAATATGTTTATTCCTGCAAATACTTCTACTGCTTCAAAAGGGTTAAAGTTGCAAATTCTGTTCTGGCTAATTTGAAAAATACTCTAGAAGGGAACTTAGTGACAGCAAACACTCAAAAGTCAAAATATATGCCTGCTCCCAGTAAAACAGAAGTAATATAAGACTGTAACAGCAAAATGAAGCAACCAAATTTCAAGCAGTTTTTTTGCACATCAAGGTCACAGGTTTATGACTGATGTGTGCCTCTAGTTTTGACCAAGACTCAAACCTACTGATTTTATTTTCAAAACTACTAATTTTACAAAATACATGCTGTGGCTGCTCAAGCTGAATCTAAAGCACTAGATTCAGTGTGGTAGTATGATGGAGTCACAAACCAACCTCATCCTTTGACTCCAGTTTCATTTGGAACAAGGACAATCCTGAGCCCTTAAACTGAATTTCACATGAGCTCCGTGCCAACCCTTCCTGCTGAAATGAGGATTCTTGTTTCATTCCTTCTTCCATCAGATGTATGGTTTCCACACATAACCATGCAACATATGTACATGCAGGAACACACATGCATTATTTACTTTGAAGAGGAACTTCAAATACCAGCAATGTGCACCGAAGACAAGACAATATCTAGCATCAGAGGAGTATCAGCAGCATAGGAAGATAAAAAGCAACTTACCAGTCTCTCTCTACTAACAATCAGCAGCCCACGGGCCCCATTTATCTGAGCAAGCCTCACTTTCTCATAGAAGGTGCAATTTCCTCGCATCACCATGGGGATTTGATTATTAAATCCCCCATGAGGTACATCAGAAGGAGAACACAAAACAGATGCTGTCTGATCCTGCAGTTGCAGCAGTGACTGAAAAAAAGAAATTAGCTAAATACATATATATAACATAAAATAATAAAAGAAGTCAAGAGCAGAAGACAGAGTTTCTAAAGAGTAATTTAAAACCTTCTAGTAATGGAGTGGTAGACTATTCTCAGAGCAAAATGAAAGCTGAAACAATGCAGTCTTCTCTATTATGTGGGGACCTGCCTTGTTTCACCTTATTGTACAGAATTCTGCTGGTAATAAAATTTGGGATATGACCTTCACTTGCATTTATTTTCTTCAGCATTGCTGCTGTTCTGATGCACACAGCCAGGATGTGGGAGGAGTACAGCAAGGTTTTATCTTTGCTGGGGTAGCAGAATGGCAGGCTGGGATGATAGAGAGTATGAACAGCTAGAAACCAAAACAGGCTGGGGAAAAGTACACAAGCATATGGAATAAACTTCCATCTTGAAACCTACTGTATCCAGTGACCTGAGATTTTGCATCCCAAGTACCTGAATACTGGATTCTAAGCTACTTCTCTCACTTGTGATCCAGAGACATTGCAAGCCTGTCCCAATTCCTTAATTTTGCCCTTCCTCAGACCCAAAGGCATCTAATCTGGTGTGTTTCTACAAGAACATCTCAAAGACACTTCAAGGTTTTAGAAATAACACTGGCATGAATTGTTCCTTGCAAAATCTAAACAAGCACTAGCATCTTTGCCCAGTTCTATTTGCAAGTTACCAGAAAACTGCAATTATCTACCAGACACCCAAGCTGTGCTAAGAGAAGCAGGTCTCAGCCCTTGCTGAGGTGAGCTGTCAGATTTGAGAAGAGTCAAGGTAAAGTTTTAACCTGAAAAACTGGAACAGTTTGTATTAAAAATCCACAGGTACACAACATACAATACCTGTGCAATGGACTCTACAGTTTTAGGAGGGAAAGGGAAGTGTCAGGTTGTCAGGAGCTTCTGCCTTATTCAGAAAACTGCTGTCTCCAGCCTGACCTCTGGAGACAGTGAAATGCTCCAACCCACACTCCTGGCCAGGCAAGATTCAGAGCACAGAGCACAACACAAATGCAGAGTGAGCTCAGAGTGCTGCACTGCACAGCCTCAGCTGATGAACTGTACTGCTGCAGGACTGAAGGAGGAGGAGCAAGAATGTGAAAGAAGGGAAAAGCAGGAAAGAACCAAGGAAGGAGACAGGGACAGGCAAGGGATATAGCATACACTACCCAAGCCTGTGCAAGCTTTCTGGACTGTACTGGCTCCTGCAGAGCTACTGAGATATGAATCTAGTGAAGTTTTAGGAGACTGATTTAAACAAGGTGTCCAGAGTACAGTCTCACAAGTACCACAGTCAGTCATGCATGTGCTGATTCACATTATACAGTCAGGGCAACTGCAAGAATTTATCAGCTGAGTCTATACAAGGCAAAGACAACTATTGATGTATCTAGGGACTAATCTACATGTGCAATAAACCCACCAGAAGTAACTGAGACTTGCCTACACACTGGTAAGGAACTCTAATAATTCTGTGGGGCTCATTCAAAGTGTGTTTGCTGATTTCATCATTCAGTGCCAGTAACTTTGTCTCACAGAAAAGAGTGAAGAATTTACTCCATTTTCAGCTCATACAGCTTTGAATAATGCAGCAAAAGCTTGACATAGTTTATGACTACCAAATATTACACGTGACACTGAGAAAGCACTAAAGGCCACAGTCACCATATAAGAAAAGCCATGTGATATCTTCTTGTACCAGGCTGACTACAAAAACTCCTTTGCAAGCCCAGGTATGTGCCATTTGAATTTCATTGATCACACCATTGAAAAGGAGTATTTTTGTTTTGAACAGCAACAGTCATTATCTCTGCACAATGCCTGGAAATGAACATTGCCATCCAGTGATCTTAGGAGATAAAACACTTTCTAGGCAGAACAAACAAAGCGGTTGCTTCAAATTCTACTAATCCAACTAAAAAATCAGAAATTTCCTTGTAACAAAGGCATTTCTATACATTTTTTGTCATTAGTTAGCTAGGTACTTACAGCTTTACCCAGATCATGTGGCAAATGAGCCCACTGAGAGTTGAAGAGAATACAGTAGTCTTTTCCTTTGCTGCTCCCCTTCTCTGAAAGGACATGTACCATCCCATACTCACAGTACACCTGAAAAGGTAACAAAAATTTCACAAGAATTTTAGGTTACATAAAATGTCAGAAGTGAAGGGAGTAACTTGCTGTTGACTGGCCTGCTTTGTATTTTTAAAGAAAAACAAGAGTCTAAAAAGTTTCCATATCTGTGCAGGGAGTACAGTGGAATTTGTTATTATTTCCATCATGCTTCAAAGAAAGACTTTAGCTACATTAGGCAGATTCCCTCCTACACAGCAATTGGCCAAAGAATCAAATGAAACAATACTGGATGTGTTTAAAGAAAAAAGACTGAACCCAACAAACAAAAAAGCCAACCTCAAACAACACTGATGCACATATATATATAACCACAGCATTTCATGATTTTATGAACAAGATACCAACTCCTGAAAGTACAGCCTGAAATAATGATCAATTCTAAATTTGTCTCACTCCAAAACTCAACCTTGGACACCTTTGCTGAAGATGTGGCAAGACCCCAAAGCAGCAGCAGCTCTTTTTGTGTCCTGGGTAGTACACAAAGTCTACCTACTGCATGTATTTATCACTGCTTCAATGACCAGTTGTCACTGTTGTCAAAACTCCAATGACATCTGCAACAACGTAGGTAGTGAGATTACATATCTAATATTTATAATTAAAGGCCTGTCCTGGATCTGGCTGGGATGGAGTTAAGTTTTCTTTATAGCAGCTGATGGTGCAGTGTTTTAGTTTTGTGCCCAAAACAATGCTGATAACAAACTAATGTTTTAGCATTGCTGCACAGTGAGCAGTGTCAAGGCCTTCTCTGTTTCTCACCCTGTTCACCTGGTGAAGAGATGCCCAAGAGGTTTGGAAGGGGTCACAACCAGGCAGATGATTCAACAAGGAGATATTCCATACCCATAGCATTTCATGTTCATTTTTATAAAGAGGTTAGCTATCTTTTGCATCATGTACGTGTTAGAATTCTCCTGAAGAACTCACGGAAACTGAGATAACAGAACCCAGATCCTGTAGTAACATGGAGTAAGAGAACAAGAATTACAGCAAAAAATAAAATTAGTAACATGCAGCAAATCTACCAGTTTTAGACATCTCAGTTGTGATACACAGTATGTAACTTACTCGTTCAGTGAATTGCTTATACTACACCTAACTGCAAGATGTGCTGATTTTAGCACAAATATTTTCAGCTTCCCATCCCTGCAAAAAAAACCCAAAAAACCAAAAAAACAAACCAACAACAAACAAACAAAAAAAACCCCACAGCCAACACAGTAATTTCCTCATTATTTTGGTTAGGTCAGATTGTACCAGCCATTTCCCAGCAAAACTGGAAGATCTGGGGGCTTTCAAGTAGGTACTAGCAAACATGTCCTTAACACAGATGTTTACACAAATCTCATTCTTCATGATGAGGTCTGTTCTTTTAAACATCTGCTCCTATCCTTCCTTTCCCTGTGTATAGTGACACAATTTTGTGAGTACTAGGTATATTCTTCATCTTCCATCCAAAAAGCTGAACCTAAATCATCTATAAGAGTATATACATATATATATATATATACACACACACACATACATATGTATGTATATACATCACACACATATGTATGTATATACATAATCTGCAAAATAAAGTACTTTTGTGGAGTTGATGCAGTTGTTTGTTTGTACCCCAAGTCCTAGGAGATTAGTTTACCTAGGGAATCAGGAAGACAAAATAACAGTGGAAATATGTACAACTCCCCTAACACTAGTGGTAGTTTCCTTTAATTACTGTTGATTTCATTCTTGTATTAACTGAGTCAAAATAATTTTAAATCCTCCCTGATCTTGGAAATGGTTAAGAAACACGAAGTGTATGATGAGGTCTGTTTGTAGTGTTCTAAGGATGCTGAAATAATCCTCCTGGCCATTTCTGAGTGGCAAACAGGTCCCTTGCAGTGCTTCTCTCTCTGACAAGAGGCTCTTGTCCTTGCTTGAACAAGAAGGCATCAGAGCATCATCACTTTACCAATCAGCCATCAAGTCTACAGGACACTTGCTCCTCAGAGCAGCAACACAGGGCTTGCAGGCTCTGTCTTGGCAGGACTGTCAGGCACCATCTCCACTCATTGAAAAAGAGTAAATCAGGAGCGTCTTTCCTTTATACAAAATACTGAACATCAGCTCCTCAGTGTGAAGTTCGCTTATATGCATTCTGTGGCCATCTGGTCAGGTTTGAACACCAACACATTAAGAATTCAATTTCAGATTAAGATCTGACCAGCTGCTGCAAAAAGATTTTAATGCTTCACATACAAACGTAGTGCTCAGAAAGCAGGACAAAACCTAACTTTAAAAATGTAATTCAATTATACAAACCGAGAGCAATGCTTCTTTTTGAAGGAGAGTCTTGCTGATCTTCAGTTGCTGCTTTAGAGCCTCACAGTGCTCTTACAGAGCAATTTCAATGTTCAAGAAGTGCTGTCTGGTAATAGATTACAAAAGAATGATGCTGAGAGCAAATGCAAATCATATCTGTATTTTAGCTTCATACAAGCTACTAGATAGTCAGGAAAAAGTTGACCGCATATTAAATGCAGCAGTCTCAAAACACTGTTTCAGCTCACTGATTTGGAAATCCAGTCCGAAGGAACACCAGACACTGTCAATGTGACTGGAGTCTTCCTCTTATCATTTTTGTGTTCCCAGAGCATTTGTTTCCTATTGTAATGGGAAGTTTCTCCATTTTACTGAGGACATTCACTAATCCTTGCTAGCACTTAGCACTTGGAAGTTGCAAAAAACCCAAAATACACCAACCAACCAAAATGCCCTTAAACCAAACAAACAAGCCCCCTCCCCTCACAACCATCTTATCTTTCTACCATCCCCCTTTGTGTCATACTCCTCTCATACCCACACATCCAATTCCTTCCTTTCCATTCTTCCTTCTCTCTTTTTCTTGTTCAGCACTCAAGCAAAACTGAAGTCATTGACTGAAGATATGTTTAACTGGTCTATTGCTCTGCTTTAGCTTTCGCCAAGGAAATCACTTTGTGCCTACCAGAACTGATGAAACTTTGTTCAGGAGATAAATATAACATCATATCCCTAACCATTGCTGCTACTAATTAGAACATTGTGACAGACTAATTTGTCAACATCTAGTTTAACATTCCTAACCTAAACACACCAATGATATGATAATTATGCAGTTACACTCTTACAAATACACCTAACACATCTGTTTCTTCATGTAGCAGCTGAGCAACAAGATGCTAAAGATGACTGGAGTCAGCAAAAATGTCGTATCTTAACATGCTTGTTCAAAAATCCATTAAAAGAATCCATCAGATTTATTTCTCCCTCTTTATTTCAAACCCTACTACACAGAAATTACCATGCATCCCTAGGAGACACTCAAGGTAAAAAGATGTTTTTTTGAAAACTTTTGAGAATTACAGAATGGTTTAGGTTGGAAGGGACTTTTAAAGGTCACCTTGTCCAAATCCCTGGCAATGGGCTGGGAAATTGTCAAGTAGACCAAACCTTGTTCAACCTGGCCTTGAACACTTTCAGGGATGGGACACCCACCTCTTCTCTGGACACAGTGAGGAGTTGTGTGTTTTACTAGTATTTTACACTGTGCCAGTTTTTACCACCTGCATTGTAAATCACTCTTTAACACACAGAGTGTGCCCAGAGGCAATGATGGCATTCTGCTGCAAGATGTCAGCAAAGCAGTAAAGAAACGTCATTGTAAAAATACACAGGAGGTAGAGATTTTTATATTTAGCTCTTCTGCATATAAATGGTCTTTGTTAACATATGCAGCAACTTTTTCCCTTTTTTATAACATGAGTGCTAACTCAGTCCTTTAGAGGCAATGACATTTGTCCTGAAGCAAGCTGATAGGGGAGGTCACACCGATTAGCTCAATGCAGATTTAAGCCACTTGAGCACAGTGCAAGTTTCCAAGAGATCTGTGCAGAAAGACAGGCACTACTGTGCATATGCTGTGAGGAAACAAGAACTCCAATTCCCTGCCATAGTGGACTTGTTAACTCATATCTCAGGTATCCAACCATAGCACCTAAACAACAGAAACAAATAATTTAGGAAAATAACCTGTACTTATTATCTTGAATTTGATTTTGAAGAGTAACAAATAACAGAGATGCAAATACAGTCACACACAAAAGACAAGAACAAAAGAATGTTCCCTGCTTATTGTATGTGGTCTAACTGGGCTTAGATAAACAAACAAAACATGGAGGATTTTAGCTTTGAATATTACATGTACAATTCCCTCCAAAATCTTCAGGCAGTTTTGTAGGAGCTCTCCCATAATTGAACAGCTTTATGCATATGGGAAACAATCAAGCTGTACAGTTAAAAGTCTCACATCTATGAAATATATGGCACACATCTTTAGAATGAGAGTAAGTATAGGGTGTGTTGCTACATTTCTGTGGAGATAAGCATTACTGGAACTCAGGAATAATTCCTAAAAGGCACCCGGGAGGCAGTTATACACAATTTTGCTTTCTGAGCCATTTAATGGATGTTCTTCAAAGAAATATTAAGGGAGTAAAAGGTTCCTAATGTGAAATGCTCAAAACATTTTAGAAGCTATGTGGATTTGTGTTCCAAAGGCCAAATGAAAGTCAAGTGTGAGAGGAATTAAATGCAATAAGAGCGGGGCTAAAAGCAGAAGAGGGAACACAGAGTTTTAGAAACTCAGTAGAGAACATAATCTGTGGATAATGTGGATTAACAGACATTTTTACAAAGCTATTATCACTTAGAAGCAAAGCATGGTTCTGAAGTTTGTTCTTATCCACTTTCAAGCATCCAGGTTTGTTTTTATTCATGTCAGTAGGTATGAGACAACAAAAGTTCAAGCAGTGCTGCTGATGCACTGGCATAGATATTTATGATGATTCCTTACTCCTAGAGACCACTTCATATCCTAAATTAACCCAGGAGAAAATATCATCTCCTGTGCAATCCTATACAATGTGCCTACAACACCAAAGGGTCTTTTCCAAGTGTTTGGATATCAAGTCCAGCCTTTTTCAAACACAGAAAACAACAGCTGCTATGACAATAAGGTATATTATAATACTTGCCTCTTATTGATCCTGTGGCTTACAAAGCACACAATAGTGTATAATTAACACAAAAGAAAGTGTTTTCTATAAAGCTGCAAAACTGGAAAGGGTTTTCACACAACAGAAATGTAAAATCTGAGGGCAGAATTTAACAGAAGAGCTAATCTAATGTTCACGGTAATAGAAGGGCATACTTGTTAACTCTAAATCTCATCAGGACCTTCCACAGACCAATGCATAAAAGAGAAGAATGCTCCCCAGTTTATTTGCTGTGCAAGTTTTTTTAGGTGAATTAATGTAGCTCAGAGGCAAGCACTGGACTTGCAAGTTAAATTATAGAAGAAGGCAGAGAGGAAGAATTCAGTTCACCAGTATTTCAAGAAACTTCAGTGTGTGTGACTGAGCCAACCCAATGTCTGTCTTGTTTGTTCCTCTCTGCCTCTGGCCCCACACTCACTCATGTCCCATACACCTTTTCTGCTTTCAGCAGCTCTATTAACTGACCTAGCCACTCATATCTCAAGAGAGATTTCACAGGCACTGGGAGCTGTGTTCCTTGAAGAAGGAATGAATGAGCTATCCTCCTCTTAGAGTGGGTACCATGTCTGAGTTCCCAGGAGCTGGAGTCATTCTTTCCCATGAACTGCACTGATCCATCTGGAGACCAGCAACAGCAGGCAGCAAAGCTGCCACAAATAAAACGCTCCTTCAACAAACACAGTGCAGAGAGCTACGTATTCATGATGCAATGATTCCAGGAGACTTAAATCGTCAGCCACCACCATAATGCAGAATTTCAGACAGACTTTCCAATTCTTTGGACCCATATCAGAGTGCCCTAATTTAAAATACAAACCAATCACCTCAATTCAACATATTCTGCTGAAAGCTGCTATAGTGAAGGCCAGCTAGATCCAACACACTTGCTGCAGATCATGTTGCTATGTTCGTCACTAGTCAAAGGCTCACGTATCTGCTGTTGTTACAGGAAACTGAGGGGTAACAATACCTGGGAAGAACAGGAATTTAAATGAAATGTGAGAACTCAAATACCAAAGCAAGATCTAAGTGCAGATTGTACTTGGATCTATAAGATCACACCACTCTTAGTGTTCCCAGATAAGGACCCAGATTTGGAAGAGCCATACTTCAGTAGCCAGGCTGATCCTTCTCCCTAAATCAGAAGACAGAAGCAAATGTGGACACTACCTCCTCTTGCCCCAGGGAAAACAAAAAAACCAAAACAGTCCTATTATCCTGTTTCAAAGAGGGAGACAAAGGTATATGCTCACTAAGGCAAGAGTAAAGCACTGAGAATAAGTACAGCTGGCACAAAGAAAACCCACACAGCAGCTCCTGACAACAGCTGTCAGCTCTGTCCCCTGGAATGACTGCAGCCATCAGTCACAGGGGTACCAAACCAGGACAAGTGCAGCAGAGCACTCTTCTCTGCCTCACACTAAGGAGGATGTGCTACTCAAGCCACCCCAACAAGTCCAAGCACAAGAGATGCAGAAGTTATGCACAATACAAGGTATTCAAGCAAATTTTTAAAACACCAGCTTGGCTAACAGAAACATATTGGCAGCACACAGTACATCCACTTTTCACTGCAGCAGCAGGACTGCTTCAGTACCCTGGCCAGTCTGCCCAAGCTTATTCAAATACATTAACACTTCCACTGCACAAATATACCAAATGTTTACAGACAGGAACGTGCTGCAATGCATGGAGCTGAACGTAAGACCTCCAAGTACCCACTGGTGGACTATCCACGCACTGTCCTTCTGCACTGCCATACGCTCACCTTCCCCAAACTGATGGGTCAAACTGACTCCGTGCCAGTGTTTGACTCATTCTTGTTAATTCGTTAATTAAATCTTATTAATTTGTTGGGACTACACTGGCACTACCAGTCCCTGCAAAGCATCAGTGGAGATGACAAAATGCATGGGGCATGCAAGAGCATGATGAACACATAATGAAGATAAGGATAATGGATGCAAAAAGGGAATGATACAGAAATAAAGAAGATAGCTGACAACCAGACTACTCTGTAACTAAAGATTATTGGCAAGGAAACAGTAAGGAGACAGAGGCAGAAGCAGGAAAAATTAGAGTTCCATGTTACGATGTTACACCAATAATATTCAAGAAGCCATAATACACTCCAAATTACCTAACAAACAGTCAAGAAGTTTAAATGACATATTAAATGACGTTTCAAAATTTTCAGAACACAAAACACCAAACTTAAAAGGCAAAAGCTATATACCATGCAATGCAATTGCTAGAAATCCACTCTCTCCTGTATGAGGATTACATGCCTAGTTTGTCACACCCTTAGAACGTATCCCACAAAATAATTAATATTTTAGTAATGACAATCAATACAAGACCCAAGGCAGACTACAGAGTCAGGGTCAGCAGAAATCCCTTCTCTTCTGCTGAACGCTTCCTCTCAGGGAGTTTGTCAGTCAGGATAAAGCCAGAGCCGTCACTGCGGGGATCTGGCCCGGGGGCTCGGCTGCTGGGCTGGGCCCACGGGTGCCCGAAGTTTTAGGAACTACGAGGAAAACGCTAGTTACTAAAGAAAGCACAAAAAGGCCTCAAACAACCCCAGACCCACAGATGAATCAATACTGCCAGATCGTGGAGGGCAGGGCCGGCAGCCCCATGCGCTCCGCTGCCTTCCTGCGGCCACGGCTCGGCCCCGGCCCGCTGCGGGGCGGCTGCAGCACCCCCGAGCGCCCACGGGAGGCGGCTCCGGGCTCGGACGCGCCGCACAGCCCGCCGGGGCCCGGCTGCGCCCGGGGCCGCTCCCCGCCCTCAGCCGGGCTGGGCGCGTAGCTCGGGCAGCGCACGGCCCGGCACGGCCACTGACCTGCGGCAGCAGATGCAGGAACAGCCAGAGGCGGAGCGGGGCCGGCCGCGCCGCCATGCCGGGCCTGCCGCGCCGCCGCCGCTTTGTTCCGACCTGGGCCGGGCCGGACCCTTCCGCACCGGGCACCCAGAGCCCGCCCCGGACGTCCCGCCTCAGCGCCCCGAGCCGCCAACCGGCTCCGCCGGGGCACGACGTCACTTCTGGCGGTGCCGAATGAAATGGCGAGTGGCGGCGGCGGTGGCGGTGGTGCGGGGAAGATGGCGGTGAGGAACGGGGTAGTGTGGGCTCGGTGCCGGTGGTGCCGGTGGTGCCGGTGGTGCCGGTGGTGCCGGTGGTGCCGGTGGTGCACCTGCGCCCCCGTCCCGCCACCGCGGCATCCCGCAGCGGCGTTCCGGGTCTGTGTCTCCGCCGATGGCGCGCTTTAACTGAGCCGTCTGTGCTCTGCCGTAGGATAAGGAGAAGAAGAAGAAGGAGAGCATCTTGGACCTCTCCAAGTACATCGACAAGACCATCCGGGTGAAGTTCCAGGGCGGGCGGGAAGGTGAGCCCCGCGCGTGGCTGCAGCACGGAGCTCTTTGGCCTCTCGGCATTTTCCCTCAGCCGATGCCTGTCGGCTCTGCCCTCCTGCTCACGCTGCTTTCCCATCAAGGGAAGCGGAGGAATAGCGGGTGCTTTGACTTATTGGTGGTTGCACTTAATGGTGCGAAGGTTCTCTCGTTTAAGTGTTCCATTGATCTCCTGGGTGCACTTCTCTTATTAGTTGTTTTGAACAGCCTTATTTTGGCTGGGATTGGTTTTTTTTTTTTTTTTTTCCCTTTCTTTCTTTTGGCATTGCAAGGATGCACTTAAAGGGACAAAGAAACATTTATGGATGTAACAATTAATGCAACTGTCGTGCCTGTCATCTCTTGACATGGTAAGCTTGCCCGGAGCGGTTCAATACATGCCACGGTGCCTTTGCATGCCCGTCCCTTCCCAGCTGGGCAGGTCCATCCCAGTGCTCTTCGTGCCACCCGCAGGCACTTGTTTGTCTGAGTTTATTTACCATGTGCTGCAGTTTCAAACTCCACTGCAGCCTTGTGCTTATAAGGGTTTGGAGGTTACTTGAACTCTTCACTGAGAAGTGTATTTGTCAAACTGGGAAGTCCCTCTGTGTAATTCTGTGATATATTAAGTGCCTAGTCTTGTGGAATCACGTTCTCCATTAGGGTAAAGTGCTGGTCTATCTGCAGTGCCTTCCCGTGAGGCAGTGCTTATGCTAAAGGCATGATGTGCCAGGAGGGCACCTGGAAGATGGGGTTTCTGAGGAAAGAACTTAAAATATGGTCTTGCTTCATTTTTAACCATAACCTTTCATTAAGGATATTTATTTTGTGTTGGAGTTGTCTTTTTTTTTCTTTGTGTGACTTGTACTGATTTGTTATACAGTATTCTTAAAGTGCCCTTGAAGTTGTCTGAAAGCAAAAATGTTAGTGTCTTGAAGAACATTTGGAAGAATTGATTGAAAAGTCTGTAAGTTTTAATTGGTGCAATGCAGACCAGTTTTTGTGTACTTGCCATTGATAAAGAAGACACTGTTTAATATCTCTGGCCTCATTTGTTTGGACTTGCCTGAAGGAGGGAACAGGCCTGGAGAACTGAATCTACCTTTCATGAAGTCTTATGTTGCTGTATGCCTTGTTTTGGTCCTAATCATTGTTTTCTGTGTGGTCTTCAATAGCAAGTGGTGTCTTGAAAGGATTTGACCCTCTTCTGAACCTTGTGCTGGATGGTACCATTGAGTACATGCGAGGTAAGTAACGTGCAATCTTTGGAAAGCTTCCCTTCCCTGGGTGATTTTCTTGACAGAAATCTTACAGTTCTGTAAGTGAATAAGGAGAAACTGCAGATTAACATCACCCAAACTGCAACATGCTTGGGATAACTGTCTTGTAAAGAAAGACATAAGGTGACGGGTCTATGGGACCTGATAGCATGTTCCTGAGGGAATTGGCTTACACTTCCCAGGCTACCCTAAAACATTTAAAAAGTGATGGCAGTCAGATAATGGGAAAGAAGGAAACATTGAAACCATTTTTCAAAAGGGAAGAAAGGAGCCTGGGAACTACTGTGCTGTCAGCCTGACTTCTTGTGCCTGGGGTGGTCATGGAAAGGATCCTCCTTGGAGCTCTGCTAAGACATATGGAGGACAGGGACGTGATTTTAGACCTCCACCATGGCTTTACCAAGGGAAAATCCTGTCTGAACAACCCAGTGGCCTTTGACACTGTCACAGTAGCAGGCCCCCAGCTGGGTAATAATTAGCATTGCCTCCATGGTTCACAGAAGGCTGATCAATATTTTTATTTTATATATATGTATTTATATATATCATTATTAAGAAACCCATTGCTTTTATAGCAATTGCATTGCGATACACCTGGACTGAATTGGTCCTCCAATCCAAACACTATCCCCATTGGCTAATTAAGAAATCACCCTTTGGTAAACAAATCTCCATAACACATTCCACATGTTCACAATAACAGGTGCAGCAGGCCAAGATAAGAACTATTTCTCATTCTTTTCTCTGAGCTTCTCACAGCCTCTTCCCAGGAAGGCCTGGGAAAGTTGTCTGTTGCTCTCTGTGGCCTGAGAGCAGCTGCCACACCCTACAACATCCTTCTCCCTAAGTTGAAGAGAAATGGATTTGATGGGTGGACTGTTTGGCGAATGTGGAATTGGTTGGATGATCATATGCAGAGGGTAGTAGTCAATGGCTTCATGTCCTCGTGAACATCAGGGACAGGGGGTGTCCCTCAGAGATCTCTGGGGACCAGTACTGTCTAGTGTCCATCAGAGATGTAGGCAGTGGGATCAAGTTCACCCTCAGTCTGCAGGTCACACACCTGAAGGATGGGGGCATCCAGAGGGACCTGGACAAGTTTTTGAAGAGGGCCCAAAGGAACCTCATGAGGTTCAGCAAGACCCAGGCTGGGGGATGAATACTGAGAGCAGCCCTGCTGAGAGGGACTTGGACTTGCTGGTGGATGAGAGGCTGGACAATATGTGCTTGCAGCTCACAAAGCCAGCTGTATCCTGGGCTGCATCCCTACCAGGGAGGGGATTCATCCCCAGGGGGGGATTCTGCCCCTCTGCCCCTGGGCTCAGGTCAGACCCCACCTGCAGAGCTGCCCCAGCCCTGGGCAACAGCAGCAGGAGGACGTGGGGCTGCTGCAGCCGGGCCAGAGGAGCCACGGAGATGCTGCCAGGGCTGGAGCCCCTCTGCTCTGAGCCAGCCTGGCACAGCTGGGCCTGCTCACCTGGACAGGAGAGATCTTTGAGGAGTTAGTATTGTGCCCTTTCAGTTTTAAAGGGACATAAAGGGAAATGCCAGGGGGTGAATGCTTCAGCAGGCCCTATTGTGGCAGAGCAAGAGGTAATGGGTTTAAACTAAAGGAGGGCCAATGTAGATATAACAGAAGATATAGATCTAAGGAAGACAGGGGTTTTTTTTAATGAGTATGGTAAAAATACTGGGACAAGCTGCTCGGAGAGGTGGTAGGTGCCCCATCCTTTGGGAGCATTCAAAGATGGGACTCTGAGCAACTGGGTCTAGTTAAAGATGCGCCTGCTTGTTGCAGGGGGGCTGTACTAGATGACCTTTAAAGGTGATTCTGCAGCAAAAGTTAGATTAAGCACATTCCCTGTGATAGAACATCCCTGGTCGTCCTTGCTTGAGCTCCTGTATAGTTACCTCACTGGCTGCCCTTTTCCTCTAAAGCTTGAATAAAGCAGTGTCTCTTTCTCTCTGATACAAAAGCTGTCATTTGATAGGACAGTGTTTTTGAAGAGTACTCTCCAACCTGTTTAAAAGGGAGCACAGAAGCTTTGAATTTCATCTTTAAAGCAGAGTCTTGAAACGTGTTGTTCATTTCTATTGAATATAGAGATATCTCTATATGGAATACATATGGAATATTGGTTTTGTTTGTCCTAATCCAGCCCTATTTGGCCTGGTCTGAGAATGGACTGGTGCTCTCTTCCCTAGTGCATTGAGAAGTCAGGGTCTTTTTCTGATCTATGTTAATCCCCAAGTGTTTGTCTATAATGACATTTGAAATGGGATCAAGAGATTTTTTTAATCTCACTTACTTAGAGGCTTATGAATTCTTTAATAACTGTGTTCTGCTTTTTGTTGCATACAAAGCAAGTTTTGTTATTGCTTACTGTAGGTAAGGTCTTGAAAACATCAAATGTCACTGCTGCATCACCTGTATGGTCCGTGTGTTCAGTAAAACAAAGCAGCTATGCCAGGAAAGAACATGCATGTCTGTGCCTTTTAAAGTTGATGGAATTTGGTTTCCTTTTCTTATTTTCCTGTTCTAACCATGGATCTCTGCTTCTTAGATCCGGATGATCAATTTAAATTAACAGAAGACACACGTCAGCTGGGACTTGTGGTTTGCAGAGGGACTTCCGTGGTTCTGATTTGTCCACAGGATGGAATGGAAGCGATTCCAAACCCTTTCATTCAGCAGCAGGATGGCTAATGCTTTCTTTGAATTGTCTCTGAAAACTTCGGGGTGCAAGTCATTGGAGAAAACTATCAGTGTGTGAGAAGCTTCCTGTTTTGGGGGGGAAGTTTGAATGTGTATTTGTTAGTGTGAAAGAAGTCAATTTTTATTTTTGTGGCTTTCATAAATGATGAGATGATGGGGAATGTAAGAAGCATGTTCTTGTTTTTCTCCTGCCCCCAAATAAGCGTGTAACTATGTTGTTTAGAGCTGACAGAAGAGAAAATATTGTTGTGAATTGTCTGAGACCTTCTTGATCTTGTGAGTTTTGAAACAACCCCATAAAATTAGTTATGAATGCCCTGAATATTGGTTATATTCTTTCAATTTTTAAACACATTAAAATGCCTTTATTCCAAATTAAAAGCCTAAACACAGTAGAACATATTTTTCTTCCTCTTAGATATCAGTACTCAACTGGGGAAGCATTATGTTGCTGTCTTCTGCTGTTGAGTTCAGTCTGTTGTGCAGGAAAATTACTTCCTTGTGTAGTGTCATCACCTTTACAAGGGATGTAGCCAAGAAGGTCTTTTTCAGCACTTGTTCCAGAACTGGTGGGCTGTGATCTGTGTATCAGCAGGCTCACATATTTCTACAGAGGACTGGTCTAACTTGTGGGATAATGCTTGGTTGAGTGACCTAAACCTTATGGAGGTAGCTATTTGTTACTTAGAATTTTAGGGGGAGAATATTTAATATCCTAACATTTGTTCAATTGTAGGCAGTATCTGGAAGTACTGCATATTTTTATATTGTAGCTATCCACTTGTGGTTTTGCCTGTTATAAATTGATTTGTAAGTAAACATTTTTATTTCTTTTATACTGCAGAAAATGCAAGATATGAGGAGTTCTGAGTGAATAAAGACAAATTGATCTGTTTCTAAATGTCTGTTTTTTAATCTGTAAAAGTGCACTACAGCTGACATAAATCTAAAATTAGTTCAGGAGGTGCATAAACACTGCAGGATCAGGAGGGACCAGAGCAGAAGCCGTACTTCAAACAGGGAATTGATGGAAAAGGCCTGAGAGCATCTTGTCCCTCTTCTGAAGCATTTTAAAGACTACCTGGTTGAGGCATGTGCCTGGAGCCTGTAACCTGCTTCTGCCACCTGCTCTTGCCTTTATAGAGGACCCTTTATGAGGAGGCTGTGGCAGAGTGAATTGTTTTGCTGGCAGCAGCAGTTTTGTTCCTGAAGGGTGTCAAGAACACATGGCAAGTACAGGTTGTATTGGTTATTTTGGCCACAGCACTTTTCTCCCGTGCATAACCTTTCCTGGATCAGCTCCAAAATGGGTGGGAACTTAGAGTAGATTTCATTTTAGTGAATCTGACTTCCAGGAGGCTCTGAAACTAGGGACCAGGTGTTGTGTGTGATGTTGCCTGTGTGAACTTGGGTGCGTCTGGATTTTAATCTGGGGACTCACAGAGCTGTCTATAAAGTTGTGCTCCTCACAACCTAGTTTTCTAATGCTACAAAACTTGCTTGTGAAACTGCATAGTTCAAAAGATAATCCTTATTTAGAGTGTGAGGAGTAGAATTTGCTTGCCATCAGCCTGAGCAGAGTCTTGAACTGTCCTTTTAGGTGGGAGAAAGATTGCTGGTGTTGATGCCAATAATGTGCTGCACTATTTTTGCACTCTAAGTATAGCATCAGAAACAGACCTGCTGGGACTCTCTGGGCTGGATTCTGGGCTCTCAGTGTTGGGAGATCTGCCTGAAGCAGATCAAGTGTGTAAACTCTGGAGAGGGGCATATTCCCAACATTTCCTGCTCAGGTGATTGGTTCCTTGGTCTTTCTTGGGAGCTGCATGGCTCTCCTGTTCTGTAGCACAGACTCTGAGGTTATACTTTGGAGTCAAGTACCTGAAAAGAAGAATTTGAAAATAATAGGGGACAGACATTTTAGCAGGGCCTGTTGTGATAGGACAAGGGGTAATGATGGTTTAAGCTAAAAGAAGGGTGATCCAGACTAGAAATAAGGAATAAAGTTTTTATGATGGCATGGTGAGACACTGTCAAGGCTTCTGTTTGCTGAGCTCTGCCAAGAGCTGGGAGTGAGTCTTGCTGGTATGGGCTCTTTGGGTAAGGGACTCTCCTTCAAGGTCCCTATCCAAGTCTCTTCATGCAATAGCTTTGGAAAAATTCACTGTGGCATTAGCTGTTGCTTGTCCTACATCTGTGTTTATTTAGTGCTTTTAGATTGAGGATGACTGAACATGTGAAGCCATCTGGGTTTGAATGAGGGCTCACTCCTTCTCTTACTGAAGTATAAAGTTAGATATCTAATAAAAACTGTAATCACATTGGTATTTGGTTAAACTTGAACTAATGAAAGATGAGATAATGGTTGTTTTTTTCCAAATGGGTTCAATGTTTTTTACAACTTCTTTATATTTACTCACTGCTTAGGAATCTTTTGGTTGCTTCTCCAGTTGTTTTCTTTTTAGCCCAGGCTCTTTGCTTGGCTAACAGCTCCCCTTATTTGCTGTGGCCTTACCTGGTAAAAGTAGATGCCAGTCAAATCTGTAATTTTTAGGTTATACAGCTGTTCTGCTAATGCTGTTCAGAAAGCAGCAGAAAAGACAGAAGAACAAAGCAGGAGAGTAGAAAACATGCTATTTTTAGGACAAGATTGGTTTATCTCATACTTATCCTAGCTGGGGGGATAGTGTTTCCAGAGATGGAAAGGGCTGCGTAAGACAGAGTTAAAATTAACTGCCTGGCAGTATACAAGCATGGAGCCTGCACAAGAGCCACAGGAGCTGGGACCTCAGACAGAAATGATTGCAGACACAGTTCTTGAGGTTGGAGAGAGACTCTTCCAGGTCAGCCGTAGGGTGCTTTCAGTACACAGTCGATATTTTGAAGCCATGTTTTTTGGAGGAGCAAGAGAGAGCTCTGAACAGCACATAGTGATCAAAGGGATTGATGCAGTGCCATTTCAGGCACTACTTGAGTTCACTCGCACGGCCCAAGTGCTCATAGGTCAAGAAAATGTGACCAGCTTACTGGAAACAGCTGATTTTTTTCAGTTTGACAGGGTGAAACTGTTGTGTGAGAAATTTCTGGAGAGAGAACTGCATGTTTCAAACTGCCTGGGCTTGATGACCTACTCACAGCAATTTGCCTTTACAGAGTTATATGTGTCTGCTATGAATGTGGCTCTCACTCACTGGGGGGATGTGATATGCCAGGAAGAATTTAAGGCATTACCCAAGGAAATGCTGGTGCAGCTCCTGAAGAGTGATGACCTCTTCATTTCAAGAGAGGATGTGGTTTTTGACAGTATTATGATTTGGATAATGGAGGACCCAGCAACAAGAGAGGAAGAATTTCTGGATTTGGTGGGCGAAGTCAGGGTCACTTTTCTGAGTTTGTCCTTCCTCGATATCTTGGTGAAACGCAGCAAGCGTGCTGGAGAGACAGATATCTTTTCCAGACTAATAAAGAAGTTAGACAGCTGTCCCCCACCCAGCTGGCAAAATCCGAAACTCTGTCCTTATGCTGGCCGGAGCTATGACACCTTATATGTCCTGGGAGGAAAGCATGACAAGGAACAGCAAGAATTATTTCTCTTTCAACCTAAAACAGGGACCTGGCAGGCTTGTTCTCCCCTGCAGCGCAAGAACCTCACCCAGTATGCAGTGGCAGCAGTAGGTAACTTACAGACGAGGGAGACTGAGCAGATGCAAACAGAAGTTGAGCCTGAGTCCCAAATGCAGGGAGTCCAACTGTTGCTGTAAAACTGTTGTGCTCAGCATTGCTAAAACCTCATTCATATTGGTGTTCATATTTGTTCAAAGAATGCTTTTTTCTTCCTTGGTCCTGGGAGAGTGCTAGACAACACTATTCTCCTATAGCAGAAACTATGCAGTCTCCCAAGCTCCTTAGCTTGACTTTATCTGGAATTAGTCTAAGGACTTGGCTTTAAAGCCAAGTGTATTTTTTGGCCTTCTCTTTTGTAGTGATTTAGACATATGACAGGTGACTTCTGATTTATAGTTGCCATTGCATTAAACTTATTTACAGATGTTGGGAAATCTTCATGCTTGGAGACTTTCAAGCCAGCTCAATACTATGGCTTCCTGTATTAGTGTTGGTAATAGTTCTGTTTCTGGTAGGAGTTTAGAAGTAAGATCGCTGAGGTTCTTTCCAACCAGTGTTTCCATGATTCTGTTCAAAAATGGGAGCAGGCTTGGAAAGACAGGCTGGCTACATTTCATAGGCCCAATGAATTAAATACTGCAAACTGATAGAGCAGTGATTTTCTCTCATCTTGCACCTTATCAATACAGCCCAGAGTGAAATGAGAACCCCAGGTATCAGGAGCAATTTTTAGCCTTTACATGACTAGTATTTTCTTTGCTGTGCTTCTAGGGAGCTTCCTTTTTGTGACAGGAGGATATTTCCGGGATGAATTTGTGTGGTACAGTGTGGATTGGGTGCTCATCTACAACTGCTTGGACAATTGCTGGCTGGAAGGGCCAGCCATGAAGAAGTCCCGCAACAGCCACTGTGCAGTAGGAGTAGGGCTCCACTTGTACGTGCTCGGAGGGAGCACGGATGAAGGGATCATCCCAGCAGTGGAGCGCATGGCTCTGATGGAGTCAGAGTGGGAAAGCATGAGTCCTATGGCTCAGCCTGTGGAGAGAGGTGATGCCACCAGTGTGGGAACCAGGATCTATGTGGTCTGTGGCCTGGATGAGAATGGACACGTGTATGATGGAGTGCAAAGGCTGAACACAGAGACAGACAGCTGGGATGTCATCTCGTTCTCCCCTCTTCCAAGGTAAGAAATAATATTCTGGCACCTGGCAGAAGATGAAGGATTCTAGTGTTGATCCAGCTCCAGGAAGAGGTTATAGTGTAGAAATCCGTAAGTTCTGTCCCTGCAACACTTCTGTGATTCTCTGTTTTAAATAGGACTTCTGATCTGAGGACCAAGGTTACCCTGAATATTTCAGGGGCCAAATCTGTCTGTTGATTCTGATCAAGGGTTTCTTCTCTCTCAGGTATGACCTCTGCATCACATCCCTGAATGGGGCTCTGTACACTGTAGGAGGGGAAGCTTTTCGGTTTGATGTGGAGACAGATGAATGGACCCAGGTGAATGAGGAATGCTTGACCCAAAAGTTCTTCATGGGATGCAGCACTGTGAATGGACAAATTTATCTTCTTGGGCAGAGGAAGGGAAACAGCACCCTCCCCATTGCAGTCCTCTTTGATCCCTACACTGATGTGTGCCAGGTCATAGAAAACAAACTCCCTTGCCCTGTTCCTATTCATGGCTGTGTCTCTGTGCGAAGATTTGATACATGGGCATAAGAGTGGAAGATGTGTACTTTACAGCTGAAGGGAGTTAGATTGCATCAACTTTGGCCTGTGACATTTAAACAATTTTATTCCTTTGTAATTTTACCTTTTCTTTTCTACTTGACAAATGAACTGAAGCCAAAGCCAGTGCAAACTTTTTCTACACAAAGGCTGCAGGTCATTATTGAAAATGGTAATTGGTATTGTTATGGCATGTAAACTCCTTAGGGTTGATGCTTAGTAAAGGGCTGTTCTGACCTTTAACCTCTGTGTCTCTCTGTTCTTTGAACAGCTGGAAAATCACTGCCTCATTGTTAGAAAATATCATAGGATTTAAATAATCAAATGGGTGTCAAGGGAATCTTCAGCAGGGTTATAAGCCCATAGTGCTGTAGACAGAGCCAAAAACCCAAACAGTAATTGCTGTCAAGCCATACTTAATATCCAGTGCCATTTTAGCCTGAAATAAGCAAGTTTCACAGGTTAATTATGGCTAAAATTATCTTTAGTCAAGGCTGAAAAGCACCACAGAAGGTGGGAGACTGTTCTGGATTTATGGATTCAGGTATGTGATGACAAACTTTTGCACATTGAGTCTTAAGAATCTGGCTTTAGTTTCCTTAGTTGTCTTTGGGTTCACAGCTGCAGAGACTCAGAATAAAAATGCCCATCCCAAAGCACTAAAATAAAGTTGCAAGGAGCAGGGTCCTGCACATGGCTGTAATTAAAGACTGTGTATGAGGAAGAGAATTTCCTGGGCAGAACTATGGCCTATGGGTGGTAGGGATTGATCTCCAAGGGTGCTCGGGCCTCCCAAGTGTGGAGAGGGAGAGAGTGGCTGCCCCATGGGTGCAACAGATGGAGCTGGGAGGCTGCACTGCAAGCACTGCTGTCATCTGTACTGTCAGTCTGTCCTCTGATGTGACGCAGCAAGAGAGCTCCTGAGCTGAGTTATCATCGTCTCCAGAGAAGGGGAGAGGCCTTAAAAACTGAGAGGTGTTGGTGAAAAGCAATCCTGCCACTGTGGCAGCTCTGTCAGGGCAGCAGGCCTGCAGACATGGAGCCCTCTAGGTCTGCTTTGGCTTCCTCTCCTCACCTGCTCCCTCCCAGAGCTGGGGGTCCCATGATGGGGCTGCAGCAGCCAAGGCTGGGCCTGTTCTCTGGGCCCAGAGGCCAGTTGTGCCCTGGAGGCTGTATAAGTCTTTTGAATTATGAAATTCTCATGTTTCATGTGGGGTTTTAAAAGAAAGCATCGTACTTGAAGGATTAATTCATGAGCAAACCCTTACCCAGGGATCCCCATGAAGGGTCTTTCACCTCACCAAAGGGTGGCATCCTGCTCAAGGCTGATGCTCCACAGAGAGAGGGTGGCTGCCTGCCTTCCAGCATTGCAGCCTGCAGACCCAAATTCCAGAGTCCTTCAAGTGAAAGCTGGTTCAATGTTTGAGTTACATGATGTCAGGCTGCCAGCAAGCTTCAGAGAATTTCCTACTGACATATGGTCTGCTAGTGTAAAAAGATTTCATGCAAAATGTACATAAACCAGACTTTTTTTGATGTAATTAATTTTTTACATTTACTTAAAATTTATTGTTATGCTATAAATTCTGAAAGTTAGAACTTATGCAAGAAATTACAAGATGAAGCATCATCCAACTCCCAAGTTATCCAGGTAAAATGATAGTGTTGTAATGCTCCTATTTTCCAATTTTAAAAATGACATCTCAACAAAATTATTACATCCATAGAGAAAGCTTTCATTGATAATGTATAATTTCTGATGGAAAAAAGTGCCTTTGGAAGAATTTAGTTCCTTTCCATTTTATGAGACTTTTCCCTGAGTAGACATGCAGTAAGCAAAATCTTTTAGACATTAGAGCTATTTTGAATAATTCATAAGAAAATACAGCTTGTATAATTTAACCTGGCCTTAGCTGCAGAAATGGTTTATCCCAGAGCCTGACCATTTTATACTTCCCAAGTGAAAACTTATTTGCCATTCAAACCAGTACCTTTCACATGCAAGTCCTTTCATGGGGTGGCTGGCAATGAATGCCACTGTCTTTTGAAACTGCAAATTGGTTAAATCTTCCCCAGTTTTAGTTTATTATCTCAGGAACCTTTTGGGAAGGCTTTGAGATAATGACAGATAGGAGCCATATCTTCAACATCTTGTTCAACCCCCCTCTTCTCTTTATACAGTGGGTCTTTGGCTGGTATACCCTTCCATTCCTGGATTAATGACTATGGAGTAGTAGTAAAAGAATATTCCTAATAGAAGAATTATAGGAAACAACTCCTGAAGTGACTTAACTGCTTATAGATGTGATGAAATTCACCACCTAGGCCTCAGGCACACTGCAGTGAAGCCCTGTCCAGCCTCTCTCCCAGTCCTGTTCAGCCTTCCTGCATTCCAAACACTGCCTGGATCCTGGTGTTTTGCAGCAAGCCCCGTGCTATTCTTTGTTCTTTGCCAGATCCTCTCCTTGCTCTTGTCACTCTCTTTAGTGTCACTTCTGGCATCTTGTCTTTTCTGAAGAAAAGAAAGTTTGTATTGTATTTAAGAAGACTAGTCCTGTATTCATTCACTGCCCTCGGGGCCTAACGTGGCAGCTAAAATAAGAGGTGTGATCATGTCATTAAAGCCAGTGCCTCATTGTCCCTGCAATGGGAGGCTCAGAAACCTCATCCTTATCCCTGCGTTGAGGTGTCAGATGTCCTGACCACCTTTTGTGGCACAGACAGCCACTTCCAAGCGGACTTGTGTGGCAGAGGAAGTGAGAAGAGGTGCCTGCTCTGAGCAGAGCTCTCCATGGGCTGTCATGTGGGAGCACACGTGAGGAGCTCATCAAGAAGGTGTCAAACTGCTTGCATAATGCAAACATAATGTGAGGATGAGAGACCAGAGGGGTGTTGAAATAAGACAGGTGGATATAATGAGGTATGAGTATAAAGCTTTTTGTCATAAGGTGGTGCTGTCTCCATACTTGAAGGTTTTGAAAAGTAAACTGGAAAAACTAAACTGGGAAAAGCCTTAGGTAACCTGATCTGATCTCACAGCTAAGTTCTGCAGGCAGGAGGTTGGACAAGAATATTTCTTATCTCTCTTCCAATATGAATTATCTTGTGATTCCATGTATTTGCTGCTCACCTGTTGTGGAAATTTCAACCAGCACTTGGTGTGGTTCCAAAACCAAGGCTTCTGTGCATAGAGAAGGCAGCAGTAAGAACCCAATGCCTTTTAATGACACGTGAAGACCATGGGAAGAGGTATTGCAAGGACTCAGTGTGCCCATGCTAGATTCAGTCTGGCTCTGAGCTTTGGAGAAACTGGTTGGCAAAATGCATTTATCATTAGTGAATGTACAAGATGTGATAGGGAGAGTCTTTGGAGCAGTGGGCAGCAGCCACAGCCAGGACAGGCTCTGCTCTTGTCTGAGGTGCAGGTATCTGTGGGGAGCACTTACACCAGGATCTAAGGCAAGAACAGCAGAGTGACATCTCTGACACCTAGCCAGCTCCACCCAGGGAAAAGGGAACTTCTAAATCAGCATTAGGGATGATTCTGTTCCATACCCCTGAATTTGTCCTTCTTTGGCTTTGCACCCACAGTCATGACCACACATCGTCTTTGGATGGGCTCTTTAAAGTGGCCGGGGACCATCAGCCTCATTTGCAATGAACAAAGAGCCCTTGAAAGACGTCACTTCACAGCATGACCCTGCTCACATGCTTACATCATACAGAAGAGCCAGTCCAGAGAAGAATGAGGTGAAATAAAATGTAAATCTCCAACTAACACAGAAAACAAGGAATTAAGACCTCCTCCAGAGTTGAAATAGCTCCCCAGGCTGTGCCCAGGATGCCCACAGGGGAACCTGTGCTTGTGTGGACAGAGATTTGCAGAATCTCAGCTCTGCTGGCACATGGGAGCATGTGCTGTAAGGCTTGAGGGTATCCCCTGCCCAGCCAGGCTCTGCTGAGATCCAGGCTTTGCCCAGATTCCTTGGGCATCCCATCAGTGCCAAAGAGGATGCAGTAGGACTACCAAGATGCCTCTCCCTGTCTCCTTTTGTCGTGTGGATGTTTTGTAGATCACCTATCAGATGCTTATACACCCCAGACAGTGGAAGGCAACCAGTTTTTCTCAGTGATGGTACAGGAATACTGGGGGATTTATAAGTTTCTTCAGAAATGCTGCAGTAGGAAGCACTGCACAAGCTTTCAGGTGGAGAATATATTTTTTAAACATAATAACATGATTCAAACACAGAATAATTTCTTTTTCAGAGGGGGAAGAGGAGTAGATCTCTTACCTGATGGGGGTCTTTATGTACATATAGCATTAAACCTCAAGGTGAGAACCAGAGATAACTTGATTCTCTTGATCAAGACACTTGGTGACTCCTCTCTCCACCACGACTCCATGTATTACTAAGATATGCAGGAAGATTTAATGTAACAGAGCAAACAACTTCAGGAAAAGGAAGGCTGTCAAGACTTTGGTGCTTTCTTGGGTTGTTCAGTTTTAACCTCCCTCTTTCATGGCATGCACTGCCTCCTAACTGCACTTCATGGATTCATTTTCTGCCCAACCATCCGTGCTGACAAGATCTTAAAATTTTAATTTTGTATCAAAATCACTTTTGAAAATAAGTTTAACACATTTTACAAGGGGCTTTTGTGCTCAAAATCCCTCTGAGGGATTTTGAGATTTAAACCTGTTCTTCATCAAGGCCAGTAGACTCTGCTGAGGCAAATTTAACTTTTCAAAGGTAAACATGGGAAGCTGGCAGTGCTGCAGATGGCTCTGTGTGCAGTGAGGGGACCTGCCCTCATGGGACAGAGGCTCTGCTCGCAGCCACAGCAGCTCCCTGGCAGTGGGTTTGGGGTAAGGACAGGACAGAGGGTATTGATGATGTGAAGGCTTCCATCACCAAAATCTAACCCAACTACCCGGCCTCACAGAACTTCTTCATCAACCTGGGGTGGTCCTGGGCCCGCCAGTGCCTGAACCAGGTCTCCACTTTTTGACAGGCAGGTCACTTTGCTTGGCCAGTGCAATCTGCTCCTCCTGGAAAACAGAGCAGGGAGGAAGGACTGAGCCCTTTGCAGGCTGTCATTCCCTGTGAGGGAGGAGGAGCTCTGCTCCCAGGGCCTGCTTCTGCCTGTCTACCTTTGCCCAAAGTACACCTTTCTTTGAAAAAATTGTATCAAGTCTGTTTGCATTTGTGAACTCCCAGATTGTTTTGGCCATTTTAAAACTCCAATTCAGACATATCTAAATGCAGGTTCAGAAGTAAGCACAGCCTCTCCCTGGTTAAATTTTGTCACCTGTACACAATGGGATGTAATGTCTGGCTATAAAAGTCTAAATACATTGTTTTTCATCTCTGATACAATTTTGGCTTATAATTATCAGCTATTGATAAAAGCTGAAGATAAAATAAGTTTCAACTTGGAAAGATAAAGAAATAGACACATGGTTCACTCCATAATGTCAGTAAACCATTCAGCTGTTGAAGTGGCAGTCACAGGCTAAAAGGCATCAATTCTATCATTCTCATTTTCTTCATGAATTCCAAATAACATGATGTGATAAATAGATATGATTTGTGCTGACAAAATTGAAACAGTAATCAATATTGATACAGTAATTAATATCTGGAAATAATAAAACAGTTAAAAGTTGTAATGCCAAGAAAGAAAGGGAGAGGATGGGTTCCACCCCCTCCCCTTCCTGCAGATGTTCAAGCATAGGAGAAAATAACAAGAGATAGCAGTTACTAAAAATTAACAGAAAGAAGGGAAAATCTGGTTAGGTCCCAGGAAAATGCCAGCTATAAGAGATTTATTGCTTTGATTCTTAAATGTAGTAATATGTTAGTCTTGGCTTACATTGTACTGGTTTGGTGTGTATGTGTACCCAAAGGCGAATTAAAGGACATAGAGGAAGAGGAGAGGCCTTCATCATAAACGACCCCCAAAGACTTGTGTGACCACCAAAACAAGTGGTGGAGCATGCGCGGTAAAGATGGTGATGAGGGCAGAGGTAGAAATGTGATGAATCGAAAATGGGAGGAGATGGTATTGACACATGACATATAAGGTGAGAATCTTCACTTTGCAGGCTCGTACGTGAGGTGGCAAGGGTCCTGCACTCCGTACACTGCTGTTATCTTCTGCTTATGCGCTATTATTGGAACCAAATTATCCCTTAATCAAATTATATTGTCAATATATATTTTCTAAACTATTCAATTAAAATTGCTGCTACCTAAAACATTGTTTGGATTTTTTTTATGATGGGATAATTGGGCAAACATAACAATGACAAGAGTTTATAAACTGTGATTAAAATTAATGTAAAGATGAGCTCATAAGCATTTTATAATTAATCTGACAAAGTTTCATCATTATTACAGTAAATTATTTTTTAAAATCAATGCATCAGTGTGAGTCATGATCCAGGCCCAGAGACTGGTGGTGGATGAAGCTAAATCCAGCTGGAGACTGGTGACCAATGGTTTCCCCCAGGGCTGAGTTTTGGGGCCAGTCACATTTATTATTTTCATCGATGATCTGGACAAGGGGATCAAGGACACCCTCAGTCATTTCACAGATGACACCAAGCTGGGTGGG
This sequence comes from Ammospiza caudacuta, assembly GCF_027887145.1. NCBI lineage: Eukaryota > Metazoa > Chordata > Aves > Passeriformes > Passerellidae > Ammospiza > Ammospiza caudacuta. The sequence continues at coordinate 846,323 of NC_080620.1, forward strand.
ATGTTGATTTGCTGGAGGGCAGGAATGCTCTGCAGAGGCAATTTGACAGGCTGGATCAATGAGCCAAGGCCAACAAGGCAAAGGGCCGGGCCCTGCCCTTGGGTCACAAGAACCCCATGGGACAATCCAGGTTTGGGGTAGAGTGGCTGGAAAGCTGCCTGGTGGAGAAGGACCTGGGGGTGCTGGTCAACAAACTTCAAGCCCTGGCACAGGCTGCCCAGGACTGTGGTGGAGTCCCCATTCTTGAAGACATTTAAAATACGGGTAGATGTGGTACATGGAACATGCTGGTGGCCTTGGCAGTGCTGGGAGAATGGCTGGACTTCATGATCAAGTTGGAGAGCTTTTCCAACCTAAATGATTCTGTGATTCTGAAGGACTCGGAGTTCTGCCAAAAATAAGCAGCCTTAATAGACTCTACCCAAAGGGGTGGTGGCTGCCTTCCTGCCAGAGCCAGCAGCTGTGACAGCAGCTGCAGTGTTTGACACACGGCAGGTCAGGGGTGCTGGGATTGCAGCTGCTGAACGTGTTGGAAGCTGCTGCAATATCTGCTGGTACATCTGTTCCCTGAAGGGGGGCAAACAGCAACTGCCTGGCTTGTGAGGCTGGCGGGCCTGGCCTGGGGACAGAGAGAAGGTGTTGCTTGCCTGGGCTTTTGGGACAATGGGACACAGGAGACACTCACCTTCTTTGGGGTTCTGCCCAGCAGAATGTAGGAGCCTTCCAGTGTGGCGTTGGTCTGAAGTTTGGGCCTTCACTTGTCGCTCACCCCAGTGCCCTGCCCGAGGGCAGAGTCAGGGCTCTGTGAGAGGAAGGAGCTCTGGCACCACAGGACCTGTGTGCCCACATTGCAGCCAGGGTCAGCCAACAGCAGGATGCTGCCAGTGCCATGCTCTGTGCTGGATTTAGAGCCCCAGCACCAGCAGAGTGCTCCCACACCTGGCTCAGAGCACAGCCCAAGGCTCCCAGTGCTGCTCCAGCACCACTCAGAGCTTGGTACCTCTGCCAGGTCAAAGCTGTTTCTTCACAAGCACAATGGCACCAAAGCAAAGGTGGAGTGGAGACAACCGTAACGATGGCTAAATAAGCAATAGTTAAGTTTGCTGAGGCAACAGGACACAGAGCATGCCTCTGTGTTGGAGTATATGCTGGCCCTCCTTACTGAGCTCCTGAGCAGTCCAGAGGATGCCACAAAAACAGTTTGCAAGTGTCTGAGTGTCCCATGGGCTCTGTGTCTAGGGTACCTGACCACTGTCTGCAGCAGGAGCCAAGGACAGAACACATAGGAATATGCTGGTTCCTGCAGGAAACCCCAGCAAAGCTCTAGTGAGAGGCATTGTGTCCTAAATCATGTTGTTTCTAGGAAGCCAGGCGGGTGCAACATGCCTTCCCTTCTTTGAGGCAAGACCTGATGACCCTGGAATTAACTCTGGCTCTTCCTACAGCTCTCATCTGCCTCATCTTCTTACATGGCTGTGCACTGCAGGCAGGAGCCAGCACTTGGGGCAGATGGGTCAGTGAGAGACCCTGTCTCAGCTTAGGGCAGGTTTGCTGACCACAGCTTTGATACTTCATGTCCTCCCCTTTTCCCCCTGGAGTCCTGCTGTGCCTGGTGGGAAGCACTCTGGCAGTTCTGCCCACAGGGGCACACAGCCCTGCTTTAACTGACCAGCTTCCAATTTTCTGAGCGTGAGGGCTGATCTGCACCTCCCCACATGTCAGTCCTTGTTCCTGAAAAAGGGGCTCAAAGCCCTCTCTGAATCCATCTCATGGGATGAGCAATGTGGATCTGTCTCATTTCCACACCCAAGTTCTGGGGAGATGCTAACCAGTCCCCAGGCTCCCTGGGGTGACAAGCCTGCAGCTGGGACCCTGGAGTGGATCATCATCCCTGACAGAACTGGGGTCCTCTGGTGCCAGGAGGAGAAAGCGAGGCAGAGCTGGGCAAAGAGTGATGTGAGCAAAGCGGTCACGGCAGCTGCAGGAGCTCTGGGGTAGGGAGCTCACACAGCACCTTCAGGAGCATCCTCTAGGATCAGGCTGAACCCTGGCTCAGCTAGGGGCTTCCAGCACTGACATACCCACTAAATCCCTTATCTGTGCTGCAAGCTGCCTTATCTGCCTTGGACTGTCTCCAGAGGGACCCACCCATAGCTAAGGTGTGATTGAGATATTGACTTGTCTTTTCACAACTACAGGTACAGGAGAAAGGGAGGGCAGGGGAAAGAGCTGCCATACCATACAAATACCATATGGTATGAAAAGCAGAGAGATTCATTATTCTTGGGGACAATCCCATGTACACTTTGTAGTGGTCAGGAGACAGGCAAGGATTATTCTGGAGCAGCCCTGCAAAACACTGGTGACAATCAGCACAGGAAAAACCAGAGGTGCTGCACTCACCTTTCAAAGATGCATCAGACAAAGATCAATAATGGGGCACCAGGGATGCAGAGCAGGAGGTGCTGAGGCTGTGGGTACTGTATGTCTGCAGACTCCTTCAAGTCCTCCCAGATAGCTCCAGGTGACAGGCAGTATTCATGGTGCCAGAACCCCTCTGACACTCCCATTCTGGTCAAGACAGTGGGCACAGAAACCAGAGCTGCCTGCAGCAAGCAGGTATTAGTAAGGCATAAAGCTCACTGCTAAATCAGGATTCCCAACTCAACAGCTCATCACTCTCTGTCCCAACCTCTTGCTCAATCCGATGAGAATGTCAGACCAGTTGAAATATCATCACTTGTTCTGATGTGTCTGTGAGCTTGGAGGTGGGGTAAGATGTCCTAGTACACGAGAGTGTCAAGGAGGTGGCTGATTTCAATTTCACTCTGTTTCACAGATGACACCTCCCTGGTGACACTATCAGCAGAGTCATCTCTCTTGCCCCCTCTTTCTTTCCTTCTCGTTCTGCAAAGCCCTCATCTCTTAATCAGCTCTGACACCCAGCAGAGGGTGTGGATGGATGTCCCAGGGGAGACCACCCATTGTCTACATCCATTAAAATCTTCTGGCATCTTCAAGGCCCCAGCAGTCCCAGTTTTGGTTCCTTCATCCTGTCCAGTGACATCCCATATCCTGTTTGTGTTTTGAATCCTCATGTACTGAGCACAAAGATGAGGCACTGCTGCCCAGAGCAGTTCTGGAGTGCTCACACACAGACCAGCACTCCAGGACACCCTTTCTCCTGCACCACCTTCCTCTCCTCACCTGTGTTCTGTCAGTCTCTGTGATGTGAACTGCAGCAGACAACATGCAACACCATCATGAAGAACCTTCATTATCAGCTGATTTTGCTCTTTGCCTTTCCCTCCCCCTTTTTGGGGGCACCTGCACCAATATACAGTTGCAAACAACCAGTGTTGGTCTCTCACAGTCAGCTCAGGTGGGTTTCCTCACCAGGCTGGTGAGGGACCTTTCTGAATGCCTTTGCAAAGCTGAGCAGGGTGCAGGTTCTCTCCACTAGATGTGCTCACGAATTTTTTGGGGTAACTCCAGCAGAGTGAGACAACTTCCCCACAGACACCCTGCCCCTTGGGGACTCTTTCCTATTATGTTCATATCTGTTTCCAAAAATTCTATCATATATAATACTTTCTCCTGCTCTGACCAGTCTTAATGTAGACTACAGAAGGCTGAAGTTTCTTACATTCCCACTGGAACCTTCTTAAATTTTTCTGATAACAAGATGATTTGAAACAAAGAACAGCATTCCACAGTTGGTAGTTGAACTCCTCTAAGAACAAATTTTCCTCCTGCCAGTGGGTTTGAAGGTTTGCTGTTACTCAGGTAATCTGTGTGCTAGGTGACATTTTCTCCCCTGTTGGCTTGAAGTGGATCCTCTTGCAGTATGTTCTCAGTGAGATGTCAGGTATTGAGCCCTCTCTCTCAGCTGGGGAGCCACACAGGGCAGCTCACTGCATTTCTTGGCCTGACCTATCCCTGTGTTGCTGCCACCATCATTTCTGAATCCAGTCATCTTGCCAATGTTTCATACTGCCTTTCAAGTTGTTTCTCAGGATATTTCTTGGCCTGCTTTATCACATGCTTACATTCATCTGACAAAGTTAAAGGTCCCTTCCCTTGTTTAGACATGACTTCAGCTTTTTGAACAAGGCCTTGTCTTTATTTGCAGGCACTGTGTCTGCTGTACCTTTGAGAATGAGAAAAGCAATGCTGTTCCAAGTGCAGCCATCCAAGAAAAGGTTCCCTTGGGCATACATTTCCAAATGAAATCATGTGAAAATGGAGATCTTTGAAATTTACTGTGTGCAGGAAGAAGGAAACAACCGTGCCAAATTATTCTTAAAACAAGATCCAAAATGGCAGCAGATGTCCACAATTCCTGGAGTCAGCAGATTCAGGTCAGCCATAATTTTGGGCTAGGGCAACCTGGGGGCCCCACTGTGCCAGCCTTGACTCACCCACCTCCCAGCAGCCTGGAAGCATCTATATGTGCTGTTTTTCTCATGGCTCACCTGGAGCTGCATGCCTCGTCTCCCACAGCTGCTCACTAACATTATGTGGGCACACAGTTTGTGATGCACATCTCATCAGTGCATATGGGGGATAAAAGTATGGGGAAAAGAGAGTCAGGCCCTGCTTGGTGCCCAGTGCTCCATCTGGAAACAGAACTCTCCATTAGAGAGTGAGTCCTGTGAGGAGAAGCTGAGGGAGCTGGGGGGGCTCAGCCTGGAGAAAAGGAGGCTTGGGGTGATCTTCTCTCTACAGCTCCCTAACAGGAGGATGCAGCCAGGCAGGAGTTAGGGTGACAGGAGCAGAGGAAATGGACCCAAGCCATGCCAGGAGAGGTATGGGTTGGACATCAAGAAGAATTTTTTCATGGAAGGGGTTGTTAAACATTGGAATGGGTTGCCCAGGGAGGTGCTGGAGTCTCCGTCCCCGGAAGTAATTAAGAAGTGATTGGACTCTGCTTTGGTTGACAATGTGGTGACTGGTCACAGGCTGTACTTGATGATCTCAGAGGCCTTCCCCAATCTAATGGATTTGGTGGTTCCATGATATGCTCTGCTGGGTTTCTCAGCAGACAAGTGACAGGCTAGCTGCAAGTTTTCTACAACAGCTGTTCTGTGGGGGGAGCTGTGATGCCCCCTGTGTGAAGAGAGAAGGGCATGGATACACTATAGTCTTAAACACTGTCACACTACTCAGAAGCTTCCCAGCCCTGGAGCAAACATAAAGAGAGAAGGTGGAGAAGCAGGGAGGGAGCTGAATGCTTCTTCAAGCCTTAGCAAGTTGATGGCAAGAAAACAAATTCACCAGCTGACCTGCCTCAATGAATCATGACTGTTATGCTCAGCTAAAGGCAGCACTCAGTAATTCTTGCTCAAATCCAACAGCTCTCCTGTATCTTTGATGTATCTTTCATAAGAACCAGATTTGCCTCCTAACAAGCTTATCTCAATCTTCAGGGACACAACAAAGCCCTGAGGGTCAAATCCAGCAGGCATTAACATACACTGGCTCCACTGGGCATTATGCAGACTCTGGGAAGCATTCTGCTCCTAGGAGGAGAGGTGATGTGATTTTACAACAGGGAGCTTTCCTAGCCTCCTAAAACCTCAGAAAAAAGAAGAATAGATATTAATTTCTCTCCTCACACCCTTGCAAGGCCAAAGCACCTCCCCAGTGTTGCCATCTTGGACTTGCCATTGTCCTGGCAGTACCAAGTAACCTGGCCTGCCCCTATGTCTAGTGTAGGGGTGTTCCAAATTGTCCCTTGTCACAGGGCCAAACACAGTCTTACTAACAGGAGACAAAGGTGGCAGCTGCAGGTCTTTACTGGCATGACTCAGTGTGCCTGTGTGTCCTGGGCAGGCAGCACCTTCCCCTTGGCAATGGCACCCACGTGGGTCTCCCCAATCACACATCTACCTGCAGCCAGCCAGGTTTACCTCCTGGTGGTTAAAGAAGTAGAAAAGAGACCAGACGATCAAACCTTTAAAAGTAATTTATAAAGAACATTTACATTCAGTAGTACAAAATGATGTAGCATTTCAATATCCCTCCTGAGCACAGCACCTGCAGAGAGGCGGGACCATACGCTCAGATCACAGCAAACACAACATGTGCTTCCAACTTTCAACTGTCACAGAATTACAGAATTTTATGTGTTGGAAGGGACCCACAAGGATCATTGAGTCCAATTCTAAGTGTTGAGAAACAGCTGTCTGGACTTCCCAGCTCTTCCAATGTGATTTGTGTGGGTACTCCTCCAGCCTGGGCTTTGGAGCTTAGGGGCAGTAAGTAGGGACTGAGATCCACACATTACAGAACTGGTCACTGGCACAAAGAGTACCTCCCTTGAGAAGACCATGTTTTATCTTATGCCTTTCAAAAGCTTTCATTTCACTGTACTCAGTTTTAATTTTGTGAGTGCATACAGGGCACCTGTTTTCTCAGATGAGGTATCCCAGTGATAAGATTTGTCACTCATCAGCCATAATAATTACTGGCAATAGGTCAGGGCCTCCAGAGGCTGATCCAGGCCAAACAGATTCCTATCAAACATTAGGTGGGTAAAACTTTACACTGCCAGAGTTTATCCACCTTCTTATTTTTAAAGTATTTTTCAAGATTAACACATTTGACAACAATTATGGTACAGTCTTAATACAAGTCAAACCACTTTGATCCCTTGCTATCTGTTTTGAGGCTACAATCTATAGTAAGCTTTTACTGAAGGAAGACAAAAAACTTCCTTCAAATATCCACTGGCTATAAACACCTTGGTTTATGGGAAGCAGGAATTCAGCTACAATACTGCAATTGCACTCCAGTTTATCTACACAGTGAGCAAAACTGTTTCTACTGATGGTGGCCTGGGGTTGCTGGAGGCCAGGCCAGCATCACAGGACAGCAGCTATCTTTCCTTGGCATGGCCATTGGCACGGTGGGCTCTGTTGTCCAGGGGCTCAGAACCATTCCTCTGGATATAACCATTGCTTGTGACGTTGCTGAAACACGTGATCCCATTTTTCTCCTTTTCTCTAATTTTATCTCTTTCTTCATCCTTGTCACTTTCTTCTGTGTCACTTCTCATGTCCTTGTCCATCTACAAAGGCAGGTGAGTGAGAAGCCAGATAAACAGAGCAGTTGCACAAGCAGCAGTGATGGCTGAGCCACAGGCTGACCATGCCTCTGCTGCCTCAGCTCCCTTCAGCCTTCACATCACCCTTGGGAGCAGATTCTCCCTGCCTCTTTGCTTTCAGTCTCACTGGAATCTCATCTGTGACCCTGATACACATTCCTGATACACAGAATTCCTGAAATTAGGAATTACAGGCTGCAAAGCAGAGCAAAACCACAAATGCCCAGGACTGAGGACAACTGTGCAAGCCTGAGGAGATCCACGTTGCTGCCCTGGTCACTGGCAGGGGGGAGAAGGAAGGGGAGGCAGTGAGTCAAGCTTGATTACACTTTCCAAAAGGGACAAGGAGCTAACTTGTGCCTACATGGCCTGGGTGGCTGCAGGCTGACAACACTGGGGACAGGCTGGAAACATGCCTCCCAAAGGCTCAACACAAAGCCACTCCACTCTGACTGCATTCAGGTTTATGGTCAGGTTTTTCCTCTTGTTCATTGACTGAGAGACCTATAATCCACTCCTAAGTATTTAATTATCTGCCTTAAAAGGAAAGCAAAAGAGAAATAATGGGATAAAATGACAGCTTAGAAAAAAACAGCTCAGCACTTCCTGGCTTCTCAGGCTGTTTCTACTCTGCCATATAAGATGCCAATATTGGGGACAAATTCACAGTGTCACATTCCTTGTAGGATAGAGGGGAAGCTGCAAACCCCTTCTGTGACCTCAGCTTTAGAAACTGCTCAGGGGAAATCAGGTGCTGCCCAGAAATTTAGTCTCCATTTATGGCTGTCCATTCTTCTTGAGATCTCCCAGATCATACTGAGAACTCTATTTCAGCTCATGCTCTTTCCAGAGATCACTACAACCAGATGCAGACAGGATTTGTAAAAATCTAAATTTGCACTGAATTCATTCGACCTCCAAGGACAATATGGGTGGGAGATAGGATCTGCTGTGAACAACCTGCACCTTGGATCACTCTGGAACTGACAGATCAGGAAATATGCAGGAGTCTGGACCTGCAGCATAAGGACAAATAATAGTCAATATTACTAAATATACCCATTTATAGCCAGAGAATGTGGCTGAGGCCTTAAATCTGGCAAGATTCCCAAAGGAACTATAAAGCTGCTCTCTCTATGAGGGAATGAAACTTGTACTTCAGGATCTAGGCTGAGTACTAATTGCTTGGGATTAGGAAACATCATGTGAGAAGGTGGTAAAGATTATTCTGTAGCCAGAGAGGAAAACCATGGAGACCAGAAAGGCCTGCAAGAAGAACATGAACTGATTGCAGCAAAAGTTTTGTAGCTCTCAAAGAGAGAATGTCCTGTATTCTTGCTGATATTGCTTTGGGCTACAAAATATTGTCATTGAAACAGATATGTTTAGGACAATTCTTTTTTGCTTTTTACTGCTCAGTACAGAAAGCTTTCAAATATATTTTTATATCAAATCTGGCATATCCATTTTAGATAAAATAGGAAAAATTCTGGACATGCTTCAGGATCTTCTTCCCTGATGGTTCTTTACTTTCAAATAAGACTATTTATTACCTCATCATTTTACACTACAGTAACGGCAGTGGTAATTCAGCCCACACAAAAACTAGGAAAACAATAAAAGGCAGTTGTATCTTCATTTCCAGCCCTGTTTCCTGATCTGCAAGTAATTTGCTCTGTGCTACCTTAAGGGAAGGCAGATAAAGAAATTGGGGACAATCAGGATAAAGAGGAGCCTTTAATGATTGCTCTCAGTTCCTGTAAGAGAATTCCAGTTGGATACTAATAAAACAAATCATCCTGGGCTCTGAGGTCACTTGTCACAAGGCACTGACTGCTCGCCTTTGGACTGCATCCTTGGCACGTGGCCAGCCATGGCTTTGATTTTGGGAACATGCTGAGCAGCACTTTGGTCTCACAGCAAATACTACAGGCCAGAAAGAGTGGGATGTGGGATGCATTCCATTTCAGTTTATACAGCTGGAGCTCAGAAACTCATCTCTGGTTGCTTTGTGCCTGTTGAGCAGCACTGCCAGGTGAAGTATGGAATGGATCATAATTTGGGCATGCCTGTTGCCTTCCACTGCTGGAAGAAGAGCCCAGGCAGCTAGTTTAGACAGAAATACCTACTGTGTGAAATTGCATTCAAAAATCCTGTACAATAAGGGAAACACTTTTACACTGACCTCACCAGTCATGACAATTTCCTCTTCCTTGATTTCTTAGTCTTGTTACAAATGCAAATCACACTGCACAAAGTGTTGGGATTTTTACCCAGATGTCACTGGCATTGTTCACAGACATCTCTCCTGGAGTCCAATCCATATTTTTGTTGAATATTTTTGAAGAAGTGGACCCAATATTGTAGTGATTCATAAAAAATTTTTTGGTCAACTTCCCCTAATACAACTGAGTTTCCTTCTACCTCACTGTTGGAAATACGCATATAGAATTTCAATAGAACAATAAGGAATCCACGCCAGATGGACCCCTGTATTCTCAAGCAGTCTAGGTGGACCCTCCCTCCCCATGTGATGCAAAGGACAGTGCAAGCTGATGCGTACCGTGCCCTGGAGGATGAACTTGTAGACCATGTGAATAATTAGGCAGGACCAGAAGACATGGAGCAGCTGCAGAATCATCAGGAGAACATTCACAAAGTAGTATCCAAAGAAGGGCTGGAATATCTCCATGGAGTAATAGTAGGTGTTATAAAGCACTCTGCAAAACAGAGGGGATTGCAGTGGAGGGAAAGCATGTGGTTAACAGGGCCACAATTAAGCCCCAGAAATTTGTAGTCACAGAGGAAGTTTCAGATCAGCCTTTCCATCTTTACCTATCCCAGCTCTCAGTTCCCCACCTGAGGTACACGGGATGGAGCCAGGCTCCAGGACTGCTCCATGAACCCAAAGAGCAGCCTTTTTACCCCAGGGCAGGTGCAAAGGGGCAAACCCATGCTCCAGGACTAACACCAAAGGCTGCAGCCCCAGATAATCCTGCTGTCTCTCAGGAGGCAGCTCCTCCCTGTCCCCTCACTGAGCAGACTCACGTGTAGGGGTAAATGACCAGGCGGCTGATCAGGAAGACAGCTGAGAAGATCATAAAGAGGCTGTCACAAGTTCTTTTCCACTTCATGTAATTGAATATCTTAGTTGGCTGGAAGGAGAAAGAACAATTAAACAGCAGCCAAGACAGCATTTGCACACACTCCAGGGGGTTAATGAGACATGTGTGACACAATCTGCATGCAGGTAACCACAGCTCTCAGCTGGGCACCCTTGGCTGAGTCAGCAGAGCAGCAGAGGATCTGAGGAACACCCCAGTGCTTGGCCTGTGTTAGACAGAAGGGCATTCTGTGACTGAAGAGCACCATTGCTGATGAGGCTCTGCGTGGCTCACCTCTAAGAAGCAATCAGAAGCATCATGAATCACCATCACCAGTGTCCCAATGCGGATGTAGTTGGCACAGTATGAAAAACTGATCAGGAAGATGGTTGCAGCATGATGGACTATCTGCTCCTTGAAATCCTGATGAGAAGGGGAACAGCAGAGAATAAAACACATAATGTACCTCCTGCCCCAGTCTAAACGTGGTTCCTGCAGGTAGCAACGATATCTCTCTACCTAGTGACTAGGAAACCTCCCTCTACAAAGTCTTACCCACATTATTATTTTACCAAATGTATTCTAAAAATGTAGGCAACCAAGAGACCCAGGAATGAAGAGCTTGTGGTGTAAACTGAGGATCTCACAACAAAGAACACTCTTTCCCTCCACCAGCCATGGCCTGATGCTGCACCCTGTCTGTTGGGACACTGGCACCAGGAACACAAGCAGCTTTACTGGCAGAGAACCACCTCTTTGCCCGTCTCTGTGATCAGTGCAGCCTAGAAGAGTTACAAAAGAGCAATTTTTATATTTGGATTTTAAGTTTGGATTGAGAACTCTGCAGTACTTTGCACCTTTCTATATCAGGGCTAGTGTTCTCCACTTCCAATGAGTGGTAATGAAAATGCCTGTGAATGAGCAAGGAGAGACTGCCACAAAACCTTGACTATCACTATACACACACTCTTTGAGATCACTCTCCTAAGTATTCAGCTTGAGTCCTGGTTGTACTTGATTCTCCCCTGAGACTGCCACTCACCTTCCTCTTCACGTCAAAGGGCAAGGTGAACACCAGTGACCAGTAGAAGGAGAGCTCCAGCATGTAGTACCAGAACAGGGAGGGCTGGAGAGGCTGGGAGAGAGGGACAGACATTAGTGCAAGGGCTGGAAGTGAAAACTCCTTCCAAGGCAAAAGGCAAATGTAGTGGGTTGATGCTGACTGGATGCCAGGCAGCCACCAAAGCCACTCTGTCACTCCCCTGCACAGTTGGACAGAGGAGAGAAAATATGACAAAAGGTTCATGAGTTGAGATAAGGACCAGGACAGATTGCTCATCAAATATAGTCATGGACAAAGCAGACTCTAATTAGAGATATGAATTAAGTTAATTGCTAACAAAATCAGAGCATGATCATGAGAAGTGAGATAAACCCTTAGAAACACCTTTCCCCCTGCCCCTCCCTCCTTCCCAGCTCCACCTCAAACCCCAGTTATGCAAGGACATGGGAATGGGGGTTATGATCAGTTCATCACCCATGGCTTCTCCTGCTGCTCAGCGAGAGGAATGCTTTCCCTGCTGCTCTGTGGGGTCCCTCCCATGGGAAACAACTCTTCGTTAACCTCTCCAGTGTGAGTCCATCCCACAGGCAACAGCTCTCTGTGAACTGGCACAACATAAGCTCATCCCACAGAGAACAGTCCTTCCCAAACTGCTGCGGCGTGGGTCACCCTTCTATGGGGTGCAGTCCCTCAAGGACAGGCTGCTGCAGCACAGGGGCAGGGCTCCTCTCCCCACGGGCCTCCCACGGGGCCACAGCCTCCTCAGGCATCCCCCTGCTCGGGTGTGGGCTCCTCTTCCACAGGCTGTGGGGGATCTCTGCATCCCCATGGATCCCCACGGGCTGAGGGTGGATTCTCTGTGATCCCCCAGGATCTCTGCATCCCCATGGATCCCCAGGGGCTGAGGGGGGATCTCTGCATCCCCATGGATCCCCAGGGGCTGAGGGTGGATTCTCTGTGTCCCCCCGGGATCTCTGCATCCCCATGGATCCCCAGGGGCTGAGGGTGGATTCTCTGTGTCCCCCTGGGATCTCTGCATCCCCATGGATCCCCAGGGGCTGAGGGTGGATTCTCTGTGTCCCCCTGGGATCTCTGCATCCCCATGGATCCCCACGGGCTGAGGGTGGATTCTCTGTGTCCCCCCAGGATCTCTGCATCCCCATGGATCCCCAGGGGCTGCAGGGGCACAGCTGCTTCACCCTGGTCCTCAGCACAGCCTGCAGAGGAGCCTCAGCTCTGGTGCCTGGAGCACCTCCTATCCCTCCTTGTCCACTGACCTTGGTGTCTGCAGAGCTGTTCCTCTCCCATTTCTCAGCCTGCTCTTCTTTGGCTGCAAGTACAACTGTGCAATAACTTTTTCTTTTTAAATCTGTTATCACAGAGGTGTTACCACTATTTGTAATTGGCCCAGCCTTGGCCCGTGGCACATTCAACTTGGAGCCACCAGGGATTGGCTCTGCTGGACACGGAGGAGGATTCTGGCAACTTCTCACAAAAGCCACCTCTGTAGCCCCCTGCTACCAAAAACAGGCACCGAAAACCCAATATTACAACCAAATCAACAACGCAGGCTCCCGCAGCTACAGGGGGAATTAGTTCAACTGAACAACACACTTGCTTACTAAATGTCATATGTGCCAAGATTAAATCAAACAGCAGGGGAAATTCAACTTTACCACACCATGTCAAACATTTAGGGAACCACCATGAAGACCGTGAATATTTTTAGGATTTCTTCAACATTATTCAGATTCCTGAGCAGACAGTACAGAGTTGTTTTTAAAACTACATAAACCAATTCATTATGGTGGAGAAGGAGTAGCTGAATAAACCATTCCCTTTTTAGGCTTGAAGATGCTTCAGATACCCTGCACTCTGTCAAAAATTTTCCAGTTTAATCAAACTAATGGGGGGAAAATCCAACCCCAGCAGGAAATGTAATTCACATTCTTTTGGGTAAATTATCTGAGCTTTTACAGCTGGGAAACAGAAAGCTTAGACCCACTCAGCAAGATTTTGTTACTTAACAAGCAATTTTTGCTGTTGTTGCATTGTATGACCTCCTTAAACCTGAATCTATTTGATTAATAATTACTATGACTAAAGTGGTTTTGCAACCATTTTCAAAGGAGAATGAAGTATCGTGCTCCCTAATACCAACTGGTTATTTACGGCCTTCATAAATTCTAGTTTGTTTTCCTTTGCAGCACCAGCAACTGGCCACAAGAGGAAGCACAGCTGGATGCCCTGGGGCTTCCAGGGAGGATATGTACATCTCCCGAGCTGGTATGTGCTGGTCACACTCCAGGTTATCCAAACAGGAGCTCTGGATCAGAAGCTATTTTTTCCCCCAGACATCAGACTGTTGGGGAGAACTGGTGTTTCTTTTGTCATTGTCTGTAGCACACGGCATGGTCTGTTTAGTAGAAATTGTAATTAATGTATTTGTTGTTCCTGCTAATACACAGGTTTGTCCTTGACTTGCTTTTTGCCAGTGGGACATGACCAACCCTGGTTTTGGTCTTTTCTGGTTGTTACAAATGTTGGAAAATGAGTGTGCACTGGATTTACATGGAAAGGTTTTGCTAGAGGGGTGAGGGCAGGGGTGGCTTCTGTGACAAGTCAGAAGCTGCCCCCTGTCCAACAGAGCCAGCTCCAGACACCTCCAAGATGGATCTGCCACTGGCTCCATGAATGATAGTGCCAGCAGCTCAAGGACGATGCATTTAAGAATGGGAAAAACTGCTGGGCAAGAGTGGTGTGGAGAGAGGAGTGAGAATATGAGATACAGCTCTGTAGAGCCTCAGGTCAGTGCAGGAGGAGGAGGAGGAGGAGGTCCTGGTGCTGCAGCAGAGACTCCTCAGCAGGCCATGGTGATACAGGCTGTGCCCTGCAGCCCATGGAGGGAGCAGAAATCCACCTGCAGTCCCTGGAGGAGCCCTGACTAGAGCAGGGGGACGTGGCCTAAGGAAGCTCTGAGCCTGTGCAGACCCTGTGCTGGGACAGGCTCCTGGCAGCACCTGTGGACCTGTGCTGGACCCAGGATGGAGCAGTCCATTCCTAGTGGAGTGCATCCTGTGGGAAGGACCCACAGTGGAGAGGTTCATGGAGAGCTGTCTCCCACCGGAGAACCCCGCTCCAGAACAGGAGGAAGGAGCAGCAGAGACAAGATGTGATGGACTGACCACAACCCCCATTCCACATCTCACTGCACCACTGCAGGGGAGGAGGTGCAGAATGTGGGGGTGAAGTTAAGCCCAGGAAGAAGGGAAGGGTGCAGGAAGGTGCTTTTAAGATTTGGGTTTATTTCTTATTAAACTACTCTTATTTCACTAACAGTAAATTAAAATAATTTTTCCCCAAGTCAAGCCTGTTTTACCTTTGATGGCAACTGGATATGCTCTCTCCCTGTCCTTATCTCAACCCATGAGCCTTTTCTATATTTTCTCTCCCCTTTCCATTTGAGGAGGGGAGAGAAAAATGGGCTCGGTGGGCACACTGTGGCCAGCCAGGGTCAGTCCATCACAGTGTGCCCTTATGGAGGCTCCCATTGTTTGGACAAGACATGGATCACAAGTGTACAGAGCAGGAGACTGAGGGAGCCAAGTGATCCTTGCAGTCTTACATTCCTATTCAAGCCCCACTTGTTTGTATGGTTTAATTTTTACACAGAACTACAGACTTGCCTCTAAAATTTTTGTGTTCAAGCAATACTGGATTGTTCAGAGACTCATCCTCCAAGGCACTGCCTCACTCTTCAGTCATTGGTCCCATTACATTTCCTGGGCCTCATGCTGTTAGAATTGGGCATTACTTTTCTCTTTATGGGTTTGCAACCTCCATATACAGTCAAGGGGTCTTGCTCTAGCTTTGACTGTCAGACAAAACCCCTGGAACAAAAGTCTTCATTTTCTCTTGGTAGTGACAAAGTGCTCTGCCAATTCATCTTCTCTTGCATTAGATGAGACCAGGTACAAAGATGTTCTCTCCAGATGAGGGTCTGACTTTGAATTCTTAGGTCTTCTGTGTCTGAATTTAATTCAGTGTCCTCTTTTTGTCACTATTATAATTTGATTTTCAAAAAATACAGAGACACAATACAAGACTGATAACAGCAATTCTCCTTCTTGTGTGACTCACCTGTTGTGGATATCCTGTCCAGCACTCTCTATGGTCCCAAAGCCAAGGCTTCTGCAATAAAAATGCAACACGTATGTGAGAATATCAGAGGAGTTCTTTACTTATCAGTTGTCTAATTCCTTTAGTTTGTTACTACTATAGACTTTGCTGTCTTTTATTACAGGCAGAGCTGGTCTCACTGTCTGGAATCCAATTGCCAAGAGATTTCCACTACAAGGACTGGCATCTGCTTGTGACATTTCCAAATTGTGGCTATTTGCCTGAAATCTCACACACTATTTAACTGTTCCAAATAAAATAGCTCAGAGAAGACTTCTTCCAACTTTTTACCATCTTCTACAAGCTTGAGGTGGTGGTGATGTTCTGAACATTTAAAAATAATCTTACAAGTATTTCATTAGGAATACCTGTGATTTAGACAATAACACTTAAATGTGGATAGAAGGTTGAAAACTGGTGTGTCAAGTATGTGTTTTTTTCCTTTAACAGTGAAGGTTATGCTGCAGTTTGTTAAGTAACGAACCTCTGAAAAGATCCTGCTCTGTTCAATATAAAATTGGTAGTTTGGAACTTGGCAGTTTTGAAACCTTTATAGAAACATGGCAACTGCAGTGCCCAAGAGTCCTCCCTGCATGGAGCTGTGTCCAGGCTGGGTCAGAGCTCACAGAACACAGCAATGCCTCACACCTATGGGGGTAACTTTCTTTAAGTTCTACAGGGTTCCAGGTATCAGAGCTCAGGCAAGAAGGCAGCATTGCTTCTTCCCACTGAGCACTGCTGGTGTGTGGGAGATACAGAGGCAAAGAGGAGGCAGCGGTTTTAGGTGCAGGGGTAATTTGGAACAGACACGGTTCCTGCTGACTGGGAGTGAGGTTGGGAATAGAATTTACAGCAAATACATGTGCAGAAGCAGGAGAGATGTGTGATATAGAACCAGAAAGCACAAAGCAAAAACTACCAAACAACTATGGCATACTGTTTACCTAAGCTAGAAAGGAACTCCAGATCCCTGAATTTCATAATTCCTCTATTCTCAGCAAATATAGCTGATTTCTAGTGGCCTGCTGGAAGATAACTTTCCTTTGTTACAGGCTGTTTCACTGACTTACATGCAGAGGTTTTTGCTGCCAGTCTAAAACTACTAATGCAGAATTTAAACATTTGTTTTTTTCCTAAAGAAAGAAGTGAGTTTCACAAAAACAAACACACATTTAAAAGCTACCCAGGTTACAAAATAAACCTGTGAAAGTCAGAAAATTTCACAAGTATATTATATATATTTATATATATATATATATATATATATATTTCACAGGTATATATATAACTTGTCATGTTAATTCTTTGTCCTTCTTTTTAAAGTAGTCATTTTAGTACAATTTAGGTAACAGAATAATATATTTTCTACAGGATCTAGAGGCACTATCTGTAGGATGGATGTCTCCCTTTTTTGTGAAAATTGTAAGATGTGTGTTGAATAAAGACATGGGTCACAAAAAGTGAAAATGGTATTTCATCCATATAATGGACAGACAACATGCTGAAGAATATGATTTTGTCCCTTCTTGCCATAGGGCTCTTGTATAATGCTAAGTAGATCATGCAGACCAAATTTCAGTAGCTGGTCTCAAGGAACAGTCTTCTGCTTTGATGTACAGATCCACAGAACACTGCAGATACCTTCACTCCTCACCTAGCTCATCCTCTATTCCTCATACTTTTGAGTACCTTAAAATCTGACTTAAAAGTCTGTGTAACTTAGAAGTCCTTCAGGTGCTACAATGAGAGGTTACAAGGAGAGTTTGTGCCTGTTGCCTTGGGATGTGCACATTTTACATCGCTTAACTCATCAAACTGTACCAGAAGACTTTTGCAAATCTCACCCAGGGAACCAGGCACAGCGAAAGAGTCAGGGGAGCCTTGAAAACAGAGGCAGCAAATGGCCACTGCCCCAGTCCCAGCTCAGTGACCACAGCTCAGGGACAAGAGCACACCCACGGCTCCTGTCACCACTTCTGCCTGATGAGGCAGTACAAATTGTATGAAGAGAACTCACAACCAATCACATCCTGGGTAAGGAAAACAAAATTAGCAGATACAATTATTAAATTGCAGTCCATGCTCCAAAGGAAGCCAAATTTATTTGCCTTAAAGAGGTATTAGGTACAACACACAAACAGGCCCTGCAGCTTCCAGCTTAGGTAAGTGTTCTATCTCCTACCCTACAGAAATTTACTTTTATACAATCTCAACTGCTTTCTGCTTTGCCAGAAGAAGAGGAAACATCTTGGTTCTGGAGTCCTTAAAATAGGCATGGCCCAGTATGTCTGCAGCCTCCTAAGTGTGCTATGCAGGGGATACACACCAACCTGTATGGAAAACCTCTAGAAGAAGATCTGAAAAGGCATTTTTGACAACAAACTCTGCCATTCCTGCAGGCATTGGCTGGGGAGAACAGCAGGTGACTGTGTGTGTACTCACATCATACAGCACAGTGAGTCCAGTGAAGAAAGAAATGATGTAAAATGTAAATCTCCAGCTACAAACAAACAAAAAAAAGGGCATTAGAATCCCATTCATTAACCCCTGAGCTGCAAGTCTGTGTATCCTCACACTAATTAAAAGAATTATAAACACTAATAAGGCAAAGACATGTTAGTATGTTCAAGGTTTGACCAAAACAGGACCAGCTCTTTGCATTTTACCAGCACATTTCACAGACTTCACAAAGAGCAATTCCTTTGCTGTAGAGATGGCAGAGGACACAAGAATCTTGCTGACTAAAATTCTGAGGAGAATAATCCCAAAGCTTCCCAGCAGTAGCAGATGCATTTCCAAAAGTGAAACAATGCCAATCTCTCTCCTAGGCCTTTGGAGATCCAGACCGCTAAATTTGTTATCATGTACAGTAACTAATTACTGTCATGTTTGGCCCAGTGAGGAGCCAGAAATGACTTTCCAACATTAAACCCACACAGAAATACAACAAACTGTTTGCCCAGTTCAGTGGACAGAGGCAGGTCACCCGAATATTCACACACATAGTAAGGAATGGAGGAATTTCAGCCCAACTGAATAAACAAGTTATTAATAAATGAACCAAAGGAAATATGAAAAGGAGTAAAACTGTCTAAACTAGTCCTTTAATTTCCAAAAATCTCCATAACAATTCAGACATAACTGCATTTTGAGAGACTCCACCTGTCAATGAAAGCCCCAGGAATTCCAAGATAAAAATAAACTGTAAAGCTGCTGTGTCACATCAGAGAGACATTCTGTCTACAGACTGCACATGGCAACAGAGGGCCAGGGGAAGGACTCTATCCTCAGAGGGCTGAGGCAGAAAAGGATTTACGGTTTCCTACTTACTGTTACTATTTACTACAAGTGCAGGGAGAGCTGATATTTCATCCAGATGGAGGGAGAATAAACATTGTTTATAAATAAACAACTCCTTATTCCCTGTTTCTGTAAATATTTGTAACTATATGGAATATTAGAAATAAATAATACACATCCTTTTCTTTTTGAATTAGGGTTTTTATGCAGGGGTTTCAAATTACAGGTGGAGTGTTAAATGGAGCACATGCTGATGAGCCCAAAGTTGATGCCTACCCAAAGGATACAGATACACACTTTTAGACAGATGAACTCCAGGTGTAGTACTATTTAGATAGATAGTACTCCAGGTATTTAATGATTTCTTTTGCTTATGTGGCTTTCCTGGGGGAGCCCAATTCCTTACACAAATAGCAGAGCAGCCCCTTGTAAATGAAGCGTTCCAACCAACCTGTGGAGAACCCTCCTCTTCTGTGGAAAGCTGAGCCAGGACTGGCATGCAAATCTGTCTGTCCTGAAATTTATTTTGTGCCTCCACATAACAAGGAGGATTTCCACACAGCTGTTTCCAAGGGAGTTTTTGCTCTTTGCTCACAAACTTGCACCCCAGTGGAAGGATGCTGGTTTGTGACTTCCAGGATGCTGAAGAAAAACGACAGCAGAATCCAATCCAGCCTGCTGCCCGTAGCTTTTGAAAGCAACAGTGTGCAAAATAGTTGCAGAAAAGGTGCAGCAGAAGGAATCTATGCAGAAAGGGAAACTATGGGGAAGGCAACAGAAAGGATGCCTTTATAATAGGAACTGAAGCAACAGCAAAGCACTAAGATGTAAACAGCAGAGAGTTTCAGTTTCAAATGTGTGTCAAAGCAGGATGCCAGTGTAACGAAGTCAGGAAAGGTCAGAAACAAGGGCCTGATAAGGAATAAAGGAACAACAGCAAAAGGAGATTTGGGATTGCAAATAAGGGGAAAAAGCAAGAAATGTTTCTGTAACAGAGAAGCAGCAGAGAGTAATAGCAGAGCCAGGTGGGTCAGGGAGACCCAAGATCTTTCTGTGGAGGGAGCTGGGATCTCTGCACAGGGATGGAGGGCACACAGGGAGCTGGGATCTCTCTGCACAGGGATGGAGGGCACACAGGGAGCTGGGATCTCTGCACAGGGATGGAGGGCAGGGGGAGGCAGTGAGCTGCCTGTGGAGCTCAGCTCCCATGAAAACCTGGGTTCATGGCTTGTGCTCCTGCTCACCAGGCCTCGCTGAACTTCTTGGACAGGCTGGGCCGGTCCACGTTCCTCCGGTGCCGGAACCACTTCTCCACCTTCCTCACTGGCAGGTCACATTGCTTGGCTAAACTGAGCAGCTCACCCTGGAAAAGAGGAGAGGCAGCAGGCTCAGATCCAGATTCAGAGGTCAGACAGGGCATTATCTCATCTGGCCCACCACAGAGCCCAGCTGGGGCCCCTGGCCAGCCTAAGTCTGTTCAAGCCAAGGCATCTTTCTGAAAGCTGTCCACTCCCAGTGTAAAGATCTTGGTTAGCAGAAAATCTTTCCATTCTCCTCTAATCAATTGGTTATAAATACTAATGTTGAAAGTTTTCATTTTTATGTTAACTTCCCCATTTTTAAACTGGTCTTGTCCCCTCACATGATTTTGTAGCCTAATCACTTCCTCACCCTGTCTTCAGGGATCAAATCCTTAAAATCGGTCACTCCAATAAAGATCACTGCAGCTTAAATCCTATTTTATGGTTCTGCACTGAACCTTGTCACACCTCTCAGCAATTCTGACACAGTATCACGGTGGATGTCATAAGCAGAGGCAACATCATTTTCCTACTGGATATTCTCCTCTTGCAGTAAACCTGTTAGGGGCAATTCTTCAATATATAACTCACAGAAATTCTGCAATTACCTTCCTTCTTGTCCTTAGGCTGTTAAGAGTTTGTCATGTTTTATATTCCTACTAGGAGGTGTCATCATGGATAACCTTATTTTTTAAGTAAAGCAATAGTTTTTCATGGAATGCATTTACCTGAATTAGTATCATGTGAGACTGGCCTACATACTTTAAGCATGCTGTACAAAAATAAGTTGATTACCAATTTTCAGATATGCTGCTTTCAAATGTGCTGTTTTATGAGCCCTTTTCTGGAGGTGGAGACAAATGGAGATGCTAATTTACATTCTCTAACTGCTCCATCATGTGGAATTCTCCCGAGAAACGGCTGCCAAGAACTGCAAAATCTCACATTGTACTGGACAAGTAAAAGCTGCCTCTGAGCAGTGGCGTGAGAGCTCCTGGGAGGGGAAGGGAGCAGCAGACTGGCTGAGGTGCACCCAGCGAGGGGAGAGAGCCGAGCAGCAGCTCCTGTTTCACCTCACACTGCTGTCGCATGGTGAGGGTCTGTGCCAGTGTCCCAGATCTGCTGGGGAAAAGCACCACTTAGTGCAACAGGGGTGCAGGAAGAGCCACAGGAAAAACCTGCTGGCAAAGCCAGGCCTTGAGTTAGATCTCTGACACAGCAGCAGTTACACTGAGAAATGTCTGGATTTTGGGGACAGAAAGGCAAGAGGAAGGTCAACCACTGATAAGTGTCCCTCAGAACACTCCTTCTCACTGCTGCAGAGATGGGCTGGCTGCACTACCCAGATCAATGCCTGCATTTTAATTTTAGCCTCTTCTCCTTTATTTCTAACTTGGTACTGCATATCCTGGGGCTCCTCATGCCCCACTGCAGCAAAACCATGCTGCAATAGCCTTGGTGAAGCAATGTGTATGGAGCAGGATTGTTCCTTGGGAATGGAACCCATGGTGAGCACCCTACTCACCCATCCTCTGTAAGAGTTCACAGCTGTTGCTTTGAGGCCAAGAGAAAGTCTATAAAAACAAGCTGAAATAAAATCAGATTGATTTCCCTACAACAGAGTTCACACTCAGGGACTTCCCTGACCAGGCTGAATTCTAATATTGCCTGAAAAATCATAATCCCGCTAGTGGTTTTTTCCATCAGCAGCAGCCATTATAACTCTGGGTCATCTTGTCAATTTCTTGAAAAACACTTTTCTTACCCCTCAGGGGAAAACTACCCACCAGTTGTGTTAGCAGGTTTCTGAAGCCCCTCCCAATCTCTGTGATGATGGCCAAGACTTTGGCTTCTTGCAAGGCCAATCTCAATCTCAGGGATTGTATGGCAACAGAACCCAGACCCAGTCTAGGACTGGGAGATCAAGCAAGACACGAGGGCTGAGCTGCAGGGATTGGCAATGTGGGAGCTCAAGGGAGCTGATTGTTTTCAGGATTTGCCAGTGGAAAAGAGGCCATCACAGAACGGCTGGGGCAGGAAGGGACCATGGAAATCATCTCATCCAATGGGCCCTGCTCAAATGGAGCTGCCTGCAGCCAGGTGTCAAGGACCATGTCCAGAGAGCTTTGAGTTTTCCCAAGGATATAAATTCCCCAGCCCCTGGGCACCCTGGCAGTGAGAAGGAGTCCTTGTTGCTCAGGCAGAGCCCCCAGTGCTGCAGCCTGTGCTGGGTGTGGGTGAGCAGGGACAGGAGCTGCCACTGCTCAGGGCTGATGGCATCAATGGCAGCAGGACCCTCCTGGAGCTAACCAGGGCCACAGTGCTCCCTTTCTCGAGCTTCCAGACAGGAACGACATTGCTAAACCTCAGGATTCCAAATGGGATTTTCTTTGGCTAAAGACACTAAATCTACAGGAAAGCAAAGGAAGAAGGGACTCACCTCTTTAGGGTTCTTGCAGCGTGTGCTATAGAATGTTTCCAGCACAGGGTTGGGCTGAGCTTTTGGTCTCTGCTTGTCTCTCACACCCAATTTGGCACTGAGGGGCAGGGCTATGGCTCTGCAAAAGGAAACATAAAGGGTCAGCCAAAAGTAGTACAGTGATTTCTGATTTTGCAGCACTGTTAAAACACGGTGCAGTAAATAACAGCTGCTTCCCACATGTGAATCTAAATATGAGTATTATGTTGAGCAGGTAAAATCACAAACTTACAGTAGAAACTGTTGGACTTGCACCCTACTGCTCTGAGCTCTGTGCTGTGATATTCAAAATTACATGAGGTTGGCAAATGCAGTATCCTGCTTTGTCAGCTTCTGAATCACCAGTCACGGGCCTCTGGCATCCTTGCAGCTGATGGGGAGTACCACACTGGTGATAAGGCCTAAATGTTGCTCCCTGCTTGATCTAGAGCATGGAGCATACATGGCATTCACCTGAACCGAGGCCTAGGCTCAGGACCAGGAGGGAGGCTCTGCCAGAGGTGTATTTTTAATGCAGAAGAAATGTCCTGCTGAAACAGAAAGCCATTTGGTCTTTCCTGGAGTAACTTACCCCCATGTTTCCTAATATAAATCAAACACAGTTACCAGCTGTGCATCTTCAGTCTTTCACAGTGAAGAAATAAAGAAATAAACAACAACAACAACAAAAAACCACAAACAACAAAACAAACAAAACCCTACATAAATAGAAAAAAGTTATCCAAGGAAAGCTGTTCAGAGAATTCCTGTGCTCAACAACTCAACTCCTCTACTACCAACACTCTTCTCTACCCCAGCATCAGAAAACATCCTCATTGAAGGTTAAGTGAGATCCTGCATAAATGCTGCAAAAAGAGGAAACTTGTCAAACAATTTTTTTAAATTTCCAAATAATCTGAATTTTACTTTAATTTCTCAAGAATTATCTGTTCTTATTAATTGGTGCCTTTTACACACTGCCCCTGGGGAAGGGTCTCTGTGTTACTGCAAACTGGGGCTGAAGCTGTTTGAGCTGACAGCCCCAAGCAGAGGCAGCGAGTGCTGAGCCCACACCTGCTCTGCCTGGTCACTCCTGATGCCCAGGCAGGTCCTCTGATCCATTCTCCCCAATGATTTGGACACAGAAGAAGATTTTTTTCCTTTCACTTTGGTTAAAAAAAGCTGCAAAAGCTATTTCACTGTTCAGGTGCTTAAAGGTGTTCTACTTCAAAATAGTATGGGATATATTTATGGTTGTGATGGTCTGGTGTGGTTACCTGTGGTTTCTGCTAGTAATAGAGCTTATATCTTTAGGGACCATTTCAGGTCTAGAATCCTCCAGATGGGTCTTTCAGAAGTTTTCTTTTCAAGAACTCATTTCTGAATTTATTTATCAAACATTAAAAAAAATTTATAAAAGACCCCCTACCTAAGGAATGCTGTAACTTCAGTTAAACCACAGGATGGGTACACATTTACTCACTCATATAACAGCTCTCACTTTTCTTTTGCACAGCCAACCCACCTGCCTGTGTATCAATTGTTCTTTGTCATTATCTTTGGGAAATTCCTTTGGCATTACTGGCTATAGGAACATTCAAAGATGTACCAAGGCCAACAGAAATTACATGTTTCTACCATAAAAGAAGGGTCAGGGCTAAGTGTGCTTGCTGGCAACAAGACACATAGTGATCACAAAAACATGGGGAAGCATTAACCAGTTTCAGTGAAATTTAGCAGCACTCAGGCACTGCTGCTGGGTGGCAAAGGAATATAATCATCACTGGGAATTCTGGGGTTTGGCTCTGACTGCTCTCAATAAACGTTTTAGGTACATCTAATGACTTTTTTTGGATATGAAGTGATTGGTTTAATAAGAGTGACACTGGACCAGCAGGTCCTGTGCTAAGAACAATAACACAGTATTTCAGCAGTATCCATAACTCCTCTGAAGTTGGGAAAACATCCACCTTAAGCTCTGCACTAAATCTTGGTTCTTACATTAAACATGGGCCTGATCTTTCTATTTCAAAGAACAGGCATCAACATAAGCACCTCTGAAGAGGAAGATGTAATAAATTATATTGTTGAAAACTGCCTTATTGCCACTTCTTCTCAGGCCATATTGGGAACTGCAATGTATGACAGTTTCCAGATACATTAAACAAAGAGAATGTCAGGTGTCAATGCAGCTTGCCAACAAATTTATTTTACTGAAAAGTATCCTGAAAATTTTCTTAATTTTGTTTAATCCCTGACTTCTCTGTATTTTCTGATGATTTCTTAAGGTTGTGGCATAAAATCTCTCTGTAACAGAAACAAGCCACTTGCAGTGGATGAAGTCAGGGTGTAACCAGTTACAATTACTTTGTTATTCAGGTTTTGAGTTTACCCATGATTTATGGAACCAATCCTACTTTTATGAACATCATTGGGAAAACAAGGCCTGAAATTCTTCCTAAGGGACATTTGCATGTGTTGGCTGTATGCTCTGACTCAGTTCTCAGTTCAGCCCTGTTCCAAGCACAGCCCTGAAAGGATGATGCTTGTACTGATTTCAACATCACAGATATGTCATCTCAGTGGCAGAGATGCCTCACCATGGCACTGTATCAGCTCTCTGCAGGACAAAAGGGTAAATCTGAGGACTAAACTGTCTCCTCTCAGAGTCAGACACAGCCAGGGAGATGATTCTCATCACCAGCCTGCTGCTCCATCAGTGAGCACATCTCACTCCATGTTTTACATGGCAGAGGTCTCACCAAGGCACTTTATTCAGTAATCACAGAACAAGCTGTCTTGTGCAAAACCTCCTGAAGTTGAAACTAAGTGGATTTATCATGAATGGGCTTAAACTCTCCCACCTTTCAAAAGTGGGCTCCACTCCTTCTGCAGAGGCTTTCAGAGCTAGTGTGAGGTAAAAGAAATATTTGACTTTGGAGGTGGGTTTTTAAAATATTATTTATAAGGGTGCCACTTGCAAATACCTTCAAGTACTAAGAAATGCAGAACCAGTGACAGCAGCAATCTGAACTTCTGTTCTTTGAACTGCACAGTCTCTTTTGGCCTCCTGCTTTCCTTTGGCAGAGGGCTATTGCTGTGCTCCTGGTGTAGTCTCTGCCTTCTCCTGCTCTCAGGAGAATGTTTCACACCAGTTAAACTGACTGCTCCATTTCATACAAGGCCTGGATTCACTACAGTGCTGCTGCTCAAACTGACTCAGGCCCATTTTCACTTCTTTTGCCGCATCCTTGCACCAAGCCCTGCCTGTAACACCTTAACAGGAAATTGTTTTCAAATCCTTCCTATTACTGATCAACAACAAAAGTCTCTATGCAAAATAAACTTTACAAAGATGCATTTCTAAATAAAATATTCAGAATTTGTGTCCTTTCCTTTTTCTGGTTTTGAGTTCAAGTATCTGTTCCAGGCTGATCAAGAGTGTCCATTTCTTTAAATGTACAACATATGGCTCACATCCTGGCACCACCCTCCCACAAAGAGACCGAGTATTTCTGACTAAAATCCTCTTCTAGTGAAATCTGGGACCTGTGTGGATTCAAATTCTCTGACAATTCCTTTCAATTGCTCAACACCCAAAAATTCCTGGACAAGCCCCAAGTCGGACAAATCAAAAATTGTATGTAAAGTCTGGTTTTCAATGGCTTTACTATTTCTCAAAGGACTTTAGTTACCACATTTTACTAACCATGCAGGCAAGAAACACTTTACAATATTCCTTCAATATCATAGCTTTCCAAGAACTTAATTTTTACAGAAATGGTCTTAAACATTACATAACTAGAAGAGTAGCCAACATCCTTGCAGGACTACGCCCAGGGAAAAGTTCTGCTAAGTAAAACCAAGCTCCAAGTTCTGGTTGCAGGACGTATCTCCTACTCAGAAGTGCAATCTGGAAACATTAAAGGAACAGGGGAGCTTCCCAAGTTCTAGGTCCTCTCTTTTCTTAGGACATCATTAACTGCTTCCCCCAGTTCCTGCCTCAGTACTGTGGCACAGCTCAGCACTGCAGCAGAAATGGGATTTCTACTCTCCAGCCCTGAATCCACCGTTTCCCACCTTCCTCAGCACAAACCAGCTCGCAGGGGAGTTGCTTCACAACCGTGAGCTGTTTCTTCTCCCCCAGGGCTGCACCCACAACCTCCTGAGCTCTGCCAGGCACACCCAGCTCCTCTTCCCAAGCCACCACCTCATCCCCAGCATCGCTGCCTCTGGGACGGACCTTGCTGGCTCAGTTTTCCTCAGTTCAGCCAGCTGGTGCAAAGGAGAGGGAAATCCATCCTTTCACAAGTTTAATGCCTAAAAAAAAGGATGAAACAATTGGTCCCAGCACAGTGGCTGATGTGGCCAATGATGGCACACTGCAGAAAATCCTCCAGACTTCCCCTGCCTCTAATTTTTTACCTGGAGTTCTGACAGTTAAATCACATGAATCACATTATAACATGTCTGAAATCCCAAAGCAGACACCACCAGGAACTATCTAGAGAGAGAAAAACTTGGCACCCAATGCAGAGTTGCAGGTAATAGCTGGTGGTGGCTGAAGGTAGAATAAATTGCCACAGGGCAAGCTACAGCCACTAACCCCAAACCTGTCTCTAGTTACAGTCACTCATTTCAATCTGCAGACTGGATGTCCAAAGATATACAGTCAGGGTTATCTACACAGAAAATGAGAAATAAACATTTCCTTCTGTAGTTCTCAAACTTGGTGTAAATTATTTTAAACAGGGCCAGTGCCACTGTTTAAAGATACAGATAAGGCAATGGAGAAACTGAGGGCTGGATTCACACCTCACCTTCCCAGGGGAAGATTTCTTCTCCAGGATGAACTGGATGTGAAACAGTAATGATTCAGAATGAGAAAAAGTCATGCTGAAATAAATTACTGCAGAGTTAGGACAAACAAGAATACAGCTCAGAACACCGGCTTGTAATTTGCATAGGTAAAATAGTGCTATGATTACAGGTTTCCTGGACCTGTAAAATGGGCTTGTGATGTTATCTTTTTCAAGGGTGTGACATGCAGCTTTAATTTAATGAAGTTTGTGAATCAAAACAGCTTTAAAATTAATGAGTAGGACCAGGCCTGTGGAAACACTCCCAGCTGAGGCAGCACTTGGATGGGAAAGAAAAAATCTTTTTACTTGGCCATCGGCATCTAAAAGCAGATGAAAAAGATATTTAGATTGACTGGGAGTGGTGTGGCAGGAGGTAGGCAAATAAAGGGACAGAGTGGCAGAAGCACAGAAGCAGAGATGCTGGAAGGGGCTCTGGAGATGGCCCAGCCCAGCTCTGCTGCTCCTGCAGCTGCCTGGGCTGTGTGTTGTGTTGTGGATCTCTGCCCGTGCAGACTCCTTCCCTCTCTGGGGAAGCTGTTCCAATGTTTGACCACTGTCACAGTAAGAACAGAGTTTCTGTGTGTGCAGATGGAGCATCCTGCATTTCTGCTTGTGCCCACTGCTTCACGTCCTGTCAGGAGCCACCACAGGGAAGAGCTGGGCTCCTCCATCCTGGCCATGTCTTGCATGGGGAGCCATAAACTGCCACCAGTGGCATTGGTGGCATTCCAATTTCCATTCCCCATTTCCAGCTCCGCACCAGAAGCACATCTGTGTCACCCACCAGCAGGAGCAGGAATCCAGCCAGGTCTCTGCACCAGCAGGAAAGAAATGTGAGTCACTTGTGTTTTAATGGCTACCTAGAGCACCTTGGTTTCCACAGGAATAGAGGTAACCAAGATGCCCTGTACCCAGGAAAGTGGAGGACAAAATCCATGGAATTTACACTGAACATATTGTTTACAAAGAAGATATTTTAATTCCAATCTTGTATCATCCTAAAATGATTATTTCAGTAATTATTCACACATTTAGTTTTAATAAAATACCCCAACTCACAGCCAGTATTTTTAGATAAAAGCATTCTTATAGGAGAGCTCTGAATCATTTCAACTTCTATACGTTTTTCCAAGCTACCCTTGTGTCACAGAGAATCTGCAGAAGAAACATCCTTCTAGTCTACAGAAAAGTCCATTTCCATTTTGTTGTGCACTCACTTTTCAAAAGAGAATGATAAAACGTTTTTTTAAATTGTCGTTTCCCCCTCTTTCTAAACTTAAAACCACTGAAGATTTCAAATTATTACCTCTTCAGAGAGCTACTAAGAATACTGTGTTTTGAATATACTGAAAACCACTTTAAAGTGTATTCAAAATCATGAAGGGGACTTGCTCTGCAGTCTTATCAACAGTTAATGCTGTAGTAAATCTGTTTTCCACCAGCAAATCATGTGTCACCAACCACATTAACTACTCACCAAACTGTATGAAGCAATGGCACCAGTTCAGGACTTTAATGATTAAGCTCAGAGTTAGTGACACCTGCAGGATTTCTTGCTATACTTGTGTCATAAGGCCCAAATTTTCTGTGCTGAAGTGTAATGTGAAAAACATTCAAATGGTTCTGGCCAGAAAGATTCTTGAGCCAGAGTAACTTCTTGTGCCAGCACTGGAGGATGATATCACAGAGTCTGCAAAAAGCAGCCCCACAAGCAGATTTGGTAGCAGAATGAGAGGAGCAGGAATCCTGGCAGCCCAGCACTGAAGGGTCTGTAGCAGCCTCAGGTCAGAGGCAGCAGCTGCAAACATCTGTCCGTGCAGAGGAGAGCAGTGCCCTGCAGCCCACGGGGTCAGTGCCACCCACCCTGCGCAGGCAGGGCTGAGGCCGGGGCACAGCAATCAGCCCAGCCTGATGCACCTTGCTCAGGTGTGTCTGGCAGTGCAATACTCCAGATCTCCATCACCCAGGATAAAGGAGACCTCACTGCATGATGGAGTGTTAACGTGATTTCTGCCACACTCAACCCAGAAACAGCAAGTAACATGCAACACACACAAACCAGCAAAACACACACATAAACCTGACCTACACTGATCTGTTTAATGTGTACAAAGTCACAGTGCTTGCAAATAGACCCTAAGGACAGGGTTTGTGCTCTACATTCAACACACTTCTTTAGCCAGTGCACAGGGCTGAAAGGAAGGGGCTGAAAAATGCCAGCACACTGTGACACGGAGTCTCTGGGGATCTCTTCGGTCATGCACTGGCACAGACAATAAAGCCAGCTTTTGGACCCAAACTGCTCCCATTGTACCTAAGAAACCACGAACAGTATTAAATAACTTACCTTTCAAAGGCACACCGAATGACTACCAAGATTAAAGCAAAAGGGATGCTGAGCAGGAGATCACGAGGCTGAGGGTAATGCGTGTCTTCAGACTCTTGCATGTCCTCCCAGGTGATTCCTGGGGGCAGCCAGAACTCGTGCTGCCACAGCCACTCATACAGAGAGCGAGCCATCCTGGAAGGAGGAGAGACCAGAACTGAGTGAGCCCTGCACACAGGAAACCTGTCAGCACAAGCCAAGCAAGGATTACACCCTTGCTGAGGTGGCATCTGGCTGTGGGACTGCCCAAAGAACTGATAACCTGTTCACAGATCCTGATTGTGTGCTTGGGAAATGCTGACTCCTGGCACCGAACCAAAACGGGTAAAATGGAGAAAAGTGCCTCAGAATTCAACAGAGTATTAGTGCCAAACTTCTCCGTTCGGGATTCCTCTCTACAGCTTGGTATTGTGGGGATGTGGGAAGTCTGCTCTACTTTTTATGTATGTATCCTTATTTTGCAGTTTTTGATGTTTTGCATTTATTTGATTCTATTTACAGATTGTAATTCCATTTTGTGTGTGTGTGTGTGTGTGTGCATTATTATTCTGAGACTTTGCCTTGTAAAAGAAAAGAAATCAACTTTTTGCTTTGAATTATTAAGGAAGGTACTTCAGGTAAGAATTTTTGTGCTAGGTGGATTTTGTGCTGTGTTCTTAATGTAATTTTAAAGACTATGCTTGAATGTAGAATCTACATACATGATCAGTGAATTTAGCAGCAAAATGGACAGCAGAATGTTGATGTGACAATTCAACACACAAACACTGTTTCTAGATAACTCTACCTCATACAGAAATATGAGCTGCACCACCCTCCAATACACATTGCTCATTCTTAGCTGGTAACAACCAACATCCTAAACACAAGCTCTGAAGTCAAACAAACTCTGTGTAAGCACAGAAGAAGGAAATGTGAATGAAATGCCCCTTGAGATAATCAGCACACTGCACAGGAAATGCCACCTTAGGTAACTAGGGAAAAAGCATACAATTTAAGTGTCTGGCCAAGTATTATAAAGCTTCTCTTCAAGCACAGTCCCAAGGCCTGGCCTATTTTCTGCAAGAACTGTCTATCAAATCAAAAATTAATCAGTCATTTTATTTTGAAGATATCTTCAATTCTGATGCAATTTCTCTGTTAAACTCATTCTACAATTTTGGTATCTGAGGGATATTTTCTGAATCACAGCCATGGAGTCATAGAATGGATTGGGTTAGATAGGACCTTGAATTTCATCCCACCCCTCCATGGCAGGGACACCTCCCACTGTCCCAGGCTGCTCCCAGCCCTGCCCAGCCTGACCTGGGCACTGCCAGGGATCCAGGGGCAGCCCCAGCTGCTCTGGGCACCCTGTGCCAGGGCCTGCCCACCCTGCCAGGGAAAATTCCTGCCCAATATCCCATCTAGACCTACTGTCTCTCAGTTTGAAGGCATTCCTCCATGTCCAATCCCTCCAAGCCCTTGTAAAAAGTATCTCTCCATCTTTCTTGTGGGCCCCCTTCAGGCACTGGAAGGAAATGTGACATCTTTCCTTGATTTGGACTTTACTATTCCCCTCAATGTTTCTTTTGATCTGACTACAACAGGGAAGGAGAGGATGCTATTTCTTCAGATTTGACTCATTTCTCCTGGCACATGCACATCCAATTTGGTTTGAGGACAAACCTGGTTAAAAATACATGCGTAATTGATAGTAAGTGGATGCAAACTTTCTAATCACTTATAGAAAAATATATATAATATATAGAATTTATATATCTTATATAGAAAGGAGGAAAACATTTCCCTTTTTCCCCAAAGAAAAAGGAAAACCATCTTATGAAAAATGCATTCTTCTCCTCCACTGTGCACTGCCTGATTTCAGCTTTTCATAGTAAAACCCCCAGCATAAAAATCTTCCTAAAAATCAAAAACCTGACATACTGAAGAACTGCAACCAAAAGAAGTGGACGTATGGCTTCACTAGCACTGAAAAGAACATCCAGGTTTTTACTAGAGTTCAGTTTGACAATAATCAACAGTATTTTCTTTCTGGTGTAGCTCCTGGGCCTCTTGAAACTGCAGTTTTGACACCACTTCCAGGCTGCTCTCCACTCCTTCTTCTAGCTCTTCTTCCAGACAATACCTGGACAAAAACTGCTGGCACATCTCCACTAAATGGAGATACAGAGGGTTTATAGAGCCTTCAAATCCTGTTTTAAGAGCCTGACAAGCAGGATGCAGCAGTTTTCTAATTGCCTGCCAAATCTCGAGTGTCTGCAGCTCTCAGGGCCTGTCCCCACCGAGGCTGTTTGGAGGTGGGAACATTTGCTACCAACCCTGTTCCTCTGGCAGGGCTGTGGATCCCTTGGGACAGCTTCCTTTGCCTTTAGTGCTCCAGCAAAAGCGCCTGGACCATGGGGGTTGGTGATGGCTCCTGGTGACAGAGCTGGCTGAAGCTCACATCCACACCTGCCACAAAAAGCTTTGCAGACTGCTCAGTACACATGCTACAGCTCCTCCGGGTGACACAGCCCTGTGCCATGGGACAGGGTGGCTCTGCTGAACCCCCAGGCCTTGGGAACCGTTTATTCAGGATGTCACCAAACTTCCTACAGACTGTGTGAACCCAGGTTTCTCCATAAGAGTTTGCATTTTTTAGAGAAAAATGTGTTTGTGTAGAAGCAAACTGTATATGGCCTTAGCCTGCGATGAATTCAACATCCTGTGACCACGGAGCATGGTGACACCACACCAAAACAATTTGTGCACTTCAGCACTGGACACCAGCCTGGAGAGCCAGATAACCAGTGAGGTGTCTGAATTGCAAAGAACTTTACAGGCATCGAACATACCAACCTCAAAATGTTGGTAAACTTTCTCAGCTGTTAAAAATCTGAGCTCCAGTTGGGAAAAGCATTAGGAATACCTAGGAGAACTCCAGGGGAAAATTATACTTCCTCCTTGGCCCAGCTCTTCAAAACCCATTTCTTCAGTAGGTTTTCCCACTGTGCAGACAGAAGGCATGCTGAGGAATGCTGCCTTCACAGCCAGCTTTGCAGCTACACATTCCCACATTCTCCCTCCAGAACTGTCTATATCTGGCAGCAACACAAAACCACAACTGGTAGAGAACAGCAGCTGAACTCTGTAGGAGAATATAAAATAGATGTCCAATTTGCTTAGGGGGGATATATAGATTCAGTGTGCTAAGGAAGCAAATAGCCAGTACCTAATTGACTCTCATGTGCAAAACACAGATAGGCAGGATCACCCTCATGGAATAGTTCTTCATCTTTGCTGCAGTCTTTACACATTGCAGAAAATACAGAGCAAAAAATACAAAAAACCAAAAATACAGAACAGGGTACTACATGAAGCAACACATATATCTTTTGCAATTTATACAGGTCAAATTCTCAAGTCAAGGCTGCTGGAAAGCTGAAGACAATGGTGTGTCTAAAAGGCCCTTTGAGCACCCACAGAAAAGTGTAAGTGGGCCCATTCTTTCTCAGTTCTTTACACTTCACACAGCACCTATCCTGCACTCACACTGCACCTATCCTGCAGTGTAGCTTTTGAACATGCAGAACCAAGCTCTTCAGCTCTGAACACAGGTCTGACAGAGAAGACACCCCCTCACACAGAGCTCAGCAAGAGCAGAGATAACAAACAGCACTGGGAAACACTGGACAGATCAACATAAGGACTTCACAAACAACCAACAAAATAGTAAATGCTGAAAGAACAGCTTTAGGTTGGTTGTAGAAAGGTACATGTAAGGATGAAATCAAAACCAGAGGAGTACCACAGCTACACCATTGGGTAAGGGAGGACAAGCCATCAGCACTTCCTGAGCCCATAGTGCACCAAGAGGAGACTGGAAAGGGGGAATTCACTGAGGTCCTTTGAGGTGACACAGCCAGAAGGTCTTGAAGCAGCTGGACTCTGCTGCCCAGTGGCCTCATCCACTGTATTTACTTTATTGAATCTTGCCTTTCCTGGTGTTGGATTGCTTTTTTGGTTTTTGTGAACATAGTGGTTTCATCTGAATCCTCAGCATTGCAAAGGTCTCTGCTGTTGGGCTGGCTGGGCTGCTCCCAGGAGAGCAGGAATTGCTGCATCTGCAGTGCCTGCAGCAGAGCAGCGCAGCAGGGCTCCCCCCCGAGCCACAGAACACCACTCACTGAGCCCTGCAGGGCCAAGCTTGTGCTTGGTTTCGCTTTTGAAGCAGAACTGCTTGAGAAGAAGCAGGACACCCAGCTAAGGAGGTTACTGCTCGTCTCACAGGTAAAATGGCTAAGCAGGTTTACCCAGGCAATGGTAACTGTTGCTTACATCTTCAAAGAGTTACTCTCTTGCTTCACTTACAGACTCCATTCCCAAGAAAAACATTAATATATAGGTACACAAATATTCATATAAATTTACATGTGTGACTATAGCAGATAAGGGTGGAGACGAAACAGAGAGAAACAGCTTACACATCTTGGAAAGAACTGGCTGCAGAGGCCTTTGAGTGCTCAATTACAGCAGGCGTGGGCCATTGTCTGCAGGTGGATTACACAGGTTTGTGGGTGAACCATGCCAAAGGTACAAACATCCCTGCAGTGGCTCTGGGCCAAGCCATTTAGGTCAGCCAAGTCTTATTAGTTTAATTGCAGCCCCACATGAATGGCCCGGCTGCCGGAGCAGCCCAGGGATTCCTGCAGAGCCTTCCTGGTAGGGCCAGTTTTCCCAGGATGCAAATATCCCCTGCAGCACAGCACTGCCACGGGGAAACCACCACTCAGTGGGGAGCACACCACCACAAGGATGCAGTTATGCTGCTTCTCGAGTCAAGCTGCTTTATTTTTCCATGGGGTTGAGGCTAAAGTAAACCAAAAAAGCCTCCTCAATCTTGATATGCTGGAGACCAAAATGGAGAGGCTTGTCCTATCTTCCCGAGAAACTGGGGTTGAGAAACAAAGTCCTCTGTATAGTTCTAAAGGTTCCTGTTATTTCAAACTGGAATTTGGAGCCATTGCGTTCCTGCGCTACTCTGGTCCATATTGCCTAAATTTGAGTTTCCATTGCCTATTATGCATTTGAACCTTTAACTCATTTTGCTAAGAAATCAATTAGCCAAGAACTCCATGAGTAAATTCTCTCCCGATAGCTTTTCTAGGCAGTTTCTTGTTTGATACTTCCCATAATCCTGATGTCTTCAACTAAAACTACTTGTTAGAGCAACCCAAGAGAAGATACTAGTTTAGACATGAAAATTACCATGTCTCTTTTAGGTGGAAATAAATAATTTTATCAAATAAAGCTCTGACTAACATAGCGCAGGCTATCTTTTGAACACCCAAATTATATTTAATATCTTAATCTCCATCTCCAAGGATTTTTCTTGTTTTAAACTTTCACACTAATGATCACAATACTGGTTTTATAGTATTATAGTTCTAGGATAATTTTTGCTTCTTTTTTTCTGGTAAAATCTTTTATACATTTCTTCTAATATATATCAAGACTTGGTAAAATTTATAGATAAAAAATCACTAAAGACTTTGTAAAATTTATGGATAAAAAATCTTTGCTCCAAAATTTTTAGTTACATGTAGCATTACTTTCAGCACACTGAGATGGAGATTAGTTAGTTAGAGTCACCTGCCTGAAGGGAATGCATTAAGCTTTTCAAATTTCACTTTAGTTTTGATATGTTCATTTCCATTTCCTCATCTCTGTTAGCCATCCTGGAGTCATATCTGCTTTCGGATATGGCCTTACTCAAAACAACACTTCCCCTGCCCGAGATCCCTTTTTTAAACTATGTTTCTCTTGGTTCTTCACCATTTAAAGGCTTTTCTTATAATGTAAATTTAACTATGGATGGACAGTGTCCAAAGGACTCAACTGAAATTTATCAATTAAGAAAAATGCCTAAGAAGGTCCTCCCATGGTAATGAAAAGATATTTAAACCTTTCCATATAGTTCCAGTCCATGAACTACTTATTGGCCTTAGTTCTCCAAGCATGTTTCCTCACCCTGTCAAAGTAATATTCCTATGGAACCCAGCACCCTCTACACCTCCATTTCTTTGAGCTTCTTTTGCAGATTTTTACAAGCCTGCTTGCTCTGGCCATAACTGATGCAGAATCTCCAACCACATGTACAGGTTTTGTCATTAATCTCTTTTTACCTACAGATAATTCTGCTTTATTTCTCTAGTTCCTCAGCCTTCTTATCTCTTTCTCTTGTGACTCTACACACCCTTTTCCCTAGAACTACAGCTTCTGTAGTTGTTTGTTTTTGAATCAAATAAGATGTTTCAACTGTGACCAGAAGAGAAACGAAACCACAACCTCCTCACCTTTGTAATCACCAACACTATGTTCTCCAGGCTCACCCTCCTCACCCAGACTCTGTTCTCCATATCCTCTTTTTTGGAAAATAATTGAAAATATAAAATTATTTGTGCAGTCTTGTTTCTCCACCAATGTCCAGTTACCCTCAACTTCCTAGCTTTTGGATGTTCTCCTCACTTAGATCTACCAGCTGACATTTCCTACCAAATTATTTCATGTCCGCTGTTTACACAAGAATAAATTCATTTTCCAAGTCACATGCTGCTCTGTTCAAAGGCCAAAATTTCCATCTCTTGGGAGAGCTCTGTTGCAGAAAACCCCTAAAATGCCCAATTAAACATTTGAAACTGCAAATAAAAGTTCCACAATAGACAAACTTGCTTACTTAGATCTGCAGAGAACATCTTCCTCACCCAGCATAAATTACATACTAAGCTCACATACCTCGTGCTCCACTCACCAGCTCCGTCCCTGCTGGGCTCTGTGCTGTGAGTGCTGGCTCTGAGCAGCCTGCAGGTATCACCCACAGCAAGCAGCGCTCAGCTGATGTCACTCAGCACGTCAGAATGCAAATCAGACAGCTCTCCTCATTCAGCCATCCCTCGCTGAGGGGAACGAGTACAACTTCCTGCTTTTGCACTGTGAAAAACAGGCATTAATTTATTCAGCTAAAACAAGGCCAGAAAAGGCCCCAGATACCTCCGGCTTCACCATGTCTTTGGTCAGAAGGCGGTCAGAGCAGTGTGTCCGAATTTTTCTTAGCCTCTCTCTTGCTACCAATGTACTTTCAGAAGCTGCTCTGGGTGCTCTTCACACCCCTCACTCCAGCTGAGCTTTCCTCCCTGCATCCTTCTTTCCCCAGGCAACATTTCTATATTGCCCTTGGCCATTCATACCTCTCCCACCCTCCTGATGCTTCCTGCTTGTGTTTGAGCTCAAACAACAGCTCCATGCCCGTGCTCCTTTGCTCCTACCATGTTTGTTTGTCCTCTTGCACGTTGCAATGGACTCTGTGCGCTTGGACCTGGCTGTCCTGGAAGATCAGCACCTTTACCTGCCAGGAGGGTCTCCCATGAGCTCCTGCCAAGCAGATCCCTGAAGCAGCACAAATCTCCTCTCCTGAAACTTAAGAAAAACCCAAGAAGGTAGATTCAAATTTTGAAATACCACAGCTGTTTCTACCATATCTTTCCTCCAAGAACCTGGAGATATTTCCCTACTAATGCTGCAAAAAACCTAGGCTGAACTGCAGCACTCATCAAACTAGACTGAAAAACAAAGTGCTGTGTTGAATTATCAGGGTAAAAGCAAGAGACAAAAGCTGAAGACTTTTGCTGTTTGGCCAGCACCTAGTTCACGGCTGAATTATTAAATGCAGCAACATTCCTATTACATGCTAACATGAAGTAACACGCCTTCCAAGGACAGAGTGAGGTAACAAAAACCTTGTTGCCCTGACACTTGGGAACAATGTTCTGCTACTGAACATTAACTGTACAAACAAACAAAAACAAAACAAACAAAAATCAGCGAAAAACCACAGGAGGCTGCATGCTGGCTGTTGGTCTGTGCAGGAAGCTACAAACCATATCATGGCTCAGTGAGAACATCAGACACCACTGGTGTCACAGCACCAGCTACAACATCTCCACAAAACACACAGTCCCTATGTGGGCTTCTCAAGAGTGCAAATGTAAAATACAAGAAGGAGGTTCCTATAAACCCCAAATGAGCTACTTATCAATTTCTTTGCATTTTTTCCTTCACTCCTTCTCCTGACATCTACTATTTCCTCCAGTCTCACTGCAAAAACAGCCGTCACTGTCTGACATCACTTGATAGAACTGAGGAAGAAAATCAAGTTATTGGCCTCAGGCCACAGTGAGCTAAGAAGTCAGGTTGGACGATCACTCAAAGAATCAAGAGGGACATTACTTCTCCTAGAACTGCTCACCTGTTCTTTATCTAAATTTATCAGTACCAAAGAAAGAGTCAGGCAACCTTAATGAGATCATGTCCTTCAATCTGAATTAAGAGACAGTAAAAACTGTCAAAAATCCTTTAAACAGAAATGCTATTTATCCACAAAGATTGTACCAACAAGCAGTTCATGCACCAATAGAAGCCTTTTGGCAGATTTTGGAAGAGAAAGGCACAAAAAGGAATCAAACTGTGAGAATACACACTGAATAAGGCTCAAGACTTTGAGTCTGGGCAGCAATAACTTTGTGAGAAACTCTTTCAAAGGCAAGTTCTGGCCTTACAACCCAGTTTATGTGCATAGATGTTCAGATGCTGGAGAAGCAAAAAATACTTGTCCAGATAATTCATGACAATACACACTCCTGACACTGTTTCTACTAACAGCTGCAATCACTCAACTGATTATTACTCAACAAACATACTGATTATTACTGATTATTACTCAACAAACATATACCAAGCCTTAAAAAGTTTAATTTTAACTTAAAAATTGAGAATAACAAAAAGCAGGTAGTAGGTTCAAGTTTCCAAGCCATACTTGAATCACATTAAAATACCAACACAGCACTCAATAAAGCCTCTTATGAGCTCATGTGACAGTGCAATGCTTCTCCAATGCATTACCTGGCTCTCCAGCCCTTTTGAAGCATAAACATTCCTAAATAATCGTACTGGTGTGATGGCCCTCTCCTCACCTCTAAGAATCCCCCTTGGCAAGCCCCTCAGGTCCCTTCCAGGACAGCTCCTCCTTTCCTGTCCTTTTGTCTTCAGCCACACCCCAGGTCCCACAGTCTGTCAGCCCTCAGAAACTCTTCATCCATTATTTCACCTGCAATTCCCACTTCCCTGCAGCCCAAAGTGTCACCATTGCTCCTAATACATACAGTCAAGCCCTACAGTGAATCAAGCACTCTTGTCTCTCTTTCTCCTCCAGCCAGGCCATTTCCCCACTCAAGTTTTCTAATTCCTCACCCCAGCACCTCTGAGCATCCCCCTGAGCGCTGAACTCCTGAACAGCCAATGCTGGGTCAAAACAAGAGAACCTGCTGTGTTAAACAAGGAGGCCTCAGGGACCGATCTGGGCAACCTCTGCCACAGACCTCGCAAAGATCAAACAGCAAAGAGGAATTGGATCATCTTTAATGCCAACATAGATTAGAAAAGTGCTTACCTATCACTTGGGATTAATCTGTTGCATGAAGTTGAGGGAGGCATCCTGTATTGCAATGCAGTACACCTACACACACAGTAAATGACTTTTCACACAACCCTCGTTCTCCTCCCTCACGCAGGAAACACACAGGCTTTAATTACTTTCTATGAGCTGTCTTTAAATTTCAGTATCAACAGTTCCATCAGTTTCCCAGGTATTTGTTCTTGCAAACTCCCCAGCCTGTTCCAAAGCTTAGGGAAAAAAATTAATTACGCTAAAATTAAGATTCTTTTAAATTATACTCCTACCTGTAAAACTAGTACATGCTTTCATGATTTTTCATTTCAAAACACAAAACGTAAAACCTTATCTGAGAACATCTACATTCCCAACATTACTGCAAAAGCAAAATATGTCAAAAACATTGAGATAGCAACTGATAGAAAGATTTGCCTTTCTCCAAGATTAAAACCATTGAGAATCACTTTTCACAAGCATTACTGCTTAATGAGTAATGCAATCTATCACATGATGATATTCATTGAAAAACAAATGTGAATATGAATTATTCTTCATTAGCACAGATAACTTAAAAGCTCTGTGATAGGAGCAGCCTATAAAGCACAATGTAAAACTCCAGTTGTTTCCGTAGGAATTGGGCTCTTTTCTTTGCTGGAAGGTGCCTAACACGAAGAGAACCTGCCTCCAATGGAGCTTTATCTATTACATAAACAAATCACTGTAGGACGGTGTATTCATTGTCAAGATTTGATGGCTGCCACAACTGTGCTATTTATCCAGAAATTCAGCACAACTGTGCTATTTATCCAGTAATCCAGCATTATGGGATGGTATAACCACACATGCAGTGGGATCCTTTCAATGAGTGATCCCGCTGGACACAGACAGGGCTCATTGGGATTGCTCAGCCCTGGGGGTCCTCTTGGTCTTCTGAGGACACAGTCCCTCCTCAAGCTGGCCTGCTCCTCCTGCTCTGCTGAGGAGCCCTGTGCTTGCTGAAGGACCTGAGGGAGAACTCGGACACCCCATTTATTCCTCCAATTCCTCTGCAGAACAGACACTGATTCACCTCACCACAGCTGGCTGCCCTGCCCGAGCCGGCACCGTGGTGGCTGCAGAGGGTGAAGAGCCCGGCCCCGAGCACAGGGTGCCAGCCCCAGGCAGCTGCATCCATCCCCCATCCCACCAGCAGCACCTCCTGCTGCATCCATCCCTCATCCCACCAGCTGCATCTCCTGCTGCATCCATCCCCCATCCCACCAGCAGCACCTCCTGCTGCATCCATCCCCCATCCCACCAGCTGCATCTCCTGCTGCATCCATCCCCCATCCCACCAGCTGCACCTCCTGCTGCATCCATCCCTCATCCCACCAGCTGCATCTCCTGCTGCATGCATCCCCCAGCACATCACCAACACCTCCTGCTGCATCCATCCCTCATCCCACCAGCTGCATCTCCTGCTGCATCCATCCCTCATCCCACCAGCTGCACCTCCTGCTGCATCCATCCCCCATCCCACCAGCTGCACCTCCTGCTGCATCCATCCCCCATCCCACCAGCTGCACCTCCTGCTGCATCCATCCCCCATCCCACCAGCTGCACCTCCTGCTGCATCCATCCCCCATCCCACCAGCTGCATCTCCTGCTGCATCCATCTCCCATCCCACCAGCAGCTCCTCCTGCTCCCAGGCACAGCCCTGACTCACGCTGCCTGAGCTAAGGGTTTATTTTTAAAATGCTGATACCGAGGGTCACTTTCTCCTTGCTTCAGTTCACCACAAGTAACTTTACAAAAAAAGTCATACGGAAGTGATTATTTGGGGAATTCTGCTTTCATGCTTTTAATTCAATATCCTCACTAAACAGAAGAATTCCTCTGATCTTTTCTTTGAAAACATTAAACACAAACTCTGACAATTCATCTTTCAAACCCTGCAGAAGGATCTTTCAAATATGTATGAAGACAGACAGATGAACAACAGGGAAGCTGTTGTCCCAAAAGCTCTTATAGTACCTCAGGGATAAAAATAACACTGCTCATTGCAAACAAAATAATGTGAACACAGCCTGTAGTTTACCTCTTTCACAATTTATTTTTCCTTATCTGTTTTGAATCAAAGCCTTGGCATTTGTTGGGTTGGAAGGCATATGCCATAACCTGTGACTACCAGTGCAGCAACCTCAGAAAGAAAAGTATTTTAAGAATTTCTTTATTTTTGGAACTTACTTTTAAAACAAAGACACTAGCTCTGATCAAAACCAGTTTCGGTAAAAGGTGAATCAGTCTCAAAGTTTATGGAGTTACTGCAGTCCTCTTTGAACGTATTTCCTATTTTTCCAAATAAAACTCCTGGATTAAATTAAAACTACTGCATATTGGAAAAGGAGTGGGGAACATGCACTGGGTTCTTGACATTGCTGTTCAATTCTGGACAAACCTGCTGAGGCATACACTATAAAAACAACCCCCAGCAGAACAGCCTTAAGTGGACTTTCAAAACTGGGAAAATGATGACTTTTTTTTCTTTTTACTTAAGAAGAACCAGCTATAGAATGCCAGTAGAATTATATATGAAACCTTCGATAGAGATGCACTAAAGGTGAATACATGCATATAGCAGAGACCCACAATAAAATGCAAACCTTTGTTTGAATGAGGAGGGTGGCTAAGGACACAAAAGAGACTTGCAGACACTCAGTTAAGGTGAGAAGCGCCCCACAGCCAGGTCAGTGTGTGGGAGCTGTGGTCACACCAAAGCAGGCCCAGGGACAGGAGCTGTGGTGGCCAGGGTGCATCCAGTGCAGAACAACACTTGGCATCCCCAGCCCTCCGTGGCAGCCTCGCAGGCCCAGCCTGGGCTGGCAGCAGCTCCTGGAACTCCTCCAGAGCCAGAACCTGCACTGGGCATTCCAGGGCTGTCCATGCTCCTGGCAGAGGTTCCCCTACAGCTCCTCTCAGGTGCACTCCAGCTCTAGGGGCTCCCTGAGCTCCAGCTTTTACCAGAACCTGCAGTGTGTGGCATTGCAAGGAAACAGTGCTGGAAACGTGCAAACTCTACACCGGCAACAGATGCCACTCAAGTGTTCAATATCTCAATGTTAGCTGCAACGAGGATAATTAATTTTACTAGTAAGAAATAATTACAAGATTTCGGCTTCCTCAAGAGCAACCTATTTTTAAGTAAGCCTTTTAACTTCTCCTTTTCCTTTATATAAAAGCGTGGCTTTTCTCCCACAGGAAGAAACCTGGAACAGACGTTAGAAATACAAGCAGGATATAAAACACAGAGCACAATCAACAATTCTGACTCCAGTAATCTAATGGCACTTTTGTTCTTATCAGCAGGCTCTAAATTCACAGCTAAAGTGGAATCAGATCAAAACTGCGTGCCCCTCAGTTCAGCTGCACCCCCACTGGATTTTAGTGTGGACTTGTTATGTCATAGTAATGTCTGGATATATCCAATGAGCCTAAATGTATTAAACAAATGATATTTTTCAGAAAATGCTGTGATATAATGACTCAGCATTTCAAAGAACAAGTACATGTTACTTACACCCTACAGTAGAGGAAATCAAGATGGACTATTTGTTCTGACTTGTGCATGTCAGCTCTTTCATGTTCTACAATCTCCTTTCTTCTAAGTTTGTTTTCACCTGAACAAAGCCTGAGACTGGAGGACCACAGTGGGAAAAGAAACAGATGTGCTTCCTTTAAGATTGTATCAGTGGGTGGAGAGATCCACTTCAGTCCTTAAAATGAAACTGCTGCTCTTTCCAGCACGAAGATGCCCCTGCTGAGAGAGG
Organism: Ammospiza caudacuta; assembly: GCF_027887145.1. Taxonomy (NCBI): domain Eukaryota; kingdom Metazoa; phylum Chordata; class Aves; order Passeriformes; family Passerellidae; genus Ammospiza; species Ammospiza caudacuta. Next base: position 889,381 of record NC_080620.1, read on the forward strand.
CTCCTCACAACTGAGAGCCAGTGTAAACCCACAGAGCCATCAAAGCCTGGGCCTGGCCAGCCCTCCCACATCACTGCACCACCCACCATGCCCAGCACAGCATTTGTGAGGCTTCACAGAGAACCAGCTTGAGGAAAAGATTTGGGTTTAAACCAAACTTTTTCAGTTTTTATCACTTGGGGGTGATTTTACCCCGTGCCAGTTCCTCAGTGCAATTCACCTCCTGGCTTCAAAATCATTTGTGCAGCTCAATGCAAGGTGTAAGGGGAAATGGGAAGTGGCCTGGACCTGGCAAAGGTGGCACCTCTGTCTGCAGGAATGCAGCTCAAGCCAATGAAACTGCACCTCTGCTGAGCTCCAAATACCCATCTGCTACATCACACCTGGAAATATCACCATTCATATCATCGAGTCCTTACTGACCTTTGCTAAAGGAACCTAAAAAACCAAACCAAACAAAAACCAACAACAACAACAAAAAGAAAAAGACAAACTAAAAATAAAAAAAAAACCCAAACAAACAAAAAACCCAAAACACACACACACACAAAGACCCACCAGAAAATTAAGCCTAAATATGTGACAGATGCACCCCCAAGCAATTTCTGGGTGCACATACACAACTGAGGGACCCTCTGGATCATATCACACCTAACACCATGCCTGTATTTTTCTCCTATTTCTCTCAGGAGTGAGTAACAAGCTTAAAGAATGATCCCCTACTCATCTTAGACCTGAAAAAGTAGTGTACAATAATATTCTACCTGCATTTTACCCTCTTGCAGAGAAATTTACTATGAATTAGGATCCAAAGATTCGCTGAGGGATCTTTCATTTACAGCCACTGCTTCCAAAGTCTGGACAAGTCATCCTGACCATGGCAGGTGAGAACCCAGCTGCTGCAGCTCAGCTGTGATGTGCCTCCATCTGCTACAGGCACTGCTCACAAACCCAGCTCGTGTACCAGTGCTGTGCACAGTGCTCTCCAAAAAGAGAAGTCCCATGGACTTGTACCTTGGAACTGCCTTGGAAGAAAAGGAGACCAAGCTCAGGTGTGTGTTGGGAGAGTAGCTAAGAATTAGAAAAGTATAATTACAGAATATTCATGAGCTTATTACTTGCTGTATAAGTGTCTGATGCTCTCTTCAATAAACGGAGCTTGCTGATCTCATATTGAGTGTCCGAGTTTTCCCTGCACCCAACAAATAACTCATCCCCAATAAATAGCTCATTCTGCAACAGGCATGCACCCAGATGGCTGGAGCCTTGTCATCTGTAGCTGTATTGACTAAACACTCCTTTACCACAATCACTTTTCACAAGCAGAATTAGCAGCTCTGCAGTTTGACTTGTGTATATTGAGCCCACATAAGCCACTTCCTAGAATAATGCTAAAATAAGTGATCTACAAAGACTTTCACTTCCTTCCCTGCCCTGCAAAGTATTGTTCTCTGCCATAAACATGTCAGAAAAGAAAAATTTGGATAACTCTATGAGCCTGAAAGCAACTTCCCCCAAAGAGCTCTGCAGGGAAGAGTCTAGGGTTTTATAAAAGCTAGAGCTAAAACAGAAAATACAATTTAGAAAAACAGTATCAATTTTCTTGTTATGTATCTCAAAGAACAGAAAGCAATTGGACTTTCCTGAACCTTCTTGGGCTCATGAATATGATCAAGGATTCTCATTACCTGCCTGTTAGAGAAAATATAAATTGCAGGAATGCCTGAATTAGTTATTTTTGTGTTTATTGGACACTGCCAGGTTTATAAAAGATTGGATGTTGTCAAGATATTGACTTTCCAGAGCTCATGCTGTCCTTCAGATCAAACATCATTTAAGTTCTGCATTCAAAAGGACATCAGAAACTGTAAGTGGTGTTTAAAAACCCACTGGAAATGCGCTCCATCAATCTGGTGACCTCAGGAAGTGAAGGAAAAAGCTCCATCATGAGGAGAAGCTTTAAAAAGAAGCCTTCTTTAACTCTATTTCAACAGAAAGGCAGATGCCAGGAAACTGAACTTGGAAGCCTGTGAGGATGCCTGCACGAGTACACAACCGTGAGCCTTTGGAGTTCAGGCAGGTTGGGAAGCAAGAGCAGAGAGCTGAGATATCCTCAAACACCACTTGTGTCTCATTTGGCAATTCAGGGGCTTCCCAGACACTGTCCAACAACATGGGGAAAGGACACCAACTCAGACGAGATTTTCATTTTGATTAAAGCTGAAATCCTTCAGCCCAACATGAAAGGTTGGCAGCATGAATCTGATCTTTGCCACATGTGAACAGAGGAGCCAAGTCTCTTGTAGTTACTGGTGTGACAGCAAAACAAAGCCGTTTCTGTGGATTTTGGTAGACTATAACAAAAGAAAAGGACAATAATAATTTTTCATTGTAGGTGTTTACCCTCCTTCCTGTCTGGAAGCAGTTGTCAAGCTGTGAAGTCTCTACTCTGCTTTATCTCCTTAATATAACTCTGACATTAGATGGGGATTAGATTAAGAAAATTAATATTATATGCAAATTTCAACAGATTTTAACAGCTAATGAGCCTCAGCAGCTTTGATTCTCAGTAAAAAGCTCTTTTGGCTGCATTTTTCCATTTTGGCAGCTTCTTTGCTGCTCTGAACATAGGCATCTCACAGTCTTATCTGTCAGTGTATAACTCCCAGGTAAAAAAAAGTTTTATCCTTTTTTTTTTTTTCTTTTAAACAGAAATACAGAAAAAATTCCTCTGCATTTTCAAACCTCATGGCTATCTTGACAAACCTGAGCTTGTAGATTCATCAGTCAGCAGCCGAGTCACACACCTCACCCCAGTTCTCACTGTTGGCTGAAGGAGAGGTAGATTCCTTCTGAGGACAAACTTCACCACGTGCGTCCTCTCACACACATCTTCCATCTGACTTTGGCAAAACTTATCTCACAAAACTCCATATTACATTTTCAAAAGAAGGAATTACCTTTAAATGATGATAAACTGATATCAATAAAGATGCATTTTCCAATCTGGTTAGCTAAAATTCAGCTGTCAGACTGCAAATTAACACCGGTCTGCTCCAGAAACACTCACCTCATACCCTGACACCTGACTTTACTCTTAACTCATTGCCATTACCTCCTAAAACCTACCAGCTGGTCAGGCTTTAAACGATTCCAGAAGTGGAATTTGCTGTCAAGTATCTGATTTGAAGTTTTTGGCAACTCCAGTCTAAAATTAGGGTTGGTTTGCTTGGTTGTTTTTTTTTTTTTTTTCGTTATCCTACTTGAATTTTGCTCATTACACAAATCTTTCTAAAACCAATTCAAATCACAAACGAAATATCTCAGCCTCCTGCCCAGCTTTGCCGTCCTTTTCTCTGAGAACAGTTTTCATTGCTAGCAAGAAAATCTTCCTCAATTCAGGGGTAAAAGCGACGCTCCCGTGCTCGTCGCGGGCTGAGCGCTCCGGGCCCCGCAGCCCCGCGGCTCCCCCGGCCCTCGCCCGTTCTCGCCCGCGTTCACCCGCTCACCTCCGGCCCGGGCCCCGCCAGCGGCCCCTGCGCGCCCGGGCCGAGCAGCCGGCGGCGGGCCCGGCACTGCCCCGCGGGGCCCGGCACTGCCCCGCGACCGGCGCTGCCCCGCTCCGCTCCCGGTGCTGCCCGCTCTGCTCCGCTCCCGGCGCTGCCCCGCTCTCGGCACTGCCTCCCTCCGCTCCGCTCCGCTCCCGGCGCTGCCCGCTCCGCCCTCTCCGCTCTGCTCCGCTCCCGGCGCTGCCCCGCTCTCGGCACTGCCTCTCTCCGCTCCGCTCCGCTCCGCTCCCGGCGCTGCCCGCTCTGCTCTCGGCACTGCCTCTCTCCGCTCCGCTCCCGGCGCTGCCCGCTCTGCTCTGCTCCGCTCCCGGCTCAGGGCGGCCGAGCGGGGAGATCTCGGCGCAGGGGACCCGAGGCTCCTTCAGCGAAATTGCAGCCGCTCTTTACACGGAAAACAGGGGTTAAAGTAATGCATAGTATTTCAGTCGAAACAGCGAGAAAGTGCTCCTTCTGTGGACCACGGCTTTGGAATCAGTGCAGTACAGCTGGATAGATTTTAAGGCCGGAAAAAAAAAAAAAAAAACCCTTGAGATGATCTATTCTGTCCTGTGTTATGCAGGCCAAAAAAAATTCCACTCCGTCATTCTTGCTCTCGAGCCTTGGGAGCACAGATCCTGTTTGCTGTTCCTGTGCTATAATGCATTCTTGGAGCACTTAAGGCTGTTCCCTTGTCTCACTGAAATGCTGTCCATCAGCTTATTCTTGCCAGACTTTTCTAAAGCTCTAGTCAGCACGGTTATGATGAGCATGGTTATAAATACCTTTGCAGACAGAAATGTGAACAATTTTAAAACAAACACAGTGACTTGCTGATAGTTTTCTCGCTTACCCATTTGAGTTCACCTGCTCCATTCTCACTAGGCAATGCACAGTCCAGCTGCTGGCAAAGGGATGCCTTGTAAACAGTCTCGGTTACAGTAGCCAGGTTGCCACAGCATATCAGAGAACACAGTTGCACAAAGTACTGGGGGCCTGGTTTTACAATCCTGTCAGGAAACTCTGGCCATCTCAGAGCCCCAGGGGACACCTGTACACCTACAAGCAGGTGGTCATCCAGTACTTGTGTGGCATCACTGAAACCGTCTTAAAGCAGTGCTTGATCTGCGATCACCATATTTATAGAGCCAGTTTTTCTGGGGCTGATCTGAAGCCCACTGACAAAAACTCCCACTGACTTCCAAAGGATTGGGACTGGGCTTTCCACGAGCAAAAGTCTACTTGTTTCAGTGTGTGCAGTAGGTGGAACAAAACCATCTAAGACCCCTGGAGCAAAGGAAGGTGCTCAGGTGTTGTTTGCCTTTTCATTTCCCTTGCGTTCACTTTGACTCTTTTAGTTACAGAAGTGTGATCCAAGTCCTCCCACTCAGGAAGACCCGTCTATGTCCTCACCAGAGGGTCCCCAGCACGCAGAGCCACAGCAGCACAACAGCAAAGCAGCTCAGAGCAGAGCCCTGCTCAGAAGTGCTAACCCTGCATGCCTCAGCAGTCCATAATCATAAATCATGGTGAGTCTAGAATTACAAGTGCTGAATACTGCTATTCAATCCCTCTGCAGAGTGCTGCCTTCAAGCCATGAAAGATACCAGGTTTTTTGGGATCTGTACCTTGAGACATCCAAAGGAGACTGAAGGACAAAGATGGGCACCCAGTCTCTTCCCTATCAGGTTTGTTCAATACTTCATGAAACAATTAGGATATGACGTACTTCAAAATCACTTATCATTTCAGAATATGGACTGCTGAACCCCTGCTGGGTTAGTATTTGTATGACAATATATTTATGAGTATACACAGGTTTATAAAAATGTAATAATTTATCCAGCAGATGCCCACTATGAACAGGATGATAATATGTTCAGAGGTCAAACAAGTCTTCTAGTTAGAGTCCACGAGAATGTTACCCTCTGAAACCCTGTTCAGTGAGTCCAAATGAAGCTCTGAGCAAGCCTGATGGCCATTTTGTCTGTGAGCTCTGGGATGTGATGCTGGGCACTGGAAAAGTAGAAGGGTGGCCTTTGCCAATGGGAACAGCACCCTCGAGTGGGAAAATGAAGTTCCTCCCAGTCAGCAGGACCTGAGGTAAGCACAATTAGTTCAGGCTGGAGAAGGCTCTAGGGAGACCTCAGAGCCCCTTTTACTCCTTTAAGGGGCTCCAAGGGAGCTTGGGGAGGACTTTGGGCAAGGAGGAAGGACAAGAGCGAGTGGAGGGACAGGACAAGGGGGCATGGCTTCCCACTTCCAGAGGGCAGGCTTAGATGGGATACTGGGAAAAAAATCTTCCCTGTGAGGATGGTGAGGCCTGGCAAACTTTACCCAGGAAAGCTGTGGCTGTCCCATCCCTGGAAGTGTCCAAGGCCAGGCTGGATGGGACTTGGAGCAACCTGGGATAGTGGAAGGTGTCCCTGCCCCATGGCAGAGGTGGGAATGAGATGGACTTAAAGGTCCTTTCCAATCCAAGCCATTCTGTAATTCTATGAAACTCCAAATGCAGTTGAGCACTGGTGCCCCCAGAGCTGGATGTGCTCAGGTCTGGCAATGGTGAGCGAATGCTTGTACCTGCTATGGCACTGATCTGGGCAGAGCTGCTGCCCATTGCAGCCTTACTGCTCTAGCTGCAACAACCGCACCTTGTGTGGATTCTTGCATTTAAGTCACTCTTGAGTTGTGACTCTCATAACACTTCATCCTACTGTCTTATTGCACCTCTCCATCCTAGTGAGGATCCCAAAGCCATTATAACTCAAGACCAGGACACAGCATTTTCATGGAATTGGTTCATCTACTCTTGAAATAGATCCTGTTTATGAAGAAAGGGGGAGGCTTGTCTTCAGGAGATACTGCAATTCCCCAGGTCTTGAGAGAAGATGCTGTGAGACAGTGTCTAACTGGAACTGCACAGGTTCCAGAACGTGCAGTTATTTACACCTGAAATTTGATAAGATGCTGTTGCTGACAGGACTATCCTTTTGAACATGCCCTTCTATTGTCACTTTATGGCTTTTTTGTCAGAGGAGGGTAAGGTGGGAGTTTTGAAAGAATTATCACTAGCAGACAAACTCAGAAACTGACTTTCCTGTAGATCATGATGAGGCATATGTTTATGGTCAGGCAATGAGGGTGTCAGGGGGTAGACACATCACTGATGCTTCTCAAGAGGAACCCAACCATAATTAACTGCACCAAACCTCCTCTCTAGAAATGCTCATGTTCTGAATCAGTGACATTACTCATGCCAACACTCCTAACACTAACAGTCTGAGGAGTCTTAAAGTCTTCAAGTTATCATCTAAGCCAGGTCATTAAAATAAATCCCCAGTGTCTTCACAGAAAGCAGGTATCTCTGTTCCAAGTCTGCTGTTGATTCCTTCTGTAGAGGCTGTGAATTCCAGCTCCACCTGGGTGCCTCCACATCTGCTTGCTCACGGTACCAGACCTGGCATCATTTTGGCACTGGCTGTGGCCAGTGGGGTGTTGGGTTTTACATGACTTAAGCAGAAGGAGTCTAGCAATTAAAAAACAATGTACAGCTGGAATGGAATGGAATGGAATGGAATGGAATGGAATGGAATGGAATGGAATGGAATGGAATGTATGAGCCAGTGGTGCAGAGCCTGGATCTGTGAATGCCATCGAAGCCTGCACACTACAGCAGCAAGAGCTTAGTCTCACTAACAGGACCCTTATAAATTACATACTCTCCTAGAGAGTGTGCTCAGAGTGCTCTGAACAGGTCTCTGCCATCTTAGTTACCCTGAAATGCAGAGTGGCTGGTGGGATTTAAAGAACATTCTTGATTAGGAAAATTTGAAAATCTTCTAGATCTCCTTCCATTTACCAATGGCTATTCCTGTAAAAGCAATGTCTTCTATGAATTTTCTGGAATAACAGCTCCTCTTTGAGGGCCAACACCCTCTCAAGACATTCCTTTTGATCATACTATTGCCTAGGAAGTTAACATGCAGCTTCCTGTTAACACCATTGTCTTGATATTTTGGTGTATGTACTTTCCTTTTTCCCACTTAGATAATCCTGAATTCTGTGCCATTTAGTTTCTTCATTTGTTCAAGCCTGATGCAGAAATTTTTGTTTGGGCTTAATTGGGTCCCCCTTATGTGTCTCTCAGCAGCTGTTTGCTACCTGAACTCTGCCCTAAATCCTGCAGTGACAGGTGATGCCCATTGACACAACCCCACTTACTCTCTTTCCCGCTGGCACCCCCACCCCAATGTCCTGGCACTGGTGTCTGCTCTTATGGTGTCATTTGGACTCTGAACCCTGATGTTTAGGGTCACAGAGGGCCCTCAGATTCTCTGTGCAGAGACAGCACGTCCCACACCCCACCCGCGTCGCTGCTCATGGCAGTTCACTCACCCGCTCCTGCTGCTGGCGGCTGCTGCACTGTCTTACTGCCACATTCTTCCTGCCATGTATCAGCCTGAATTGGTTGTCCTTGGATATCCTTACACCCGTGGGTGTGCAGAGAAGGTGGCTTATTGCCTGGTGCCAAAGTTCAGTATCTTGAGAGAAAGGTACAACTTTGTAAGTGAAGCAGAAAGAGGAGAGATGCAGACAGCACGGGCACTCTCAGATATCATGTGAGCCCTCCCCCAGCTCTGGGGGGAGGCACATGGGAGCAGCTTTGTTCCTATTTTAGGTACAGACCTAAGTATCCCAGAGCCATTTGTGCTCTCTGCGCAGCCTGGCAGGATTTGGGTTACAAGCCTCAAAGAGCTGCTATTGAGTGTGCTGCTCCAGGGGATTACAGGCAGGAAAGCTGTCCCACAACCTCTGTCCTTCTTGAAAGGCTTTCTAAAGTATCCGACCTGTGGCTAATATTAGACACTGCAACTTCAGCAAGCAATCCAGTGCCCTTTCTGTACTGCTTGGCTCTGCCCATACCTGCTGTGATTTCATCCTGTAACACCATTTTGAGGGTGAATGTCAGGACCACAGGACTCACGTCACTGGACACTTAAGGGTTCCTTGCTGATATTTTTTTTGAAGAGGGTGAAGTGTCCCAGGCAAGCCTGCTGGAGTGTCAGAACCTCCTCCCCTTTCCTTGCACAGGCAGTGCAGCAAAACTTGGGATGATACACTGAATAGCTGGTTTTATTAGAAACAAAACTGACTTAATTTCCATTCATTTAATTAAATTTCATTCACAGGTTCTCTGACACTCGTACAGAAGTACTGAGATGAATGTGTGCAAGTGGTGTTACTTGAGGTATAGAACATTGGCTGCTGAGTCCTCATCACATCTCTCAGCTCTCCATGAGTTGGTGGCCATGTGCTGCATATTGCATACATCTTTCATACCCACCCTGAGGCTCTTGCTCCAGAGAGTGCCAGGGCTTCACCAAGCCTTGCAATGGCACAGGTGGGACCCTGCAGCCCTGCAGCTAGCCCTAGGAACTAAACAGACTCAAATATTTCAGTTGGAGGATATAATGCAGCTCTGAGGTTTTCGGGGTCTCACCAACTCTGGCTGCCGTGGGTGTCCCAGACAGGGAAGTCCAGTTAAGTACAACCTGTCTGGGCCTCTCAGGCAGGCTCAAAGCTGCTGGCAATCCTAGCAAGCTCAGCTCTTAAGTGAGATCAGCTTGCTCTTTGGTGATTTTCAGCTCTTTGGTGATTTTCAGCTCTTTGGTTGCAAGGTGCCTCGGCAGATGCAGGGAGAGAGAGGAGAAGGCTGTGTGAGGTTCCACAGAGGTGTCTTTATTGGTATTTTCTGCAAAGGGTCCCAGTGACAGTCCTTCTGCCAAACTGGGCAGAAATAGGGGTTTATATAGGATATAGGAGTTTTGGGAAACAGTCCCGTAGTAAGGGTCGAGATGAAAATGACCTGTTGTTTTACAGAGATAACAAGGGTCCGAGGGTGGAAGAGGGGTTTCTTAGGTCCAGTCATCATGACCAGGCATTTCTTATCTTAGGTTGCTGACTGCCAGAGAGACCTTGCAGGCACTGTGCCCGCTACAGGAGACCTACAACAACCATCTCATCCACCTCCCTGAGCCCTTCAGGGCTGACCAAAAACTAAAGCTTGGTCTTAAGGCCATTGTCCCAATGCCTCTTCAACACTGACAAGCCAGGGGCATTGACTGCCTCTCAGGGAAGCCCATTCCAGGGTTTGAGCATCCTCTTCATAAGGAAATGCTCCCTCATGTCCAGTCTGAACCTTCCCTAGAATGGCTTTGCACCGTTTCCAGGAGTGCTGTCCCTGGATCCGAGGGCGAAGGGCTCAGCACTGCCCTCTCCATGTCCCCTCCTCAGGAAGCTGCAGAGAGCAGCAGTGTCCCTCAGCCTCCAAAGGAGACAAGGCCAGAGCCCTCAACTGCTCCTCAAGGACATGCCATCCAGCCCAACCAGCTTGGTTCCACTCCTCTGGACTCATTCAAGGACCTTCACATTCCTTTTTAAATTGTGGGGCCCAATTTATGGGATTGCATTCCCATTCTAGGGGTGACAGAACAGAAATGCAGTTATTACAGCTATAGTAAATTGTTTCAGGATTTGATATGCCAACATTCATTTGCAGTGCGTGGCCCTTTGCAGAGGGGAGAGGATGGTCTTAAAATGCATTGGTTACCAACTTGTTTTCAAATGTAATTCAAAGCATAGGTTTCAGCCCATAAATCCTGTGTTATTTACAATCCTTGCTGTTATAGACTAGGGGCATTCAAGAAAAGGGAATTTATCTCTGTTGTGGTTTGACAATGGTTAAGACACCAGACACCCCTGAAAATCATAATGAAGGGCTCATGAGCTGAGATAAGGATTGGAAGAAAACACTCTAAGGGCAAAACAGGCTCAAACTTAAAGGTATAAATTAAATTTAATATTAACAGAGTCAGAGGAGGATAATGAGGAGTAAAAGAAGATTTTCAGTTCATCACTTGATATCTTTCTACAGTTTGCTTAGGAAGAGGAGTCTTTTTCTTCTGCTATGCCGTGGAGTCTTTCCCGTGGGAGACAGTTGTCAGTGGCTGTGGTTCAGCATGGTTCTAATTTCACAAGTAGCAGTCCTGCCCAGCTTGCTGTAACATGAGTCCCTCCCACAGGCAAAAGAGTCTTCTCAAAACTGCATGTCATGGGTCACTAGTCCATGGGATGCAGTCTTTAAAGGCTAGGTGCTCTAGTTTGGAAGCATGGCCCCTCTCTCTTTGTTCAGGTCTCCCACTAGACCACAGCTTTTTTAGGATCCACCAACTCCAGCGTGAGCACCTTTTCTCATGGGTTGTGAGTAGATCTCTTCATCCCCCATGGACTTCATGCATTACAAGGGGACAGTTTGTTTCACCACAGTCCTCAGTACAGCTTGCATCTTGGCTCTGACACTTGGAGCACTTCTTCCCCCTCTTTCTTTACCACTGATCTTGGTGCCGCCATGTTGTTTTCCCTCACGAGTCCTCACTTCCTCCTCTTCTCTGACTAGAAGAAGAGCTACTGCTTGTAGGAACCACTGCCAACAAATCCCACGAGTTCAAAGATTCCTGCAGGATCCTGCAGCGCTGAGAAGTTGATCTCGCCCAGGTTCCACGTTGGGAATCACTCCTCATGCTTCTGCTGCCAGCCACGCGGCTCTGCCCCATTGCACAGGCAGTGGTGGCTGCCGTGGCGCTGGCGCCATTCAATGCCTCTCCACGTGCACCGGGAAGGGGGAGCCGCTGCTGCCCCTGCCCTTCTGCCCATGGCACAGTGGCTAGGAGTGGCCAGGTGGGCAAGGCTCTCCGCGGGCTGTGCCAGAATGTGGTGGCTGTGGTGGTTGTACAGCCACCCCCAGCACAGGGATCGCCCCTGGCAGCGGTGCCTCACCACCCCTCAGATAAACCTTCCCATGTGCCATTTTGATTTCCTTCTCAAATATGTCACCACAGAGTGTTACCAGCTTCTCTAATTGGGCCAGCACCATGTCCATCTTCAGAGCCATCAGAGATTGGCTCTGTCAGACATGGTGAAGCTTCTAGCAGCTTGTCACAGAAGCTACTTGTGTGGCATTTCTCTCATACTAAGAACTAGGCTGTGCCAAATCAGCACAATTTCTAGCCTCACTCTCACAGGCCTGTTGATGCCTGCTGATCTATCAAACCCATGTTTGGACATATAGAAGGATCTGTGTTGTGACACTGAGCGTGTGTCATGGCTAAATCCCAGCTGGCAATGAAATACGCAGCTGCTCCTCACCCACCTCCATCCTGCCCTGGTGGGAAGAATCAGAAGGAAAAGTTAAAGCTCATGGGCTGAGAGAAGAACAGTTTAACAATTTAAAAAGCACAAAAGAACCCCACCAATAATAATAAACACAACACTAATAATTGTTGTGAAAAGGAGACAGATAAAATGCAAAAGGAACAAGTGAAGCCCAATACAGTTGCTCACCAATGCCCAGCCCACTCTTGAGCAGCAATCAGCCCCTCCTGGGCAGTTCCCCCCTGTTCACACACTGGGCAGGATGTTTTATGGTGTGGAATATCCCTCTGGCCAGTTTGAGTCAGCTTTCCCAGCTGTCTCCCCCCAGCTTCTTGCACAGCTCCTCACTGGCAGAGCATGAAAGAATGAAAAGTCCTTGACTTGGGGTGAGCACAACTGAGAAACAATGAAATCAGTGTGTGATCAACATTATCCTCTTCATGAATCAAAAAACCACAACGATGTACTAGCCACTGGGAATAAAATTAACTCTGGGAGCCATTGTGCAGCTGGAAAACTGCACTGGAAAACTGGGGAACAAAGTGACGTGGACCCCCTTATGCATCCAAAGAAGATTGCTTTATTGTAGAATCAGCCCTTTTTTTACTGTGAAAAATGTCCATCACTTGTTTTAAAACTTTAAAAGTTTAATAGTAGTAAAATGGTTATAAAAATAGTAATACAAATTAGAGCAATAAGAATTTGGACAATCAGAGTTAGGACAATAAAGGACAATAAAAAAAGCAAAGAATTATGCAAGTTTGGATGCTTTCCTCAAAAAAGCATGTCTGCTAACAAAGAATTAACCCTTAAAAGCCATAGCCTGTTGCATATTCATATATCTCATACATGATGTAAACATTCCTTTCAAACTAGATTTTTCTGTTTATTGTTAACTTCTCCCCCTTCTTCTTGTAAATCATGGTTTGGGTCCATGGACTTTGAAAGGAGGTAGAAGAAGCCTGGTTCTTCCCAATAAGGAGGCAATAATTCTTCTCTTTGGGATTTTAGTGTCTTGTTGCTGTTATCTCTGTGCGAAGAATTTCTTGATTATCTTATCCATTCCTTGAGCTAGTTAGAAAAATATCTTACATCACATAGTCTCTATTTTAATATTATGTTGTAGCGTGAAACTATATTTAACACACTATTTTAAAAGGATTAATACAGCGTAACTTTCTAACATAACACATATAATATTCATTTTAATATTTGTGAAAAGCCAATCATATGCCTTTAATTTTAACCTGACATAACTGAAACCAAACTGAGACTTAAGAGATCTTAACAGAAAGAATGCACCCATTGGCTGGCTCAGCTGCCATGTTGCTGTCCATGCATCCTACCATCCAATCAGTTTCCTGCTCATACGCAGTCCATGCATTCTTTCAGCCAATCAGCTGCCTGCTCATACACTGTCCTCGTGTTTCTCAGCCAATCAGTTTCCTGCTCATACGCTGTCCTCGTGTTCCTCCAGCCAATCACAATCTCACAAATCCAGCTGACTGACTCCTCACTCCCAGCTCTTGCCCTCAGACCGTTCCCGCCCATCCTGTGCCTTTCTGTGGGGCCTTCTGGTGAGCGTGAGCCGTAACCACTCTGATAATTATTATCCCATATCCCACAGAAAACTACGGCATCATTGCCACCACAGAAACACAGTGGGATAACTCACGTGACTGGAGTGCTGCAGATTCTGAAGGGGCAGGCAAGGAAGTAACCAAGTTGGGGTAACCATATGTGTGAGTGTTTTGACTGCTTTGAGCTTAATGATGCCAACGATAAGGCTAAATGCATAGGTTTATGGTTAAGGATTGGGGGGAGGAACATTGACCGTCATGGACTGACCAACCAGGAGGAAGAGGCAGACAAAACCTTCTATAAGCAGCTGGAAAAATCCCCACAATCACTGGTCCTTGTTCTTGTGTGGGACTTCAGCTTAACCAGATGTCTGCTGGAAATACAACACAGTGGAGAGAAAAGAGTCTATGAGGTTCCTGGAGTGCACGGGAGAGAACTGCCTGACACAGCTGGAAAGTGAGACAACGGGGAAGCCGCCCTGCTGGACTTGGTGTTTGTGAGCAGGGATGGACTGGGGGGGACGTGACAGCTGAGGCCATCCGGACACAGCGATGATGAAGTGACAGAGGTTTTGATATTGGAGAAATAAGGAAGGAGGACAGCAGGACTGCCACCCTGGACTTCTGGAGAGCAGACTTGGGTCTGTTTAGGAGACTGATTGAGAGCCCCTTGGGAAGCAGTCTTGAGGGGCAGAGGGGTCTGTGATGGTGTTCACAGGGGTTCTTGGATGAGGGGAGAGATGAGAATGTTGACTCCATGTTCAGAAGGCTTGATTTGTTATTTTACGATATATACATTACATTATAACTATACTAAAAAGAAATAGAAGGAAAGGTTTCCTTTCAGAAGCTAGCTAAGAATAGAATAGAAAAGAATGACAACAAAAGGCAGCTCTCTCGGACTCTGTCCAAGATAGCATGGTCCTTGATTGGCCATTAATTATAAACATCCAAGATGGGCCAATCACAGATGCACCTGTTGCATTCCACAGCAGCAGATAATCATTGTTTACATTTTGTTGCTGAAACTTCTCAGCTTCAGCAGGAAAAATCCTAAGAAAGGATTTTCATAAAAAGATGTCTGCGACAGGACAGGAAGGCTGGACACTTTTCAAGAAGGAAATCTTCAAGGCACAAGAACAGGCTGTCCCCATGTGCTGAAAGACAAGCTGGTGAGGAAGAGACTGGCCTGGCTGAACAGAGAAATTTGGCTGGAACTCAGGGAGGAAAATTGTGTTTAACACCTCTGGAAAAAGGGACAGGGAACTCAGGAGGACTTATGAGGATGTTGGGAGGTTAGGCAGGGAGAAAGTTAGAAGGGCCAAAGCCCAGCTAGAAATTAATCTGTCCCATGCTGTAGGAGATAAATTGATAGTTTTCTCTGTTTCTATAGATAGATCAGGAGGTCCAAGGAGGCCCTCTATCCCTTCCTGTGGTGAGAAAAAATTTCCACAATGAAGTGGCTGAAGTACTTAATGCTTCCTCTGGACCTGACTGTGCTGGTCAAGAGCAACTGAACATCAACTGGTGTGTGCCCAGATGGCCAAGAAGGCCAATGGTACCTGGCCTGCAGCGAAGATAGCACGGATGAAGTTATTCGCTACCCCCTTAATGGTATAGTTATGAGCTGAGTTTGCACAATTTTGTTGCAAATTTGATACTTTCACACACTTGGGTCTGGTTTCTTCCAGCAGCAAACTCACTTGCACAGAAGAGGTCAGTTAGTCGAGTTGTCTTGAGCATGTTTTGGAAGTAATCTGTCTTTGACACTGTCTTATGTCAAATGCTGTACCCCTCTTTGGTGTGCAGAGGGGCCACAACAAAGCATCTCAGACCCTTCCATTATGAGCTAAATGCCAGAACGTTCCATCACAGGCCATACTATCTCTCCCGTCCATTAAGAGCTCATGGCCAGAACCTGCCTAGAAGGACACATTCTCCCACCACAGCCCACAGCTCACACTGGGGAAGGGTGGCAGTGGCTGCAGCTGGGTCAGGGCTCTGCACCCCTCCCAGAACCAGGGAACACAATGGTTGGAGGCCCTGGCACCAGCTTGGTGGTTGACACCATGACATGCTGTATTGGGGGCTGGGGGCCTCATGCCTGCAGTCACCTGTGACAGCGGTCACAAGGGTTTTCAGGTGAAGAGAGACGAGAATGTTGATTCCATGATCAGAAGGCTTGATTTATTATTTTATGATATATATATTACATTATGACTATACTACAAGGAAATAGAAGGAAAAGTTCTCAGAAGGCTAGCTAAGCTAAGAATAGAAAAGAATGATAACAAAGGAGCTCTCTCCCACTCTGTCTCAGAGAGAGCTTGGTCCTTGATTGGCCATTAATTGTAAACATCCAAGATGGGCCAATCACAGATGCACCTGTTGCATTCCACAGCAGCAGATAACCATTGTTTACATTCTTTTTCTGGGGCCTCAGCTTCCCAGAAGGGAAAATCCTAAAGAAAGGATTTTTATGAAAAGATGTCTGCGACAGTCACCCTTTGTCCCGCTAGGGTCTGGAGCAAGCCCTGGGCAGCCTTGGGGAGAAGGAGGTGAGGACGTGGGAGCTGGAAGCATCATGGGTTGAGTGTGAGCAAGAGTGGTCCTGGACCCAAGAGCAGCACTGCTGCTCCACTGCCACCCTGCAGCTGATTCAAGGCTGGCTGGTTGAATTGAATGGTCAGTATGAGAAGCTAAATTAAAGCAGTCAGCAGCTGTTTCAGGAATTGGAACAGGTGGAAAGAGAAAGATCCAGCTCTGTCATTTCCAAGCTGCAGCAGGCTAACCTGGAAGCAGACAAGGAATCTATCCTCCTGGAGGCTGTAAGAAAGCAACTGGCAGAGCTTCAAGCATTTGTAGCTTAATATAACTATGATCCTCTTCATGGTCCCAATAAGTGGCCTGAACTAGAGCTTTCTCTCATTTCTGGACAGTGTTTACATCTTTGGAGACACGGATGAAGATGGTTGGTATGTGGGAGAACTGCATGATGGCACAAGAGGATTTGTCCCATCCAGTCTTGTTGAAGAAGCTGGAGTGATGGGACACCCTGATGGCACCACATCTGATGGAGACCAACTGATGGTGTCTCCAGGGGCTAATGCTTAGAGGATGCAGAGGATGTCCACTCTCATCTTCCTGTTAAATGTTTTCTTGATGATCTGTGTCATCTCTCTGTCCTGTGCATATGTGAATGGAAAGGACAAGGTGCATTCTGGGCAGGGGTACCAGAGAGCAGATGGTGCAGTATTCACAGAATCCACACACGTGTGCTTGTGACTGTGGAGTGTCACATACGTACCTACACTGTGACCTCTCTGCCAGCCCAGGACAGGGCACCAGGCTGGCTTCCAGCAGCTGGGCAGATCTGTACTGTACTGAACTACAGCAGCACAGCAGGAGAGGTCCTGTTCTGGAGTGGCTGGAGGCCAGTTTTGACATCCCTCAACACTCTGGCTCTCTGGGTTGCATGGGGGAAACTGAATCCTGCTCCATCCCCAGGGCTTCCAGCTGGGAATGAGATCACTGCACTGCTTCAGCTGAGGCTCTGCCTTGCACAGGATTCAACCAACACCTCCCTGTCACTGCCTGTGTGTCCTTGCTGTGTTATGGGTCAAGGATACCAGAGACCAGAGGGAAATATTTACACCTTTTGCAGACATCCATCTCTGGTAGGACAAACCTGCTTTCAGAATCAGTCTCTCTTGTGTCTTTAGATGACTGGTGATTATTTCAGTCAGCTAAAAGATGATTTATTGAGGGTGACTCTGCTGCCCTTTTTCCACAGGAGCTGTCAGACCTGGAGCCCTGGGACAGGGAGGCCAAAAGGGGCAGAGAATGTGGCACCTTGGGCTGGCAGAGTGTGAGTCCAGGTGTGTACCCAGAGGTACCCAGGGCTGTCCTTCTGAGTAGGGTCTGTGTGCCAGGGCAGGAACTCTGCTGGGTCAGAGTAGGGTCAGTCAGCACTCAGCCAGCCCAGGGAGCTTCCCAGAGCACTCTGGGGAGAGGCTGGGGGTGGAAGGAACCGCACTGGGAAGGGCAGAGTCCAGTTTCAGCTGAGAGGGTGCTCCATGGGCCAGGGCTGTTCACAGCTCCACATCATCCTCAGGATATTTCTGATGGCGGTTTTGAAGAAGAATATCAAAGCAGGGGTTGAATGAAAGGGAAGGAGTCTGTGCATTGTGTTTTCTCCTCTTGGTTCCTGAGTCGGCAGACTGCATTTTGGAAAAGGCACCGAGACCTCAACTCTCATTAGGACTTGGCTGCCCTGCTCCTCAGGCCCTGCACACACCTCTGTCCCTGTCCCTGTGCTGCTGGCAGGAGGGCTTTGCAGGGCAGTGCTGAGGACTCAGCAGGTGGGAAGGGGTCTGTGGACACTGACAGGGAGGAGTTGTAGCAATCAGAAACAGCTCCTGGCAGAGACATCTCCAGGCAGGGAGGGAGAGGAAAGTGCCACCCGAAATGCCTTGGGAGAGGTGATTCAGGCTCCTCTCTGCCATCCCCTGCAGTGCAGATGCCTTGGCCAGAGCAAGGTTACCTGGCAGGAGAGACACCATGATCAGGAAGGGGGTACTCTCAGGGCAAGCCTCACCTCCTACACTAATTTTTCTTCACCTGAGGGATTGAAAGGCATTGAGCACGGGTGCAGTGAAGCAGTGTGGGGTTGAGATGTAGCAGCATGCTTGCTGCTACCTATACTTATTTCCCAATAAGCATCTCCTGTGGAAAAGCCACTTGGGGAAGCATTCAGGCGAAACCGTCAAGTCCACACACACCACGCTCGGTGAAGAGAGGCAGAGGGGCCTTTTGTACACTCAGTTCCAGCAAGGTTTATTTCAACACGCCCAAGGGAAGCCAGAGACAAAAGTCAGGACTGTGTGCTCTGCACCAGATTAAGTAGGGGAGGGCATGGGGGAGGCACAAAGGGCAGGGCAAAGGGCTCTGGCTTTCAGGGAAGATGGGGCTGGCCACCAGGGATACCACAACCAATGAGGAAACAGGGAAAGGACAAACATGGGGAATTTGGGACATATAGGGCAAGGAGCTGGGATGGACCAGTGTTAAGCAAGAGTCCATGAGGAAGTCCTTTCCATCTCTCTATGGGAAGTCTCTCCAAGGCAATGCTCTGGGGATTTCCCTGAGGGGGAAAGATTTAGAGGATTCCATAGCACAGGTTGCCCAGCGCAGTGGTGAAGTCACCATCCCTGGAGGGATTTAAAAGACGCGTAGAAATGCCACCTGGGGATGTGGTTTAGTGGTGGTCTGGACAGTGCTGGGTTAACAGCTGGACTTGTGGTGTTGGTGATATTAAAGGTACTTCCTAATTTAAACAATTCTTTGCTTCTAAGCCCCTGGTCTGTTCTCCCACCCACAAGTCTCTGCTGTTAAGGCCATTGGTACAAGGATGAGGTACCTCCTCAGCAGCCCAGCCTCTGATGAGGAGATACCCCCTTGTGCCCATATATCTTCCCTGACCTGCCCCACTGGCAGGAGCATTGGGGTATTTCTCTATGTTTCCCTTCTTTGTCACCATCTCATCTGGGGTCCCCTGGTGTTGCAAAAAGTGAGGCTGCAATGAGCTCTCCAGGCTGAGCCCCTCGAGATTCCTCAGCTGCTTCTCATCAGACTTGTGCTCCAGACCCTTCCCCAGCTCTGGAAAGCCCCAGCCCCTCAATGTCCCTCTTGTCATGAGGGGCCCAAAACTAACTCCAGGATTTGAGGTGAGGCCTCAGCAGTGCCCAGCACAGGGGGACAGTCACTCTCTGAGTCCCATTGGCCATGATAGCCAGTCCCTAAATGCTTACCCACAAACTCTTACCTTGGATGGATGGTCTTCATCCATCCCTGGGCACAGCTTGATCCATTCTAGTTCCTCTCACACGTAAAGAGCAGTTCCAGCCCTTCTCTTTGCTGACCCATCTTTCTTAGTGTGTAGCCATCCACACCAGCATTCCAGTCATTCCAGCTATCCCACCACATCTATGTCATGGCAATGGGACCACGGCCCTGTGACCACACACAGCTCCCCAATCCTTCCCATTTGTTCCGGGCAGTTCAGGGGTAATGGAGCAGGCAGCCTTCCCAGGAGGGGTCCAAGAGGATACACAACAGCCATACACACCCCTGAGGTGGCTGGTCTTCTGCTCTCATCTTGGGAGGCCACAAAGGAACATTTGCCACTGCTCAGGGGGTCCTGGCTTATTCCTCGATGTGATGGTGGAAGTGCCCCCAAGTCCTTCAATTTAAAGCCTAGCTGTCCAAGGTGTCTGGCCTGCTGTCAGGTTCCCTGACCTCTTCTAGACACGTGGATCCCATCCCTCCCTAACAGGTTGTAGTCATCGAAGAACGTCCTCTTATCATAGAAGGCAAATCCCTATGATGGCATCAGCCACAAAGCCAGAAATTGATTTGCATTACACATCTGTTCCTCCCCTTTCCTCTTATGGGTGAAATGAAGGAAAAGATTACTTGGGCACCAATATTTTTCACTTGGACCGCCAAGGCTTTGTAATCTTTCTTATTTTGCCCAGTTTCTGGCTTGTGTGGCGTTTGTGCCAGATGGAGGAGCAGCAGTGGAGAGCAGTCTGTGCTCTTGAGAGGTTGTGGCGCCCTCTCAACCATATCTCAGGCCTCAGCTGACAGAAGGTAGGTAACCTCACACGGCTGTCTGCTGAAGGCCTCACGGTCCCTTAACAGTCACCCACTGTGAGCACTCATCATTTCTTTTACAGTGTCCCCTCTATGTCTCTGGTACAGTTTCTCCTTGCAGACCTTGCTTGTGGGTGTCTAGAGCTGCCAAAATGCTAATTCTGGGTCTGGTGTGGTGCTGGAGGGCGGAGACTGAAGCACTGCCCTCTTTCTGTGGGTCAGCAGCTCTGAGGTGCCTTGTTCTCAGTGCCTGCCAGAGGAACATGGTTCTGAAATCACCTGGGCACATCCATGTCAGGTCCTCTAATACTGCACAGCCTTTTAACTCTTTCCTGTTTGTGAGATAATAGATCATCAAACCTGTGCACACCTTATGAAGGTATTTACATTTTCTCCAGGAGAAAGGTCTGGGCACTTGTTGCAACTCACCACCTTTACTGAACTCTTCTTCCTTACCATTGTATCCTTCCCTTGGCAAGGTCCATGCCTGCTGGACACCAGTTGATTGCAGTATCTGGTGTGAAATCATGTCTGAGAAAGAACACACTGCTCTCCTCCCTTTGCAGAGGGAGCTTCCCCTATAGCAAAATAATCTGGAGTTACCCATCTCACAGTTGTTGGGGGACACAAGACAGATGATGGACTTTGGACCTGGTTAACATAAGAGATTTGGTAACAGGATGCCTTGGCAAAAGCAAACAGAACTTTGAAAATTAGACCTAGATTGCAAGAAGATTCAATCAAACGGGTTTACTGGAAAAAGAAAATCCCATTAAACTCTGCAAGCAAGAGATGTTGTTATATGCATAAATTTATATATGTGATTTTAACCTAATCACTGTAGCACATATTACTAGTCTCCCTGAAATAGTATATAAGTGTTTGTATCCCACAATAAAATCAGATTCTGATCCCTGAGTCAGTCTCCCTGTCTCCATCGCTGACACACGGTGTGGAATATCACCAGGTCACAGGTGAACTCATCCCCAGGGTTTGTGCTGCTGGCAGGTGTGGGGACAAGCACAGCCATGACCTGTGTGACGTATGATGGCAAGAGACACAAGCTAGGTGCAAGCAAATTTACTTCATTTGCAAAGCTCACCGGATTTATATCCTTAGCACAAAAGCTATTTCTAACTGCAAGCTTAAAACTAATCACAGTTCTACAATAAATCTGTCATCTCAACATCTTCTATTATTCTTTCCAGAGTCACGAGTCAGTAGAGCAGAAAAACTGTTTTGTTTCAGATTCTTCTTGTTCTGAAGTGGTTTCTTGTTCAGCTGGTGTAGTTTGTCCAAACACGTGATATTGCTGCCACTGTTTTTTCTGTAACCCTTTCCTTACCCCAACAGACCTCCCCCACTGACATGACTTTATTGACCCCAGCAGGATGCAGTGAGCCATTTTCTGCTAAGTGCCTGCAAATCCCACAGGAAAGGAGCAGGAGACATTGCTCAGAGACAATGATGCTGGCACACATACAGACAAATGACACCAAAGTAATTTCACTGTGTACATTTCAAAAAAGTCCTTGTTCCTGGAACATCTTTTCCGTAGAAATTGTGTTCAACAGAACAAGGAGAGTTGACAACATGAGATGCAACTGGAGAAATTCTGACCAAAGAGAAAGGGTTGGGTCAGATCCTTGAGAGAGAACCAGCATTGGACAGAGGTCCAGAAATATAACAAGATCTCTGTCCTGGGAAACCCTACACAACTCAGCCAAACAAGGTCCAAAGACACCAAAGGCAGCCCTCAGGCAAGCCCAGCTCTGAGCAGCTGGTTACCACAGAAACTCCACAGGTTCTTTCTAACCTCAATCCTTCTGTGAGTATAAACTACCAAGTTCTCCTAGGAAAGCCTTATCTCATTCCCTCACATTCATCACAGTCATATTTTGAGAGGTCCCAGGACCCAGATAGAACCAAAAGAGGATTTTTTTCTCTTAGACAATACCAGTGGAAATGTGAAGATGGAAATACCCTCATCAACACTGAAAATGCCACCCATCCCTCTTTATAATCCAGACAGATCCAGATCCATTTGGGGGTACTGATTTCAGGAAGAAGAGTGCAATCAGGAGAGGTGAGAGCTGGGAAGTACCCTGCCAACAGCCCCACTGCCCAGCTGCCTTTCTCTGCCTTAAATTCAGAAAATATCATTCTTCTTTTTCACATCTTCTGTAGAGTCCCCCCCATGGCCCACCCTCCTGCATCCATCACCTTCACCTCCCAGCACTGCCTCCCTGAAGGTGAAGCCATCACAGCCAGCACACAGCAGCATGGGTTAAATCTCTCAGGGATGTCCTGTTGTGTGTCACCTCATTTCACACTTTTGCCATCATCAGACAGAACAAGGTCCCAGCGGGCTGTTTCTGGATCCAGAACCATGTTCACTGCAGGTGAGATGGAACCAACACATCAGGGCAGAGCTCATCCCAGGGGAGCTCTTGGCTGGGGCTGTCTAAGGAAGAAGCAGAGTGGGAGAGGGAGATGGCAGACTGTGGCAGGGGAAGATGCACGTCCTGGGTTGCAAGATGTGGGTGGAGGTGTATATTCTATTACCATCTGTTAAAGGTGGGCAGTTATCTTCTGTTAATTGGGCAGTTTATCTCTTCCACAACCAATCCTCCCTCGGGGGGATATCTGCTGTTAATGGGCCATTGAGTCTCACTGATAAAATTACATCATCCCATTGTGAGGTGTGCCATCCAGAGGGAGGAGCCAAGCATTCCTACCTGGATATAATCTGAGATTTGGAAGGCCATAGTCAGCCTTTTCCCACCAGAATCCCAGAGGAAGACCAGGCCCATCTACACCCCCACTGGATCTTCAGAGGAAAACTCCACCCTCCTATAGGATCACTGCTTCAACAGAACCATGCCTGTCACTGCAGGAGGACTGCAGCCACCACACTTTCTGTGGATCTGCAATGATTGTCCTTAAAATTACAAAATTGATTCATTCAAATTAATTGCATTATATGTATCCAAACAATTTCCACCCCAAATGTCCCCCAGAAATACAACCCATGAATTCTTCCATTTGAAGATTTCTCCAATTTCTGGAAAATGGAAAGTAAAACTTACCTCTTTTTTTCTGATGCTTTCCCATGAAGAAAATAAAGAAATGCAAATAATTTTTAAAATCATCCCTTCCACCAAGCACTGATTAACCTCCAGCAGGTTACAGTCACCCACATGGCAGAAGGGCTGCAAAGCATGTGCTGCTGCAGTGCATTTTGGTATATGCTTAGTCCAGTTCACCATTGCATCTCTCCTCTGATATATTTCCAGCCCCAAATCAATCATTGTTGTGTTGCACAAAGTAGTTTATTATAAACTAGTTATTATTGTGCACTGGGTGTTTGGAATTGTGCACTGAGTAGTTTTTATATTGCACTGAGTGGTTTGTTTGTATGACACGGCTTGTCCCTTCTCCCCTCTTGTCCAAAGCCCGGTGGTGCTGGTCTTAGCCTGGGTTACTTCCTCCCCTCGCCCCTCCATCAGTTGTATCCCATGGGCTATAGCACTCTCCTCTGCCTCCGTTCCTCCGGGTTTAAAATCTCCCACCATGAGCCATTCCTGCTCTTTCTTCTCCTGGACAGCTCCATCCCAGGCTCTCTTTCTTTTCCTGGGCACCATTACCTCTCTCCCAGACTCTCTCTTTCCCCAGAGGCGTTCCACAATAAGGTTGTGGGACGTTCATCCTGAGAAGAAGACCATCTCTCATCTTTTGCTTTTGTCCTTGCCGGTGAAGCCAGGGTCCAGGTAATGAGATGATTGGTTCTCACAATTAAAAGATAATTATTGTGTGAATATAAGAAAAGCTTTAGTGATGTATAGTTATGTTATTGTAGTTTAGATGTCCTCTGTTCTCCCATAGTTCCCTTTCCCCCTGTGTTGTGACCATCAGACAGGCTGGGATCTCTAGGACAGGTAAAAAAGAAGGTGTGCACATGTGTCCTTGCATGGGGCAGCTGGGAATGGAAAAGCTTGGGGGTGTTTAGGGGGTGCAGCATGGCAACACCTGAGCTTCAATCCAGTTACAAAGCAGTCTGCACTGATAAATGGCAAAGAAGAGCAGGCTGACAGACTTTGGGAAGGGCCAGGGCTGGCTGATGCAACCCCAGGGGTATAAAAGACTGAGCACCCATCTTGAAGATGAACTGGCAATGTGGTGTGCACGAGGGGCAGTTCCCAGCACTGCAGCTTTTTCCTTATGTAGTCCTTTGCTGTATTTTTGTTAAGGTTTAATAAAACTTTTTAAATTTTCCAAGTGACCAGTTGTCTCTCACACAGAACTCGCCAAACCCGACCTCCACAAGGCTCTCAATCCAACAAATCATCCAGTGAAACAGGAGCTTTCCTGTGACACAAGGGAAAACAAAAAATACATTCAATATCTTTAGGTGCTAAATTGAGACACAAGGATTTCTTTCTCATACTAAACCTGTAGAACACGATTTCACAGCGGGGAGACTAAGGGCATTGGTTGGTTTTCCCTTTTTTATTTAGTTCCAGTGTTTATTTCAGCCAGGGGTCTGTGTAGAAACTCTGTCACACTGAAGGCTGTTCCTTTTTCCCCCTGATGGAAGTGATGAATTTCGGAGCACAGCTGCACAAACCCTATCAAAGTCACAGGGAACAGAGAGACCCCAGGTGAGCCTGTGGGGTGCTGGATACTGGGGCAATGTGGTGATTTGGCTGTTCCTCTTCCTGACAATGACAATCTTTGACACAGACAAACCAAAGAGTTTTTTCCTGTCAAATGTCACCTGGAGTCAGGACATTTCTTGCAATCTCATTTGCATAACATAGAAATCTGCTCTGGAGGCCAGTTCTGCAGGGAAATAATCCACAGGCCTGGATGTTAAAACATAAATGCCCAAACTACAATATTCTTTATTACCCAATGCCTAATTTTTTTCTTGCTCCTTCTTATATGAAGAAAACAATAGCAAGAACACTTCTGAAGGAGGAAGCATATCTCCTTATGGCCACTTGGTGGGTATTTCACTTCTCTGAGACAACCTTGGTGTTTTCAAAATGGGACTTAGGAAAACCCTATTTCCAAAGCAGCCACGTCAAACTGCATCTGGGCAGGAGGACAGGAGAAAAGCACTGGCTGCAAGCAAGTACATTAGAGGTAGCAAGGACATGAACTACAGCCCTGTCACCTCGAACTCTACCACAGTCTCGACATAATCTAAGCCATGTTAAACAAAGCAGGTGTAATTCCCACTGTCAGAGAGTTGGACATGGAAAATTTTCAAGTGTGTGCTGCCCTGGGCAGGGCCATCCTTCAGCAGCTCAGTGCACCCTCAATATTGAAGCATCTGCTCCCCATACTGGTCCTGTTTGCCCCTGTGGCGATGCACAAAGGGTGAGAGCTGCTCCCAGAACCAGGTCACCTCCGTGTCCTGTGCGTGCTGCTCTGGGGAGAAGCTGCAGGGCAGCATGGCATTCCTGCCCTTGGCCAGGGGATGGGGTTGGGGTGTCCCCTGACCCTGACCAGAGCTGGGAGAAACACCCAGAGGGAGAAGAGAGAGCTGTGAGTTTGCTGTGGCACAGCAGGTGATGCTCAGCACTGTTGGTGTGCTGCCAGGCCAGGGGTTGGGGTGGTTTATGATGATAACTATTCCATAATCATCTGCTTTATGCCCAGAAATGTCTGCAGGATCTTTAACATGAACCAGGGGGCAGGGCCAGAGCCTGGGAGCTCAGGCATGGGCTCTGATCAATCTCTGTCTCTCTGGCATGGTCAGCAGCTTCAGGGACTGTTACTTCATTGCTTTTGCTGGATTCATTTTCACCAATTTAGGCAAGAAGCTTCTGGGTGTGTTTTACGGTTTTGGTTTTGGGGCTTGTTTGTTTGTGTTTATTTTTGGCTTTTTTCGTCCCCTGGCCTGGAGGCTTTTCATCAGCAAATCCTTTTGGAGGCTTTTTGGTTTTTTTTTCCTTGAACTGTTTTGGTTCATTTTTTTCTTTGGCCCGAGGAGCCCGCAGTGGCAGCCCCGGCCAGAAAAACCAGCAAAAGAAGGGACATTAAAGTCCACCAACTTCACCTGCCGTGAGGAGAAGTCCCACGCCAGAAATCCAACAGGTTCCCAGGCCACTTCACAAACTCTTTTCTCACCCTTTCCCAGAGACAAACAAGGGCAGCCAACATCTTTACCTCTCAGCGAGGTGGGGATGGGATGAAAGGTTCAGGGGTTTTTATCCTGTGCTTTGTGGGTATCTTGCTTTGTTAATAAATAGTTTTGCATTGTTTTTTCATTTTCATCCCCTGATATCTATTTCTCTCATTGGCAGAAGAAAAAGGAGTTATTGAAGCCCTTTCCCTCTAGAGGAAATGCCCATTCCAGGGTGTTTCCTCCTGAAATTTGTCTCCAAAACTGAGATACCAGGTCATTGTGCCAGCAGCATCCCCATGCCAGGCACAAGAGGTACTGAGAGGATCTGGGAGAGGGACTGTCCCCAATTGCAATGCAAGATGTATTCTATTTGCCATCTGTTAGAGCTGTGGCAATTATTTTCTGTTAATTGGGCAGATTTTCTTTATCTCTTCCACAATGTCATGGTTTGACACTGGCACAATGCCAGTGCCCCCATGAAAATACACTTTCCCTGGTATCTGCTGTTAGATGTGACCAGGAATAAGCAAAGCAGGCTTCTACTTAGAAAAAACTTTATTAACTAAACTACAAGAAAAAAAAAAAAAAAGAAAAAAACACACAAGGAAAATGAAAACTTCACCAATACATCTCCCCCTCCTCCCCACCAAATTTCCAATACAATCCATTCCCCAAATCATCGACTCTCAGTCTGGCACCACCCTTTAGAATACTCAATCCTCAGTTCATCAAGGGGAGAAGCGTCCTCCTTGCGGCCATGGTGACCTTTTCCTTTTCATGCCCAGTGCTCTCACCACTGAACACAGACCAGAGCTGCTTCTAGGGTTGTCTTTTAAGGATGCATCGTCCCATTCCAAAAAGGCACGGTCTCAACTTTGGGACATCTGTCCCCCCCAGATTATTCCTCCTGGGGCCGAGGGGCACACACACAGAACCCTCTTGGCTCTGGGGCATTGCCCCCCCAGATGCAGTCTCTGTATCCCAAGGAAACACAGTTCTGTCCATGGCTACACAGAAAGAGTCCAGCATAAGAGCCACTCCATCATCCCTTCCCACTCAAGGTTCTTCAAGGTTCTATTCTTTTCATATCTCTCCCTTGCTCAGACCTCCATCTCACTTCCTCAGTTCCTTCTTCATCCTCCACTGCATCTCCCCTCCAGGAAAGGTCAATGCTCGGCAAAGTTTTCATTGTCCACAAAGGGGTTAAAAGCTCCTACCAGCAGCTGGACTCCTTGCTGCCCCGCTGCCTTCTCCGCAGGCCGTGCTGTGCACACAATATCAAATTCCAAGATAACAGTCCCAGGCACGGCTCTGTCTCTGTCTCCCAGAAGGGGGGGTGGATACCTCTCAGTAGTTCTTCCATGCTCCCACCCCTGGGCCCCTCAGGGTCAGGCCCACCTCTCCCAGGCCGAGTGGCTTTCCCCTCTCCCCGCCCATCCAGCAGCTGGGCCAGAGGACAGATCCCAACCCTTCTTGCCAGAAATCCAGAGACCCTCCCAGGATAGAGCTCTGCTTTTAACCCTGTGTTCTCAGAGGCGGATCCG
This sequence comes from Ammospiza caudacuta, assembly GCF_027887145.1. Classification (NCBI taxonomy): domain Eukaryota; kingdom Metazoa; phylum Chordata; class Aves; order Passeriformes; family Passerellidae; genus Ammospiza; species Ammospiza caudacuta. The sequence continues at coordinate 917,051 of NC_080620.1, forward strand.
GTGTCCCAATGGCCAAACCAGGTGCCAATATTAAAATCTGAGCACCCATTGGCCTGACCACAGCATCCCAGAAATCCCATTTCCTGTCAAACCACCACACACAACCACTCCTCCCTCTGGGGGGACACCTGCTGATAATGGGCCATTGAATGTCACTGCATGACTGATAAGAACTACAGCATCCCATTGGGAGATGCAAGCCCAGAGGGAGGAGCCAAGCATTCCTACCTGGATATAATCTGGAGATTCTGGAACACCAGCACGGCTTCTCCACTGGATTCCCCAGAAGAACAGCAGCTGTCTCTTCCCCTGGATCTTTAGAGGAAGAGACTGCACCTTTCTACAGGATCCCTGCTCCAGCAGAACCACCCCTGACACTGCAGGAGGGCTGAGCCACAATTCCAATGGGACTGCTGCCAACAGCCTGACCCACAGGGTGTCAGGTTGTATTCTGATTCTGTCAGTGTTATTTTGTATTACTGCATTTTTTTATTTTATACTTATATTTTCTTCCCTAATAATGAACAGTTATTCCTGCTCCCGTATCTTTGCCTAAGAGCCCTTTAATTTAAAATTTATAACAATTCAGAGGGAGAGGGTTTACAGTTTCCATTTCAGGGGAGGCTCCTGCCTTCCTTGGCACACACCTGTCTTTCCAAACTGAGACAGGGACCCTGCCCTGTAGCATGGGCAGTGGGCTGGGGCCATGCCACCACTCCTCCCTCTGCTCCCCTGTCCTGCACTGCCAGGAGAATTCTTCAAAGCCCTGGTTCTCAAGGGCACAAGTGGTGCCCATGCAGCTCAGGGCAGGCAGAAAGCAGGACAAGGAAGGATGGAAGTGGCGGGAAGGATTCTGGGAGGTTGACTGGAGCAAGTGACAACTTGGTTACAAATAAAATTCAAATATCCTTATATCCTCTTACCCTTTACAGACATCTATTTAAAAAGTAGAAACATCTCAGGTACTCTTGGCATCTTTGAAAATTTAAAAGAAAAAGGCTTATAATAAACTGGCCACTCAGCTCACTGAGAAAGTGGTTCTGGTTGAAGGGAAACAAAAGCAAATCAACATTTTTGACAAGATCACTTTTGAGTTAAGTGCTCTGCTGCATCCTTTGCCAGGGCTGCCTTGAAGAAGATGCTTCAGGTCAGCAACATAAAAGAGCCCAAGCTAAATTTGTTGTTGCTGGCTTTTTTCCTTTATTGATTGGGTTTTCCAAAGAGTCCAACACACTCTGGACACTGTGCAATAAACAGGAACGTGCAGGAAACAAGAAAACCAGGGAGGGACATGGCAGCAAATTGTAATCAATTCTTCAGCATCATCTAATCCTCACCCAGGTTCAGTGAGATTATTCCAACGCCTGTGCTGCTGTGGCCAGAGGCATGCACCAAGATCCAGAGGGATGCTGGTGCTCCCAGAAGTGGAGAAGGTTTATGGAAAGGGCCTGACCCTGCTTTGAGCTCTGCTGTTCACAGGGAGCTGCTGCACTGGCAGCCAGGAAGATACTTAGGCTGGAAGCTGTGCCACAGAGATCAGCAGGATCCAGGAGATTCTTACCTAGTGCTGCTCATGAACTTGGAAAATTGTAAATGACAAAAGCCAGCAGAGAGTAGAGGAGCTGGGAACAGGAGCACCACCTGGAGACGAGGAAGGAGAGGGAAAGGGCAAAAGGGAGGAAAACCAAGGGAAGACACAAAAAAAAGAATGGCAGAATTCACTTTTAAAGGGATTCATTGCTGAACCCAGCTCCTTTTTGTAAAGCCTAGTGAAGAACTTCAGATGCCAAAGGCTGAAATTGATTTTCCATCTTCAGCCTGACGTTGGTTAGTGTTTTATACACAAAGTAGGAGACTGGTATAAAAGGTTGTGGGGATTTCTCGGGGGAAAGTGTTGAAGATTGCATGCAAGATGTTTTCCATTACCATCTGTATGGCAGATTACCTTTGTCAAGTGAGCAGTTTGCTTTATCTCTCTCTTTGAGTTACCACATTCACACCTCCCTGGGGAGGAGACCTCTGCTGATAACAGCTATTGAATGTCCCTGCATGGCTGATAAGAAGTACAGCATCCCACTGGGAGATGTGAGCCCAGAGGGAGGAGCCAAGCATTACTACCCGGATATAATCTGGAGATTCTGGAACACCAGCACGGCTTTCTCCATGGGATTCCCCAGAGGAACAGCAGCTGCCTCTTCCACTGGATCTTCAGAGAAAGAATACATCCTTCTCTACAGATCCCCCTTGCTCCAACAGAACCACATCTGATACTTCAGGAAGTCTGCAGCCACAATTGCAATGGGACTGCCACCAACACCCTGACCCACAGGGTGTCAGGTTGGTTCTGACTCTGTCAGTGTTGTTCTGGTGTACTGCGTTGTTTTATTTCATCCTTTAATTTTTTTTTTCTTTTCCCTATTAAAGAACTGTTATTTCCTGCTCCCATATTTTTGCCTGCGAGCCCTTTAATTTAAAATTTATAGCAATTTGGAGCGGTGGGAAGGGTTTACATTCTCCATTTCAGGGAAGGCTCCTACCTTCCTTAGCAGACTCCTGTCTTTCCAAACAAGACAGAAAGCAAGACAGCCTGCTCTGCCTTTTTTGGTTCAGTATTAAGAGACAAACAGGTGCAGAACAAGAAGTCCTGACCAAATCAGGACTCATTCCATGCACTTCAAAGAGAGCAGGAAGTGGCCTTGAATCAGTTAAAAAATACCCAAAACACTAATCCAAGGTGCAGCCAGGACAGGACCTGGCCCTGATGTTCTCTCCCACCCTGAAGCAGTCAGGCTGGGGAAGGATTGTCCTTCTCAGATGTCCCAGCTAGCTTTCCAGTGCCGCTAGCAGTACAGGGGCACTATCCCAATGTCTGTGGCTCGGGACGGCACCTAAAGCAAACGCTCTGTGCCATGACAGCAGCGTTACCTTGTGGTAGGACGGGGCTGGGCTTATGGCTACAGTCAGCAGAAATAAGAAGCCAGCACTCTCCAGCTGTGGTGAATCCAGGTTTATTGAGTCCCAGGAGAAACCGACAGCCAAAGGGCAAGAGGGGGAAGTTACAACAGGAGGGAGGGACACGGGAGGAGTCAGTCCTTGGACGAATAGGGTTTCAGAGGGGAGTGGGACACAAATGATTGACTTAGGGAGAACACCAATGGGGATAACTTGAGGGTGGAGCCCCAGCCCCTGAGCCAATCACTCAACACTCTAGTTAGAAGATGATAGAGAGTTCTAGAGAGAAGGGTGGGAGTGCCGAGTGATAGACAGGGCACCAGGGAGGAGTTAATTAATTAATTAATCTCCAAGGCAACTGGGGAGGGGCTGGGATAACAGGCAGCATAAAGGAGGGAAGGGAGAACCAGGGCAGAACCATTACAAGATAGGGGGGAACAGAACGGTCCAACTTTTACAGACTCAACACAACACCACCCCCTCCTTTTTGTTCACTCACTTGGTTCCACCTTGCTAACAAGAGGTGGAAACCACGGGCAGTTCACAGATGTCAGAGGGTCCTTTCCATCTGCAGATTCCCAAAAAATGCCACCTAGCTGGAGCCCCTGAGCACTCTGAGCTGGAGGAGGAGCTGCTGGGCCATCACTCAGCACCTCGGAGAGGTCCCCTGGTCCCAGCTAAGACTTCCCCTGCCTGAAAAGGAAACAAAAATGTCACCCTGTCCCAGCTTGCTGCCCATTTCCTCCTGCGCTACCTCCTCTCCAAAATTAAAGTGCTGAGTGATGTGGAGGATTTTGGTAATGCTTTTGTTGTGGACATGCCCTTCTGGCAGACCCAGCCCTGCTGCAGGGACTGTCCAGGGCTGCATGTGGCAGCCTCCTCCCACAGTTCTGGCAGTTTGCACATCCTGGCATGGGCACAGAGGCAGTGGCAAGGAGGGAGGTGGTAGAGCCAGGATTCACACCCAGAGGCAGTGCCAGGGGGGCAGCAAAGCCCAGCAGTAGCTTAAAAATTGCTTGAAAGCAATGCCCAGCTGAAAGGTGAGGACATCAAGGATGGGGAAATCTGCTGCCCTGAGAGAGGCAAAGGCAGTGCCAGGGGAGCTCAGCCCAGCGAGGTGCAGCATGATCCCAGCCAGGCATGGGGCACCTGCTGGGGCAAAGGGACCTGATCAGCGACCTGGCCAAAAGGGCTGACAAGGAAAAGAGAGAAGCAAAAAATAAAGGGGACAGAGACACAGACCTGGACAACTGTCCTGGTTTGAAACACGTGTGTCTGCCAAGGAAGTTGGGAACTTCCCTTGGAATGGCCAAATTACTATAATTTGCATTATTATTCCAATATTATTATATTGGAATCAAGGGGCTTTCAGGCAAAGGCAAAGAAATGGGAAAAGGAATAAGAGTTCTTTAGCAGTATGTATGTATATATATATATGTGTGTGTGTGTGTGTGTGTGTGTGTGTGTGTGTAACAAGGCAAACAAATAACCACAGCAGCAGCAACAACAACAGAACCACAAATCCAGTCCCAGCCCCAGCCCCAGGCACAGCCCCGGCCCCGGCCCCAGCCCCAGGCACAGCCCCAGGCACAGCCCCGGCCCCAGGCACAGCCCCAGCCCCAGGCACAGCCCCGGCCCCAGGCACAGCCCCAGGCACAGCCCCAGCCCCGGCCCCAGGCTCAGCCCCAGCCCCGGCCCCAGGCACAGCCCCAGGCACAGCCCCAGCCCCGGCCCCAGGCACAGCCCCAGGCACAGCCCCGGCCCCAGGCACAGCCCCGGCCCCAGGCACAGCCCCAGCCCCGGCCCCAGGCACAGCCCCAGCCCCGGCCCCAGGCTCAGCCCCAGCCTCGGCCCCGGCCCCGCCTCTCTCGGCGCTTTCCCCTTTGCCGCAGTTCCGGGCACAGCCGGCAGGGGCGCCGGTGGCTCCCGGCCGGGCGGGGCGGGTGCGATGATTCCCCCGCGGCTGCAGGGGGCGCTGTGGCGCCGGCCCGGCCGCCTCTCCACACGGCAATGGCGGGCGGGCTGCGTGGCGGGAAGGGGCTGCAGCAGAGCCGCGGAGCGGTGGCCGGAACCGCAGGGCCGAGCGGACTCCGGGGTAGCAAACGAAATGGAACAGAAACTCCGCAGCTGTAGCGGGAGCCGAGGGGAGGCCCGGCAGGCGGGGCTGCTGAGTTACAGGGCAGTGAAAAACCCGGAGCAGTGGCAGAGAAGCGGCGGGGCTGGGCAGGGGCCGCTCGGCTCCCGAGCGCCGCCGGGAGAGGCTCCCTCGGAGCGGGAGGGGACTCGGGGATCCCGGGGTGTCCCCTGAGGCACCCGAGTAGATGGGGAGGGTCCTTTGTTCGGTTAGGCAGGGGTTAATAAGGTCCCAGAGACACGGCCGCTCTCATGAGCAGTTCCGCTCACGGTGGAAGACAGGAGGAGCCCACCCCGCAGAGGTGGCGAATTCTGCCCGCAGGGAGCGCAGCCGCTGAGCCTCCCCTCTGATGTCCGGAGCGGGAGAGAGCCACAGCCCCTCCTGCCAGCCCGCATCTCCCGGCACCTCTGCCCTTCCCAGGAGAATGCCCCCAGCTGCCATAGTGCAGCCAGCTCCACTCCTCCCCCTTCTCTTGGCCATATCTTGAGTCTCTTAAGTATCGGTAGCTATTGGCTCTTAGCAACAAATGGGAGAAAATTCCCTGAGAGAAAGAAAAGTCCTAACCCCCATCAACAACAAATGATAGCAAAGAAAGTGTAATAATCGAGCCTCATAATTTAACGATGGGATCACAATTCCAGGGAAACCCATGAGAGGAATAGCGGATTTGTCTTTACAAACAAGCTGTGGGTCTGCTGGTAGATAAAACCAGCACTGGGAGATAAAAGAAACAATGGGAAGGATTCCACTGATTGATGAATGGAAAAAGATATTTGCTTTTACAAATAAACTTTAGGTTTGCTGATAAACGAAATTAGACATTGAAAGATGAAAGAAACAATGGGGAAGAATAACCCCTAAATTCCATAAGAGTTAAAAATTCAAAGGGAGGGTTGTACATTAGAGGGAAATCTTTGGTATCAGGCATATCAGGGAGTCTGTACCTCTCAAGTACCTCAGCCAGTGGGGAAAGAGAGAAGGGAAATGCGGCCAGGAAATTAGGATAAAAAAGAGGCTGCATCCTCCAAAAATTTGAGAGATCGCAGGGGAATGCCCCATGGCCTCTCCCTTTATTTGAATAAAGCCAGAAAGGACTCCTCTGTCTCCCTTTTGGACATAAACCTCTGGTGTTTGTGGATTAATTTTCCTAGCACCCAGCCTGCAAAGCTGGGGATCAAAGCTGCGTGTCCCAGCCAACTCCACGTGCCAAGGGAAGGATGTGAGCGCTGAAGCGGTGTGGACTGAAAGGATTTGGGGAGGACAAGGTGTCAGACACGCCAGAAGAGTGCAAGAGGAACTGGTCATGGGTAAAGTGGAACTGGTCAGTGCTCCAGGCCGGGGTTCAGGCGGTGCCTGCAAAGCCCCCTGGCAGCAGCTGCCCTTGCACCCTGCTTGATTTGTGCTCAGCTGGTGCCTTCCAGAGCGACGTGACACAGCAGAGCGGAATCCCTTGTGTTCCCTGTGCCTGGCAATGAGGCCATCACCCCTGGACACAGGAGGAGCTGCCTGCAGAGCAGGTGGGTGGGATGCAAAGCCCAGCACAGGCTGTTCCCCCATTTACCAGCTGGGCAATCGAGGTGGCACATGCCCTGCACACATCTCCACCATGAGCCCACGCAGCAGGACAGAACTGGGCAAACAGCCAGGGCAGAGCCATCCCTCCCCATCCTTTTCCCAGAACGCAGCCTGGACACCCAGAGCAGGGCCACTGCTCTGCAGCTGGTGTCCCCAGGTGCCATCCCCAGGTTGCTGGGGTTGCCCAAGAGGGCTCTGAGCATCCTGCACAGGGAGATACAGACTCCTCCAGCACTCAGGGGCTCTTATCAGCCACCTGCAGCTGGGCTGCAGCAGACCCTGTGATGTAAACAGGACTGGGCACTGCAGGAACAGGAGGAATTGCCAAATTCAAGTGTTGGATGAGGTCCCACATGGGCTGGCAGCTTCAGGGCATGGGAGGTCATTGCCCAGAGGATGGGAGGGTACCCAGATAAACTCCCAGGTCTGCTCTCCAGGCCATCCAGCCCCTCTGGACTGTGCCCTGCTCACTCAAACAGGCTGGAAGTGCTGGGCAAGCTCGGTCCAGCCATGGGCAGATGAGGGGATCAGAGGAGTGGGAAGCAGACTGCAGACCCCTCAACCCATCTCAAACCTACTTTCCTGGAGTCAGCCTGCAGGCTGGGCAGGTAAGTACTGGCTGTGTAAAAAGTGCTGAATGCTGTGACCTTTTCATTACTCCTCTGCTTTATCATCTTCAGGCAGTCCTCGAGTCTTGGAATTCCCACTTCCAGCAGTGAATCCTGTCTCCCCCACTGCTGATTGACTGTGGATATGCTGGCATCCAGGATGGAGACAGTACAAAGTGAGACCCTGATTGATGAGGTGGAGGAGATGAGTGGAAGAGGTGAGTTTTCAGAAGGGAACAGGAGAGGGAACTGTCCTCTATTGAGGACAAATGCATCTGCTTCTGCTGTGGGACAGCTATTGAAGGTCAAAACACTGGGGCTTGTCCCCAAACTGGGCTTTTCATGGGTTGGGACTTGGTGGCTGCAACACTCCCAGCTGAGCTCTTGGTGCTCACCTATAGGCCCAGCTCCAGCACCAAAGGCTTCTGAGCTGACATCCTTGGCCCCCTCCACTGTTCATAGAAAGAGATGTGAATTTGGGGCCATGGGTTGTGGGTCTTGGGGTAACCTCTACTGTGGTCGGCGCTGGTTTGTGCCCTGACCTGCCTGTTCTCCTCTCACAGCACCAGAGACACCCAGGCTCAGGTCCAGGTGGCTGCACTGCAGGTTTGCACCCACCCACTCAGGTGCTGCCTCCTCCTCCAGGAAGCTGAGGTCCCCTTGTCCAGGATGTGTGCAGGCCCCCGGCGTGGGGACAGGGATGGGGCAGCAGGGAGCCAGGGACAGTCCAGCCAGGGAGGTTTTCCCACTGCAGGGAACAGGAGCTCACCCTGTCCCTTCTCTTGCTGGGGTGGATGCAGCCCCAGGGCTGCCTGTTCTGAGCAGCTTCTCCTCCTCTCTCCCCAGCTGACGTGACTCTGGACCCAGACACCGCCAACCCCTTCCTCGTTCTGGCCAGTGACCAGCGAGGGGTGGGGCGGGGGCACGAGTGGGCCCTGCTGCCCGACGGCCCCGAGCGCTTTGACACGGAGCCGTGCGTGCTGGGCAGCCAGGCCTTCGCTGCAGGGAGACACTGCTGGCAGGTGGAGGTGGCCGAGGCAGGGGACTGGTGGGCAGTGGGAGTGGCCCAGGAGTCTGTCAGGAGGAAGGGAGTTCTCAATTTTACTCCCCAGGAGGGGATCTGGGCCGTGGGGCAGTGGTTTGGACAGTACCACGCTTTCAGTGATCCTGACTGGACCCCACTGCACCTTCCCTGCCTCCCCAGGGCCATCCAGGTCTGCCTGGACTTCACCTACAAGCAGGTGACTTTTGCTGATGCTGAGAGTGAAGCCCCAATCTTTGCTTTCTGCCTGGCCTCGTGTGCTGGGGAGAGGCTGCGCCCGTGGCTCTGGGTGGGGATGGACTCGTGGCTCAAGCTGTGCCCCTGACAGGGAGGGAACATCAGGGGCAGGGGAGAGGCTGGAAAGGCAAACGCCATCCATCACCTTGGGTCCTGGTGCTGGGAACTGGGGGGGTCCTGCATCCTGCTGGCTTCTCCTCATGAGGATCCTCTGGCCCCCAAGGAGAGGGTGGGCAGCTCATGGAGATGGATGCCACAACAGAGCCTCCTTTATCCCCCCACCCCTCGGCTGGCACTGCGGGGACAACAGGGAGCACAGAGACTGGGAGCAGGGAGGGGCTTGGTGCCCGGTGGTCCCTGGCAGGGACCATCACTGAGTGCCAGGGCACTGCAGAGCTGCTCTGTATGAGGCCATGGAAAATACAGCAGGGTCCAGCTCCTCCCAGGGTGCTGGTGTAGTGCCTCTGGCTTTTTTCAATTAAGTTAAAAAACCCCAAACATAGCAGGATACCCATGATAACACTTATCTTCCCCACACATCCAGAGCCTCTCCTTGCCTGATGTGCACCAAGCATGTTTCTTGCAGCAGAGCACTGGGAGCAGTGCAGGGGCAGCCCAGGAAGGAATGCAGAATGCTGAGCTGGGTCTGAAACCCACAGGAGAGGCTGGAATCCACAAGAATGGCCACAGATCTGCCATTCTCAAGGTCCCACCTCACAGGATCCTGCTAAATCCTGTCCTTAGGAGAGGAGAAGGTGAAGAGGGACATTGCCTGGGTCCAGCCTAGATTTCATCATTTCTGGTTGGACCTTCTTTACTGCCACTTCAGTTGTCATTTTTGTGGTGGCATCTGGGCACAGACAACAATATTGGTCTCCCTGCTCTACTCCAGGAGCTGCAGTTGCAGGACTGGGTCAAGCCCAGGTATCTGCCCCCAGAGCTCTGCCCTAAGCCTCTTCCACTGTGGTAGCATCAAGACTGGGGAAACCCAGGGTTCTCTGCTCCCACAGAGGCACTTCCTACTGTCCATGGGCAGGAGCCTCTGAGACTGTCCTATTTTGCTTGGGATAGAGTTAATTTTCCTCTCAGTGGCCAGCACAGTGCTGGGTTTGGGATTTAAGGTGAGGATAATATTGGTAGCAACAAGCCAACCATCAGGCATGTGGTGTTTACGTGGCCTTCTCTGTGCCTCATGCTCTGCCAGCGAGGAGTTGGACGGGAAGCTGGAGGGGAGCACAGCCAGGACAGTGACCCAAACTGGCCAGGGAGATATTCCACACCATAAAACACCCTGCCCAGTGTGTAAACTGGGGGAGCTGCTGGTCAGGGGCTGATGGCTGCTAGGAGACAAGCTGGGCACAGAGCAGCGGGTGCTGAGCACCTACGCTGGACATCACTTGTTCCACTTGGGGTTTGTATTTTTTTCATTACAATTATTATTATCATTATTATTATTATATATTACTTTTATCTCAATTATTAAACTGTTTTTATCTCAAATAAAAAGTTTTTTTCCCCCATCCCCCTTGGAGGGTGGTGTGTGACTGAGTGGCTGTGTGGTGTTTAGTTGTCAGCTGGGGTTACACTGTGACAGAGGTTCATAGCAGAAGGTTGGTGTATGGAGATGGCAGATTGTTAGTTCTGTATTTTTGTCCTTTGTCATGCAAAACATCCCAAAAGAGCTGTGCTGTGCATTTAGGGGTACCTACCTCAATGAAGAAGAAGAAATTCCTTTCTGAAAGCCAACTAAGTCCCTCAGACTGGAGAAAAGTTGGGTTTTTCAACGGATTGGTGTCTGGGAACTTCTTCACTGGAATTTTGTGGTCTGGAGGGAGTAAATATTTTGCTCTGGTTTCCTTTTTGATGTGTCTCCCAAAAATTAAATTTTAAAAAATCATCTCTCTGGGAGCTGAGTTACGTAATTGCAGCATTTGTGTGAGAAATACACAGTTCCATGTAGAATTGCACCACAAAGACTCAGGGGAGCTTAAATTCAGCTCTCATGTGTTAGAGGTCTCTGCATGTTGGAACCACAACGGGTAGGAAGGGAAGGAACCCCGGGGTCCTTGAGCAAGGCTGGACCCACGTGGGCTCCGAGTGGTTCTGGGGAGACAATTGGGGCTGGGGGTCTGTGCCACAGCCAGCACATGGCAGCAGTGATGCTGCCTCCAACCCTGCCTGCACAGCGAGGCCACAGGGCTCTCCTGAAGCCCTTGGGCCACAGCAGGGTGGGCTCAGACCCCTGGGACCCTCCTGCTGCCAGGGCAAAGGGCTGCAGCAGTGGACAGTGGAAGCACCTCAACAAACACGCTCTTCTCAGCATTGGTCTGTCAGACACGCTCCAAACAAAGCCTGCCTGGATTTGGCACATCAGCCAAACAACTGTGATTGACCGCCCTTCCTATGAAACTGTTTCCTTTTTCCCGGTGAGCCCTTTCTCTGGCACTTCTGCTCCTTTTACATTGTTCTCGCTGTTGCAGATGCCACTTTGTCTTCTCCCCACCCTGCCAGATTGCTGTGTGGCATCACAGTTTTATTTCAAAGGTCTGGCTGAGCCAACCTCGGCACTGTCTTTTTTTAAACCTTTTTTTTCTTTTAATATTAAAAAACCCAGAAAACCCTTGATTTGAGAGCTTGGCCAGGTAACTCATCCAAGGTCTTGCCCAAGGCTAAAGCCTTGTCCAGGACCTCAGAAATGCATCCAACATTGGTGTTGCAGTGCTTTGAGTGGCACTTTAAATGGGCAGCTTCACAATTTCCAACCCCCTGCTGCAAGTGTGGCGTGACCAGATTTGCAGCACAGGGCCAGGGCCAGGGGCCGAGGCTGCAGGGGATGTTGGGTCCCCTCATTGCTCCACACAACAGGGAACGATGGCTGCCCAAGTCTCTGCCCTGAGGTTCCATTCCATGCCCTGCAGCCCCTGGCATGGTGCTGGCCCTGGGTGGCTCTCAGAGCCAGATGGTAGCGAGCACACAGAGCAAGGCTCCTGCCCTGCAGCTCCTGCACACTCGGGCACAGCTCAGACACAGCTCAGACACAGCTGGGCACAGCTGGGCACTGCCCACCATGACCCCACCAGGGCTCGCAGACGTGTCCAGCGTCTCCCACAGCCCTGCAGTGAGGGGCTGGGCTCAGGGCCGTGGGCAGGCCTGGGTCAGGCAGCTCACAGGGAGCCTCTGTGGGGTGGCATCACACAGCATCAGGGTCACTCCATGCAGCCCCATACACACCCCTGGCCCAAACAGGGGCCAAAGGACTCTTGGCTTGGCCCATGCCAGGCGGGCTTCTGTACACTGACAGAGAAACTGCCCAGAAATGAAAAAAGCCCTGGGTTTTGTCCAACTTTGAAACCTCTGCTGGGGCCCTGGCAGCTGCTGCAGGCAGGGGGTACCGGGGGGCTCTCAGGGAGGCAGCCTGGGCTCTGCAGCCCTGGCCCCCTCCAATAACAACACAACAGCCCAAAGTTTGTCTCACTTTTATTTACATCATTGCACAGCCCATTTCCCCAGAACACACTGGAACGTGGTGGGTCAGACACCATTGCCCACATCCACGAGCTGAACATCTCTGGGAAGGAGGACAACACTCAAAGAGTCACTGAGTCTTGTGGGGGCACAAGCAACAACTCCAATTATTGGCAATGACAACAAAGCCAAGGATGCTGAGTGCAGCCACGGCCACACACGGGACCGGGCCCCCACTGCCCCAGCCAAGGGCTTCTGGCTTTCACAGTTGCATATTTGGATTGATGGTGGGTTTCTTAAGTGGAACAGTGGCTCCATGAAGTCCTTACCCTGGGGACATGCTATGGGAGAGAGCATCCCTCATCACCTGCCACAACTCGGTGCCTTGTGGGGCCAAGCTCCCGGGAGGCAGCCAGGCCTGGGAAGGTTAAACCCCCCCTTCCATTCTTCTTCACTGGTGATGTCCTGGTGACAAGGGGGTTGTTGGGAAGGGGCTGAAGGAAGGGACACCCAGGACAAGGCACAGAGCAGTGGTGCAGAGCCTGCTGCCATGGGAAGGGGTATGCAGGGTGGGATCACCAGCGTGGGAATGCGATGGGACTGGAGAAGGGACTGTGACTGGAGAGGGCTGCAGCAGCCTCTCCACCAAGAGTACCAGAAGCAGAGTAATCCCTGCATGAGTGCATGACTGGGAAAAGGGCAGACAGCCCACGGATGTGGAAGAAGGGAGGGGACGGTCAGGGAGCAGAGATGAGCAGCCTGGCTGCAGCAGAGGACATTCACCTACAGTCACACCAGCCCCTCACGCTTGGAGGAGAGACCAGTTCAGAGCAGCCCTCAGGGCACAAAGAGGCTGCTGCAAGATGTGTCAGGGAATCCCCGAGCTGCACCTGGGAGAGGGGACAGAGGAGAGCAGACACCAGGGCCAGGAGCAATCCTGCTGGGGAAGTTGGCACACTGGTCTCTGCTGCTCAGGCCACCAGAAACTTCCAGCTCAGGCTGAGGGAACACACAAGGAAACACATCCTGCTTTGCAGCTAGAGAGGAGGAAGAGGAGGAAGTGCACATGGTGCTTTGAATTCAGGAAATTACAGATGTCCATCTCACAGGGCATTGCACTGACCCAGTTGCTTTCAGTAAAGGGGCAAAGGGACATAGTGCATGACCACCACCACCCAGTGCAAGGACACAGGCCCCTCAGAGCCTGCCTCTTGCCTACTCTCTACCCTCACCACCACGGAGCCAGAGCCCAGGCTCCAGCAAAGCAGCTGCACACACCCCTGGAGCACCTGGCAGGGCAGCATCACAGCCAGTGTCCCCACAGCCTGTGCCACTCAAGGCTCAGGAGAGATCAGCACCAGGCACTGTCTGGCAGGGTGAGGTGGCAGAGGCAAGGACCAAAGCCAAACCAGGGGGACTCTTGGCAAAGGGGGCATTCTGAGACAGAGGGCTTTGAGAACTGCATGTGCTGGAAACACAGGTGAAAGGAGGAGGAGAAGGAGGAACACTGGCCCCACTGGACAAGGGACCCAGAGCCTGTTCTCTGGGACCAGCAAACTGGGGGGTTTCACTACAGGACACAACAGGCAGGCAGCGCTACCAGGGATGAACCCAACGCCAGCAGCTCCTCTGGAATGTGCAAATAAAGCGCAGAGACAGCCAAGAGCACCTGCGTCCTGCCAGGGCACGGCCTGTCCCCTAAGGTACGTGTGAGACGGATGCTACAGGAGGTCCAGCCTCAAGCTGGCAAAAGAACATCAGCAAACAGAGACTCCAACTCCCACCTTCTGGGGTCAGGAAAGCTCCCTTCTCACTCTTTGCAAAGCCAAAGGCAGTGGTGGGTTTAGCTAGTATGGAGCCATCTCTTCCCACCCTCGGATCCTCCATCCACCTTTGCCAGACAGACCAAGGGCTGAGTGCATCCGAGTCCTGGGGATAAGCCAGGATCTCAAGGAAAGCATTTTGTGAGATCATGTCTGCGCCGGAAAAGATTCTCTCACTCTGAAACTGATTTTGAAATTCTCAAAATTACAGTACTTTACAATACAAAATGTCTCCATTCAGTATTATGTCATTTTACTCCTTCTGGGATTATAATAATTATTAAAAACACTCAACTTTCTAGAAAGGACAGAACACCACAAAAGAGACCAAAGAGTAACGGGAAGGCTGCTGTAGTATATCAAAACCAATTTAGTGCAAAGGAGAAGGGGACTTTCAAGAATGGTTGATGAAAAGTGTTCCTCATACACTCATTTGGAGAAAAGGCATTGATTTAACCTCTGAATGAGATCAGATTGCCAGCTTCTATCCTGAAGCTTAGAACATCAACACAAAAGGACTGTAACACAATATGCATGGCCATTAAAAAATAATATTATATATAGATATATATATATATATATATATATATGGAGAGAGAGAGAGGGAGATGTTTTCCATGTATGGTATTTCATTATAGGAAAGTGTCCCTGCAGACAGGCATTTTCTGCCATCAGGCTCTTTTGGGCCATTTCCCCCACAGATGTTGATATGTGTCTCTTTGCCAAGGTCTAAAGCTGAGGGCAGAGTGCCTTTGGGTGGGATGATTGTTTTCCAGTGCCCCCACAGCTGCCACGGTCCCTGGGCCTGTGGGGACGCCCAACCCTGCGCCGTGGCCGCCGCGGACGGCTCAGACCGTGGTCTCATCCGCGGCCTTCTTCATGAGCTTGGCGGAGAGCAGGGAGTGGGGCACGGGGTGGGGGCTGCGCGAGGCCGGGAGCATCAGCCGGACTTTCTGGTTGGTCCTTCGCCACTCCGAGTACAGCTGGCAGTGATAGCGGAACGAGACCTGGCGGGCGAGAACGCAGCACTGTCACAACCCCGGCCACGCTGTCACCAACCCTGCCTGCACTGTCACAACCCTGCCTGCGCTGTCACAACCCTGCCTGCGCTGTCACAACCCCAGCCACCCTGTCACCAACCCCGGCCACGCTGTCACCAACCCCGGCAGTGCTGTCACAACCCCAACCACGCTGTCACAATCCCAGTCACGCTGTCACCAACCCCAGCCACGCTGTCACCAACCCTGGCAGTGCTGTCACAACCCCAGCCACGCTGTCACAATCCCATCACGCTGTCACAACCCCGGCCACGCTGTCACCAACCCGGCAGCGCTGTCACCAACCCCGGTCACACTGTCACCAACCCTGGCAGTGCTGTCACCAGCCCCAGCAGCGCTGTCACCAACCCCGGCCACGCTGTCACCAAGCCCGGCAGTGCTGTCACCAAGCCCAGCCCTGCCCCGGAGCACACACAGGGACGCTCGATGCCCACACCCCTCTGCCTCTGGGGACCCTTTATCCTGAGGCAGGGACACAGCAGTGTGTGGCACAGTGGGGCACGGTGTGGGGCACTCTGGGACAAGGGACACAGCAGTGACCCCGGCATGGTGTGGGGCCCTCTGTGTCCCAAGCCTGACAATCGGTCCCTGCCTGGGGACACCAGGCTGAGGGGCACAGCCAAAGGGGCCTTCGGGGCAGCACCAGCAGAGTTTGGGGTTTGCTCAGCTGGGTTTGGGTCCGGGCTGGTGCAGGGTGTGGGGAGGAGCTGCACCTCACCCCTTCATCCAGCCCCGGGCTTCAGCAGCACCTTCAGTGAGCAAAACAAAACTCTGAACCCAACCAGCCTCCTCCTATCTCACAGACCCTGGGGACCTTCTTTGTCCTGCACAAAAACCTTCCCTCCTCTGTCTGCAACAACAGCACAGCAGCTGGACTCATTTTTTCCTGACAACACCGTGGCCTGGGACACTTGTCTACCCGGAGGGAAACAGGGGAGGATGCAAAGGCTGGAGGGACCCAGAGCAGCCCAGCAGAGGCCCGAGATGGCCCTGCAGTTTCAGAGCAGCCCTGCGAGGGGAGCTTTGAGCTTGGCTTAAACACTGAATGCAGTCAGGCACTGATCTAAACCAGGCCTTCTTACGGGAAGCATTTAGCTGGCAACTGGGACGTAGCAGGAAGTGCATCTGACAGAAAACTCAGTAAAACTGCAACTTCTGGATGGGTTTACGAGACATCTTATGAGAAACGAAGCTGTGCCACTGTGGCACTGAGGTAACTGAGCTTACTGATCTGTGCACACTCCTTCCTGTTGCAGAGGGATTGTGGCAATAAGACTTTTTGCTGACAAACTCATGTCCCAGTTTTCAGAGAATAGGGAGTGAATGATGGGAACCTCAAAGAAGGCTCCTGTTCCTCACAAAGGAGCTGCAGCCTTGGCTACAGCCTCTCTCACAACCCTCACACTGGTTACAGCCATGAACTCCCTCCCACATATTGTCCTCTTGGACTGCACTGCCCAGGGCTGAACAAGCTGAATATAAACAAAAGGCCTTCACCTAATGTCCTCCTCTGCTCAAGGAAATGTGAAACACAGCAGAATTAGAGCAATTTTAGTCAGGACTTGTTACTGCACAAACATTTTTCCATTTCCTCCAGGTTTCCAGTTCCTCCCCACCAGTCCTGAGATAGAGGATTCGGAGACACTTCCTCTTAAGGTTTCCAATTTTAGCTTGGCTTCCTACAGAAACAAGCTTCATGCAGGAACATGCAGCATGGAAACTTTCCTCCATGCTCCCATGCAAGGAGTGCCTCCAGCTTTGCCCCAGGCACTCTCACCCTCAGAGCAGGGGCTGCTGCAGCACCAGCTCATCCTGTCCTGGTTGCCAGGTCTGTGAGGGAGATTGCAAGGAGTGTCCAGCCCCAGGGGAAGGGGTTATTCTGTGAAAGTGGAAAATGACATGACAAGGAAATGGACTGGGGAATTTCTACTGCCCACAGGACTCCCAGCTTTTTGGGGTCCCACTATTTCTCCTGCATCAAGTGCACTTTTTCCCTTCCCAAAATGATGTTTCCCTGCAAGGAGTTGGAAAAGGGCATTGACAGGGCATGAGTACACAAAGGGCTTGCTTGGAATAGGAGAACCAAAATCAAGATCCAAACCCAGAAATCCACTCAGCATCACAAGACAAAAGAAGTGAATGGGAAACAGATGGAAGTCCCTGGCCCAGCAGCCCTGGGGCCCTGGGGAGGGACCAGGCAGCCCCACTGAGCCTCCACTTGTGCCACAGGCAAACCTGCATTCACTGTCCTGCCCTTCTCTGCTCCCTGCAAGATGCAAGCTCCTCGCTCCCTAATTCAGCATGTCCAGAAAAGGCATCTGCATGAAGCTCTCTCCCAGCAGGGACCAGTTCAACCCCAGAGTGGCTCAAATGCAGGTTCCCAGCAATGCCCAGTGTCCCCCATGCAGCAGTGG
The DNA here is from genome assembly GCF_027887145.1 of Ammospiza caudacuta. Classification (NCBI taxonomy): domain Eukaryota; kingdom Metazoa; phylum Chordata; class Aves; order Passeriformes; family Passerellidae; genus Ammospiza; species Ammospiza caudacuta. The sequence goes on from NC_080620.1 coordinate 934,359, forward strand.
GCCAGGGCACACTGGCTACCAAGCCTTGACTTGGGGCCGACCACACAACATCAGAGCAGCCACAGGTTTCCCCAGGGCCAGAGAGTTCCTTCCACACACCTTAAAAATACTGCATAGGAGTTTGTTTAGTTGTGGCCAGAGACTCCCAAGGTCAGTCTGCACCCCAGCTGGGCACAGCTGGTCTGCTCTGAGCAGCAAATCACAGAGGAACATGGTGGTAAATTATTTAGGCATCAATTGTGTTCCATATTTTACTTTTCCCCTGCACTGCCCAGGTACCAAGTTTGTGTTTTTTCGTGAACCACAGATGGGCCACTGCCTGACCCAGCCCCAAGCCCTTCCCTTCCCACCCAGCCTCAGCCTCAGCCCCATCCCAGCTCTGGCACATCTGTGGCTGGTTGGGCTCTGACACTTAGGGAACACAGTCTGGAAAGCAGATGAATGACCAGCAGGTGATTTTCCATTCTCAGCTTGCACATGAAGATAACTAAATGGACATCAAGTGGAAGAGCCCAAGGTGTTCTCACACAGGGAGGCAGAAATAGCAGGTGGCACTGATGAGGGGTGAGCCAGTGCTCCCAGCTCCTCTGGAGCAGGACGCTGGCAGCTGGCACTTACCAGTGTCCAGAGGACGTAGATGGTGAAAAGTGCTATAGTGAGTGCTATGAGTCCGATGGCCTCCAGGCGGCTGTTGAACTGCAGGTGGTCCTGGGCGCCGCGCAGGCACAGCCAGCCCGAGATGGCCGCCAGGGGAGTGATGAACAGGAAACACACCATGTCACAGAACAGCGTCCTCTTCTCATTGCGGGGCCCGGGGTCCTTCAGCCACTGCGGGAAGGAGGAGAGGGATCAGCCTGGGACAGGCAGGAGAGCCGGGAGCTCTGGCTGCACTGTGCAGTCTGACTCACACCAACCTTCTCCTAAAGGGAACCAGAGAGTGGCAAGTCTAGGTTCAACAATTAACAAGGAAAATGGAAGAAACAGTTAATGAACATGTACAGGGAAAGGCAGTCATGAATGCAGAAGCTCCTGGACTCTCCTCTGGAGTAGTGAGGAGCAGGCACTGCAGGACATCAGTAAAGCCTGGCTTAATATGGATCTGACAGGTCTTGGACTAAACTTCAAAGAAACAGACCCAGGACTCTAACTGGTGAAGGGGCTGTGGGAAACAGGGGCACTGGGTCTGCAGCAAGGCCAAGCTATGACAGCATCTGTCCCAACTCTAGCCTTGGGCTCCTGTGGGAGAATCACAGCATTTTAGAGTTTCACAGGCAATCTCCAAATGTTTCTTTCTTTTGGGAGTCCTGACTTGCTTCCAGTGTGGGTTCATTTTAGATACTTCAGCAACAGCAATTGTTCTATGTTCCTAGAATTATGCTATTTTCAGCCTTTCCTTTCCTTTTTTAGAACAGCAATAGGCTGTGGTTCCTACAGATACCAAATTGTTACAGCACATCTTTACTGGGATCTGTGTGTGCTGGCCTGCAGATTCTTCCTTCTTCTCCTCACAAACATGACGCCTCATTCAGGATTTTTTGAATTTTATTTTTAGATAAGACTTGGAGAATATTATTGATAAGGCACAGGCAGAGCAGGGAAGAGACTATCAGGGTCTGGGCTGTCAGGCCAATCCTGCTGTATGGCACCTGCTTTGGAACAGACAGCTTGGGCAGGGACTCATCTGGGAACTCCACACACAAAGCTCCTTTCCTACTCAGAATCCACCCTTCAAGGAGCAATACTGAAGTGGTGGTGACAGGTCTGCAAGAAATGATGGGACCTCAGCAGAGGTGACCTGAAGACATGGCTGGCCAGAGGCATCCAGGCCAAGAGGGAAGCAAGGCAGGGGCCACAGAGGTGAGGGCAGATTTAACTGCAGCAGGGATGTTCAGTGAGACAGAGCAAAAGGGCAAGAATGGGACTGGAAGCAGAGCCAACTTTTGTGGAAATGGGGAAGAGAAGGGGCAGCTGGTAAACCTGGGCATGGAATAGGGGGGTAGCTAGGCTGGTTAGAGCCACAGGAACAGCAGGTTCTGCAGCACCTGGGACAGGACACTGAGCTGGCCATGAGCAGAGGAGAGGATGCTGCAGTGACAGGAATGAGCCTGGCCTGGAATTCCAGCTGGGAGGACTCATAACCACAGTATTTTAGGGATGTGACCTCAATCATCTGAACACTTCAGTGGTAACAGTCAAGGAACTTTCATTGATTCTAAAGCCATTTGGAGCATGACTTAATGGGCAGACAGCCAGGAGAAAATCTCAAAGAATCACAGAATCACTAAGGCTGGAAAAGACTTCAACATCATCAAGTCCAACCATCAACCCAGAGCCACCTCCAAACCATGTCCTCAAGTCATCCACATACTTTCTGAACACTTCAAGGGATGGTGGCTCCACCACTGTCCTGGCAGCCAGTTCCAATGCCTGACAACCCTTTCCATGAAGAAATGTCCCTAGTATCCAACCTAAACCTCTTCTGGCACGCCTTGAGGTTGTTCACTCTCATCCTGTCGCTTCTTCCCTGGGAGTAGAGCTTGACCCCACCTGGCAGCATCTTCCTGTCAGGGACAGATAACAGAAGGTCTCCCCTGAGCCTCCTTTTCTCCAGGCCGAGCCCCCCAGCTGCTCCTGGTACTCCAGACCCTTCCCCAGCTCTGTTGCCTTTCTCTGGACACACTCCAGTGCCTCAGTGTGTTTCTTGGACCAGGCAGCCACCCTGGGATTTGAGGGGGATCCTCAGCAGTGCCCAGCACAGGCAGATGGCCACAGCCCTGCTCCTGCAGCCACACTGTGGCTGGTACAGGCCAGGTGCCATTGGCCTTTGTTGCAGTGTGTTGCAATTTCCTGTTTTAGATTTCCCAGTCCCTTCCCAGGTGTGGCAATACCTCTCTCCCTTCCCCCTTGCCCCCTTGCTGAGTTCGTTCTGTCAATCAGGCTTAACATTCCAGCAAGGCCTCTTGTGGTTGGTCAGGTTCAAAGGATGCCCCTCAGGCCTGGGGTCACTGGCCTGTCTTGGTGTCCCTCGTCCCCTGAGACCCTCCTCCTCCCACCTGGTTGGTGCTCACCTGTCCCTTCTCCTCCCCCTGTCCCTGGGCTTAAATTGAGCCAGAACCATGTGCTCAGCATTCTGTTGGAGCTGTTACCAAGATTCAGACATCTGTGACCATGGAATAAAACTCTGGATATAAACCCTCCGACAGAATCCGTCTCCTTTTCCTCTTCACCTTAGCCTGATGCCTTTCCACCTGAGGTAAACTGAGTTTCTACAAGCCTGGGTTTGTTTCAGTGCCCAGCTGCGACACCCAGCCAGCCAAAAGTGTCTCTGAGGTGAAACACCACAGCTGCCGCCTTTGGCCCAGCAGCAAGGGTCAGACGAGCCCGGGCACAATCTCCCCTGTAATATTGGGATCATATTCAAATACAGACCTTCTTGGCCATCTGGCTCACATTCAGCCACTGCTGACCAGCACTACCAGGTCTTTTCCAGGGGCAGCTTTCACAGCAGGCACAACTGTCATTTGGACAGGACTGGGAGCAGGGAGGCAGACCTGCAGCTCCCCCCTTGCATGGCTCTGCAGAGGAATCAGTGTGAGGAGCTGCATGGGGACAATCAACACCACACATGCAGTCTGAGCAGTTCTGGGGGGAAGTGAGGGTGGACAGCAACTCATTGGCACAGGAAAGCTGCTCCCATACACAGGGCTCAAACCCAGCCCTGTGTCAGGCTCCCCCCAGTCCAAGACCAGGACACAGCACTCAGGTGAGTGCCACATCACCCTGTCTGGACCAAGTTCCCTCTAGCAGCAAGCCCAGAGCACCTCATTCTATGCAACAGGACACGTTGGAGCACTTCTGACCCTTGTACAGTAAGAAGCTCAGGCAGATAAGTATTTCACTGCATCTTAATTCTATTTATATTCCTTGTGACTTTTGAAACTCCTTCCTCCTTCCCAAGATGGGAGACAAACATATAAAGGCAGGAAGCAAATTAATTTCCTTTTGAAGCAGTTGATTTACTTTGCCAATATGCACTGACACAGTAACAAAATGGAAAACAATAAGTCACTCTAAGGGTGCAGCATTTCTGGCACAGCAACACTTTGGTGCATACAGGACTTCAAATAAACTTTGCCAACAATCCATAAAATGATCAGGCAGATTAAACAATTTTTGTAGGGAAAACTATCTAGTGAGCATGGGAAAGCAACAAAAGCACAACTTGGTCTTCTTCTAGCAGCTTCCACACTGCAATCGTGTCTGAGACTGAAAGGAAGGAGGCAGAGGTGGCTGCTTGCTGCCATTTGGGCTATGAGCTGAGCCCCAGATCCTGCTTGCAACAACTTCTCTCTGCTTGTGTGACAGAATTCTGAGTATAACCATATTTCTTTGTCCTCCAGCATGATCCTGAGGCTTTTCCTGATACTGGGATCAGCAGGGTTGTGGAAAGGAGCTCATTTCTTAGAGCCACAGCAGGGCTGTGGGATGATGAGAAGCTGACCTTTGGGTGCTGCAGTGCCCATGAAGCTTGGGTGAGCCCAAGGGGATGGGAGGCAGGAGGAGAGCAGGCAGTAAAAGGCACCAGGACATCAGCAGCTCCTCTGGAAGCCAAGAGCAGAACTCAAAGCATATCAGAGCAGTCTCTTATCCATCCCAGCACCTGCTGCTCCATGTATCTCAGGGCTGGGCTGCATTATGCCCCTTGGGGCCAAGGGGAGTGGACAGAAGAGGGACTCTCCCAGCAGCACTCAGCACCTTGCAGTCTGTCTAGAGGCTTAAAAATGGGTGCTTTAAAAATTAGCTTTCATGGATTCTTAGAGCTGACTCACCTTGAGGGGCTGAATGTGAGCTGTCAGCTGTTTCATGACCACATCCCATGCAGCACTCAGTGCAGCACAGCACTGGGGGGACCAGCAGGTGCTCACATCTCTCCCTGCCCTGCACTGGACCCCTCATTTGGTGGCCATGAGTCAGGAGCAGTGTGACCTGCCAGCCTCACCACCAGCCCTGCCAGAGTTCCCCACCTGCTTCACAGCCACAGCACCACACAAGCATTTGGCTGCATTACAAAACATCCCACATGCTTTCTGCCCACCAAACAGTTACCCTCTGGCTTCTCAGGTGCCTGCTGATTTTCCTTTCACTGCTGACCTGCTGCCTGGCTATAAAAGCCAGAAAAAAAAATCACATTAACTCGACCACATCAGCATTATTATTCCTGTACATGTACTGGGAAACATGTTGAATCAAATAGTACAGCTTCAGATGAAGGACTCTCATATCCCTTCTCTGAGCCTGCACCAAAACCTTTCTGCAGGCCACTGAGCTCCATGGGCAGCTCCAGCAGAATGGTCCTGTCTCCTTCACCAAGGTGGGAAGGGATGTTTTCTGACGGAGTACCCAGAATTTAGGAAGCCAAGACCCAGAAATGCCCCTAGCCCTGCAAGCAGAGCAGTTAAATGCTGCACAAAGCTGCCCCTCTGCAAAGCTCCATAGACCTCCACAACCCAAATCTCTCCTTGAACAGCATGAAAGCCTTCCCTACACCCTCAGCTGCTGGGAAGCACAGGGCTCTGGGCTCTCCCAAGGGATTTAGGAGCACTAGAAAGGATGCACAGGAGAGGAACGCACCCAAGCAGCGCTGCAGGTCACTGGGACACTTTCCTCCAGAGAGAGCAGCACGAGCTCCCATGGTTGGTGGCACCATGGCAAATGCCACACCATGACACGTGCCAGTATGGGATCACAGCACCCCAGAGAAAGCTCACTGGTCTTCTGGATCAGCACAGCACAGACTGGGCTGGACAAAGTGCTGAAGAAGGACAGGTAAGGAAGACTAGTGCTGGTGAGTATCAAGAGTGCAAGGGTATTTCCACAAACAGGCCATTGCTTTATGCAGAGCAGTGCCCAGGACTGCACAGAGAAGTGCCGAGAGGATCTCATGTTGGACCTGTGACCAGCATCTCCAGACAGCAAACTCAAGTAAAGAGAAAAAGGAAAAGATTAGAGGGGTGGGAACTCAGCTGGAACCAAGAAGGATTTGCTTTTCACTAGAATCAGGAGTGTAAAAGAGGGGTGCATTGAGCAAGAAGAGAGGTGGGCTGGGGAAGGGCAGAGGAGCATGGATCAGACAACAGTGCAGTGAGTTCAGCAGAAGAGTTCGAGGAAAGCAAAGGGAAAAGTCTGTCTGCAGGGAAGATAAGGCTGGAGGAAGGGTGGGGCAGAGCTTGTATCACAGCTCAATTCTCCAAACTGGAGGGGGGACAGTGAGTGCTGAGGCAAAACTCCTTTCCCTAGTAACAAGCAGGAGTAACATCACAATTCCTGCCTGCCAACCTCCCTTTTCTGTTCCAGGGACATCTCTGCAGCACCTCCCACAGCCACAGAGGTGCAGGAGACTCAGGAGATAAAGCAGAAGGACTGCACGGGACAGACCCACGGGAGGTGTCGCCCACTCTAGCGTAACCTGCAGTCAAGCAGCTCCTCAGAGAATTTCAAACACATTTTCTTGTGTGTGACATTGTGTTTGAAAATTGTACTTTCTAGAGACAAAAAAATAATCCACTGACCTACATAAAATATCCAGTTTAAATTAACCAAAAGTGTTAGCAGTCATTGAAAAGTAATCATCTTTAATCAAAATTGCACCATAAACTCCAAGAAGAACAGCAGGAGCAAAAAACTGTAAAGCTCCTGTACAGCACAGCACTATTGGAAGCAGGAGCTGTTTTGAGGAGGCAAAGGAGCACACCAGAATCACTAAAGCAGCCCATTTATAAATAAAGTTATTAAAACACACGCTGCTGGAAAACACCAGCAGAATTGAAATACAGAAGCAGAATTTTCTTGGGACTCCATGATAAGATTTGCTTGCAAGGACAGAAATAGGGAAACAAAACATGTGGCTGGACTGCTCCAACAGTGACTGGTTCACCAGAGAAATCTTTTTTGGAATTAGTGAGATGTCTTAAATGATTTTTGCCTTAGCAAAGGAATTAAATGCTTGCAGAAGCATTATCACCAAGTCCTGCATTGTACTTGTTAGCTGTCACCATGAGGCTATGCTGACTTTCAACCTCCCAGTAATTTTAGCAAAGCCAGAGTCCTTGGTCTCTGCACCAGCAGTCTGTGTCCTCTCAGAGCAGAGACCTGAAACTCCTGGCTCCTCTCCCTGGTATTTACATTATGTGTGAACAAAAACATACCCTTCCTGTGGAGTATGGAGTGATTTTTGCTGGGACTCAGCAGCTGCTGCTCTGATACCTGCCTGACCTGCAAGCCCGGGACACTTCTGCGGAGACCTGGGCTGGCAGCACAGACCTGACCTGGTCTCTCCCCATGCCAGGACCGGCCTCAGAAACCACAGCTGGCTCCAGCAGAGGCACAGGGCCCCAAAGAGGAGTCTTTGGGCTGCCGGGGTGGTGCTTCTCTTCAGCCCAACCAGAAACACTCAGAGGGGACAAAATCAACAACAGCTTGAAGCTTTAATACTTTACAAGCGGTTAATGAACAGAAGAGAGAAATGAGAGCATGGGTGCCACAGCAAAACACATAAAATAAGAAAAAATACCTTTGATATAACCTGGGAAAGTAAAAACGGGCAGGAGTGGGCTCAGGTGCACCAATACAGACCAACCCACACAGCCCTGTCCCTCTGTGGGCAGTGGGGGAGGCAAGGGCAGAGCTGTGCAGAAGGGCTTGTGGCTGTACAGACACAGCCGCACTGTCAGCCTTGGCACTGCTTTCTGGAAATGCACAACACATCCAGTGCAGTCCCAAACACCTCCATCCACACAGCTCTGCCTGAAACCCCAAAGGGCAAAGTATCTCCAGCAGGAAGACCACTTTGTAGAGAAAACAGGTTTGTGATGGATTTTGTCCCAGACCAAAGAGAAGGGTTTATGTGGAAGGGAAAGCATTAAGGACAGAGGCAGGGGAGGCAATGTTTTGACTCATACACAAGTTGCCTCGTTCTCCACATGAAGAGGCAGACTCCTCCAGGCAAGCTGACACATCCTAACTCAGCCTTCTAAGGAGGCAGGAATAAATTGATCACAAGAGGTATTCCCTTCTCCATACACTATACAGGACTTTAAAGAACCAGGTCTGGCTGAGGCCCATTTAAGACATGCAAGGTTAGGACAAATAAACTCAATCATGCCTAGAGAATTGTATGATCACCTGTGGCCTGGGAGAAAGAGCTGTTTAGGCTGCAGCAATCCCTCAGGTCCAAAGGCCTGCACTCCTCCTTCTGCCATGCTCTGGACACCAAAGGTACAGATACTGAAGAAGAATCCTGGGCAGCAACTGGGCATTTCCTGTGCATGATATTATTAGAACAAAGAGGAAAGTAGTTCCTCCAGGAAAACTGTCTGGTGTAGCTTATACTTCAAATACTTCATCTAAGTATCAAATGACGAAATCTTTCAGGGAAGACAGAAAGTATTTTGCTTTTTTTGACTATGCCATGTTGGCTAGAGTGTCCTGGAGTCAGATCACTTTTCTGTAAACATATGGAGGTCCATTAAATGAAAAACCATACAGGAATACCATCCCTCTCTGAGGCCTGGCCATTTTGTTCTCTGCTGGGGACATGCTCCTCACTCAAGAACCCTGGTCCACAACTGTCTTGTGCTGAAGACCACTTGAGAGCCAAGCAGGGCCTTTCTGTCCTCTCACACCACAGGCAGCAGTGTCCTGCACCTCTGACTACAAAACTCTCCACTCAGGGCTGCAGGTCAATTCTCCATCTCCATCTCCACCTGCATGTTCAAAACATGTCGCCCAAAACATGCCGCCACTCAGCCCAGTGATCTCACAGCTGGACAGTTTTCCAAAGCCTTTCATTTTTTTTTTAGCTTTTAACCATCTTGTTAGTTAAAAAATGGCTCAACTAGGCTGGACTGCAGGAGATATTTCCATCACAACCATGGGCCAGCCTGTGGTTGCCAGAGCTGGCTCTGGGCTCAGATGAGTCTCTCACTCTGGGTTCAGAGATCAGGCATGCTGGCAGTCAACACTGTCACTGTTTTTACATTGCACAGACCACAATATAAATCAATGGCTGCTTAAAGAAAACAAAAATATAATTCTATTAACAAATTATCTTCAATCCATACTGGACAAAGTTGACACCTGTCCTCTGTAAAAGAGGCTGCAAAATTCAATTACTGTTTGTGAAGTGCTTGGATGTCACAGCAATAAGTACCCCAGAGAAGCTTGTGAGAAAATGAATAGTTTGGTCTTGGTGAACAAGGACATAGCAGGATTAATACAGTTAGCTAGTGAGCATCTTCCATCCATGCACTCCTTCTGGAAGACACAGCCTGTGACGATGAAGACCACACTGTAACACAGATAGACAAGTGGCATGAAGTAAAAACTAAGGCAATTTTGGTCATGGCATTTCCTGACTTCTAAGAAATCAGGAAGTTTACACAGAAGCATTTCAACTTGGCCATGTAGCTTCCCCCCCAGTACTCACCAAAATGTCTCCTGGATCCCAAAATCAGCCTCAGACCCTTTCCTTCTGAAGGATCTCAAAACCACATGACAAAGCCAGTTCTTAATGAAGCTGATGGTCCCTTCCCAGAGATGAGCTGACCAGTGACTGCTGCAGCCACTATGACCAGCTCTAAGCTTCCCCAGGCTGGAAAGGCAGGACATGGCAGAACCAACAGCAAGGGCTGCTTTCTCCTCAGAGGCCCAGCAGCAGCAGGTACCACATTACCAAATTCCCTTGTGGCCAGGTGACAGCAAAAGAGAGCAAGAATGCTTGGGATAACACTTCACACATGGGGCAGACCCTTCTGCCCGGCAGCATGCCCCTGCATCATTCCTAGTCCTAGTCTCCAGCCATTTATCCTCTGCTCTTAATTTCTATTTTGATTTCACAGCTTTACTTGGTGAGCAGTGGATTTTTATCAGGGCTCCTCAACAGCACACTCACCACAAGCATCACTTCCCCCAAAGTTTCAAAACACTCCCCACCCCTGCTCTCAAACAACCAAGAGGCACAGAACTTCCCAGATAAGGTGGCTGGGGAACTGTGACATTTTTAAATGACTAAGCAGCCTCTTTCCCAAGCCCTCTTCTCAGAAACAGATGAACAACTTGGAGATGACACTTCCCAAAAGTATTTAGTTTGGTATGGGGATGAGATTGCACCAGACTGCAGGCAGAGTATTAATGACAAGTGCCAGCCAGCTGGCCAAGGGGTTATCAGCTCCTCCCAAAGGGCAGAGCCTCTGCTACCAGCAGGAGCTTCTCAAAGTGGTCACACTTGGTCAGTTGGCCTCTAACCCCAGCAAACCTCATGGGATGAAGCACATTCACTGTCATTGCCTCTGCCCAGCAGATTGCAGTGGTGCAGGAGCTCAGAGTGGCTGTAAGAGCTCCCAATGAAAATGAGAAACTGAATTCCAGGTCACTTTCCCCAGGCTCCAGGCAAGGATCAGAGGGTTTATAATGTGGTGGAAGTAATACAACAAAACCAGGTTGCCTTTCAAACCAGGTGAGCCATTCTGCTCCAGCAGGAGCCATCCAGCTATGGTGTGCCAGGCCCAGAGCACAGGTGCTGATGAGCACACGGGGCTGTGCAGGGCCCCAGCACACCTGAGGGCAGCCACAGCACATTGCTGTAACTCCCCCACTGCACTCCATCACTGGGGGATGCTGCCAGCCCTGGAAGAGGGGCAAGAGCAGCCCCTGCTACCATGGGCTGTGTCAAACCAGGCTACATGCTGCTTCCCAAGCCAGGGAAAACCTTTCTGCCCCTGAGCTGTGGCAAGGGAACTGCTCTGGGGCTGTAGCATGTCAGGCTCTGCTCTGCAGCACGGATCACTCTCAGCAGCCACCTGGTGACTTTCATCATGTGCTTACCAGCCTCCAGGCTCACAAGGCACTTCAGGCAAGCTGCTCCCCAGCAGACACCTCAACAGAGTAGATCATCTCCTTCACTGTGCTCACAGACAGTCCAAGTACACCAGAAGCAGTAAACCCTGGAATCCCAAAGCCTTTGCCAGCTGGCAGTAATGGCTCAAGAAGTCCATTCCTCTCTGAAAACACAGTGGCAGTTCTCCTGTGCTTGAGTTCATTAAATGCTGCCCACCCATCACCTCTCAGCACGCAGTTTGTTGATCACCATACCCTTATAGGCTCTAGTCCAGAGGGGCTTTTCACAAATTTCAACAGGAACTAAAACTGATTGTCCTGGAATGCTCATTCACCCACACTGAAATACAGACAAGACTTTTCTGTCCCACTCTCCCAGCAAGCTCCTCATGCCAGATGGAGGCACAGAGTTGGTGTCACAGGAAAAACTCCTCCTATACACACTAGTCTTTGAGCTTTTATTTGAGTGTGCAGTTTTCCAAGCCTATGCTTGTTATGAGGTGCCACAGCATCGTGAAAGATGGCTGAACACGCTCCCACATATTTGTTTCTGGCTACGAATATTTAATATTTATACACCAGCTCTTAAGCTAAAACATCTGAGACCTGTACTCACAACTTGGCCTGCATAAGCCCTTGCAAGATCATTGCCCCTGTGCCTGCACTGTGTTCTCAAAGCCAAGGTACAGCCCTTCCTAAATGTTTTAAAGCAGTGTTTTGCAACCTCTGAAACAACTGTTTGAGAGATATTGGCCAAAGCACCAATTTATATGTCTGAGCAGCTGGGAGAGAAGCAGTAAGACCCCAACAGCAGTAACCACTGAGGTAATGGTCACACAAATTACTGTGCTAGACACATGGTTTGGGTTAGCACTGCAGGCTAAAGCCTGCTCCTGTCTGGGGCTGTCCAGGCCATGGCAATCAGTTGTAAGTTAAACAGTCATTAAAACTTAGTATCTACTTTGCCAACTGAAGCTTGAATGCTTCCCCAGTTGGTGGATTCTTTTCCACTCAAAGGTTCACTAGGAGAAGATGGGAGTATGAGAAATAAATCTGGGGACTCTCAAAAGGAGGACAGGAAAAACAGTTTCCAGAGGGAGGTGGGAAGAGAAAAGAAGCAACCTCTGGAATTAATGGGAATGGAAACAGAAATGTGGAAAGCAACTTAGAATTCCAGTTGTGATTCAGTTTTGACCTAACTGATGGGGCAAAGGGCAGGAGAGAGTGGACAAAAGCAGCCACCATTACAAATTTGAAATAACCTGCCTCCACACATGCTCTGGTAGCAGGTAGTGACAAATCCCTGACAGCTGCCAGGTAACAGGAGTGTGTTGCTAAGAACCAGCTCCCAGAGCTCCCACTGGCTGATGGCTGCAGGAACCTGGGACTCCCAAAACTGTTCCGTGGAAATGCCCAGCTGCAGAGTGACACTTGTCTGTGTTGAAGGAACCCCCAAGCCAAGGCAGCAGCACACTGACACAGGAGAGCTCACTCACCTGCAGACGTATTAAACCATCTCTCAAACAAATCCTTAAGCCTTTTGTACTGTACCTCACCTGTTTACTTATTCCTCTTTTGGGGATGTACACCTGAGGTCAGACTATGGCCTTGTCCATGCTGCCTTTGTTCCCAAAACAAAAAACCCCAATGCACCAGGCAGAGCCTGCATTGTGTGCTCCAGCTCTGGGAGCTGAGGGACTGATCCCCTGTGGTTGACACAGAGAGGAACATGAGGAGCAGCTGAGCCCTGTCCTGTTTCCTCCTTCACCTGGGAGGAGCACAGAGCAGCAGGAAGGAGCAAAGCCTGAAGGAGCACACATCAATATTAGTCGTGGGAAGACAGGTCTTTTACAAACAGTATCAGCAATCACCACATCTCACTTTTCAGAACAGAACATGACAAGGAAGGCACATGCAAGAGAGCTGCACTAATCTAATACTGAGATAAGATTAAAAGCAGGAGCAAAAAAAAAAAATACTTATGAGAACTTATAATTCAGTCAGCCATGTTGTGACACCTGCAATTTGATGCTCAGGCATTAAAGCACAGCCAAAAAAGCACAGTGCTTGCCACTGGCAGGTGGCATGTGGGCAGGTCACAGGTAGGAGCTGCCCCAAACACCACTACTGCACATTTGCAACTACCTCACTTGGTCTGACAAGGGACTTGACCTCTCCAAATAGACTCTTTTTGTGAGTACAAAGGTACTGCAAGGAGGAGGAGACACCAAGAACTACAAGAACAGTAGGGCAATCAGTCATTTTCTCTCAAATTATACGGAAATAAAAATGAAGCAGGAAGAAAATGGTACCTCTGTCAAGGGTCTTGGTCTTCTTTCTACAACAAATTCTGTGTGGCAGAGCTCACAGTAACTTGTGTTGGAGGAGGATAACCATTTTTCCAGGCAGCTCTTGTGCACGGTGCCCAGTGTTCCTGTGCAGTCACATGGGGAAAGCAGTCCCTCCCCATTTCCACCTTCATGACAGATTCGACAGATGGGACCATCACTAAAGAGGCAGAATGAGAGACAAACAGAATGAAATCACAGTCAGAGCAGGCAGAACAACACTGCTATAGGGTCTGGTCCCACCAAGCCCCAGAAAGGCACATGAGCAGCAGGCAGTGTGTGGCACAGCATGCCAGGAGCCTGCTGCAGCAAGAAACCACTCTCAGGGGACAATGGAGGTGCTCAGGACATTTCAGATACTTTAAAATCTGGAAGACCCATAACAACAAGAGAAGATGGCACATCAGCCTAGCCAGCTCAGCTGGCCCCAGAGGTGAGTGCAGTGCACATCCTGCAGTCTTCAGCTCTGCCCACAGTGGCCAGGGGCTGATACCAGACCCAACACCAAGCCTGAAGCACTCTTGCAAATCCAGACACTCACAGCAAAGCCAAATGACCCACACCAGTCACAGCATGCCCCAGCCACCTGCAGCTGCTCAAGAGGCTGGCAGTCAGGTCACATTTACCACATCACCTACCCACGCTCAGCCCACCTCAGCCCTGCAGCCTGGGCTGAGCAGGAACTGCAAAAGGAACAGCAATATTTCAGGAGACAACTGAACTGACCCTGGAAGCTCACCTCCCCAAGAATACAATTTATTTCACAGCAGGCATGCACCCAGAGCAAGGTCTCCAGCATACAAACCCTCTGCCCATCACTGCACAGTAACTCTCCAGCATCCTGTGGGCACAACCTGCCCAGACAGCAAGTGCCCTGCAGAAATGCTTTGGGGCTTCAGGAACAACACCTCCTTGGCCACAAGTTCCAGCTACAGAATCACACAGAACCTCACAGAACCACAAATATCTACCAAAGCAACTAAAAAATATTTTCAGAGACACTTGCAACCCTCCCCACAGGAGGCCTGAGCTGCTCATCACACTGAAAGCATCCATCTGTTCCCACAATATTCCTCACACCTTCAGCTGGCACCACTGACTGAACAATTAGTGCTACACCTTTCACTAGACCAACTTGCTCAAGGCCCCAGCCAACCTGGCCTGGAACGCTGACAGAGATGGGACATCCCAGCTGGCACCCCAAGGCACTGGTTTGCTAGCAGCCCTGTGCCACACATGCCAGCCCCATGATGAGGATGTTCTGGGCTCCCTGGGAAGCCCCAGATGGCTGCAGACACCCCAGTTTGCTGTTCTCAGCAGTTCAGTTAATTTCTTCAGCATTCACCAATCACTGAGATCATTTAGGAAGAAAATGCTGGACAGCAGAGGCCTGGGGCAGGACTGCCTCCCCTGGACCATGGAAACCAGGCCCTCACTAGTATCTCATTTCCCACCTTCCAAACAGCCATTTCTTTCATACAGTTTTCCTCTTACATCCACAGCTGCCCAGATTTGGGCATGTGAGAGAGGGTGAAAAAGGAACATCTTTGTTTCAAAGTCCCTATTGTAGCTTCTCTTGAAATCCAGGTGAGTGGTATCAAATATCTCCTTTTCCTAGGTACTGCTGACAGAACAAAAAAAGCCACACTGAACCCATATCATAGCTCACACTCAACTGCCATTCTGACTTCAAAAAACCCCACCTGACTACAGAAGTTTGTGGGATTGCAACACAACAGCCAAAGCAACCTTCAAAACCAGCAGCACCACCTCCATTAGTTTGCATAGAAAGCAAGGAGTGAGACATGGAAGCACAGTTCAAGGAAAAGGAGCACACTGGGGAAAAAGGTTGGTGGGACATAAGGGAAAGAGAAGAGCCAGCAAGGAAGTGCATGTCAGCTCACTAAAGGAGAAGCAAGATTCCTCAGGAGATCTCTACCACAGGAGACCTCTACTACTTTCAATTCAGTATTTAGCTGGTTTCATCCCAATTGGACTTCTATTCATATTTAGGGCTGCAAAGCAAATTACCCAATGTACACCACCCCCTTCTCTCTGCCAAACATCACTGGTGAACCACGGACCCATGTTCTCTCCTCCTTTTTACATGCCTTTTATTGAGGGGATTTCTTCAGCCAAGACAATCCCTGCAAAAGGTGCAACGGGAGTCTGGGAAGGAGGTGGAAACTTCATCCTCAAAGATCCTGGAAACTACATCAGACAAGACTCTGAGCAGGCTTGCTCTGAAAGGAAGCTGGACCAGACATCCTATGGAATTCCCTTCCAATTTGAATTATTTGATGATTGTGCAACATTCATTGCCATAAAATGCTGTACCAGAACAGCGTGCACACAGAGCCCTAGTGACACAGACAGACAATCCCCTACAGCCTCCAGTGCTCTCATGCATCTGCCATTTCCTAAGAAAAGCACCTGTAAGTTATTTCACCCGTTCTCTTCCTGTTTGTGAAGTTTCATATTTCCAGAACATTACTATAACCTTGGCTATCAACAAACAATCCAAAATGAAAAAATTTGCTGACAGTGTGTGAAAAGAATTCTTATCAGACTTCATTTTCCTTCCTTCCTTTCCCCTGCCGGGTGGGGACCCGCTCACACTCCCCCATGATGCACACTCAGACACAGTTTTCCAGCAGGCTGAAGTCACCTGGGATTGGTAATTCAACATTCCAGTGCAGTCACGCTGCTCTTGGCTTTGCTGTGCTAAGTGCTGCTGACAAGGAAGACACTGAAACCCACTACCACAAGAAACAAACTGGTGTCCATGTAGAAACAAAGGAATCATATGGGTTGACCCTAAACATGAAACCCTAAAAACATTAGGGTTTTAAAACCTCTTTCCAGGCAGTTTTCCCACACAATTATTACACCCCCACAAGTTTTAAAGGGTTAAACAGCTTCTCACCCTATCTACTGCCATAGAGCAAGTCCAGTTACTTTCACATTTTTATTGACCTGCTCCAGGTTTGCTGCAATTATGTTTGCCTCTATTCTCATCCAGCTTCCCTGCATCTCTCCCCCATGTCTGCAATCACTGCTTTTGTATCATACAAATGTTTGACCAAACTCATTGAAACAAGTAACAGCTGTTCAGACAGGATTTCTGAACACAAAATGTGACAGCTCTCAGTAGATGGACTGAACAATGCTGCCAAATGTCTTCTACTCTGGAAGCGACTCAAAATAAATGACAAGAAGTCGCATCAGGAGGAGTCTGAGCTAGTGAAGCTGCCACGTGTCCCCTCTAGCAATAGCTGGATGGGGTACTTCCTGCAACACAAACACCGTCCCCTCCCTGCGGCTGAAGATCAACACCACGCCTTCGCTCCATGGACGTTCCTAAACGAGGGCTGAGCTCCCCGTGCCCAGCACAGTGCCCGGGAGCACGGCCCGGGCTCAGCCCCCGAGGCCGGGAGCGCAGCGCGGCCGGAGGCGCTGCCCGCGCCCTGAGGGCGGCAGGAGCCCGGCTGAGGGCCCTGGGAGCGGCCGGCCCCGAGCAGTCCCGCCCGCCATCAGCGCCCCGCAAACTCCTTCACACAACGAGACTCTGCTGTCTCCCTGCCCCCGAGTCAGGGGAAGGGCCCAGCCGCGGCTCCGAGCCCGTCCCTGCAGCAGCCTCACCTCTGGGCGCCCAGCGCCTTGATGACGGTGGAGAGGAGCCGGCCGTCCTTGGCCGTGACCTGCGTGATGTACTGAGGGCGGCCCATGTCCGACTCCTCCACAGACTTGGACAGGGCAGCGCTGCCCGGGCAGTCGCACAGGGAGCCGGGGAGGTGGCAGCAGTCGCCTGTCGTCATGGCAGCTCTGGGCCCCGCTGTCCCGGGCCCGGCACCCGGGAGACCTGCAGGAACAGCACCGCAGTCAGATCCAGAACCCCGGAACCCCCAACCCCTCACGGTCCTCCAGCCCCACTCGTGCCAGCAGCGCCCCAGGCCCCAACACACGCGAGTTTTTTGTGTCTTCTGTCCCCTTTAACAGGCTTTGTGAGGCTGCCTTACCATAACATTAAGGCTCCAAGTGTTCTACTTACATAACTTACCATCAGAATTGCAAATCTGCCTTTCCCAGAGAGAATTCCTGGTAACCACCCTTTAACCTGATGAAGCCTTTCAAACTAAATGTGCTGATACAGAGATGGGGAAGGCAACCAGAAGCCCCATGGGCCTGTGCTGCTCTGGCTACAGCCATCCTGAAAACTTACATTCATACTCTCCATAAATACAGCAAAGTTTCACCTGAACAGGGCACCTAAACCAGTTTAGGTGGCTGGGCTCAGGAGGCCCTTCTCAGCTGCCTTCAGAAGCTTCCTGACCACTTGAAGGACTGTCCAAGCACAAAAGGCTCTCCCATCCCATCTTTGATGTTTTTTGTCCTTATTTCATTGAAGAAATACACATGCTCCCATTTCTACATCCGCTGTGGTACATCCCAGCAGTGAATGTGTGGACATGGACATCCCAAAACCATCAAAAATGCTCCTTGGGAAGGGCACCAGGCCAGCCTGACTCCTTTCCCTTTCAACTGTTCAGACCAACCATGACTTTCACAAGAGTCGCTTGCAAACAGCAAAGCACACCAGCACATTTTCAACATTCACCCAGCAAAGAGAAGACACAGAACAAACAGCAAATGCAAGAAATGGAGAGAAGGTGCAGAGAAAAGCCCAATATGGCAAACCAGGAGCTGGCTCTGATGAGCCACATGTGGAAAGGAGAGCTCTCTGCCTTTGAGGTAAGGCAGCAGCTCACCCAAGCTGCCAGAAACAGCCAGTTCCTCCCTGGCCAGGGTATCTCATCCCCAAAATAGGGTATGCTCTGCAGATTTAGAAAAATCCTGGTTTTGCCAATCGCCTTTAACCTGGTCGCTGAGAGGCAGCTGTGCAGAAATAAAGAGCTGAGGTTACAGTGAGTCACACTGAACACAATCCAACAACATTGTACTGCTGGTAAAACCAAAATCCCTGTGTCTGTAAACAGGACTGCCTTATGTAAGGCATGCACAGTAATCCCTGTGCACCAGCACTGCTGGGATCAGAGCTGGAATGCTGCCTCATCCTGGTGGCTGGATTTCAAGATGAAATAAATCCATAAAAGAAGTTCAAATGAAAGCAATAAAAAGGAAAAAAGGGGAGGAATAAAAGGAAATAAAACAACCACAGCCCCAAATAAGATATATGAAAACAATTAGGTTTGTTACATTTTGGGGGAGTGGGGGGAATCAGCAATCCTTGCCTCCTGGGGGTAGGAGCCAGCAAACAAATCTTCACCATCCCATCCAAGGAAAGGTTTTTGTTTTGAGATCTCTGAGGACAACAGGAGTCAAACATTCTCATGAAACTGCAGTTCTGTCAGGTTCAACTAAGCCAAAATCTAACAAAAATAACTAAAGAAAATAAGGGCTTGTTCCTGGCTGGAGGCTTGGCCACACTACAGAGGAAAAAGGCCAAAAAGCTGGTACAAGAACATGATGCTTGAAGCCCTGAAAACACTCATTTGGGTAAGCACAAGCGCTTTGTCATGTCTTGGAAATTGAGCAACTCACACAACCAAGGGCTTCATGTGTCACGACAGCTTCCTTCATGTACACCTATTCAAGAGGGAGAGAGCCCTTCTCTGGTGTCTCAGAACCAGATCCCAAGGATTCCCTCACTTTACAGAATAGTTTCTAACATCTAATAGAAGACTTTCTAATCTCTTTTTCAAAGCTGCTCTTGATAACTATCTGTAATCCTTCCTTCACATCTGAGCAGGAATAAGCTTGAGCTTGTGGGCAGGTCAATCCTCTTCAGCATGAACTTGAATCTTTTCATCAATTTAAAAATTAACTTGATAGACTCAGCCTCTCTCTCCACCTGTGCAAAGAACACACAGAGTTAGAGCTACTTTTCTTATTTCTCCTCCTCAAAGAAAAAGGCTACAAACTCTCCAGCTGCAAGGAGCAAAAAGTAAGATGATAAGTGCTATTGGAATTACTTAAGTCAGCTGTCCCGCAAATTAAGGAGTTCTATAAAATTAACAACCTCTTACTGAAACAAGCATGAGAAGATATATGCTTTTAATAAAAAGGTCAGTTCCATTTGTTTGGCCAAAATGTTGTTTATTTTAAAGTTCAGAGGAAAAAGTCCATTCTGCATACTGGAATAAAACTGCCCTCACTGACTGTGTCCTGGGAGTATTTATACTGAGGCTCTTTGTGCTCCACATCTGACAGACACAGGCAGCCCCATGGCCTTGCCCCAGGGCTCTGTTGGGGCTGGAAGGGAATGGCCACCCTACTGTTCTTCAGGAAATGCACAGGTTTCTGTTACGAGTTATTTGGTGTTTCCTTGTCAGGGTCCAGCCCAGGGTGGAACCTGAAGTCACTGCTTTAATATCTGACTCATGCCATTCAGCAAATATGAAGGAAAAGCAGCAAGATTTTCATGGTTAGTAAAGAAGTAACTGAAATCCAAAGACAACATCTGCAGTGCACTCGGGTCCAGTTGCATATCCAGTGGAACATGAACCATGGTGTACAGCCAAGTCAGTCCCTTTCCTGATCCCTGAAGGATCAGCACATCAACACAGCCTTCTCTCACAATAGTCAACAGCTCATCCAACCCAAACCCAGTGTTCACAGAATCATTCAGGTTGGAAACAGCCTTTGAAATCATCTCATCCAACTGCTCCCCCAGCACTGCCAAGCCCAACACAAACCCATGTCCCCAAGTGCCACATCCACAGTTTTTAAATCCTTGCAGGGATGGTGATTCCACCACTGCCCTGGGCAGCCTGTGCCACTGCCTGACCACACATTCCATGATGGAGTTTTTTCAGCCCAAACCTTCCCAGTACAATTTGAGGTTGTTTCCTCTCTTCCTGTCACTGATTTCCTGGGAGAAGTGAATGACCCCCACCTAGCTGAACTCTCCTTTCAGGGAGTTTTACTGAGCAAGAAGGTCCCCCCAAACTTCCTTTTCTGAACAGTCAGCTCCCTCAGCCACTCATCATCAGATCTGTGCTCCAGCCCCTTCCCCAGCTCTGTTTACAGCAGAAACATCAAAATCTCAGTGTGAGAAGCAAGACCCAAACAGCTGGTTTGAACCACACACTGTATTTTTTCTAAGCACCTGTGTTTTCTGAGCCCATTCCTTGGGGATACATTTCTTGCACATATTTTTTTAAAAAGTCTCAGAGACACTAGGTTTATTATCAACATCCCTTCTGCTGCCACAGTTAGACATTAGCAAATAAATGGGAAGGCTCTTCTCAGCAACATTTTGCATCCTCAGCTTCTGAGCAGATCCAGAATATAAAGGGCTGAGTTTGTAGATAATTACTCAAACTGAAAAGAACCCAAACGCTGTCTGTGGAAAGCTGTCTCAGAAGAGTGAATTCTGCACTAGAATTCCAAAACTAACATGTGTGACAAAATGAGTCAGTCCCCGAAGAGCAGCTTGTGCTCTGTCACTCCCCAAGGCAGAGACCAGGCTGGTGCAAGATCCTGCTCCATGGCTTAAGTGAAACACACCTGCAAGACACTCTCCCTTGCCAGTCCCCATGCACTGCAATGAGATTTGTAATCCAGTTTATACCATCCAAAGGGCAATGAGGTGGGCAAAACCCCCTCAAAAGACTGCAGAGATCTGGTCAGACCAGTGCTCTCCATGCAGGAGATGTGCCCAGCAGAGGTAAGCAGGAGTCAAGGAGCTAAAAGGTCCCCCAGCTCTGCTCTCCATATTTGACTTCGAAGATGGATGAAACAGTTATTTCTCCCAGACAGGGAAACCACAGCACACCAGATGAACATCTGGATCAAAGCCACAAAAGGAAAAGCACAATCAAGATGAGAATGACAGCAGGAAAGGCTTCAGCCAAATGATGGCAGAAATGGGGACTGTCAGGGGCAGGTTGAGGCCTGTCCACAATGAATATCCCAACCAGTGTAAAGCCTTGGAGCAATCCTGTGGCTTTGATAGGATCCAGAGCAAACCTGCTCTGGTGCAGAGTGTAGGCACCAGCTCCTGAGCAGACTGGCTTCCCTGGGACATCTCCATCAAACAACACCCAACACTGAGGCTGCCAGCAGCCAGCTCTGCTCCTCTTACTGAGCAACCCATTGCCCTGACTGCTGGAACCCAGCCCTGGTCCCTCACCCATGGTGCCACAGAGATAACCAAGTTGTGCAGCCAACACAACCCACCCATCTGTACACAAGGACTTCTTTTATTTTTAGCAGGTAACCCATTCACTGATGGCAAATCAGAGCTCTGACCCCTCCTCACATGAGCTGATGTTTAAGCCTGGGTGCAAAGCTTCCCAGCCTGCTTTCCAAAGCCCTTTTAGCCACTTTGGGCACACAGACACTGAGTTTTCTAATCATATGATCCTGCAAATGTCACCAGTGAACTGAAGATTTTCAGTTGCTAAAGGGCATTTCCTAACATTAGCTCTTTCCTTTTCATCACTAAAACTGGATTTCCCAAATCCTGGGCCCTACAACCATGTGAACATCTCTCTCCATCTCGAGGGAGACGTACAAAGAATTGCTTGCTGCACACATCCAAGCACTTGCTCTCACACACCCCATCTCACACAGCTGATGCACATCTCCCCACGGCCCAGGGTCAGTCCCAGGTGTGCAGCACACCCTCCAGTACCAGTTCTGCCTACTGAGGCACCAGCCTCACCAGGGTACCTGTGGCTCTGTGCTCTGGCTTAGTGGCAGGGCATCCCCTTCTCCACATCTGGCCTCTACAGCCTCACACCCAAGATCACACACCTAGGGCTGCCACCAGAGATACAGATGGGATGAGTGGCCTGAAGTGCTCCCTGGTACTGTTCAAAGGTTGTCTAAGTGGTTTAATCTAAAGAAAACCAAAACAAAATAAACAAAACCAACTGACCAACCAAACAACAACAAAAACCAAAACAAAAAAACCCCAAACCATCTCCCCCCACCAAGAACCAGACCCACACTGGGCTTTGTTTTCAGTTTTGTTTGTTTAAACATACTTTCTGCTGAGGGTTGAAAGCCACAGTATTATTTTGTTCGTTATTAAAAATACACTATTTTATACATCAACTGACTCCCCAAAGTCACCCTGCAGGTCTCCCATGTAACACCTTAAAAGTACTCAAAAAGCCAGCTCAGGATCTGCCCCCAGCTGAGCCATCAGCAACTCTTCCCTATGCTCAGAGCCTGGGAGGAAATCTCATTATTCCTGTGCTCAGAAGTCACCTGAATACAACAGCCCTAAAGTCAGGGTGCAAGGAGCCCTGTCCAGTGAGAAAAGTGACACAGCATTTTATGGCATATGCCTCAATATTCAATAAAATATCTGATGCCATCTGAAGCAACAGCTTCTAAAACATCTTAACATTTGGTAAATAACAGAGGGGAAAGCATTTCACTCCCCAGGAGCTTCTCTATTTCTGCCCCGCTTGCAGCATTTGGCTGTCAAGTTTCAGCTGAAGGAGATGCTGTAAAAACTTCAGCCACAACTTGCTCTTCAGAGGATGCCAGTGGAGCAGTGCTGTGAGTCAGAGCCAGGGGACAGCCCTGACCCTGGGCTCAAAACAAATCCCAAAAAGCAAGGGGAAAAAATAAGCAAGGCACAACGTTCTGGGAGCTTGGGAACCTTCTGATAAAACTTCACACCAGGAAACTCCTCCTACACCTCCAACAGCAAAAGCTTTGGGCTGACTCCAGAGGCTCACCTGCCTCATCCCTGGGGCAGAGTTTAAAAAAAAATGCTCCAAGTCTAACCCTGTAACGCTCAGGAGGAGGCCAGAAGCTCAGAGGACACAGCCTTTCTGGACTCCTGTGTTTGTCACATTGGCACATGACCACAGCTCACTTGGCTGGGCTGCCTCTCCACTATTTCAAACACTCACTTGCTAACTCAAGGCTTCACTCACTGGCTGCTGCTGCTGGGGACAAACAATCATAACTTCTCTATATTCAGAAACTATTTAGACATATTCTAGAAGCTCTCTGAAGTCTTGTTATTTAGATTATGGCAAATGAGTTTGCAGACACAGATGAAGAGACAGTCTTCCACTTCCATTTTTTCTGAGGAGACATGCCAGCATCTGAGTTCTATTCCCCAAGCAAAATACTGCAGCAAGCCTTAGTGATCAATAATTGCTGTTTTCCAAAGCCAACATCCACACACACCCCTCCTCTTCAAAACATCAGTATATTGGATTCACTTCTGCAGGAGTTTCACTTCATCTCCACGTCCTGAAGCAATGGAAAACTGTTGGCTGGCAAAGAGGAAGGTCCTGAAGGCTCCTGTGGGTCTTGGTGGGGCTCCCAGTAGGTGAGAACCCCAAGCTTTAAAGGCCAAAGGCATGGGTCTCATGTGGATACAGCAGAACTGCAACACAGCAGAGCTCCCTTCATTTCAGGGTACCTGTCGTGTTGTTCACCCATTGTTCTTCAAACAAGTTTTCTTCACTGCATAATAAAGTTACTCAATATTCAAAAAGAAGCAAAAGGTTCAAGCTTAGATGTTGAGAAAAAAAATCAGTATAAAAAGAGGAAGCCTAAAGGACGATTTTTTTCTTGCTGTGCTTGAGAACAATTAGGCTGTATGCTACAGCTGGAATGCCAAAATGAACAAAGTTATCTCAGCTCTTTTGAGACTTGCTATCTGCCACAAGGCCGTATGAAAGGAAAGTTTACTGCACTTTGATTACCAACATCTGGAAAAACGAATTGCAACATTAGAAGAAAATTCTTTGCAGAGGGTATCTCCAATCAAAATTCAGTCATTTTAATAACAAGTTTCATAAAGGAACAACCAAAAACCAGCTGGGGCATGAGGAACACCTGTGACTCCTCTGAGGATTCAAAAGACATCAGCTTTTAAAGATGAACAGCAGCACAACCCACTACATAATGCAACTGCAGAGTCTCTGTACCCACATCCTTCTGCATTTTATCACTCTTTCCAGGGAAAGAAAGATGCATTAAAAAGACTTGAAACTGAAACCATGAACCAGGGTGGAAAAAAATGTATTATCATGCCTACAAAACAATTCTTGCAGAGGGCTGTCCATCACTGGGGACAACAGCCAGCCCAGCAGACACAAGCACAGCCCTGCCCTGCTAAGGGACCATAGCTGTGTGGCCTCACATCTCTCTGCACCCACATGCTTTACAAAACACCAGCAGCAGACACTTCTGTTCCCAGCCCTACTGCTCCAGCGAGCTCCTCTTTAAACAGAGGCAGCCTCTGCAGCAAGGTCAAAGCTCTAGTGCTCCCCAGCCCTGCACAGTCCCTTGCCAGGCAGTTGCAGTTTGTTCAGAACAAATGGATTTTCCAGCTATGCTTAATACCTCAGGAAACAGAATTTTGGTGTAGCAGTAACACATGCACCAGATCAAGACTGCAGTGCCCACACACCACAGAACTGGTCAGTCCCTGGAAGGGCACGACTCAGGAGGATGCAAAACATTATTTCAGGACTGGGAAGCCCAGGTCAGAAAGAATATGCATTCTCCCCAGTGTCTTCCTTCTTGGTTTATAAAGCACCACTTACACTGCTGTACAGATAACAGCACTGTGCTTGGAGATGAGCTGAGATGGAACAATCCACAGCAAAGGCGGCGCAGCCCTGCCTGCCCCGATGCTCAGGGAGCCACTGCACGAAGCCAGGCACACACTCAGCCCCCAGGAGACATTTCATCTGCAATTCAACTTCACTATTTCTATTTTTCAACCTAGCTGTATCACAAATCTCTTCAGAATGTTCAGCTTTCAAAGAGCTTTCCAGCAAAGGCACCACCAGAGGCAGCGTGTGAGTCACCAGAGCTCCAGAGCAGACAGACACCCAGTGAGAGCATGGCCGTGGCCAGCCAGAGGAGGAGGCACTGATCCCAGCCAGCAGCACCCCTGCCTCCCTTCTGCCCACTCCTTACTGCTTCCCTCCTCAATCCTCAAGTGAAACTTCAGAACTGCTATCTGTGCTGCAAAACTCTCTCAGTTCAGTTTGCAATGTTTTGCTTAGGCTGCATTTTTAGTTTTTCTGGACACAGGCCTTGTCTGATTTGTCTGCAGGGAAGCACAAGAAAAACTGGGAGGAAATAAATTGAAAACAGTCCAGAAATGAAGTTTACCTTTCCCCTCCCACCACTCTCAAATCTAACCCCAAAAAGCTTTCAGCTGAAACAGAACTAAAGCTCTCAAAGCTTTGAACAAAGAAATCCCTGTTCAAGCCAAGACTACATGAGCTTGGTGTGTTCTCCTTTTTGCAGAAAAGTGCTTTAGAAGATAAGTTTGATTTGTTTGTACTTTTATTTCCTGAGCCAGTGCTGCTCCCTGTCCCTTGTTTCCTTTTTTTAGGAACTGGAGGAGAATGTTTCTTTCAGCTTTGATCACTAATTTTGTGACAACTGATTATAATTGCAACTGCACTTACAGCACTTCTGTCTTGGAGGTTAACCACACAAAATCATGTCAGGTTCTAAAAAGTTTCGTTAGAATTGCTACAAAAAATCTGGAATAAAACTTACAGATGCCTATCTATTTGAAACGGGGGCAAATGACAGATTCCAAACTGTAACACCTTTCTAGAGAGGCCTGGGCCAGGAAAAGTATTTGCAAGGCAGATGGGTAGGAAGAGCTGCAGGTCAGTATAGCTCCTGCTGGGCTGCTCCCTTCACTGGAGGATGCGCAGGGTTCAGTCCCTGCCCCAGGACATGCCAGCAGTCCCTGCTTTCAGGACGTTGTCATTCTGCACTTCACCTTCAGTGCTTAGGGCTCTCACAGGCTGTCACTGCACAGCAGGAGAGGCACATTCCATCCCCAGCAAAGGTACACAAGACCCTGAGACACTCAGGAGTGACTTCCCTACTTTCACCCAGTAAGATGAGCCACCAAAAGCTCTCCCAAACCAGCTGCAGGGGGGAACCCCATCTCCCAGCTGAGCTGCATTGCTGCTGCAATGAGCTACAGCTGAGCTGGTCTACTTACAACAAAGATGGCACAAAGACACAGGTTCCAGGGAACAGCTGCTACAGCTGGAGCTGGGCAGAGAACAAGACCAGGACTGGAGAGGTGGAGATCCTGCTGTTTACGTGCATGACATGAACTGTGCTGATAAGCCATGAATTTGATAAGCCACGCTTGATAAGGCTCAGCACAGATTAATGCGTCACTTCAGCAGCCAGCAAAGCTGACGGACAGACTTTGTGGAGACCCACTGGCCCACCCTGGCTGGGTGCTGCACTCCTTCCCTTCACAGAAAGCAGTCCCAGGGCTTTACCTCATGGCTTGTGTGCCCAGGTGTCACTCACTGAGACGTGCCCAGAGCGCTTCCAAGAGGACAAGAGTCATTAACTGAGACCATTTCTCTACTGTGGGAAAGGCTGGAGCTCAGAGCAGGCAGAACCATAAGGTTAACCAGAGTAAATTAGACTGGGAGGGAGAAGAGACACACCAGCTCAAACTTCAGTGTAGAAGGGAAAACAAATTAGTTTGGAAAGAGAAACTCTGAAATCTCCAAATATCCAAAGCTAAGTCAAAGGCAAGTGGAGGAAAAATAAACTTATCATGTAGTTTATAGTTCACAGTGCTGGATTCCTCCCTTCATTCTCTAAGAAAAGCTTCTGCGGTCTTAGTGTGAAAAACCAAGATATTTTAAACAATAGTGAAACAAGTCCCCAAGTGCTCATTTTGCTTTGTGCCTCTACCTGCAGAAGTACTACAAAGTCCTACCCTGAGGACTTGCAACAGTCCCTCAGACTCACAGAGTCTCAGAGCCCATACCAGGCTCAGCTCGCCATGGATGCATTTTGACTTTGCTGTTTCAAGGAAACAGTGCTTACTTTCTTCCAGGGAAACATGGTGTGCTACACTTGCTTGATGCAGGCCAGCATCAATCAGCTGGAAGAGGAAAGGGCCTCTCCCAGCATCCAGGAAGGCAAGAACTCTGTGGGAAGCTGCTCACAGTCAGTACATTTAGCTCTGCTCATCTGCATGGCCCCTTGGCGTCCAGCACAGCGTGACCTCACCCTGCAGCCTGTGCAATCCACAGCAAAACAGAGCAAGCACATCCAAAGTGAGGAACATTAGTTCTGATGCCATTTTCTGTTTCCACTTAGGCAGTCGTGCTGATCAGCTAACCACACACAGACACCCCAGCTATATAGCTGGTATAGAGTGTCCATGAACTACACATTAGGGTGACACTTGGCCATTCCCTGTGCCACCTGCTCTATTCTTGGCAGTTAACACTTCCCTACTGGTGCAGGCTGCCTGCAACGCTCCCCTGTGTGTGCTTGGGGGGAATCAGACCTTCTGTCCTCAACTAGAATTATTAAATTCACTGTCACAGTGCATATGACAAAGGGATTTTAGAGTCCCAGCTCTCTTCCCTTTGAGCCTCTGTTTCTGATGGGTGACACACCATCACAGCTTCAAACACACCTGAAAAACCAGGGCACTTCCAGCCTCCAAGCACTCCCCTGCATAATCCTTTGGAGATGCAGAAAAGTGTTCAAACACTTTAGCTTTGGAAAGCCAAGACTAATGTCCAGCTGTTCAGAGGACTGTACTGTGCACGTGGGAGTGGCAGCCAAGCAGGGCTTTATGTCCCCACAGCCAAAGCAGCTGCCAACCACAGCGACATCACAGGCATTCTCAACCAGAACCTGGAAAAAGGTCAAGAAAGTGCTAGAAACTGCATCAGAAGGGAAAGACACAGAGATAAATGCTTGTTAGAAGGAGAGCTGAGCAAGAGAATGAGAGTGCCAAGGAAAATGAAGGGCTGGTAATAGAGAGGGTTAAGAGAGGAACAGAAACAGTCCCTTAGGGATGAGCAAATAAAGGCCACAGGGCTGGATGAGAATCACATCCCCACTGACAGATCTTCATCACACACATCAGGGCAGGGACAGAACACTGAATACAAACAAGCAGAATAAAAAGCCACAGCTGCTTCGGATAACCCTGACACTTCCAGCTCACCATCATCATCCCAATATGCAACACCTCACCTGCCTGCCTGCAAAATTCGAGCTCTGCTCAGCTCCCTCCAACAGGACAACAGCCTAAACTCTCCTCGGTCCAGCAGCACCATGCAGTGCAGAGCTATCACCCCATGCCTTGGTGGCACCATTTCTGAGGGCACTACATGCAAGCAACTTCACACTCCAGAAGCCTCCAAGACCACTGCATGGTGTTCTGGTTTGTAATCTTGGTCCCCCCACCAGATCTCGAGACAACAAGAGCAACTTTACTGCTCTTGTGTTTGAGACTGCAACAAAAACGCTTCCCATGTCACAATCACCTTCCTGGACAAGAGCCACAGGCTTGTCCCTTGGATAAATCTCACAAACCAGCAGTTCTGGCCTGTCACAATCGGCTCAGAAACCTGAGTTTAAGCGAGACAGAAAGTTCAAGACTGCCGGTTTATGTAAAGTCCATCGCAAACCCTAAGCTTACACCACGGAGGAAAGCAGCTGCTGCTCCAGCACAGGACTGCAGCAACTTCTTCAGCTGCGCTGTGACACCGAGCTCGTTCTCTTGGGAAATCTCTGCACACGAGGCAGCGTGGCTGTGTGATCAGGAGGCAAAACAGGCACCAGAACGCTCCCAAACATGTGAAAAAAAAAAGGTACGGGAGCCCAGAGGCAAAGAAAACTTTTCCTAATCACTGCTCACACCCAGGGAAGAAGAATCTAATGAACAAACAGCGCTTCTCAAACCTCCGGCACTTCTGTCGCTGCTGCTGTTTGTACGCGACAGCCCCGGCGCTCCCGGGGGGCAGTGGCGGCCCGGCCCGGCCCGGCTCGGGTCCGCCCAGCCCAGCGCAGCCCGCCCCGGCCCGGCAGAGCCGCGGCTCAGGCGCGGGGCCCCGCACAGCGAACACGGCGCAGTCCGTACCGGCGGCAGCGTCTCGCACGGGGCCCGTGCGGGCAGCGGGGCCGGCGGCAGCCGCTCCGAGGGCGAGGCCCCGAGATCTGCAGCGCGGCTCCGGCTCCCCAGCACGAGCGGCGCCGCACACCGGGGCCACCCCTCGGCGGGGACACCGGGAGGGCTGTCAGGGCTCCCGGGCCCGCCCGCCTCGGCCCGGCCCGGCCGGGACGCCGCTGCCGCGGCCGCAGCCCCGCGCCGGAGCGCTGCCCGGGCCGGTGGGCGCGGCGCGGGGCGTGGGGCCGGCCCGGCCGCCCCCCCCCGTCCGGTACCTGCGCTCCCGGCGCCCGCGGCCCCTCAGCGCGGCGCGCGCCGCCCCAGCGCCGGCTGCGGCGGCCGCCGGGCCCCGCCCCCCAGCGCTCGCCCGCCAACCCCCGCCCGTACCGCTCTGACGCAGCTCCCGAGCGTCCAATGGACTGCGGGTAACCCGCTAGCGTAGCAACGCGACCCCGCTGGCAACGGCCGGCGGCCAATGGCGGCCCTGCGGCCACGCCCCGCCCTTCCTCAGCCCCGCCCCGCCACCGGGCCCCGCCCTTCCCCTCTTGCTCCGCCCCCAGCGCAGGGCCCGCCCCCGCCCTGCCCCCGCCCCCAGCCCCGGGAGGGCTCGGCCAGCGCCGGCCCCACAGCGGGACAGAGGGACAGCGGGACAGAGGGACAGCGGGACACGGGCACCGCGGGACAGAGGGACAGAGGGATAGGGGGACACGGGCACAGCGGGACAGAGGGACAGAGGGATAGGGGGACACGGGCACAGCGGGACAGAGGGATAGGGGGACACGGGCACAGCGGGACACGGGCACAGCGGGACACGGGCACAGCGGGACAGAGGGACAGAGGGATAGGGGGACACGGGCACAGCGGGACAGAGGGATAGGGGGACACGGGCACAGCGGGACAGCGGGATAGGGGGATAGGGGGACACGGGCACAGCGGGACAGAGGGACAGCGAGACACGGGCACCGCGGGACAGCGGGACAGAGGGATAGGGGGACACGGGCACCGCGGGACACGGGCACAGCGGGACACCGGGATAGGGGGACAGGCGGACACCGGGGCAGGGGGACACGGGCAGCGCGGGACACGAGGACCGCGGGACACGGGAACAGAGGGACACCGGGACACCGCCCAACGCGGCGCCCTGCGGCAGTGCAAAGCCCCGGGGACAGCGCGAACCCCGTCCCGCCGCTCCCGGGGCGCGGGCAGGGGCATCCCCGCCCCGTCCCGCGCTCTGGCTCGGGAGCCCCCCCAGCTTATTCTGCAGTTGTGTCTGGAACAGAACTTTACACAGACGGTATGATTTGGCAATCTTTATATCCACAATACATCATAACCATGCACAAAAATCGAGTGGTGTGTTTATTTACAAAGTGAATTGCACTTAACACAGGAACCAGGAATAAAAGTAAATGAAAGGAACCTCTCTTCTGGGTTGCATAAAGGCCCACTACTATTTATAGCCTACAAAGCCTGATAGTCAACACTACCATGCATTATCTGATCAGTGTAAAATAGGAATTGCTGTTATTTATTGAAACAGTGCAGCCCTGGAGATACTCATTCCATGGAAACATTCCACAAATCACCAACTTCATTTAAGAGTCTGCAAGTAAAGAGAATCCACCCTTCAGCCCCCACTTACTGTGCTTTACTTGAAGGACAGTTCGTCTTAACCTCCAATTAATTGTCTGATTTTCCTTAGCTGAAATTCAAGCCCCTACCTTTAACACTGTTTTAGTCTTTTATGGAGGAAAAAATCTTCCCTAGGTGACTGAGCCACTTCACTGGGATCTTCTTTTCTTCTACGGAGTCCAGAACCTCTAAGCAAGTTCTTCCTTCTGCTTGGAAGGGAAATGAGCACCAAGCCTCGGCAAGACTCAACCAGAAGCAGATCCCACCCCACCTTGTGGAGCAGTACAGCACGCAGGGATCAAAGCACCAGGAGCAAAAATACCTCCTGTACAATTCTCCAACAGCTTGTGTTAAGTTACCGGTTCAAATAAAAGCTCAGCCCAAGCCATACCACAGCCAGCCAAGAGCTCTGTGCTCACACAAGAGGTCAGCAGGGAGTCACAGGACAGCACCCAAACGGGGCATCCCTGGCCCCACAGAGCTGACCTCCACAGCACACACTGAAATCTTTGTAACTAAGTAGCAAGCCGTAACTCATCAACTGGATTTTTATGTTTATACAAATATGGAGCTTAAAAACTTTCCTAGGAACCAAACCTCCTCGTTCTGTGCAGGCTCCAGTGAAGATCCCAGACTAACTCCCCTGTCTGGAAGCAATGACTTTGCAGGAAAAGAGGCTGGATTGATCTGATCTGCCCAAGGAATTCATTTTACCAATTCACTGTTTGTGTGCTCAGGACCAAGTCACTCCTATGTATGCATTTTGGCCTTCACCCTCCCCATCATAAGAGGAGAGGCAGCACGACAGACTCCTGCCTAATTCTGCATTGAAGGAGCTGTTCTAGACAGCAGTAGGATGGTTGTGTTATGACACAGGTGGCAGTACTCAGGGCTTTGTAGTGTTTTCAATATTAAAGGAAAGTCAGTCTCAACATCCAAGTAAAGCAAGCAAAGCACACATTCCTTCTTTTCACAGGCAGCTTTCCTGTTATCAGGAATTTTACAAAAGCCAAACTTAGCCCTCAAATCCCTTGGGGCAGATGGAAGAGAGCTATAACCTTTTTTTTTCCTGACAGTAATACTGAGAGACACACAGCCAGCAAAGCTGTGGGATGAAGCAGTCAAGTTGAGGTTACATGTAGTCTGTAATTTCCACATCAGGAAAGCATGCATAAGGAGTCTGGGCTACTGCAGAGCTTCTCTGAATGTCAGACAGCTCTTCCAGCATTTCCAGCTTCCTCAGGATTCCTCCAAGTCTTCCCCTCAGTAATTCCAGCACAGTAGTGGGCTGGGTTGTGTGGATGCAGTTTCTAAGGAGCACACAATGCTTCATCAGGACACCAGGAACCCCAGATCACAAGCCTTGTCCCCAGTCTGTGCACAGGAACATGGCCTAACCTGGCACAACTGATCCAATGTCCTTTTTCTATTACCACAAACAGCCCTGTGCTCAGTCTGGGCAGGAGCACCTCAAACCCACAGAAGGGCTGTGGCTCTGCCTGGAGAGCAGCACAGCAGCCTGGAGAAGAGCCTTGTCTCGTAGGGAGGGAGCACAGCAGATGAAAGCCCCCAGCCCATTCCCAGGGCTCTCAGGAGCTGCATGGGTGCACACACCCACTGCCCTGTGTGCCCCACAAAGGGCAGGAGCCCCTCCCTGCCACACAACACAACAGAATGGTCCAAGGTCCACCAGTGCTCAGGGGCTTTGGACAATGGAGTTGTTCAAGAGCTCTTCAATACCCATAAATTTAACTGCACTTAAGCCCTAGACACTGACCTTTCACCGGGACTCTGCAGCAAAGTTTAAAGCCTTCCACAAAGTCAAAGACTAAAGAAAATCTTTGAAGAGACAAGCAAGTGACTAAACTGTTTTCTTGGCTTCTCTCACCAGGCCAGACTGATTCTAGAAACTTCATGTTAAGAGCAGGACTTGCAGAGTAAGCATGTTAATACATCACACTGAACTAATAAGTCTTCTTAACAGTACAATTTCTCCTCATGCTGTCCAGCTAATTTCTTTATATAAAGTTTGTTCAAAAATCAAGGAGCCCAGCTCCACCAGTGTCCACTTGTTCTCAAATGAAATATTTTCAGTATTTCACAATTTTCCATTCTCTCATTGCCAGCTGTCTGAACACTGACTGCACTTCATGGTCTGGTCTTGGACCACCAAAAAGGAGATATCCCAGTTCCCACCTTCTCTCAACAGAATGCTAGTGAAGCAAATACCAAGTGTTGAAAGTGCTTCCTGAACTGGAACTCCCTTAGGACAGAGTCCTGTGATGCCTACCAAGGAATTCATACCCTCATTCAATGGGATCAGCATGCAAGCATGCACCCTTGAACCTTGAAGGGAACCTCTAAACAAAGCTGAAGAGTGAAAGTGCCAGCACCACGTGCATCCTGTGCTGTGAGCTGGAGCCCTCTCAGTGCATACAGTACAAAATTAAAGGCATTGGTCTGGAAATCTTATAAAAGAAAAGCCATCAGAGTTAACTGCCCTTAATTTTATTACGTAACCAGACAGAACAGTTGAGACTGGAATGTCAGATTTCCTCTTCAAGCACAATTCACAGTTTCATATTTGCTTTGTATCAATAAAGAAAAATCAACTCACTAATATGCAGCTGGGATTCATCCAGTGAGATACAGGCTCAGAATACAGAGCAAAAACTCACTGCAAATGGTGCCACAAGCCTTCAGGGAGCAGCAGGTGGTTTCCAGCTCTTCCTTTAGATCATTTCACCCAGTATTTGCCATCAGAACATTCAGCGGACACCAGAGGGGATACAAGTGTGCAAGAGCTAGTGAGTGATGAAAAGCCATCAGAGATTTGCACAAGCAAGCAAGAGACTGACTACACAAAGTTGTGGTAACATTCTTCCCATTCAGCACAATGAAGAATTATAGTAGTTAGCCCTGCCGATGACAAATCTGTTACATCAGTGAAGTACAATCATTTAAGAGTTACAGTCTGCAGTTCAGTAAAACGGTAAGAAGAAAACAACAGATTAGTAGTTATTATGTGAAATCCTAATATTATGCATTTTAGTAGAGGTCAATAGTGAAAGATCATGAAGAGAAAGTTCCAGATACTATGGATCTGCAGAAGTTTTACAAAATGTATAAAGTATTGTGTTTCTCTACAACAACCAAAACCCTTA
Source organism: Ammospiza caudacuta (assembly GCF_027887145.1). Taxonomy (NCBI): domain Eukaryota; kingdom Metazoa; phylum Chordata; class Aves; order Passeriformes; family Passerellidae; genus Ammospiza; species Ammospiza caudacuta. The sequence continues at coordinate 968,318 of NC_080620.1, forward strand.
CAAGTGCAGGTATATATGTGACATGAAAATATTGCCTCACTCACTCAGACAGGGGCAGGAGAGATCTAGAGAAAAAGCAGCATGCAAAAAAAAAACCCTGGAACTAGCGCAGATCCTGCTTTCAGACACTGACCTACAGTACAAAAAGAAGCCTACTTGTACAGGCTGCAAAAGGTTTCTGAAATCAATGTGCTGGCACTTACTGTACAATAATGTTAACTGATTAACATAAGCCATGAATAAATATTACGCCACTTCATAAAGCCTGCACAGGCATTCATGGTGGCAGAGAAAGCAATGCAGACATATTTCATTGTTCCCAAATAAACAAGAATAGAGAAAGATTTCCCAAGCAGGAAACAGTAAACTACACAGCCAGACTAACGGTATTAGGGGTAATTACAGAATAAGTAATGTTATTTTCAACAGCTCTCTTATATGTGTGCAGCCACTAAAATCCTCACTGTGAGACTTCATCAGGACAGAAAACAGAGCATTTGGCAGGATAGCTAGTTTAATTTCTCCCCCATTTACAGAAACACAAGAAAAAGAGATATCTGACTATGGGAGGAAAAAACCTTGTCACCTAAATATAGTTATTTCTTCAACTGGTAGAGTCAAGTCCCATTGTTCCCCTCCCAGAAAATAACAACAACAACAAAACCAAACTGAAAAAATCCTAGCAAAACCAAAACAAGCCTATTTGATAAGAGTGTTTCATGGGATAATATCCAGCAGCAGATTTTCCAACACAAACATGTCTATCAGATCAGTGACTACATTTCAAGCCCAGAAGTCACCACATGGAAGGGGTTTCAGAGGCAGGAGGATGTTAGCCCTACAATTAAAGCTCTAATATGAGAGGGGAGACTTGGGAATGGAATAAAGTAGGGAGGAGGGAGTCACTGAATCACAGGAGATAGGAAGTGCACACAGGTTTCTAAATGAAGCACAGACAAAGTGGAGGGCACAAGAGTCATCTAGAGAAGGTCACAGGTTCTGACAGCACTGGAGTTTGTTGGATTTCTGTCCGTCAGTGGTTGGCGGGACGCTGATATCCACGACGTTGTTGCCTGGAGACTCATCGTGCGCAGACCGGTCGGCGATTTGCTTCTGCGACACGATGCGGTAGATCTCTGCAAGGACAGCACACGGTGAGAACATGCCAGAACTGACAAGAAGGAGATTTTAACTTGAGGGCTCTGAAAGGGAATCTAGGCTAATCAGATGTGGTGTGTAACATCTGGCTGGCATTCCAGCTCTGGAATGACTACAACAGCTCTGTCTGGAAAAGTTACTAAGACAAGAGTCCTCATTGCCTTCCACAATAGCACTTCCTATCCTGTTCTTTTTCAATGATTCCATGAAAATGGGGATTATTAAAAGGGTTTTTGTTGCAGTGTGTTGCAACTTCCTGTTTTACTTCCCCCGTCCCTTCCCAGGTGTGGCAATACCTCTCTCCCTTCCCCCTTGCTGAGTGACTTCTGTCAATCAGGCTTAACATTCCAGCAAGGCCTCTTGTGGTTGGTCAGGTTCAAAGGATGCCCTTCAGGCCTGGGGTCACTGGCCTGTCTGTGTGTCCCTCGTCCCCTGAGACCCTCCTCCTCCCACCTGGTTGGTGCTCACCTGTCCCTTCCCCTCCCCCTGTCCCTGGGCTTAAATTGAGCCAGAACCATGTGCTCAGCATTCTGTTGGAGCTGTTACCAAGATTCAGACATCTGTGACCATGGAATAAAACTCTGGATATAAACCCTCCAGCAGAATCAGTCTCCTTTTCCTCTTCACCTTAGCCTGATGCCTTTCCACCTGAGGTAAACTGAGTTTCTACAAGCCTGGGTTTGTTTCAGTGCCCAGCTGCGACACCCAGCCAGCCAAAAGTGTCTCTGAGGTGAAACACCACAGCTGCCGCCTTTGGCCCAGCAGCAAGGGTCAGACGAGCCCGGGCACAATCTCCCCTGTAATATTGGGATCTTATTCCAATAGGTTTTCAAATGGGAAAGGAGCAAGATTGCTCATTTCTAAAACAGGGAATCATCATCTTTGTGACTGAAAAAAAGCAAGCAGCATACTCTAGAAACACCAATCACCAGGGTGCTGGGAAACCTCCACTGCAGCAACAGGTTACCCGATGTCCACCTCCACTCCCAGCAACTGCTGCCACCAGGTAACAGCAATGCTCCTCCCTAAAACACATCAGTGTTCCTACCAAGGAACAGCAATGCTCCTCTCTGCAACACATCAGTTTTCCTACCTATGACAGTAAAAGCTGCATGGGTCCATAAAGCCCCAGACTTCTCCAAATGAATTTATTTGACTCAAACTAACTTAATGTTTGAAAGCATACAGATCCACAAAGCTGTAACCACTGAAGACAGATTGCCAACTTAAAAGCTTTCACAAACAAACTGTTTCAACTGCATACTTAGCAGAAGTCTAGTAAGTGGAAAGGTTTTTAAGTTAAATTATTTCACTGACTATAAGCCCTTGTTCCAACTTCCCTCCATTGTGAAACAGGAAAAGGGCAAGTACTTCCCTGGAAGTCTGTGGTAAATATTATGGTCACATTCATAGAGTCACAACTCCAAAACAGCAACACCCAAAGCCTTTAGTAAGGATTAAAAATCACAGAGGACTGTGCAGGGTTTTTTTATGGGGATTTTTGGTGGTTTTTTTTTGTTTGTTTTTTTTTTTTTTTAAGAATCTGCACAACATATATTTATGTTGTTTAAAATGAAAACCTTTAACTCAAGGCCAGTCTTGTCACTGGCTACCAACAGATCTTTGCTAAAGGAAGGAGGAGGGCTGTTCAGAGGCTGTCACACCTTTTTCTTTCCTGCTCAGTACTGTATTTGAATTTCAGCTGTTTAGAGTGGTTGCCAAGCCCCCTTTGCTTTGGTGTAGCATCTCTTGGGGGTGTTTTGGGTTTTTTTTCTTCCAGTTGTTAGTGATTCCTCAAACAAGTGTCCAGTAAGGGAACTCCTGTCCTGCTGTTCCCATTCTCTTCCCACCACCAAGCCCCCTGTGGTGGTTCCCAACTCACTACTCTACACTGCACATTTTCCTAGGTTCATTCTCTCTTAGAAGAATGATTCTCCCCCAGGTGCAATCACTTTAGGAATAATCTTTTCAGGACTTCTCAGTCTTATTATCCATGTGCCTATGCTACCTGAGCAGACAATCTCAACACTTTTGGGAGCTCAGGTGCTGTGAAAGAGGGGTTTGAGTTCAGTTTGCCTGGGCCTGACCTCAGCTTGAGGTGTTACAGCACTGTGGCTCTCCTAGAGTGGCCTGAGGCCAGCATCTCTAACCTGGGTCAGTCTCAGGACAACACTGCAAGGGAAGACAGGATGCATGGTGACTGTTGAACTACACTCAGAACACTAAAATAAAAAATACTCTCTCAAAGTGCCAGGGAAGTTGCTTCAAATCCAGCCAAGTGTCCCAGATCAGCCACAAATCTGCTACACGGTGCAAGACCAGCCCAGCTCCAGCTCTGGGCAGTTGGCTCTGCCTCACACTCCAGATGCTTCACTAGTGGCTCTTGAATAACACAGATCTGCTGGGCACCAAATACAGCCCATTCCTCATCTGTCAGGCTTTTACCTATGGGAGCAGCTTGGGTACCCTTTATTTCCTGTCTGCCTCTTTTTGGGTGTCTGTCAGTATGGCCTTTCTCCGCTAACCAGTTATTAATAAATCTCTCCACACTTGGGCACCTTGGAGTTAGAGTTGGGGTTGCTCAGTCTGGAGAAGAAAAGGCTCTGGGAAGATCTTAATGCAGACTACCAACAACTACAGTCCCCCAAGAGAGCTGGAGAGGGACTTTGGACAAGGGCCTGGAGGTACAGAACAAGGGGGAATGGCTTCCCACTGCCACAGGGCAGGGCTAGATGGGATAGTGGGAAGAAACACTTTGCTGTGAGGGTGGGCAGGCCCTGGCACAGGGTGCCCAGAGCAGCTGGGGCTGCCCCTGGATCCCTGGCAGTGCCCAAGGCCAGGCTGGACAGGGCTGGGAGCAGCTTGGGACAGTGGGAGGTGTCCCTGCCCATGGCTCACTGTCAACTTGACATCCTCCAGAAACCCCAGGTCCTTCTCTGCAGAAGATACTGTTGGTGCAGTGCAGTCACCACCTTTGCTATCAGCTGAGACTAAGAGTTCAGTAGGCTGAAAATGCTACCAGCCTGCTTTGGTGCAAGAGAAGATACTGCAACATTTAACTTCCAGCATGGCTGGGGCTTCACTGCTGAGATTTACAACAGTGCTATTGCAATAGCTTGAACTTATGGAACATCAGGAGATAGAAACCTCCAGGAGACAGAAACCCTCACCTGGGACAGAAAGGGGTGTATGGGGTGGGAGGGAGAACACAAAGGTGAGATCAGAAAGCTTGCAAAGCAACCATTGTTCCCACCACTCATTTCCAAAACATTCCAGAAAACTACAGACTATGCCCATGAAGAAGATCCACCACCTCAGCTGCTCCTCTGAATCCATAACAAACCATACCTGTAAGGATGTTCTTGAAGGCTTCTTCTACATTTGTAGAGTCCAGAGCAGATGTTTCAATAAAAGATAAGTTATTTTTTTCTGTAATAAACAAGAAGTGGTTCAGTTAAACAAATTAATGACACTTTATTTCACACTTACTTTGAGGTTTTTTAACTTTTACTTTAGGCCAAACCAGCCAGGGCACAGTAATTTTTTCTCATTTCCTTGTTGCACAAGGAACACCTTGGTGCTGGAGTTCAGCAACATTTCCTTTGCCCAAAGTGCAAGAACATTTTCCCCACTGCAGCCCTTGCTCAGCCAAACAACACAAAATACCATTCTCTTCTGGCTACAGATCACACCCACAGGTACCTTGAGCAAGAGCCCCAGAAAAAGCACATCAGCTGCTACAGAGACACAATTCTCCTCTGCAATCCCAAGATCAAAAGACCTATACTTTCCTAATCAGACCTCACTTCCAAATAACAATGACCCCCTGAAACAGTCTATTTTCTTCTTTCCTCTTACAATGCAATTTTTAAAAATTATTATTAAAAAAAGAAAGTGATTAACACTGAAATACCATACCTAGAATGGTTCTGTATCACCTGCCCAGGAACAGGTAAATTTCAGTAATGGAGCTTAAACAGCAACAATTAGAGCATCACTAGCAATTTAAAACAGCCTCAGGAGGAAGTCCAGGGTTAAAAAGTAAGAAGTTGAATCAAGTGACCAAAGTAAGAGACTATCTGGGGCACTTCTCCTCCATCTGAAAATTTAAAGTGGCTTTATTACCCTCAGGGTACTTGCTTACCAGCAAACTTCAGAGAGTGTATATAAGCAAGCCTTGGTAATATTTCTAGAGGTATTTTAGAAGCTGTACATTTACATTCCACCTCCAAGCTTGACAGCCACACAAAAGCTGAATGTGCCCAGGCCTTTCAGGACAAAAGAACATGTGACCAGCGCTCTGCCAGGTAAGGAAGAGAGAAGGAATGCAGTGGCAGCATCTTACATAACTCACCTGACTTCTCCCAACAAATAATAATTCTCAAACCTGATGATTGCTGCATTAAATGAGACTAGATGACACCACTACATGCATCAGTGCTCTAGAGCAGCAACCACCCCATCTAAGAGAAGGTTCAGCATTCATTTGTAGCTGTCCACATTGATATCTACTCAGCAGAAGCAGGTCTCTAGGAAGGAAGGATGGGAATTTTATATTGTGATTTTTTTTTATTTTCATTTTGATATTCTCTCTTCCAAACGCTGCTTACTGTTTCTAGCCTTGTTAGAAGAAGTGTTTATTCTTCAGCTATCAGGCAGCTCAAGGACAGTGTTTCAAAAACATGTACTACCACTAGATTTAAAAAACAACAGAAAACTGCAAACTAAAAATGGCAAAGAGAATGCTCCAAAAAACCCAAACCAACCACACATGCTAGTTAATAAGTCAAGATATTTCAATATAAAAAACCAAAAACTAACAAAACATCTTAATTGCCTTTTTTAGGGTCCAAACTAAAGCTGGAGGTGGGAGCTGAGCCCTGGACAAACGGTGAGACCCCAGCAGCCCCAGCCGTACCTGCGAAGGCCCGGGCCTCGTCGGTGGGCACGGCCCGCAGGTGGCGCAGGTCGCTCTTGTTGCCCACCAGCATGATGACGATGTTGTTGTCGGCGTGGTCCCGCAGCTCCTTCAGCCAGCGCTCCACGTTCTCGTAGGTGAGGTGTTTGGCAATGTCATAGACGAGCAGAGCCCCAACAGCACCGCGGTAGTACCTGAAAACAGGAGGCACAGCCCTTCAGCAGGGCTCTGTCCCAGCCACACCAGCACCCAGCCCATCCCGCCCTCCATAACACGCTCCCCGTCAGAAAAAGCTGTGCTGATGCAGACACTGTTGTTGGAGTGGTTTCAAAGCCTAAGACCAAGTTCCAAATGCAGGGCTTTCTTCTAATAGCATTTCTAAAAAAGTCCAGTGTGTGTACCAAAATGCTGGAGAGCCTCCAGAAACCAGGACTGAAAATGTCCTGTCTGCTCCAGCTGTGTATAGGAAAACTCACCATAGCAGAATCGCTGCAGCTGGGAGGTTTTTGTGAAGTTACAACCTAACTTTCTCCAGGAAAACAGCCCTTAATAAAATGTCAGTATTTGTTCCTGATCCTTCAACTATCTCCTGTCCCTCCTACAAATTAAAGAGGGGACTCTGGACGATATTTTCACTACCCACCAACCTCTAATCCAGGAACAGGGTTTGCCTCCTCAGCGCAGGTTTGGGCCCATTTCAACACAAGCCAATCTGTATCAGCAATCCTGTAACATCCGTATCTCTCTTCCACACAATCCTACAGTTTCTCCTCAGTTCTGCCAGCACCTGTCTGACATGTTGTTGAACTGAGTCAGGGCACCAAGTCAGCAGAAATCATTCTCTTTTCCCTGGTGTTTGGCATTCTGCTGGCCGAGCAGGCTGAACTGGCTGAGTGATGTGTCAAGCAGCAGTTAGTGCCAGCACAAAGGAGAGGCAGGATCACAGGACTGCAGCTGCACTAACTCCCAGCAGTAAAACCTGTTGTTGATGACCCAGACTAGACTAGAAGTTTTTACAGCAAGAGCAAGGGTCACAAAAAAATTTCTTAAAGTCAACTAACAATTCCAGAAAATATGCAATTTGAAATTGTCACTTACATTTGCTTCTGCATCCCTTTCCCTATAGACTGCTCCCTTTGGGCTTCAGGGTCTCCTGGTTTTCTCCCATCTTGACAATTCCTTTTACCTTGAGTTTAATGGCTCAATCCATTAATGACTCAGAAACATGTTTTTACCTTTAAAAACTGATACACATCTGTAACATAAAAAATCAACTCACTGATCAAAAAATGCTCTGGAGAACCAGGTCTGACCAAAGGATTTGCTTTTTGTCCTCTGCAGGATACTTTTGCCAGCATAGAAATAGGTACAGGTCAAACCACTCTGCAGATTAACAAGGTGCCACAGGTGAAAGAGTTTCTCACCTCCAGGGTTGTGCCCAATGTTGCACAGCCTGCACTATCATTGTTCCCTTCCTACTTCCTGGCTATTCAGTGTCTGCACTCATGTATCTAATTTTCAGGGCTGTGACTAATGCTAAGTCATTGAGATTTCAAAGGACTTTGTGGCTGCAGGTTTTCCTAAAAATACCCTCAATCTCAAGACTAAGGAGGCAGTCGAGACCAGAAGCCATGGGTGTTACAGTAAGCCACCATACCTAGACCAAAACTTGATACCAACAGTACCCAGCTTCCATCTGAAATGACACTCACTCCACATAATGAATGCAGCACATTCAGCACAGACAAAAAACTAAATCCCAAAACTCCAACAGAATTTCCCACAGTTTTGATTTAAGCTGTCATTTGTTATTGTCATCCGTAACCATAACATGAGAATCTAAAACGTACTTTCATTATATTAATCAAGGGAACACAAAAGTATTTGCTACCTTATGACTTGGATCCACACTTAAGTCTGTCACAATGACGTTGTCATGTGTGCCAAGTGTGTTTCACTCTCTACCCAGACATTTATCTGCAGCATCTCTGCTCCTGTGGAGCACAGGGAGGGTACTCACGCTGAGGTGATGGCTCGGTATCGCTCCTGGCCCGCAGTGTCCCAGATCTGTGCTTTTATCGTCTTCCCATCCACCTGGATGCTCCTGGTGGCAAATTCCACCCCAATGGTGCTCTTGCTTTCCAGATTGAACTCATTGCGTGTGAAACGTGACAGAAGATTACTTTTCCCAACTCCAGAGTCTCCAATCAACACAACTGAAAGCAAAGACATTATTTTCACAATTAATTTCTCACACCAGCACCAACTCCAGGCTGCAGTGTGGCCTGGCAGGCAGCACCCACCAGAAATGCACTCAGATAACACAGGAGAGACAACACAGACAACACCACAGTCTTTACTATGCACACCTTGCTTCTCCAAGCCCAGGAGAGCCCCAAGCTGTTTTGTGCTGAGTAGCTGCCTGGTCCTCAGAGGTGAAAATGAGAAATTGCTACAGTGACTCTCAAAGTCAAACAGTGCTTTGGAAGCCCCAACCACTGCAGCAGGCAGAGGTAAGACATGCCTCTCACACACTCAACCTTTGGCACAGGAAGGCTGCAACCCACATTTTAAGAAACACTACAGGCAAGAACATGGCAACAGGCCACTTGTCTGCCCAACAAAAGCCTTTATACAGTGTAAGTGAACTCTATTTTTATTTTAAAAAATAAAAAACGTGGTAAGTAAACAATCATTTGCAGTCCCTGTTGGAGTCATATAGGGTGTTCTAATTCAATAATTTAATTAATAAATCTGTTCACCACAAAAAGGGGAAAACGGGAGATATTTGGTACTACAAAAAAGATACAAAGCAAAGCAGAACTTCATCCAACAAAACAAGTTGTAGTAGACTGCATGAGAAGTAAGAGATGAGCTAGAAACCTCTGCCCCCACACATGGTGTTGCCATGATAACAGAAAATGTAAGTGCAGAGAGATCTTCAGCACACAAAACCCAGCTTTCCTGAAAGGAATTGTGAAAACAAAGGCACATCTTGAGGCAGGAGGTTCCCTCTACTTTTTTGCTTACAGATGAGAGCAAGAAACAACAGAGAGAAACACAGCTGAAACAGCTGAGCCAAGCTCCCTTCCTCTCACAAACACTCTTATCACATACCCTTTGGAATTCAAGTGTCCTGGCTCCAGCAAAAAAGGAAGAAAGGCAGCCAGCCTCTGTGAGCTTCTTTAACCCAGGGAATATTTCCTACTCCAGTTCTAAGCACAGATTTGCTGATCTTCCTCATTCATTTGGTCTGCTTTTCCTACAGAAAAGCAGACATGGACAAAAAACAGTCCCAATTTCCCCCCAGCAACTACAGAAGAACCTTCTCATTGCACACTTCCAGAATGAGCTCACCAGTGTTTTCCCAGGGCCAAGGCTCATCCTTGTCTTTCAGTGGTGCCTCAGCTTTTCTCTGCTCAGGCCATTGATGGAGGATGGAGCCCTGCTCCAGCTCGCTGCCATCCCAGCCCTGAGCACATTCCCCGGCTGGTGCTGGAGCCTGGCTCTGCTGCACAGGGCCATTGTTGGAAGGCTGGAGAGCCCCTGTGCAGCTCATCTGCCTGAGAGCACAGCCAGACAATCGTGCTGGCACAGCTGAGCAGGCAAAACACAGCACAGCAGGAACGGGCAGCCCGCACAGCGTGGCAAGGCACCACAGCTCCCACCCAGGAGAACTCAACCAGCTCCTCACAGGGCTCTGCCTGCCCTGGCAAACAGCCTAAACCACCTTTTAGGGTATGAGAACAGATAGATAAAAACAAGATTTTATTCCAAGTTCTAACTCTAGGATTTTGTCATCTTTATTTTCCAGACAGTTTTCATCACTAATTCCATGGGATTGTCCAAGAACAGGCAGAGGTCGCCCATCCTGCACAGGGAGCTGGGGCTGGAGTAGGCTCCATCCTACAGCAAAGCCCTGGCCAGAACCAAAAGTAACAATATCCACCACACAAGCTAGACCAGACTGGAAGACCCCTGAGGCTTCCAGCTGTTTCTGAAGGAGCTATCTTCCCATGAGTTTGCAGCTGGAGAAAGCACAGCCTTGCCACATTCTAGCCATCTCTCAGGCTCTGGCATTTTAAAAGTATCAATTTGGGGCATAAACCATGCAAATGGCTCCCAGGTCATTAACTCCATCTGTCACTGGAAGAAAATTCCAGGGGTCCTGTGCTCCTTTGGCTGGTTATTCACAGGCTCCCTTCACCGTGCTGCCCCACACTCCAGCAGAGCTTCTAGGAGAGCATTTTTCAGAAGTCACAGGAAGGCAACCAGATCCCAATTCAATAAAGAGCATTCCTAGAGTTTCCATGTGCTTCTTATTAATACCCAATCTTGAGCACTAAAAGGGCATTTTCACTTTCAGGAGAAAGATGCCAAGACTGGGGGCCCCACACGCAGAGAGAAGCTACAAGCTTATTTTCTACAGGAGCTGAGCAAGAAGACACCTTCAACATTCTGGACTAAGTGATTAGATCTTGGGAAAGTTTCTAAATTTGGTAACAGACCACCACACAGTATTGCCTGTTCAAATTCAGAGGTCATGACAGAGAAGGAAAGAGTTCCAAATGAGAGCTTAAGAGTCTGAATACTCTCTAAACACATCTCACCAGAACCGAGGAACTCACTCTCAAAATGCCCCTAAGGGCCACACTGGTGATGAAAAGATCCTGGCAGTGACATGAACCAAAAACCAGCACCAGCCACCTTCAGATGGCCCAGAGCACACAGACAAGCCTTGCACAGTGCCCTGTTTATATCCTGAATCCTGCTCCTTCATTATTCCCGATTTTCCCTCTCCTCCAGCACCCCCTGCCACTCTGTGGGTTATGCATCACCACCACATCACCCATCCATCAACTCAGTCACCACCTCACTCTGCCTCCTGTGTCTGCAACACCCAGAGCTACAGCACAATCCCACCCCACACAGCTGCCCTGGACACTGACATCCTTGTACACAGCAAGCCAAAGTCAGAATGAAAATTCCAGTGCCATACATCACTGGTAAGAAAGGGGAAATAAACAGATCAATTTATGACAGAATTCTAAAAACACTCATTTATTCATCTGGGAAAAAGAATATATACTTTTGAGTATATAAGAAGATTAAGACTCCCTCTGGCAGACACCATCTAATGAGAGTTTGAGATAAATCTGAAGTACATAAGGTTGCCAGATATTGGTGACTAACAGGATACACATTTGTTTTTAAAAACCACAGCCTTAGCTACACAGAGACTAATCAGAGCAGTCTAAATTCCCACAAAAGTAAAAGAACACTCTTTTGCCCTATGGCTGATTTTTCCTGCCTTTTTCATGAGCCAGCACACATCTGCACAATCTCAGATTTAATTTTTAAAATAAACACTGATAGTAGCTAATCTTGGGAGCAAAATTAATGTGCAGCTCACATTTAATAGGCTTCCAACACTTTTAACGGCTCTTCAAAGGTTACGAATTCAATTCCAAATCAATGCATTCAAAACACATCCTGAGAAGTCCCTGCTTTTTCACCATTCCTGCTACAAAACTGACTGGGAATAGAGGCCAGAACTGCTGGCTCCACGTGGGTCACATCCCTGAGCACAGGCACAAGCTCTTCGCAGCCTCACACCCCACACAGCCCTGCATACAAACCTTGGCTCCTTCCCCCAAAGGATGCTTTAGGCACTTTGGTAAAGAGTAATATTCTGTTGTGATCAATAAAATAAGCAGTTCTGTTGGGATGCACACAGAAAAAAAGGGAAATTGGGAACAAAGAAGCAGTAGGTCAACAGAGCAGATCTGACTGTAATCACTCACAATCCCAGACTGCTCCCAAACCTTAAGTTAGTCATTGCCTGCCACATGCTGTCCTCACATGCTGTCCTTTGGAAATAGGTGGCAGGGGAAACAGTCAAGCTTTAAATTTAATAAAAATAAACCTTCCCAGACTTAAGATCCTCCTACATCATTATTTCTACCTCCAACTACTACACAGACTGGCAGAACATAGTTCAAAAGTCATCTGTGTAGCTAAGAAGGGGTTAAACCACAAACCAAACAAAGTCCTGGCCATCATTATAGCAACTGTCCTTGAGGTTTAATTCTACTACTGAAGGAGGCAAAAAGAAAAGTAGGAGAGTTGGTCCCACAGCAGAGCACTCATCCCACTTGGTCCTATTTATATTATTTTTTGCCTAGTCCCAAAAAGCCTCAGAAGAAGGAAAAGATAAATAATCAAACCCACAAAGAAATCCTTCTCTACCTACTTTTTTTTTTTTTTTTTTAGAAATCCACACAACAACCCCTCCCAAAAGATGCACAGAAAAGGACAATTCTCTCACCAGTTTTTTATCATGTGCTACAAAGTTTGCCAGCATCACCACAGCACAGATCCTGACCAAATGGCTTTAGGTTCAGTCTCATTCCAAATAACATTAAAAACTCATTTCAAAGCAAGTATTTTCAAGATGAATGCATTCTCCCTAGCTAATTGACTATTCAGCGAAAGAAAAAAATAAGTACAATTTTTAGGCTTTCAAGTTCCTGGCTATTAAACCACCTGGGAAACAGACTTCAGAAGGAAACTACTTCAGACTCAGACAGTTTAGTATATTTTTACAGTCTGGTTGTCTGCTTTATAGGCGGAGAAGAAATAAGGGCTTTTTCCCCCATTGTCTTCAAGATTCAACCCACTGTAAAACAAATAAAGCAATGGGCAAATATATTTATAAAATATTTCCCACAGATGAGTAACTGTTCTTGTTTTTGCTCCACAAGTTCAGAATCACTGCTGCCCTTGTGAGGGTCCAGGTACAAAGACATCGAACGCCTGGGAAATTGTCACAGCAGCAGGAGACCCCCAGAGCCTTCACAGACCGCCCCAGCACCGCCGGCACTGCCCCTCCCAAGAGCGAACTCTGGGGATGGAAATCAGCTTTCAGCCACTCTACCAACAGTAGATCTAGTGCAAAACAGGCGAGGAAACCAAAGCCGAGGGTGCTACACCCACCTGCACTGCTCCTCGGGCCTCACAGGCAGAGCTGTGGGCTGCTCCGGGAAATTGGGCAGCTTGAGCCCCTGGACAGGCCGGCCTGGGGAAACACCCACGGGACAGAGATCCCGCAGCCATCCCACGGGATGGCATCCCCCGGCTGTCCCCGGAGCCGGCGCAGGAGGAGCAGCACCGAGCCCTCACAAGAGCCCTGGCCAGCCCGACATGCCACAGGAAAGGGCAGGGCAGGCGGCAAACACCCATCAGCACAGCCAGTTAACGCCGCTCCGCTCCCAGGCTCCCGGTACCGGCGCTCAGCGGGGACATGCGAAGGAGCTCCACCGAAGCTGGCGGTTTTGCAGCTCCGACTCGACACCAGGCGATCTCCACACAGCCACAGGCACGGCTGGGCACAGCCCCGGCCCGCGGCCCGCCCGCTCCCCGCCGCGGCTCCGGGGGATCGCAGCCGCCCAGCTGCTGGCGCACAGCCCACGCGGGCCGGGCCGGGCCGGGCCGGGGCGGAGCGGGCAGGCCCTTGCGGCTCTGCCGCCGCTCCCCCGGCTCTGCCCCGGCTCAGACCAGGCCGGGGGCCCACAAGGCCGTCCCGCGCACCAAGGCCGTCCCGCGCACCAAGGCCGCGGCGGACGCCCCGGGCCCGCGCGGCCCGCTGGTCCCGGCCGAGACCGGCGCGGTGCGGCGGCCGCGGCCCTGCTGAGCACGTACCTTTGAACAGATAGTCGTACTCGTCGTCGCGGGTGCCCATGGCGATGGCGGCGCCGACCCTCTGCCTGCCCGGCACCGACCGCGGCCCAGCCGGGGAGGGGCGCTCCCGCACCACCCAATCAGCGCCCGCTAGAAACCGCAGGAGGCGGGCGCTGCGCCAGACCCGTCAACGACAGCCAATGAATGACGGGAATTCCGCTGACTGGCGGGGAACGATGTCCAATCGAAGAGAGGCAGCTGGGGAGGGGCGGTGCTTGGGTGCCCGAGCTGGGACCCTGAGAGACGGGGCGGGGTTTGTGTGAGGGCCGGGGCGGGGCTCCGGGGCGCGGAGCGGGGGCAGGCTGCTCGCGGCGGGGGCTGCGCCGGGTGGGGGGCGGCTCTCAGGGCCCTGGGGACCCTCCCGGTTTGAGCGGGATCGCTGGGAGAGAGGTTTCGCCCCGTTTGAGAGCGACCCCCGACCGCTGGGGCATGGCGCCAGCTCTGGGCGGGGGAGAGAACCGGCCCGGCCCGGGGGTCAGCGCAGCAGCGGAGCCGGGGAACCCGGCGGGGGACGCCTTCAGCAGCGCCCCAGGACGCGCGGCTGCCGCCCAGAGCCCCCGCCCCAGCCCCCTCGCTTCCCCCTCGGGCTGCTCCGTGCCCCGCTCAGCGCTCCCGGCCCCACCTTCCTGCTCAACAGCAGCTGAAAGGCTGTTCTGGCGCATACATGTCCTCACGGGGACACAATTGCTCGAGGAGAACATTTCCCCTTCTTTTTCCTGGCACGGCTCTAGGCAGTTTCCTGAGCGGAGCAGTGACGAAAGGCAGAGGCTGTGGCGGCTCGGGCAGTGACGGCGGGACGCCCTACGCCTCGGCTTTGCGGGCTCCAGGTGGGACATGCTTCATCCTTCACCTTCCCGACGGCAGAGCTACAGCAGCTTGTCCTGGGAACGCTATCCAGGCTGCAGGAGCAGCCTCTCGGGTGTCCTGCTGCCCTGGTGGCCCCTCCTCGTGCCCCATACAACCTATGTACAATTGTGTCCCATCGCTGGACTGACACCTTTGGTTGTTGTTGGACAAACCCTGGCAGGAAAACTGCCGACTCCCTCCCCTCCTCTGTGATGTGCAGGGAAGTGGCTCTGCTCATCACACATTTCTCTCTGTGCTGTGCTCCTTGCGACAGGTCTGCCCTACTTCCCTGGAGGAGGGTTTATCCAGCTAAAGGATTAGTGCATTTGCAGTATCACAGAGAGAGCAGCAGCAAGACTGAGACAATGGTAAGGAAAATACTCTGGCTTTGGACTTATTTTTGCTGGCTTTGGGTGATGCTCAAAGTGGGAGCCATGTCAGGGTGGGGACAGATTCAGACCCTCCAGGCTCTGTGGCTCTGTGCTGCTCTCAGGTTCCCCCAGTTGTGAACACCTTAGACAGGCAGGACCATGGTATCCAAGGGATCCCATTTCCAAAAATAAGTGCTAATAAATTAATGGGGGCAGACAAAGAGGCAGCAGCCTCATAGCTTGGCTGGGTGACACCCAGGCTATCAATGACCCAGGCTCTGAGAATGGGTGTCAACCAACATGCTGCAAGCACACTCCAATCCCACTGCCAAGGTGTCCCTGTTGCATATCAGGCAATTGAAGCAGCAGGGAAGGAAAGCCAAAATTTCACAGAACCTGCAGTCTAGGAAAGATGCAGCTCCAGCCTAGCAATGGTTTGGGTCAGTTATTCCTCTGTGACAGGCAGCAATTGCTGAAGGAGTGGGGAGGGAATCTTTTCTTAGGGGTTTTGTTGCTGACATGCAGCATGGAGCATCAGACTTTTAATCCTTCTGATGCCAAAGGGAGTTTTAACACCAGGATCTACAGGAAGGTGTTACTACTTTCTCCTGTTGATGCTGTTCCTGTTTCTGCAGGACCCCAGTGAAATGCCTTGGTGGGTGATGACTAGAGCACATCCAGGGGTGCTAAGCATCCAATGATCAGCATTCAATAGCATCGGGAGGAACAAAGCTGGAACATGTTGGATGCAGAATCTCTTAGGAAGGGCTATTGTCCCATGCTGAGTTTCTCACTGCTGACAATGCTGCAACCAGTGAGTGGCTATGTGACAGGAGGGAGAGGAGGGTGACTCCTTGCTGGTCTGCAGAGGAGGCCTTTACTTCCCTGATTTGCTCTGCACAGTAGAAGTAAAACATCTTATTTTCATTATTACAAGTAATTTTTTTAGTTCTGAACTGAACACTTATGGAGGAAGGCCTAAAAAACCACTAAAGCTATTTTTTATTAGTTTGGACGGAAATCACTTTCTTCTTTTCTTCTAATGCCTGGGAGTTCTTGCCATAAGTTCTAAAGAGCAATACATAATGGTGGTACCATTGTGAGTGCCTTTCAGCTCCAAAATCCCCTGGGACTGGCTTTTAACATGGGCTGCAGGGAATGGAGATGATGACTTGGTGTTAGAAGAGGGATGCTGTCTTGGGGCTGTGTAGGGTTAAGCATGAGCCCGTAGTCCTCACATTCTTCACATCCTGGAGTGCCCCCAGCTCGTGGCATGTTTTGCATTGGAGAATCACTGTCATGTCACCAAAACCAGCTATGTGTCACTGATGGGGTAATGCAATTGCAGAACCTTCCACGTGTCCTCAAATTGGCCACAGGCCATAAAGCTTCCAGAGCAGTGGCCTGAGGTCCCACCTGGGTCAGCAAACTGGTGAGGAAACTCCCCTGTCACCCCTGTCAGACCATTCAGATGCTGCTCTGGGGTGCCACTGTCAGCACACTGGCACTGCTGGGATCACAGCCCCTTGGCAGCAGAGGCTCCAGTGACCCCACAGGCCCCGTGTGGGTCCCTGCACACCCCACAGCCCCCCAGTCAGACCAGCTCCTCTCACCAGGTCGGCCCCAGGTTCCCACAGCACAGTCCCAGTTCCTTTGTGGTGCAGGGACACAGAACAGCTCAAGCTTGTGCCCTGGAGGGGACCCCAGACAAAGCCCCTCCAGGCTGTGCCCATCCTGATGCTGATGTTTAGCCTGGCTCCTATTCCTGACTCCTGCAGAGTCCCAGAGCCCTCACATGGCTCCTTAGGGCCCCAAACCCTTGGTCAGGCAAAGGGTCAGTGCCAGGTCCCAGCCCCTTGCTGGGGGCTCTGGCCATTCCCCCCACTCTGAGCACAACCTGCAGATGCTGCAGCTCCCTGAGCTGGGCACTGGAGCATCCCACAGCAGCCCTCCCTTTGTTTTAGTGGAGCACCCTGCTAATATATTGAAAGGAAAAAGAAAAAAACTTTCAAGATATTTGAGTACTGCCCTTATATACAATATTATCACAAGTAAAAAACATAGCAGAATTAAGGCCAACAGGGTGAAGTACAACATAGACTCCTGTGCACAAATACTTCACAAAATCACAAAGGATTCTCAGAAGGCAGTTATTTATCAACCTGTGGATCACAGAATCACAGAATCATTAAGGTTGAGAAAGACCTCTGAGACCACCAAGTCCAACCTGTGATCAAGCACCACCTTGTCCACTAGACCAGAGCTCTGTGCACCACATCCAGTCTTTTCTTAAACACCTTCAGGAACAGTGACTCCAACACCTCTCTGGACAGCCCATTCCAGTGTCTAATCACCTTTTCTGTGATTGTCCTTCCTAATGTCCAACGTAAACTTCTAGTGCAGCTTGAGACTGTCCTCTTGTCCTGTTGCTGGCTGCCAGGTAGAAAAGCCCAACTCCCACCTGGTTCTACCCTCTTGTCAGGAAGTTGTGAAGAGCAAGAAAGTCTCCTCTGAGCCTCCTTTTCTCCAGGCTGAGCCCTCTGAGCCTCCTCAGCTTCTCCTTATCAGAGACTTGCTCCAGATCCTTCATCAGCTTTGTTGCTCTTCTCTGGACTCAGCACCAAAATGTCCTTCCTGAACTGAGTGGCCCAGAACTGCACACAGAACTCAAAGTGCTGCCTCACCAGTGCTAAGTTCCGGAGAGGAATCTCCTCCCTGGTCCTGCTGGCCACACCTTGGCTGGTACAGGCCAGGTGCTGTTGACCTCCTTGGCCTGAACACTCCTGGGCTCGTGTTCAGCTGCTGTTGACCAGCATCCCCAAGCCCTTCTCTGCTGGGAGCTTTCCAGCCAATCTACCCCAAACCTGCATCACTGCAGGGGATTTTTGTGGCCAAAGTGGTGCAGGACCTGGGAACTGGTCTTTTTGAGCCTCGTGCTGTTGGTCTTGGCCCATCAATCCAGCCTGTGCAGATCCCTCTGCAAGGTCTTCCTACCCTCCAGCAGATCAACACTGCCACCCATCTTGGTGTCATCTGTGAATTTACTCAGGGTGGGCTCAATCCCCTTATTCAGATCATCAATAAATAAACTGAACAGAACTGGGCTCAACACTGATCACTGCTCACTGCTAGTGAAACTAATTGAACAGATCATCTACTGGTTGTTTGATGTGAGAAGACTATATCCAATTTTTCTTACCCATAACTTTAACAGCAAAATAGGAACACAGTAAAACAGCACATGACCCCTCCTATCTAGGTACTAATTTGGATTTTCTAGAGAATACCTTATTTAAAATTCCATCTCCAGGCTGTATATCATGTACCTGTATTTCGGGGGATTGAGCTGATAACACTGAGCATACTTTGTTCTTTGAACCCTTTCTGATTATATATGACACACTGGGTCAATCTCCATCCAATAAGCTGGGATATAAGATCTTGGCATAGCTAAGTGCCTTCCAAAGAGAATTTATGTTCGTGTCAGCCCTATAGCTTATCACAGAGTATTCTGAGTATGCCACAGGGCCAAATGTAAGGCTTCTGGACATTTCAGATTAGTGTACATGCATCTTTTCACTATCTTTTAATGTTCTGTTAATTCTCTCTACTTCTCCTGAAGACTGTGAGTGATGTGGTATATGTAATTTCCTTTCTCTCCCTAAAGATTTGTACAGCTGATGGATTGTATTTTCTGTAAAATGAGCACCTCAGTCTGTTTCACTAAGCTCTGGAACCCTGAGTATCAGGTATAACTTCCTTTAGCCAGGCTTTTACTACTCCTCCCGTGTCAGCCCTTCATGTTGGCAAGGCTCCTGCCCAGCCTGGCAGCTGACCTACCTTCACCAGCCACTCCTGTCCATAGGATCTGTGCAGCCACTGGAAAGGGAAGCAGGCCCATGGTGACCCTTCCACCTCTGAGCTTGCTCTGTTACATCAGAGCTTTGGGCAAGCTGCACAGCTATTAGTAATTTATTTTGCAGCAGCCTGAATTCCTGGAGCTGCCCGCACTTTTTGTCCCTCCATGGGCTTTACCCTGAAACCATCTGACCACAGTTACTAAACATTTCTTTGGCAGAGCAGTTTTTCTCCAGCTGACAGTATTCCATCATCATTTTGAGTTGCCTCCCACTTTTCCCATCTCTTTCCTTCTGTTGAGCCATCTTTCTCTTAGATAGTTTGGAATTCTGTCAAATTGGGCCTTTCACTCTCAACAACCATTAGACAGAGTCACAGTGCCCCATCATGCCGGAGGCTGCCTAGCTGTGCCTTCACAGCTGCATTAGCTGGGGCACTGCCTCTGCCAACCCCTGTAATGCCTCCAGAGTGGGCTGGACAAGGCACTCCAGCAGTTTCTGCAGGGAATTCTACAGCTTCTAGCAAACTACATATTTCTTCTCCATTGGATACTCTGCTGATGTGAAAAATCCCTGCCCTTTCCATAACATTCCTGCTGCATGACAAACACCAAAAGCGTAGCAAATATCAAATGTATAGCTGTTAACTCAGTTCCCTCTTCCCAGATGTGCAGCAGGAGCCAAGGCTGCTCCCTGTGTGCTGCTCCTCGCTAGGAGTGGTTCAGCTTCTGTTCCCTGTCCCTGGCATCCCCATGGGTGGCCTACCCAGACCATCACTGTCCTTGCAGGTAGGAAGATGAGCCCAGAGCTAGACCTTGGTTATTATGTGAGGGAACATCAGTTAATGGAAATCTTCATCCCTTGCTCAGACTGGAGATGTGCTTCTCCATTGTCAGGTAGAGGCATTCGGCTCACTGCATTCGAGGTGTTGCATGTTTTTAAGAGTATCTGCTGTTAGGAGGATTTGTTGTGACAGAGCTGGGGTTGGATACTTTCAACAGTATCTCCACCTCCTGTGGGACCTGGACTGTTGCAGGATGTCCCAGGGTGGGGGGGTGGCTTTTCTCTAATGTTGCTGCTGCTGCCACCACCGATTTATGACAGGCTGGTGCTCCCCCTGCAACTGGATCCAGATGAACTGAGGAATGTGTGACCAGTCTGGTAGGGTCCCATTTCCTATGTTGTTAGTCCGTTTCTTTATGTTCATGTGCACACACACACACACACATATTAAATATAACTTTTTTTCAGTAACAAAAATCTTTTCCTTTTCACTGAAGGGAAAATACAAAGCATTTGGAATGGAACCAGTTTCCTGCTCAGGTAGGACTTTTTGCCCACTGTCCTGGAAGAAAATGAAAGTTTTCCCAAGTTAATAGAAATAATATTAGTGTAAGAAGCTTTTCTGCTGCTTTGCACATGCCACTAGTCGCAGCCATAGGTGATGCCCTCCCTTCATGAATAGAACACACCAGATCTTCAAGAACAGCTACAACAGCTCTCCTTATTCTGAGGGAAGTCTTCAAATATTACTTGTATGGTATGTTTATCATCCCTTCACCTAATATAAATGTACATGGAGAAAAATGTGCTTTTATAAATGTTCTTTTAGAAATATACAAAAATAGCAAATTATGAGCAAGTGCATGTCCACAGGGAATCTCATATACATACAAAAATAAAGTGGTGGTTGAGCTGACACACACCTGGAGAACATGTTCCGTGGTATTTCTAGTCTACACCCCAACAATCCATTCAAATAGTTACAACTAAATCTGAATTCACAAACAATTTAAGTTTTCCAGGAAAACTGACACAAGCAGTACATATTTTGAAGCTGAGGTACCTCTGGTTGCAGATCTACCCGAATCTCCCATTTTGAGGAGGCTCTGTGCACAGTGACCCCGAGGGAGCAGCTCCCTCTGCAGACGTTGGTGCCCCAGAGATGCGGCTCTCCTGGGAGCTGCAACAAAAGCTTCCCAGAAGCCCACAATTATTTTTTTTTAAATCAACTCTTAGATTAAAATGTCTTGAAAGAATCACCAAACCTAAATACTGTTTCTAGCGCACAATTTTTACTAGGTTCTCACTGTGTCTTTTACAATGCTTCAACCACTCTCCCTCAGCCTTTTTTCCTCTGACCCCAGCTCAGCCCAGCCCACCGAGTGCCCTCAGTCCCCGCAGGGCCCCGGCCGGGCAGGTGTTACAGAGCTTGCAAGGGTTTTCAGGGTGAAGAGAGAAGCGAGAATCTTGACTTCATGTTCAGAAGGCTTGATTTATTATTTTATGCTATATATTACATTATTACTATGCTTAAAAGAATAGAGAGAAAGTTCTCAGAAGCTAGCTAACTTAAGAATAGAAAAGGAACGAACAACAAAGGTCTGTGTCTCAGCACAGAGTGAGACCCAGCTCTGCCGTGAGTGGTCAGTAAATCCAAACATTCACCCGAGACCAATCACGGATCCACCTGTTGCATTCTACAGCAGCAGATAACCGTTGTTTACATTTTGTTACTGAGGCTACAGCTTCTCAGAAGGAATAAAAATCTTAAAGAAAGGATTTTTATGACAAGATGTCGGTGACAGGCAGGGCTGCAGAAACGGCCCCGGCCCCACCACGCTGGTGCCGCTCCCGGGGCCGGAGATGCGCTCCCGGCACAGCGGGGATTGTTCTGCACGGCCTCAGCCAAGGGCGGCTTCTTGTCAGCGCTTCTTGTCCTGCCTTTTCAAGCACTAAGAGGGGCTTGAACCACCTTTTTACACGCTAAAACAAATACACTTTACCACCTTCTGTGTGTGCCTCCCCTGGGGCTCCAATCCCCGCAGGAGTGTCACCAAATCTGAACAAAATGACGCCCCAACAGAGGGTCCCAGGTCCACCCTTAGCATTTATATTGAATGTGCTCAGGGAATTTGAACAGCCATGCTCAGGCTCCTCCCTGCTCCAAAGATGCAGATGAACTCGCCTGGTAGCACCGTTTGGGTGCTTGGAGAAGGAAGACTCCAAAGGTAGTGGGTCCCACCTGTATCGACAAACTATTAAGGAAACCTTTCTGACCGGTCTAATGCCCCTCTGGGCATCCCACTGAGCCACCGGCTCTGCCTATGCTACTCAACAGCCAGCAGGGCCCCTGCTAGCCCCAAATATTTTGTTAAACTCTGCTGGGGTCCACACCCTGAAGAGCTGTCTATGCCATTTGCTTCTTTTTTGAACATGATAGAAGCTTGCTCAAAATGATCGCGTGAGATGCTGAAATTTGTCCTGAGAGCCTCAACCCCTGCAGTGTCCCAGAGACACAGACACCTGCTCGGTATGTTTGAGCCAGGATTTCCCCTTCCCACCCTCTTAGTGGGATCTGAACCCCTAGGAGTCCACGAGCACCCTCAAGGAGCTGCCCCAGAGCACTCTGCATGGGAGGTGTCCCTGGTGAAGGTGCAGGTGCAGAGCTCTGCCTGGCACGTCCACAAGAAACTCAATTTGTGCTCAGTGCTGCTGAGCTCCAGCAGAAGAGCTGAAGCTACTGGGAGGACTGGGAGGCTCATGGCACCCCTGATCTGCCAGGCACCCCGAGGCATTGGGAGCCAGGGATGACTTTGAAAGTGTGACCCTTGCTAGTGCTAGTGAGGCTGAGTGCTGGGCTGGGGCTGTCTGGAGAGTGTTGGTGGGTGGGGAACTTTTCTCTTGCTTCCAGTTTGCTCTTCCTTGGCTGTGTGGCAGGTCTCTGGTCTCAGTGGGGATTTACCATTTTGCCTTTTTTGGTTTTGTCCTCCTGCTGTGTTGCTACACTGGTGGTGGGGGGCTCAAGTGATGCCTCTGGCTTACTCACTCCAGCACCTTGGTGCCATGGATGCAGGGGTTCAGGCTGCCCTTCCAAGCTGGTGCAGCTCTGTGTGCACACAAACACCTTCCCTTTTTGCCAAATAACGATTTGGTTTCCACTGAAGAATGAAAAAGAGCTTGAGGCTCTGCTGTCACATCTCTCAATGGCTGTTGTTCCTGTTCAGAGGGAGCTCTGTGCAGCAGGCTGAGCCTATCCTCACTTTTTGGGGCCACAAACACAGATGGCTCGAGATGTTGGTGCCTGTTGCAAATCTTCATCTTGATCTAATGATGCTTTTTGAGAAACCCGGGACAATCCGCTTCTCCTGACGGCTCCAAGCTCGGCACTGAGGGGCAGGCACGCCAGCTCAGTGCCACCCATTGGAGCACAGCCCCAGCCTATCCCACAGTGCTGCTGGCCCCAAAAACCCCATCCCACCATGTCCAGACCCTCCAGCCTTTGGTCTGCACCATCCCCACCTTCAGAAGCAGCCCTTAGACCAGCCCTCACTGGGGTTTTGCTGGGGGCTCGTGAAGTGCCGGGCGGCACAGCAGGGCTTGTCCCCTGCAGGAGCACGGCTGCTTTGGGAGCCGGCAGGAGCTGAGCTCGGGGCCGTTCCTGCCGGAGCTGTGCTCGGAGCCGTGCTCGGAGCTGTGCTCGGAGCCGTGCTCGGAGCCGTGCTCGGGGCCGTTCCTGCCGGAGCTGTGCTCGGAGCTGTGCTCGGAGCCGTGCTCGGGGCCGTTCCTGCCGGAGCTGTGCTCGGAGCTGTGCTCGGAGCTGTACTCGGAGCCGTTCCTGCCGGAGCTGTGCTCGGAGCTGTGCTCGGAGCTGTACTCGGAGCCGTGCTCGGAGTTGTGCTCGGAGCTGTGCTCGGGGCCGTGCTCGGAGTTGTGCTCGGAGCTGTGCTCGGGGCCGTGCTCGGAGTTGTGCTCGGAGCTGTGCTCGGGGCCGTGCTCGGAGCTGCGCTCGGAGCCGTGCTCGGAGCTGTGCTCGGGGCCGTGCTCGGAGCTGTGCTCGGGGCTGTGCTCGGAGCCGTTCCTGACGGAGCTGTGCTCGGAGCCGTTCCTGCCGGAGCCGTGCTCGGAGCCGTTCCTGCCGGAGCCGTGCTCGGAGCCGTTCCTGCCGGAGCTGTGCTCGGAGCCGTTCCTGCCGGAGCTGTGCTCGGAGCCGTTCCTGCCGGAGCCGTGCTCGGAGCCGTTCCTGCCGGAGCCGTGCTCGGAGCCGTTCCTGCCGGAGCCGTGCTCGGAGCTGCGCTCGGAGCTGTGCTCGGAGCCGTTCCTGCCGGAGCCGTGCTCGGAGCCGTTCCTGCCGGAGCTGTGCTCGGAGCCGTTCCTGCCGGAGCCGTGCTCGGAGCTGTGCTCGGGCCGCGCTGTGCGTGGCTGGCGCTGGAGGGAGCCCTGAGGCAGCTCCGAGATGCTGCCACGAGCTGCAGTTGAAGTGGTTGTTAAAAAGCAAAGAGGTGGGGGATTTTAGATGAAAACAGAACCAGACCTGGCTTCTGCAGAGGGAGCTTGAAGGGGCCCTAGGATGCCACATGCTCCAGTATGGCACCGATGGCCCTGGGGCATGGATGGCACTGACACTGATGGAATGTGGAGACTTGTGCAGCAGACCAGGCAAGACTGAGACACACAGAAAAGGAGAAGCTGTGATCCCTAGCATAGGCAAGATTTAGAGCATTTAGCATTTGCCCATTTGGCATTTACTAAACCCTGGACGGTGTCTGGTACTGGCTGGTACCACCCACCAGGCACCTCCTGCAGATCAAATACATCACAAAGACTTGGGGAGCAAACCCCAACTATGCAAAAAAACTGGCATTGCAGAAGAGCTCCTTCACCAGCTTCTATTTGATGCATAAATCCCACCTCAGTCTCATCACTTTAGCATCCAGACTAAAACATGCTCTCCAGTATCTGCTGCTGCACTCAAGGACTAAGCAGGTTTTGAATTAAGCAAAGAGAATATTAAAAATGCATTTCTGAATGCAGGAGTGAGCACAGAGCTGGGCATAATGGGCTGTTTGCACAATTGTGCTTGGAGCTATCATCAACCCTGGGATTTCCCCCAGGGAAGCAGGACAGATGTGGGAGCTGGGGCCACATTTAGGTACAAGAGGTATTTATAGAGCTGCTCAGGGGACTAGACCAGTCTCATCTCCTCTTCCTTCCTTGTACAGCAAGCAAGCACCTAGGATTTTCTCCAGCTCTAGTATATTTGAGCTGGAGGAAAAAATATAGAGGGGATTGGGAGCACTGCTGGAATTCACCCCCATCACCTTAAAGATCCCTGCTCCAGCCCCAGCTCATCTCATCCCCACATCTACAATCACCCCCACAGAAGTGACAATAAATGCTTTTGGAGATGACTACACAGATGTGTTATGAGCGGCTAAAAGGCTGCTATTTAATGGGGCTGGCCCTGATCAGCTGACAGCCTGGATTTTCTTTGTTGGCCTGGATTATGCAGACTTCAGCCTCTGCTCATTTTCAAAGAGTTGGCACAGGCTTTTCCAGCCACCTCCAAGGAATGTCCCCTTCCTTCAAAGGTCTGCCATCAGGGAATAAGAAAACCCAACACATCAGCACTTCTTAAAAAGCTGCTGCCCCACAGTCTAATTTCCAGGAAGAAAAGAAATTAAACTTCAAGCAGATTAAAACCTGCTGCTGGGCCCTATACCAGCAATTTATCAGAGCTTCATAAGGCTACAGCTGAACACGGAGGCCAGAAGGGAGTCGAGTGCTTAGGTCACAATTCCAATAAAGTTTTCAAATGCAGACTCATCACAATGCTCCCACACACCTGCCACAGGTAAACCATCAGGAAAATAATCCAGGCAGGACACTTAAAGGCTTGTTTTTATTAAAAGACATCTTCAGAAAAGATATTTTAGTACAAAAAATGTTTAAAATACACAAACTACACTTGCTTTCCTTTCCAGCATCAACATTTATAAATTACACCACATTGTTATTAACGCTGCATTTAAATATCAAAACAAATTGAAACAGAATTCATCAACGAGTCCAACATCCTACAAACAACTATGTACAGTATTTAGCAGCTAGGAGCTCTAGCACAGTAGTCAATATGACTTCAATAGGGCAGGATGCTTGGGAAGCCCCAAGACTGTAGCTTGGCCTGTAAGTTTTCAGGGACCTGTTTTGGCCACCTCTCCCCAGACACCCGCCCCAAAGGCAGAGGTGATGCCATACATCATAGTACACAGCTAATGAAGTGTGGCTCTTGCAGAGAAACCCTGCTGTCCCCTGGCTTTGTAGTACTGGGACACACATGCAGGACAGGCCCAGTCACTCTGTGAGGTGTCTGGTGGAAGAAGGCAGCCCCTACTTCTGGGGCGCTGACAGTGCCAGCAAGGCAGGTGCCCCCCAGGGACAGTCACTGCTCTGGGTCTGTGCTGTCCCACCCACCCCCAGCAGCACTGGCAGGCAGAGCTGCCCAGGACCTGGCCCCTCAGGCAACCAGCTGCAGGATCTCACCCAACAACCTCAGAGCTGGAAGCAGTTTTCCCAGCTCCCAGCAAATTCCAGCACAGCCAGAAATACAGGTCTTCAAAGGGAAGACAAGTGAGCCTGAGGTCTCCCCTTCTGCACAGGTCACTCTCAGCTTTCCCACCAAGCCCTGCACCTCAGGGGGCAGGGGCTGCACAGATGGAGCTGCCTGAGCTCACTGCCCCCAGCCCCTGCACAGGAAGGAGCTCCAGGGGCTCTCACAGGGGGTACCTGGGACATCATTGGGGAACAACAGTCAAAGACAGGACATAGCAAGACTCCATACCCAGTGCTGTGGTCCAGGGCAGTGAGACACTTCTTGTGCCCCTCCTGCCCCAGGCCCAGCTCATCAACAGAAATGTTAAGACAGGATACAAAGCACCAGACAATTTGAACTTGCTGCAGCAGCACATGGCAGGTCAGAAAACCCTTGTGCATGCTCTGGAGGTGGATCTCCCTCCTGGGGCTCCTCTTCGGGTTTGGGAACTCCCATCCAGAGGTTCTGGCAATGTGGAGCTGTTTTACTTTTAGTGAGGAGCAGTGTTGTGCCTCTAAAGGGCTTCTAACCAAGGAAGGGGAGGTTGTTTTCTGTAAACACCGAGTGATGGAGCTCAGGTCCATGCTCCACAGAGAAAGTCTCAAGTAGGAACTTTAGGGTTCTGTTTCCAGTGCTGCAGGTTGGATTTTCATGATGGTTGACTTTAGGGGGTAGTACCTGCCCTTCCATGTCTTCCAGAAGATGCCCTGCTTGCGCTCATGCCTCTGCCGCGGGATGGAGCGGAAATATTTCCCATTGAGGTTGGCATGGCCACAGGTGCTGAACCACCAGCCACCTACACGGGCAATGAAGGGACAATTTTAACTCATAGAAATTCCAGACAGAAAAAACTAGGTTCAATGCAGCTGATGCCCCTATTTCCCCCATTTTTCTAGAACTTCAGGATCTCAAAAGACCACCTCATGTACAGCCAAGGAGCCCTGTGCACAGGGAATCTCTCACAGATCTGACATGACTTCAGCTGCGTCTGCAAATCCAGGCTGCTGCTCCTTGTGTGCAAAACCCCCTCCAACCCTTCAGCAGCCAGGGCGAGGGGGGCCTCTGCTCTGCTTGAAAAGGTTCCATGCAAAGTGGCAGACAGCAAAGCTGTTATGAGCACAGATGCTTGGGCCAAGACCTGAATCATGAACCCTCCCTCAGCTTCAGCTTCCCTCTTGGTTCACTGCACAGTTCCTCCCAAAGAAGCAGCTGTCCCAGGGGACAAGACCAGCTCAACAGCAAAGGGGTCTAGTGCCACAGGGTCTGGGTCCCACCAGACCACCACCAGACAGTGGAGGGCTGAAAGGGAAGTGCACATACTGGGATAGAAAACCTCAGACTGACCTGAGAGGTGTTTGGCACAGTTTGTGTCAGCTTTAAGGTCATGGTCACGATCCCGAGTGGAGAAGGGCAGCTGCCTGAATTCCCCAATGGCGTTTTCCAGCTCTCCAGACAGAGGCCCCAGCAGGTTGAGTGTGTAGGCTGTGCTCTCACCACCAAGACTGAAGACAAACTGAACCACCTGGGAATTCCCCTCCCAGTCTTCCAGCTCAATCAGGAGATTGTACTTTCCCTCTTGGACAAGGTGATGTATCTTCTCCAGGCCCAGCCAGAAGTCACCTGAAATAAGACTCATGACTTTGGCTGCAGGGACACAAACATGCCATGAAAAGCAGAGATACAAGCAAGCTCCAGAGACAAACAGGGAAAACCTAGGACACTGCAGTGTTTGAATCACTGTCTCACACCTGCAGGACACATCAGGAAGATCAAGGACCCCTGCTCTGCAAGCACTGTCCCACCCACCCTTCAGCCCACATCTGTGCTCCAGAGGCCAGCAAGGGGAATACCTTTGGCTAAGCTTCCCTTATCCCACAGTGAGAACACAGACACCACCATCCACCTACCATGAAGGTCTCCAAAGCCATTCTTGTAAGCATCCCACAGCTGGTCAAAGTCCACAGAGCCATCCAGGCGCCTCTGGATCACTGTCCAGCCACCCTCTGTGGGAAGGGAAACACAGTCACAGGGGTTGCCATTGACCAGGCCACCCTGCCAAGGGCCCGGGACGCTGCACGGCTTTACCTGCAGTCATGTCACAGTAGACTTTGAAGGGCTGAGATCCTGTGGGCTGTACCTGGAAAATGCCACTGCTTCGCTGCCCAGCCAGGAAGAGCTGGTGACAACCCTCTGGGAGCTCTGCAGGGGAAGGAAACAGCGACTGAGGAGATGGCCACGAGCCCCGGTTCCTCAGCAGGTTGCTCCAGCACAGCCCCAGAACTTGCAGCCCTGGCCACGAGCCCGGCCAGCTGTGCTCAGCTCTGACACGTGCTGGGGACAATGGCCCCTGACCTCAGCATCTTTAAACACTGTGACTCCACATCTTCCCTTTTATTCAAACAGAGCTCCTTGGGCTCTCATCCAAGGCAGAAGCCAGGCTTTGGGCCAGGCCAGAGTGACCTCAGCTGGAGAGCAGGGCTCCCCATCAAGGAGGGACAGAGGAGTTCCCAGGTCCCTCTACACTCACAGACAGGAGTGGCCCATTTGGGGTGGGGCAATGCCCAGGTATCCCCATCCCACATGAGGCTGAAGCAGGCAAAGACAAAGTCCTGACATCAGGAAGGTGGCTGAGCATCCAGCACATGACCTCTTTCTCCCAGCAGCTGTGGTGGCCCCAGACAGACATCCTGCTGGGCAGCCTGCCACCAGCAGGCACAGCGCCAGGCTGGGGTGACCCTTTTTCCAAGATACACTGACTGAGCCAAGGAGGGGGGTGGACTCTGGGAGCCCCAGCTCATTGCAGGAGTGCATTGCCCAGGGTGGAGCCACACCCTGCTTCATCCCCCTCCATCCCCAGGGGCTCCCACTGCTCCTTCTGCCTCCCAGGGACTTTGCCCAGAGCTGCCAGCAAAGCACCATTTCAACAGCTCTGATAAAAGTCCATCCAGGAACCACCACCCCCAGCACTTGGGAGGGATGCGGCAGGGGGAACCTGTTACAACACCCGAGTCAAAAGGCCACAGAAGGATGTGCAGGGACTTCAGCCCCAGGCTGCTGCACAGTCAAGGGGCTCTTTGTCAGCAGGGACAGGTGCCCCAGTCACCCCCAGACAAAGGGGCCCTGTTCTCCCCGGGCCAGGGCGGATGGGCTGTAGCTTTGGCTACCCTGGCTCACAGCTGCTGCCAGCGTGACCCTGACACACACAAGAAACCTCGAGACAAGCCCTGGGCTGTGCTGGGGTGCTGGCTCTGGGGGTCTCCTCACAGTAGCTGCCCCAGGGTCAGGGCTGACACCACGATCCAGAGCACAGCAAGGAGAAGGGCTTCCTCCAACAGCCAGGGGCTCCCTGGGGGCAGATGGAAGGGGGGATAAAGGGCCTTTGAACTGCCAAGAGCAAAAGCAGCCCTTGCAGAGCATCACCCCATCCCATCCTCACTGGCTGCTGGGGAGAATTGACACTGCATTGGGGTGAAGAGCAGAGCCCCAGCTGGAAGAAAGGTCAGGGGGACCCAGGGGACAGAAAAATGACACCTGCCATCACCTTTCATCCATTTCCAACATATTCCTCTCTTTTCCTTCCTCTCTCCCCACAGAATTTCCTCTCCTTGGCAGACGCAGCCCCTCTGCCACAGCCAGCACACCCTCAGGGCAATGCCAGGGCAGGACTGGTGCCACCACCAGCACACCACAGGACAAGCTGTGCCCAGCCCTACCCTGAACCCATGACACAGGAACTGAGGGCATTGTGCATCAAGCATCAAAACCACACAGAGCCCCCCCAGCAATGCAGAGGCTGAGTGCACCCTGGATATCCCCACCTTCTGGGTGGGGAAGGGCAAAGGCAGGGAAGCAAACCAGGCTCCGAGGAAGGAACGCCACAGCCAGAGGCCCCTGCTCACAGTGCCACAGCAGGAAGGTGCTGGGCTTGCCAAGCTCCTCATCTCCTCTCCTCACTGCATCTCCCAGCATTGGTGGGATGGCACCAGGCAGATGTTTAGTGGTCCCAGCATGCACAAGTCAACTCCATCCCTGCCTGTTTCTCATTTCGGGGCTCTGGCTGCACTCAATCCCTGTTCCCCTGGTGCCACAGGGACTCTCCAGCAGCTGAACGAGATGCAGCTGCTTGAACAGCCTCTGCCCAATCTTTTTGTTTGAGGAACATGCTTGTTAGTTCCAGTTCACGTTGCACATCCAAACGGCACCAGCAGAACAAGCCCTCCTGACTGCTCCCGTGTTTCCTTTTCCCTCCCCCTTTATTTAGCCAAGCAACACAACAAGGCTGGATCTGCCTTAGGCTCTGTGTTCACCCAACAGGATTGCCAGCCATGACACAGGGGAGGTCACTAACCTGGAATAAACACCATCCTCAGGGATGGCAGGGCATGCCCAGAGCTGCCTGCATTGCCTCCCCCTCTCCAAGCCAGCCCCATTATTTTGGAGTCTCAGCGCCACGGGGAGAGCCTGAGCAGGGCTCTACCTTTCCCCTACTCGGCTGGCTGCCAGCAAGCACAGGCTCTGCCCAAAGACGTGATCCTCTTTCTGCAAGCTATTAAACCTCTCACTCTCCAGGCAGCTTTGAGCCTTCAACTTTCACATGCTTGGCCCCACGCCAGTTCTGCTCTGAAAAAACTTGTGTTCACTGGATGCAAATAAAAGGGTCTTTCTGCAAGGGCTGCTGGGGGAGTTCAGTGCCGCTCCCCAGGGCTGTGCCGGCCCCGGGCTCTGCCTGACCATGGCCAGATCTGAGGGCTCAGGGCCAGCCTGTGTGCTTTAAGGTTTGCCAGAAAAGGCACAGCCTCACCAGCTCTGCCCAGCTCTGAGGGCTCAGGGCCAGCCTGTGCGCTTTAAGATTTGCCAGAAAACTCACTTGACTTGATAACGAAAGGAAGCCAATTTGTTTCCTGTCAGTGATACCAACATCAAGGATTAGGCAAGGAAAGGGGAAGCTCACAGCTGGTGGGACAGAATTGGCGTGTCCAGGGTCTTTCCATCAGGGACAGAGCAGCTCTGGAAGGTGCTGAGCTCACACAGCATCCATGGGGGCTGTAGCTCTTGCTGCCTTCCACTACACATCACAAACATTTCTGTAGTCAGCCAGAATGTCCTACATCTGCATCAGCAAGTAGCAAAGGTCCCAGCCCTTCTCCCAGCATGACCCAAGAGTGGAATCAAGGGTTATACTTGATAACCTCTAAAGGTCCCTTCCCACCCAAACTATGACACACACTACTGCCGGCAAGTCACAAAGCAGAGCCTGGGAAAAAAACAGGAGAGAGAAGTTCTGAGAGAGTTTTGTGGCTCAGAAGTGCTGCTCTGAGTAAGGCTGACCCTGCACAGCCCCACTGAACTGCACCCTGGAAGAGTCTGAAGCCCCACATTCCACTTCTCTTCTAGTCCATGTGGACAAGCCTTTTGCTCTGCCCAACCAGCTTTCAGACACACCAGTGACAGCTCCAGGCTCCACAGACAAGTTATCATGTGTTTTCCCATAACCATCCCTGCTGGCCAGGCCCTGAGCAGGAATTGCCCATCCTGCCTGGTTTCTGTTTCGCTCCTGCTGAAGATCCCTGAAGCAGCACAGGCAGAGGCAGCACTGTGATCTGGCTGACACAGCATGGCAGCAGCTGCTCCTGGCCAGCAACCCCTACAGGGACATCAGTTCCTGTCTGCAGGACATGGCACAGCTGGGGACACCTGCTCTGCTGCCCTCTGCTCTGCAGGAGCCCCTCCAGTCCCACTGCCAGGGCAGAGGATGCTCCAGGCAGAGCCAGGAGCTGCAGATGGCAGCATCCACTCTCCTGCTCCATTTCCCAGGGCTGTGAGCATCCACTGCAACTCAGCACCTGCAGCCATGGATAGTATGAGCTGAGACACTTGTGCTTCATGCATGAGCTCTGAATATGAGCCAAGAGAGAGAGAGATACACAAGCACACAGCTCTGCTCTCAGGCCAGGCCTCCCTAAACCCTACCCTCCTCCTACAGACAGCAAAGACACTTCACTGCCTGGTGTGAACAAGAGTTAACTCGAAAGAGCTGAGACCTTCCTGTCCCCACCCACACCTGCCAGTCCTTTTTGACAAATACCTGGTCTCAGGCTTTGTCTGCTTCCCACTGCATGCCTAACAACAGGCAGCAAAAAGCCTCTTTAATCCTTAAATTCCTGCTAGACTAACACTGGCCCAGAAGACAAGGATTCTGCCTGCGCTCCAGATCCCCTCACTCTGGCCATACTCCCAAGCTCCAGCTTTTCAAGCAAATCTCACATCCTGGCTCAGGACAAATGAGCCTTTTGTTTCCAAAAGATTGCACCTGCTACAGGTTTGCTCTGGCACGGATGAGTAGGGCAGCACAAGCAGATACTCACTCTGTGTCTGCACGGGCTCCCCAC
The DNA here is from genome assembly GCF_027887145.1 of Ammospiza caudacuta. Lineage (NCBI taxonomy): Eukaryota > Metazoa > Chordata > Aves > Passeriformes > Passerellidae > Ammospiza > Ammospiza caudacuta. Next base: position 1,000,969 of record NC_080620.1, read on the forward strand.
TGCCATTCTGACTCTGGTTGGTGAGGTTGAGGCTCTTCTTCAGGTTTATCTTCCACTTTGGAGGCTGTGTTTTGTTGTGGTGTAGGGGAATTAGTAGATTGACCTAAAAAAAATGCACAAGTCAGAACGGTTTTATCTCAGCTTGTTTCCCATTGCATTACTCAGGGGAGCAGGTCAGCCACACACCAGCCACTCCCTGCGGCCAGAGCTGTGGCTGAACTGGCCTAGAAACCTCGAGGAACAGGAGATACCCAGTCCTGGCCAAGCCAGAAGCAATTGTGGTTTTTCACACCCATGCTAGCTAGTTTATTCTGCAGATGAATGCAAAGGCAGAGCCCAGGGAGGCTGTTCCCACCCACCAGGCCCTGCTATTGCTCTGTGCAAACTCTCTGGAAGCGTGCAGGCTGCCACCCTCCCGCACTGACGATCCCCTGCAGCACGGGGACCGGAGCCGGGACCCCTTTGGAGTCCCCAGGGCCGGGGAGCACCAGCACAGCCACCGGAGCTGGCACGGCAGGGCTGTCACACCAGGGCACCCACGGCATGCAGGGCCAGGCTGGGGGCTGCAGCCCAGCACAGGGGCTCACCTTGCTCTGCAGGCTTTTAATCTGCAGGTTCTGCTTGTCCAGCTTGTACTGCTGCTGCTTGATTTTCTGCAGAAGCTCCTCGATCCGCAGGTTCTGAGCATCCATCAGGGACTGCGGGGAAAGAGCCAGGTGAGCCCCATCGCTCCAGGGAGGGCGCTCCCGGTGCCCCCAGACCCCTCCGCTCTCCTGCCGCTGATCCCCGCCCGCTGCTCCCGATGTCCCAGGACACTCGGGTCTTTCCGCAGTGGTTCCCGTGTCCCCTAGCGGCTCTGGGGTGTGTCCCCCCCAACGCTCCCCGCTGGTGCCGGTGCGGGGCCCCGTCGCGTCCCCCCCGCGCTCACCTGCAGCGCCCCCAGGTCCCGAGCGCTCTGGTTCCCGGCCGGCCGCGCCTGCAGCGCCAGCCGGACCCGGCCCTCCAGCCGCTCCAGCCGGCCCTGGATCGCGTCCTTGTCAGCCGCCACCTCCTCCAGCCGCTGCCGCAGCGCCTCGGAGAGGTTGAGCAGCTGCCGGCCGCGGCCCTCCAGCTCCCGCACGCTGCCCCGCAGCCGCTCGCCGCGCTCCTGCGCCTCCCGCGCCTGCCGCAGCAGCCGCCCCAGGGAGCTGTTGTGGGCGCTCAGCCGCCCGCCCAGCTCCCGCAGCTGGCCCTTGGTGCGCTCCACGTGCTCCTTCAGGCCGTGCCCCAGCTGCAGCAGCCCGTGGGCCAGCACGTTCACCTCGTCCCAGGAGGCGAACTGCGCCCGCCGCTCCCGCCCGGCCCCCGCCGCCGCCGCCCGCCGCTCGGGCCCGGCTCCCGGTGCGGGCGCGGGGGCCGCGGCCAGCCCCGCCGCGCACAGCAGCAGCGCCGCGCCGCCGAGCTGCATCGTGCCCGCCCCGCTCCGCTCCCCGTGCCGCCGCCGCCGCCCCGCTTTTATGCCCCGGTGGCGGGGAGGGCCCCGCACCGGCCCCTCCCCGCCCGCCCGGCCCCGCCGCTTTGTTCGCCCTCCCCGTCGGCCGTGCCTAAGGCCCCGTATCCGCCGCCCGCTCCCGGTCTTGTCCGCCCTCATCCCGGGCAGCCTCGGTCCCTGTCGCTGAGCCCTGCCTGCACCAGTTCTCATCTCTGCTCCCATCCTTATCTCCGTCTCCATTCCTGTCCTTGTCCTCCTCTCCATCCCTGTCCCCATTCCCCTCCTCATGCCATCTCCATTCCCATTTCTGTCCCCATTCCCATCTGCTTTCCTATCCCTAGGGGCCCCCGTTCCAATCCCTACCCTATACCTGTCCCCTTTCCTGTCCCCGTTGCCATCCCTGTCCCCATGCTCATCCCCATCCCATCCCTCCTGACTGTCCTGCCCCTCATCCTGCCCTGGGGCCCCCGATCTGCAAGCCCCGATGGTTCCCCCAGTCCCGTGGATGCGCCCGTGTCACCCTCCGAGGCCGCGCTCCTCCGGGACGCGCTGGCCCGGGCGGGAGGACCCTGTGGCACAGAGCTGTGCTGGGGACCCTGTGGCACAGAGGGACCCTGTGGCACAGAGCTCTGCTGGGGACCCGGTGGCACAGAGGGACCCTGTGGCACAGAGCTCTGCTGGGGACCCGGTGGCGCAGGTGGGTGCTGCCAGCCCTGGGGAGGGGGCATGCTTAGGTTCAGCTCCTCTGTACACCTGAGGGAAGCAGAATGTTCACTCCCCTAAACGTTCCTGGTCTCCAAGAGCAACAAGGATGAATAGATCCATCTCTCGCTACCCTCCCCCCACAGGTTTTCAATCACCCCCGGTGAAAAATGCGCATCTTATTGTATTTGTCAATGTCTTGACAATGTCTTGGTTTCTGGTTCGTCTTTCTCGTTCTGCCGTTTTCTGCTGGCTTAAAGGGATTTTCCATTCTCTGTGTTTTCTCTCCGTGAAGGAATTCACGCACCGCGATGGAGCTGCAGTCGGCTGCGCTCGGACCGGAGCAGATGGAGCCCTTCTGCTCCCTCCCCACGGGGCGCTGCCTCCCGCTGCCCCAGCGCTCCATCCCTGCCCTGCACCGCGCAGCCTCGGGCAGGAGCTGCTTCTCCTCCCGCTCTGCATTCCGGAGCCAAATCCGAGCGAGCTTCCCCCGCTGCCGGCTCTGGCCGATGTGAGCCCCCTGGTTCCCGGGCCGAGCTCCACTCCAACCCTCAGCACTTCTGCCTCCATCCCAGCGCTGCTGCTCAGAGCCCTGAGCTCAGGCACGGCCCCGGGGAAAGGCTTTTCAGCTTGCCCCAAAAGGCCTGGCCGGAGGATTTCTCTTTCCAACATCTCCAAGTATTTCTCAGGCTGATGCTGTCCGAGGGGTGAGTGAGAGGCTTTGGAGAACGCGCTCAGCAGCAACAGCTCAGGGTGGAGTCGCAGAGGTTAAAGAGGAATTTCAGAAATTCCAGCAGGCACACACTCCAGAGAGTCCCAAGCCCCCTCCCCAGCCACTGTTTTCACATTTATTTCATTATCAGAAGGAATTTTTCAAGTGAGGGAAGAGGAAAAAAACCCCAGGTATGAAACACTGCAGGAGAAAAAGAAAATAAAAATGTGAACAACTTCTTTCAAAACCTTTGTGCTTTTGGGGTCTCCCTTTGTGTTCTCCCTGGCACTATTGCTAGAGAGGAGCTGGGAATGCAGAGGTGGTGGTGGGGAGGGGGCTCCATTGCCCCCCTCCAACAGCCTTCTCTGCTGGCCTGTGCCCCTTGCCCTCAGGCCATGGCCCCCCTGCCAAGGACAGATCTGCCACCATACCCACCCCCCCTGAGTGCTGTCGGGGCTGCCAAAAATTCCCAGATGGAATCTGAAAAATGAAAATTCTCCTTTTCAGCTTGTATTGCTGGTTTTGGCATCCCAGGAGGGCGCGAGCTGGCAGGAGTCACGCCCGTGGAGCCTGGGGCAGGAGCACTTGGCACCCCAAGAGCCCTCTGGACTGGAAAACACCAACCCTTGAGTCACTGGGACAAACAGGGAAGCACAGTTTCATGTGTTGGCTGTCGCTGTGGGTTAAGACGTCAGGCAGAATGAATCCTGTGTGAGCTCTGCTCCCTCCCACCATTACCCAACGCTGCAGCTTGTCCTGGGAAACCACGGGGTTACTCCAAGTGCTGCAGCAGACGTGTTTCCACTGGTTCTTTTCTGCAGTGGCAGCAGAGAGGGAACGTGAGAAGCCAAGGCCTGTTGAGAAGCCACATGATTTATCTGTTTTCCTTTGGCTTTTTTTTCCTATTGTAACTTCTCAAATTTGCCCTGAGAAATACACATTTTAAGGTACACAGTGCAAAGCCCCCAGAGGCCATGAGCTGCCTCAGGCTAGGAATGATCACAGAGCTGATGGGAAGGTGCCCTCCACAGAGCCAGGTGCTCTGGAGTTTAAATGGAGCTTACAGGGGCCTGGCCAGCAGAGTGTGAGCTCCTGGGGCATTTCTCCATGCCCTGCTCTGTCCTCTGTGGGAAAGAGCTGTGGTCAAAATCTCTGTAGGGTTCCAACTGCCCAGCTTGGCTTGGGGCCAGGGAAGGATTGAGGTTTGGTCCCAGGGGATGAAGGACTCTGTCCCCTGTGCAGGTCCTCAGGAGGGACCCCATGAGGACACTGCCTAGCCCAGTGCCTTGGGACCCAGAGCAGCACAGGGACCAGCAGGGCACAGCAATGCTCTCAGGGCTCCCTGTGGGTGTCTGGGGTCAGCCCTTGGGCAGGGAACAGCAGACTCCAGAGGAGGAGGTTTTCTGTGGAGATTCTCTCAGGAACCAAGGGATGCTCCCAACCCCATCCTCCAATCCCGATCCTTATTCCTATCACTGTATCCATCCCTAGCCCTTCTTCCATGCAGTCCCACCAGCTCAGACACCCAGGAAAGGCAGCATCACCAGCACACTTCACAGCAGCTCCTTCAAACAGCCCCCTCATACGTGGTGAACCCCCCATCCCCATCCCCATCCCGTGCCCACCAGGCTGGGAGCCCTGGGCTGTGGGCAGTGTCTTTGTTCCCTCCCTTTCCCCACCCCGCTCCTTCCCAGGCTGACCTGGCAGGTCACTGTGTGAAAGTTCAGCCTGGTCTGAGCTCACACGAATTCCTGCAGCTGCTCAGCCCCAAATCTCATCACCAGGAGGGAGGGCTGGATGATTTACAGGAAGGTTGCTCACAGCGCTGCTTTGTTGTTGGAAATTGCAGACGTAAGGGAGACTCCAGAGAGAGGGAGTAGGATGTGTGAAATACATCATCACAGCTTCAAGGATAAATTTAGGTTTTCCAGAGGAGCCTAATTCTGATTCAGCAGAGGCCGGGAAAAATCCAGCACGGATTTCCTAGTGCCTCCCCCCTGGGCACAGCAGCACGTCCCACCCAGACAGGCACTGGCAGCATTCCCGGGCACAGGGGTTACCCCATCTCCCTCAGTCTCTGCTCACACCTGGTCCTGCCAGGGTTCATCCATTGCCACCCTGGTCTGGCCCAGCTTGCTGAACCCCCACCCCGGAGCTTTGTCACTCCCTGTTGTGGAGAAGGGCCAGGTGGCTCCTGCCACCTGCCCAGGCTGGTTGTACCCCAATCCTTACTGCCCCAGGGGACAGCACGGTGGCACAGCCTGCCAGAGCACAGCCTCATCCTTCCCCAGGGCTGGGAGCAGCCCCTCACCCTGTCAGAGGACACCCACAACTTCTGCTCTCGGCTGCTTCTTGAGCAGAGGTGAATTTCCAAGCAGGGTCAGTCAGGAAGATGGAAAATTGGCCACAGCCATCCACCCCAGTGAGAAGCATCTCCATGGGGAGCTCAGCCATGCCCTGGGCTCCAGCCCCACCCTGCCTCCCCTGGCTTTCCCTGCCAGCACAGGGCAGCCCTGGGTAAGCCCTGGCAGCCCAAGGGAGGCAAGATGTTGTTACCCAGGTTGCTGTATCATCAGAGGTTACAGAGGATAGGTGAGGGTTGCAGCCACACTGGGGCTCCTCTCACCTGGGGAAGGTCCTGGGGCCTGTTAGCCCAGAGCAGGGAGACCCATTTTCATGTTTGAAAAGCTGACATGAAAGGCCAGCAGTGCTCTCATTCCAAGCAGTCTCCTTATTTTCCTGGCGAGCCTGGATGAATGTTATGCAAAGCTTCACTCCCCTTTATTCTTCCTGCCATCCTGAGCTCTGTGGGGAGCACTGGGGTTACTGTGCAGAAGGTCACACATGCCAGAAGGCAGGAAACCAGAGGGCTTGGGGTAACGTGGGAGGCTTTGCTGCCAGAGAAATCTGACCCTTATTTTTTACAGTCATCTCTTGGTTTAACCAACATGCGTTTCACATTAGGGGCTCTGGCTGGCTGATCTTGCAGCTGAGGGCTCGGGGAGCTCCAGGTTCCTGGGGATGAGGCTGCCCCTTGGCATACTCAATCTGCTCACAGGCCCATGTGGGAAGGGCTGGACCACAGGGACCAGGCTCTGCTCTCCTTGTGTGACAATGGTGGCTTCTATTTTATCAGCAGCCTTTGGCCAGTGACAGACAGTGGGTTGGGCAGAGCCTTTGGTGGGCATGAGGATGACAGGGGATTTCTCCAGTATTTTCTGAACATCCTTTCATTTCATTCGTGGTTTCTGAAAGGACAAGCCCAGAGCCACTGGAAGGAGAGAGCTGCTGTGTCAAGCACAAGCAAAGCCCACAGAGTTTATCCACAGCCCTGTTGTCACTCCTGGGCACCCATCTCCTCCTCTGTGAGGGGGACAGAGGCAGCTCTGGCACTGCTTGGCATTTATCAGGCAGTGTCTGCTGGTGGCCGTGACCGCTGTGTGCTCTGGCACAGCCCCTCTCCGGCTGCTCCTGACGCAACAACGCACGGCTTTTTTTGGCTGTGCTGGTGAACACCCGCCAGGTCACCTCTGCTGCCCAGGAAAGGCTTGGGCTGTCCCAGCACACCCAGGACGGGTGTCCTGGGGATGTTCCCTCCTGTCCCGCACTGTGCTGGGATGGGTAAGAGCTCTGTGGCCTCCTCACCCACAGCCAGCAGCAGCCACATCCACAAGGGCTCTGCTGGATCTCTGCCTGTCCCCATGGCCACAGCTGCTTTTCCTGCTGGGAAGAGACTTGCAGGAAAGTGCAGCAGAGCTTTATATGGGAGGATGACAGGGAAGTACACAAATTTTGAGGTACCGTCCTGAAAACCCCAGCTGGGGATCAAACCTCTTCCCACTCGTGTCCCTGCTCGGTTTGTGGCCGTGGCAAGGTGCAGTTCAGGTTCCTGCTCTGGCTCTGCTGGCCGGGAGAGCAGGGCCGTGCCTGCAGGGACCGGGGATGTCTCCCCACCCCCTCCAGCTGCATCCAGCTGCGTGCTCAGCTCCCTGACAGCCTGTCCGGGAACAGCAGCCTCGGGCTGCAGCTGGGAATATTTACAGCATATATCAGGATATTTCCTGCTGTAAAAGTAAAGGGAAGGGTCTGCAGCGTGGGGAGCAGAAAAAAGTGATGAAAATAAGGCTTGTCTGTTGCATGCATTTTCCAAACTGAAATATATCTTAAACTTTAGTCAAGATTTTCCTGCATTTTCATGCTCAGATTCTGGATTTTTCTAGATATTTACACCCTACCTCACAGCATATACAGGTATTAGGAGGAGAAAAACCTGTGAAAACCTGAAAAGAAACAAATGAAAATGCCCCACAGCATCAAGAACCCCAGCAGCCCCTTTCCCACCCCCTCCCTGGTGAAACACCGACAGTGGCTGGGGAAGCTCCAGATCCCAGCAGGGCTGGGAGAGAAGAGCCGGCCCCATTCCAGCCCTGGCTCTTTCCTGCTCTGACAGGGACTTTGGCTGATTCTTGGATTCCTAAACTGAGTTTTGCTGCCCACAGGGTGGATCTGAGCTCTCCCCAGAGCAGCAGCACTGTCCCTGCTGCAGGGCTTGGCCTCCCAAGAGGGGCTGCCCAGCACCCAGCACTCACAGGTGCTTCCCCCGAGGCATCCCACAGCCAGAATCCATCCCCAGCACTGAGATACATCCCCTGGCGCATCCTACACCCAGAACCAACCACCCCACAGCCAGAATCCATCCCCAGCACTGAGATACATCCCCTGGCGCATCCTACACCCAGAACCAACCACCCCAGCACACAGCACCCACAGACACTGCCTGGGGCATCCCACATTTGGAACACAGTACCCAGCACTCACCAGTACCTCTGCAGGGGCATCCTACCCCCAGCTTTCCTCACCCTCAGGTCAGAGAGGAGCATGTGCCATGCAGTGGTTCTGCTGGGACAGGGCAGGGACAGGGCAGCATCTGTTTAGTTTGAATTTCTTAGAAAAACAAAAGCTGTGTGGTTTCTAACTGGCAGACAGGTATTTCCATTGCCAGGACTTTGCTCGGCGCTGTAAGAAACCTGATGCAGGTCCAAGTCTGTGCCTGAGCTTTGAGCTTGGATGCTGCTGTGGAACCACCTCACTCAGCCAGAGCTGAGCACGTGCCCTTGGGAGGTGCCCAGGTTTGACATCTGGTGATCCTCCATGCAAGGAAATTCAAATACCTAGAGAAAAAGGTCCTGGTTGACAAGAATGCAGCTACACGCTCAGGGGGCCTGGAAACTGTTTCCCCATTGCAAAGTGCAGAGAACAGGCAAATTCTGAGTCCAAGAAAAACCTCAAATCATAAAAAAGGAGTCCAAAATGTGGAGTTTCCTGTCAGTCAGAGTGGCTGAGGTTGCCATGATGATGATCTGGCAGTGATCACCTGAGAGCATGGAGCATCCTGGCTCCTCCATTCCAGCTGGAAATTGGGATTGGTGTTGTGGAGTGTCACTTTTAACGGTGGTTTTGTGGTACCCTCTTGCTAAATGGACATTTCCAAAGCCACCAGATCAGTGTCCTCGACTCAGCAGAAACTCTCTTGGGAGAAACTCTCTGGGGAGAGGAAGGTCAGGGTGCAGAGGGCTGGTCCCCAGTGCCCCAGAGAGCGTCCCCAGGGCCCTTGCCCATGAGGTGTGAGTGGCCCCAGGCAAGTCCCCCTGGATGCCTTTCCATGTGTTTCTGACTTTCCTCAAGAGTCCCCCTGGACCAAGCAGAGAAAGCCCACCAGCAGTTTCTGGTACAGGCTCCTTCTCCTGGTGTGAGGCTCCCCAGGAACATCCTGTCCCCAGCCTCCCCCAGGACCCTGCAGGAAATGTGGATACCAGCAGGAGTGTGCTAGGACAGCAAGGCTGGACCCTCCTGTGCCTCAGGGCTGCCCTCAGCACCCTGGGGCTGGGGCAGTTTGTGGGGTGTGCCAGCAGCTGTGGCATCACCAGCAGCTGTGGCATCACCAGCAGCAGGCTCAGCCCTCCCAGCTGGAGCTGGGCTGGGTTGTCCCAGCCTGACCTGGCTGCAGATCCAGGGGCTCCCGGGCACACAGGGCAGCCTGGCAGGGCTGGGAGCTGCTGGCACTCGCTGCTCTCCGTTCCATGGGTCTCACAGGGACTTTCTGGGGAAGAGCCTCAGCACAGCCTCAGGGCTTTGGTGAAACCCAGGTGTGCAGCCGGTGCAGGCAGTGCTCCTTTGCACAACCACATCCTGTAAATGTTTGCATCTCCCACTCAGAGCTCCTGGGGATGATTCTGTGGGACATCAGCAGGACCAGGTAGGAGGGACACTGTCCTCCTGGCTTCTTCCCCAGCATGATTTCTTCCTCTCTCCCAAACCTTTCTAACACCCTAAGCTGGTGTGAGGGATGGGACTCTTCCTGGCTCTGCATCTTCTTTATCCTTGGACTTCAGGACATTTAGCAAAAATAGCTGTCAGAAAGGGGAAAGTGACCTTTGCCATTTGAATAACTGTTTGCTGTGTCAGCACAGGCACAGAGTGTTTGGGGGTTTTGTGCAAAGTTCCAAGAGCTCTGAGCCAGGGCCAGGACGTTTTTGCCTCTCTGTTTGGCAGCCGTGAATAACACCGGGAATGCGGCCTCATAATCCCTGCTCAGGGACACCCTTGGGAGAGGAGGTGCCTTCCAGGGAATGTGGGTGCTGACTGTAGGATTCCCTGTGTGTCTCCATGCCAGAAACTCTCCCCTGACTTGTTGACCCACCATGGGATGGGAGAGGACAGAATGGGATGGAAGGAATGGAAGGCGTAAGCTTCAGGGGGGATGGGATAACTGAGGCTGCAGGCATGGAATGGGAAAGGCTGCAGGAATGGGAATGGGCTCAGGAATGCCACAGGGTGTTTGGGATTTAGTACCAAATCCTCACCCCATGATAGTCTTTTGAACACACAAAACCAAAAGCTGCAAACCTGTCCCACTGCCTTCTTGGTTCAGTCCAAGGGCTCAATCTCCTCTGCCATGGGGGCACCCAGTGGGTCTCCTGGGGAGCTGGGAGCCCGTCTGGGGGTGCAGGGAGCCAAGGCCAAGGCAGCTGAGCTGCATTCCTGGGTGGGAGGCCCTGAGCACCCTCAGAGTGCTGCGGGTGAGGGCCCCAGAGCAGAGCTGAGAGTTGCCCGCGAGTGACCGGGCCCACACCAGCCCCCGTGGCCTTTCTGCCTGCCTTGGAAACCCAGCCCAGAGAGTGAAATTAGAACCAATTAAACATTAAGCTTGGCTCAGGCTCAAATCAAACTTTCTACCAATTTTAGCTGCTTGTTGCTCTGGACACAGCATGCACTGGGGTTCAAGTGACGCAACGCAGAGGGGATTTCTGCTGGCGTGGGGCTCAGGGCCAGCAATGGACACGAGGGCTGCCAGTGGCTGCAGCAGAGCAAGCTGGGGTTGGAACCAAAGCACAGAGAGGGCAGGACCTGCAGCACCTGATGTCTCATTTGAAAATTTGCATCTTTCTGCTCTTAGATTCATTCTTGCTTAATTAATTCTTATCCTCTTCCAGAGGCAAAAAGGAGCTTTAGAACCAAGAAGAGAAACAAGACATTGATTAAATCTCCCAGTAAGGGCCCTCCTGACCCTCCCGTGAAGGAGGGGTGCCCAGGGTCTCCACAGAGCCTCTGATGCAGTGTGGTGTGGGCTGGGTTTGATGGCCAGGCTGTCACCCTGGAGAGCTCCCACAGCCACCTTGGCCACCTCGAGCACGGACTGATGGCAGCACCGCCTGGCCCAAAGCAAACAAGGCTGAGGTCAGGAGCAAGGACAGCGCAAGGATGGCGGTGGCACCACCCCCCAGCCGCCCCTGACAGGGTGATCCAGGGGCCATGGGCCCTTGGCAGCACCAGCGGGTGCCAGCTGGCAGCAGCCCTACAGCAAACCCATCACCACCTTTACTGTGCCTGGAAAAGAAGGAAACAACCCCTCTAAAGGCATTTCCCATCTGGGGGGTGCAGGCAGGATGAGACCAGGTGATGTCACAGGGAGTCTCTCACTGTCCTGCAAACTGTCCCCAGCTGATCTCAAGGTAACAGTCCTGGCAGCCTCAGAGAGACCCTGTCCCAGTGCTGTGCTGTGGCACTAAACCCTGCTGGGTGGACAGCAAGCGACCAAGTGAGCCACCGGGCCATCTGTCACCTGAGGGATGCCACAGCCAAAAAAGAAATTAAGCCCCCAGTTACCCAGCACAGCAGCACTTTAATGCAGAGAAGTGGGAGATTTCAGGTTCTGCAAAGCCCATGAACAGTGACTCTGTCCTCTCTGATTTCACTTGGAAGGGACTTGGAGAAGGCAAGATGCCATCGTGATGGGCAGTGATCTAAGAGCCAGGGACAGCTGCTGGGCTTGGGGCAGATGGGGCACAGCTGGGGCACAGCTGCTCACCCCAACCCACACCTTTGGGTGCCCTGTGTGGAGATGGGCACGAGCAGCCACGTGGGACTGAGCCGTGTCCTTGCCCGTGGCACCAACGGGGTCACCCTGGTGTGCTCTGAGTGCCTGGGGTCTCAGACATGGCCACAGCACCTCAGACGGCTGCTGGGGAGGCAGCTGCCAGCCCTCATTTGTGTTTCCCTGACAATATTCCCCATAACTGACTGAACAAATCATGCAGGGCTGTAAGAGCTCCCTAATTAACACAGTTATTATTAGCAATGTCAGGACAGGTTTGAAAAAGGCAAGTTCAGAGTCCCTGTGCCTGAGAGCAAATCCCAGATGACAATGGCGTCCTCTCTGTCACTTGGACTGCATCTGAGCAGTGGGAGCAAGGACATCCCCGGTGCCAGATGGGTTGGATGGGCTGCACAGGCACTGGGCCAGGCATGGGAGCTCTGCACAGGATGAGGGGGGTCGTGTTGTTGCCAGAAACTGCTCTTGGCTCATACCCAGGCAAATCCCAAGGGAATTGGGACTTTCATGACTCAGGCCAAGACTCCTGGTGATGCCAGCAGCTGGGTGTGGAGGGGGAGCAAGCTGAGAGGGTTCTGCTGGATGCAGGGAAGTGCTGCCCATCCTGCAGGGCTGCCTCCTCCCCAGACCCCAGACTGCCCCAGCCTGGTGGCTCCAGCACTCTTTGCTGTATGTAGGGCAGCCCCGGGGTGCCTGCAGCAGCTTGTGCACTGCCAGGGCTCCTGCTGCTCCTGCTCCCCATGGAGTGCTTGGAGAGGTGCCTAATTCATCCTTTCAGAGCAGAGATAAGATGGATTAAGGCCTGCTGAACGGTTGCCAAAAGAATCGCCATTAGGCCCTGGAGGGCTTAATCTCCACGAGACTAAAAGCAGACAGGCTGCACCCACAGTCAGTCCTGTCTGCCAGGGGATAAACACCCAGTGCAGGATTTCAGGGAAACCTTTGGAGGCTGGAACACATCCCAAAGGGTACATGCTGTCCTGAGTGCCCAAGGCTGGGTGCTGGATCCCACACTTCCCCCAGCTCCCAGGGGAAGTGGCTGAGTGAAAGCACAGGGCTGTGTTGGCCACTGGAGCCTCAGACACCTCTGTGCCTTGACTCATCCTTTCCATGAGCTTGTCTCCAAGGCTCCTCCATACTGGAGTGTTATCTCCTGCAGATTAGCTCCCCAAAGCTGTCCTTGCCCGTGTGCTTCTCAGCTGACTCACTTTTGTTATTTCCTGTCCCTATCTCTGATTTCCTTTGCTGTCCTCACACTACCATTCCCCAAGGTCCAGCTCCTCTCCAGGTACCCCTGACACACTGCTGACATGTTCCCCAGCCTCCAGGCTGATTTCAGGGTGTAATAATGTCCCTTTCCATGGAGCCAGAGCATGGAGGGGACAGAGTTCCTTCTCTCTTCCCATGGTGACAGACAACCTGAATTTTCCCCCTTGCAGCCTGCCTGGGACACATTCACAGCCCAGCGTGACCATCACAGCTTGGGTAAGGCAGTGCCAGTCTGGTGTCTCATCCTTGCCTGGGAGGAAGTGCTGAGCCTGGCCTGGGGGTTTGGACCTCTCTGGAGAGCCAGACCAAGCAGGGCAGGGCTTGCATTGCAGTCAAACCCTGGTGGTAAGGACGCTGTGCCAGGTGCCAACTACCCAAGGGATGTGACCCCACTGGCTTTACACCACAGCCAACGTGTTTCAGGGCTAGAGACAGGGAGAATGGGCCCCATCAACCACAGCCTGTACAGATCTCTGCCTATCTGGCCATCCCACAGAGGGATCTTGAGTTCATTTTTCTGCCAGACCCTGGAAAGAGGCAAGGCACTGGCAGTGCTTGTGACAGCAGCCTTGGGGCTCATCACACCTCCTCCCTGGAAAACACTGACATCCCCAGTGCCATTGTTTCTGGACTTTTGTTGACAGGAGAGGTCTCACAGGCATCCCTCTCTCGCCAGCATTGTGTGAGGAAGTCTGGCTGCATTAAAGCACAGCCCCTAAAACCTCCAGCCCCAGCCCTGAGCCCTTCCCTCCAGGGTTCCCCTAACCCCCAGCTCCTTTCATACAGGTAAGAAACCCTCCAACATCACTGCTGTCCCCCCTGCCCTTCCACTGCCATCCTCGGCCCTTCCTCGCCTGCACCCTCCCCTTGCAGCCCCCCAGGATGGCACCTGCCCGTGGCCATGGAGCAGATGGAGGCTGGGCACAGCTCTCCCCTCTGCAGTGGCATGATGCAAGCTGTGCTGGTGGCAGTGACACACTGTCCCAACAAACAAACACAGCCCGGCCCCGGTGCCATTGCAGCAGCCCCACAGGCAGGGACAGCCCCACCGTGTCTGCCACAGCCTGTACAGCCAGGGACAGCCCCGGGGCCATTGCAGCAGCCCCAGTGCCAGGGACAGCCCCGCTGCCATTGCAGCAGCCCCAGTGCCAGGGACAGCCCCGCTGCCATTGCAGCAGCCCCACAGGCAGGCAGGGACAGCCCCGGTGCCATTGCAGCAGCCCCACAGGCAGGGACAGCCCCGGTGCCATTGCAGCCCCAGTGCCAGGGACAGCCCCGGTGCCATTGCAGCAGCCCCACAGGCAGGGACAGCCCCGGTGCCATTGCAGCAGTGCCAGGGACAGCCCCGGGGCCATTGCAGCCGCAGTGCCAGGGACAGCCCCGGTGCCATTGCAGCAGTGCCAGGGACAGCCCCGGGGCCATTGCAGCAGCCCTGCCAAGCAGGGACAGCCCCGGTGCTATTGCAGCAGCCCCAGTGCCAGGGACAGCCCCGGTGCCATTGCAGCAGCCCCACAGGCAGGCAGGGACAGCCCCGCCGTGTCTGCCACAGCCCGGGGCTGGCAGGGAGAGCTGCTCTGCTGCAAACACCGTCCCTGCTGCCTCAGGGATGGTCTCTGACTGGGCTGTGGCTGCCCAGACCAAGGAAGGACACAAGCGACCGGCATCCTGAGCAGTCTCCATTCCTGACAGCGGGATGAGCTCAGCTCTGTGCTGTCCCTGCCCCTTGCCTGTCTCTGCCCCTGCTCGGCCCTGTCTCCCCTCTGCCCCCAGGGCACAGCAGGGCTGTTGGGGACATGGAGCCCTCAGCTGATCCCCTGGGGGCCTTTTGGAGCTGCCCCTGAGCTCCCTGTGGGCACAGCAGGCGGGGAGAAGGGCCTGAGGCCTCAGCCATGGGGCCCATGGGGTCCGTGTGGGCCCTGGCTCTGGGGCCCTCACAAGTCACGGGATGAGCCGAGGCACCAGCACGGCTCAGAGCAGGAGCTGAGGGCATCGGCTGTCCCCGGGGTGACACAGGGACTGCCACAGCTGGAGGCACCTCCCTGGAGCCCAGAGGGGCAGGGGCACGGCAGGGTGAGCAGTGATGGGCAGATGGAGGTGAGGGTTGAGCCGTGCTGGGGACACTGAGCCTTCCCCACGCTCCCTTGATGTAATATTTGTGGGAGCAGTGTGTTCCAGCAGTGCCATAAACACAGAGAAGCAATAAACTTGTCTTTATCTGCCTGTGGAGCCTTGGGACCATCTAAATTAGGAAACAAAGGAAGAAACAACAACTCCAAAAGGCTTTTTGCTAGCTGAGCTGAAAATAGAGCAGAAGCCGGGAGGGGGAAGTTCAGCCCAAACAGGAGCATGGGGGAGCTGGGAAAACTCAGCTGGCCCCAGTGCCACCCCCACCCTGGCCCAGCCTCAGGCCCCTGTCCCTGGGCACAGGGGGTGATGGTGGCAGCACTGCTCCCCCAAGGGTGGCAAAGGATGCTCAGACAGGCTCAGGGCTCCAGCGTGGTCTGTGTGACAACACATGGCCTGTACCTGTGCCCTGCCTTTGGGCACCCTGCCTGCAGCTGTCTCCTCTCCTGGACCCTTCACAGTCCCTCCCTGTCCTGATCCTCCAGCAGGGCAGTGCCATTGCTGCAGGAGCCACACTTGTGTCACAGTCCCTTCTGTAAGGCACTGACCCCACCCTGGCTTGGCCCAGCGCTGTCCTCACATGGCAGGAGCTGATGCCCAATGCTCTGAACCTTGGCCCAGCACTTGGTATCTCCTGGGCATGGACAGTGTCAGTTCATTCAAAATTAACTATTCTGGGTCATCTTCCTCACAGAAGACAATAACATTCCTAAAATGAGGGTCTCACCCAGGAATGATTGTGAAGGCAGGTTTGCATTCAGATTTACCCAGCCCCTCAGCAGGCTATTACTCCTCTTCTCACCCCTATGGTCCCCAAACTGTAAAGTTTTTTGGTACTGTCATCAACCATCACCAGCTTACTGCCACCCATGACCAACCCCTCACCATCTGCTGCCACCCATCCCATATCCATCCCCATTCCCCCCAACACATCACCACCCACCACTGACCCACTGCCACCCCTCACCAAGGAGTCACCCCCCTCACTAACCCAGCACCAGCCAGCACCATCCACCAAACCAGCACTGGCCCTTGCCCACCCATTCCCAGTCAGTGCCACCCACCCTCACTGGGCAGCAGACACAGCCCCAGTGGTGATGGCAAGGTGTGGCCCGGCCCTGCATGGGGGGCTGTGGGGACAGTGCCTGTCTGTGAAGGTGAAGCACTGCTGGCAGTGAGCTCTGGGGTCAGCTCTGCCAGCCCCCGGGGCTTTTTGGGCTCTCAGATCACAGCTCATGTTATGAAAAGCATGAATTATTAATTGCAGCTAAGAAGAGAAAGGCTGTGAGCTGCTGCCTGCTCAGAGCTGCTGCTCATCTCTGGGCTCTGCCCGTTTAAAGCAGGTCTCACATTTATATTTCATGAGTGTGTCCCTCAGCAGCAGTTTTACAGTGAAAGGAAGGAGCAACGCACGCTCTGCACAGAGCCCAGCAGCCTCCTCCATCCCAGGCAGAGCCCTGTGCTGCTGCACAGGAGAACCCTCCCAGGCACTGAATCCTGCTTTCTCAGAAAATTTGGGACAAACCGTTAGGGCTTGTCCTGTGCTTTGGAGGCAGGTGTGCCACAGGCAGGCTGGCACAAGCCATCCCTGTTGAGGTGGGTGCTGGGAGCACACAGAAAGCTCAGCTCCATGGAGGTTGTCTTAGCCTGGAAGGCTTGTCTGGTCCTGAGCCCCAGCTGCTGGCCCGTCAGAGCAAATTCACATCACACCTCATTAAAAATCTGGGGCTCAGCCCAGGCACCCACACCAGACAAATGCAGTGGAGGGGGGTGAACCCCCACAGCCCCAGCATTGGGGGGCACCCTGCAAAGACCTGTCCTGCAGAAACACCTCCTTGGCTCAGTGCTTTGGGCACCTGCCAGGTCCTGGACTGGGCTGGCACCTTTGTCTGCTTGCTGGGGTGGTTTGGGGTCCTGGCACGGTGACCTGGGTGCCTGCATTGACCAGCTGGGTTTGTGCCCCACGCAGCTCCCAGCAGGAGCCCCCCCAGCACCTGGAGTGGCCATCTCCCGTGGGCGGATGTCAGCTCGGGCTCAGCTCTGCCATCACCTGCTCTCAGGAGCCTGTCTGCTTGTTTGCTCTTGCCTGAGCCCATTAATTAACCTGAATTAAAGCATCATTTGAGCTGACAGTGCTGGGCTTCCTTGCGGCAAGGATGTTCATTACGATTACCACCTGGGCAAGGAAATTACAGGAAAATTCCTGTGCTGCCAAGGTCTGGGAATGATCCACCAGCAGGACCCACAAACCTGGGATGGGGCTGGGATAATGGCAAAGAGCTTATTCCCATGCAGCTTGCTGGAAACAGGAGCAGATGCAAAATCCCTTGAGCCTCTGGGAGCGAGGGGCTGTGCCAGGGGGATTTAACCCCCATCCAGCCTAGGGATGATGGGGAAAAACTGTCTGTGATGCAGTAGCTGCTGCTCATGGGGTTTGGGTGGGACCCACCAAAATCCCCTTCCCTGGAAGAGATACAGCCCTGGGGTGGGCTGCAGAGCCACAGGTTATCTGCATCCCTGCCTGGGGTTTCCAAACATCTTTGCAAAATGCTGTGGCCATCCTGACCTGGTGCTGGGGCTGGCCCTCTCTCACCAGCAAGGACATCCCATGGCCACTGGGCTCATGGGGCTGTGATGGACCCTTCCCTCTCTCTGCACCCACTGTCTCCTGCCCAAGATATAGTTTTTCCTAAAGGTGAGTGGAAATATAGAGAAATCCTTTTGGTGGGAGAGAGGACCATGGCCAGGTCAAGGAGCATTGCCCCTGTGAGTGGCCCGATGGTGGAGGGTCCTGCATTTTGCAGAGGTCCTGCAGCTCCATCCCCCTCCAAGCAAGAGCCCCTGAGGGCTCCCACACCAGGAGCAGCGTGGGGGTGCCAGTGGCAGTCCCTGTGCCCTGTGTCAGGGATTCCCACTGGAGCTGGAAGGAGGGAAAGCTGAGGCATGAGCAGAATGCAGCCTGTGTGCCCCAGTGCTCCGAGCCTGCTGTGGCTGCTGCTGTCCCCACAGCTGGGCAGCCCCTTCCCGTGGCTGTGGGCAGATGGAACGCTGCTGCTGAAGGGCAGGAAATGCCAGGGAAAGGCCACCTGAGCCAGATTTTAAATATAAATTACACCTTGATTTTTTACCAGCTTTAGCACAAAATGTGATCCCTGTCAGTGAGACTCAGTGGGTTTGGATATGTTCATCTTTGCACTTTTCCATGCCTCTCTGTAGTCCCTTTCCAATACCTTGGGTATCCAATGCAGTTTCTGTGCTGTGTGTTCTCACTTGCCCAATGAATAATCAATTTAACTGCCATATGCACTGTTCATTGAGAAAGAAACTGCTTCTTGCTAAAGGTGTGAAACTAAGTCATGTGTAAAATTAGCTTAGCCCTCAGATGGGAATTGACTCCAAAGCAATGGAACCTGCCTGGGCTCCCAGGAGCTGGACCATTTTCAAACCAGCTATTGCTTTGCAGAAGAGGGGAAATACTTTCCCAAAATGTAGGAGGAGGGTTCTGGGGATTCAGTAATGGCCAGGTGGCAGAGGGAAGAGCAGTCACCACGATGAGGCCGAGCTGTGTTCCCTGGCTTTGAAACAGCCAGCCAGAAAGAAAATGTCCCAGCAGCCAGAGGGAGCTGAGGGCAGCTGTGCCCAAACAGTGCCTGGGCTGGGCTGGGGTGGCCCTGGCCAGCCCCTTCCTGGCCTGCTGACCCTACACACTACAGATTGGGTTGCTTTTTGTTTTGAAGAAAAATGAATTTCTGGGGTGGGATTTGCCCCCACTCCAGGGATTTGGACATTAATTTGTAATGGGGATTAAGAGTTCAAATCCCTTAAGCAGCTTTTGCAGCCCCATCCCTCATTCCCCTCACTGCCGAGACCCCCGGGCAGCCCCGCTCAGGCATGGGCAGTGTCTGTGAAACCCCCACAGGGTCAGCAGGGCCCTGGGCACAGGGACATTGGCATCACATCACCACGGACCCCCTGGCCTGCAGGAAGCGGGGACAAGGACACCCAGCCCCTGGAGGGGAGGCCGCAAAGCCTGGCTGGAGGTTTCACTGCTGGCTCCATCCCGGCCCTGCACACAGAGCAGCTGCTGGGGCTGGGCAGGGCAGCACGAAGGGCTTCTACCATCCAAGAGTGGCATGGGCTGTGGTAAAGGCTCTGACATCCCTTAAACATCTCCAGTTGAGCTGTGCCCTGGAGTCTCCCTTCCCAAAGCCACAGGGCTCAGCCTGTGCCCCAGGGCAGGAGTCCTGCTGGGAGCTGGGGTGTAAGGCTGGTCCCCCCAGCACCAGACACTGCTCAGGGCTCAGGAGCAAGTGCCATGCTTCCACTGCAAGACTGTTCTATAAATAGACTGACACCATTTCTCTGCTTCATTACCATGGACTTTAAGGCTATTTCTACTATATTTCAGTTTTGCATGTTGATTTCCTTATGACGTGCCCCTGGGAATATCTGTCATGGTTTAAAGAGCAGAGCTCACTGGAAGGCAAGGAACAGCTTCAAGAGCCCAGCATCCAGGGCAGTAAACCCAAGGAGAAGGATTGTCCTCCTGGTTTGATGGAGGGAAAGACTGTGGGTGTGCGGTGTCCAGGCAAAGGCTGCTGGCAGCATGAGGGATGCTATGGCAGGAACAGAAACCTGCAGGAGGCAGCTGCCAGGGCTCCCTGTCCAGCAGGACCCTCAGCCCCAGGGCTTGGCCTCAGCAGGGGGTTAAGGGAGAGCACAGCCCCAGTGTGGGCTGCTGGATCCCTGGGATCTTCATCCCTGCCTGGGAAAAGGGCTCCACACCACAGACATGTGTGAACTCCTTCCTGCATTCCTCCACAAGGTCCTGTCCCCAGCTGGGAGATCTGGGGGACAAGAGTGTGAATTTGGGGTGTCCAGCTTGGCTGTGCCCTGGTGATGTGGCACAGTGCCCTCTGTCCCCTGGTGTGACATCCTGGAGCCCCTGGCACCACCCCCTCCCTCGCTGAGGGCACAGAGGTGGGGAGGGTCCCTGTCTGCCCTCAGGGCACCCCTGGGCTCTGGGGTCTCTCCTTCCAAGGGCTGTGGGACAGGGGGTGAGGCAGGGGCAGCCCTGAGGCTGCTGCCAGGCCCAGCATGGCCTCTGCACTGGCTCTCAGGTGCCTGGGCACCCCACCAACATCCGAGCCCCATGAGTGCCCATCTCTGTGGGGATGCTGCTGTCACACCCTGGGCAGTCACAGGGGGTGGGGAAAACCAGGGCTGTCCTCATGCCACAGCCCTTCTCCTCTCTGGTATCACTAATCTCACTGCCCCCTCCCAGGGCTGTGGCTGCTTTGCTCTCCCCTCCTCCTCCTCTCCACATTTCCAGTCACTCCCAGCAGGGATCCCCCTTTAGCCCAGAGTTTGCTGCTGGTCCCTGAAAAACACTGCAAGACGTTGGCAGCCTGGTGCTTCTCACATGTCCTTCTGTCATCCTGGGCCAGCAGCTCCCCCTGCCCCAGGCTCTCCACCTCTGACAGCATTCCATCCTCTCCCTGAAGGAGGTCCCTGCTGCCCTGAGCCACTCAGAGCCCCCAAGGCAGCAAAGCTTGGCCTGGAAAGGGAGAGGGGAGCTCTGAGCCCCCCAGGCTGCTGCATCCCCATGCCCTGCCAGCCAGCTGAGCCTCCCTGGGGCTCTGGGAGGGCAGCAGCCACTCAATAATCTGAATAATCTGAATAATCTGAATAATCTGAACAATCTATGGGTGTTTCACATGAGCTGGGGGGGCCAGTGGCCAGCAGGCTGGTGTGGAGCAGAGCCTGTGAGTGGGCAGTGAATGTGCATCCACTGGGGAGATTTTCTGAGCCAGTGGCCGCTGTGAAATGTGCCAAACTTCACAGTAACACAGTGATCGATGTCTGCAGGGACATCAAACCAACAAAACCCCTCCTTGGCCCACTGGGAAGCAAAGGCAGCAGCTGATTTGGATTTCTGAAATAATGCAACGACAGACAAGGACACATTTGAAAAACAAGCAGTTCCCAAGGGCTTTTATCAAAAACCCAAGGAATCATTATGGTTGGAAAAGACCTCTAAGATCATTGAGCCCAACCATTAACTCAGGCCTGCAAGGTTCACCACTAAACCATGTCCCCAAACGCCACATTGAGATTTAGGGCCAAGGACAGCACAGTTAAAGCCATGCCCAGGCACCAGCCATCAGGAGAACAGTTCTCACTTGTGTCACACCCAGCGTGTGTCAATGCACTGCGAGGTGGGAACAGCTGTGGTGCTCCAGTCTGACCCAGGGCCATGAGGAGGGGATGGTCAGCACAGAGAAAAGCAGCAACCCCAGCATCCATTTGTGGGTGCAGCATCCCATGGCAGTGCTGGGAATGGAAATCCCTCAGAAGCCAAAGCCAGGGCTCACCAGTGAGTTAGCAGCCAAGCAAGCCAGGCACATCAGGCTCTTCCAGCTAAGAAATGTTCCAGATGTTCATATCTCCCTGCTTTGTGCTGTGCTCTGCCAAACCTGCCTCCCTGAGGAATGCATAGGGAGGAGAAATGCAGGAAAGAGCAGCTCTTTGTGGTTTGCATAAGCTTCTACCCCTCTGTCTGGACAGGAAATCAGTGAATTTTGGGAGTGAGGTCGATGATGCCCAGGGAAATTCTGAGTTTGGTTAGGGGCAGTGAAAATCCACAAAGCTGTCCTCAGCTGGAGTGGCAGCAAGGGCCTGCACTTAAGGAGGCCTCTGTGAGCTTCCCACAACCTTCCAGGAGCATTCCCAGCTCCTGCCCCAGCTCCCAGCAGAGTCAGCATCCTGCACCCTCCTTCCTTCTGCTGTTTGCTGCTGAATGGCTCCCGGATCCTTAGGACACTTCTGTGAGTCCCACACGGAGGGCTGGAGTTTCTGCAGCACCTCCCCACTGCTAAATGGGGACATTTCTGCTCTTTCCACATAAAAGGCTCATGTTGGGGTCAGTTCCTCTGGTCTTGGGAGAGACTCTTCCCTTGGGGCTGTCAGAAAGGGGGTACCACTGGGGCAGGGCTGAAGACCCCTCTTCCCACTTGGGATGGGACAAGCAGCTCACACTGGGACACACCTGGTTCTGGCAATACCTTACTGGAAAGTCCAAGGTGGACAATGCTAAAGTGAAGTGTCATTTCCCATGGAACATTCCTGACTGCCCAGGACTCAGGGCTGCCTATGGAGGACTTGGGTTTGGGGCTGCATGGAGGAACAGTGCTCCCCACACAGTGCAGGCAGGTCTGGCCACCAGGAGAGCAGGATGCTGCTGAGGGCTTGGAAAGCACAAGGCATCAGAGCAAGCACCAACACCTAGGAGCAGCACCCCACAGCCAGGACCAGCACCCACTGCTCGTCCCTGGTACCGGGATTTAGGATTAATACCCAGTGCCAGCCCTCAGTACAAGCCCCCACACCCAATGCTGACTCCCAGCACAAAGTGCTGATATTCAACACCATCCACAGAACAAAGACCCTGCACCAGCACCAGTGCATGAGGCACTGGTGTCCCAAATTTTGGTCCAATTAAAGCAGTTTAGGGTTTGGCCCATTCAAGCACAGACTCCAAGTTTCTCATTCCTGACAAAGGAGAAGGAATTCATTAAATCCATAAGGAAGGGAAAGGTGCTGGGGGTGGGCAGGAGCCCCTCAATTGCCTGGGGCTGGGCAGGGCTAAGGCATCTCCTGCATGTGGCACAAGGAGCCACAGAAGCTGCTCCCCCCAGCAGGCTGAGCACCCAGGCTGGGCACACAGGATGGGCACACAGGATGGGCACACGGGATGAGCACACAGGATGGGCACACAGGATGGGCACACAGGATGAGCACACAAGCTAGGCACACAGGATAAGCACCTGGGCTGAGCACATGGGCCAGGCACACACACAGGCTGAGCACACAGGATAAGCGCACACACAGGATGAGCACACGGGATAAACACACACACGGGATAAGCACACACACAGGCTGGGCACACACACATGGGATGAGCACACGGGATGAGCACACACACAGGATGAGCACACACACAGGATGAGCACACACACAGGATGAGCACATGGGATGAGCACACACACAGGCTGAGCACACGGGCTGAACACACACACAGGGGATGAGCACACAGGCTGAGCACACAGGATAAGCACACACAGGATGAGCACACACACAGGATGAGCACACACACACACGGGATAAGCACACACACATGGGATGAGCACACACACATGGGCTGAGCACACGGGATGAGCACACACACACAGGATAAGCACACACACGGGATGAGCACACACACATGGGATGAGCACACACACATGGGATGAGCACACACACACATGGGCCAAGCACATCCTCCTCCCACGCCTGCGCCGGCTGCTCGGGGTCTCCGGAGGAGCCGAGCTCACGCACAGCCCTTCTTCCAGGCACTCGTGCTGCTGCCTTCAGAGCTTTATGAATATTGTAGCAAGGCCGTTCCTTTCATCTCTGCTTCTTTCCAGGGAGTCCCAAACCTTCTGCACATTCATTTCCACCTCGCTATTCCTCTTAATTATTTAAACTCGCCTTCCCAAAAGTGGAGTCCTTCCATTATCACTCCTTTCTCTGAAATGCGTGTGGAATTCGGGGACTTGCAAATCCACTCAACTTCTCCACATTCGTGCAGAGCAGAAGGTTTCCTCAGGCTGCCCCCCCTGCTCCATTCCAGCCTGGCCCCAGGCCACGTTCACAGAGGCCTCAGCCATGGAAACCTCAGAGCAGCTTTTCACTGGGGTCCCGGACATTGAGGATCTTCCCCACGTGCCTTTCATCATTTCCATGGCTCTCTGGGTGGTTCTCCCCCAGAGCTGCATGCAGGGCCAGATGTCCCTGCACTGCAGTTGTACTGACATGGCTCATGCTGGAAAACTCTCTTGCTGCTCCATGCCCAGCCTCAGCAAAGCTGAGAGCACTGCGGGACCTCCCTGCAGGGCAGAGCCCCTCCCTGGCCTCTAATGAGACATGCTCAGTTAATTGCCTTTTAACATAGGAACCAAGCCCAGCTCCCCAAATACCTAAAGTTAAAACCTGGTGGCTCAAACCCTGTTGGAGAAATGCAGTTCTCAATAAAATAGATGCACATTGACACCTTTTCTGTCTACTTTTGAAAGGTGGCAGCTGCATTTGAGCACCTCCGTGAGTGAGCCACCACCCAGCTCCCAGCTCCCCATGTTGCTGGGATCCTGCCACAGCTGAAGAGGGAGGCTCTGGGGGAGCTCAGGGGGTGCTGGCAGGACACAGGAGCTGGGGAAGGGGGTGACTCACACAGCTGTGACACATCTGCATCTCCTGCCATGCCTGAACCTGCTGGGTGCTCCACAGCCAGGGCTGTGTGCCTGCAGCAGCCCTGCCCACGCTGTGCTGTGCTTCGCTGGGAGCAGTGTGAGCAGGACATTTGCTGGAGCAAGAGACCCCTGGCCACTGCTCTTTCTCCCCATCCTGCTGTTGGTGTTCCATTCTAACCCTTGTCTCATACCCTAAGGCTCTCTTGGTTTGGCTCATCTTCCCTGAGGCTCTGTGGGAGAACTGGGGTTTTCTCACCCCACTGGAGGGGACAAGAGGGGTGAGGAGGTGCAGTGTGGCCCTCATGGACAGCTGGTCACCTCCCCAGCCCTGCACTGTTCCTGTTGCTGTTATTTGTTTGTGCATCCATTGGTACCCAGCTGCAGACTGGAAATGGGGTGGGGGCTCCAAGTGGCGTGAGGGGCTGCCAGACCCCAGCAGCATCAGCTGAGCAGGGGGACCCCACTCTGAGCAGCTCCCAGCTTCATAACCCTCCAAAATACTCCAACAGAGGTGCATGCAACTCCTCTGGGGCTGTGTCAGCAATGACCTGGAGGGAAGTGTGGCTGTGGCATTGCTGGCTGAGGGCCCTGTGCCAGCAGCCCTTGGGAGCCCCATCCCTTCCACCCACCCTGACCTGCTGGGGGCTGCTCCAGCAGTGGGACCCTCACCCGTTGTGGCCAGGCCAGCACTCCCCTCCCTGCACCACTCCCTGAATTAATCATCAGCCTCACTCTGTGCTCCACTCCTCACTTAAAGATATTTTTACACATTAAAAATTCACAGCACTAAATGATTGATGGCTGAGGCCCCCTGCACCACGAGGAAGAGCTCAGGCTGCTCCAGCTTCACTTCCCACCAGCATGTCCTTGTCCCAGCCACCCCCAGTGCTGCACAGGGCATCTCTTGGGGGAAAAACCAGCATGGCAGTGACTCCCAAAAAGGCACCATTAGCTCTCTAGAGCTGCTGGGGGTGTGCTGAAGGTGCTTCAGGTGCTGGAGCATCTCCAGGGCTCTGGGACGTGCCTTTGTGGCCAACACCAGTGGGAACAGGACGGTCTACTCTCGAGTGGTGTCTTGGGAGGGTCTCAGGGGAGCTCTTTGCCAGCCTGAGCAGCACAGGGCAGGGCTGCAGGCTTGAGTGAGATCTGCAATGGAGCAGCTCTCCTGTTCTCTCCTCCCATCACTTCATCCCCAGACATGGCAGATGATGGGGAGCAGCCATTGAGGGGCTGCATGGGTCAGCGGGGACCAGGGGAAGAAAAACCCTTTGTGCTGACCTGGACCAAGTGAGCTCCTGCCTGTCCTGTCACTGTCCCCAGCAGTAACAAGCTCTTCCCCCACCTCCCAGAGCCTTGCTGCTCCCTACCCCCAGCTGATGCCCGCATCTCAGGGGCACCTGCCCTGACACCCTCCAGCAAGCACCCCCAGCACCCATCCCTTAAACCCATCCCCTAAACACATCCCCTAAAGACATCCCCTAAACCCATCCCCAGCACCCACCCCCCGCACCCATCCCTTAAACCCATCCGCTAAACCCATCCTAAACCCATCCCAAACCCACCCGTAAACACATCCCAAACCCATCTCCTAAACCCATCCCTAAACTCATCCCAAACCCATCTCCTAAACCCATCCCAAACCCACCCGTAAACACATCCCAAACCCATCCCCTAAACCCATCCCAAACCCATCCTAAACCCATCCCAAACCCATCCCTAAAGTCATCCCAAACCCATCTCCTAAACCCATCCCAAACCCACCCGTAAACTCATCCCAAACCCATCCTAAACCCATCCTAAACCCATCCCAAACCCATCCCAAACCCATCCCAAACCCATCCCAAACCCAGCCCAGGTTCTCCCCGGTTCCCAGGGCGGGCGCGCCCCCTGCCGGTCAGAGCAGGGTAAGGCAGGAGGGACGTGGGGCTGGGATGGAGCTTTGGGAGCGCAGCTCGGGGTCACGGCCACCCTGTCACCTCTCATCCCATCACTCTGCAGTCCCATCACCCTGACAGTGTCTCACCTTGCCGCCCCACCACGGCTGTTGTCAGCCCGTCACCCCATCACGGCTGCTCCCGCAGGTGGATGTGACTTGCTCCCTAAGTTCCCCCAGACCCAGCCTGAGGTTCACGCTGGGCAGACTCCAAAGTGCTGCCCACCTCAGCAGCGAGCCCCGCGCCTCCTCCTGCTGTCCCCCAGCCCAAGCTGTGCCGCAGTGCCCTGCTCCCCACCCCAGCCACCACTGCCTCCACTCCCCTCTGCCCGGTGGCTCTTGGGCTCCTTTGGCCTCCCTGCGGCATCACCCTCCTGTTCAGAGCTCGATGGGCTGCACCAGCCCCCGCCCAGCTGCTCGGGCTTTGGCTCAGCACCTCCTGAATCCTCATCTGTCTGCAGGGACACTTCCTTCTGCACTCCACCCACACCCTGCTCGACCTCGACACGCAGGGCCTGTGTTACGCCCCTCAAACACACACTGAACCATAAACAATTGTCCCTCATTTCATGTGTCTGTCCCTCTCTCAGAGGAGACGTGTCTGGAGCAGTGCCGGGGGCCGGAGCAGCTCTTCTGCCACCCACAGTGCCCCAGATGTCCCCAGGTGTCCCTGCCGCATGCCCAGCGCCGGGCGGACCGAACCGCGCTGTTCCTCTTTCCATCCTCGAGGGAGAAGGGGCAGGTGCCACAGGCCTGGCTGTTCCCCACGGCGCTGTCCCTGTCCCCGCAGCGTAGGTGGGCTCAGAACAGCAAGTTCAGAGGTACCACCCACACTGTGCAGCATCTGCGAGAAAAACTCCCGTGAATCGGACACCTTCCAGCTTCTCTCTGCTCACTGGCAAAGAAGGAACCGGCTGTGTGCTGGCACGGGGCCAGCCTGGACACGCTGGGGCTCCCGGACAGAGTGTGGCAGGAGGAGCTCCTGGAAGGGGGGGCGGCGGATCCGCACTGGGGGAGCGCATTCCTGCCCTGCAGATGGAGTGGAAAGTTCCCTGCGGAGATCCGAGAGCAGAAAGCGATGGCAGAAGGGCTGCCCGGAGGAGGATCCCGGCTCGGACCCGCCCCGGAGGCGGGCAGGGCACAGCGGCTCTGCCTGGCCCCGCTCCAGGGCCCGCTCAAAGGGCCGATTGTCCTCCGGCGCCAGATGTGCGGCTCCGGGCGGCGGCACAGAGGGGCTTTTCTGCTCTTCTCAATGACAGATCTGTGCCATTCCCGTCGGGAAGGTCCCGCTGCGCCCCCCGGCCCCGGCCAGAGCCCCGGCAGCCGGGAACCCGCTCTGTGTGCCGGGCCCCGGCGCCTTGCCCGGTCCGCTGGAAATGTCAAACGGGAGCCGGACCCGTCAGCCCCGGGGCTCTGCGGCGGAGGGAGTGGAGACCCGAAAGCAGCTGGAAATAACTCCCCAGGGAAATACTGGGTTTGGCTGTGCAGGGCAGAGAGGCATCTGCTGGGTAGGAAATTCCCTCTTTGTCCTGAGGACTCCGCTGGCAGCTTTGCTGCGTGCTGGAGGGCAGAGAGCACAGGAGCGGAAGGGATTTGGGGGCTGGTTGGTGCTCACGGTCAGCCCCATCCTGCTCTGCAGGGTGAAGGGTCGAGCTGGAAATCCGTGGTGGAGCTGAGACCACATCACCCACCAGGTGATGGCGACATCCCTGTCCCCACGCGGGCCGGTGTCCCTGCCCTTCACCAGGGGCTGGGCATGTCAGGGCTGCTGCCCCTGAGCATTCTCCACAGAGGACAGGGCCGCAGCTGGGACCTCACCCTGCTGCGGGACCCAGGTTACAGGAATTCACAGGGGCAGGGGCCCCCCTTTCCAGGAGTCACCCCTTTTGGGGACAATCAGCTTGGGCAGCTATTTTCAAACCCCATTTTACAGCCTGCTGGCTGCAGGAGGACATGAGGGCCCAGAGCCCCTATAGGAAAATGGCCATTTTGAAGGAGTGTAGTGTTTCAGCCAAGATTACAGATCTTCAAGGCAACCCAGGCTGCAAATCCTCGATGCACAGCGCGATCCCGGTACTGGAATGTCCCAGCGGCAGGAGCATCCCCTGCCGGGTGTCCCTGGCCCTTGGGGTGTGTTGGGGCAGCAGGGCTGGGGCAGCGTCCCGGGCTGGCCCGGGGCCAGGGCAAACCCGAGCTGCGGAAACCCGCACGGCATTTCCCTCAGCGCTGATAAGGCTGAGCTGCAATCTCAGCCACAAAAAAGCTGTCCCCGCCTTCCCCGGGCTGGCCAAGTGCCGTGCCAAGCACATCAAGGATTGCCCGAGATAAAAGCCAGGCCTGCTGTGCCCACAGGCACACAGTGTCACCTGCGGCCGGCTACATCACAGGGGACACGGGCTGGGCACAGGAGACAGGGCAGCCTGCACCTGGACAGGGCTGGGCCTGTGCTGGGGACAAGAGGGTCACGTACCTGAGTGGAAGGCAGCAGAGGTGCCATGGAGCAGGAGGGCCCCAGGGAGAGGGTGTCACTGAGGCTGGGCTGTGTTTGGTGCAGGTGCCTCAGCACAGCCCTGCCCTGGCTTCAAGAGGGTCTCCAGGAGGGGGTGGGTGCTGGGAAATGGCCAGGCAGGAGGCTTTGGCAAGGAGTCTGTGGTGGTTGTCCTGCTGTCGTGGCTTGGCTTCCCCCAGTGCCTTCACCCACATGCAGCCCCTTCCCTGCCAGCTCAGCCGGTCTGAGCACCACGTGTGCACCCACAGCTCCTTGGGGACCCTTCCCCAGGTCCCACACTGCTCCAGCTCCACTCTTGGGCTGTTTGTTCTGCTGCAGCATCTCAGTGAGGAAGGATCTGAGCAGAGAGGTGATGGGAGGAAACATGCTTTCTGTTCACTCCCAAACCTGCAGGCAGAAAACAAGGACATCCTGCTGGGGTGGCTGGGCAGGGACGCTGTGCCTGTGGGGAGGGCAGCGTGCTGGGCTGGGACATTGCTGGCATTGACACCCTTTCCTACAGGGACTGGGCCAGACAGAGCCTCACAGCTTTTGCCTCTGGTCTCACACCCTGGCCAGCCTGGCCAGCTCGTTCATGGAAGGGATGGTGGAACCAGGGGCCAAGCTCAGGCAGGCTTGGTGCAGCTGGGGCAAGCAGAGATGAACTCAGGCAGCCAGGAGATGGTTGCAACACATCCGATCATCTGTTTCCCAGGGGTGCCCAGAGCACACTCTGCTCCTCCCTGCCATGGGCCACCACTGGCCAGTCTGGACACCCAGGACTTTGGAGCCCACTGCCTCAGAAAGGACCAGAATGCTCCTGCTGCCCATGGGGGAGAGCAGGGTGCCCAGGGGTCAGGATCCCACTACCCAGGGAACAAACGGAGCCATCCAGAGCTGCAGCACGTGGAATGGCTCATGCTGCAGCACACGGGGCTGCAGCCCTTTCCCACCAGCATTCCTCAGGGTCTCTCCACCCAGGAGCCATCTGAATGACACAGAATGACAGCAAATGCCTGCTTGTAGCCTGCCAAAAGCCTGGACAAGCTTTGTGTGTTTTCTAATGTGCCAGCACCACCCAATTCCTGTGCTGTGTGCAGAGGGACAGAGATGCAGCCTGTTCTGTCAGTCTGCAGCTCCTGGGGCTCTGTTCCCAGCACACAGTGGAGAAGCACCAGCTGTGCTGGTGTGAGTCACAACACATGCACACAGGTGCACACACATTTCCTACTGCTCTGATGGGAAAAGAGGCACGATCACATTCTCAGTCCCAGACAGAGAGAAAAGGATTGGGATTCACAAGAAAAGTAATATTTTTAGACCTTCTTCTGAACCAAAAAAGCTTTTCAGTAGATCTGAATCTATGAAAACTCATCAGCTCCTGGAGCTTTTTGTTCAGATGGACTCTCTTACGAGGGTCAGGGCTGATATCAATGGCCATTGTGAAGAAACAGCTGTGCCAGACCCAAAAACGATGCCATGAAAGTCAGCAGAGCCCAGACCGCTGAATGACAACACTCTACCACCAAGAAACCACCAAAGGTTTTTTTGGCAGAACTGCCCCTACAAGAGGAACAGAAGCCTGGCTAGCCCTCCCCACCCCTCCATGCAGGGTTGTGGGAGAGATGCTGAATACAAGAACTTGGTCCCATATTGTGGAAGCCCCTGGTCCTTACCTGTAGCCTTTCCCACAGCGACCATCTGTGCACCTTTCAGCCACACAGGCACCAGTCCTAACACCCACAACCTCTCAGCTACACTTTGGTTAACCCAGGCCTTGGCACAGGTGTAGCTGCAGCCGCTGCCATTCTCCTCCAAGCCTGGGTTCAGCCACAGCCTGGGCAGAGCCAGCCTGGGCCAGCTGGTGCCACAGCTCGGGCAGCTCCTGGCTCAGTGCCCCTGCTCTGGGGTGAAGGCACCACAGTGGTGGCCAGCCGAGGCTGCAGGAGCACTTTGCTCCAAGTGATCTGCTCTTGGATGCAGATGGGATTTACATGGGGTGTGAACATCAACCAGCCTAGGTGAGTTCTCTGGTCATGGCCTCATATTCGAGTCCCATGTAGTTTCTACAGAAAACAATGAATATCAGAAACAAGGGCTGTCCCTTGGGTTTGATTCTTCTCAGTGACCATACCTTAAATCCAGAGGAGTCTGATCCCTGCAGGGAACAATGCCATCCCTCTTGGTCAAAGGCTGCTGGTGAGTCTCAGCCTGGAAATATCTCTGAGCTCACACAGTTTTGTGATCCAGCACCACATTGGGGCAGCGCCAGGGCTGTGTTCCTTTGGTGATGCTGGGTTGTTTGTAGTCTCCTCACTCTTCCACAGCTCAGCCCTCGTGCTGGGGCGGCAGCAGTCGCGTGTGGGGGTCTGACACCCACAGAGCTGCAGTGACATCACTTTCCCAAGCTCATGTTTCCTCAGCTCCTCCTTTGCCGGTTTTTCCCTATGCAGGGAGGAAACTAGAATTGCTGCCTGGAGGTGGGTGACATTTTTGTCAGAGGTCCAAGAGCAGAAGTGAGGGACCTGGATGTGGGCCCATCATGGAACACTGAGCTGGATGCAGGGCATGAGCTCCACAGCCCAGCTGGGCACTGCTGGCACCTGGCTCATCGCCCCAGGTTTCACCTTTCCTGACCTGGACAGAGAAGGTAAAGCCACCCTGTGCAGGGCACCTGAGCGATTTCTCCTCCAAGCAGTCAGTGAACCGGCAAGAGCCGAGCTATTCCCGACCTGCTTTGGAGACCAACTGAGGGCGTGAAATCACCAAGTTCATTACCACAGGATGCTGGGGAGGCCAAGTATGCAAATGAATTGGAGAGGGACGAGGTCTGTCAGTGGAGGTAGATTCATTAGAGCTATTAAGGTACTTCCGTCCGGATGCAAACCCTTTCCCAGGAAGTCCCCAAAGTGCCTGCCAGCAGCTGGGAGGGACGTCGGGAAGCACATCTTGTTTCTCCTGCTCTTCCCGTGAGTAGTGTTACAGAAGTGCCAGATATGGAAAACTACCCGTGAAGTTCAGAACTGAAAAAGAAAGAAAAACTAGCAAAAATCTTTGCTGAGGGTTTCAGCGCTGAAAAGGCCTGCAGCAGTTAGTGAGGGCAAGCTCCAAGGCGGGGAATGGTCCTTACAGGATGGGGGAGAGCCCAGAGCTCGCGGCTCAGCGAGCAGCACGGGAAGCAGGCGGGGAAGAAAGCTGGCAAGAAAAGGAGACAGACAGCCGCTGCTGGGACAGGGAGGGCTGCCAGGAACCCAGCGGGGCCAGGCCCGGGGAGCCCAGCCAGGCCCAGAGGCACATTGCTCCCGGCCGCGGCTGGGACGAGGGCGAGGTGTGCGAGGGTGGCTGTGCTGGGGCAGCACGGTGGGGCAGAGCTGGACGCAGCCGCCCGCCGGGCCGGGGCCAGCAGCGGGGCTGGGCTCAGGGCAGAGGGTACCCCTGCATCGGGGCCATGTGAGCAGGGGGACCCCCCCTTTCTGCAGGGGGACCACCCCGATGTGGACAGGTTAGGGAGAGCCCCGTCCCCAGGGAATGCAGTAGGAGCACCCCATCCCCACGGTAATCCGGACAGGGGACCTGGGGGTGGCAAGGGCAGGGGACACCCCTCCCCCAGGTGACAGGAACGGGGCACATCGCACCCCGGGGACAGCCATGTCCCCTCCCCGGGCGGAGAGGGAGCTGGGGGGATGCCGGGGCGAGCGGCCGGGGGCGGTTCCCGTCCCGTCGGGCCCGGGGCCGGTCCCCGCCCGCCCCCGCCCCGCCCCGGCCGCTCCCGCTCCCGCTCCCGCCCGCCCTCGGCCCGGGGCTGCGGCGGGCAGCGGTGCCCGGCGCCGCGGAGCTGCCCGAGAGTCCCGGGCCCGGGGCTGTGTCCAGGCTGCAGCCCAGGAGCCCGGCGGCACGGTGAGGGACGGCGGGGACCGGGCGGGACGGGACTGGCCGGGCGGGCCCGGCGGCGGCGGGGCCGGGGCTCGTCCCGGTGCGGCCCCCGCAGCCGCCGCCGCCCGTGGCCCCGGACGGGCCGCGCTGGAGCCCCGGGAGCGCGGCGGGATGGGGCGGCCCCGGCATCCGCCGCCCCGGGGGCTCCGCCCCAGCGGCCCCGGCGGCGGGAGCGGGAGGGGAGCGGGGCCGGGGCCCGGCTGGAGCTGCTCCCCTCTGGTGGCGCCGACGGGGAGAGCCCGGGGCCCGGGGCTGGGCACGGGCTGCCGCCCCGACGTGCGGGTGCCTGGAATGTGCCCCCGGGGGTGCCGGGAACCCCTCAGGCTGCGGATGCTGGTGGGAACTGCAGGGCTGGGGGCTCTGGGGACACCCTGGGGTCTTGGGGACCTCGTCAGGCTGGGTGTGCTGTGGGTTCCCCGCTGGTGGGACACGGCACCCCGGGCTGGGTGCCGAAGGGCCCAGGAGTGCTCGGGGCCCTCCTGGAGCACATGGAGATCCCCCCCGGCGTTGGGCACGGAGCTCTGGGTGTACCCCGGCTGTACCTCGGCTTCCCGCGGGTAAATTTAGTTTGATCTCCGAGCCCCTCCTCACAGCAGGACAAGCCCAGGCCATCGCTGCTGATGCAGCCCCGAGGGAATCGGGAGGTGTTGGTGGAAGGTGCTGCTGGGCAGCAAGGAGAGGGGCTGATGCTCTCTAGTGAAGCTGTAGGGAGCCTATAGTGCTGTAGGTGTGAGGGGGCTGGTAGAGCTGATCCCCACGTGGGTAAGTTTGTGTATGGACTCTACACCTGTTGTGAGTGAGCTCAGGGAGGTCCCTGAGGGGCTGGAGTGGGTGCAGAGCCTGGGCGGCCCCTTTGGCCTCCCAGCCAACCGGGCCATCAATGACGACAACTCCAGAAATAACAGTCCAACCCTGAAATTAGGCTGTTGAGATGATCATTTCCCTTTCTCTCCCTGGGTCAGCATTGTGCACCCACCCACCTGGATCCAGCTCCTCCAGGAGCAGCTCCAGCACAGACAGCTGGCCACGGCTGCCTGGGCAAATAGGAGCAGGCTGTCCCATAGAGCCCCTGCAGCAGGGACAGGGACACAAAGGTGGCCTGAGCCCTGGACACCTACTGCTGCACCCAGCCACAGTGCTGGCAGGTAACACTGCAGGTGACAAGCACGTGTGACAGCTGGCTGTGTGAGGAGCCTGAATCCTGGCAGGCTGCTGGCAGGGGAAGAAGCCGTGTGCTTGCTCAGTGGTTTCCCCTCAACTTTGGAACAGCCTCAGTTCCAAGCTTCAGGGCTTATCGCCTGCTCAGCTACGAGGGAAGCATGCCTGGCTGAGATAAATCAAGTTATGCTGGCCAGGGCTGCTCTGGACTCTGTTCCTCTCACATTCCTCATGACCTCAGTATTTTGGCTCAGGAGGAGAGCCAGGGAGAGCCCTCTCTGTGTCCAGGCCTGGCCCCGCCGGTGGAGCAGCTCGGGCTGTGCTGCAGCAGGTGGTTGAACTGGGCTGAGGGCTGCTACAGCTGTGGGCCCCCAGGAAAAGGGCACAAAGGTCTCCAGCTTTAGGAACAGCTCTCCCTGACCTCTCCTCTGCCAGTCCAGGGGCTTGGGAAGCCCATGGGGAAATTGCCCCATGAGGCCAGGGCTCACACGGTGCTGCCTGCAGCTGGGGCTGGGGCACGAGGCCCGGGTGGTGCCTGGGCTGTGCCAGGGTGCCCAGCCTCCCTCATCCCTGATATGACTTCTGATTGCAATTGAGCAGAGCAGCTCCAGTTTTGGCCCCATGTTTCCCATCGGTACAACAGCATGAGGTGAAAATACAGGTGTGAGCCCAGGGCAAAACACAGCCCTGCCTCCATGGGGGTGGTTGGGTGCCTGTGCATCCTCCTCCTCTCCCCCTCGCTGCCAAACCTCTCTACCAGTCCTTTGCTTGTACCATCCCGCTTTTCTGTTGAAACACCAGCGCTAGAAACAACACTCATTGCTTCCAAAGAGAGCTGGGATCATGTCAGGGCTCCCACAGGGTTGCATGTGCCCAGGCTCTTCAGCAACCTGCACCAGTGCCCAAGGGAGCAGCTGAAGCTGCTGAAAATCAGCCTTTGGCACCAAAGTGGCTGATAGAATTGGCCCCAGCAAGACTTGAGCCCGGGTGGAGGGTGGCTGCCCATGTGGTGCCATGAGTGTGGCAGCCAGGTCCAGCTGGTGCTGACAGTGGCTGGGCCACAGGTGTGGGGGCTCAACCTGCTGCACACTGGGACATCTGCCCCCACTTGTCCAGTCCAGCCCCACACATCTTCCCCAGCCCAGGGACAGTTTGCACAGCCCAAGGAACCTGGGGGGTTTCTGCTCCTTGCAGGAGGGTTTGAACATCAATGGAGTCCCTGGGGCCACTTGGACATGGTTGGTAGCTGGCAGGTCCCATCACCATTTTTGGAGCTGGGTGAAGACAGAAACTCGTGTCCTGGTCCAGCCCATCGTATCAGACCAGAAGAAATGGGGTCTGAAGCAGTGGGAGGATGTCCCCACAGTTGGGATGCACCTGCAGACATTGGCTGAAGGGGCCACAGGAGCTGGCAGGTGACAAGCAGCCTGTCCCCAGCTCTGTGGAGGGGACACCAGTGCAGTGCTGGTGCAAAGGGCCCCTTTGCAGCTGGAGTGGTGTGGGAGGTGTCCAGGCCTTGGCAGAGGAGGCTTTTCCTGTCCCCAGGCAGGACAATGGCCAGGCTGGGCGGCGGAAGGGAGCTGCCGGCCACTTCCCCCCGAGGAAACGCTCCCGCTGCCTCTGGCTCCTGCTGCTCTCTCTTCCTCTTTGATTTACAACGTGTGTGGAGCCCAGGGGAAGTTTGTCCTGGCCCCAGCACTGTTTAATTACCTGCAGCAAGGACCATGCAGAGGAGGAAGCCAAACTGTTCCCAGGGTGGGAGGGATGAGAGGAGGTGGGGGATGTGTGGACCCTCTTGGGCATGAAGCCAGCAGCTTGGGAATGGTGGATGCCAGCAGGGATGTTACCAGGGAGGTGGCATGGGTGCCTGCTCCAAGGTGGGATGATTCCAAGGAAGGTGGAATTTGGGATGTGCATCGGCTGTGGGTGGGTTGGGAGAGGAGTGGGAGAGCCCCAGAATCTGTCCTAGTGGGAAGTGTTTTATCTCTGCCCGGTTGAACTCACTGCCCAGCCTGAGCCTGGCCTGGTGCTGCCTCAGCTGCTCCAGGGGGTCAGGGGGGCCGAGGGCTGGGGCATGGCTGCAGCATTGGTGTGAGGGGCAGACTGAGGGCTGGGGCATGGCTGCAGCATTGGTGTGAGGGGCAGACTGAGGGCTGGGGCATGGCTGCAGCATTGGTGTGAGGGGCAGACTGAGGGCTGGGACATGGCTGCAGCATTGGTGTGAGGGACAGACTGAGGGCTGGGACATGGCTGCAGCATTGGTGTGAGAGGCAGACGTGGGTGTTTCTGTGCAGCCAAGGCCACATCCTGCGCCGTTCCCTGGGCAGCTCTGAGCCTCAGCTTCCCTGAGGGCTGTGCCCAAGCGCCACCATTCCTCTGTGGCATTTCTCCTCCCCTGCTTTCTTCTGAAAATAGCCCAGTGCCAAATGCTTTGCCCACCAACAGCTGCTCAGCCCCATGGCCACCTGTGCCCCATGGGCACAGCCATCAGAACTCTGGTGCCATGCACAGCAGCAATGGGTGCTCCCAAGGTGCTGTTGTCCCATCCTGCTCCTGCCAGGAGCACTTCACACCTGGGCCCCAGCATCCAGATGCTGCCAGATGTTGCAGCAGGTCCTAGCTCAGTGCTCAAGCTGGTTGCACCCCCAGCCATGATCTCCCTTCTGGACCACAGCCGTATCCTCTTGGTCCTCCTCCAGTGTGTCTGTGCCTGGCTTCTGGGAAAACCAGGCTCCCATTTCATTCCCCTCTGCCTTATCCCACATTAGGGGCAGGGGAAAGCAGTCAGGTCCCTCCTGGGGGTCATTGGCCCCTCAGGACACTCCTGAGGCCTTGTGGGGCACCCTGGGTGGCATGAATGGGCATCACACCCAGCACTGACAGGTGCTGGCTGCTCCCTGCAGTCTCATGCCTTTGCCAAAGCATCGTTTCCCTTTATCCAGAGCAAACCTCAGACTGAGTGAGGTTTTGCTCAGGGCTTTGCACCTATACAGGTTTCAGCCTCTTTTCTTTCCTGGCCTGCTCCCACTGTATGGCCAAGCTCCAACTCGTGACCCTTGGAGCTGGCAGCACGGCCATCCCAGCTGAGCTGTGGAGCATTCCTTTAATGTACAAACAATCCTGGCACCACAGGCAGCACCGCACTCGCCCAGCCACCAGCTCCAGCGTCAGCCCTGGGCTGGGGAGGCCTGGGGACCTGGCAAATGGCAGGGGACAGCCACAGGGCTCTCCCAGGTGGGGGTCAGGGCTGTGTGGCTGCCTGGGGCTCACCGGCCCTGTGGTTACAGGGTTTGGCTGGACGTGGTCTCGTTGCAGGTTGATGGTCTTCTGGTCAGCAGCATTCCGGGAAGAAGATGGCTCAGCCGGCACCCCTGAACCAGAACCTCCCAGGTAAAGAGATCAGGGCTGTCACCGGGTAGTGAAAGTGGAAGGGGTGCAAGGGAGGTAGCAGGGCTGAGCTGTCCCGTCCCATCCCAGTGGAGTTCCTCACTCCAGCACCAACCCTGACATGGACTGTGTGCCCTGTGATACCCTACGGCACTGAGGGTGCTGGAGACAGACCCATTGCACATCATGGAGGAGATGGGCCTGCAGGCTATAAATTCCAGTATAACCCAGTTAGGAAAGCCATCCTGTCTTCACTAACTCCTCTGTCGCTTCTCCTCTTGCAGATCTTGGGGGCCCATTCTTGTATCGGGACCAGGATGATGGAGAGAAGAGCTCATATTCTGTGGAAACCCCTTATGGCTTCCTGCTGGACCTTGATTTCCTGAAATATGTTGATGATATTGAAAGCGGCCAAACACTCAAGAAAGTGCCGCTGCCTCGCAGGGTGAAAGGGTCCCGTGCACCGCCCAGCACGCTGCGCAGCCCCAGCAGCCACGCCAGCGCCTGGACCTCCACCGAGTCGCTCACCTCCACGGCCAGCGAGGAGGGCAGGACTGCGCTGCTGCTGTCCCCGCACGGCCGAGCAGCCCCGGAGCCTGCGAGCAAGCCAACCTCCCACCCCATCTCACCACCGCCAGTGCGGCTGCTCCCACCTCCCACCCGCAAGTGCCTCGTGCCAAACCCACGGGTGGAGAAGACCTTGCTGGAGACAAGCAGGAGGCTGGAGCAGGAGCAGGGCCGTTTGCAGGATATTGGTGGTCTCTCCCACGTTGGCCTGCCGGGTGCCCTGGGCCAGCCACCCCACTGGGTGCCAGTTGGCGCCGAGGGCCAGGCGGGTTGGGGCCGGGTGAGTCCCAGCAGCTCGGGGCGCAGCACTCCCGCTGCAGGGCTCGGCACGGCCCCGCTGCAGCACGTGCGGGAGCAGATGGCTGCAGCCCTGAGGCAGCTCCGGGACCTGGAGGAGCAGGTGAAATCCATCCCCCTCCTGGAGATGCAGATCTGCGAGCTGAAGAGGGAGAAGGCAAAGTTGCTGGAGAAGCTGTCAGCGGAGCCTGGCGAGGCATTGTATCACCCCTGTGGCTCTGAGGCAGGGGCAGGGGGTGAGGAGGGGCCCCGTACAGGGCCAGAGAGTGAAGCAGAGCCAGTGAAGGGGCGAACGAGCAAAATTGCAGAGCTGAGGAAGCTGACAGAGAAGCTGGCCGTGCCGGAGCGGAACGCCAGGGCTTGGCCAGGCAAGAGCCCCAGGGTGGCAGAGCGGCCGTGCCGCTCCGTGGCGGTGGGGGAGGACCGGGCCATGACAGATGCCGTCTTCTACTACCGCTCGCAGCAGGAGAGTGGGGACGCGCCAGACAGCGGCACACGGGGACGCAGGGATGTGGCCATCTGGGTGATAGAGTCCTCGCTGGGGCTGGCCACTGAGGCAGAGCGGGAGCTGGAGCTGCTGCAGCAGACGGTAGGGCACCAGAAGGAGGTGATCACCCTGATGGAGGGGCACCTGCAGGAGGCCACACGGGAGCTGGAGGAGCTGCGGCTGGAGGTGTGCGCCCGCCGGCCCCGCGGGCAGGTGGACAAGGAGGTGATGGCCGTGCCGCAGGTGGCCGAGGCACTGGTGGAAGCTGTGGTAGTGACACAGAGCCGGGCAGCTGGTGACCCCCCAAAGACAGCGGAGGCAGGTGTGGAGTGCTGCCCCCCGACCTCCTGTGTCGCCGTGGGCTGCCGCCCTGACGGGCGCGACGTGGCAGTCGGACCCGATTCAGCTGCCAGCTGCGATGACAAGGGCAGCCAGACAGATGTGGGCAGCGTTGTCCTGGCAGGAGAGGAGAAGGAGCCCGGTGCAGGTGAGGTGATGGAGCCTGGCCGGGTTGATGGCCTGAGCAGCCCCTCGGTGCCAGGTGCAGGAGCAACGGCAGGGACGTGCCCAGAGAGCCAAGGCCCTGGGCCCGCTGTGCTGGAGACGACAGACAGCAACCGGGACCCAGCCCCAGCACAGGACAGTGGAGCTGCCCCAAGCCCTGCAGCCGGTGAGTGTCACCAGGGATGATGCCAGGGTCTGGGTTGGAATGTTCCTGCAGGAAAGGAGAGGATGGCCTTGTTGGGGACAATGGCTGCAGGGCCAGTGCTACCCATGCTCCAGCAGTTGCCCCATGGCCCTTCCATGCCTGTCTGGAGGTCTAGTGGGTTTGGGGTGCTTGGCTAGCTCCAGGAGAGACTGTTTACATGAGCATGTAGTGACAGGACAAGGGGGAGTGGTATCAA
Organism: Ammospiza caudacuta; assembly: GCF_027887145.1. Lineage (NCBI taxonomy): Eukaryota > Metazoa > Chordata > Aves > Passeriformes > Passerellidae > Ammospiza > Ammospiza caudacuta. The sequence continues at coordinate 1,040,081 of NC_080620.1, forward strand.
AATGACAGTAGGTTTAGATTAGATATTAGGAAAAATTCCTTACTATGAAGTGGTGATGCCCTGGCACATGTTACTTAGAGAAGTTGTGGATGTCCCATCCCTGAAGTGTTTAAAGCCAGGTTGGATAGAACTCTGAGCAACCTGGTCTAATGGAAGGTGTCCCTGACCATGGCAGTGGAGTTGAAATGAAATGATCTTTAAGGTCTCCTCTAACTCAGACCATTCCATGATTCTAAAATTCTATGATTCTTGCTCACTGGCTCTTGGCATCCATCTGTTTCCCTGTAGGAGCCCTGAAGTCCATCATGAAGAAGCGGGATGGTCCTCCCCGGAGCGAGGCAGAGGGCAGCAAGAAGAGCCTGCAGTTTGTGGGGGTGCTGAACGGGGAGTACGTGTTCAGGGGCTCCGCCACCCCTGTGAGCCCATCCTGGTCCCCTGCATCCCTGTCCTGGGCTAGGGCCAGTGGCAGGGCCTGAAGGGGGCCAGACTGGTGCTGTGTTGCCACTGAGCATCCTCCCTCTGTGCAGGTATGAGAGCACATCCAGTGAGGAGGATGAAGAAGGCAACAGCTCCTCTGAGAAGGCTTCGGCTGACAGCTCCAACAGTTCAGAGCAGGGAGACACCGAAACCTCAGAAGAGGAGGCAGGAGAAGGCACCTGCGAGCCCAGACTGGAGTGCAAGGGAACTGATGTAACCCTGCTGGAGCCCCCTGAGGTGAAGGAAAAGTAAGTGCCAGTGGAGAAGGCTCCCTGCTCCCTGGTCAGCTGGGAGCCATGGCACTGGCCCTGCCAGGTTGGGGCATCTGCCCCAGTTTCAGTGCTGCCAGTGGGAAAAACCCATTCAGCTGCAGAGACCATTCATCAGGAACAATCCTTCCAGTTTCTTGGGTCTGCTAAGGAAAGGATGAGAGGCCCCAAATGCTTCTTTGCTGCAGAAAATAATTTAGAGGGGGACAAAAAAAACAACAGCCTTCAATAGCATTTTTCAACAAAAGGAAAAAATGTGGCCCAAGAATGGGTGAATGGTGCCTGAGCACATCCATATAAGGCTCTGTTCTATGGTGGTTTGCAGAGGCTGGAGCAGCCAGGGTGCAGCCAGTGGGCTGGAGGTTGCACTCTGGGGACCTTGTGGGGAGTTCCAGGCACTGCAGAGCTTACAGGTTTGGTGGGTGATGCAGCCCCACACCAGGGACATCCTCATGCTCTCCACAGGTTCGAGCTGAGCCCCAGGATGAGGGAGGCCTGCCTCATTGTCAAGACCCACCTGGGCCACCCGGGTGCTGCCAAGAGCAAAGAGGTGGTGAGTGGAGCACTGGGGAGGGATGGCTTGCCCAGTCCCTGCCAATGTCCCCCAGAGCTGGCCCTACTCAGAGAGGGGCCAGCAAAGCCTGGCTTAGCACCTTCCCCCAAAATACAGCCCTTGGCTCCAGGTTTTGTCCAGAAACCCCAAAACCCCCATGTGGACTCAGCTGAGGCTATGCCCAGCATGGGTTTGGGCAGTTCAGGGTCCTGCCTTCACCCACCCCCTGTGGAGCAGGGATTCTGCTTCCTGCCACCTGGGCTGGCAGCAGGGGGTGGGTGCCAGGGCATGCAGAGGCTCAGCCCCTCTCTGCCCACAGCTTGCCAGCAGCAGCCTGGTCCTTCAGGAGTGGTTCCGTCTGTCCAGCCAAAAGTCGTCCATCCCTGACACGGTTGCCAACCACCTCCTGGCCTTTGCCGAGCTCTCGCCAGCTCTCCTGGCCCACGTGGTGAACCTGGCAGACGGGAATGGCAACACAGCCCTGCACTACAGCGTCTCCCACTCCAACTTCCACATCGTGTCGCTGCTGCTGGATACGGGTCAGTGCCCCCCAGCCCCAGAAACATCCCCTGGCCACCATCCCACTGTACCCAGGTCGTGTCCTGGTCCTGTCAGCACAGGGGAAAGGCATTGGCAGCAGAGGGTGAGGAGAGCTACCCTGGGCTCTGTGTGTTCATAGCTGTGGGGGTCAGAAGGCACCCCAGCCTGTTTGGGTGTCCAGATTTCATGGGGCAGATCCATCAGCAGTTCTATGGGAAGGTTCACAGCACCGTGGGCAGGACTGTGAGGGGGAGCCAGGCACGTGGCTTGGTCCATGTCCCCCACCAGCCCTGCAGCATCCTGAGCCCCCTCTGCCCACTCCCACAGGGATCTGTAACGTGGACCACCAGAACAAAGCTGGGTACACCGCGCTGATGCTGGCAGCACTGGCAGCTGTTGAGCAGGAGGAGGACATGAACGTGGTCAGGAGGCTTTTCAGCATGGGCAACGTCAACGCCAAGGCCAGCCAGGTTGGTGCAGTCTGAGGGCCACCACATCTTGATCCTCCCACCCCCAGGCAGATGCCAGAGCCACGCTCAGCTCTTCTGAGGGCAGGACAATGGCTCTAAAACCTGGAGGTGTCAGTGCATGGGGAGGGCATCACCTTAAGAGCTCCTCCTGCCTGGGCTGTCCCAGCAGTGGTCCTGTGGTGTGGGGACAAGTGGGTAGCACAGGGGGGCAGGGGTGGCCTGGCAGTGTCCCTCCCTTGCAGGCTGGCCAGACGGCGCTGATGCTGGCCGTGAGCCACGGGCGGCAGGAGATGGTGGGAGCCCTGCTGGCCTGCGGGGCCGATGTGAACCTGCAGGACGAGGAGGGCTCCACGGCGCTCATGTGTGCCTGCGAGCACGGCCGCCTGGAGACCGTGAGGCTGCTGCTGGCCCAGCCCACCTGCAACGTCTCCATCGTGGACAGTGTAAGGTTCTGCCACTGGGCCTGGGCAGCTCCTGTCCCCAAAGCCCTTCCTGCACGCTCTCCTTTCTTTCTAGGACGGTAACAATGCTGTTGCCATCGCGCTGGAGGCCGGTCACGGTGACATCGCTGCGCTCCTCCACGCCCACCTCACCAGCACCAAGGTACCCGTGAGTACCTCAGCGCTCCCCACGGGAGGGGACAGGGCTGAGACACACGCAGGTGTCTCCAGCAAGAGGCTGCAGGAGCAAGAGCAGAGTGTTGCAGGTGCCACGTGCTCAGAACAGCCCTGCTGGCCCTGACCAGGAGGCACTGGAGGGGTCTCAGGTGACTGCTCTCTTTGCAGCAGGGGTCTTCACCAACAACCACAAAGAGCCCTGGGAGTCTGAAGAAACCAAATTAGAGTGACCTTGGGATCCAGCCAGGGGCCACCACCAGCACTGGGCTGTGATTCACATCCCCCACCTGCCACCTCTCTATGCCAAACTGCTCTCTGCAGCTTCACTCCTGCCACAAGCACCATCCCCGCGCCTCCCTCACCCGTCTCCTCCACTGGACGCAGCCCACACGTGGCCACCTCACCACCAAGTCACCAGAGCCAAGTGACCTCGGGGCAGGACATGCAGGGAGCAGAAGCCACCCCATCCCCTGTGCTCCCTGCCACAACCACTGGAGCTGTGCCACCTCTGCAAGGAGGAACAGCAGAGACAGCACCTGGTTTGTGCTCTGGCAGCTCTGAGAAGGCAGCAGTGGCAGTGGCACAGAGCCAGGAGGGCAAGTGACGGGTCCTGGCCCCAGCAGGGACACTGTGCTCTGCAGGCACAGCTGTACAGCAATGGGAGAGGGAATGCTGCCTTGGACAGGGGCTGGGAGTATTTCCACACTCATATACTTGCCCTTCTTTTCTGACATTTCCTTTCCTGGCTGAAATCTGATTTTTTTCCTCTTTTCAAGCACGTGCATACAAAGAAAAAAAAATATATTGCTTGGCCAAGGGATGAAGTTTAACATGAAATCACTGGGGAGTTGATTTGCTCAATGGGAGCCAAACCTCTGAGCAGTCAGGGTTGCAGCCAAGTGACAAAATGGGCTGAGGATGCATTTGGGGACTAAATCTGCCTATCTTATAACCCACAAGGGGAGCAGGTCCTTCTCCCAAGGAAGAGAAACCAATTACCTCCTAAACATTTCCCTAATTAGCCAGTCCCACAGACTGTGCAGACAGCCAGAGCCTACAGCAAAGTCCCTCTGCCCACTTTCCATCCCAAAAGGGAGAGCAGGTGAAGACACCAGGAAAAACACATGGGCCAGAAGAGCTCAGAGCAGACACATGGAGGCTGCAAAGGAAATATGAATGTCAGAGAAGTGCCTGTGCAAGTGTGTGAGCACTGTGTGGGGTGGGAACAGGGTAAGGACAAGGACAGGAAGGGTTTTGCATGGCAATGCAGCTCTGCTCTGAGCCCTTCACAAAGGTAGGGTGTTGTGGCCCCCATCCCTGCTCCTTGGCCCGGCCTCCCCACTGCTGCCCCTGCCTGGCCTGCTCTGAGCTGGGAGCCCCACAGCCCTGCCCACAAACTTGCTCTCAGCTTTGCACTGGAGTTCATATACAGCGCTTGCTGCACTCCCTAATACACTACTCTGTCTACTGGTATTTTAATAATGATGTTTATTTTTAAGATATAAATAAAATTTAAAGTTATTTTGAAATATTACAGTGACATCTGCAGTCTCCTGCCTTCTTGTCTGGCTCACAACAAACTCTGCAAGAGCTGCAGCAGAGGCACAGCCCCTGAGCTGAGCAGGTGACCCCACATTCCACATCATTCACTGCAACTTTCTGCTCTGGCTACATCCCTGTCTGGTTTTCTCCCTGCTGGAGTGTCCCAGGCAGCTGCAGCAGCGTCACTGCCCATTTTTCTGCAGCCCTGCACCAGCCCTGGTTCTCTGTGGTGCTGATATTACACTGCATCCCTCAAGGGCAATCACCAGACCAAGTGTGAAGATGCCAATTGCCTCCCTCCTCAGTGGACAGGGACCAGGCTGACCCCACAGGGATGTTCTAGAAGCTCTCTAAGCCACTCTATCCCAGTCACCCAGCTCTGAGGGCTCGCAGGGGCCAGAGCAAACACTCTTGGGTCACTGGTGAAGCTGAAGTGGGGGAATGAAAAAGAGCCACATAACTGAACTCTGAGAGGACTTGTGGCACCCCCCAGTTCTGAGCTCTGCTGCATCACAAGCCAGGGAGCAGAGCCTTGTGCTGATTCTCTGAAACTGAAACCCTCAAAGAATCACAAACTACATCAAGCAACAGCACAAACACAAGGGCTTTCTCCATGGCACAAACTCCTCCCCTCATGTTGCCCATGTGCTACCCAGGGCACAACTAAAACTGGCAACAGGGACAAATCCCAAAAAAACTCTTTAATATCAGCCCATAACAATCCCCAGTGCCTGCTCCAGTTCAACACATCTGTCCCAGCAGTGCTCTGCTCAGCTTTAGGACACCCAAATCCTCAGTCACAGCTGCCACTGAACTGCCTCAGTCAAGCTCAGGACTCTGTAGACAAAACTCCCATCAGAGACCATACATGAGAGGCTGCACATCTGACTGCCCAAACACACCACAAACCTGGACCATGCTATAAACAGATAAAAAATGCCAATCCTTAAAAACATGCCCTTGAACCAGCAGCTTCAAGGCTCATTCTAAACTTCTCAGCCCTACTTTTGATTAATGTAATCTCCTAAAACACCACATCTTGCTAACTGATTTTGTGATGGAAGAGAAAGCCAAAGAAAGTGAGATGCAGTAGTCAACAGGGGTGCCAAGCACATGCTGTGGATGACTGCCAGGAAGGACAGCAAGTAGGTGTTATTTATGGCAGCATTCACTGAGCAGTTTACTGAGAACAGACAGACAGAAGCAGCAGGCTGTTGCTTTGAAAGCTGGTACCAAGCTCGACTTTCAACTTGTGATTTAATTCCACTGAGGTCCAGTACGTTTCTAATACCACTTCACCATCACATACAGAAAATTGTTTACCAGGAAAGTCAGGATTAAGACTACTGTAATCAAAACAGAATTATTTTTGTTGTGACAGGTCAATAAAGGTGCAATAACAGTGATACTACAACGCAGGCACTATGTGTAACCCCAGTAACAAGCAGGGCATGTTGCTACTGAGCCTGAGGAAAGCGGCAGGTGCTCAGGTGTGAGACAAACCAGAGCTGTCGGGGGGCGCTTGATGAGTGAAACCCGGGCAAGGGGCTACTGGAAAAACCCTTTATTGCAGTGACCCGGCCGCCACGCTGCTCCCCACGCGCCCACGGCGGGACGAGCGGCGCCAGGCTCCATCCCCGACGGGCGGTGGGCAGCGGGGGCGGCTCCAGCTCAGCGCAGCCGCCGGGCCTCGCGCTCCGACTCCAGCAGGGTGAGAACGTCTCCCTCGCGCACCGGCCCCTTCACGTTGCGGATGATGGAGCGGCTCGTGTCGTCCATGAACTCCACACGCACCTGCGGGGCGGGCCCGCGTCAGCCTGGCCAGGCCCGGCCCGCGGCGCCGCGCCCGCCCGGCCCCGCCCGCTCACCTGAGTGCACTGCCCCTGAGAGCCGGTCCGGCCCAGCACCTTGGTGACCTGCGGGGACAGAGCGGAGAGTGAGCGCGGTGTCGCGGCCCGGCGCGGATGCCGCGGCCCCCGGTCCCGTACCCACCCTGGCCAGCTTGATGGGCTGCACGCGGCTCGTGTCCATGGCGGCTCCGGGGCGCGGAAAGGGAAGACCCACCCCCGCGTCCCCTTATATAGCCCCGAGTCTCGCGAGACCCAGCGTTCCGCGCGCGCGCTCCCGGCGCCCCCCGCGGCCCTGCCCTTCACCGCGGCCAAGATGGCGACGGCGACTCGTCTGATCCAGCGGCTCCGCAACTTCCTGGCGGGGGTAAGAACGGCCCCGGCCCCGGGGCGCCTCTGCCCCGCGGGACGCCGCGCTGCGCCCCCGGCTCCGCGGAGCCTCCGGCGCAGGGCGGCAGCTCCGCCTGAGCTGCTCTGGCCTTGCCTTGCAGCGGGATCTCCAGGCGAAGCTGCAGCTGCGCTACGAGGAGATCGCTAAGAGGTGCCGGGGCCGGGCCGGGCGGGGCGCTGGGCCGCCCCCACCCCGGGCCCGCCGCTGACGCTCGGCTCGTTCTCTGCCTAGGAGCCAGCCGCCGCCGCGGCTCCCGGTGGGCCCCAGCCACAAGCTCGCCGATAACTATTACTGCAGCCGCGACGGGCGCCGGGAGTCGCTGCCGCCCGTGGTGGTGGCGACGGCGCTGAAAACGCTGCCCGCGGGGGCACAGGCCCGCAGGTGGGTCTGATGCGGGCGGAGCGGGGTCAGCCTTGGTCCTGATCTGTACCAGGAGCACAGAACGCGCCCAGCGGCAGTGGGAAGTTACCCAGATTGGCAGAAGACTGTGGAACTGATTGTTTGAGTTTATATTTCCTTGCAAATAAGTGAGGCGGGAGGAATTTCACTCTGCTTTGGCAATACCCCACCTGCATCATTTCTGTCCAGCTCTGGGGCCTCCAAGAAGGGACCCATTACAACGAGTCCAAAGAAAGCCACAAAGACCCTCCGAGGGCTGGAGCCCCTCTGCTCTGGAGCCAGCCTGGCAGATCTGGGAGTGCTCACTTGGTGAAGGGTCCAGGGAGAGCTCAGAGCCCCTTTTGGGGCCTGAAGGGGCTCCAGGAGAGCTGCAGAGGGACTGGGGACAAGGCCTGCAGGGACAGGACACAGGGAATGGCTCCCACTGCCACAGGGCAGGGCTGGGTGGGAGATTGGGCAGGAATTGTTCCCTGTGAGGGTGGGCAGGCCCTGGCACAGGGTGCCCAGAGCAGCTGTGCCTGCCCCATCCCTGGAAATGTTCAAGGTTGGATGGAACTAGAAGCCAGAGGGGATGGTGGAAGGTGTTCCTGCCCAGGGCAGGGGCTGGAATGAGGTGGGCTTTAAGGTCCCACTCAATCCAAACCATTCTGGGACTCTGATTAACAAAGACCTCCAGCACTACTTTGCGGCTTGAACTTCTGATGAAATTCAAGTGTGATTTCATCAGAAGAGTGTTGCTAAAGCCTCTTCTCTCTCCTCCTTTCGCTACCACAGTTCAGGTGATGCAGAGACAACAACAGGGAAGAAACCAGTGACACCAGGACCACCACTGAGGAAGTGGGAGATTTCCAGGGACGAGCCCTACTTGTGAGCAGGGAGCGAGCTGAGGCTGCATGATGGGCACAGGTGGTTCCAGAGCAGCTCTGATGGGGAGGCTGTGCTGGATGTGGCTCCAGGCTGCTGGAGGGTGCTGATGTCTGATTAAGAAATGTATATAAAGCTGTGATTATTACCCCCCATTCTGTGTGTTTTATTTGATTTATTCAACTTACTGCTGTTTAATACCAGTGTATTTGTTGGTTGGAATAGTGACACAGGACAGGGGCGTTTGTAAGCTGTAGTCAGTCAATGAAGAGCAGAGGTGATAAAGCACAGCCCCGCTCACAGGGGTCCTTCCAGGCCCAGGTTCTGCGAGAAAAGTTCAGCGCCGTGGGGCAGTGGCCGCCACCAGTGCCAGTGCCGCTGTCCTGCCGTGACCGCTCCCTGCTCGGTCCGGCGGAGCGCTGAGCGGCCCTCCCCGGGACAGCGGGGCTCTGCCGGCCGCGGTGCTGAGGGACTTCCGGGGAGCTGGGAAGGGGCTGGGCTGGTTGGGGCCCGCTCCCGGTGCCGCTCCCGGTGCCGTTCCCGGTGCCGTTCCCGGTGCTGCGGCAGCGCCGCTCGACATGGGCGGGCCCCGCCCCCGTCACGTGACCGCCCCGAAGGGCACCCGAGGTGGGCGGGGCTTCCTCAAGGGCGCGCGCCCGCGCCCCGCCCCCGCGAGCACGCCATTGGTGGAAGTCGGGGTGGAGCGCACGCGCTTTTCCTGCACATTGCGTTTGTAGCGGCGCGGCGACCCCAGCGAGTCCCTCCGGTGCGGGCCCGCGGCATGGCTGGGCCGCGACTGCTGCCGCCAGGGCTCCCGGTGCTGCTGCTGCTGCTGGCGCGGCCGGTGCTGCCTCTCCCTGCCGGCACGGGTGAGCTGGGGGAGCGGCCGGGCGGGCGGTGCCCATTGGCTCCCCGCGCACGCCCTTCACTCTCATTGGTCGGAGCCCTCGTGCGCCCCGCGCGCGGGCTCCCCTGGTTGCGGGGCGCGGGGGGCTCTCCCCGCCGGGCCCCCCCCCCGCTCCCCTCACGCTCCCGTTCCCGCAGCCGCCCCGCCCCGCTGCCCCCCGGACAAGTTCCAGTGCACGCCCGGCGACCCCTGCTACCCCCTGGGCTGGCGCTGCGACGGCCACCCCGACTGTGACGGCGGCGAGGACGAGTGGAGCTGCGGGACCGCGACCGCGGCGGAGCCGAGTCCCGGCGGCCCCGCGGTGACCCTGCCGAGGAGCTCGGCGGTGCCGCCCACCGGCAGCGCAGGTACGGGACCCCGGGGGACGGGGGGCGGCGAGCCGGACCGAAACCTTTGCTCCACGCCGTCTCTGGCCGATGCGGGCAGCTGCGGTCCCCGCGGGTCACTGTGAGCGGAGGAAGCGCTGTGGGGGACGCGAACCTTCAGCTTCCTTTGGAACGGCAATGACGCCCCTCAGGGCTCCCTCGGGAAGGGCCTTTGAAGTACATCCTTCCTTCTTCCAGAACATGCGATTCCCAGCAGCTCCTTCGAGAAGACACTGGAATCTCTCCACCTCCCGAGCTCCTCTGACCTCTGGGGAATGGGCAGGCTGCAGGGAAGAGGATGAGGAGGAAGTCTGGGCCATCAGGGCTGGCCAGGAGCTGCAGACACAGTGTCTGGGCTCATGTCTGGCTGTGTCTGCACCTCAGTACTGTCGGTACCAGAGCCCTGGAGCATCCTCTGTCAGACCCATTGGCTGTCTGGGGTGCTTGGGAAGGCACTTCTGGCTTCCCTCACCCAGGGGTTTCTGAGGATGTGGAGAGGAGGGGGATTACTTCAGGTGCAAGAGACTGGGTTTGGGTTTGGTGTCTGCACACGTTCAGTTGGCAGGTGAGGTGAAGAGCTGCATTTTGGTTGTACCTGTGGGTTTTCAGTGCCATGAGAACAGGCTGGGATGCTGCAGTTCCCGCTCCAGGTGGGAAATTTCCCACCTTTCCCTGCTATGCATTTCCAGTAGAACTTTTCCTCCAGTAGCAGTAGATAAGGTTTTGCTTAAGTTGAAAAAGGCCTTTTGGTGCACTTGAGGTGAGCTGGGAACTCAGCCAGGTGTAGATTGCAGACTGCTTTGAGTGCTGCCCATAAGGTGAGTTGGAAGCCTCATGGACTTGTTTCTCTTTCCTCACAGAGCCTTCAGCTACGCCTGAGGCCTCTGTGCCATGGAGCAATCAAGGTTACACATGGATCTTGATTGTTGCAGGTATGTGAGACTCAAGAGTGCTGCACATGGTCTTGGACCTACCTACCTTGGCCTATGAATTGAGTAGGGATCAATTCCAGACCTCTATCGGGAGCTGCTTTTGCTGCACTGGGAGGACTAAGGGAGGCCTGACACCACAGCTTAACTATTGCTGTGCCTTGGGTGTGTTGTGTCCTTGGAAAGGCCATTCCCTGCAATCTGGCACTAGCTTACCTCCTCTCTGTCTGTTCCTTGCCCTTGGGGACACTGCTCATCTCTGCTTGCAGGCTCATGGTGTTGAGCAGCAGTGCCCTGTCGCAAGAGCAGAGCAGTGAGTGGGTTTCTGCTTGTGCACTCTCCTCTAGGGCTCCTGATTATCCTGGTAGTGGCAAGTTCTGTTGCTGCGTGGGGTCTGTCCAAAGCAAAACGCAGATCTGACACCTCCAGTCTAGAAAAAGCCTCCAGAGAGCAGCTGATGCCTGGCAAGGGCCAGAAAGGCTCCTTGCCCTGAAGGGTAAGTGTTTTGCATCCCATGTGCTCCAAGTGCCTGAGGGAGAAATTTGTTCTTGCCTAGTGTTTCTGGCTTCTAGAGCTTTCCCCTTGGAAGGGGGGTAGGTTTTGGGGGTTAGGTTTTCCCAGCTTCCCTGATTCTTGCCAACCAGGGGCATGGGGTTTTGGTCTGCCCTGCAGCAGCAGAACTCCCCCCTTTCCTCCCTGCTGCCAAGAACATGGAGCAGTCCTGCTGAGATACTGATCTTATAGTGTGGGACTTTTTCCTCCACTTGGCATAAATTGAATTCAAACTAGGTTTCTTCCCAAAGGACTGTCAATAACCAGGTGTTTTTCTGGTTTTGTAACAGGGATCCTTATCCCAAGGTGATAAGGTGAGACTAGCCTGGTCTGTCCCCTGCTCACCACAGAGCCTGACTGAATTGGACATCAGCTCTCAAATCTGGCTTGTTACACTGGAATAGCAAGAGGATGCTCCCTTTATGAATGGTTCTTAGATTGTAGGACTGCCTTGGCTCCAGAAATAGCACAGGACCTTCCCTGGCACTGTCCATCAGCCCCCCCAAAGGTGTCAGAAATGCCTTCACTGTTCTGCATGACAGTTGTTATTGCAGATGCCCACCACTGTGGCCTTGGACTCAAAGATGTTTTTCTCCTTGAAATGCCACGTGCTCTTCAACTGTCTCCTTCCACTTCCTGCCAAGAGCCTTTTGTCATCCGTCCCATTCTTCCCCCTGGATTTTGTCAGGGAACAGGAACTTTCTCACCTATTTCCAAAGGCACTCACTGGCTGCACAGGTCAGACAAATACTCCATGTTTGCACTACTGTTTGATGCTGCTCAGCCCCCTGCACGAGAGGCTTTACTGACAGTGCCACTGTGGGGGTGACAGTTGCTCTGGCTTTGCTGTGCTCTCACCTGAGCCCATGTGGGGCAAGGAGCTCCTTGGCCCTGGGCTGGCAGCTCCTTTCACACTCCCTTCTTCCACAACATCTCCATGCTTGGCAGACCCGCTCTGCCCACCCCAGTGCTGAATGCTGCATGGGGCTTCTCTTAACATTCTTAATGGCATCTCCTTAAAACTGTTCTGACATGAGTGGTGTCCCTCAGGGTCCGCACTGGGACCAGCGCCATTCTGGGTTTTCATCAGCGCGTAGAGTGAGATCAGGTGGACCCTCAGCCAGTCTGAGGATGAGACCAGGCTGAGGAGTGCAGCTGGGGAGGGGGATGTCATCTGGAGGGACCTTCAGGCCCACAGGAACCTCATGAAGTTTGATAAGTTTTCACTTTTGTTAGGGCAAACCCTGGAGAAGAGATGGCTCCAGGGAGCTTTGTTGTGTCTTGTCCATGTCTAAAGGGGAGATTGTAAGAAACAGGGAGACAGGCTTTTCACCAAGGCCTGTAAGGACAAGGGGCAGCAGGTACAAACTGACAGAGGATGGGCCTAGGTAGGACACAAAGGAGGGTTTTATGGTGACGCCCTGGCTCAGGTTGCCCAGAGCAGCTGCGACTGCCTCATCCCTGGGACCAAGCTGGACAGGGCTCTGAGTGTCTTGGTCTAGTGGAGGTGTCCCTGGAAGTAAGCCATGTCTTTGGCCAGGGCTCCACGTGCCACTTACGCAGTGTCTGACCCAAGGACTGATGCTGTGTATCTGTCAGAACTGACTGTGCAGGGGCAGATTAGTGCCCAGTGCCTCTGGTTCAGCATTGGCCACGTGTACCTTGCACAAGTGATCACTGAGTGTGCCAAGCTGCTGCCTTGACTGCTGACCTCTGTGCCTTGAAGGTGGGAGCTTGGCTTGCCAAGCAGACACCAGTCACCAGCCTTGGAGTAGGAGTCTTCCGCTCCTGGATAGTGTGAGTGCTGCCATACCCCAGGGGAGTAACTTCTATATGTGGTGTGGAGTCCTGAGTTATTCCAGGGCTGCTATTTTTAGTACCAAGGAGTTATTTGCAAGGGCACACACAACCTGTTTCCAGGGACAGAGATAGCTGTGGTGACTGACACAGGAGAATAAAGAATGTAAAATGAACAATTTCTGGAGTTTTTATTTTTCCTGGATATGGGCATTTGCATGGATTCTGTATTTGGGAGGCCGGGGGCTGTATGACCTTTGGATTGTCACATCCTGGGAAAGAGGACTTGGGGTGGGTGGGCTGGCATGGGGTGCAGTGAGGAGGCCAGTGCTGCTGTGCCTGCCTGGGACAGATGTGACTCCAACACGCACCAGCTGTAGCAGAGAAGATGAAATACAGGAACAAAGCAAACAGAGAGGGTGGGGACAGAAAGAACAGATGCCACAGCAGCACCTCTGCTGCTACTGCTGAACCGTGGACAAGCAGGGAGCTCAGCCAAAAACAAGGTGAAAAAAATGCCTGAACTTGTCCCTTCTTTGCCAGAGCTGAACACGAAGTGGGGAGCACTGCAGGGCAGGAGGGGCTCCAGGAGTCCTGGCAGGACTGGGCTGAGCTGGGGCCAGTTGGGCCATGTGGCCACAGTCAGCTGTCACCAGCCGGTCCCAGATCGTGCTCTGAGCTGCAGTGCCAAGCCCAGCCCAGCTGTTCTGTGGTACAAGGCAGAGTGTTCCTCCCTGCCATGGGGGCTGAGGCCCTGGGGCAAACTCACAAGACATTGCAGCTCTTGCTTTCTGCTCACTGAGCTGAGTGCTTCAGGGTTGAAAGAAAAACATTTTATGGATTTGTGCCAAAACTCGGGGCTGTGTTTCTGACAGCAATTTCCCTTCCTCTGTCCGGTGCCGGAATTGTTTTTGTTGTTCTAATCCCCAGGCTCAGAGACTTCAATTGTAGTGGAGGCCAAGCTGCTTTTCAGGCCAGGAGCATCTTTGTGCTCCATGTCTCTGTATTTAATTAGACCAGTTCATGGAGATCAGTGTGATGTTTTACATGTTGAAGTAGGGTCATGTTTCAGGATAAGACCTCAAAGATCAGCCTGTTGAATTTTGGTTCCCCTTTTACTTGCAAATCCAAAGGATTATTTCCTCCTTTTCAATTCCAATACTTCAGAGGAACTTTTACTGCCTGCTTGCATTTCCAGTGTCCTGTTCCTGTCCCTGCCTGGGTGAGTCGTGGAGCTGAAGGCTGATGTGATGGCACAGGGCAGGGACACAGCAGCAGGTTGTCCCTCAGGGAATCTTCTCGGACACTGTGGAGGTGGAGGTGGTGCCTTCACCTCATCCCCTCTAAATCTGCACTGTGGGACTTGAGGGATGAGCTGAGAGGTCATGACCATCTCCCTTCCCTGGCTGTGACAGCTGACAGCCGGGGCAACTGCATTAGCCTTTAGCGAAGGGCTGGTGCCAAGAGCAGCATCTGGTGTGGGGATACAAAGCCAGTACAAATCCTGCATGTCTGCACCTTCCTGTCCCATCAACAGGGGGTAAATTGAGGCAAGTTTGTGCTGTTTCCAGTTTGCTGTCATGGATGTCCTTCCAGGACACAGCATCCAGCAAATGAAAACAGCTAATAAGAACAGAATAAGGGAAAAGAGAAGTGCAGAGCTAGAAATAGTTCCTTACATAAAGGACTAGTGCCTCAATCTCATTAGTGTCTTAAGGAGCGGGCACTTGGCCGCCTCCGAGTGCTCCGATGCAAACCCCAATCAGATCAGCAATCGGCTTTGGGACCCCGGCAGGTGCCACGTGGCACTGGGACACAGCTGTGCCCCTCTCGCTGCCCCAAGCCTGCAGCACCGTCCCAGTCAGCGTGTGGCCATGGGAGCGTTCCCATGAAGGCAGAGCTGCTGTCCTGTGGCCAGCAGGAGTCACCGCTGCAGGAGGCCGGGCACCATGAGGCAGCAGCGCGCCCGGCGTGCGAGTCTCGCGGCCAGCCTCAAGATCGGGGATCATCGGGGCCGCTGCCGGAGCCCGGAGGAAGAGGAATCCTACATCCCATTTGCACAGGATAGCCTGGTAAGGCAATGGAACTCCATGCAGAACGTGGCAGATGGTAGCCAGGAGAAGAGCCAGACTCCCATCCAAAGGAACAAGTATCTGCTCAACATTAATGTGGGTGGCAAATTGTTCCAGATAGCTTACAAGGTACTTGCCCAATACCCCATCACCCGGCTTGGGAAGCTGGCGCTCTATACAGACCCCGTGAAGAAGCTGCAGCTCTGTGATGATTACTTGGTGCAGAAGAACGAGTACTTCTTTGATAGAGATCCTTCAATTTTCCACTACATCTTCCACTTCTACCGCAGTGGGGTCCTGTGGGTGATGGATGAGATGTGCCCCAGTAACTTTGTGGAGGAAATCGAGTACTGGGGAATCCATTTGAAATACTCCCAACGCTGCTGCCGGATCCTGTTAGAGGAAAAGCGAGATGAACTCAGTGAGTACCTGAAAATAGAGAAGGAACTGGAGGCAGAACTGGAGCCCCTGGAGTCAGGGACGCAGTTTGATGGCAAGTTTCTGGGTCGGTTTCGGAAGATGGTCTGGAACCTCATTGAGAACCCGTACTCTTCTGTCCCAGCCAAGATCATCGCTGTCATGTCGAGCTTCTTTGTGCTTATCTCCATTGTGGGCATGACACTGAGCACAGTGGAGGAGATGAAAAACAAGACAGGGAAAATGTGGATGGAGCAGATGGAGATGATCTGTGCCATCTTCTTCACCTCTGAATATCTCATGAGGCTCATATCCTCCTCCAGCTTCAAGAACTTTCTGCGGGCAGCATTTAATGCTATAGACCTGGTGGCCATCCTGCCCTTCTACATCCAGATCCTCTTTGAAAATATGGATGATGGAGAAATGCAATACCATGAGGAGCTGCACAAGGTGGAGAATGTGAGCAAGCTGGGCAAAGTCCTCAAGCTCATCAAGCTCATGAGGATCTTCCGCATCCTCAAGCTGGCACGGCACTCCACTGGCCTCCGGGCCTTCAGCTTCACCATGCGCCAGTGCTACCAGCAGGTCTGCTGCCTCCTCCTCTTCATTGCCATGGGGGTCTTCACCTTCTCTGCTCTCATCCACTCGGTGGAACATGATGTCCCTGGCACTGACTTCACCAGCATCCCCTGCGCGTGGTGGTGGGCAGCGGTAAGGTGGGAGCAGCTTCTGAGAGAGGGGCTGCCCCAGTGCTCGGGGGATTCACCGCTGCTGCTGGGCACGAGGCAGGAAGGGCCCAGCCTTCCCACCTGCTCAGTAATGGTGGGAGTGCCCTGGTGCTCTGAGAAAAGGAGTCAGAGGTTTGGACTGAGCCCAGAGGCTCAAAAGCTGGTGCTGGGGTGGGATGGTGGGACAGAGGTGGTGCCTTGGGAACCTCCAGAGCTGAGTTGAACAAGCAGGATGTGACTCAGCTTTATCTGTCATGGGACCCAAGTGTTGAATGGATGCAGCCTGTGGGTATGGGGACAGCCACCCTGGACAGCCTAAGGCCTGGACAGCATTGCAGGCCCCCTGAGCTCAAGGGGCACAAGACCTTGTGGGTCTGAGATGGGGAACCCATGGCCACAGTGTGACTATGGCTGCAGGTAGCACCCACAGTCACACTGTGCCTCAGCCCATGTCATAAGAGTGAACACAGACTGGACACAGCTGCCCATTCACTGCCCTGCTTGTGCCAGGAGCTGGCAGCTCTGCAGAGCTGAGCACTGTAATAAACCTGGCATTACCTCCGAGATGGGGAGCAGCTAAAGCACTTGAGAGCCACAGGTAATGAGGACGTTTTGATTTACAGATTAAATGATCCACAGATCACTTCTGCTCTTATAATCCCCTTTGGCCACTGAAGGCTATCTGGTTCAAATTCATCCCTCCTTGAGGAAGAACAACATCACCAGGTTCAAGCATTTCAACGTCCCTTTCCCTGGGAGCACAGCTCCCTGCCAAGCCCAAAACTCTCTGGCGTCAGATCTCACCCTAGCCCTGCTCCCCATTTACTAAAAATGGTTTATTCCCAGGCAATGCTTCTGTTTCTCCTGGAGGGAGGCTCCAGGAAGCTTTGTTTGTCTGGGGCCAGGCAGCTCACAGCCAGGAAGCTCTGGAGCCACGGCTCTGAGGGGGAAGGAAGCTCCTGCAGATGCTGACTGCTGGGGAAGGCTCAGTTCAGGGGTGTCCAGCTGCCTTTGAAGAGACACACACAATAGCAGTGAGGGAGCAGGGTGTGGCCTCTGATCTGTGTTTCTTGGGTTCAGCCGGCCCTTTCCTTCATCTCTGCTGGTCAGCCTGCACAGCCTGGTCAGTGCAGCCCTGGCCGTGCAGGTTCTGGAGAGGGGACAGCTCAGCTGCTGCATCAGGATCAGGGTCTGGCACTGGTCACAGGGGACAGGTGGCTCCACAGAGGGGCAGGAGGGAGTGAGTTCCAGCACCAGCTGTTGGGGTCTGCTGGGCTTGTTTCCATGGGGTTTTATCCTTTTCTGTCCCTGCACAGGTCAGCCTCTCCACCGTGGGCTATGGAGACACTGTGCCTGACACAATTCTCGGCAGGATGGTGGCATTCGTCTGCATCTCCTTTGGCATCATCCTCAATGGAATGCCCATCTCCATCCTCTACAACAAATTTTCTGACTACTATGCCAAGCTGAAGGCCCATGAGATGAGCCAGTCACTTCAGCTTTCCAGGAGGATCCAACTGAAGCAGCGAGTCCTGCGCAAGTTCTCCGAGTGCTGGAGAGCTGACCCCCGCTATTACCGCTGAGCACAGGCTCCCCACCCCAGACATCCCCTGTCCTGGCCATCCTCCCTGTAGCTCCTGTCCCCCAGGGAGGCCCCGAGATGTGGGCAGGGTCACAACAGTGCTGGGGCTCTGCTGCTGCACAGGGGCTGCTCCCAGCTGGGACCTCTCTCACTGCTGCTGCTGGACAATGCTGTCCTGCAGAGCAGTCAGCCAGGGCTGTTTGTCTGCCCTGGGCTGAGGCAAGGGCACCCTGACATCATGGGGAGTGAGGATGGGACTGAAGTGTCACCTGTGGGAGGCAGGTAGCCCAGTGTGACTCATGTGCAGGTGCTGCTCCATTCCCTGCTGAGTGGGACACACACAGGCTCCCCCTGCCCAGCCAAGCAGCCCAGGCCTGGTCCAGTGTGGAGATTTCAGTGAAGGCCCAGAGGAAAGGCTTGCAGCCATACATCCTTCCAGCCAAATCTGCTCTTCTTCCCACTGCCCTGGAGTTTGGGTCCTGACTTGGGGTGCTGCTGTGATGGGACCCACAGGCACTATAGGCACACAGAGCTCATAGCCAGAGCACCCCCAGGAACAGGATTTAATAAACCAGGCCCAAACCTTTATTGTCATGGATTCTTGTCCAGCCACTGTGTGTGATTCAGTAAACTGCTCATCATTTGGGGTGAGGAGGGGACATCTCCCCAGGGCTCACAAGTCTCTCAGTGCAAGGACCGGGCTCTGTCCATGCATTAGTTTTGGAATGAGGTACCTGGGTCTGGGTGCATTGGAATTGGAGCTGGGATGTGCCCATGATCAGGACACACCAGTTGGCTCTGCCCTGTATTCACATCATGGGAGGCAGTGGGGAACATATCTGGGGGCACAGGGCAAGGATTTGCCCTCCACTGTGACCATGTCCAGTGAAAGGGCTTCCTGGAGGGATGTACCCTTCCCTTGGGTGACATGGAGAGAGGGACCTCGGGCTGCAGGGAGGGTTGGCGTGGGGAAGAGCCAAGAGCTGCTGCTGCTGCTTCCAGGTGAGCAGGGGAAAGAAACTGGTGCCAGCCAGGCCAGGGTACAATTCACTCACTAGTGAGCTGGAGATGCCAGGGGGACTCCTGGTATCAGCCTGTGGCTAAGCTGCTGATGTTGGGAACTTGGAAAGAGACTTGGAGGAGCTGAGTGCTCTGGCAGGGACAGCCACACTCCTACTGAGAGCTGGGCTGCAGGGGACAAGGGGGCTGTGCCACCAGGTGTGAGGGGACCCCTGCGCTGACCACCAGCACCTAAACCCACTCCCCAGTAACCCACACTGACACCCACCCTCTGTGCACCTCCCCAGCACTGACCTGACCCCACAGCCTTGGGCGGCTCTGGTTCCACCCCATTTCTCTTCCATGAGGAACATTCTCTCTGGGCACAGCAGTTTCCTCTGACCGTCTTCCCCCAGAGCTCTCCTGCCCCACTGTCCTGGTTTCAGCTGCAATATTGTTCATTTTCTTGGCAGGGGCTGGTACAATGCTGTATTTTAAATTCAGGGTGAGAATATTCTTGATCACACACTGATCTCTCAGCAGCCAATTGCTGCTAGGAGACAGGCTGGGCATAGATCAGTGGCTGCTGAGCAACTGGGTATTGGGCATCATTTGTCTGTCTTGGGATTTATGACTCTCTCCTTATGGTGTCTCCCTTTTCATTACAAATATTATTAAATATTACTATATTTTATTTCCATTATTGAATTTTCAATTGGGTGTCTCAACCCGACGTTTTACCTTTTCTTCTGATTCTCCTCCCCATCCCACCAGGGTGGAGGGGGAGGCCAGTGGCTGCATGGTGCTTAGTTGCCACCTGGGCTTAATCCTCAACAGTCACCACTCACCCGCCCCCGCAGCATCATCTCCAGGCACCTCTACAGACACCCCCATCCCACCCCAGACCCCATCACCACATTCCCCCAAGCACCTCCATCACCTGCTCATCTCCCTGCACCCCCAGCTGCAGGCTGATGGTCCTGAGACCGTTCAGCTTTCAAGGAACCAAGGAACGGGGCACACCCACCCCATCCCCTTGCCCTGGAGACTGCGCTGCAGCTGCATCTTCATCCCTCCATGTGCACCCCCTGCCCTGTGCCTGAGAGATGTTTCCTTGCCCTGTTCCTGGCAGCAGTTCAGAGTCCACAGGCAGCCTTTGGAGAACAGCACTTTTAAATAGTTGCTCTGAATTAATTTTACAAGTCACAGCAATGCAGGAATGTACAGACATTTACAGGACATTGTACAGGCAGTTTCTCTCATATATTAGTGCTCTTGCTATATACATATAGTACAGCCTGCTGGAGCCTCTGCGTGGGCAGAGACACTCATGGCCCTGCACAGGGCACCCCAAAATGGAGCTGCGGCCCTGGGGCTGCTGTTTCACACGGGCTCCTTCGGGTTGGCTTAATCAGAGCTTGGCCCTGAGCCTCCCTTGGCTGGCCCTGTCAGGGGGTGACACCATCCTGGGCAGGCCCAGCACCCTCTTGCTTTGCTCGTCCCAGTCTCTTTTAGAGGGTTTGTGGGACAGAGACCCCGCTGGTGCTCCGGAGGGAGCGGGTGCAGCCCCACTGCAGCCCCTGCAGGTGTTTCCAGCCCCTGCTCCTCCTGCCTCAGTGGCAGCCGCAGCTCCCGGCCACCATGTCATCGTACTGCTTGAGCACCACGTTCTCGTCATCGTCGAAGTAGAGGAGGTTGATGGAGAAGAGCTTGTCGGGCACGCAGCAGGGGCTGCTGACACCCTCGCTCAGCTTCAGGGCGTTGATGATGGACTGCACGGTGGCGTGGTTGGTCGGCCGCATGTTCTCGCCCAGAGGGAAGGGGCAGGAGCCTTTGCAGTGGAAGGCGTTGTACCCCCGTGGTGAGATGATCCAGCCAGACCAGCCAATCTCCTCAAAGTCCACGGACAAGGGATGCCTCTGGCAGGGCTGGAGCCTGCCCAGCGAGCGTGTGCTGCGCGACCTGCCTGGCTTGGGCGCTGGGAGATCGGGAGCCTGAGGCGTTAAATCTGTCAGAAAGGAGCATCCCATGTCATTGGCCACTGCGCGAGCTTGGGTGGAGGGAGAAGATACTGCAGCCCCCCCAGCCACCCCTCCCCACAGGTTTTGTCTGCAACCCTCTGGTCACAGCCTGTCACCAGCCCAGACAGAGCCAGCAGGAGGTGACAGCCTCAGTCTCATGGCCAAACTCAAAGCCAGCTTCACATCTGCAAGCAGGCAACACCCCTGAGCAGGCTACACCAGAAAGGAAAGAGCCTCTCCCAGCAGCCAGGGAAGGAGGTTTGGATTTGAGGAGCACACATGTGGGGAGCACCTACTGAGAAGGGATGTTGGCACCGAGGGAGTGGTGCCAGGCATGTGGGACCCACCTGGGAAGCCGGCTGTGGGCAGCGACGCTCCGCGGCGCCCATCGTCCGTGAAAAGCACCAGCATGGGCTTCTTGCTCTCGTGGTGGCCCCGGCCAGACGCAAACTGCAGTGGTGGAGGGTCCAGTGGGGCCCCCCCCCGGCTCTGGACTGTCACCAGCAAACCCTGGTTGCTGCTTTCATCTTCGGTCCAGTCGCGAACCTGGGGAGCCAAACCAGTGTCACCACGGGCTGGGACAGGCACTGCGGTGTCCCCACAGGCAGGTCCCGGGCCAGCAGCAGGACATGGTGACTCGGGACCCCTTGAGGCCACACTCTGTGTGCCGTGGGAAGGGATTGCTCCGGGGCTGCAGCACAGGGGACACTGTGGCAGGAGCTAGCACCAGCACACCTTGCAGAGCAGTGAGACAATTTTGGGGAAGGATGAAGCAGCCCCGGGGCTCTTGGCAGGACTATTTCCTCCCCCTCCCAGAGGGTGTATTCACCCCATGTCACTGCAGAGACTACAGACAGGAAACTACACTGGAGCCTGAAAGGTGAAAACAGAGGAAAAGTGACTCACAGCTGGCGTGATGGTAAAGACCTCCCAGCCCGAGGTTTGCAGTGAGACAAGCCGTGCTGCCAGCAGCTTCTTCCCTCCAGGGGTGTCTGGCTTGTCTTTCTCCAGCACCTGGTACACACTGACCTGGGGAAGGCAAAGGTGGTCACCCCGGTGTACTCTGCCCGAGGGGTTGACCCTGGACAGAGGTGTGGGGGAGATGGGGAGTTGTCAGCATGGATTTGTAACAACCTTGGTGTGCCTTTGCTGATGTTTGCACAAGCCAGAAGGATATTTAAGAACCTGCCGCAGTTAAATCATCATGATTCTCTGTGAAACATTTGTTCATGGGATCCTAGAGCCAGGCTGTGTTCCCATTGCAGGCAAATGAATGACCACAGTGTGCCAGTGGCACCGCTGGGCACAGGCTGGGGGACAGCTCCATCCCCATCCCCGTCCCTGTCCCCGTCCCCGTCCCTCACCTGGCAGAAGTGCTGCCGTTTGGGCCCATCTGTGATATCTGTGACCCTCGGCCAGAGGCGGAAGAGGTGCAGCTCTGCCGTGAGGATCTTCTCGTTCTTGGCCACGCTGGAGAGGACGAACAGGAACCGCATCTCCTCGCTGTGAGCTGGAGAGAAGGATGTGCTGAGGAGAGCAGAACCAGGGGCGGCACCGCCACCGGCCGCGTTCAGCCCCTCCCCAGACGCTTCCCAGCCCCTCGGGGACGACCCCCGCCCTTACTTTTCTCCAGGAAGCTGCGGACGGTGTTGCCCTCCAGGATGTCGGGGTTCTTGGTGACACCATCCGCGTTGGCGACACTGTTGAATAGATCCACCATGTACTGGGGCGGCTGCTTGGAGTGAGTCGGAGGGGCTGGCGGGTCTTCTATGCCAAAGACTTCCAGGAGTTTTTTCAGCGCCTCATCCCGCCGGATGGCCACGCTGGCAGGGCCCGGGCTTGCCGTGTGGGCCAGGGCCAGCAGCAGCAGCAGCACGGTCCGCAGCATGGCTCTGTGCTCGCTGTCCCTGCACCACTCCCGCGGCCTCCTCGGTGCTGCATTTATAACTGGACTGCAGTGAAATATGCACAGGAGCAATCAGGAGGGTAAAGAGAGCTAATTGCCGTGCTAACAAGGTGAGAAGCCCGGCTCCCGGGCCCCCTGCATCAATTAGCCCCAGTACACAAGCGGGAGGCAGGACGGCTCACCAGGCTGTCCCAGGCTGGCAGGGACACGGGGCTCCGGGGCCAGCAGCCCCTCGGCTGGGCCTCGGCTGGGCTGCATTCGCTCTCCGTAGGGGACTAACTGGATTTTAATGACGGCACTAATGGGACAAATCGGAGCACCTTTGTGTGGAGGAATGCAGCCCATCAAGATGAGCATCCCCTGCCCGGGCCGGCCCTGCCCCTCTCAGCCGTGCTGGGAGCGAGGATCGTGGCGGGGCTCAGTGCCACCCTGGTGTCCCCGCACCATGTCCCTGTCAGTGCGCAGGGTGCGGGCAGCCCCGCCTGGGCTGTGTGTCCCGCCAGAGCCGAGGCCATGGGCACAGCAGGATCCAGCAGGGACCCGGCGGGGCTGCGGCCCCGGGCTGTGCTTGGGTCACACCGCAGCAGCAGCAGCACCCTAAGCCAGCTTCTTCTTTTTTTTTTTTTTTTTTTTTTTTTTTTTTTTTTTTTTTTTAATAGGCTATTGGCTTCCGGGGAATTAAAAGGCATTTGCTGCTAATTCCTGAATACTTGAACTTTACGAAATATCCGAGTACCGGGATAAAAGCAAATTCTTTAAGTCTTATTCCAGAATCACACAGAGAAACTAAGCTGGTGCAGGTGGACATGACACACTGTACAGCTGCCATGGGAATTAACGGAAAAAATTAGCATTAATTAACTAATTCATCAAGCGGCTGAAGCCCTGCTAGGACCACCTGATGGGAGACAAGGTGAAGGCTGATGTCCAGCGGTGCCCACAGTTTATTCCAGCCCAGAGGGCTGTTAATTATGCAGAACAGGCACGGCGGCACCGACCGGCTGGAGTCAATGGCGAGAGGAAACTATCGGTGTCCCCGAGATCCTCTCCCTGCTCTTGCCAGCTCTCCAGCAGCATGTCCCACGGGATATCTGGGGGTGCTGCAGAGGAGGCAGCTCTGCCCCGACACGCTCAGCTCCCTGTGCCCTCTCCTGTCTCCGGCTCCGCAGTTTGCAGCCGGGAGCAGCCAACCCGTGCACCCCCAGCCCGTGCCAGACGGCTGCATCCTCCGGGATGCTGGATGCGGAGGGGCCGTAGAGCTGCACAGCGGAGCCCCAAGGACCTGCAAATTGCCCACGATGTTTATTTTACAAGCTGCGAAACATTTTGTAGAGAGTTCATTTATACCCGCTGGTTAAAGTAGCTTTTATTAAAAAAAAAAAAAAATTGCCTTTTCTCATTTACATATCCTACAGACAGTCTGGCGGGGTCTCGGGAGCCCCACCCGCAGCTGCCAGCCCCGCTAGCCCGGCGATCCCGGATGGCAGCGACCGTACGGAACCTGTGCCTGGCAGAGCCGTGTGAGGCACCGCGTCCCGGGCAGCCTGTGCCCAAACCAGGCATTGCTCTCCGTCCTGTAACTCCCTGCAGATATAACAGTGCATCCCCAGTGCATCCCCAGTGCATCCCCAGTGCATCCCCAGTGCATCCCCAGTGCATATCCAGTACAGCCCCAGTGCATCCCCAGTGCATCCCCAGTTGTAGAAGTCCATCCGAAAATCCTTCATTTTTTGCCTCACAATTGTCATGAGAAAAGACTACCGAAGGTTTAAAACTGCTGAGCAGGTTGGGAAAGAAAGTCTCCTGCTTATCTAGTGTGTTCACAAATGATGTTTGCAGAACACGCCATGCTGTACTCGAAGGGGGCATGCTGCCCTTTTCTGGACAATTGAACTGGACTTTCTTCCAAACTCCTGAGCTGGCTGGACTGAGCTCTGGGGTGGCTCCCCCCTGCTCCATGAGAAGACCCCTCTTGCCTGTCTTCAACCACTGTGATGGACCAACAGAGATGCGAATCCCCTCATCAAGGAACCAAGAACCCCTCTGGCACCCCCATGGCACCCCCCTGGCAACCTCCTTCCAGAGACTGGGACTGCACTCCCTCCCAACTCAGGGAAGGGGAAAAACCTAATGTACCTGTGAGCATTCGGCCATGAAAACAATGGACTTCTCCCCTCCATGGAAACCTAATTTCAGCCACCCTCCCCCCAACCAAGAACAGTATATATATTGGGGTTCGGCCTTTGAGATCTCCCCAAGATGTGTACCAGCGAGTTTCGGTGGCGGGACCCCGAAGACATCACGTTTTGGTAGCTATACCCCATTCCCTGACCTCCTTTCCTTACCTTTTTTCCTTGTCTTACCCTTCTCTTTCCCGGATCCCTTAACCAAACGCATATTTAGCTGTGGTTATAATCACAAAATTATAATCAATAAAATTGCACCTTGTTGATTTGTTACTGCAAAACCCCTGTGCCTTGTGTTGGTTATTTTTGCACCCAAAAATCATTCGTCACCCGTTCATTTCGGGCGGACCTTCACACCAGTGCATATCCAGTACAGCCCCAGTGCATCCCCAGTACAGTCCCACAGCCCCAGTGCATCCCAATACAGTCCTAGTGCATCCCCTGTGCATCCCCAGTACAGCCCCAGTACAGTCCCAGTCCCAGTACAGCCCCCAGTACACCACTGGCCCCTGACGTCCTGGACCTTCTGTTCACACTCAGGGGAAGGGCAGATGCTCTGGAGTGGGATGGGGGAGAAGGGAGGCAGCTTTTTCCTACAGCATCTATTCCTTACTCCTGGAGTAACTCCACTGTCACCTCCCCCTGGCTGAGCAGAGCAGCTCTTTCTTCCTGCATGGTTTGATTTGCTTCCCTTTGCAAGCAAAGAATCCCAGAATGGTTTGGGTTGTAAGGGACCTTTAAGCCCTTAAAGCCCATCTCATCCCAACTCCTGCCATGGCAGGGACAGCTTCCACTGTCCCAGGCTGCTCCCAGCCCTGTCCAGCCTGGCCTTGGGCACTGCCAGGGATCCAGGGGCAGCCACAGCTGCTCTGGGCACCCTGTGCCAGGGCCTGCCCACCCCGCCAGGGAACAATTCCCAATTCCCAATCTCCCACCCAGCCCTGCCCTGTGGCAGTGGGAGCCATTCCGTGTCCTGTCCCTGCAGGCCTTGTCCCCAGTCCCTCTGCAGCTCTCCTGGAGCCCCTTCAGGCCCCAAAAGGGGCTCTGAGCTGTCCCTGGAGCCTTCTCCTGTCCAGGTGAGCAGGCCCAGCTGTGCCAGGCTGGCTCAGAGCAGAGGGGCTCCAGTCCTGGAGCATCTCCGTGGCCTCCTCTGGCTCCAACTTGTCCATGTCCTTCCTGTGCTGGGGACACATTTTTATGTCTACAATCAACACACAGCCTGAAACACCTGCCTGCACCCACCCTGCCCCAGCAACCTCCTGCTCTTCCTGCCCCACAGCTTTGCCAGCAGCTGAGGGACACGAGTGGCACATTCCAGGCTGCAGAAGCCACTGTCGGGATCTGTGTGTGCTGTCCTGGGACACCACAGGCTCTGCAGCCACCTGCCCAACTCAGCCCCATGGCAGCAGGTCCGGCTCTCCCCCCGGCACAGCACAGCGTGGGGGGGAGCTGGGGGTGCTCCCCACACCCTGGGGGCCTGGGAGAGCGGGGGGTGCTCCCCACACCCTGGGGGCCTGGGAGAGCGGGGGGTGCTCCCCACGCTCTGCTGGGCTGGGTGAGCTTGGGGTGCTCCCCAAACCCTGCTGGGGTGGAGAGCTGGGGGTGCTCCCCACACCCTGCTGGGGTCGGAGAGCTGGGGGTGCTCCCCACACCCTGCTGGGGTCGGAGAGCTGGGGCTGCTCCCCAAACCCTGCTGGGATGGAGAGCGGGGGGTGTTCCCCACACCCTGCTGGGCTGGGTGAGCTGGGGGTGCTCCCCACACCCTGGGGGCCTGGGAGAGCTGGGGGTGCTCCCCACACCCTGCTCCGTGTTCCCCCCGGGAGCCGCAGATGCGCTGGGTGAGAGGAGCGGGGGCAGCCCCCGCCTGGCCGGGTGCGGATGTGCGGGAGGAGAGCGGATGGAGCTCGGCAGCTGTGCTTACCTAAGCAAGCAGGGATCCCCCGAGGAGTAGCTGCCCAAGCACCTTCCCACATCGATTTCCTGCAAAGATTTGCAAAACAAAGGCACAAAAATCCCCTGCAGCACCTCAGCAGGGACACCTCGGGACCCTCCACCCTCTCTCCAGCCTCAGGCTCTTCATTCATCCCCAAAGAAGGGCAGCAGCAAGGCGCAGCTGGCAAGAAGTATTTTGGGGGCATAGCAGTGGTTTTTGAGTCAGAAACCCCTGTGCACAAAGGTACACTCAACTAGACAGTTGGGTCTCTGTTAAACTGAAGACATACCTAACAACTAAATATTTTTAAAAATAAATATCATTGTTCCTTAATTACTTTTTAAAATAAATCCTCACTCCAAAGAAAAAGCCATTTGTTCCTTTATGGCCCTGATACATGCATGAATTATTGGCAGTAAATTACATTTTCTACACAAGAAAATACAAATGTGAGGGTTGTACCACTCTAGTTTTATGCTAGTGTGAAGCTGCCGATGTTAGAGCATCCACCTAGGAGCTCAAACCCCACATGAGGGCCCAGCTGGGCCCACCAGAGAGGAGCCAAACCCTTGGAAAGCCACCTTGAGCCATCCCTGTGTCCTGCAGAGCTCCAGACCACTTCATAGTATTCCACCTGGGAGACACAATAGCATTTTTCCTTCATTTCGCAGTTCTCCCGGGTCTAAACCATCTCCTCACAACGTGGGGTTTTGACCAGAACAGTGCTGAATTTTGTGGGCACACAGAAAAGTCCATCTGCAAGGAAACAAGATGGAAAATGAACCTGGAGCTGCACCGAGTTTCCTGTGGCAGCAGCTCAGGGCACCCAGATTTAGGCATCCAGCACCCACTGGGGGCCAAAGGCTGTTTTCTGTGTCAGGGTCCCAGCTGGGAGCTTGGGGCTCATTCCTTCACCAGCTCAGGGCCTCAGTGGTAGGTTTTGTTCCTCCATGCCAGTTTCAGACCATGAGGAAAGGGAGGTTATTGCAGGTGCAAGTTGTGACTGCTGTCCCTGACCCTGTGAAAGCCCCAGCCATGGGGAGTGAGCACATAAT
Source organism: Ammospiza caudacuta (assembly GCF_027887145.1). Lineage (NCBI taxonomy): Eukaryota > Metazoa > Chordata > Aves > Passeriformes > Passerellidae > Ammospiza > Ammospiza caudacuta. Next base: position 1,067,499 of record NC_080620.1, read on the forward strand.
CTCTGAGAAAAACTGTATTTGAACACAAAATATTGATGGCAGCACTTTTTCAGAGCCACACTCTCACACCAGGGATGGGGAAATGTGATTTAGCATTAACTCATTCATCATTTCCCTCTGGATTTGCCAGCGACTGTGCCCACAATGGGCTCCTCAGGTGCTGGAGCCAGGGTCAGGGGCTCTCCTGGAGATGCAATCCCCAGGTTTGCTCTGAATGGGCTCCAGGTGTGGCATGGGAAGGGAAGGGAAGGGAAGGGAAGGGAAGGGAAGGGAAGGGAAGGGAAGGGAAGGGAAGGGAAGGGAAGGGAAGGGAAGGGAAGGGAAGGGAAGGGAAGGGAAGGGAAGGGAAGGGAAGGGAAGGGAAGGGAAGGGAAGGGAAGGGAAGGGAAGGGAAGGGAAGGGAAGGGAATACCCCAGTTCTGGGGAGTGGTATAAAGGAAGGCTGGTACCAGAAGGTTGGAAGGGGCAGGTGGACAATGACCCCAGCTCTGGGGGTGCAGAAAAAAATCCTGCTTTGCCTTTTCTTTCTCTATTGCAGCTTTAACTCAATGAAAAATTCCCAGGGCACAAAGCAGTTCTGTCTGGATTTGACATTCCTGGTTTGGTTGGGGGCTGTTTGGGCACACCAACAGCCACATCCCTGCTGCTGTGTCACACCACACCAGGACATGCCACCGTCACAGGGCGGCCCAGGCAGGGGCTCAGCAGCTGGAGAGAAGGGACAAGGGTCCTCCAGCTGCAGTGACATCTCCTTGGCAGGGTGGAGGCACTGACTGTCCTGCGTGGCTCAGCCCTGAGCTGATGTTCTGTGCAGAAAGAAACAATATTGTTTCTGCGCTAAATCTCCTGGCTTTGCTCCCTTCACCAAGTAAATTAGGGTTAAAAATCTGCAATGCATGAACTAGAGGAAGGGGAGAAGGATGGCTGAGCTGATGGCCAAGTGCGTTTGGGCTCTGTCTGGGACCTGGTCCTGCCCTGCCCCAGCCCTTGGGTGTGCATCCTTCGGCGTTTGTTTGGCTCCTGGCTGTGAACGGGTTTTGAGAGTTTCCTGACCCCTCACAACTACTTCAGCAGCTGCTGGAGGGGATTTCTTTGTTCCACGATGGAGCTGTTTCCAGGGGAAAGAAAAGTGATTTCTGAAAGCAAGTATCTCTGGGTGGGACACAAAATGACAATGGATTTCTGGACGTCGGTGATTCTGGGTGAGATTTTAACATACTCCTCCAGCCCCGCAGCCCCGTCCCCGCCCCATTCCTCTGATGATTCCAAATTTTTACCATGACACTGAAAGTATCAGCCCGACTTTATGCAGGGAAATGCAGAAGGAAAGTGCAGAGACTGCCCTAGGGCAGAGGCGAAGCTGACGGCGAGTCAACATTTGCCAGCCCTGAGCTATTACTGTGACTGAGATTTTCCCTCCCCGGGGCAACAGAATTGTCCAGCACCTTCCACTAACACGTCTGGGAAGTAAATGTTGATTCTCCCAGCTGTGGAAGAAAGCACTTCACGCTGCCTAATTGCCTTTTCCATTTGCAGCTGGACCAGCAGCAGCTGCTGCAGCTGCGCCGCCCTCCCGCGCTGCCCGGAGGGGACCCGGCCTCAGGCAGAGCCGCTCCCGGCCCAGGACTGTCACCGACATCTTTTCATAAAAATCCTTTCTTTAGGCTTTCTCCCCCTTCTGAGAAGCTGTGGCCTCAGCAACAAAATGTAAACAATGGTTATCTGCTGCTGTAGAATGCAGCAGGTGGATGTGTGATTGGTCTCGGGTGGATGTTTGGATTTACTGACCATTCACGGCAGAGCTGGGTCTCACTCTGTGCTGAGACACAGACCTTTGTTTATTCATTCCTTTTCTATTCTTACCTTAGCTAGCTTCTGAGAACTTTTCTCTCTCTTCCTTTTTGTATAGTTATAATGTAATATATATAATCAAATAATAAATCAAGCCTTCTGAACATGTAGTCAACATTCTCACCTCTCTCTTCACCCTGAAGACCCTTGCAAGCCCTGTAACACAGGAGGGAACCCGGCCTCAGGCAGAGCCGCTCCCGGCCCCTGCAGCCCCGGGATCGTGGGGTGAATGCCCGGGCCCGGGATCGTGGGTGAATGCCCGGGCCCGGGATCGTGGGGTGAATGCCCGGGCCCGGGATCGTGGGGTGAATGCCCGGGCCCGGGATCGTGGGTGAATGCCCGGGCCCTGCGCTGCTCCCGGGGCTCACCCGGCCCTGCCGCGGTCTCTGTCCCTCCCTAGCGGCGCTGCCGCAGCAGCTCTGAGCGGACTGGCTTCTAGAAATGCCAAAAAAATGACATCAGCAAATTCCAGCGCAATGGAATTTGTCACACAGTTGGGGTAAATCATTTCAACACCACTTTCAATTCTGATAAAATCAGTTCATCTCCACTGACGTGTCTGGGTTGTTTTATGAGTGAACTCACGAGACAGCTCACCAGTTGACAATGAATGAGTTCAGCTTTGTCCCAGTGGGAGGTTTTGACCCATCTGGAATGATTTCGTTTGGAGTCTCCATTTCCAAGTGATTTTTGAACCAGCAGTGTAGTTCTCTGGTACTAAAAGGGCATTTTAGAATGTCAGTAAGGAAATTTGAATTTTCCAGTGCTCTGTTTCCAGCAGAGCTTTTATTATCAGGTGTCGATTTCTTGGCTGTTTAGGTGGCCTGGAAAGGCCTAGGGTGGTTTTGGACAGCCCGGCGCTTCAAAGGACGAGGAGAGACTTCTGATCTTGTCTCGGTCTCGGTGTTTATTAATTGTTTATCTAAAAGATTTTCTTTTAGCTTGACAGAGGTCTGCACAGCAAGCTAGCTATGGGCACACTGCGAGCCCCCGGGGCGGTTACTTATCTTTATACCTGAAGTTACGTATACAATATTTATAATTTTTCTTCAATACCTTCTACTCTTATTAACTGGTGCACTTTTAGTAATAACTAATCTTAAAGTGCCACCATCACCACAGAAGATGGAGGCTAAGAAGAAGAAGAACAGGACACGCTTCAATTCTTCTATCTTACTTCTTTAGACTCCCTTGTACAGAAATCTTAAACTTTGTGTTTTACACTCTAACTAACTTATCTCTTCACAATTTACCTAGTGAAACTTTCTCAGTCTTCATACAGGTGTCGTCTCTTGTGTCGGATCAAAGTCTAGCCACCAGACACTTCTGGCAACATTCTAGGACTCTCGAGCCCCCCAAGGGTGGTCTCGGCTACTCTGCACCTCCATCTTGAGGTGCTGAGATCTCACAATCAGGTTGGTTTCCTTGCTTTGATTGGGAGGGTTGGAGCAGAGACCCCCGAAGTCCCTCCCAGCCTGGGTTACTCTGATTCCATCTCTGGCTAGAGGACATTTCCCTGCATATGAGGTGCCTGTATCCCCATCCTCACCCATGCACACAGCAGAGAATTATCAGTGTGCTTGCATACCTGTGTGGTAAAGGCCCAGCAACAGGAAACTCAACCCCAAAACACAACCCCAGTACTCCCCAAGGCAGAGGCTCTGCTCAGCAGGCTGGGTGCCCTGAGCTTGGACACTGGTGCTGGTCACACAAGAAGGCTTGCTCCTGTATTCCCAGAGGGAGGGAGGGAGCAGGGAGGAAGAGGAGCTCTCCCTGCGCTGCAGGCTGGGTCAGAGCATTTCCCCCGGTAATTGTGACCTCCCAAGGAGAGTCTGGAAGGGTTTCCAGGGCCAGGAGCCAAAGCCATCCCCCAGGGCAGGTGCTGCAGTGGCAGATCTCCACCACCCCCAGCTCCCTCAGGCCTGGAGGAGCAGGAGCCAGCCCAGGTGCAGCTCTCAGCACCCCCGGGGCAGGAACACAGGGCTCTCCTCTCACCCGCAGCACAGGACACGGCCAGGGGACACACCCACATCAAAGCACTGCCTGCATACCTTTAATGACCCACATGCTTGGCGCAGAAATGCCAGTTGATGTAATCTTTTTGAATTTCAGTGAAGTTTTTGATACTGTCTCTCCCAGGATCCTTCTGGACAAACTGTCCATCCCAGAGCTGGATAAACCCATCATGGGATGGGTGAGCAACGGGCTCATGGGTCAGGCACAAAGGGTGACAGTGACTGGGGTGACATCAGGCTGGCACAAGTCACCAGTGAGGTTCTGCAGGGCTCCATCCTTGGTCCTGTGCTCTTCAACAGCTTCATAAATGTCTTGGATGCAGGACTGGAAGGGACACTGAGCATTTTCACAGACGATGCAAAACTGGGAGGAGCTGCTGACTCCCTCAACCACAGACAGACCTCAGGAAATCAGAGGGCTGGATCATCACCAACCATATGCAGCTCAACAAGGGAAAATGCCAGACCCTGCAAGTGGGATGGGGCAGCCCTGGATGCAGGGACAGACTGGGGATGAGAGGCTGGAGAGCAGCGCCCTGGGAAGGGCCCTGGGGGTCCTGGTCAGTGCAAGTTGGATCTGAGTCACTGCTGGGTCCTGGCAGCCCCAAGGGCCACCCTGTGCTGGGGGCACCAGGCCCAGGGAGGGATTGTCCCACTCTGCTCTGCCCTGGGGCAGCCTCAGCTCCAGTGCTGGGGGCACTTTGGGCTCCACGAGATCAGAAGGACCCAGAGCTGTTGGAGAGTGCCCAGAGGAGGGACAGGGAGCTGGGGAAGGGCTGAGGAGCAGCTGAGGGCACTTGGTCTGTTCAGCCTGCAGGAGACTGAGGGGAGGCCTCATGGCAGTTCCACCTTCTTTGTGAGGGGAACAGGAGGGGCAGACACTGATCTCTCCTCTCGTGACAGTGACAGCCCCGAGGGAATGGGCTGAAGTCATGCTGGGGAGGTTGGGGCTGGGTGTCAGAAAAAGGTTCTTCCTCCAGACAGTGGTCAGGCACTGCAACAGGGAATGGTCACAGCACCAAACCTGACAGAGCTCCAAGAGCACTTGGACAATGCTCTGGGGCACATGAGGTGACTCCTGGGGACGGCTCTGTGCTGGGCAGGGAGTTGGACTTGATGATCTTTGCAGGTCCCTTCCAACTCAGCATATTCTGTGACTCTATGATTACATTTTCATCATTATTTATTCTTCTAAAGTTGGTGTCTCTGGAGCTGACAAGCTGTCACTGCTTGTAACAGCTCTTAATTTGGATAATTTTATCATTCCTATTGTACACAAGAAGCTGGTATTTGGCAAACACTAAAGGTTAAAATTGTACAATGCTGCTCTCATGCACTGGAAAATCCATGCTGCTCTCATGCACTGGAAAATCCTAAGAAACCTCAGAGAGTAAAGCTGCTGTGTCCTTACAGCCACTGCAAAGGGGAACAGGGCCCACAGATTGCTGCTGAAGACCACAGATGAACAAATGGAGCTCCTTTCTACTTCATCTGCTTTCTCTACTTTTACAGGGCAGCTTGTTGTTTACCTACTGATAGCACTTACAGCATCAGTCCTGGGAAGCAAAAGCCTGCAGTTGCCCTGAATTTGTGCAGCAATAAACAGGGAATTCAAACACAGGATCAACCATGGTGCAGCTCAGGTCCAGGGAACTGAGTTCCTTTGTGCAAAGAACAGCCAGGGATCAGGCTACTCATCAACTCCTGTGCTACAAAAGATGTTTAAGTGTTGGATTATCTGGACAGCAGGTCCCCAGCACATTCCTGTCCTTAATTCCCCAAGGGAAAAGCCACTTGGAAAACTTCAACATAAAAAAAGCACCGAGGGATGGGCAGGATGTGAGTGTGGAAGCATCAAGAATCTTGGTTTCTGGAGGGTGAAGGGGAACTCAGAGGAGCTGTGGCTGTCCCATCCCTGGCAGTGTTTAAGGCCAGGCTGGACAGGGCTTGGAGCAACCTGGGATAGTGGAAGGTGTCCCTGCCTGTGAGAGGGGTGAACAAGAGGAGCTTTAAGGTCCTTCCAATCTAAACACCTCCACGGTTCTGTGAACTCACCATGCCCAACACAGAGGAAATGGCTCTGCCTCCTGCAGCAACCCCTCTCTGCAAACAGATCCCCATGCTCCTGCACCTGCAGTCACAAACCACTGAGCCCAGCATTACCCCAGGTACGATTCCCCCCCATTTCTGCCTGACCTGGGATGAGGCAGCTCCAGCTGCTCCCTATCCTGAACAAAATGGCTCCAGCACAAAGAAGAAATTTTATTACAGATGGACAGGACACATCTGACCCTGGCTGGGTGGGCTGAACACCCTGTTTAGTTACTCCAGGAAAACACTTGCCCTGTTTCTCCCCCTTTCATCTGCTCTCTTTATTTCTACCTTTCTGCAGACCTGGGTGAAAGGAGCCCCCTCCCACAGCACAAAGGAGCTCATGGGCACTAAACCCCCAGACTCCTGCACAGCTTCTCCTGACACAACCCCACACTGCCTGCCAAGGGCAGCCACCCCTCCGTGCTGCTCCCCGTGGGAAGCTCACACCAACCACAGCAGCACCGTGTGTGAGCAGAGCCCCCACAGCCCCACAGCACAGCCCTGCCCTCCCTGCCAGAGGCCAAGAAGGGAAAAGGAACTCACAGGCAAAGCTGGGAGCCTGCAAGAGCCCTGTGAGGAAGACCACAGCTCGTGGGTCCTGCAATGCTGCACCCTGGGAAGCACAGGAAAGTCTCCAGTACCTCTGACACACACCCCTGCCCTCCCTGGCAGGTGACAAGGGGACCAGCTCCGAGCCACACAGGCTCACACATCCTGGCAAATGTCCTCACTGTGATCTGAACAAACACCTTGGCCCTGGGAAATGAGCATCTCTCCCCCATGATCAGGATTGTGCTCCCAGCTTGGATCAGGCTCTTAGCAAACTTCCAAGTGTTTCTTGAGAGCCACTGGATTTGCTGACAGCCTGGGGAAGCTCCCCTGAGGGGTCCTTGTTCTTATCACCACTTCCAAACTAATTTAAGTTTGTGGTGATTGGGAGCCACTCTCAAACACCCTCGTTTGAAAGAGCATGCATCCTTCATCCTCCTTCATCCCATGCAATGGTTTTATCTGGGGACAACCCACACCAAGTGCAGTCAGAGCTGGGAACACAGCAGCACACGTCCCAGCAGGGATGGCAGCATGTCCCCCACAGCCACACAGTTCTGCTGTTAACCCCAGGGAGGAAAGCTCTAACTGAAGTGGAAAAGCTCCAGTGAGCAGAGTCCTGGCAGTGCTGGTGCCCATGACAGGGCTGGTGGCAGCAGTGCCCCTGAACAAGGATGGACTCAGATCCTCACCAAGAACTCAGGGTCTCTGCACCAACTCCTCCAGGCTCAGGGCAGGGAACAGATCCAGGTCCCAGGGAAAATGTTTTGCCAGATTCAGGAGTGGGAGCACACAAGAGAACAGTGATGGCAGCACGGACACTCCCCTGGCATTCAAAATGAGGTTTGGGGGGGTGGGTTGGGTTTTTTTCCTACAATTACTTACAAGTGCAACAGCCACAGACACTTAGAGAAGCTGCTCAGCCCTCGGGCCAAGCCAAGCTTCCCTGCTCATCCCCAGCTCCTGGAGGACAGCTGGGTTTCTCTGGGATGGATGCCTTGAGAAAACAATTAGCAAAACCAAAATGCTAGAGAAGGCATCCTATCAAAACCAAACCATTTCCCACCAGGCTGCAGGAACCCCAGCCCAGAGCAGGAATCAGCACAGCTGCTCAACAGCAACAACATCAACAATTTAATTGTGTTAAGAGACAAACATATTAACAAAATCCACATTTAAATAAAAAAAATTCCTTGTGCCTGGGCACCTGAGCCAAGCCACTCTCTGTTCACAGCTCCGTGGTGCTGCAGAGTATCCAGAGAGGCTGGGACTGCTACTGGGAGTAACTGCTGTGTAACCTGGCCAGAGCAGAGAGCTGCACGGCAGCCACATGGGAACAGACATACAAAATAGTTATGAAAAAATATCCATTTTAAATAAAGAACTTACAACAACTTTATAAAAAATATCATGGTTGCATGTCTCAATTCTAGGAATTATTTTTGAACTCTCGGCATCCTGTTTTCCATCTCTCACCACCTCTGCAATCTCCAGAGAGCTCTGTTCCTGTCCTGCTCAGTCCAAAGTACCTGAAAATGGAAAAACACATTACAGTCTCAAGAATTAGAAGTGCAATTCTGTGAACAAATAAATCTTGTTTACAAACTGGCAAAAGAAAACTTTAAAGTTTAAGCAAATCACACGTGAGTAAAACCAAATCTAGCAAAAAACCCCCAACTACTGCACGTGCCTCAGGGTCCAGCTGAGCCATTCCAAGCCACACTAGGAATTACTGAGGATGGGGAAACAGAGAACTTTGCAAATGATTCAGTTCTTTCTCTCCTAAGTAGGTTATTACATAAAATACTGAAATCAAGTAGAAACTCACCTTCCAAAAAAGCAAATTCATCAATAGCTTCAATGGCATTATCTGAAAAGCAAATTGAGAACAATTAAAATAGATAAACTAACTCCATCTTTGCATATGTTCCAAACTGCAACATTTGAAATTACATCATAACACAGTTATCAGTTTCAAAGAGATTTATTTGTTCTGGTGATGGTGTGTGAAATTATTAGTGTAGTCTTTGGTAGAAGTTTTTCTCTCCCATCTTCAGGGAAAGAAAGAATAAATCCATAATTACTTCAGCACCTCCAGACAGGTGGGCAAATCCCCCATTGGAGCAACCCTTTGCTAAGAACAGCACAGAACATGCTCCCATACCCAGGTCTTTTCTTTGCAGGGTTTTCCTTTTTCCTTGCTGGGCATACATGTAAGCATCTTTGGCTATGGTTTCAACAAACAGCTCCTGCAAGGCAAAACGGGACAGGTTCACACGGGAGAGGAGAGAGAGAATATCCTGAGGAAAAAGAAAGGTCCTACAAGGCTTCAGGATTAGATCAGAATTTCATCCTAACATTACCCATTCCTAGTAAGCAGGTCTGAAAATACCAAAGGAAACGGCTGGGCAGTGATGCCCAGGACAACCAGTGAGGGAGAGAGCTGGGGAGCTCCCACAGTCTCTGGGAGACCCACTCCACACCAGGGGCTCCCAGGGCACCTTCTGAAGGGGGAAAGGTGTCCTGTGCTCAGCAGATGAATCATGGAATCCTTCAGGAGGAGAAATACCTCTAAGATCATTGTGTCCAACCACCGGCCCAGCACAACCTCCACGTGCACCCCCATCCCCTGTCCCCAAGTGCCACATTGTTTGAACAGTTCCAGGGACGGTGGCTGCAGAGCTTGACAACTCTCTCCATGAAGGAATTTTCCCAATATCCTAAACCTCCCCTGGCGCAGCCTGAGGCCATTTCCCCTTGTCCTGTGCCTTCCTGCTTGGGGGAAGCGACCGCCGGCTGTGCCCTCCTGGCAGGGGCTGTGCAGAGCCACAAGGGCCGCCCTGAGCCTCCTTTGCTCCAGGCTGAGCCCCTTCCCACCCCCTCAGCCTCTCCTGGAGCTCCAGCCCCTTCCCCAGCTCGGGCCGGCCGCAGCCGCCCCGCGGGTCCCTGGGAGAAGGAAAATCCTCCTGGGCAAGACGGAGCAGCATCCCCGCAGCGACCCGGGCCCAGGAGCCGCGGGGCCGCCCCTCACCGTGGCCCGCGCCAGCACGAACACGGCCTCCTGGCTGGCCAGGGTCACGTCCGGGTCCGCCTTCACCAGCGCCTTCACCCGCGCCAGCGGCAGCCGGGCCAGGCGGGCCGGACCCGGGCCCTGCTGCCCCGCGGCCGCCGCCTCCTCCCCGGGCGCCGCCGCCTCCGCGGGCCCCGGGCCCGGCCCCGGCACGGCCGCCGCCGCTGCCATCCCGCCCGAGCGCTGCGCCTGCGCGGGGCCGCGGGGCCGGGCCGCGCTCGGCGGGGCCTCGCTGCATCCTCGGCCGGGCCCCGCGGCGCTGCCGGCCCCGAGCACGGCCCCTCCTCCTCCGCTTCGGGCCGGCGCCAAACACAGCGGCTCATCTTCCCCTTCATCCCATCCCCAAACGGCCCCTCACCCTCCCCTTCACCGTGTCCCCTAACACAGCCCGCACAGCCCCATCCCGGCCCTCCCCACAGACGGCCCTCGGTGCCTCCCTGCCACCCCCGTGCCCCAGCACAGACAGGGACACTGCGCCCGCCCCGTTGCAGCGGCAGGAGCAGTGGGGCAGCTGGGGTGGCCCTCGCTGCTGTCTGTCCGTGCTGTGCCCCAGAGTCAGCTCCCCGTGGGTCCCCTGTGGGACCTCCCAGCACCCCCTCTCCATCCCCTCTCCATCCCATCTCCAGCTGGTGGGATCAAGCCCTCCAATGCTTCCCAGGGCACCCACCACCCTCCACAGGACACCCAGGACCACCTCCCTTGGCCAACAGGTGCCCGCCCCAGCCTTCCCCATGTCCTCAAACTGTATCTTATCCTTAAACCATCTGCAGGCAGGAGCCATCTCGGGCACTGCTGGTGGGACGCTGTCCCAAAGGGCTGCAGGGACACACAGATCCTGGAGCAGGGACACCAGCACCAACCTGCAGGCCAGAGCACCCCTGCCAGGGTGTCAGACTGTTCCTGCCTCAGAGGCAGTAAACGGTGACACCAGGACATTTGGACACTGTGCTGGCCCGACACAGCACCCTGCGTGCACAGCTTCCCCTTGCTTCCCAGAGGAATTAGGCTTTCTAGCCGAGCTCATGTCCCCCATGAAGAGCCTGATTCCAGGGAGCCACGGGCCCTCACGCAGCTTTTCTGTGCTCCCACGGAGCTCAGCTGTGCACACTCTGCACCTCCCCACCCCGCAAGTCCTGTGCAGCTTTGAGACCTGACCTGCAGAGGAATCCTGGGCCACCATGGACAAGGACATTGCCCACCCTCCCTCCCCATCCTGCAGTTCACAAAACTGGGGCTCTCCTCTTATGGCCAGCAGGACTTGGTGGGCTGCAAGTGTCAAACAGCAGCAGAGCCAAACCAGCAGTGTACCAAGAGCTGCTCCTCCTCCTCTTTCTCCTCCTCCTTGTGCGGTCTCACCAGGTCTCATCAGGCAAAAGCAACTTCCTGGCATTGCACACAGCTCCTCACCAGCTGTTAGGAAAGAGCTGCTGCTTTCAAGGCAGGGCACCTCAGAGAGGCTTGTCCAGAATGCATCAGGTGGTCTCCAGCAAGGAGGTGAGCACACAGGAAAGCATCCACTGATGGAAGATGGTGAGTAACAACCAGACCTGGGCTAGAGTGGACATGGGGATGGGACACTGGGACTGGTTGGAAGGGTTTTGGGGATGTCCTTGTGAGGGGCTGGATCTGGCCAACAACCTCACTCCTCCTGAAAGGCAAAGTCCTTCTGTACATCTGAGCTGGATGGAGCTTCAAAGGTGTCTGACCAGTTTCTGGGCTCAGAGGAAGGTTTGCTGGGTGAACTTAGGTTGAATATAAACATCTGTGAAAGGAGGCGGCCACGCTCCCACCAAGTCCAGGAGAGCCCCCACCAGCACAAAATGGATTGGAAAACCTGGAACTGATCACAGTGATGGCAGTGCTGTACATCCAAGGGCTCTGAGCAAGTCCCAGCTCATGGAACAGGCCCAAAAATGATCATTACAAACCACCAAATCATTCAGGTGTCAAAAATCCCAACAGCATGTTTGGGAATCTGGAAAACATTGATTTTTCACTAATTTGAGTGAAAGCCCCAGTGCTGATATACAGGAAATGACAAATTCATGCTGCTTCAGCACTGCTATATCAAGTGCTGCATTTGAGGGTTTACCAGGAAAACTGGGGTGTTTTCCTGGGGAACTTGCACTTTTGTAGGTCTGTATATATACATTTGATCTGTTATGCCTAAAAATATTGCATCAGCTTCTCTCCATATCAACCTTTCCCTTTTTTTTATTTTTTCTCTGAAAAAAAATTATGCAATCACAAACCCAAACTGAAATCCCAGAAGGATAAAAACTCCAAATCCAAAGCGTACAGCTCCAGCGAGGCAGCCAGCCCCGGTGCAAAGGGACACTGTGGAATGGGGACAGGGGCATGGGAGAAAGATGGGGAGGGTAAGGTGATCCCTCCCCTCTCACAAAGTCCATGAGAAGATTAGGAAAGATGTGGCCCCATCCCATAGCTTTGTGCCATCCCTCCAACCTGGCAGCCTTTTTGCAGGAGCTGTTCTCAGCCTCCTCCTGGCAGCGTTTCTCTGCAGGCTCTAGGGAAGGGTGAGTTTGGTCACTGAGGAAGCGAAGCTAAAGGCAGCTCTGTGCTGGAGCAGCTGTGTCCTGGCTGTGTGTGCACAGTGTGAACCGCACAGGAAAGACACATGTGAGGAAAGTAGGGCACCCTGCCGCCCCTTGGCCCTGTTGTGTCTGCCCGCAGCCTGCGGTGTCCCCGCAGTGCCGTCCCCGCTTTTCCTGCAGGAGGGATCCGATGGCCCTGTGCAGCCTCCCCCACCAGCTCATCTCGGAAAATACGACCAGGGCAAGGCAGGTTGCTCCCATCTGATCCCTGGGAATCTCTGGATCTCAGATTCTGCCCTCAGAAGCTTTGCTACTGCCACCCAGTCCTGTGGAATTGTTATCATCGGGGGGGGGGGGGAAGGGTTGACAGTCCCTTCTCGGTGGAGCCAGTGTCAGATTGCAGGCGGGTTGTGCAGGGTCCCGCGGTCTCAGCCGAGGTTTGTCTCCCATCTGTGACTCACCAGAGGATCAGCAGACACATTCCCGTGAGTGTGCAGCAAACCTTTTGTGTTCAGCCTCGGCTGCGAATCCAGGGGATCCATCCAGGCCCTGGTTCTTCAGCCAACATCGGAGGTCACCACATGTAGTAATGTAGGGTGCCCTTGTGGTGAGGAATGATTGGCACCTGACTCCATTGATTCACAATGCTGAATAATTGCTTTATTAAAACTATATTATATTACATTATACTATACTATAATAAAGATAATATACTATAAAGAATACTAAAGAAAAACCCGTGACTGTCTGTAGACAGTCAGGACACAGCTTTGAGTGATTGGCCAAGGAAACATAACAATCTTCAGCAGAATCAATTGACAAATCCCTTCAGGTAAACAATCTTCCTAACACATTCCACATGTGCAAAAACAACAGGAGCAGCAAGGAGAGATAAGAATTGTTTTCTCTTCTTCTCTCTGTGCTTCTCCAGGAAAAAACCCTGCGAGAGAGAGTGATCTCTCTCTCTCTCTCTGTTCAGAGAATGTGAATGCCACACAGTCCCTCTGATTTGATGGTCCTTGGTTGTGGACAGAGGGTAGACCAGACCAAAAGACTCCATGAAAGGTCTCCTGGATGCCCTCGTGGGGTAACCTGGTTCCAGTTTGATGCAGCCTCATGTTGTTTACTCAGATACATTCAGGACCTTTTTGAGCAAAGACCTTGTTTTTTGGAGAAGACTTAGAGTGAGACCATGTTGAATTCCCCACGGGGAATTTTGACTCATTTTCCTCCATGTTGTTTAAACTGGAACTGTTTTTCTTAATGGTTGCAGATGCCTCTGGAGGGGAGAGACGCCGTGGTGAGGCACCTTCGGGCAAAGTTCCAGCAGAACAGGAAAGAACCTCCCAAAGTGGGTGGCTGGCCAGAGGGTCACCCTGCAGCCTCTCATGGACCAGAGCCAGGACAGACCCCTGCCGTGGCCTCCAAGGGTCATCCTCCTCAGGAGGCCCCCTGGAGCAGGAGGGACTGCAGCAGGGCCCCTCCAGCTCACAGTGCAGGTCACAGTTTGGGACAGCACTCACCTCACTCTGCCTGCGAGACCCCGGCACCAGCGGTGTGTGGGAAGAAGGGGACGGCTGCAGGTGGCAACTTCCAGTCAGTGCCTGCAAAGCCAGGAGGAGATGTGTTGAACAAGAGGGTGGAAGCCAGCTCTGATCCTCCCCACAGGAAGGCAGCCCAGCAGACACGGCCACCTGCCAAAGACAAGGGGGCTGCAGTGGTTCTTGCCAAGGGTGCAGCTGCTGCAGCGCCCCTGCTCGCTGTGGGCAGCCCCCAGAGGATGGAGCACCCAGCTCTGCCCAGGAGGAAGCCTCTGCCACATGTCAGGGCACTGGGAGCGAAGCCAGGCAAACCCCAGCGCCCTCCTGATGTGGATTTGGCAAAGTTCAGAGCAGCTGCACGTCCTGGGACGTCCATCTGTCCTCCCACAGAACCACCAAGGAGTGCTCCGCTGGGTATGGCCAGGCACAGAAAAGCCTCTCAGCAAAGGGCACTGCTCATTCAGGAGGGAAAATCTCCCCAGTTAGAGCCTGCAGCTCTTGGGAGATGGAAACACTGGGAGGGCTTATGGAGAGGTGGGACTTGTATAAGCAATAGCATGAGAATGAGAGAGAAGGAGGGCAGGTGAAGAAACAAAGTGCCCTGTCCCTGGCTGGGCACAAGTTTCCATCTCTGGAATCTTTGTAGGAAGTAAGGTTGGAGTATGTAACATAAGAGATATTGCCAAATTGGAGTGAGCCCAAGATGGCTGGGGACTAGAGCACATGGAGAAAGAAGGGCTGAGACCCAGGCTTGTTCAGCTGGGAGGAGAGGGAAGAAGGGGAGATGTCACTGCCCCAGCTACCTAACGGGGAGAAAATGGGGCCAGACTCTTCCCAGAGGTGCCCGGGGCAGGCCTGGGGTGATGGGCAGGAGCAGCAGGGGAGGTGCCAGTCAGACACTGCCAGAGCCAGGCTGCTGTGGTGCTTTCTCACAGCTGCTGTTCTGCTAATCCACACTACAGTGATGAGAGCTGTTTCAAATGCCATTTCTTGCTTGGTTTCTCTAACCATGAGAGTAGACTTCCCTTCCTTTCCTTAAGAGAACTGAAAAATTGAGCTGGTCTATGTTATAATTAAAAGGTGTTATCAGGGCTGGCCATGCTGTTGTGCTGGGAGATTCTCACATGACTGGCTACAGGTATTTATTTGTCTCATGGGTCCTGAGGCAAGCTGCAACATTTAGAATCACACCTTGCCTTTATTTGATAGTTTTTGTTAATTTTTAGGGCAATCTTATGATTTTTAGGGCCAAGTATGTGATTGTATATTACTTGGTACTGTAAAGCAGCAGAGATTTGATGTTGTACTCAGGACTTTGTGCCCATTTTTGGTTGGTCTGGTTGACCAGGCTGGAGACAGGGCTTGTGATACATATAAGGGCTTGTTAGCAGGGGTGTGGTCATGCTGGCAATCCTAAAAGGAGCAGCAGTATCTTCTGACTGATGATGCTCCTGAGCATGTGGACATATCCAGGACTTGCCCTGACTCTGGTACATATCTGAAATTTAGGGGTTTTACACATTCATGATACCTGTTTTGGCCTCTTCCCCTCTCCTTCCATCATTTGTCCAGAAAAAAGTAATATTAGAAATATGCAAACTGGGAAATACATAATCAGGGTCCTCAGTGAGGAACCTGATGAGCTGTGCACTGGTGTGCTGGAAGAAAATCCCTGGTCAACACGTGTAGTCAGTTTTATCTCCCCACCTCCTCCTGCACTGAATCCAGCCCAGAGTGGCTCTCACCTCAGGATGGCTGATAGAGCTAAGGAGAAAATATGAAATAATCCCTCCCTGCTCCCTCCTGCTCTGTTGTTTGTCACAGGTCCCCTGCAACCAGGCTGTGCTGCACCAGTGCCTGCACGATTCCCACTGCAGGATGCTCCGAGTGCCACGGGGTAAGGACTGAGGCAGCCCTGCTGCTCCAGGCTGTGCCAAGCCCCTGGGAAGGGCACAAGATGTGACAGCAAGAGGATGTTTGGGTTTTCCTGCCTGCTGCTGGAGCCCAGGGTGTGGAAGCAGCTCCCACAGTGTGAAGATGGCCATGCCTTGGGGCTATGTTACCTCACTGTGGCCATTGCACGCTGCTGCCTGTCCACATCCAGCTGTGTGAGGAGCTGCTGGCACAGGGCACGGGGCTGCTGTCCTGCTCTGGCCCAGGGCCAGTCCATGGTCAGCCCAATCCTCCTCCTGATTCTGCCCTCAGCCCCCACTGCAGCAGCACCTCCTGTGCTCTGCCTCCCTGCAGGGATGAAGATGAGATATACGACGATGTTGAGTCTGTTGAGCTGGCCAGGAGAAGCCCAGGCCTTGTGCTGCCTTCTGTGTCCCAGCTGTCTGTGTGTCCCTGCCCCAGAGGAGGTGAGTACAGCCTGGATGCTGTTTGGGCTGAGACCTGCAGCTCCAAGAGCTGTGAGGCCCCAGCGAGCCATGGGCAGCAGCAGGGTCTGTGCTGAGCCTGCTGCTGCCCACGGCAGGCAGTGGGTTCCTCTTGTAAATGGGCACACGAAGCCCTGATCCCCCCAGACTTGGGGGCAAACTCAGGATTTGGTCCCAGGAGGAGAGAACTCTTGCTGCTCTTTGTACCCTGCTTTGGGAAGTGTTTTCACCTCACAGCAGCCTCATGGCAGCACTCTCCCCGGGTTTGGTTTTACAGGTGGAAATGCTGGCCGAGCCTCTAACAGGGTTACCTTGCTGGCAGCTACACAGAGGTAAAGGGGCTTTTTTACTCTTTCTAAGGGTCTCAAAATGGCCAGGGCTCCTTGCTGCTCTGACAAAGCTGCTGCTTCAATGTTCTCTGCTGGGCTTGCAATAGGAAGGTCTGTGGTGAAGAGCACAAGCTGCAGGCTGCACACCTTGGCCTGAGAGCCTCCACAGCCCCAGGGCTGGTGCAGGGAAATGCAATGGGGAGCAGCCAGGAGGGAGAAGGGGATGGGAGGGAGCAGAGCATGGGGTGGGGTCATCTGAACCTTCCCATGGCTTTCAATGGCTGCAGAGAATCCCAGGTCTCCCAGAAGATGAAGACCATGACACTCAAGGCATGCAAGAAGGAAGAGAAGATGGACAGGGGGTTTCAGAAGAAATTCAAGGTGAGCAGCAGTGAGTGATCACTTTTCCCTTTGAGCTTCTTCTCCCCTTCTGGGAAGGGTGCAGTGCAATGGCAGAAAGGAGCTGTGCTCCTCAGGGACCAGTGATACCCGGATCACACCCTGCCTTGTTCCCCCAGGTCAGAGCAGTCCCACAGACCATTTGGCCAGGAGGAATCTGTTCTTTTTCAAGGAGGGAGAGCGGTCAGACCTGCCTGACTCAGCTCCCCATGGGCACTGCTGTTTGTGTTTCAGTTCGAAGGCAGCATCAAAGTCCTGACTCAGATGATGGTCGACCCTGCAGCGACAGAGAAGAGGGGCGGAGCGAAGAACCTGCCACTGAGACCGGGAGAAATCCTTGATGTCATTCAGTTCACAAATGAGGAGCAAATCCTCTGCCGGAACAGCCAGAGGAGGTGTAAGTCTGCAGGGGGATGGGGCTCGCCCGGAGCAGGGAGCACAGCACAGTTTTGGGAAGAAGCTTATTCGTGCAAACATGCCCTGACAGACCTGCTGACAGATCTCCTCCACCTGTTAGACAGATCTGACAGGTACCCTGCTATCCTGAGAAGGCTCCCACTTTTCTCTGCACAAATATCCTGCTCTTCCTTCCACTCAGCAGCAGCATTTCTGCTGTGAGCTGGGCTTGTCCTTTCCCTCTGCTAGAAGCTTTCGCAGTCCTTGAAGCCTCCAGGTGGAATGGGCTGGAGGTTGCTCAGCAGAGGGGAAGGGTTCAGGCTCTTCCCTGCCTGCTGCCATTCAGCCTGGCAGCTCCTTCCTGACTCTGCCCAGAGCAGGCTCCTGCTGAGGGTCCAGCTGGGCTGCCCAGAGCTGGATTCCTTCTTGTCCCAGCTCTTTCTGGGAATGTGAGGTGTTGCTAAACCCTGGGCAGGGGCAGGGGTGATTCCTGCTCATGCCCTGGTTCCCAGCACAACCTGACATGTTTTTCTTCACTCTGTTGCAGATGGCTACGTGCCCCGGGCTGTGATGCTGCCTCTGTGAGTACCCATTCCCAGCCCCTTCATCTCCACTCCATCAGCTACAACAGCTGCTCCATGAGTGGCCAGCACCAAACTAGTCCTGGCTGACAGCTCAAAACTACCCAGCTCAGGCTGGGACCATAAGCCTAACACCAGCAGGTTCCCCTGGGGTTGAATCTGCCATTTCTGGTGTCAGGAGACATTCTGTCCCTGGGACTCTGGAAGCACTCCCCAGGCTGTGGTCCCTTGTGTGGGACCTGCCCAGACACTGCTCAGAGGCTGCTGCTGGGACAGGATGAGGGTGCAGCCCCTCTGCAGAGCTGGGTCTGCAGCTCCTGGCAGCCTGGGATGAAGCCACCATCCTGAGAGGGGCCAGAGCCACCTTAACCCCACTCCAAATGGTCCCAGCCATGCAGGGAGAGCACAGCACTGGGAGGGGAAACGGGGCTGCAGGTGGACACCAGAGTCCAGAGACAGGTCAGCAGGAGCTGAGACAGACCAGGCAGCAGGAGCTGACCCTTGCCTCAGGGTTGGGAGATGGTGGAACATGGGACACCACACTGCCCACAGCACCCTGTCTTTGTGCTTGCAGGGACACTGACATCTATGATGACGTTGAGATTTACGGTAGGTGCACAGAACTGCTGCCATACCCCTTCACTGGCCACAGTTACCACCACACCAAGCACCAGGATTCCCCTCCTCCTGACCCTTTGCTGCTTTGCTGCCTTCCCTCTCTCTCTTCCCTCTGTGTAATTCCTCTTCCTCTCCCTGAGGTATCCTTTACTTACTCACAGTTCCCTAAAAGTCTTCATGTTCCTCTGTTCCCAATTATTTGGACTCCTCTGCACCCTGTTCTCAGCTTGCTCCCTCCACTTGCTGCGAGCCCCAGGGCCCCTTCAATGTCCTTTGAGGTGTCCCTGATCCCCCAGAGAGCTCAGATTTCCCTTTCCTGAGCAGTTACTCTCTCCTGACATGCAAACTCCATCCCTGGCTGGCAGTTGGCTCTGAAGATGGAGCTGAATAGAGACAACTGTATTTCAGCTCTGCTCACAAGAACACTCTTTCCCTAATTCTGGCAGGCTGAGCCAACCACGCTGAGGCCAAAGGCACAGGACAGCACCACAGAGACCCCAAGGGCTGAAACATGAAGAGCACCAGACACCAGGCTCCTTTTGGGAAGGAGCTCTGCTTCCTCTGAGACTGACTGCAACACCACCGTGTCCCTGCCAGAACAGAACAGTAGCATGGCTGCTCAGCCCCTGGGGCTGCACAGATCCTGTCCCATGGGGCAGGGGGCCCCAGATCCTCAAGTCTGTACACCATCACTGTAGCTCTGTTTTGTCTGTGTAAAATATAGCCATGGTTCAAGAGGATTTTATGGCTGGTTGAGGGTTTTATGGCCCTTGGGGGGGGGGGGGGGGTTAGGTGGGGAGAGAGGGGTAAAATCAGGCCCATAAAGGTTTTAATATTTTCCCATTCCCAGAGCATCTTCAGCCTGGGACCCACCTGCCCTTTTATTCTGCACCACACTCTGGCCCCAGTGGCACTCGTGGCCTGAACCAGAGGCAAACTGAACACAGAAATACTCTAAAATATCATGAATTATGGACCAGCTGCTCCAGCAGCATCTCATGGCCATGGGGCAGCTTCCCTGGAGAGCTGGCAGGAGGTTGGATCCCTTGGGGCAGATATTTGTGTGGGAATGTTCAGCATGACCTCTTGGTGCCTTGGGCTGTGCTTGCAGGTGCCGTGTGAGGTTCCCTCATTCACTGAGAAAGTTTCCCTTTGCTGACCCTGCCCTCATGAAGCCCTCACAGATGGGGGCAGGACTGGGGTGCACTCACAGCCAGCGGGGAGCACAAATCTAGTGCAGGACCCAGATCTGGTGGCAGGATCCACTTTTGGTGGATCCTTTTGGATCAGGAACAGTGAGAAGTTCTGGGGCTGAGTCCCTGCTCTCAGTCTGCGCACTGGCCCCCATCCCCGGGGCTGGAGGGTTAAACTGGGAGGGTTCAGCACCTCACGGCGGGATGCCAAGCCCAGATTAACCCGTTGAAGACGTCACTTTCCATTATGGGAAAGGCTCCCAAATATCCCTGAAGCTTTTGGTTGTGGGGATTAAGCAGCAGCACACTCAGCTGCGGGCACAGAGCAGGCTCCGTTGGCGCTGCGGGGCCGTGGCCATGAGCAGGGCTGGGAGCTGCTCCCAGGGGCAGCATCGGGGCAGCTGAGGGGACCATGTGGGAGTGGGTCAGGAGAGCTGTGCTGCACTCGCTGGCCACGGCCCTCCTGCGCCTCTGGAAGTGGCTGCGGGCGTTCTGGTACAAAAATGGCCTCCTGACCCTCTCCATGCTCTCGGTGGTCACCGGATGCCTCCTGGGGTTCCTGCTGCGGGCGCTGGAGCTGACAGACCTGGTGAGCCTGGCTGGAATGGTGATGGGAGTGAGGGGATGGAGTGGGGCAGGGGCAAACCCTGGTGCCAGTGAGGGTCCCAGATGGGCACAGCCCCAAAAGCAAAGGCACCTGCCCAAGAAAACCACCTTGAGGCAGGTTTCTCCCCATGGCTTTTTTCTCTTTTCCCTTTTCTTTCCTTTTTTTCCAAGAAGGTGCCAACAAATGCCCAAGCTATAGGACAAATCCCGCCTCCCTCCAATGAGAGTGGGGAGCTCTGGGCTGGACCTCATGGGGCTGCAGGAGCTCGAGGTGGGATGAGGATGGGAAAGGGGGAATGTTTACTCAGGGGCTAGATGCTCAGTAAACATCTCCACAGCAGCTCCAACACCATCAGCAGCACTGGCATCTGAGGAATGGGGTCCAGGGAATGGGTTTTGAGGGATGGGGTCCAAGGGATGGGGTTTGAGGGATGGGATCCAAGGGATGGGGTTTGAGGGATGGAGTCCAGGGGATGGGGTCCTCCCATTACTCTCCCCAGCCATGTGCAATCAAAGCACATTTCCATGCTCTGGAGAGGACCCAGCAAATAAATAGAGAGCTGGTGGGGAGTGTGGAGGAGTCACCTTCCTTTGAGGAGACAAATGCATTGGAGAAAACACACGAGAGAGAAAGGCACAGTTGGCTCAGCCCCTTCCAGGAGCATCACACTGTGAAAGGCTCCAAGCTGAGAGCTCTGCCCTGGGGCAGCAGGGCCATGGCTCAGCCCTGATCCTGGGCCAGGCTGCTGAGCCCAGAGGGGGAACGCCGCTCGGGAGAGCTCAGCTGATGCTGGAACATCCCTGTGTTGCCCACTAGGATTTAGCAAAGTCTTGTCATTTCAATTAGGCCCTTCAGCATCAGCGCAGCAGGGATGATCTCGTTACTTAATTGAAGCTGGGTGTAATCTCCCTGCTTCCCAGTGCACACACCCGTGCTGGGCTTGAGGCTGGCAGAGTCTTGGGGCTCCAGCCCCTCGTCCTGCCATGCATCAAGTTTATCCTTCCTCTGCTCCAGCCCATCCTGCCCTGTTGCCACAGCTCTGCTGTGGGCCTGTCAGCCTCTACAGACTGTCCCCAGTAAGGACTTTTGTCACAAAATCTGGAGGAGAGCTGGAGAGGTGGCCAGTCCCTGCTTTCCTCCCGGCAATGGGAAAGTGTCACAAAGCTGAGAGACCCCTGGCAAAGAGATCCTGTTCATTTCTGGCACTACCCCTTGCACTCAGCTGGGCCCATGGCAGCTCTGCTCTGCCTGAGCTCCCTGGGGACATCAGCCACGTCCAGGTCACACGCTGGGACAGTGCAGGGACAGCACAGGGGAACAATTGAGCAGCTGCCTTGGCACCCCTCAAAGCCTCAGCCTGAGGTGGTGGCTACTTTGTAGAAACCAAAAGTACCTGAGGCCAACTCAAATCCCTCCCTGACAGCTCTACAGAGGCACAGCAAAATAGGGGGATCAGGGATAGAAGGGTGATGGATGGATGGATGGATGGATGGATGGATGGATGGATGGATGGATGGATGGATGGGGGGATGGATGAATGGATAGGGGGATGGATGAATGTGGGGATGGATGGATGCATGGTTGGAGGGATGGGTGGTGGGCAGAGACAGGGATAGAGGGAAGGAGGGATGCTGGCCAGGCTGCTGGTCCCACAGACCCCTCACTCTCCCCTTGGTCATGGCTGTGGGATTCAGACTTTGGGGGATGTCTCTGCAGCCCTTCCCCATGTCCATGTGAGGGGTGTAGGGGGTGGAGAGATGCCATGGCACCAAAATTGTGCCATGGATGGGCCAGACACCTGGGCTCTCCCAGAGCTCATCTTTTCCAGCTGCAGCTATGAGATAAATCCCACCTTTTGTTGCTGCCAACAGCTTTGGGGCACTTTTGCCCCAAATCAGATGCAGCCAAGCCTCTGCTCCCTGGTAATGAGAGCAATGACTTTTGGGAGGGGCCAGTGGTGGGAGCATGTGGACCATTCCCTAGAAGGCTACAGAATCAAGAATGGTTTTGGGAGGGGACCAACCTCCCCATGCTCCTCCCTTGTTTGTAGCCAGGTTTGCCATGTGGCCAATATTGCCCGTCCCCGAGCCAGCTCCCAGTAAGGGACAGCAGAGAAATGGCCTCAACGAGGGGCTGCCAGTTCAGAACCCAGTTCAGAGCTGGGTCTGGTTGGGAAAAAAAGGCAAATTGATCAAGCTTGAGCCTGAAATCATTTACCTGACACATGCTCTGCTCTATGTGCAGGAGAAGCAGTATTTTTCCTTTCCTGGAGAGCTCCTCATGAGGATGCTGAAGATGCTGATCCTGCCCTTGATCACCTCCAGGTAAGACATTGTCTTCTGCTCTAAAGCACCATCTTTCCATCACGTTGAAAAGATCACCCTGCAACACCCCAGTGAGGAGATTACCTGAAAACTGCATGGGGTGAGAATAATCCTGGCTCCAGGCAGCTGGCAGCCAAGCAGATGGCTTGGTGTCCATCAAACCCCACTATTTCCATCAGCAGTCTGGGACAAATCCTCACCTGGATTTGGTAGGCACTTGCACCCACCTCAGATACCTGCACTGGCTGGGGTGTTTCTGTTCTTTTGGGCAGCTGGTGGTGCCAGGACCATCTGTGGGCAGTTGTGATGGGCTGCTTAACCTCAAAGCAGATTCTCTTAGAGGGATTTGAGAAAGTTCGGGTAAAAAATCATAGGTATTCCTCAGTGCTGTGTATGTGTTTGCAAATTCCCATTTTATTGGTCCATACAGACCTAGAAATAAGGAACAGAGCCAGCAGTCCTACTGGGGTCTAAGCAAGGTCTTGAAAACCTTGTATGGATTGAGATGTTGCAAACAAATGTTGGCATGTGCTCATCAGACACACACAAATTATCAAGTCCTTGCTCCCTCGAGGATGTGTCTTTTCTCTATTGTTGGTCAGAGTTTGCTTGTTGTCCCATTTGTCTCTGGTTCATTTCTGAGGACAGAGTGGTCTCTATCCTGGCCACACTTGACCTGTTCAGTGAGGCCTGTACCTCACATCCCTCCTTGAGGTGCCTGGTGGTTCCCTTTGCTCTCAGCCCTCCCTGCAGCAGTTGCTGGGTGCTCTCCTCTGATCACTCTGCTGTCTGTGGGTGCAGGCTCTGCAGAGCCTCCTGCAAGTTTTCTTTCATGTTGGATTGAACCAGGGACTTTTCTATAATTACTGAATTATGGTGAAGTTGTAATTCGGCTCCTGCTGGGTTCAGATTTGCCCCAGCAGGCTGCACAAGGTCTGGATAGCTCAGTCCCTTAGGGACAGACTGCCTGGATTCCCAAGCAGCTCTCAGCAAGCTTAAGGGATATCAGCTCTTTAATGATTATCAGCTCTTTAGTGATTCCAGCTCTTTGTGATTCCAGCTCTTTGCTTGCTCAGTGCTGCAGGCAGGCAGACTCAGGGTGAGAGAGGAGAAGGCTGTTCTGGTGTTCCCCAGTGATGTCTGTGACAGTGGTCACAAGGGTTTTCAGGTGAAGGGAGAGACGAGAATGTTGACTTCATGTTCAGAAGGCTCGATTTATTATTTTATGATATATATTACATTATGACTATACTAAAAAGAAATAGAAGGAAAGTTCTAAGAAGGCTAGCTAAGCTAAGAATAGAAAAGAATGAATAACAAAGATCTGTGTCCTGGCAGAAAGCGGGCACAGCTCTGCCGTGAGTGGTCAGTAAATCCAAACATCTACAGGAGACCAATCACAGATGCACCTGTTACATTCCACAGCAGCAGATAACCATTGCTTACACTTTGTTGCTGAGGCCACAGCTTCTCAGAAGGGAGAAAAATCTCAAGAAAAGATTTTTCACAAAAGATGTCTGTGACAATGTCTTTACTGGGTGATCTGTGAAGGGTTCCAGCAACAGCTCCTCTACAGAACCAGGCGAAACCAGCCCATTATACAGGGAATGGGGGGATCAGAAATTGTCCAATAGCAGGGGTTAAAAGGGAGTGACCTGTGGGCTTACAGAGAGATAAGCTGGGGTCTGAAAGGCAGAAGAGAGGGGCTTCCAGCTATTCACCATGACTTGGCATTTCCTATCTTTAGGCCTCTGCCGTCCATGGGGCCTTTGCAATCCCTGTGCCTGCTACAAAGTGGTGCCTTCCCTCTGCACAGCATCCCGAGGGCCCTGGGTGTGCTCTGGGGATGGAGCTCTGGAGATCCCCAAGCCCTAAGGTGGAAAGCACCACCCATGCCAGGGTTGCTTTTCTGGACTCTCTTGAGTTTCCAAGGCCCTTCTCCTCCTGGATGCGTGGCTGCTGAATGGGATCCATGGGCTGAGCACCACCTCAGCCCACCTGTGTGTCCCCAGGGTTGGCACTGACACCTGCAGCCTTCGATCATGTGCAGTGTGGGTCTGTGCATGGGGGGCACACTGCAGCCCCAAACACTCACATTTCACAGAATCCTGGAATATCCTGAGCTGGAAGGGACCCTCAGGGATCATTGATCCCAGCCCCTGTCCCTGCACAGCCACCCCAACACCCCCACCCTGAGCAGCCCTGGGAGCTCCTGCAGCTCTGGCAGCCTTGGCACCATTCCCTGGGCAGCCTGGGCAGTGCCCAGCAGCCTCGGGGGGCAGAACCTTGCCCTGAGCTCCATGCCAAGGCCTGGCACAGCTGCAGCCCTTGCTGGGCTCCTGTCCCTGTGCCAGAGCAGAGCTCAGCCCCTGCCCCTGTGCCTGCCCTGGGGAGGAGCTGCAGCCCCCGAGGAGCCTCCCCTCAGTCTCCTGGGCTGCAGCTGAACGAGCCAAGTGCCCTCAGCTGCTCCTCAGCCCTTCCCCAGCTCCCTGTCCCTCCTCTGGGCACTCTCCAACAGCTTTGGGTCCTTCTGATCTCGTGGTGCCCAAAGTGCCCCCAGCACTGGAGCTGAGGCTGCCCCAGGGCAGAGCAGAGTGGGACAATCCCTCCCTGGGCCTGGTGCCCCCAGCACAGGGTGGCCCTTGGGGCTGCCAGGACCCAGCAGTGACTCAGATCCAACTTGCACTGACCAGGACCCCCAGGGCCCTTCCCAGGGCGCTGCTCTCCAGCCTCTCATCCCCAGTCTGTCCCTGCACCCAGGGCTGCCCCATCCCAGGGCAGGATCTGACACTTGCCCTGTTAAACACCACATGGCTGGGGATTTCCCACCCCTCTCATTTGTCAGGGTCTCTGTGTGGCCTCTCTGCCCTTGAGAATGTCAGCAGTTCCTCCCAAGTGAGCCTCAGCAAACCCAGTCCTGCACCCAGCTTGTCCCCACCACCAGCACTGCTCTCCCTGCTGGGGCAGCCTGTGATGCCCTCTCTATTTTTAGTTTTGTTGAGAAGTAACTTATGGGTTACTTCTTAGGAAAGCTTATGTGTGCATGAAATCTGAACCTGCAGGTCCCTCCTGGGGGCATGGGGTCCATCCCCAGCAGGATTTTATGAACCTTGCTGGTACCTTCCTTTGCTCCTCACAATGGCACACAGCAGTGGCACGAGGCAATGGAGATATAAGATAATAGCATCTCACAAAAAAGGAGCAACATCAGAACAACTTAGAACAACTAAGAAAATAAACTTATTAACCCTCACAGAAAACACAGCCAGACCTTGAGAAGAAGCTTGGAGGTGTCTCCTGCCCTTCACAGCTCAGCTTGGGGTGTCACAAGCTCATTCTGGGTGTGAGATCCTGTAGATGCTGGCACAGGAATGTGCAAGAGTTCAGTGATGCCCTTAGGTTTTGGTTTAAAAATCCTGCAGAAACCCCTCCCACCTTGGAGATTTTGCCCATCAGGTGCATCTTGTGCAGTCTGGGGAGCAGACAGTGACCCCTCTGTTCTGTGCTGCAGCCTCATGTCTGGGCTGGCCACCATGGACTCCAAGGCCTGTGGGAAGATGGGGGTGATCACCATCACCTACTACCTTTGGACAACCTTCATGGCAGTGACTGTGGGGATCATCCTCGTGGTCAGCATCCATCCTGGGGCAGCTGCCCAGAAGGACAACTACTCTGTGGGGAAAGTGGTGCTCAGCTCCGCCGACGCGTTACTGGATTTAATCAGGTGTGTCCTGGAACCCAGCAGAGCCAAGGCTGTGGTAACAAACTCTCCCCAGAAGGTTCTGAGTTCCCAGAAGACCCTGAGTTCTCAAGGGGAACAGGAGAACCGCTGGCCAGGTGCTGGTACCTCCAAGGCCAGCAATATGGGGTTCATTTCCCCCAGCCATCCCCTCTGGCCCCTCTGGCACAGCCCCTGCTCTCCCAAAGCCATCAGCAAGGAGATGCTCTCCAGCAGAGATCAGGCACAGTTCCCAGCAAGGTTTGGATTCTCTTCTGCAGCCCCAGCTGGGACAGGCCAAGCCCAGAGCTGGGTTAGGCATGGATGGGGTTACCTGGGGAGGGGTTGCAGCAAACACCCAGGGGCTGGAGGAGAATCTCCATCTCTGGAGCTACTGGATTGACTGGACCAGGCTCTGAGCAGGGGCTGCAGATGGAAGATGTCCATCCCAGGCTCAGCCTCTCCACCAAACCCATTTACTCAAGGTTCTCAGTCCTGCTTTGCATTCACCTTCCAGCCTTTCTTTGCTCTCAGCCTGCACAGCTATCATAAGCTGTTGTTGGCTTTCACCTCCTCTGGACATTGTGCCCACCAGAAGTGCTTCCCAGGATGCTCCCTTTGCTCTCATAACACTCTAGCCCTGTGTCATTGGTCTCTTACAGAAACATGTTTCCTTCTAACCTGGTTGAAGCTTCGTTCCAGCAGGTGAGTTCCCCTGACCCCTCTGCGTGCTCAGCTCCACACGGGGCTGCCTCTCTGCCCACCCACAGCCTGGACAGGAGCCCCTTCCCCTCCCTGAGCTTCCCCTTCCCTTCCTCTGCATCCCCCACACTCACCCAGGGCGGGCCCTGAAGGTGGGAGGGCGCTCACAGGGACCCCGTGCCTGCCCTCTGCCTGCCAGGCTGCCCAAGGGAGCAGCACAAACCCCTCAGACCCCGCTCAAACCCCCCAGACCCCGCTCAAACCCCTCAGACCCTGCTCAAACCCCTCAGACCCCGCTCAAACCCCTCAGACCCTGCTCAAACCCCTCAGACCCCGCTCAAACCCCTCAGACCTTGCACAAACCCCTCAGACCTTGCACAAACCCCTCAGACCCTGCTCAAAACCCTCAGACCTTGCACAAAACCCTCAGACCCCGCTCAAACCCCTCAGACCCTGCTCAAACCCCCCAGACCCTGCTCAAACCCCTCAGACCCTGCTCAAACCCCCCATACCCTGCTCAAACCCCTCAGACCTTGCACAAAACCCTCAGACCCCGCTCAAACCCCTCAGACCCCGCTCAAACCCCTCAGACCCCGCTCAAACCCCTCAGACCCTGCTCCTGGGCAGGGCAGGGGCAGTGTGGGCTGGGCACAGGCAGGGAAGGGGGCACAGAGAAGGGACACCGAGAAGGGACACAGAGAAGGGACACCGAGAAGGGATGCCTGAGGGAAGGTACAGCGGTCAAAGGGGACAGCTGGAGTGGCCAGCTAGGCTGTAGGCACAGGGAAAACAAGCTGCTGGCATTGGGAAAGCATCGCTAAAGCTCCCGGGAGGGGGAATGGAGGGACAGAGGGACCCCAGCGCTGGGCTGGCATCACCAACACCACGAGTCTGCTCTGCAGCCTTGGCTGAGCACGGTCTGCAGCCAACAGCCACAGCTCCCCCTGCCTGACTCTCACCCTTGTCCCCACCAGCCTTTCACTGCCCGGAAACCAAACCTTGACCTCCAGGAGCACCAGCCCAGGGCTGGCTTGGCCTCCGTGCTGAGAGCAGGACAGAGCTCATACCGGCACACACTGACCTCCCTCCTTTGCTTCTCTTCCAGTACCGAACTGTTCTTGTCCCGGTGGTGAAATCTCCTGGTTTACCAAAGATCCCGGGAAAACCTCTCAATTTTATTTACTTTGCACCTGATGACAAAAACCCTGAAATCCACCGGCCTGTGTTCCTTGAGCTGACACCATCGCCCGAGATGACCTACAGGACCCTGGCTGGGACCAGCAATGAGATGAATGTCCTGGGCATTGTCATCTTCTCAGCAACCATAGGTACCTGCTCACCCACGGCCAGGGCAGCCCAGGGTGCCACTGCTGCAGCACCAGGGTTTACAGAGCAAAAGATGTGGGACAAGGTTCTTTTAGCTTCAGCTACCCCACCCCTGGGAATGGGCCCAGCACAGAGCTTGTGCCAAGGCCCTCACTGAAACTGGAGGCATAGGCAAGGCTGGTTTATCCCTCACAGCCCCCATGCCAGTCCTGAGGGTTTTCAAACCATTACATCAGCCGGGGATTCCTTTTAATGAAGTCTGAAGCTAGGTGTAATTTTGCAGAGGCTGCCTGGGCCACAGCTCACCACAAAGCCCCAAACTCTTCATGCTGAGTGTGCAGCCCCTGAGCAGGCAGGATGTCACAGCAGGGTCAGATTTGGGGCTGTTATGAGGATTCCTAACAGGACTTTCTGAAGGAGGTGGGGCAGCATCCTGCACTGAACAGCTTGCAGTCCTGTCTGGAAAAGGTGCTTGCAGCAATTCTGGGAAGGAAGAAGGAGCAGGGGTTGTGGAGAGACACTGCAAGGGAGGAGGTTTAAAGGGGAGAAAGTCATTGAAAGGAGGAACTTGAAGCTGCCTCAAAGCATAAGAGGACACAGGTGCAAGGCTGAGGGAGAAAGGGAGGAAGGAGGGATCAGAAAGGAAAGAGAGTAGGAGGCAGTGAGATGAGCATGGTGGTAGGATTATGTGTAGATTAAGAGGTGAGGGCAAGGAGCTTGAACTTTGTGTATAAGGAACCAAAAAGCCAATTAGGGGATTTGAGGTGTGGAGGCAGCACAGCCAGCACAGCACCGGAGTGCAGTCAGAGCCTGGGGAGCAGCCAGCTACAAATGTGAGACCTCAGATGTGGCCACAGTGAAAGTGGGCAGAGCCACAGCCACTGACAGACCCCTACAGCCAGAAGGTGTCTCTGGCAACCTCCTGTCCCAGCAACCAACAGCTTTTGCACACCTTGGACACCCAGGAAAGCTGCTGAGCTCCTGCCCACAGGACACGTGCCCCCTCCAGCCCGGCCAAACCTGCAAGGAGAAGCTGCTTTTCTCTTCTAAGATGACACTCCACAACCCCTCCAGCGTGGGAGTGGGATCAGCCAGAGCTGGGAGGCAGTGGGGGATCACCTGAGCCAGCCTCAGCCACCACCTGCACTTGCCATGTTTTGCCCAGGATTAGAGCTCCACAGACTGGCACAGCATCACCTGCACCAGGCACAGGCAGCTTGATAAAGGGCATTCATACACCCACAGGGGCTTTCCTTATGAGGAGAGGCTGAACTGAGTTTGCCTGGCAGAAAACAGAGAGTGACAGGCACAGCCCCATGCCTTGGGAAACAGGGATCACCTGCATGCAGCACGGTGGGGGCAGCTGGAAGCTGGCTGAGCTCTCAGCAAAGTGTGTTTGTGTCCAACACCAAAACTAGGCAGCTGGTGGGGCTCAGACCAAGGCATCCATGCAGCACCCACCAGGTACCCAGAGTGACCCCAGCTCTGACAGCTCTTCACTGGCACTGAGGGCCTCTCTGCTGCTTTTGAAATCCAGGAGGGGGCAGAGCTTTCAAGATCCTTATCTGTCCGTTTACTCGGGCCATGTCTCCCAAATCAGCTCTCTAGGACCTGAAGAGAAATTACTTTCTTCCAAAGCAGCTGTAGGGGCTACCAAATACTGGATTTGTCCACAGAGCTGAGATTTAAACATGTCTTGTCTCATTTCTGGGTTGCAAATGCAACCCCACCTCATCTTTCTTTTGAGCAAGGCAAGAGATCCAACCACCAACCAAGGGCTTCTTGGAGTCCTCAACCCTGAACACTGAGGAGGGGATAAGCAGGACAAGATCCTGTCCATATTCTTCTTTTTCAAGATAAAACAGACACCTGCACAGTGCTTCAAAATTAATTTTTGCCAACACAGGAAGAAGGACTTGCACCAAGCTGGAAACAAGATGGGCAGATGCTCAAAGGTTCCTTTTCCCTTTGCTTGATGGGTTCCTGGAAAGCCTCTCAGGCAGCGAAAGCAATGGGGTTTAGCACTGGCAGACAGGACAGCACCATATCCTCTCCAACCATTCAAACCATAGCCTGTATTTCTGCTCTAGTATTCCTTCAACAGAAAATTAGACTGGATTAGGTTAATGCAACATCAAAGGAAAAAAACAGATTTAGGAGAGAAGGCTTAATGCCTGTATCTAAGCAACTCACTCAGATCCTTCCTGACATCACACTGTACACCACGTGTGTTGTCACCACCATGGCACAGCCTGTGAGCCACCAACAGTGACCAGCCCAGCCCAGGAGGGAGCCAGGAGGGGCCTGAGCACTGCTGGGGCCCCTTTCACTCCACAGCAGGGCAGGGATGCAGCACAGCATCCCATCCTCGGCTACAGAGAGCCCTGCCACACCTTATCCTTAAAAGAAATCTCTTTTTATTTCCAGAGGTCATTATTCTTGTATTACCAAATAGCAATCCAGATAGCCACTAATCCAGCTAATCCACAGTTTATCCACCTCAGGAAATGACTCTTCCAGCATTGAGCAGTAGTAAAGTTTATCTGTTTTCTGTGCAAGGAAGAGTTCAAATCCTGGATTTGGGTCTGGTGGGGCTTTGTGAAAAAAAGGCCAAATGCTTGTGTTTGCTTGGGACAGAGAATGGCTCTGGCTTGTAGGAGCACACAGCAACAGGACTAAATCGGGTTTAAATGGTGACCCCCATTCTGTGGCCACCAGACCCTCCAGACACTCGGCCTGTCAGGTGCTGCTCCCAAGTAAAGTAACGTGCTGTGCTTGCTTGCAGGACTTCTCCTGGGGAAAATGGGCGAGCGAGGAGCCCCCCTGGTCAACGTGTGCCAGTGTCTGAACGAAGCAGTTATGAAAATTGTCTCAATGGCTGTTTGGTAAATCTGGTTTTGATTGATCATTGACTGATTGATTTTCTTTCCTTCTATCTAATGGCAGTGCCAGTCACATGTCTGCAAGTGTCTGTTGTGTGCACTGAATTTGTTTTTGTACAACTGTACTGCACAGTATCAAACACTGCCACATCTATCTGCAGTGCTACCATGATTGCTGCATCCTAATTTTTTATGCTTCTTCTTTGCAGGTACTTCCCCTTTGGCATTGTATTTCTCATAGCTGGAAAGATCTTGGAGATGGAGGATCCCTCGGTTATTGGACAGAAGCTGGGACTGTATGTCATCACAGTAGTGTCAGGGCTTGCTGTGCATGGAATCATCCTCTTACCTCTGCTTTTTGTGCTCATCACCAAGAAAAACCCCTTTGCTTTCATTCAGGGGATACTGCAAGCCTTGCTGATCGCCTTAGCTACATCCTCCAGGTAGGAAAACGTGGCTGGAACCTGTGGATACTGCAGAGCAGGGATGTGGTTTAGCCAGGGAGACATGGCTGTGTCTGGCCAGGTGAGCTCTGGGGGCACAGGTGTAACTCAAGGGAAAATGATGCTCCAGCACTGTCTGAAATGGGAATGCTCCTGCTTTTAGGAGGAAGCAGATGCTCAGCCCTGCCGAGGTCAGCCAGACTGGGCAGCTCCTGGGGCTCTTCCACTCACCCTCTCCCAGGGTTTTCCCAGGGCAAACCAGCAATGTTTTTGTGTGGGTGTGCACACTTCATTCCATTGCTGCAGTTTTCTTTCAATTAATTCAAACTAGGGCTGTCGTAGGTGCTTTATAAACTGCATGGGGTTGTGATCCTGAAGTTTAATTGAAAACACCAAAAGCTCTTCTGAACACTTTACTGACAATCTAAAATCAACTACAGTGTATCCCAAGTTCATCCACAGAAAAATCTTGCCTACTTTGATAAGATTTTAATAATTTTAGATTATATTTACCTATTCTATTTTCATTGAAATACATTCCTTAGAACAATGAAAGAAACTTCACACTATAAATTAGCATCCTTTCCAGGAGACAAAAATTCAAACATTTTCCTGGAGCACATTTGACCAGGCAAAGGGTTTTTCTGGCCTCTCTGTTGCTTCTCCACAGAATCCCAATAAAACCACCTGGACTGTGCCTCCCTTCCCCAACACCCACTGCTGCAACTGTTGCTTCTGCAACTCTTAATACCTGGCCTCGTCCTGAACCTGGATCTCCAGCTCTGTCTCCATCAGGCTTCTCCTCCCTCTGCTCTGCAGCCAGCTAAGGGAGGGAGAACTGTCACAGAGAGAACACCCTGCTCCATGTCCCAGCCCCATGGTCTGTGGGCTGGGGCATTGCTCTGCACCCAGAGCCCTTCCCAAATGCAGCCCCCCCTCCCAGAGTCTGTTGCAATCCCATGGACTTCTTTTCTGTGGTTTCCTTTCTTCAACCTGTTCTTCCTCCATTCCTCATCCCAGTTCCCGTGGGACAGTTGTCATCTTCATGCTAGACAGAAAGGAGAGAGAGAGGTCAGGATTGCAGGAGCTGAGGCAGGCACCCCTCATGGAGCAGACAGGTGAGGATGACAGGGGTCTGGCTGGACCCCAACCCAGCCAGTGCTGGCACACACTGTCTCACGCTGCAGGAGGTGCTGCAGGGTTAATGTGGGCACCAGGGATGGTCAAGAGAGCTGCAGCCATGGCACACAGGTGGTTACAGTGGTGCCTTCAGCCACTGAAATGACATTCTGACATTTTCTCTCTCAGCCTGCAGCTCACTTTGTTGATAATGTCTATTCCCCGGGCGGTGAGAGCTGAAGAGATTTTCATTGCTGCAGCAATTTGTGTGACATTGCAGCACCCACCCCCAGGAGGGCTGGTATTTCTGTCCCACCACACTGACTCCAACTTCTGAAGCTCAATGGAAACAGCAATTCCTGCTCATTTCTTGTCCTGCAGCTCAGCCACCCTGCCCATCACCCTCAAGTGTCTCCTGGAGAACAACGGCATCGACAGGCGCGTGGCGCGCTTCGTGCTCCCCGTGGGCGCCACCATCAACATGGACGGCACCGCGCTCTACGAGGCCGTCGCTGCCATCTTCATCGCCCAGGTCAACGAGTATGAGCTGGACCTGGGACAAATCATAACCATCAGGTACAAGTTTCTCTGCAGCAGCCACATTATTTCTCTCTATTCCTATTTATGGACATTAGGACATCCTCTTGCATTTCTCCTGTTTGCAGAGATCTGGTTAATGCAGAGTGACCTTTGCTGGGGAGCTGAGCAGCAGTGGGGGAGCAGCATGTCCCAGTCCCTGTGCTGTGTGCCAGGGAAAGCTGGGCTGGCTCTGTGCCCCCAAAGTGCTGAAAGTCAAGGACTTTGCCTGTAGGGAAAAGCCAAGCTGCACAGACATGTGGCTGGAGCAGGTCAGCACTGCAGGGCTGAGCATAGAAGGATTTCTGCAGGTGCCATATACTCCCTTTCAGGAGTAGGATATCCTCATTTTATAGTCAGGGAAATAAAGCATGTAACTAAATAATAATTAAGTACGTTTCCAAATATTTAGTAATTTTAATGAGGAAGTCCCTACCATGAAGGCAGGGGGGAGCACAGAGCCAGGGCACCGGCTGCCAGCCCCAGGAATTAGTGACAGCACCAGGGAGCAGCAAAGTGGAGGAAGTCAGATCCAATCCAGTCCTTCCCCACAGCAGGACCTTACTCTGCCATGCAAACACGGCAGTGTGAACTGCTCAGCCACCTTCTCTTTGCAGCATCACGGCCTCAGCAGCCAGCATTGGGGCTGCTGGGATCCCACAGTCCGGGCTGGTCACCATGGTCATCGTGCTCACCTCCGTGGGGCTGCCCACTGAGGACATCACCCTCATCATCGCCGTCGACTGGGCTCTGTAAGTGCTCTCCAGGCCACTGCTGTGGGCAGTGCCCGTGTCAATTCATGGTGCTGTATCTTCATCTTGATGGATGAAACCAGACTGCTCTCAAGACACAAACTGATGCTGGATTACACTTGTCACAGACAAATAAACTCACAGCTTGTGAAATGTGCCATTCTAAAGCACTCAGATAAAAACACAGTGAGTCATTAGGTGAGAAACCACAGAGCAGATGCTGAGTTAGGGAAGTGACATGTGGGTGGCTGGTTTGTACTTTCCATATCCCCAGGGAAAAAAGGGAACAGTGCCAAGTATCAAGGCTGCTTTTCTCTTTCCCTCCCCCTTTTCTCTTTCCCCCAACAAAGGAAGGTTAACACACCACCAGTTCAACCTTTCAGCACCACAGGGTACCCAGCACTGCTGGCACCTTCTACTAATGTGAGAGGTGCCTGGGTAGACAAGAGAGGATCAGTAGCTGGATCTACAGCATTTCTCCTTGAGAGGCATCTCAAGGAGCTGATGACTTGCTGAAGCAGCTCTCCCTGCACTTAGCACAACAGTGCCTGTCCCAGTTTGGGAGGTGGCACTGGCAGGTCCCTGCACTGCTCACACAGGCAGGGTCACACAGATGCTGCCCCAGCACGGGGCTCACATCTCCAAAACCAACACAGCATTGGCAACACCAGTGGGAGGGACATTGAGGATGGGGGCTGGCGTGTCCCAGAGCCACCAGCACCCCGGGCACGCTGGCCGAGGCCAGCCCTGCATCCTGGCGCTGTCTCCGCAGGGACCGGCTGCGCACCATGACCAACGTGCTGGGGGACGCGCTGGCCGCCGGCATCATCGCGCACGTGTGCCACAAGGACTTCGCCCCAAAGCCCCCCCCGGTACGTGGGGCAGGGGGGGAGGGCAGGGCGGGCACGAGGCACCTGCTCACTCCAGAAATTAAAACTCTGCTCTGATTTTTGCAGCAAAACCCAGTGAGCAACACAGACAAGTTTCTTTCTGCAGAGACCTCACACCTGCATCCCAAGGACAAAGGGATTGAAATAACCGAGGAAACGCTGTTGGATCAGACAGGAGTTCACTATAACATCTGCCAGGTGTAGATAACAGCACTCCTGCTCCAAGAAATGGCATCTGGTGCTAAACACTGACATTGGGAGTGTCGCATGTGGATGCTCTGCAAGATAAAGGCCTTACTTGGCACAGAAAGTGGGAAAACCCAGCAGGCACCCAAGAGCATGGCTCTGCCACTGGGGCAGGGAGCCAGCTCCTCCCTGCGCCTCAGGACACAGCTGGGAGCTCGCTGCCCTGTCTAAAATGGCTGGGTTTGAAGGATTTATAACTCCCATTTTTCCAAGCTCACCTATTTCTGAAAGCAAGGGAGGTGAGCAGGTGTCAGCAGACTGGATTTGGTGGGAATGCAGTAGGGATGGAACATAACACTGAACCCTCTGGCCAGCAGCTCTTCCCTGGAGGCCAGGCTGTGCTCCAGAAGCTTTTGTTTTCCTTATTATAGAGATTATTTTTTTAATCAATGCTTTTTATTTTACTACTGGGTTCTGATATAAAAACTGAGATTAAGTGATTTTTTGTCTAGAGCTCAAAATCCAAGTTGGACATAACTGGATTTCCCAGCTGTCGGGTTACAGACAGGACGGCTGAGCTGTTGCACTCAGGGACAGTGGGATCCACTGGCTGCAGGGAAGGAAGGCCCAGCTGCACACCTGTTTCTACAGCTGTTTTAGTACAGAGAACTAATTACCCAGGCCCAATTGCAACTGTGTTGATTTTCCCAGCTAAGGATCTGTCCCCAAGCTCAAATTCCAATTACAGCCTTAAAATCCAGGCTTCCCAGGGCAGCCTTCTACACAAAAGCCTTTTATATCAACAATTCATGCCAGTGAATTAATTTGTCTCTCAAAATGTCAGCTCATCCCTTTTCTCCTTCTTGATCTTTCCTGACATAGAATTGGGAACCGTAACACAGCTCAGACCCCCACTCACATCACTGAATGTTCTCCAACTGCACATAAAGAAAACATTTTCTGTGCAGAATTCTTTCCAGCTGAAGTCAGAGGTTGTAAAAAATTTTCTAATTTAGACGAAATATTCATTCCAGTTTTGCCAAATGAAAAGCAGAAACTATTAAATACCATAAACCAACTTTTGCACAAAAAATTGTCTTCTTTTAACTTAAGAAAGCCTTCACATTATTAGAATTCTGGGCAACATAAGCTTGAGACACTGCTGCTAACTTTGGCCTTTTTCACCCTTTCTCCTTGGTGAGGTTAATTAATACCTTCTTAAACATTACAGCCCAGCTGCTCTTCAAGGAGCACTTGCATCATTGGCAAACCCAAAATAATCACATTTCAAATGAATCTCTGCAGCTTCCCCAGACATCCCTCCCTCCTCCCCGTATCATTTATGATCACCTTGGTACATCACACACTGGTTCAGCATCACAGGCTCTGAGAGGCTTTGTGGCAGTTCCTCTATAGCAGGAGTGAGCTCAGGCACCCAGAGCCCCTGGGAGAGGCTGGTGAGCCCTGGGGAGGCTCCAGGGAGCCCCAGCCTGGACAAGGACCGAGCACCCTGTCCTGTGCAAGACACCCACACCCCACAGACACAGCTGGACAGACACCTCCAGTGCTCCAGACTGCTCCAACACAGGAATTAAACCAGGCAAGACTGATGAGACCTGTCTGGTCAGTCACTGGTGCAAGGGAGTGCCCACATCCATCCGGGGGTGAGCCCAGGCCAAGCAGCACAGACACCAGCACAGGCAGCAGAGACAAGCCCTACTTTCACATCCATTCTCCTCTCATTAGTGAGCTCTGGATATTACAGCACACAATTAACCCTGCAACAAAAGGCAGGATGCAACATCCACAGCAAAGGTCCCTGAGTGAGTGCTGGGGCTGCAGGATGAGCCTCTGGGCAGTCACTCCCAACACTGAGCTCTGGCTTATCCCAGACCACCTTATCCCCTACCCCAGAAATCGCAAGTCATACTAAAACAACTTAAACAGCACATCCTTGAGCTCACTGCAACAAAGTAAAAATTATTACTGAAAAAACTGAATATCATGTCTCAGTAATAAATCTAGAGCTGGTGAAGCCAATGCCACCCTGCACAACTCACCCCAGGAGCTGCAAGTCCTGTGCTTCATCAGTCCCAGAATGGCTGCATTGGAAAGGAATTGAAAGATCATCTCCCATGGGCAGGGACACCACCAGACCAGGCTGCTCCAAGCCCTGATCAACCTGGCCTTGAAAGTGTTGGTAATATCTCTTACTATCTGGTGAGATGTTTTGGTTTTGGAAATCAGCAGGAATTATTTTGGTGCTAGTAAGTTGAAAGTAAAGTGTCATGCTGGAGTCCACACAGCCTTGTCCTTGTGAAAAATGCAGCAAGGGAGACCTTTGAGTCCAGCAGCCTCAAAACTGGGCTGTCATCATTGTGCCCTTCTAACAGGATACAATAAGGGGGAAAAATAATTCAGGTGCTTCTGAAAATCTTTGTGGTCTGGTATAGAGGGAAGGCATTGTTATTGATGGGGAAAACCCAAAGGCAGCAAGGACAATCCATCTTCAGCACTGCACATAGGCACAGGAGAGGCCCCTGAACACCTTTTAACAGGTGCAAATTGCAGCAGAGTAAATGAAGCAGAGTTATGGGATGGCCCAGCTGGTAAGGGACCCACTGTCCCAGGCTGTGCCTTTGGGATGGCACCATCCCAACCCCACCCGTGTTTTCAATAATCTGCTGCTGGGGAAATGCTGACACCAGTGTCCATCTGCTGCTCAGGGGGGAACAGCAGCCTACCTGTGCCAGCCCTGAGAGCCGGTGGCACCCATGGAACCCCAGAATGCCAGCAGGGCTTTTGTAAAGAGCAACACAAACTCACCAGGGGCGAGGAACAGGAGATTTCTAGAAGACGAGAAAGTAGCAGACTGGACAAAGTCACTGGGCACCACCAGGAGTTGTTTTATTCTGTATCAACTGTACTCAGGAGACCAGGATGGGGGCAGGTGAAGTTCCATGTGTCCCACATCAGGAAACCTGAGGTGTCTTGCTTGGCAAACTGAAACCCATCTATACAGCCTCAAAAAAGGTAAACACAGGGGAGTTGGGCACTGCCCAGGCTGCCCAGGGAATGGTGCCAAGGCTGCCAGAGCTGCAGGAGCTCCCAGGGATGCTCAGGGTGGGGGTGTTGGGGTGGCTGGGCAGGGACAGGGGCTGCATTGATGATCCCTGAGAGTCCCTTCCAGCTCAGGATATTCTGTGGTTCTGTAATAAATTCTACTGGCTGACACACTGCACCTTCAAAGTCTTATAAACAATTTTCCCAGGCACATGTTAGAAGAGGTGCCCCTCTCTGTTCTAGCACTGAAAATCTAACTCTGTGTTATTTCCATGCAATTAGAGAAGTACAAGCAGTGCAAGGCATACACCCTACACCACAAAAATCTGGTGTACAGAAAGCACAAAGCTCAAACCTGTATTTCTTCTTTGGAAATCCTTGTTTTCCTTACAAACAAAAATCTCAGCTGATATGATAATCTAGGTGACCCCTGGGTTATGGCTGCTGTGTGTAATATTGTAATAAAGTTGGAGAGCAACTGGGTGAAGGAATTTAGCTGTTATACAAGTGTTATTTACTGAAAAAAAAAAAAAAAAAGAAGGAAAAAAACACTGAAGGAAAGCTACTCTGGTGAACTAAAATCCATGTGGAAGATATTTATGGAGTCTGTGGTTATTAAGCAAAAGGAAAAGTTGAAGCAGCCCTTGGCTTTGGGGCACTTCCCAGACAGCAGGACAGAAAATCCACCTGCTGGCCACATGAGCCTTGACTGGGGAATGGCATTTCTGCAATGGTATTTGGGAATCTGAGGATGTGACTGGCCATAAACATTAAGCATAAGTGAATTTTCATTGAGCAGAATGACTTGAGTGTATACTTTATTCAGAAGACACTGGCTTGCTCCTACAAGCCCGTGGATAAATTATCTCAATCCTACAGATTGGTTCTTTTCTGTGCATCAGCTGTCTTCCAGAGAACAAATTATTTTTACATATCTGAA
This sequence comes from Ammospiza caudacuta, assembly GCF_027887145.1. Lineage (NCBI taxonomy): Eukaryota > Metazoa > Chordata > Aves > Passeriformes > Passerellidae > Ammospiza > Ammospiza caudacuta. The sequence goes on from NC_080620.1 coordinate 1,106,596, forward strand.
TTTATAAAATTATGAGTTTTGATCAGAGACTTTCACTTTTATATTATTTTCACACCTTTTTAGGATGAATAAATGGAGTTGGAAGGGCACTGTCAGCACAGCACTGCTGACATCCTTCCTTTGGATCACAATGTGCCTCGGCTTGTGTTTTACTAAATCTGAAAAAAATAACAAAATAACTCAATGCTGTAGCATGTGGCAAAACACAATCCAAACAACAGATGTGAAAACCAGCCCAAAGCTCTCTTTTAATCTAAAATACTATCCATTTCAAAATTAGTCTGTCAGCTTTCTAGACTAATTTTGAAAAGACCCTTTCACAAAATTTTTTAAAAGTAATTATTTGAATCTATTAAAACCCCAGGTTTCTCTGTAAAACCAGATTTCCAAAGCATCTCTGAATGACAGATATGGCTCAAGTAAGTTTTTTTTGACAATCACAGCATATAACCTCTACTAAATTCTCAATGCTCCTTTGAAGAGTGAGTGCCTCCCTGGGGATGTGTTTTCTGCCTCTCCTTTTCCAATTCACTGTGTGCATTTGTTTCCTTGAGGAACTCCTCATTTTGTCTGACATGATGATAAAACTTTCTAGAAGATCTGAATGAATGATTTCAGTCCCTCCTGCAGGCAGTGCAGCTCAGTCCATCACCCAGGGCTCCCCACACCACAGCCAGGCCAGGGCAGAATGTGGTGCCACGAGAGCACAGTGAGGCACAGCAGGGCCTGTGTTCATGGGACCACTTGCAAACTGAACAAGAGTTAACAGTTCAGATCCAGCTCTAAACTGCCATTCACTGTTCACATGCAGAGAATCTCATCCCACCCCTGCCATGGCAGGGACACGTCCGTCCCAGGCTGCTCCCAGCCCTGTCCAGCCTGGCCTTGGGCACTGCCAGGGATCCAGGGGCACCCACAGCTGCTCTGGGCACCCTGTGCCAGGGCCTGCCCACCTCACAGCCAAGTATTTCTTCCCACTATCCCATCCAGCCCTGCCCTCTGGCAGTGTAACCCACTGTCCCTAATCCTGGCACTGCAGGCCCTTGTCTCCAGTCCCTCTCTGGCTCTCTTGCAGTTCCCTGTGGGTTGCAGCTGCACCTTTGCTGGGCCCTTAGGGCTGGTGTTCAGACTCCCCCCAGTGCCCTGCAGACCCCATCAGCCCCCAGCCATGCTCAGGGTGCAGAGCTGCCCCATGGACTCTTTACCTTGGGCCTCCACCAGCCTGGGCAATTCTGCAGCGTGTTCCACCTCACCGTGCTGGACGCTGTCCAGGTGCAAACTCCACAGGATTCAGTGTGGGGAGGAAGCTGTAACATCCCTCTGCAAGATGCTTCAAAATCCATGTCAGGAGTAGCCAGACTTTTGCAGGTGCAGAGGTCCTGACACCCAGGTGTGCAATGTGCACTCACCTTTGTTTTCTAGAAGCTTCGTTTCTCATTTTAACTACAGAGATGAAGTGGCCTGTAGCCAACAGCGAGAGCCAGGCACCTTCCTGAGCAGCACATCCCAGGTTTTAGGAGTAGGTGTCTTCAGAAGGCTCTTACTGATAGGTTTGGACCGGTGCTAAGACTTTAATAGTTTGAGTCAGTAGGTGAATCCCACCCTAAATTACATGTCTGAGCAAGAGACCTATTTTTAGAATCCTGAGCCTTCAAATTCTAAAAGGCCGTATTTTAGTTTTCACTCTGAGCCATGGACTTAGGCAAAACCACAGCTCAACACAGACAGGAAAGAACAGTCAGGCTGAAACATTACACCCAACTCAAAACTTGCTGCTCCACTTACCTGGCCATTGCATCTCAGAGATCTTCTACACACTGTCCTTCCTGGAAACACAACAAAATGAGTATTTGGCCATTCTCCTCATTCATTCCCTTTCAATATTCCTGGAGTCTTCAACCACCTGCAAAGCAGGATTTTAAACCAGATTCTGGTGCTAAAACATTGAGAAGAGCAGCATTGTGACCCCAACTTCACTGTGTTGTCTCTCGACATCTCACTCCATTTCTGTCTTGCTTTCTCTATCCCCAGCAGTTACTCTGACAGGCTGCAATCACTAGAGACAGACAAAGCACATGCTCTTTGCACTTACAGCCTGGCAGACATCTGCTGGTGGTATCATAGCTCAAGCCAGGCTAAGTTCCTCACAATTCTCCTCCTAATGCCAACTAAATGCGAATCCTGACCTTTAATTGTTGTGTTTTACTGCTCATGAATCAAGTGATTCTTCCCCACAGGATGCAGCATCCACCCAGTTGCTATTCAGACTTATGAGCTGCTCTTCCCAACCACGCTTCCCTCTAACCTGAGCACCAATCTGCATTTCCTAAACATGAAGCCTTAAGTAGGAAATAAAACATTCATATGAATCCTTCCAGAGCAGCAATTACCCACTTGCTCATAACTAGTTACCAAAGCAGAACTCAGCTCTAATTCACCCTCTCACCTTTCCAGGTGCAAACCACACAGGGAAGTGCTCAGGCTCTGGGTTCACCTATGGACCTGAATTATTTCACCTTTTGAAGCCACAATCATAAAACCTGCCTTTCCCCTCATGATCCAGCAAAGGCAGGAGCCAAGCTAAGTCTCAGCAGTGACACAGCCAAGCAGCAGAGAACAGAAACAACCTGGTGAGTCCCACTGCTCAGGGTGAACACCACATGTCCCCCCAACAGATCTACTGGGGCATTAAACCCCCCAAAATTGGCAGATATAGAACAACCAGAGACACAAGAACCCTGCAAATGGGCAGATAGGAACAATCAGGACTCCTCTTCCCTGGTCCATCGCACCCTCAAGCACTCAAACACAGCTGAAAAGAAAAAGCACCCACCAGGAACATCCAGTGCTGCCAGCACCAACAGCCACACGACTTCACCTGCTCTGAGTCAGGCTGGGGACAAGGAGCAGAACATCCTGGTGCCCAAAGATGGCCAGGTAAGCACACCCTGTTTCAGAAGGAAGAAGCCAGGGCTAGGTGCCTGTACCAACAGAGCCGTGGCAGTGAGCCCAGGGCAGAGCCAATCCCCTCCAGTGTGTGCAGCTCATGGGGCCACCCTGCCTGTACAGCCCTGATGCTCCTGGCAGCCACACACAGCAGGTAAGCTCTGCCCTCCTCACCAAACCTCCCCTCAGCTGGATTCCACCTACAACCAGCAGGAACACACTGCTTTAACCCAGGATTGCAAAGATTGCTCTCAGGAGGGTTTGATTCAGTGACAAGCCCAAGTCCTTGGCTGGCTTTGGACAGCAAAGAGCCACATCCATCATCACCACAGAGCCAGCACTGGCTTCACCTGAGAAACGTCCTGAGCTGGTCAAAATTCATTCTCATCACTGCATCATTACCCTACACAACACACTTCCCTCATCTCCCACCCCCAGGAGGAAAACCACCAAATTGCTCAGCTGGTTCCCAGTCACAATAAGTGTCACAGACATGTTTTATGAAAAATCCTTTCCTTAGGATTTTTTCTCCTGAGAAGCTGAGAAGCCTCAAGAACAAAATGTAAACAATGATTATCTGCTGCTGTGGAATGCAACAGGTGCATCTGGGATTGGTCTCATGTGGTTGTTTCTAATTAATGGCCAATCACAGCACAGCTGTCCAGACTGTCTCGGTCAGTCACAAGCCTTTGTTATAATTTCTTTTCTATTCTTAGCTAACCTTCTGATGAAATCCTTTCTTCTATTCTTTTAGTATAGTTTTAGTATAATATATATAATAAAATAATAAATCAAACCTTCTGAAACATAGAGTCAACTTTTTTGTCTCTTCCCTCATCCTAAGACCCCTGCAAACGCCACCACCCAATAAGCAAGGCAGGATGGCTCAGTTCAGCACAAACACATAGCACAAGGTTTGGGGCCTCTCCATCTATTTCCTCATAAGCAAAAAGAGCTCAACAGCAGTGCCACATGCTGCACCTGGGAACAGGACATCCAAAAAAAGTTTCTCTACTCCAGCTTCTTTGGGAAAAAGAATTCACTATCTGCCATTCTGAGCCTCCTATGTCACCTGTGTGACCAAACGCCGAAACAACAGATGACTCGAGATTTTGAACTTCTCATGATCAGCCTTCCACTGCATTTTCATAAATAAACAAGTGACAATATTGCCAGTGGACTGTCAGATCCTGTCCTGGCAGGATTTCCCCACTCCCAGCATCTCCCAGCCAAAGGATACAGACTGGTAGCACACACAGATGTAAATGAACTCCCCCAGGAAGAAGCTCTTCTGGAGAGCCTCAGTCTGTGTCACAGGCTGTTACAAAGCACATGACTGAGCCTACAGGACTCACATGGACTCTCCTACTCCCAAAGGCCCTGAACAATTTGCACCCAAAGCTCCCTCTCACTCTCACAGCTGTGTCTCACATCCCTGTCACCCCCGTGGTAGCTCCTGGCTCCTGAACCTGTCTGTGCACTCTGCATCAGCCCAACCCACACTCTGGGCCACAGCATTTACACTCCTGCCTCTCCAAAACCTCTCCTCATACAGGAGAGTGGGAACGGGCAAGTCAGGGAAGAGCTACAGCATCTCTCCACAATTTCCAGCAGAGGATGCCATAGCACATATACGATACTTCAACATAGGTAAATGCTGAAAATGCATCCCAAAGATCTGGGAAATTAGTACTATCCCACCAGCTGAAAACCTCCTGCTAACCCTTCCATGCTGCCTTCCTTCTTTAAAGCAACTCCCACCCTAAATTTCCTGTATTTGTAACTACCAAAATTTATTTAGTGGTATGCAACACCATGTGAAATGCTTTACAAAAGTCCATGCAAATGGGAGTTACTGAATTTTAAAAAAACTATTTACTTACTATTCTCAAAGTAACTTACCAAATTAATTATTCTGTGACAAAATGTATTTGAACATTTTCATTTAGCTCTGCATCTTTAAATTCTGTTATTCAGAATTTGAAGCATATGGCTTTAGAGAAGTTTTTTTGACCATGCCTTGGTGGGATGGAGCCTCCTCAGTTCAGAGCCCCTTGGAAGAAGCTGCCACAGCCTTCATTCCCTAGCTCAGCACTTTGCAGGCTAGGTGTCCTGTCTGTGGAAACACATGGTGCAGCACAGGGATCAGTTTAACAGGGGTGTGCCAGCCCATGCCATACACTGCACATTTGTCTGTGATGGGAGATCTCCCACACATGAGACACTACCAGGAGGGACAATCTGATGTACTTCCTACCAGAACTCTTCTGTTCAAGATTACATCTCTCCTGGGTTTAGTGTTGCCATTACCTTGCACCTTGCAGCTCCACTGCCCAACCTTCTGTAACCAACACGCCACATTCTCCCTTCAGCTGAACATGGAGCTGCTTCCTTCCCCACTTCACAGCTTACAAACAGCTCATCTCCTTCCTGACCTTTGAAAAGTACCTTTGGTTTCTCACCAGTCCTCCACAACTGCATTTACTGTGATTTTAAACCTTGGATTGGATTTTTGCCTGTGCAGTTTTTTGGATTTTGGCAGGTACATGGACTGATGATCACACCAACAGTTCTGACTAAGAAGGGACTCCAAGGACTGTCCTTCACATCCACAGTCCACACTCTAGTCTAGCTGGCTTTTCAGTATTAATTCCTACTGTTTTCTTGAGCCCCCAGCTGACCCCATGCACAATCCAGTGCACCTTTTGATAAAAATGCCGTATTACACAGCCTGATCCCAACCCTTTAACTGCCCCTTTAGCATGGCTGGAATGGGGACTACAGGAGAACCAGATCCAAGAACTGATCCAGCTTTAAAGGAACCACTGGCAAGACTTATCTTTCTTTTAACTAAAGAAATGCCTACCAACAATTTTGTCAGCACAAGTAAGATGACAGTGGAGGGTTGGCGTAAGATTCTGGACACTGGAGCAACACCAACACCTAAGACATATCCAGAGCTCACCTTTGGAGCCTTATTTACATCTTCAAAGACATTTGAAGACTATGATTATTATCATTATGGGGGTTTTTTTAGGACTTCAATATCTAAAATCTTCTAATACAAAAACATTTATGAAGCTGTACCATGTAACATTATTCTAATAACCTTAAGCTTTCACACAGGATGAAAACTCACCCATTGCAAGGAACTCCTCCTCCATCTCCAATAAGGAACAGCAGATGGACAGTGCCCAGCTTACACCTCAGTCAGCAGCACTGCCCCACAGGCCCCACTGCCTCCCAGTTATAGCACCAAATGCCAAAGTATTTCTGAGTAAAATCACTTCATCCTTGCCCACGTTAAGACATCACGCCTCTTTCCCTCCTTTCACTTGTGCAGCAAATTAAGCAAACTTTCTGTTAGGACTAGATGCTGTACACCATCCTCACTGAGCAAAGGGCTGACACAGTTCCTATAAATCAATTCCCTCCCCGTGCTGTCCCCAACACTCCCAACAGGGATCCTTCCTGTCATGTTTCACAAATTACACCAGGCTGCCTTAATCTCACCAATTCAACAAGTCTGTCCTTTTCTTGTTTTATTCCTTCTTGGATACAAGCAGCTCTCATTATTCCCCACCCAAACCCAGAATGGATAATGACAAAGAAGCTGGACATCCAATGCCACGGAGTGGACGTTAGAGATGTTCTTCTGTAACATCAAGATTTGTCATATGAACGTGGAGAGACTAAAACAAGGGCAAATATTGCATTGCAAACATTCATTCTTCAAGGCCCCCAGCAGTCTAACAGGACATGAGGCTCTCACAGCTGAGCACAGATGGGAACAGAAGCACAAAGCTTCTCAACCAGTTTCCATCGTACAGCTCTTGTTCTGCCTTTGAGCATCACTGTGTTGAAGTAAGATCAGATGCACATCAGGGCAGCCAGAATGTTTCCAGAAACTATGACAGTGTTAGAGGCACCACTGCCCTGGAATAAAACACCTGGTGCAAGTCTTTATGAGCTACCTGAGTGACTAAACAAGGCACAGACATCACAGTGAGTCAAACCTCAAACCTGAACTTTGTGTTGTTCAGAAAAGCAGCCCTGAACACTGGACCAAAGCTTTGCCATGTTTTGTCTAAAGAAGCATGAGCAGCCCTGCTGTCCCTCAGGAATGCAGTGCAGGGGGCAGGGGGGCCTGGCCATGCAGCCCAGGCTGTCGTGCTGTGTGCCATGGCAGGAGCAGCTCAGCCACTGCCATCCCTCTAGAGTACAGTCCTTCTTGCAGCTGAACTGTCTTCCTTCCTCCAGTCCTGCAGTAAGAAAAGATTAAAACATTAAAACCCATGGAAAAAAGTAAAAACAGAAAGGGGGAAAATGCAGAGTAAAGGTGGCTTAAAACAAAATCACTGATTTCTGAAGTCACTGACTCCCCCAGTGCCAGCACTGTATCTCACAGGGAGAAGGGAGTGGGAGATTCTCCCTGAGCAGCAGTGATATGGTACAGTACAGGACCACTGCTGAAAAACAGAGACACAACATACAGATAGGGCAGTTTTCCAGAGTTGGAAAAATATGAAAGCTAAATTCTTTCTAAGATGGGCATTAATTTTCTTAAAACTCCACAGCTTGCTCCTCACATCACTGTAGAGTTGCGACCAATGCCTCAGAAAGCTTTACATAATCTTGTTTTTTCAAGGACATACATCTCTGCACTGTGCAGGATGTGGGACAGTGCAGATGTGCCATTCCACATGTGCTATATATAGCAGAGAGAGTGACACACAACTGACAGCAATGTGTACCTACTCTAAATGTGCAATTCCAGTCTACACGTTTTATTACACACAGTTATTAGATGTGTGTGTACACATACATACAAACATATATGCACTCTGTGTCTCTTGAAAGATGAAAAGCAGAAGGAACAAGCTGGGACAGAAAGGTAAAACAGGATACATGGTCACAAAAGTGTTTAATCACAAATTCTGCAAGTCTGGTTAGACCAAGCCCAAGCCCCTCTGTGCCAAGACTGAGAAGCACAAGCTACTTACCACAGCTGTTCACGGGCTGCAAGACAGCCTTGGAGTCCTGCCAGTGCCTCCTCCTCCTCCCATGGCAGCAGAGCTGGAGCCCAGGGCAGGAAGCAGCTCAGCACTGCTCACACTGCCCCAGCTCTGCTCCCAAGCCAAACCACTCCTGCTCAGCTCTCCTCTAGGAGCCTTCTCTTGGGGCAGAATCTGTTCCAACACATTCAAACAGTAGGTTTAACAGCTTTGTTAAAGTAGGTCTAACAGCTCCTCTGATCCCTACACTGAGAACACAGGAAGCCTCAAATTTATTTTTATTAAACTGAGTTCTTCGTAAGCTCTAGTTTGAGCATGCTCCTTTGTAAGCATGGAGCTCCAGCCCTGTAGGGAGAAATCAATTCATTCCGGAAAGGTGAACCTTCAGAACATTATAAAGCACACTTAAAATTCAAATAAAGAAAATCTGTATTTTAACTGTGCCAAATGTGGTTTAAATTAATTTTGATGCAATGAAACATTATTTGCTAATGAGATGTCACCACAAGTTATGTTCTGACAAACTAGGTTCAGAGTCCCATTTTGCTCATCACTGTTTCTATACATAAACACTTAAAAAAAAAAAAAAAAAAAGACAAAAAAAGGAACTGTGTCACAATGCAAAGAGCAAAACATTGAGATTTATTCACCTGGATTCAGCTGCTCAGAAAACACAGATGTGTTAAACCACTCCCAAATGCTCCACTTCCTGCTGTCAGTACAGGAAGAGGCAGAGGACAGTTTAAGGAAAAGAAAGGCAGTTTCAAAAATCAGGATTCTAAAGAAGAGGAGGTATTTAGGGCCCCCCTGACACTGAGCTGGGGAAGCACAAGGGGAATGAAGGGAGGGGGGAAGGCAGCCAAGCTTTCCTGAAATAGCTGCTCACTGCCATTGCTGGGACAGAATCCGGAGCAAGTGTACTGTCAGCGTGACCCAGGATGCTTCTTACAGCCATATTCTTCCTTTTTTTTTTAAGGATATGAAACAGAGAGAAAAGGGTTCAGACATTCTTCCTGGACATATCAGTTTAACACCTTTTTTTTCCCTCCCTCCCTCTTTTGCTGTTCTGGAAATGAAAGGGGTGAAATTTGGAAGCAGGATACACAAGAGCAGAGCAAGGAGGGGGAACAGTCAAAAGCCAGGGAGTCTGCCAGGAATTCTGCAAGAACCAGAGTCCCTGTCTGCGTGTTAATGGGTCTACACAAACTTTTTTTGTTTGCTTTTAAAAAAAGAGCCATTTCTGAGGGGCTAGAACTTCACATGGCCATGTCTGTTATTAAGCTTTTTGGAATTTAATATATTTTTTTCCTCAGGATTTTTCATAGAAGAAGAGCATGGAAAATACCACAGTGGTCAAAATGAACATGAGCGAAGTGAACCACATGGGATGAACTCTGGTGGGAGCAAAAATGGAGAAGGTGTTCCAGCTCCATGCAAAGGAAAACCCAGGAAAGGTCTAAGTCCTGATGAAGCATTCCTGAATACACCAGATGCTGCACATTCAACAATCCACTGATGTAATGGTAGGAACAGAAATTCTCAATTCTGCTTTTTACCAATTTAGTTCAACAAATAATTCCATATGGTGAACAGTGCTGAACGGAGAAATTCCCATCACAGAAAAAATAACTGCAAATCTAAAAACTCCTGAGTTGGAAGAGATCCTGAGCTGAGGCAGCACTGCCACACATTCCATGACATCATACATAAAACACCATCTATCTTTTACTTTACATCATTTTTCTCTGTAAGTCTTTAAGAGAAAAATCAGAGGTAATGTGTCAAAGGTACAACAATTAGCCCAGCTCTCAGAGGGATTATTTCTGTGACTAAAGGACAGGAGGCACCTGCTGAAATGCAGCAGGACAGATTTCAGCTTACCAAAACTAAAAGTTTGTTTTGGTGAAGAAAAGACTGAGGAACCCAGTCTGTGCAGAGCCAGCAGGGTTATATGTGATCCTTCAACCAAAAGGATTTCTGGAAAACATCCCTTACAGAACCTGGCCCAGGGTTTGTCCTGCCCCAGCCTCACCCAAGGAGCCTGACCTGCACTGATGGTCCCTTCCCATGGAATCACAGCTGTCAGGCTGGAAATCCCTCTAAGGCAATGAAGCCCAAGCACCAAGCTGGCAGCAGCACCGTGCTCACCACGGCCAGGACCCCTGTGCCACAGCCACGAGCTCTGGAACACTTCAGGGATGGTGACAACCCACAGAAAATCTTCATCCAATCTAAACCTCCAATGGGCCAACATGAGGTGTCTCCCCAGGAGCTCCCTGAAGAAGTTTCACACACATTTCTGAGTAACAGTATAGCTGAGCTTTGGGTTTTGTTTAATCAGGAAGGAAAATTTAAGACAAAGACAACATTTTTTCCCCTGAAAAATAAAAAGGAAACTAAAAGCCCCTTCTTTTAATTCCATCTTTCTAACAAGGCCACAAGTTACAAAATCTTTAGTGGAGGAACCTTGATTGGCCTATTCCTGAACACAATTCAGATTCTTCTGAAAACATGTCAAATTCCAAACTGCACAATAATAATCCAATTCCTGCAGGGAAAAAAAGACAAAATATGAACAATTAAGTAAAAGCCTAATTCTATTTTGATGTACATCACCCTTCAACAGGGCTCAAGTAAAAGCATCCCAAGTATGTTCCAAACAAGTGCTCAACAAAACCAGCCATGAACATGTGGCAAAAGTACAAAAACTCCTTTGCACTATTAACATAGATAATGTCATTTAAATCTTAACACCAGTGTAAAATATCTATGAGTTGTTCCATTTAATTTTGAAAATCCATATAGAAAACAATGTTCATAACTCCATCCACAGGATTCTACAAAACTGCTGCTTCATCAACAAATCTTTGAACTGTTTCAATATGAAAACTCATTTTTTTCAAACTGCTCAAAAATCATTGCAGAGAATTTCCAAGCACTTGAATTGAAGCACAACCAAAGTATGAACTTGGTACATTTTTGCAGTTATTTCTCAAATAAGTTAATTTACATAAATCATCTCAAAATAACACAATGGGATTCAACTTCATTTTAGACATTTGGAAAGCAGTGTCATACTTTATTTAAAGTAAACCCAAGTAAAAACAAAGTTTAAATGAAAATGGTACCTGAAAAATAAATTATTTGATATAAAACAAATCAATAACTTAAAAACACACTAAATATACAAAATGTGTAACCATATACTGTACAGTATGGAAAGCAATTGATAAAACCTTCTGTCCCACAAACAGATTAATTTATAAACAAAAGATTACATAAGTTAAAGGAAAGGAAATCAACAAAAAGACTAGAAGTACAGTATTATTCAAATTACTCATCAAATAAAGGTTTATCCCAACTTATGTTTCAAATGTCTCAAGTCATTTTCTTCTCAATGACCAAGTGAAAAAGTTCAGCCATACCACTAAAAACTTGCTCAAAAATGTTTAGAAATAAGGAACAACAGTAAGAGAATATTGAGATTCTAAAATGTGAACACAGAAGCGATTTTCCAAGGTTTCAGGTGGCAGTTCTACCATTACTGTTTTCCCATCATTAGCAACAAAAGAGAATTTCAGTGCTGAAAACTCCACTCAACAGAAAAATATTTCTAAACCTTTGTTGCTGTTGGATCGAGTGTGATCTAGAAGGAATCTCCAGAGTTGAATGTCAAACCCACCCATGGGGTGGCGAGTTCTGCTTTAGAGATCATAAAGACTTGGACTGGTTTTAACTCACGTAGGATGAGAAAGCAACACTTTGAGTTTGGTTTTGTTTCACTACATGAGACTACTGCAAACAGCAAGCACTGAAATGGCGCCGTACCTGCTCAACCTACGAGCGGCCGCTCAGGAACGACCGGCGATCTCCAATCCACCGCTTGCCATGGAGGCACCGCCTCTTCCGAGCGACAGGGAGGAACTGAGACCCTTTTTATGAACTCCACATTTTTCATTTTTTGTATTAGTAAGGAGAAACCCAGTAATAATAAATACAATAATCAGAGAAAATAGCCACTGGCCTCTTGAGCTCTGGATTTATGCATCCTACTGTGCTGAGCAGCCAACCTTGAGAAGTGCAGAGCTACGTTAGAGGAACTTGCCGAAGGCACAAAAAGACTCTCCTGCTTCCAAATAGAGATTAAAACACCTCAGGTGACAAATTCAGCTCTTGGAAAATAAAAACAAAATGAGAAAAAGCCAAAACACAAGTGCAGCTCCACTCAGAGAGCTCAAGGGGTTGGTGTTTCTTTATGCTAAAGGTGAATTTGGTCCCTTCCCTCTAAAGCTATTTGTAGATGCCTAAATGTAGAAATGTAACAATAAGGTGCTTCATTGACAGAGTTAAAAAGGACACATTTCTTCAATATGGAACTAAAAAATACGGTGACCTTCTGACAGAAGCAGCCTCCAGACAAACTGCTCCATGTTTATGTGATTGAACCAGGCTACCAGCAGCTCACAAGAGCTGTGTTAAAAATCTCCCACAAACTCTAACCTTCTGCAGGCAGAGCTATCAGAGAAGCTACTTTAAATAAACAGTTTATCACATGACCTGTATATTGTGTTAATAAAGTAAACATGGGGACATTCTCCAATTTTGTTTTTTTAAAGCACATATGTAATGATAAAACTATCCAAAAGGAACTTGAGTTATTGCCGTTTAAAATGCACTGAAAAAAAATCTCTCCTGAAATATTTGAAGAATTTCTACTTTATTGACCTTACCCAGAACATTAAATCAACATAGAATTGTAACAAATGTTTGAAGGACCTTAAGGACTATTCATTTTCCAAACTCAGCCTTAAAATAATGGATCACTTTTACCGTTAGTTCATCATTTTGGTTTTGACTGCTGGATATTCTTTCTATAAATGATACCAAGTTTTTAAAAAACTTTTTAAAAAAGATTTTTAACTGCTTTTTATAAATAACATTACTGCAATGTTCAATCCCCCTATAAAAATAGGTGTCCTTTCCATGCAAACACCCTTCGGTCATCTGGACAAGGGCAAGTGACCAAACACTGACCAACCAGTGTTCACTGTGGTGACAATTTATCCTGCTCCAGTGACTTGTCTCTGGATTTTCCATGGTTTTCATACTCACATGATACAGATGTACAAAAAACATATCCAAGCAAATGGAAGGAAGAGCTTTGTGGCCACACACACCACTGTGGTGATGTGACTTCTCCTCTCACCTAAGAGCTGGATCCTGAAGCCTTCCCCAGTCCCAGAGCTAGAACAGATGCAGGGACTGGCAGAGGAAGGCTCAGGAGGCAACAGTAACTGCACTGGCCAGTCTCTGACAGGAGAGTGGAGCAGCTCAAGTAAACCAAATTTTATGATAATGCAGCTTGAAGAATAGAATAAAATAAAATAAATCCAACACTTCAGTGCACACACACCATCTAACAGGGAATCACTGAGAACTGAACACACTGAGCTGCTCTGATTCTGCTCACATCGGGATTTCTGGTGTTGCCATCCCCTCACCTGAAGGATCTGCATGTGCCTTTGCCAGCTCACACCAAGCACATACAGAGATTCCTCTTCCACATTTCTGTGGGATTTCCCTATCTGCTGATGGTTAACAGGAGGTTTACAGGTGCTGAGGCTCATGGCCAGCGTTCTGCACTGGGGTGAATTCCATTCATGTGGACATCTTAAAAGCAAATGCAGTGACTCCCCTCAGCATCTACACATGAGACCCTGAGACAGCAGCATGCACAACTGTGTTTTCAGCACAAATTACACCTGCTCCTTCAGAACCTACACCAGGGGCTGTCCCAAGAGACTCTTAACCTACTCTAAAGGACCCCAAAACACCCCCATCTCAGCTGCTCCTGTAGCACATCTCACAGTACAGACCAAAAAATTCAGGTCTCTAGAATCTGATTATCACATCCTAGTCCAGCAATGAAGACTTTCCAGAACTCTCTACCTCAATGAGAATTGCTCACAACGATCAATGTGAGACCCCTGCTTTGAGACAGCCTTTGGTTCTACTAAGATCCTGTAAGTGCTTACTGACAGAGGCATCACCTGATAGAAACAACTGGCTTCCACCAAATGGATGGATGAAAAAGCTGAGCACTCTGAGAATTAAGAGGCCAAAAACTCTCTTGAAACAGGTCTGTTCAAGTGAGAGCTTCAAAGCAGGGTGAGGAGGAAACCAGTTGCTCCTACCTTTGGGGCAGAAAAACTCTTGGTAGATGTCTTATTAGACTTTAGTTTCCAACCTCAGAAGCTTCCTTTTGGTCTTTACTAGTAGGATGCACAAGCATTTTGGTTTAGGACCAAAAGCATCCAGTATACATACACAATTTTTTCTGGACTTCAGCTATTTATGCCAAGATTTTATTGACTGTTAAAAGAGCACAAATTATACACTACTTCTGGTATCAGCTCTAGATAATAGCAGGAGTTTTTCCTCTTTTCCTGACTCAAGCAGCAGTGTTTTGCTCATAGCAATTGCCTGAAAATTATCAGAGCAACTATCAAAGAAAGCTGGAATCAGACCTTTCCTAAAAGAGATTGTTGTAGTAGCAGTACAAAACCATATCCTGCACTTACCTAGCAAAGAATGAGAGATGGAAAAATAGGGAAGCGGTGGAAAAAGAAAGGAACAGTGATGCCAGAGAGCATTCAAGAGAAGGAGGTTTTTCAAAAGTGGCAGCACAGCAATGTGCTGCTGCCATGGCCAATGTGCTTGGAACCAGTACTGACAGAGTCACATTTAGGGGTCACTCATTGCAAGTCTGAACCCCCACTAAATATTGTGATAAACAGCAGCTCCCATTTTAGTTTAGCAGCAAATGGAATAAAGCAAGAGAGAATGACAGGAACTGGGAATGACTACAGCCCACTCCTGTGGAACAGGACAGTGCAGGTTCAACAATGATGGGACATGGAAGAGAACTTCTCTCTGCTACAGAGCTTTAACTTGGGAGGATGCCCAGAGCGCTTCCCAAGCTCTTGTTGTATGCAGAAAGGAAATAATCATAGATGTGATAAATGGATGGTGATGAACTGGTGGAAGGAAACCTCTGACAGCCAAGAGCAGCTCTGGGGGGTGGCAATGGCCTGGCTGCTGTGTCACAGTCACTGTTCCACCGAGCATCTCAAGAGATGGGGAGGGAACAGACTGGCAGGAGAGGCAAGGTCGGATGCTTTAACAGGAAAAATCCCACCTGCATTCACTGCACACAAGCTCAAACTCAGTGGAAGGCTGCTCGCTGGGCCAAGGCCTATCTGTAGGGTTTAGATATGTCCTGGGCAGGTCCAGGAACATCAGCAGCTGCCACAGGTCCTCCTTGGAGCTGGGCACCAGCTCAGCCACATGTGGAGGCTGAGGGAGCCCTCAGGCTGTGCAGATCCCATGGCAGGGAGAGGACAAGGAGAGGACAAACGGCGGCAAGCAGAAGGCAACGTCAGCTGGGGATGGAGCGAGACGAGCAGGCAGCATGGACTGGCCTCTCAAGTTTGGAAATGAACTCTGGGGCTGGTAGAGATTCAGGCAAAACAAGGAGACACTGCATTAAACTGCCACAGACCTCATTTCCACACCTGCCCTGCCTACATTAACACCAGAGCCAAGTCTCCAGCTGTGCACAGCAGCTCACACACCTCTACAGGCATGGTCAGCCTTCCCAGTTTCCTACCCAAGCACACCTGAGGGTTACATCAGTCTGTGACACTCATTTCTATGTGACAGATTTATTGTGGTGCTTGTTTCAAAACTCTTTTCTTCTACTCAGCTGTCAAAGCAGTAAATTAAAATTCTCTTAAAGCGGAGCTACAGTTCCTTAAACAGCACTCTGAAAGCTGGACACTTTGTGCAATACTTAGCAAAAAAAATAACAGAAAATAAAAAACAAAACAAAATTTGAGCAAAACAAAATCAAATTTAATGTTCTTAAATGCAAAAGTAAAAACAAACAAAAAACACAAAAAAGCAAAAGAAAATTAACAGAAACAGAACAACTCAAAGTTTCAAGGCAGTCTGCAGAAAACCTGGGGGATTAATCTTTAAATCTACAAATCAAAGGGGTTTTTTGGTTAATATCTAACTTGCAAGTTGTAAGTACTTTTCTGCTGAGTGTTCAGTAAGTAAAGCTAGTTGTCAAAACAAAATCCTATTAAAATAGAAAAACTAGCACTCATTAGAAGGGATGCGAGAAATACAATGCTCAAATGTTTATAACTGGTTTTTCTTTACAAAATAGAACTGCCAAAGGAATTCCAACTACAATGATCTTGGAAAATGAGTAAGTATCTTGCTGCATTATAATGTACCAGTAAGTAGTGCACCATGCATTAAATATTTGGACAGAAGAGATTCAGTCTGATAAAGTAGCAACATATATTCACACTCGCTTTTTTGGAGTTTCATTTTGACTCTGAAATCTTCCTGGAGTTTCTGTGAAACTCTTTGGTCCATTCCTCTCAAAGTGGGTTTTAAAAGTCACGTTTCTGAAACCTGTGAATTGGACAGCTTGGCCACTGCTCAGTGTGCAACTTACCTCCTCAATGGTGTTAAAGTTAGGCTGGCATGCTACTACTTACAAGACCTTGACTTTAAAAAGCCTGATCCTCAACTAGACACAGAGTAATGAATATTAATTTATCAAACAATTTACTGTCAACTAAAACATTAGTATTTCTCAACTTTTCTTCCATACTACTGAAACTGAGGGAGAACAAAAGGACAGGGGGATGGGTGGGAAGAACAACATAAAACCAAAGAAAATCAATGAATTCAGCCTGATATTTTTCAGAAAATTCCAGTTTTTGCAGACAACATTCAATGAAACAAATGTTAGTCTCATAAGTGAAAGCATGCTTCAATTTTACCACCATCCAGAGGGTCTAGTTAATGCAATCTACTTAAGATTTCAGGGGATTTTTAACATGTTTTAAATGAAATAACTTAAAGGAACTTGAAATTGGTCTAACATTGTGGGATTTCAAACATTTGAACATGTCAGTTGCATCCCAGAATATAAAACCTTTTCACTTCTCATTTAGACTAAGACAAACACTTGTGAAAATTGGCGCAAAATGAGTTTTACACTAACAAAAATGTTTCAACTTCTGTCACTCCATTATCTATTCCATACAAAAAGCACGAGCAAGTTATTTGTGGGACTTGTTGGTTTTGAAGGAAACCTGTAAGATTTTGTCCCCCAGGCGGTAGCCATTAAGACTTGCTATGGCCATTGCAGCTTCTTCATAGTTTGTCATGGTCACAAAACCAAAACCTTTGCACTTGTTGGTGTTGAAATCTCGAATAACTTTCACATTGGTAACCGCACCAAAGGGGCCAAACATCTGCCAGAGGATTCCCTCATCAGCATCTTGACCAAGGTTGTAGATGAAGATACACCAGCCAGAAGATGCGTTTCCTGGAACATTTACACCAGAAAGCCCACTCATGTGATCTACACCCATAGGAGAGAACCTAGCAAATAAAAAGCACAATATTTCATGTTCAATTAAGCAAATTAACTTGAATGGGAAGCAACTGAGAATGAATATTTTATACATGGCACATCAAAACCGCCACATAAATGTTTCCCCATTCAAATTGACAATCAAATTGACAGCTGCCAGAAAAAAAAAAAAGTTAAGTATTCCAACTGCTTTATCAACAGGGAACTATCCTTAGAAACAGGCAAGGAACAGGTAAGGCAAGATTACATAATCACCTTCCCAGGAGACCTGGATGGATGCCTGAGCTCAGCCAGGCCGCTCCGAGTGTCCAGGGCATTGCTGCAGAACTGCTTGAGTTCAGGGGCACAGGCAGCACCTCCCAGAGGCCCCAGACACCCCCAGGCATCTCCCACTTATTGCACAGAAGGAGATTTTCTTTCACCCCATGCTCCTTTTCTTGCCTCTAAAAGAACATGTTGGGAAACTCTTTAAGTCAAAGAGTTTCTTTGGATTTGCTGGGGCAAGGGATGAGTGTTCTGGGTTCTTAGGAGAAGAGATTGGATATATTAATTTCCTCTTTTGTGAAGCAGAACAAAACCTACTCCCTTTCCACCCAAAGGCAGCAGGTGCAGGCAAACACTCACAACATGAGCAGGCTCAGTGCAGTTTTATTATTCCAGTGTGTATGGATGGTTTTAATAATTTTTCCAGGAAAACTCAGATCTGACTTTATTGAACTGGATTTTTAAAATCACCTACCAATTCTTCCTGAATCCTGCCTCCTTCACAATACCTCAGCAGGATTCATGCATAACAAAAAGCAAAAATCTTCTCCTTTTTATGTCTCATTTTGTAATAATTTATTTTCCCTAAAACCCACATTTCTAATTCCCCTTTATTCTATTTCTGGCCTAAACTCCAGAAAATCAAAGCTTCTGAATATTTTAGTGCAATATTAGGGTTGCACAGCTAAGCACTCAAAGGCCAGGAAATGTGAACGTTAATGTCAAAAACGCACTTTGAACCCTTGTGCTTATTTATTATTTAAGAATATGAGGTCATGTGATCATAGAAATATAATGATACTATACCAGGGGTTCCCAAATTGAGGTGTACCACTGGTGATTTGCAAACCCCTTAAAAGCGGTACACGAGCTGCTCTCTGCCAAGAGCAGGGCGGTGGCAGATCCTGATTCTCTGCTGACCTGGAGGAAACAGGGAAGGGATGTCTGGGCAGTGAATGCTGCAGAAAGTGCCAAATGCTTCCCCTCTGACTCTTTCTTGCCCTGCATCAAGGAGCTGCTGCTGCCTTTCTTGAGGAGGGAGGGCTCGAGGAGTACGGGGCGGGAGGGGAGCAGAGGGATGGCAGTGCACATTCACACACACACACAGTGCACTCACACACCAGAACCACCCAGTGCCCATCTCCCCCAGGCTCTCTGGTGCCCAGAGCTCCCTGCCTTGGACACCTGAGCTGCTGGACTCTCCTGTCCCCAGAGCAAGTGTCACTCCATCCCTCCCTCGCTGCTGCTCTGCAGCCCTGGGGTCTCCCGGAGCACAGGGGGACACTGCTGAGCTGCAGCACCTCACTGACAGCCAGCCCCACGAAAAAACAAGTTTGGGAAGCCTTGTACTACAGCCAAACTGAAAAAGCAGTTAGAAGTACCACAAGGTGAATGAGACATACCAACCCGTATGATCTGATGAAGAGGGACACATCTGGTATTTCTTTTGGCTTTGTATAAAAACGTTCCTGTGCTTGCATGCTTGATACACTTACTTGTTCTGACAGACACCTTCAGTTGTGTAGCTTCTTTCCAAGTGAGCAATAATCTGGTAGGATGAATTTATCTTAATATCTGTCAAGTTTCCATCTCAACAGATCACCAGTCCTGAATCCCTTCTCAAACCACTGAGCTCAGAATTGCCTGACGTTGGTTCCAGCAGTCACTATAGCTCTGCCCCTGCCTGCTCCAAAGGCTCAGGCTCTGCCCAGGAGCCCAGGTAACACCAAATCATGATACTGCATATCCCATGCAATCAGTTGTAGAAGAGCAATGGTGTTAAATGCAAGAAAACAAATCTAAATGCTTGTTACAGACAAAATAATTTAAAATACCAAGTACCTCTGCTTTTGGATACACTTATCTTCAAACAGATTGTCCTCTCTTCCTGCTTTGTTTCACAAAAATGTTACAAGTTTATTAAAATACCCAAACCAAACAAAATAGGGTAAAACGAAAGAAGTCCCCTGAAAGATTAGAAAAGTAATTTAAAAAAACCCAGCCAACCTGTAGGAAATACTACTCAGCTAATCTGAAGAATGTCTGTTCTCACTCTGCACAAGAGGGACCCCAGATCTCTCACTCAGCCCAGGGTAACAGCATGCATGAGCAGGGCTGGAGCAGCTGACACACAGCTCTGTCCTACTGGGACAGATTTTTGTGGCCACGCCAATTGAAGATGACCTTTAGGAAGTTACAGTTATTAAGGATGTTTAAAAGAATGCCCTACTATGGCAAACACAAAGACCAACAGAGATCCAGGATGTTTCAGAGAAAGTGGTTTTAAAATTCCTTTAATACTGTAATTTGAACAATCTCAGTATTAGCACACTTATAGCTGGTG
Source organism: Ammospiza caudacuta (assembly GCF_027887145.1). Lineage (NCBI taxonomy): Eukaryota > Metazoa > Chordata > Aves > Passeriformes > Passerellidae > Ammospiza > Ammospiza caudacuta. The sequence continues at coordinate 1,126,625 of NC_080620.1, forward strand.
TTCTCATTTCTGTTGAAATTATTTTTATACTGTCTCCTCCACACTGCTTTTTCAACCCTCCCAAAGAGTCTGTAGCCAGTGTTATTTGTGGATGGTTCTTTCCAGCCATGCTAACCTAATAAACCAACATCTTGGGGCATTGGGTATCAACAAGAGTGTATTTTCCATCATAACTCTTTTTTACTTTGTAAGCTTCTTGTTTCTGTCAATGACCTTTTGCTCCCTCTGTCATTAGAGAGACAGCCTGCTTCGTTTAACAGATCCTGAGATTAGATGAACTCAGTGGAAGATGTAATCTCAGAAATGACACTCCTAAATGAAAGCAGTTTCTTTCTAGGTCTATGCAAGTCCTATAAATTCTTTTCATAGAACCACAGAAACTCCTGATCTGGGAGGGACCCTCAGGGATCATTATGCAGCCCCTGTCCCTGCCCAGCCACCCCAACACCCCCACCCTGAGCAGCCCTGGGAGCTCCTGCAGCTCTGGCAGCCCTGGCACCATTCCCTGGGCAGCCTGGGCAGTGCCCAGCAGCCTCGGGGGGCAGAACCTTGCCCTAATATCCAACCTAAACCTCCCCTATCATAGCTTTGTGCTGGTTTTGCTGAACTCTTTTGCCTGCACTCTGAGGACAGTTCCATACAGAACCACAGGTGGGATGCCAATAAGCAGGAACATTAGTTTTAATCCCAGCTTGTGTTGCCATTGCACTTGAGCTTAGCAGCTTTTTTTTTTTTTTTTAATTGTTCCACAAAGTTCAGGAGCTCAGCTACACTGACAATGTCCTTCTGACAAGCAACTTTTTCTGCTGTCTTTGTTACAGACAGAAAGGATCTGCTGCAGCCAACACAAATCTTGTTGAGAACTCAGGGACACAAGCTCTAAGTGTGAAAAAAATCAGGGTGTTGGGTCAAACAACCACGTAAGGAAGAACAGAAACAACTGGGATTTCACTCCCATATTCTTCCAGAACTTTGATGAAATACTACTCTGAATGAAATGGTTTCTACTCAATACACACAGCTTGCATCCAAATTATAAATTGGTTTAAAAACTGAAAATTTAAACAATTTCACTGGAATGATACCAAGCAGGTGTAGAGGAGCTGCCTGAGCAATCGTTTCACTGGCAGGGTTAAACAGTCCTCTTCAATTTCCCTGTGAATCTAAGAACTATCAGAAATGGCTCCCCTTCAGGCATTCAGGGCAGATTCAGGGCAGAACTCATGGGCTGATACTGGTAGAGTTTTGCCCATTACAGGAACTGGGAACTGGCTCCAACCCTGAACAAGTGTGAAAGCAGTATCAGCTGAACTGGCAATAACTGAGGTTCGTTGTTCTAGTACAAAGCTCTGGTGAGCTGCAAAAGCACAGCACTTCCAGGGGCCCTGAGCAGCCTCCTCATGCTACAGGAGCTAAACCCCTCCATTTCATCACAGTTCAGCACCTGGAGATCTGCTATTTTCTTTAAGCAAACAAATCTTACACTCTAAAGAAACCCCCACCCCATATGTGTTATCTGTCCTCCAGACACAAGCTCGTGCTGTGGCATCATTCCCTCTGGATGGAAGCAGAGAGCCTGGTCTGGATTAGTCCAGAATCCAGTGGGACACAGCACTAAGATCAACTCCTGATGTGAGCTACAAACACCACAGGAACTCAAAAGGATTAAAAGAACATTAAACAAAGGGTTGGAGAAATATCTGTAGGAAATTAATAATTACAAATTAGATACTAAAGGTTTAATCCTGGATTTACAGGGATTATGATGAAATGAGATGAAATGCAATCAAAATATCAGGTTACGTATTCAACCTCTGTGGAGCAGAGATCACAACTTTAATTTATACAGACAGTGGGCTCTCTGGAAGCTGCTTATCCATTCATCCTGTCTTGTTCACTACCAAAACAAACAAGACTCAGCCCAAACTCAGGTTCCTGAGCTTAACCACAGCATGAGTAATCACAACTCCTTCAGTTCAGCATCCTTCAAGGCAGACAGACTCACTAGGAGAAATTGCAGCTAACACTAAAGAAAAATACAAATGGTTGTGGGACAGACTTGGTGATGTTGGAGGTCTTTTCCAACATTAATAATTCCATGACCCCATGGTGTGAGCATTATGCACATGTGTACAGAGGTGCCTGGACAAGTGACTGAGGGAAGGAAGCTGTGCAGCAAGTGCTGCAGCTCTCACAATCTGTGACAAGGCAGAGATAAAGAGCTTGTGTCTGCAGGTCAGCTGGGGGTTCTTGTGTCCACAACATCTTCCTGAAAGCACAGCCTTACCCCAACTCTACTCCCACCTCTGCCAGGCTCTGGGACCCCAAATCTTTAGTTCTTTCCCCACCAGCAGGTCTGCACTGGGAGCAGCAGCCAGCCAAGGTGTGCTGACAAGCAAGCACTGGGCACAGGACACAGCTCCCAGGGCAGCAGGAATGGAACACAGACACAACATTTTCTTCCTCTTAACCCCCACTGTGACACCCCAAGCCTAGAGAAATACTCTGTGTGTCTGCCCCATCCCTGAAACTGTTCCAGGCCAGGTTGCACAGGGCTTGGAACACCCTGGGATAGTGGAAGATGTCCCTGCCCATGGCAGGGGTGGGATGAGATGAGCTTTAAGGTCCCTTCCAACCCAAACCAGTCTGTGATTCTTTGAAATGCACACAACTGACATTAATGCTGCTCTAAATGGTAAATTAAGAGAATAATGAACAAACTGGTTATTAAAATTTAGTTTCACCAGCAACTCTTAATATAAATACATTAATAGTTTTTTATTGTTTCTGAGTGATCATTACAGGATTGAATTAAAAGTACTAATTATGGATGTGAATATTATTTGCACTCCTTATTCTGATGTATTTCAATCCTGGCATTTTGATTTTAGGGGGAAGAGCGATGATGACAATGTCCAAGTAAATTAAGAACGTTAAGAATGAAAAAGATTTGAGTAGGATGTGGACACACTGAAGCCCTGGCTGAGACAAAGGGCAGATGTGTTGATTTTTTAATAATTCACCTAAATGCAAACAATGCAGAATTTCATTCCTTGGTGTGGCTCAGGAGGTTTGGTGTGGAGATCTGGGTGACTGCTTCAGGGAAACAAGGAGCTGCCTCAGCTGACTTCCCTGGGCTGCAGCTGAAGAGAACTGGGGAACAACTGAGGCTGGCAGGAACCTTTGGAAATCCTCTAAGAAACCCCCTGCTCGAAGCAAGGCACCTGGAGCAGGTTGCTCAGGCTCCTCCTGTCACCAAAACTTAGCAGAAATCAGTCAAATAAAACTCCTTAACGCCAATGTAGTGTTCAGAAGGACATTCATCACTCATTACAGGCCTGGCTGCACAGGGGACAACTCCACCCTGTGTGCACGTGATCTTCTACAAGTGTGTCGCTTATATACAGTCACAATGTGCATATTTTGCTCATTGCCATAAAGCTCTCCCTAATTTCCCAGGTTCAGTCCTTGTTTTGGCTGTGGCTGCATCCCTAAGTCAGATGTCTTCCCCTTATCTTCCAAACATCCTTGCTGAGAAAGCAGATCCTGCATACTCTGTTTCCTGCTAAAACTACACAGGCACAGTAGAAATCAGATGAACCCTTTTGGTATCAATTCTAGCCAGGTTTCAGCATCTCCAAGGACAGAAACTTCACTGTCTCCTTGGGCAAACTGTTCAACCACTCTCAGTATAAAACCACAACTGACTACAAAGTACAGATTTTCTCTGGAGACCCATGACACAGAGCTGTGCTCAAAATGGTGAGCTACAGCACTGTGGACAGGAGACAGCAACACTGGAACAGCAGCACAGCTAAAAGGTGGCTGAGAGTTTAGTCCAATTTTACTGAGCTGATTGGATCCCTTACAGTAGAACATAAAACAAAAAAAAAGCAGTAAATTCTCAACAGGGAAGCACTGCTCTCAGAAATATATATCATCTCAAAGCCTATTGCTTCTCTGCAAGACAGTCAATACATTGCATTTTCCAGACCACCCTCCAACCATCAGCTTTCTCCATGAACACCCAAAGCACTTCCAATTCAAGAAATTCATATTCAAAGCAACCAAAGCAATTTTCTATGGCAAAGCACAGTGTCTTAAACAGCCCTGGAAGCAGACAGGAAGCTTAAACTGCTCATTTATTCTCATCAGTAAACTCTTGAGACCTCAAGGGAAGGCAGAATCTTGCAAAGATTGCAATGCAGAAAGGAATCCCACAGAACCTCCTCATCAGAAATAAAGTTTCCCTCTCTTATTGTAACACCTCCCTGCTGGAACCAACCATTCAGAGCTTTAATTAAGTTGCCAAATTCTATTTGTGTTCAGATATATAAACCACAGAATGGGGATCTGTTGAGACAGGCACCTACCAACACCCACCTGGAACCTGCTGCTGCTGTCCCCTCACTGTAATCCAGTAGTGGAAACAGCCACCAGAGTGCAGGTACCTTTAAACACTAACTTCAATATAAATTTTACAAATAAGATTTTTCTTTAATCATATTTTAATGCAACAGTTTCTTTACATAACACTGAGGACACATAGTGCACTATGTATTCATTCACACATGCTGCAGTGAAGGTATCACTGCCCAGCTGTGGGGGCACAGCTCCCCACACCACCACGGGAACAGGAGCAAGCCTTAAATGCATTTATTCCTCCTAACCTACCTGAATCTCTGTGCCTGGTGATGCACTGGCCCTCCAAACCGTCTAGCTGGTGAATGACACAGCTGCGACAACAGTGCCACATTTTTGTTCTGGTTAGGGTTGGCTGCAAACTTCACTGTAATGGGCTCGGAGGAACCTGGGGGTTTGTGACCATTGAAATTTGTAATTGCCTCTTCTGCTTCTGACCTTTTGTCAAACCGGATAAATGCGACCCCTCTGGACAAACCTTGTAACCAAACCAATAAAAAAAAACAAACAAACAAACAAAAAAAATTTGAAATTCAGGATAAACTCAAAATAACTTTGAAAACAAAACCCAAAAAAGTTCAGTATTTCTATGGTCACAGCTTTCAAGTTCTCTACATTTATATTTCTTCAGCAGCTGGAGGATAAAGTACAAAATTAAGAAACCAAAGACTAATTAGCATACTCATTTCAGCTATAACAACCACAGTGACTAAACACTTTAAAAATATGTGGTAGAATTCCATTATATTCATCATCAACTAACATTTCCATTTACAAAAAACTCCTCAACATTTTAAATTAAGTAAAAAAAAAGAATTAACTCCAGATGGTTAAAAACAAACCCAAACCCCTTAGTTTCAATTACTTTATCACTAAAGAGCATCTGCAAACACAGAATTTAAACATTTTTGCAAATGTTTTCATTTTTCCATGCTAGAAACATATTCAGGTTCAGAGATGAGGGAACAAATGTCCAACTATAATAAAGGACTTCCACCTTTTTTAATGGAGAGATCAGAATTTCACCAGAATTTCACATACACTATTTCCAGCTGGCACATAGATTATTTTTATTCATTAAAATCAATGAAAAACCTCTTGGTAGCTGGACTGAACCAATATCACAGCTGTTAAAAATCTGTGTATTTTTTCCTAGTCCCAGTCCCTGGATGCTGTTTCCTTCTGACTGAGGTAAAAGTTCTGCCTTGTAAGCTCTCCTCTCCTCCCCTTGCTTCTTATCTGTGACTTGACCGTAGGCTGAAAACACGGTTTATCACAGTGAAGCTAAAAGGGCACATTTTGTTTAAATGCCATTCCAAAGGAGGTATTGTGGCCAGGACTGTAAATGTAGGCCTTCATTAACTCTGTTTCAGAATGGGACATATCAGATACTTTGTTTTCTTCACATCCACCCAGGAACATCTTCAAAGCCAGATACAGAAGTTAATCTTATCATAAACCACAAAATCATAAACTGTTGTTGGTAACAGTTGAGGATCATTTTCTCTGTTTCACAGAAGGAAATGCAACGTGTCAAGACCTGGGCCTGAAGCAAACGAGGTGTGATTGCCTTTTGATAAATAGCAGCACACAGGCTCACAGAGTACAGCTGCCAGCCCTGTGTGCTCGGGTACCACTGAGATCAGCCCCCGTGCCAGGGGAAGGCCCAGGGCAGCAGCATCACTCAGAACTCAGCAAGGCTATCTTAGAGCTCAGCTTACTGTGACTCTTCCACTTTCATGCTGCTCATCCTAGTGCTTCTCAAAGCATTCGTTTAAAACATGAATATTTTAGAAAGTGTATTTTTAAACAGAGTCATTTTCAAGAGCTGGAGTACCATCTCTGTGAGAAGGTACAGCTAAGTACAAATTAAAACGTGTCTTAAGTGGGAGCAGATCAAGATATGAGAGGCAGGCTTAAAGCCAAGGCATAGCCACATTCCTGGTGGGATGGCAAGCCAGGCTCTGCAGGCATTAACTGTGAGGTGCAACAGAACCCACTCCTCAGCCAATGCATTATTAAGGCTATGGGAAAGCAGGCGGTCTGTTCTGAGCTGAATTACACAGCATCAGGCCTCAGCACACCCATGAAAACTATATTATTCTTGGGGAGATTTTATTTGTATAACTTCTGTCATCTCATTTTACAGCTCTGTCAAATCCAGATGCTCTCCAGACCCCACAGACTGCCAGAGAGGGATGACTAGTTTTGAGACTTGCATTACTAAGTTTGCTGTGCTGCCCAAGTCTCTTGCTTCTCACTACAGCTGCATCCTAGATAACCAGCTCTAGGGACAGGGCCATGCAGGTATCAGAGTTGGTCAAAACAAATAATATTTCCCCAGGCAGGATGGGATTTTCCTCACTCAACCATGCCATGTCAGTCCCCTGATCCCACCAAGCCACCTCAGGTTTCTCTGATGCACAGTCACATTTGCAGCACCATCTGACCAAACACCTGCAAGTGGTGCCTGGACCAGGAGGTGGCTCTGATGGGGACACAGCCCTGCAGATCTCAGCCTGCACTCAGACTGAGCCCACCAGGAGCTGCTGGTGGCCCACTCCAAACTACAGCAGAGTCCTCACAGAGCAGGAAAGCTGCTTCTGAACTGAAGTGTATAAATGCACATCCCAGTTATAAATGTTAAATGTGGAATTGCTAGAATTGGATTGTCCTCTATTCCAATACACCAGATGCATAATCAATAAAAAAGTGTATTTGTAAAAGCTCTCTCCAGATTAATACATGACATATGGGCTACCAGTAAAACCACAGACCAGCTGGGTGACAGGATAAGCCAGACAGTTATACTGTCTGAAATAATAGGGTAAGAACTTAAAACTCTGAAAACTGAAAACACTGTAACAGAGTCAGAACTGTCATCACAAAGAAAACCTTAACTTTGGTCTCCCCTGAGCCAAGTCCCTAAGTAAGTGGCTTCTCTCCTTTTTTTTTTTTTTTTTTTCCTCTTTCTTTTGTTTTCTTTTTTTAATACACAAACTACATTTAGAACTTTCAGGGCAGTACTATGTGTAAGAAATTAATTCCCTGGCTTAGCAGTAACCACAGAAGCCTGTAAGACATCTCACATGGTTTAAAATATAAGAAAATTGAGCGAGTTCCAGGCTGGTACAAAAGACAAAACACATTTTTGTTTTGCTTTAAATCTCTAACTATGGCCTGGAATTGACCAGTGGATAAGAGCTGCACATGTGTAAAGTCAAAGTAAGATCAGCACTCCAGGTTACACACATGGCCCAGAAACACAGTGCATTGCAGTGCCAGCATCAGAGCAAGAAAGTAATCTGGCAAATCAGTAGCTAATAAAAATTACAATAATCCTATTTTAACAAGGTCTGAGGTTTGGGCTGTAAGCTGGAAAAGGCAGTGTTGAGTCATCCTGTGTTTAAAAAAAAAATCACTGAACATGGATATCCTGTCAAAATTCTATCACCAGTTGACAGCAGATGTCATGATTAACTTGTGGAAGTCTAATTTACTGAAGTTTAGGTACTGCCAGTCTCAGAAAACACCAAACACATGCTGTACACTCCAGTTTCCCACAGCCAAGGTCCCAGAGCTCACCTGTGGTTTGATCCACAAGCACGCGTGAGTTGATGATGCGCCCAAAACGGGAGAACATATCTTCTACATCCTTCTGTGTCATGGAGCGGGGCAGGCCACTGATGTACAGATTAGCATCCTTGATAACTTCAGAGCTTGGGCGGGCATAGGAAACCTTGGAAAGAAATAAAAACACATGTTCAGGCTATGAACAGGGAAGATCAATTTATTGTCATGAGCCAATTTAATTAACTTCCCCATTACCAACTGTGAAAAACGCCAATCACTTGTTTTTAAAATTTTTAAAAGTTTAATAGTAATAAAATGGTTAAAAATAATAGTAACACAATTAGAGTGATAACAATTTGGACAAATTGAATTAGGACAATATGAGACAATAAATACAAAGAGTTACGGATGTCCAGGTACCTTTTTCTGGGCATCACGAGCCCAAAAAAAGGACCCACATTAACAAAGGATTAACCCTTAAGAACAACAGCCTGTTGCATATTCATACACTTCATACATGATGCATAAATTCCATTCAAACACAGGATTCTGTCTGGTCAGTGTCAACTTCTTCCCTCTAATCCTAATAGCGCCTTTGAGGTGGGAAGAAGTTCGTTTCTTCTGATAAGAAGGCAATAAATTCCCTTTCTCTAAAAGACTGAGGTGTCCTGTGGCTGCTATCTCACTGCAAGTCTTTTCTTTTAAACAAAGCATCTTACATCGCACAGTTTCTATTTTAACAATTTTTATAACCTAAAACTATATTTAACACAGTAGTTAAGAGAATTAATACAGCATTACTTTCTAACACAATATATATAATATTTGTTTTAATATTTGCAAAAAGCCACTCATAAAATACACGCATTTTTCACACCAACACATGCATTTCTACTGGAGTTCAAAAGAATGGAACCGAGAGAGTAGGGGAAAATCAATCAAACAACAGGAAAAAGGGCATGTCCCTACATAATGCCACTCATTTTGGGCTAACCCAAGAGACAACAACTATATTAGCACTGCTGTAAGGAGACAGCAACAGACCAATACCAATGCTCCCAGCAAACACTTCTGCCACGCCAAGAATCCTGAGTTCTGACTCAGCCACTGCCCTGCCACAGCTCCCATCAGGAACTGTCAGTATATTCTCTAAACTTCATGAAAATATGGCATGAGTAGGGTGCAGTTTTCTGTCCTAATTTCTACTACTGGAGAAAGCTGCATTAATCACCTAAGCAGGAGAGAGTCCTCCACAGAGCACAGGTTGTGTTGTTTGCACATGTACTAACAAGATTTACAATAAATATTATGAAGCATCCAAGATGTGCATGAGTTAAACACCTAGCAACCATCTACAATGGCATCTCTACTACTGTAAAAATGGTGGGAAAATAAAGAAAGGAAACCTTCAAATACTAAGCTGTTTCAAAACACTTCACTATTCTCCTCCCAGATTCATGCTTGCTGCAGCTGGGAGCACACAAACTTTACCATCAGAATAAAGTTTATTACAATGCTGTTTTCACAGACAATTGAAGAGCTCCTACCTTGATGGTTTTTGACTGAAGTCTGAGGCCATTCAGTGTGTTTATTGCTCTTTCAGCATCTTTTGCAGTTACATAGTTCACGAAGCCGTAGCCTAAGCTGTGTCCTAAAGGGAAGAACATTTTTTAAAATTAATCCTAACAAAATTATGTTATCACTACTAAATTGAAAGGAAATGCAAACAAGAAGTGAATTTAACATACACAATCCACACAGCAAATATTTCAGTGAGCCAAGGAGGTTTCCCAAGGCCGGCACACATCATGAGTAATTCAGGTCTTTTATTTCCACTCTGGACATCCCTCTGCCATCACAGACAGCAGGCACTGGACACAGTACCCTTTAACAGGAAGAAATGTAGGGCTAAAACACCAACTCTGACCAGTCTTGCAAACTTCATGGGTGTGGAATAAAGGCAGTGACTCAATCGAGTCCATCAGTACAAAGTCTTGTGGATAGAGAGCAGAAAGGGAGAAAATGTCAATGGATGAACTGCCAGGTTTGAAATGAAGACCCTCGTGATTTCTTTGGCTATTCCAACCTCCACCCCTGGGGACAAGAAGGAAAAAGAAGTTTCCAATCCTTCATTAATACAGCTAACAAGCAACCAGTTTCCCAAACACAGCATCATAGTGAAGAGTGAAAAATTCTCTTTAAAGCAGACAATCCATGTACTGTTACCTTAATTAAGTTTACTCTTAAAGGAATAATTTGATATTAATACTAAAAATCCTTAAAATATTTAAGGGAAAGGATACTTATTTGGATACTTACATGTTTTGCTTTTACCTCCAATCTCCACAATTGCTACTATCAATTATAACATTACATACTAAGATAATTTTGGGTTGCAATTTCCCAAGAATTACAGGTTCTTATCAGTGTAGGCCTAAAAATAACTAAAATACTTTCAAGACTGTCTCAGAACAATAAAAAAGCTGCAATTCAACCCAAGACACACCTCTTTTAGCCAGCTTCTCCTTGTCTCTGTCAGATCTGTGGGATTTTCTAAAGAAAACTGCAAGCATGCATAGGAAAATGTGCTATTTTCCTCTAACAATATGCTACTTTTAAGTTATTAAGTTCTATTGTGAGGTTTAAGGACACTAGAAGACAAAGCTAATTGTTATGGTAAAGGATTCTGTGGTGAAATAGCCCTTTTTAATCACACTGCTTGGCTCTGCAATGGTCTTAGCTGACAAGGAAATTTCCTTATGCTTTTCTGACATTCCAGAACACCACATACAGACACAGGTGTCCAGTCATGATAATGTGGCACAAAATGTCAAGAGGAAATGAAGAAAAAGGCTGCAAGGGAACTGTAGATTAACTTCAGATACAGAAAAAAGGATGCCCAGTCTGCTGAGACATCGAGATTGCAAGTGTAAAATCAACAAGGGAATGGAAGGAAGGCCCAAATAACCCTCAGTGTTTTCATGCCAACAGACTGGCTGCAGAGCTGCACAGCTCCTGGCACGGCCTCTGCCTTTGGCTGCTTCCTGGTGAAACCCAATCCAGCAGTAACTCAGCTGAACCCACACAATGCCAGAGCCTGCTGTCTAATACACCCTTTGTATAAACACTCACAGGTAATTTCTGCTGTCTGCTAAAACTCTTAGAGAAGCCAGATCCCCTGCGTCCAAGCCTCACACAGAAACAACATCCTGTTCCCTTAGAGACCTGGTGTTAAAGCAGCTCCAAATCAGCCTCTGTGACACCAGACACAGAACACAACTAACAGCAAACTGCTCTGTGCCAGGCAAGCAGGATTTAACTGCATCCTCTGGAGACCTACAGACAACAGCTGTAAAATTCTGATCAATGTGTCCAACATGTACCCACAGCATGATTGTTGTGATTCCTTTATAGCATTTCTTTTATTATGGTCAGTCATTGACATCAAATACAATTGGTTCCCACCCACTTACCTACTGAGATTATTTACCTCTGATCCAGAAAATGAGTAATTGAACAAATAGAAAAATGTTGTGCACCTGCACCCTACCTTATTTCTCCAGAGTAAGAAAACAAAAGTAAGCTTAAGAGGGAAAAGATACCAGGTGGAGAGTTGGCAATGACTTTTGCAATGATGGGAAGGATCCAACATCTCTGACAGGTCCAGCCCTGCTCTGAAGGCTCAGAGCAACAGCTGCTTTATGAATATTTTCAGTCTATCCCAAAAGTCACATAAACATGAATATTCCAACAAACTACTGAACAGAACCAGGTCCTAATAAAAATTATGGAAATGGGTCCTTTAAGACCAGGGAAACATACCCCAAACAAGACTAATCCCTCTAAGTGTGACCCAGAGTGAACCCCGGAGGACTCTCACTGCCTGCATGGATGCTGCACTGGGGAGGACTGGGGGACTATTTTCCTGATAGGTGAAGAAGAGAATGATTCCAGTCATAAATTTATTATGTTGTCTTCAGTACACTGAGAGTCCTTCCCTTGCAACAAGTTCCCAGAGAACACAGCAGGCACAGAATTGCAGAACACACCATGGTCTGGGTTTGAAAGGACCTTAGAGACAATTTCATTCCACTCTCTGCCTCAGGCAAGGACACCTCCCACTGTCCCAGGCTGCCCCAGCCCTGCCCAGCCTGGCCTTGGGCACTGCCAGGGATCCAGGGGCACCCACAGCTGCTCTGGGCACCCTGTGCCAGGGCCTGCCCACCCTCACAGGGAACAATTCCTGATTCCCAATCTCCCACCCAGCCCTGCCCTCTGGCAGTGGGAGCCGTTCCCTGTGTCCTGTCCCTGCAGGCCTTGTCCCCAGTCCCTCTGCAGCTCTCCTGGAGCCCCTTCAGGCCCCAAAAGGGGCTCTGAGGTGTCCCTGGAGCCTTCTCCTGTCCAGGTGAGCAGGCCCAGCTGTGCCAGGCTGGCTCCAGAGCAGAGGGGCTCCAGCCCCTGCAGCATCTCTGTGGCCTCCTCTGGTCTCACTCCCAGCAGGTCCATGTCCTTCCTGTGCTGGTGTCTCCAAGGCTGGAGACAGCTCTGCAGATGGGGTCTCACCAGAGTGGAGCAGAGGGACAGAATCCCCCCTCTCCCCTGCTGCCCACACTCCTTTGTTTCCTTCCAAAGCATCACACAAGTTATGTGTTTATGCACGGTTTGAGATCAGTGACAAGGAATTTTAAGTTACTTATATACAGGATAAAACCAGACCTGAGTTGCAACATCCACAGACACCCAGGAGTAAAAAGGCACCTCGTGACCTGGGCCCAGTCCCTGGAATCAGAACCTGTGCCCTAACACACACACACAAGCCCACATTAAAAGTAGCCTGCCAGGCACTCTGGAAGCACATTCTACAGCATCCAGCCAAGGCTTTCCTTCTACAAACTCAGGTGTACATATTCTGTGTCCACTTGTTCCTGTACAAGTCCTTCCTGGACCTCACACACGTCCTTCCAAGTGTCTGTCCCCAAAGTGCCATCACACAGCAACTGTACCATTTTTTACTGTTTTTGTCTGGCCTTCTTTTCTGTTTCTGTCAGAGCAAAACTCTGCATCTTTTTCACTTCCAGTTTTATACAGGTTCCTCAGTGACTATTCCTTATCCAACAATGTGAATGTCCTGGGAAGTGAGGGGGCAGGGATGTAACACAGTTTACCCAAACAAACACTGACTAAAAAAGAAGGCTCTGAAAGTGGCAGCATCACAGAGGTTCATTCTCATATTCCCTCCAGGCATTTGACAGGAAGTTTGCACTGAACCCCAATATTACAGTCCTATTAGCTTTTACCTGACAATAGGTAAAACTATCACTTACCTGTATTTCTCTACAATAATCTAGAATGTAGACCATCCCTTTTCATCTGCACTTACCACCTTTAAACTACAGTAGTATAACATGCCCTTATAGTCCCTAAGTGCTAGAAAAACCCAATCCATTCAAAACTGAGAACATACATTAACTTACATTGCTCTAAAACACCCAATAGCATCAGCCTCAGCCATCTCCTCCCTCTCAGTGCCTGGTGTTCATCTCTGCACAGGCTGGGTCAACACACAGCAGCCCTGTCACTGCAGGAGACATGCCCACCTCACAGATGCCTGTGGAGGAATGCTCCTTGCTTCATCATTTTACTCCAAAACAGAACAATCCACCTATGTGCTGAGCATGACAGGAAATATATAAGGAATTGGCATTTACACAATATTATGACTGCTGTCAAGTGTTTACCCCAGGCAAAGAGAGATGTTGTTTTGCTTTCTCCTGATGTTCCCTGCCTGCTATAGAAACCTGCAGTACAAAAGAAATTGGTGCTGTAACAGTTTTCAAAATATTTTAGTGGACAGTTTAAAAGTTTGCATATACATAAATATAAATTTACTCAAGAGAGAAAGCTAAAAAAGAGCAACAAGTAGGTCCTTATCTGCACAAATAATTAACAAAGTAACTACAAAACCTAGTTTTAAGCAAAATACTACACTCCTTCAGCAGAAAGAATCAAGTTTTGTTTCCATGATAAAAGACCCTTTCAGGAGAGAGGGCACTGCTTTTCTTTCCGTGCATCACTTGGGTTTCTTTCCATGGCCCTGCTTCCTTTCCCAGCTCCTGAGACACAGCTTCAGTCACCAGCTCCTTCCTCATTCCCAGCCCAGTGCTGACACCTCCAGCTTCACTGAGGAGTCTGGCACACACCGGACACTTCACTGAGAGCAGCTAACTCAGAGCCTCCCCTCCTGTCCTCCACAGAAACCCCAAAATCAAACCTGGCTCCTGTTATGTCAGTGCACCTCAGCATGATGGCAACTTAGTTTAGAACTTGTTTTCTGAACTGGGAATCAGTTTTTGGAGGACATGAGCCGGGTCTGAATTTTTTGTTTGGCTTTAAAAACCGTGCCAGGAGTGATAACCGGAGAGCTTAAATAGGTGTGAATGCATCGAGAAGCACCTCAAAAATACCAGGCATCAGCAGAATTCAAAGCAGTGGCTGTCTGAGGACAAGAACAGTTTGAAGTGCTCAGATGTGCCTTGTGTGGGCTTCTTTAGCACAGTTACGCTGTTGTACAACCAGGGCTCCACAATCACATCAGCCCACAACCATCCTGCACAAACTTCCCCACGAGGGCTCTGACAGGGAAGTGCAGCAAGGCAGGACTGGCAGAGCAGTGACCAAGAGACTGCAGAGCGAGCCCCAGCACACATACAGCATCCTCGGCTTCCCACAGCCAGGAAAACACACAGATGTGGAAGCAGAGCAGCCTGGCTGAGCAGGGAGCCATGGCAGAGCTCCAAGGGAAACTGAGAGCACAGGAGATAAAAGGAGTAACAGCTACAACAGGAGGAATTTGGAAACACTGTCCACTGTGTCTGAGGAACGGCAGAGCTCAAATGCAGTTCAGACTTGGAAGGAATGGAAAGAAACAACAGAATAATATCAAGGGTAACAAGAAAATAATCTATTGCTGTCCCAGCAACACAAGGCTGCAAGTATGACAGCAGATTTAATATGTGATCTGAGCAGAGGGCACGGGATGCTTTCTGTGCCTCACCTCACCAGCAGAGTCTAACAGGTTCTTCACTCCAGGCACTGACTGCTTGAGTGAACTGGTCCCAGTCCAACCCATGGGGGATGAAATGGGCTCTATGTAAGGGTGATGAGGCACCAGGCTCATGTCCCTGCCAAAACTGCTTCATCTTTGAATGATCAGGAAATTGGAAGAAGGAAAGAAAGCACCACATCCATCTTCAAAAGAGACAAAAACACCTCCCCCCCGCCCCAATTGTGTGCCTGGAGCTGGTGGAGTTTGCAGGGTCTCTGCTGGTACCTGCAGCTTGCCTCGTGATCCTCAATGTGGAGGAGATGATGGGAACGTGCTCTCACCCAGACTGGAGATCCCACCAGGCTGGGAGGGACCTGTCCCAGACTGAAGGGTCAGGCTGCCAAGAGGACAGGCCAAGAACACCCAATGGAATGAGCAAGGACAGATGCAGAGCCCTGACCACGGGGAGAAACACCCTGGCCACCACAGACTGGACACTCACTGGCTGGAGACTGTTCTAGGGAAAAGGAGCTGGGGATCAGGGTATGGAGCACGAGCCAGCAGTGCCCACAGGGACAGGGCTAACATCATCCTGGACAGCCACAAGACAGAACACTTGGCTCTGGAGACAAGGACCTGCTACTGGTACATCCTTAGCAGCTTTTGTTTTCATACTGCAAGGTGTCCTTACACCAAAAAGAAAGCAGCCTCATGAAGGATTTATGTCAAAACATATTTCTGCGTTTGTATGCAAACATCTGAAGTATTTAATGACCAATTTTCAAAACTAACAATTAAGGGCATGATTTTCCATTCCATGTCTATGTTGATCAAATTCCATCATCACAACATAGACAGTAATATGTAGAATAACTTCTAGCATATAATTCATAGTATGTTTTTTTAAATACAGGAAATTATGGAATTATTGAATGGTTTGGGTTGGGAAGGACCTTAGAAAAAATTTCATTCCACTCTCTGCCCCAGGCAGGGACACCTCCCACTGTCCCAGGCTGCTCCCAGCCCTGTCCAGCCTGGCCTTGGGCACTGCCAGGGATCCAGGGGCAGCCACAGCCGCTCTGGGAAATCCATTCCAGGGATGGATTCCACAATTCCTGATTCCCAATCTCCCACCCAGCCCTGCCCTGTGGCAGTGGGAGCCATTCCCTGTGTCCTGTCCCTGCAGGCCTTGTCCCCAGTCCCTCTGCAGCTCTCCTGGAGCCCCTTCAGGCCCCAAAAGGGGCTCTGACGTGTCCCTGGAGCCTTCTCCTGTCCAGGTGAGCAGGCCCAGCTGTGCCAGGCTGGCTCAGAGCAGAGGGGCTCCAGCCTTGCACTCAATCCTTCATTAATGGTATAGATTATGCATCTCAGCTACTCTGGAAACACATGAAGCTGTAGCTAAGACCCATAGTTTGAACCAAAATTTTTCTCTTATCCAGTCCCCTAGCCCACAGTTCAGGGATATCCTCCCACCTGCCCCACCACTGAGCAGCTGCTGTCTCTGACACAACCATTTGTGCTGTGGTGGCCACAGTGGTTCCAAAAAACACACAAACACACTACTGGAGACAGAACTGAGTACAGAAGCTTCAGTGCAGGTACTGAAGCAGTTAAAAGTAAATTTCACTTTTACTTAGCCTACCAAAAATATTCCATCAAATGGAAGCAAATATTTTTTTGTTTACCCAAAGAATTTGTTGAAGCAACAATTAATCATTCTGAAATACTTTCATCTGCCTCATCTCCAGTTAAGTCATAAATGCTGCCCAAAACTATCATTTGGTATCATTTTTGCTACTTTTAATGAAGGGATGGGACCATTGTCAGGCTAAGAACAATTTATTGCTCAGATGAACATCAGTCTTAGAGGCTGAGATTTTAGAAGAGCAGGCAGTCGACCACAGCTCAAAGTAGTCACAAGTTCTTTGTTCCAAGACAATATATAACTTTTTAAACCAATAGACAGTTGCCACAGGTTTATTTTGCTTTTCTAACCTATCACCTTTACTTACCTCTGCTGCACTGTGGATACATTTATCCAATGGGCTATTATCACACATATACACATATGCCTCTGTTATAACTTCTAAACTCTTAGCTTACTCTATACAACCACACCCCTACATTATAAACCCTTCACTATCTTACCCAGTACAGTTTCTCACTTAAGGCATATTCTCACAACTATAGAAACATAGTTTATGACTTTTCTGCCTAATGTCTGTGTATTGTATTTTTACATCAATCCCAGCTTCTCCCAATGCCGCAGATCAAACCTTTCGATGTCTGTGGAAGTTTCTGTTTTTCCAATTCCCACAATTTAGTCCCTGAAACCCCACAGAGTCCTGGCTGTGTCAGGCTGGGGGCAAACAGCCCAGGGCTGTGCCTAACCTGGAGAGCCCTGGGCAGCCCTGGGCTCCTGCAGGGCTGGGTCAGTCACTCCAACACCTCAGGGCAATCACTGCACCTGCTCCACCTACACAGAGTACAGAGCTGAAAGTTTAGGTTTGTATTTCAGCATTTCCACAATGTTTCGCCCTTTCCTGTTAGTCTGTGCAGCAGCTCAGGATCTTCCTTCTACAGGACCTGAACCCAGCTTTGTGGCAGTTCCTGTGACTGAGACCCAGACTGCACACTAAGCTAATTCCCATTTCTGTTCAAGGCTTCAAAGCAGCACATCTTACTGAACAGACACTTGATGGCAACAGAAAGGAACTAGCAAGGAAAAAAAGAAATATCTAGTTATATTGATAATGACTTTCCAGTCCAGAATGTGTCCCCACTGCTTCCCCTGGCTTTAGGACACAACCCCTGTTTCGGTTCACAGCTCAACAATGAAGAGTCTCATTTATAAAAGTTTAAGGGCAAAAGCACATTTAGCTGGTTTGGAAAGCCTAACCTTCAAAACAACTCAGAAAAACATTACAAATTACAAATGAAGCTTCCTCTCCTTCTTATGTAAAATCAGTGATATTTGCCTTGAAACAAAGATGAATACAAACAACTCGGATACCTCTTTGGGAAAAAGCCAACAGCTCCAAAGCTAACTTGACAAAAGTTTGTTGTCAACCCTGGTTCAGAGAGCTCACAGGGATCTCACCATCTCCACTACACTGCAAAAATCCAACCATAAGAGTAACAGCTTTAAATCCTGAAAACAAAAGGGTGTGGGCTTTCTAGTAATTAATTTTATTTCACAAAGCCTGTCTGCATAAATATCATTTCTATATGTTCTTTTTTTATTTTTTTTCCTTTCTCTCAGTTCCACAACATTTCTCTATTGAGATTTAATTTCAGTTGCTCCAGGGCTCCTTTTCCAGATGAACTGCCAGCATCCAAGATTCTGTGAAGTGAAAAGAAAACAGAAAACACCAGGCCCAAAACTGTACAGAACTACCACAGGCTTGTTTTTTTGGAGGAAGATCTCATTTCTTTAAACAGAACCAAATTTGTTCACCTGTTGTTGGAACAAAAAAGTCTGACTGTTCAAAATGCTGTGGGCTCAAAAATTCACTTCTTCCTTCTCTTGAGGAAGAAACTTCAACTTTCAAATAACAACACTTCTTTAGCTGCAAACATTACAGTACAAAAGCTTCAGCAAGTGCTGTCATCCCAGACACAGGCTAAGCTGAACCCAACTTTTACACTAGAGAAATGCAGTTGCTCCACTGGAAAGAAAACAAAAGTATTTTAAGATGTAGAAAAATAATTCCCACTAAAAGCATGTTGAAAATTATTAGAACACAACCAAAGATGTTGCTACATAGCTCATTTGTATGGCTTCATAAGGGGAAAAAAAAGCAAAGGAAGCAGAGCCATGGAATGGTCAGTACAGTTCTCTTGGCCTTTTTGACTTGCATGGTAAGGAGGGTTGTATTTAACCCTCCCAGTGTGTCCAGACAGTGGAAGGACACCCATGACCCCAAACCTGCAGGGAGTCACTGCCTGTTGTGCCAGCCCTGCCTGAAAGCTTCCAGGGAACACTGAGGGTCCCTGTGAGTGGGAGCAGCACCAGCAGCGCCCAGGCACTGCCCCAGTGTGGCACCACTGCACACCCCAGTGCGGCACCGCTGCACACCCCAGTGTGGCATCACTGCTGATGAACCCCAAACTCAAGGACTGGTTTTCAAAGGCCCTTCACCTGGTGACACAGGTCCTGCTCACTGAGAACACATCTGCCCAGCCTGAGTGAGAGGCCCCAGGCCCCCCCTGCACAGCTCCACCAGCCTTTCCAGTAAAGGCAGCTTTTCTTTTGCCAAGGCCTCTGCTGTTCCAGGAACAGGTGCTGCCATGACTGCTGGAGACCACAGCACATCACCACCAGCCCCGAGTGCACATGGGCTAAACACAGCAGAGTGCCCAGTCCCTGCTTACAGTGCTCTGGAAGCTCTGCTCTAGGCCAGACTGGTACACAGACCTGGCTTCAGCAACAGCTAAACAAGTGCTTGACTGCTCCCAAGCAGGGGTCAACCAGAACAAAAACTTCAACCTCCTTTAGGTCAAGCACACCTGACAAAGCTCAGAGCAACCAGCTCCAAGTCCAGGTGTCCTGCAGCAATCCCATCCTGACAGCAGCCAGCACTCTGGGTCATAAGAAGGGCACCAGAAATCCACTGAAAACCCAAGATATGCCCCAAATATTGAGACACAGAGCCCAAGAACTGCTGCCAGAGCTGTTGCTTCTACTGCCTGTGCTCTGATCCTTCTGAAAGAACCCAGGCAAGCTTTAGGGCTAGAAAGATGAGGAAGGGTCTGGAGGAGAAGGGGCTGAGGAGCAGCTGAGGGCACTTGGCTCGTTCAGCTGCAGCCCAGGAGACTGAGGGGAGGCTCCTCGGGGGCTGCAGCTCCTCCCCAGGGCAGGCACAGGGGCAGGGGCTGAGCTCTGCTCTGGCACAGGGACAGGAGCCCAGCAAGGGCTGCAGCTGTGCCAGGCCTTGGCATGGAGCTCAGGGCAAGGTTCTGCCCCCCGAGGCTGCTGGGCACTGCCCAGGCTGCCCAGGGAATGGTGCCAAGGCTGCCAGAGCTGCAGGAGCTCCCAGGGCTGCTCAGGGTGGGGGTGTTGGGGTGCCTGTGCAGGGACAGGGGCTGGGCTGATAATCCCTGAGGGTTCCTTCCAGCTGAGGATATTCCAGAATTCTCTGATTTAGGTTAACTGTATTCCTATACCCTTGAGAGAACTCAGTTACTACCTCTGAGGCAGTTTATGTGGCCACCTTTATGACAAAAGGAATTAAGTGGAGCTGGCAAAGCTGGTGTTCACATTTCCAGTATTTGGGCAATTTGTCTGCAAACCATTTGCACTTCTCATTAAGTTAACCATTGCCACAAGGCATTCTTGAATGCACATTTAAAGAAATCACATACCACCAAATGTGATTAAAGAGCTAGAAAAAAAAAATCCAGAGGTAATGATGCATTCCAATTCCACAGTCAACAGCAAACCTGCATAAACAATTTCATGGGTGTTTTGCATGCAAAAGGAAACTGTTTCAGTCAAAGAGAATACTTAAGTATTTTCCACAAAAAAGAACACTTCAGAACTCCATTTCTAGACTGAGTTCACTGCACTGGTGTAATGAGTAGTTGCCCTGTCACATGAACTTGAGCCACTCACCACCCTGCAGCACCTGACACTGGGCAGTAAAATCCGCCTCCCCTTTCTGCTTGAAAAGCTCACAGGGACAAGGACACTCATCTCTTTTTCAGTTGTGTAACTTCTGAGAACGAGTCTTCATGTCTGAGAGAAGACATGAAAAGAAAAAGGTAGGGAAAGGGTAAAGGTTTATGTCCATGCCTGAGGAATTGCAACTATCTGAAAGTGATTGCTTTTGGTCCTGTGAGAAACATGTCCCAGGCACACCTGCAGAGAGTGAGTCATCATTACAGCAATGTTTGAGATGGACCCCAAATTCCTGCATAAAACCTTAACAAGTCACCCCAAAATGTCCCTTCTGCTCCACACCTGCCAGCAGCAGTGGAGAGATCCCTTCACTCGCCAGCTGCTGATCCCCTGAGATCTCCATCAGAACCCACAGTGACACTGCAAATGCAGAGAGGGCAGAGCAAAGCCAAGCCTCCCTGCCAGCCCCTGCACAGAGGGGCCATGTCTGGGGAGCTGACAGGGACAGACAGAGCCTCTGGAACAGTGTCCAGGATCAGATCCTACACTTCCTAGAGCAGGCAGTCGTGAGTACCAGAGGGAAAACACTCCCTGCTCAGGCAGTACAGAAGGGGTGAGGCAAGGAACAGGAACCCTCAGGAAGGTGGACGCCTCCTTCCCAAAACCAATCACTGTCAGAAGGAGCCCTCACAGAATGAGGTGTGCACAGCAGCCTGTCACCAGGGACTCTGAGTGGGGATATGGTGTCAGGAGCAATAAATAGACCCCAAAGAAGTCTGAGACCATAAACACATGGGGAAAAAGCTTCACAGAATCCTAGAATAGAACCCTAGAATATTTTCAGTTGGACTGATGGTCCTTGTGAGGCCCTTCCAACCCCTGTCCCTGCCCAGGCACCCCAACAACCCCACCCTGAGCAGCCCTGGGAGCTCCTGCAGCTCTGGCAGCCTTGGCACCATTCCCTGGGCAGCCTGGGCAGTGCCCAGCAGCCTCGGGGGAAGAAACTCTTTCCAATACCCAGTTTAAACTCCCCAACATAGCTTTGTGGTAGTTTTGATGTACTCTGAGGACAGTTACATACAATGTCACAGGTGGGAGCATCCCACAGCTCACACAATTATTCCAATAAGGAATATTATTTTTTAATATTACCATGCGTTGCCATAGCACATGAGTTTGGCAGCTTTTTGTTTTTAATAATTCCACAAAAAAGCAGTTTAACTCTACCTTTTCAGAGCTTTAGGACAGTCAGGTTTGAAAGTTACAAATACTTCAGCAGAGTAAGGGGGAAGACAGAGAAGCTAAAACACACATGACTTTCAGCTTCAGCATTTGATCCAGAAGGACTAACAGTCTGTGCACAGCTGCATGGACAGCAGGCTAGACATGACTAGGCTCTCTCAGAAAATTTAGAGCTATTGAGCAGAAGCATCTGTTCTGTACAAAGTCAGATATCCTGACACAACGAGCCATCAGCACCTGTGCTGCAAGAAACTGAGCAGCCCCAAAGATGCCCAGAGCTCTGCACTCCTACATTAACAGGTACTGAAGGAGAAATGTTTTTAAAAAACTCACCTGTTAGAGGAGTCCAGCCCAGCACAATGGCTGGAAACCCAGACCCCAGAACCTGGATGCTGCGGCAAAGTGAAACACTGACCATGCAAAATACAGCACAAGACAGATTTCTTCTGTTGGATCATCTCCAGCACGAGGCAGCTGCTCCAAGGAAGTGGAGATTTAACATCATACACACATCCCTGGACAGGGAACCAGTGCTGAGTACAAGTCTGGCCCTGTTGTGTCTGCAGTCAATGCTGCAGGGCTACTGGACCAACCCCAGACTTCTTGGTCTCAGCCTCATGAGCCCCAGGAAGAGAGGATTTAATTGATGGATCAGGTCAATGGCTATTCACAGACCTCAGCAATCATCATGACAGGCCAGAAGATGCACTGGTGAAAAGTTACACTGCAGCCTGGACACTGTGCCATTCTATATTGGGAAGTGAGAATCAGCCTTCTAACATTTCCCTAGGGTTCAAAGCCCCAGGGCATGGCTGGGGCTCAGTTAAGATCTGACAGAAAGAACAGTGTCCAATGAATGCTGTAATTCTCTTATGAAAATCCTGGATGTCCAAACATACTCTCCATAAACACAAGTACAGTGAGCAGCACAGCAATGATCCAGTATTTGCCTGCTGACCCCCAGTACTGATCCACTCATCACAGTCAAGCAAAGCCATAGCTGGAAGTGCTGAGGAGTGAGGAGTGCACTACACCAGCTGGGGAATGCACAGCCCAGCCCTCTACTCCTCCAGTATGACCAGGAGGAGCCCTACATCCTTCTAATGCTCATCTACTGTGCACAAGTTTCTCTGTACAGGGACTGAAAAAAAGGAAAAAAAAAAGCAGAAAAAGAACTGTCACATCTCAAACAAACCAGACACACAGTCACACCTTTATCAATGCCCAATAGTTCCTGGTAAGGAATGTGAACTGACACTATGGTTTGCTGCTACTTTCACCTCCTGTAATGTTCATCAGTAGTGACATAAAGGGTAGGCAGTCTGGAGGCTTCAAGGAGCTTCTCTACATTTTATAACCACAACCTAACACATGGAACACAGATTGTTCAATACTCTGCTGCATTTGAAGCAAAATGCAACAACATATGCAACAATCATAATAAAATATTTTGCTCAAACAAACCCAAACTTTGGCTTTCAAATCAGTTCTTGAATCCCAGTAATCAATCTCCAGACAGCTTATGCCAGTTCAAAGAGTCATGAAAACTGCATTCCAAGCAGAAGTATTTTTTGGCCCACAAAAAATTGTCTGTTTTAACAGACAATAACTTGGGAAGAAATGTATGTATCACTCAATGTTGTACAAAAAGCAATCATTATCAACTAAACGTTGATTTTAACTCTGCAAACACAAAGGGAACTTCAAAGACAAAATACTCTGATTATTAAAACTTTATGGGGGCACAAAAAGCTATGACTTCATTGAAAAGAACTAAACTGATCTGAAAAGTCTAAGGCAAACAAAAGCAAAAGGTTCCCTCCCTCCTGCCCAGGCCACTCAACCCACTCTCCCTCACATGCCAATATTATGACTATCTGACCAGAAACCAAGGTCAGGGAGCTGAACAGGTTTTTCTGCAGCTCCAGTTTCCTGCTGTCTGCCACAGGGTCAGAGAAATTCAAGTGGAGGCACAAGAAAAGCAGAACTGTGCCACAGGATTTTTCTGTTCAGGAACTGCTGCACATCCATGTGTTTAACAGAGAGTTTGAGAATAAAGAATATAATGTGAACATTAGGGGGCAGAAACAAAAGCAAGAGGAAGAAAAAATGTTCAGAAAGAGCCAGTTCTTTGGCACTGATATTCCAGAACTCTCAGTAAGCATGGAGATGACTGGTAACTACTCCTAATAGTGTTGCAAGCAAGAGAAAAATTAGGTAGCAACAAAATTCAGTGGCGTGACCACAGCAGCCACACAGAATCCAGCACCTGCAACCACTTTAGAGGAAAGCCAATGTTCTATCCACAGGCACTCAAGGGCTCTCTGCAACAATAACAGCAATTTTACTTTTCATTCTTGAGGTTAAGAACAACCTTGAGCACACAAGTGTATGTTCTGGACTTTAAACTACCCCGCACTGTCAGTTCCAAGTTAAAGTTAACCAGACTTCACCGGAGTGTTTGATGCTACAGGTACCTGTGAAGCAGGGTCTCAACTTCAGAGACTGATTAGGTCTCCTGATTCCCACTGAAAGTATCTTCCCCCACACACACACAGGTGATTCTGTGCTTATTTTACAGTCTAAGGTGTGGGTCAGCTATGACCTGCTATCATTAAGTAAGGCATCTTATTCCTTGCAAAACCAGCCTTCAGAGCAAGCCTCAACTTCTGAGTGCTGCAAAGCACATAACATCTGGGACAAACACTGACCTACCAAAACATTCAAAGAAATCAGTATTTATGTAACTATTTTACCATGACTGAACATATACATCTCTTAAGTAGAGACACAGACAGAGACATCACAAGATACCTCATCTGTAGGATATTGGGAAAGGCAGAGGCAGGGAAATCAGAGAGGCTACTCGGAAGGGAAATTCTGAAGTTTTTAATTATTCAGTTCTCATGGGTACTCTCAAGCAAATAAAGCACTGAAGATGACGCACAAAGAGCTCTCGTGCATTCCAGCAGCTCCCATGCAGCTTTCACAGACTGGGGAGTCTCCGTTAGGGATTAGATAACGATCAGTATCGCTGGATTCTGAAACACAACACTGAGCGTGTGCAGCACAGAACTGCTCTGAGCTGCAGGCTGGGAACAAACACCAGAGCACAGCCAGTCACCATCAAACACCAGAGCACAGCCAGTTACCATCAAACACTGAGCACAGCCAGTCACCATCAAACACCAGTGCACAGCCAGTTACCATCAAACACCAGAGCACAGCCAGTCACCATCAAACACCAGAGCACAGCCAGTTACCATCAAACACCAGAGCACAGCCAGTCACCATCAAACACCAGAGCACAGCCAGTTACCATCAAACACCAGAGCACAGCCAGTTACCATCAAACACCAGAGCACAGCCAGTTACCATCAAACACCAGTGCACAGCCAGTTCACTGCAAACACCAGAGCACAGCCAGTCACCATCAAACACCAGTGCACAGCCAGTTACCATCAAACACCAGTGCACAGCCAGTTACCATCAAACACCAGTGCACAGCCAGTTACCATCAAACACCAGTGCACAGCCAGTTACCATCAAACACCAGAGCACAGCCAGTCACCATCAAACACCAGTGCACAGCCAGTCACCATCAAACACCAGAGCACAGCCAGTTACCATCAAACACCAGAGCACAGCCAGTCACCATCAAACACCAGAGCACAGCCAGTTCACTGCAAACACCAGAGCACAGCCAGTTCACTGCAAACACCAGTGCACAGCCAGTCACCATCAAACACCAGTGCACAGCCAGTTACCATCAAACACCAGTGCACAGCCAGTTACCATCAAACACCAGTGCACAGCCAGTTACCATCAAACACCAGAGCACAGCCAGTCACCATCAAACACCAGTGCACAGCCAGTTCACTGCAAACACCAGAGCACAGCCAGTTCACTGCAAACACCAGTGCACAGCCAGTTCACTGCAAACACCAGTGCACAGCCAGTTCACTGCACTTTTTTTTCCCCTCCAGAAACAACCAAGTGCTCTCACTGAATCCAAGATTCTGCAAATTCTGAACAAGAATAACCAAAACTTGTAAATGAAATATTTTAACAGTACAAGGATTAAAACCTCTTCAGAGAGCAGCTAAAACCTCCTGCAACTACACAGATATGGAAGCAGTTGCTCTGTCAGCATTTGTTTTGCTTCAAGAAAATGTTCTCAGAACAATTCATTCCTCTCATATTTTAAAGCTACTACTACTAATCCTATTTAAGGAACTTAGAAGTTAAATTCTGCAACAGTGATAAGACCTACAGCCACTTCAGAACTCCAGCACACCTCTATTTTACTGATCAAAATCAGAACAAAAGGTTTGTTTTTATATTCAGAGCTCTGGTGGAGTCAAAAACACTCAGACTGCAGGAAGAATAAATCAGCCAGGGACTAAATCTAAACCAGTTTTAGACCTGTCTATTAATGTTCAAATATGGGAACTGTATTTCTTAGAATTCTCAGCCATACACACAGTAGTCATTAACTTAGCCTCGAGCATTCCATCCTCCCAGTACCCAATCCTGGCATTACTGGAGCTCCAGGCAAATGTGTCAATAGTTTGATTACACACACAAATATTTAGTAATTCCAGATTAAGTTGTATTCAATCAAGTATTTGCTCACGCAGTCTAGCACAAGGTGACAATTTCTGAAACACTAAATCATACCTGCAACTTTGTCCCGAATAAGTTTTGCAGATTCCACTTCGCCGATGCTGCTGAACAGACTCCGTAATTCATCCTGTGTCATGTTTTGAGGAAGGTAGTTCACAATTAAATTTGTCCTACCAATATCATCCCTGCAATCTTCAGCCATGTGATCTTCATAACCATTGGACATTTTACAATAAATCTGCAAAGTGAAAAAAAATCCTCAGTGAGCTTTAGATCTTCACATTTCCATAAACCAAACTTCCTCCACCTGAAATAAGTTTGAATGTTTATTTTAAAAACTAAGAACAAACCACTGCTTCAGCAATGCATTTTTTCAACTCAGAAAACAAAACACTATTTGTTGAAAATTCCAGAACAATTCATTCTTTCAAAAGCACAAATATGACATTTTACAGAACTATGTACCATTAAAGAGCTCTTCAGGATTTCTATTTTTTTACATTAATAAAAAGCATCAAGATAGATTTTGAAGACTTTCCTGTAAACAACAAAATATTCCCAACAGCCAAGGTAAAAATCAGGTCCCTTATGTCCATGTCCAGGTACTTGACCAGCCACAACGAAACTGCCACCTCAATCTGAATTCCAACCTTATGCCCAGAACATTTTCAGACAGGAAGACAAGAAGCAGCAAGATCTGATGCAGTTCAGTGTTTCAACTGGAGACTATTAATTTTCTGAATGTTTTCCCCGGTAAACGTTGGCCATCCTGCACCTGAAGGCCTTTTACTGTTTAATGCTGCCTTTGGTGCTGCTTTACTGTGTGAATGAAACTGGTGAGTCTGTGCTGCACAGTGACTTGGGGGCATATTGAGTATTTGACAGTTTCTATTTTTGCAGCTTTTTAAAGGAAGCCAGAATTCCCATCACAGGAAGATACTCTCTGCCTCAGTACACCATCAGGAACTGAATCCTGATGTTTTAGTTGACCTACAACTAGAACTCACACCAGACTCAAGCTGCTCATGGTTTGCCAAAATCCTAGTTTTTAAAGCACTTCAACTGCTTTGAGATAGTCAAAATCAAGATATCTAAATCCTGTTTCTGCAACAGGATCTAGAGATCTGGATCTGCTAAAGGATAAGCCTTTCCAGAGACTGCATCATGACTGACAGCCAGAAGTTTAATAATGGAAGAAGTCAGAAACAGCAACCAGAAATGCTCCCTGCATGAAGGGACTTCCAGGCCCCTCACCAGCAGCTGCTGTTAACTCATGTCTGACAGTGAAGGTCAAATTTTTAAACAACTACCTGAGCACATGATTATAGAATAAACCATTAATGCTAATGTGAGATTTAACACAGTATGGATTTGAACTGAATCATTATCTTTTCAGTATGTGTTGAAGCATGAAGAGCTGGCAGCTCTTGCTCCCCTTCACCCACAGATCAGCTCCTACCCTCATTTTTGTGTTTCAAGTGTCAACACGAGTCAATTCCAGCATCCTCTGCCCATGGGATAACCGATCTGCACTGTGAAAGCAATGGAAAACCACACAGGAGGGAAGCCCTTTCTGTTGTGTCAGCAGTTTTAATCTGCTTTCCTTGCAGCAAGATAAGCACCAGCTAATGCCACAGGATAGGAGAGCAGGAGGAGGCACTGCAAAGCTGGAAGCAGGGGAAGAGACTCCCCTCAGCAGATGATTTTTAAGCTGCCAAGTCATCTCAGTTTTACTGCAAATTCAGTCATTAAACACACGTTCCCTCCTGGCTATGTCAGCACTTGCTGAGCACAATCTCCGAGAAGTTTCCTGCTCTGGTAAACAACACTCAAACAGCTGAACCGTCTGTGGTCACCATGTCTAAGTTATAAAACCATGCAACACATATTCTCAGAATTATTTGAAAAGAAGGCAGCTTTGCTTGCCTTTGCACTCCACAAAATTCAAGCTCTACAAGCAGAACACACCAATATGTTGATGAGTGAAAGTTGTATGGCACAACTAGAATATTTGGTAAGCAAAGGAAGAAATGTTGAGATTTTTCCAGCTATAAGAGGAAAAAGTTAACATTTCCTTCATTTTAACCAACTTTGCACTTTATTGCCATTTATTTATGATATAAATCCTTCCTGCTGCTGAGATTAAGAAATTGCTATATTCTACTGATTTCAAGAACAGAAAAGATTGGGGTTTTGGGTTTTTTTTTAATTTCTCTGCACTGTGCTGCCTGAAAAGGAGGCACCACAGTGCAGAGAAAACCACCAAGCGGAGAAAACTTCCCAGCACACCAGGATGGCAAGTTACCACACTTATATCTGGCATAAAGCAGAATTGCCAAGAGTTTGGCAAGTGGCTGCTGACTTTCCATCATTGTCCCACATCCTCTAACCCTCTGCAGTGCTCACAGTCTGCACCTCCCAGGACACTCAAGCAGTGCCTGGGGCAGTGCTGATTCAGAGCCATCAGAAGGTGGGAAGGAAGCTTCCACCTGCTTTTCTTCAGGCTTTTAGAAAGCAAACACAGGAAGCCCCTGCATACAGGCCTGGCAAAGGTTTCCATGGGACACCAGGAACCAAGCATATAAGGGCACAGTGAAGAGCCAGAGGAGCAGAGTGCTGAGAGAGAAGATGCTTCTTTCTTCCAAAGCTCTTGCTGAGCACTTCCACAATTGGCTGCAGGACTAACACTGTCCAGCCAGCCTGGAAGTCAGTGGGCAC
Organism: Ammospiza caudacuta; assembly: GCF_027887145.1. NCBI lineage: Eukaryota > Metazoa > Chordata > Aves > Passeriformes > Passerellidae > Ammospiza > Ammospiza caudacuta. The sequence goes on from NC_080620.1 coordinate 1,155,871, forward strand.
CATGTCCTCTGCTGGTGAGGTGTTAAGGAAACTGCATCATTCCACCGGTCTGATGCCACTCTGAGGGTGCCACTGTCAGCACACTGGCACTGCTGGGATCACAGCCCCTTGGCAGCAGAGGCTCCAGTGACCCCACAGGCCCCGTGTGGGTCCCTGCACACCCCACAGCCCCCCAGTCAGACCAGCTCACCAGGTTCCCACAGCACAGTCCCAGTTCCTTTGTGGTGCAGGGACACAGAACAGCTGAGCTGATGCCCTGGGGGGGGCCCAGACAAAGCCCCTCCAGGCTGTGCCCATCCTGATGCTGATGTTTAGTCCAGGGTCTTCTCAATGTGTCAGGGGAGGTTTAGGTTGCACATTAGGAAAAGGTTCTGGAAGGGGCTCCCCAGGAAAATGGTCATGGCCCCAAGTCTGTCAGAGTTGAAGAACCTGCAGCTCACACTGCTGCTGCCAACCTGCACCAGGTGTATTCCTCAACAGGTGAACAGTTTCTCATGCCAGCAAAGTTAAAAAGAGCCCCTGAAGAATTGTAACCTCTGCATACTGAAAAGATTTCCAAAAAGAAAAGGAGCTGTAAGATAGGATGGATAAAACAAGCAATGCTACACTGGAAAACAAATTTTTATTCTGCTCTCACTGAAATACGCTGAGGGAATGTCCTGATCTTTCTCTACCAAAGAGATAACAATCCATTTCTATCAGTGAATATCCCAGATTTGAGAACCAGGCCTATACACTTATTTGCAAGTGAGAACTTGGTTAACCGATGTTTGTCAATCCACAATGCCATAAATCAAAAGACTGAATGCGTTTATATTCCCAGTGCACAGGTCAATGATGGCAAGAAGGCCCAACAGCTCCATTTGGGAAGGCTGACTGAAAAGAGACTGCTAGTTTGTAACCTTTCCAAAACAAGCCCTCATTTCTACCTCCCAAAAACCTAAAACTTTAAGACTAGGTTCCACTGCACTGCACTTCCCAAAATGACAATTTTTTAAAATAACCAAATACTACAGAAGCTTGTTTGGAAAGGCAGCAGCCACCTTCTTCCTTGGGAAAGATGCCCCAAAATTAAAATGCACAAAGCAATATACGGAACCACATGTGCTGCACCTGAATCTTCCACTAATTCTGGAGGTGCTTGAATCCACACAGATAACACTTCACCACCTGTGCCAACAACTGCTCAGGCATCCTCAGCCAGGCCAGCATTCCCAGGACTGGATTGAAAAGCTCTCATGAGCATAATTTGCAGAAATGTTGCACTGACCACAACAATCACCTTCTCACAAAAGCACACCAGATCACACAGGTTTAATGGTTCTGGCAACAGACAATTTTTTTTCCCCAATGATACTCTGTACCTCCATCCAGGATTCTAGCAATCACTGCTATTAATTGTTTCACTGCAAGATGTTTGCTAAGAAGGGAGACACGTTTGGAACTGTGGAGATCATGTGAAATGAGAACACTGTCAAGAACTGTCTGCCTTCAACATCAGGCAAGAGGCTTTGTCCACCTTCATCTGGTTCACAGGACTAAAAAGGCACCAGACCACTACTGAGGTCACAAATTCATATGCAGACACCTAAATAGATGCTTACAGAATCCCAGGATAGCTGGGTTGGAAGGAACCTTAGAGACCAGTTCATTCCACCCCCTGCCATGGCAGGGACACCTCCCACTGTCCCAGGCTGCTCCCAGCCCTGCCCAGCCGGGCCTTGGGCACTGCCAGGGATCCAGGGGCAGCCACAGCTGCTCTGGGAAATCCATTCCAGGGATGGATTCCACAATTCCTGATTCCCAATCTTCCACCCAGCCCTGCCCTGTGGCAGTGGGAGCCATTCCCTGTGTCCTGTCCCTGCAGGCCTTGTCCCCAGTCCCTCTGCAGCTCTCCTGGAGCCCCTTCAGGCCCCAAAAGGGGCTCTGAGCTGTCCCTGGAGCCTTCTCTTGTCCAGGTGAGCAGGCCCAGCTGTGCCAGGCTGGCTCAGAGCAGAGGGCTCCAGCTCTCAGAACACTTCCATGGCTCCATGGTCTCACTCCAAATGGTCCATGTCTTTCTTCTGCTGGGGTCCCCAGAGATGGAGGCAGCTCTTCAGGTGGGATGGATGATGGATCAGCTAGTGCAGAACTTAAGATGGGAAATTCTTCCTGGATCAACGATTTCTGTGGCACAGAGCTCATGGCACCTTGACTGGAGGAGCACTGGGAATGGGCCACAGTGAGCACAGCATGGTCCTTACACCATGCAGACCTGGAGCTGCTGACCCAGCTACTCACCCAAAACCTCAATCTTTCTTTGCCATGAAGGGCAAGTCAGGATCACCCAGGACACTCTGTAGAGGAGGGGCTCCAGTGGACAGTGCCTGACAGAGTCCCTGAATTGGTGAAATCTCCTTGTTGGTGGTGTCAGTGGTAAACAAACAGGAGCCCTGAGACCAGTGATGCTGCAGAGCTCTGCCCATGAGCTCTTTCATCAACTTGCATTTCAGTCTCATAGGCTCATTCTTGAGCTCTGCCTGTGGACTTAAGAATCTAAATGGGGTGCTTGAAGCAGAACTTCAAGGCTACTGGAGCTCTTCTGCTTCTCCAGCAGAACCCCAAGGCTACTGGAGCCCTTCTGCTTCTCCACCACACAGATTTTTGTTGACACGCCTCCCCCCCCAGAGTCATGGCTGACTACAAGGCAACAATCTTGTCTTAAGCTGCTCAACTGTTCCTTGGAGACCACACCTGAAACAGAACAAAAAGAACACTACTACATCCAGGCAAGTGCCAAACCAATGCAGAAGGCAGGTGCAGAGGTGCTGAGATGTCCAGGCTGGAACACATGTCAAAACCAATGCCACACATATAAGGGCCTGAAGAGCCTCAATTAATTTAAACTGCTTCAGGAAAACAGTTTTCAAGAACTACCCAACACAGTATTGTCATGCAAAAACTTGCTCTGCAGGCAGATTCATACCAGGATTGAGAAGTGAAGCAGTCCAGAGAAGGAAGAGTTTAATCTCAACATAACTGGGGGAAGAAAAAGCAACATACTGTCTTCTCTGAAATTGGTGTAAGGAACAGAATAGTTTTTGCCTGGAGAGCCACACCAGCAGAAAACCTTCCCCTAGGCCCACCTGCCTCCCAAGGAAGAAAAAGTTTCCTAGCGCTCCACAGCCAGAACACATCTCTCTCCATTACCTAATCCAGACCTCTCTACATCACAGAGCCTTTCCCCACAATCTACCAGAAAACACCTTTTATTCTTTATACAAATTCTTTTCATGGCCCCAATAGCTCTGCATATTGCACGCCACAAGCAAAGAGCTCTCCATGAACACACAGACCACAGGACAAGGACAGTGCCCTGTTGGTATTTGATTCACCACACATTCGTGCACTATTCCTTCAAATTCCCCTCAAATCTTGACCAAACATCAAAAGCCATTTGGGGGGGGGGGAGAAATCACAAAATCCAGATTGTCTCTTAAATTCAAGAACAGCATTTATACAGTGTATGAGGGAAAAAAGCAAACCCTTTCTACTTGCCTATCCTTTGGGTTTTCCAGAGGTAACAGATCTCATCTCTTTGATTCTTTTCCCCTTTGCACACCTGAAACAAGGACACTACCCTTGTTCTCCTCAGCTTGACTGCACCTAAGATTCCAACACTTTTTCCAGTAAAAATAGCTCAGCACCACAAGCAGCCATTACTAAAATCTGCTGCTGCATTTCCACAAATTCTATTTCCATATGCTGAATCACTCATTTCAGTACAACATATTTTAAGCTTTTTTTTTAATGTTGTTTTAAAAACACTAGGCATAAACTTAGTTTTGAGCATATTTTTGGTCTAACAAATCTCAACTGTCATAATTTTAATATTTCAGCAAAGCAGTTTTAGCAATCAGATTTGTCTGGAAGGGTTTTAAATGCCTCCCTTAGTTGTTTTTATTCATGTTCATATAATAACATCATCAAGGTGTTTTTGTCAATGCTTATATTGTCATTCAGAGACAAAAGCATTTGAAAGATAAGCTGCATTCTTCAGAGCAATGACCTTACTTTACCAGTCTGATGAACTGCACTCAATTGCTAGGAACAAAATTAATCATCATTGGGATGCTGTCAGAAATCAGATACAGGCTGGCTGTAATCACCATGCACTGCTGGTCCAACAGCCAGCAGGGACTGGGGCCCCTCAGCCTGAGCAGGAGCAACAAGGGCAATCAGGAACGTGTGGCTGAGACACTGAACATCTGCAGCCAGATCCACATTTCCCATCTCCCCAGGTTAACAGCCAGCCCTGACAGAGACAGGATGCCAGGCTCTGCTCAGAGTCTCACATCACAGTGCACTTCCCAGCACAGGAAAGACATGGAGCTGCTGGAGTGGGACCAGAGGAGCCACGGAGATGCTGCCAGGGCTGGAGCCCCTCTGCTCTGAGCCAGCCTGGCACAGCTGGGCCTGCTCACCTGGACAGGAGAAGGCTCCAGGGACACCTCAGAGCCCCTTTTGGGGCCTGAAGGGGCTCCAGGAGAGCTGCAGAGGGACTGGGGACAAGGCCTGCAGGGACAGGACACAGGGAATGGCTCCCACTGCCACAGGGCAGGGCTGGGTGGGAGATTGGGAAATCAGGAATTGTGGAATCCATCCCTGGAATGGATTTCCCAGAGCGGCTGTGGCTGCCCCTGGATCCCTGGATCCCTGGACAGGGCTGGGAGCAGCCTGGGACAATGGGAGGTGTCCCTGCCTGTGGCACAGGGTGGAATGAACTGGTCTCTAAGGTCCCTCCCAGCTCCAGCCATTCTGGGATTCCACAGCTGCTGCCCCTGGCTCAAAGATGCTGCCAGTTAACACCAGCAAACCCCTACGCAGGGAAGAGACAGAGAAGAACTGTGCACAGCCTGGACTATCTCACCTTCTGCACTGGTATTAAAAAAACCACAGATTTATGATAAACAGATCTTTAAAGTAAGGAAATAATTTATTATCTTGCTTTTTCTAGACAGTGTCAGATTGTCCATAAACTGCCTATGGCAATTTTTCACCTACACAAAAGACACCTGGAGACAACTGTGCTGTGAGGGAATGATTCCTTTCTGAGGGAGAGGGCAGGAGATGAGAACTGTAGATTCCAGACACTTTCTGACAACAGCTGCTCCACACACTGATCCAACCTTGGATAACACTGACCCATCTTCAGAGACTTTCACCTTGATGGGGCAGGAACACAAGTAATAGCAGGAGGGAAAGACAGCGTCTAACTTGTTCAGCAGCACAAAACAACTAGCTGGAAATCCATCTCTGAGGGCCTGGTGAGACACTGTAGTTAGCTGTTGTGTTCCTACATGGAGGCCGTGGAAGCAGTAGGAGATAGGAAAATTATACCTTTGTAGTATTATACTACTGCTACTAATTTTAAAAACAAACAAAAAAAAACCCTGAAGGCAGCAAACCCACACACATGAAAAACATCTCTGCTTCTCAGTACAGCTTATTTCCACCCTATCTCCTCAGAAAAAAAAAAAATAAATTAGAATCTATTTTTGCATACATCACCTACATATAACGAGGTTGTATACTCAAATGGATCATTTAGGCCAGCAGTTTGAAGCTTGCAGGTGCCTGAATACAGAACTGCTCATCAGACAGAAGTGCCCTGATCATTTTCAGCACAAGTCAAAATTTATCACCTCTCCTGTAATTCTCCCTAAATGCCTTCCAAGCCGCTTCTAAAATACCTGGAATGCAGAAAGAACAGCTTCTCTGAACTTCTTCTTGAAGTCTAAATACATAGTGAGTTTGAGCTTTCTAAACTTAGTGAATAAAAGTCTACCAACTTCACAGGCAGCTTATCCACATGTGGTCAGTGACAGCCAGTAACCCTGGGAATCAATTCAGAGAGCTCACAACAAATAAGCAAGAAACAAGACAGAGACCAAAGCTTCAAGAGAGAAAGTAGGCTGGTACAACAGCTGAAAGAGATGGACTCTGAAAGTAAAATGGCATGTCTCAGGTCAAGACAAGGAGGGCTTTTTCCAGAAGAAAAAAAAGTGATAGAACATTCAAGAAACAGCAAGAAAATAGTGCTTGAATCCAGAGCACAGAGCACATTTCCCATTAGGTTCATGTCAGCACCAAACACTGTTCAACAAACACAGATAAGTAAGCTGCTACACACAACATTCACATTTCCATTCAGCCTGTGCTTACTGCTGCTGCTGTTTTCACAAACTTGGTACCACACAAGACAATCCCTGAGGAGTTCATCTGGTCCCGCAGAACCACCCACAGCAGGGCTACAAACTCACTGCACAACACACTGAACAATCACACCAGCTTAAGGTGTTCCTGTCCATATTCCAGTCAGGCCTGGAAAGAGCCTCCTGCAACCACAGCTGCGACTCCTGACCGCTGAACACCCTGAATAATGGAAACCACAGGAGCACCGGGATCATTATATACACAGTTACTCTGCTTCAGAACAAAACAGGACACTCACAGGAACATCTCATGCAGCACAGACTTTCAGGCTCAGGACTCTTGATTTTATTATTCGTCACACACACAGACATAACCCAGGAGTCAAGAGGAATCTAAGAAATCCCATCAACTCTACAGGTTTGATAAAGACTATGGAACATGTGCATCACCCTAGTTGTAATGTAACAAGTCACAGACCGGCTTTCACACGGCTCCAGAAAAAAAAAAAAAGTGGTAAAAACAGGAGTACAGGGAAACAACAACTCGTAAAGAGGTGAGAGCCGAGCAACACGAGCAGTCAACACCCACCATCAGAGAGTAAAACGAACAAAACTACAAACACCTCAAAAAGTGATCAAATATAACAACAACAGGCGTTAACAAAAGGAATTAATCCCTACCCGTCCCAACTCTTTCCTCTTTTGTTTCCCACAGATGCCTCATTAAGTGACCACAGGATCCCGGTGCAAGTCCTTATGAAACAAACCGTGCTTCCTTTCCCAGCAAGTCTCGGATACAACTCTGTGCCCAACAAACGCTCCCGCACTCGCAGCGGTGCAGAGCCCGGCAGGAGCACGGCTCCCCACGGCTGTCCCACTGAGAGAAAGCGCCCCAGGACAGCCCTGCCTCCTCCAGCCGCTAAACCCGAGCAAACGCTCTGCACGGAACTGCTCCAGGAGCACAAACAGCAGCGGCTGCAGCTTTAGCCCCGATTCCTGCGGCCCCGAGCACTCGCCACACCAGCACCGGCCCCGCTGCCAGCACCGATGCCAACCGGCGCCGACCGCGCTGGCACGGACCCTCGGGTACCGCCAGTCAACAACGACGTGCCAGCCCTAACCAACGTGGGAGATTTAAAAGCTGCGTCCGCACAGACACGGGAAAAATAAACATGAAAGATGAGGCCATTAACCGGACGGAGAAAGGCCCTGAGACGCATCGCGGCACCGCGACCCGCGGCCTTCCCGCCGCAAGCGCGGCGGCCTCGGGACCCGCTCCCTGCCCGTGCCCCATCCGGCCCCCGCGGGCTCCGCAGGCCGCGACCCCGCCGCCCGCCCGCCGCCCCGGGCCCGCGCTGCCCTGCGGCCCCTCCCCCCACAGGCCGGGCTACCCTGCCAGGCCCAGGCCTCGGCCCGCCCGCCCGGTCCTCGTCGCCCGTTCCTTTCCGCGCCGGCCCCGCGGGTGCCGCCGGCGCTGTTCAGGCGCAACGGCGCGGCCCGCGCGCGGCCTCACCTGCGGCGGCGGCGGCCGGGCCCGGGCAGCGGGAGGCGATCGGTCCGCAGCGCACAACGAGCCGCTCCAGCGCCACAGCCCCGCCCCCGCGCCGCCCGCCGACACCCATTGGCTGCCACGCGCACGTGCCCCGCGCGCCATTGGCTCCTCCGCCCGTCCGTCAAGTGCGGCCGGGGGAGGAGCCTGTCGCGCGCCGGGGGGAGGGGAGCGGGGCCGGGTGCGGGGAGCGAGAGCAGGGCCGGGGAGCGGGGCCGGCGAGCGTGGCTGCTGTCGCACCGCGGAGCGGGCAGCGCCAGGGGTGGAGGGGCCCCGCAGCGCAATCTGAGCGATCTCCCCGGGGCGGCCCGGGGCTTCGGGAAGGCCCGGTGCGCCCCGGCCGCGGGTCCGGCTGCTCTGTGGAGAGGAGCCCGGAGGGGAACGTGCCTCCTGTGGCCGGCCGGGCTCTTGGAGCAGGAGAAACGCGAGTGGTGCCCTGTGCCGGGGAGCCAGGCTAGTGTGGAAGATGGAGCACGGCAGCCCTGGGCCCGGCGGCCGCGGGCAGCGCTCCCGGTAACCGAGGCTCTCCTCGGCCGAGGGCCAGCGGCAGCCGGAGCCCGGGCACGGGGAATCTCCACGGGCACAACCCGCGGGAATGCCGGCTAGGAGATGAAATGCTTCCTGTGTAAATGAGATGCAAATGATGATCTGTCAGAGAAACTGGTGGCCAGCGTTTCGCTGTGCTCTGACAAATTCTGCAGCGCCCTGAAGGGACCAGCTGCCCAAGAGTTTTCCCTCTTCCGTTTTCACTTTTCGTAGCCAAGGGCATCCCTTTGTATCTGCACCTATTTTCCCTGAACAGGAGACATCTGTGAGAGCAAAATTCTACTATTCTACAGAAAAAGAAGTACTTTTGTCATTGCCAACAGTACTCTGCAATAATAATAATACTCCAGTACAAAGTAGCAAGCTTACTGTGTGACATGTAAGCTTCAGGTCTGTAAATCCTGTATTAAGGTGCTCAACTTTGGGGACGAAAAATCAGAATACTTCTGCATTACAATACATGATGTTCCTTTTCATTCACAGACAACTCATCATTTGAGTTTTACTTAGTTGAGTGACATACCATAAAATCAAATTTCTCCTCCTCTAGCTCGTTTCTTGAGTCTAGAAGAGTGAGATTTCACCTGAAGGATGGGAATTGCAGCAAGACAGGAGTTAGTGTTCTTTGGTATTTCTGTGCACACACATGGAAATACTCTGTCTACTGGAATACGTGGCACATGTATTATACGTGGCAATGAAAATACAATTATCTTTCTCTGCCTATCCTGATGTGGCTTCTATCAAGACCTTGTCTGGTAAATTCCCAACATGGTTGCACTGATGTTTTCTGGTTTAACTGCCCAGAAACCCCTTTAAATGGCTCTGTTACATTGGGCCATGTCCCAGTCTTCCACATGTGAGAGCCAGGGACAGCCCAGCCTCTGCCATAGGCAATGGGCACAGCGTGACAGAGATCCTAATGTTCAGCTCCATCAAGAGCCCACTGAGGATGTTAGATTAAGAGCAATGTTAAAAACATTGCCATTTGCTTTTCCTCTCTACAATAGCTCTTAGTGCCAGATGGGGAATCCTCACATGAAAATTCCAAGCCTGACAGGTTTGGAAATATCCTTCAAGGCCTCATAAAACATTAAAGATGTTTGTGCATCTGTTATTTGCTCATCCTGCCAGCCCCAAAATCACAATATTGTCATTCACATCAGTGGCAGCTTTCTTTTACTGTAAATTTGATGTTTTCCTTGTATCATCCAGGTTTTAATTAACAATCTCATTCTTGGACATGAGGTGGATCTCAAATCTTCAAAAATTGAGGCCATGAGCACAACACTGCACAAAGTGTTGATGCCTTTATCTTTTGACAGGGTATTTGCAAACTCATAATTTCATCTATCACCATAAATACTTATTTAAGATGTGCTGGCAATTAAAAGGTGTCCTTTGAAACAGTGTGTCAGTTTTAAAAGGAATTATCTCTTTTTGTTATTATGCTTTTTGCTATATATTAATGGTCTGTTATAGTGTTTAAATTCAATATGAAAACATCAGCCTGAAGGTTTCATGATAATGTGGAACTTCAGCAAGGTAAAGCCAAGTGTCATGTCTGAAATCATCTCAAGATAGTGCAACATGAATGCCACAGGTATTTTCGGTCATGCCATTTCATGGGATATCTTGAAACATGAAAAAAGCTCAATGAAAACAGGGTAACCCAGAAAGCTCTTGGTGAACGTGGTTCTGACACAGGAGGGAAATGTGCAGTGGGAATTGATGGGTGGAAGCAGCACCATAAGGACAAATGGTCGTACCAGGCTGTGAATAAACACAGAATCATAAAATCACAATGTCCTGGATTGGAAGGGACCCTCAGGGGTCATTGATCCCAGCCCTGTCCCTGCACAGCCACCTCAACACCCCCACCGTGAGCAGCCCTGGGAGCTCCTGCAGCTCTGGCAGCCCTGGCACCATTCCCTGGGCAGCCTGGGCAGTGCCCAGCAGCCTCGGGGGGCAGAACCTTGCCCTGAGCTCCATGCCAAGGCCTGGCACAGCTGCAGCCCTTGCTGGGCTCCCGTCCCTGTGCCAGAGCACAGCTCAGCCCCTGCCCCTGTGCCTGCCCTGGGGAGGAGCTGCAGCCCCCGAGGAGCCTCCCCTCAGTCTCCTGGGCTGCAGCTGAACGAGCCAAGTGCCCTCAGCTGCACAGTCTGGGTTACAGACAGTGAGCGAGGATGGATGGATGGATGGATGGATGGATGGATGGATGGATGGATGGATGGATGGATGGATGGATGGATGGATGGATGGATGGATGGATGGATGGATGGATGGATGGATGGATGGATGGGTGGATGGATGGATGGATGGATGGATGGATGGATGGATGGACGGACGGATGGACGGATGCCTAAAGGCGCAGATGCCACACACAGAACAGCAGGGAGGCTCCAGAACCCGCCTCATCTCGGGCGCACTCTCCCGGCTACAGCCGTGAGCGGCAGCGCCCCGCACATGCTCGCAGAGGGCAATGCCGGCTCCGTAGCCGCTGAGACCCCAGGCTCCGGCGGCTCTGAGCGCTGCTTAGCCCCGGAGAACAGCGCCGTCACCCCCGGCGGTGCCGCTCGGCCGCTACCGGACACCCCGGCCCGCTGCCCCGGCACGGCTCCGAAATGGCGGTCGGCGGAGGGGGCGGGGTCTGTTACGGCCCCGCCCACGCCCGCCTCTTTCCCCCGAGCCCTCAGGAGTGAAATGGCGGCACCGGCTGGTCCCGCCGTGGAATTTTTTGGGCTCTTTTCGTCTCGCCCCTCATCGGCTGCTGACCCCAGGACACAGGGATACTGCGGGCGCTGGAGCGGCCTGGGCAGCTGCCATTGCCCTCATCTCCCGCCCTTATTCAGTGTGAGACAGCTGGGGATATTCAGCCTGGAGAAGAGAGGAGGATGGACCTCAGAGTCCCTTCCAGTGCCTAAGGGGACTCCAGGACAGCTGGAGAAGTCTTTTGGACAAGTGTCTGGTGTTCCAGGACAAGAGAGAATGGCTTCCCACTGTCAGAGGGCAGGGCTGGATGGGATCTTGGGCAGGAATTTTCCCTGGCAGGGTAGGAGGCCCTGGCACAGGGTGCCCAGAGCAGCTGGGGCTGCCCCTGGATCCCTGGCAGTGCCCAGGTCAGGCTGGGCAGGGCTGGGAGCAGCCTGGGACAGTGGGAGGTGTCCCTGCCATGGCAGGGGTGGAATGGGCTCTAAGGTCCCTTCCAGCCCAAACCATTCCCTCATTCTATGATTCCCCCTGGAAAGGTGCCCTGGCACCTTCCAGCCATCCCTCCTTGGTTCCTCTGTGTCTAGATTTCTTTCCCTTCTTCAGGGTTTCACATGTTGTTCTCTGATTCCTCACCTTTATGAGATCACCTTCACTGTCCTGTGTCTTCCTCTCCACAGGCTTTCAGCCCCTGTTCTCCATTATTCTCTGGTTCACCCCACCTCTCTCAACACATGCCCCAGCTCTGTTCCCAGGCTTTGCTTATCGACCCTTTCTGATTCTTCATCTTTGGGTTTGTGATTCTGTCACCCAGACTTGAGGGCTCCTGTATTGCTACACTGACAGCATCCTTCTAGATAACTCTTCTTTCTGTGGTGTTTCCTTGTGCTCTCCTGGTCTTCCTAGTGCCCTGTTCCTTGATGCTTTTGTCTTTGTTCCAGATGTCATTTCCTCCCCTGAGGAGGAGTAATACCCTCTGTCTGGAGCAGTTTGCCCTCTTTGGAATTCCCTTCTGGCCATTTGCAGAAGGATGGACTCACCCTTGCTGCTTCACTCCCATGGGAGTCACCTTCCCTGAGGTTACCTGTGACTGCTGTTCTTGTTCTGCCTCTGCTGTCATTTCACTTGTGAGGTGAATTATGTCACCTGGAGCATCATTTGTCTCTGGTTTGTCTCTAGTTGTGCTGCAGAAAGATCACCCCCATTTACATTCCCAGTGACTTGTAGAACATTTTCTGGATTTCCTGAGGTTACTGAAGAGAACGCCAGGCATGGCTGTGTGAGCCCTGAAGCAGCACTGCCACCAGCAGCACAATGGCTGAGGAATGTGTTGGTTCAGGCTTCTCTGCACTGAGCTGCTCTAATTAAATGAGCCACACAATAATTTACAGATAGATGTGGAAAAGTTTTAATTCAATTTAAATGTGCGGTTATTATAAGTTGTTATTGAAGCTGATTTTTCCCTCACTCTTTCTTTGGTTTCTCTTTTCCTTTATGTACTAATGACCTCTGTAAATATCCCCCCCTCCCCAGATGTTTGTTGTGCAGCAGCCACCATCTCTTAGCTTAGATTCTGAAATAATCTCCTTTAAAATTTATCAGTAGGTAAAAGATTTAACAGGAAAACAACAAAATGTGAGGAAGCAAGCCAGAAGCTTTCCTGGTTGCCAGGAGTCATCTTTATTTCAAGCTCATAATTTATGAAGCTTGTGGTTGTGTGTGGTTTTATTCTGGTTGTGAATGAATTTGTAGCAGAATTGTATCTGTCCAGTGAGCTGTTGGTGTGAAAACGCTTTGTCAGACTGTCAGTTAGACAATATTAATTACATTTATAATCATTTTCCAGGAAGATATTAAGCAGTAGTAAAATGCACAGTAAACACACTGATTAATTTACTTTTTTTGTTTCTCCAACAGCTTAGGGAAAGCACGTGGGTTTTTTTTGTACTTTTGAATGTTTGACAAAACCTACCACTCACTATGGCACTATGTGTGGTGTTATGAACTAGCAGTGGGGAGTTTTGAAGAGCCTGATGTGTATTTTAATAATGTTATTGGAGAGTGGTTTATTAGTCTTGAGATCAAGCATTCCAAGCACAAACCCAGAGAATGGATCAGGAGCAGCCCTGGGGGAAGGACTTGGGCTGTTGGTGGGTGAGGGGCTCAGGCTGCCCCAGAAACCCCCCCTGTGCTGGGCTGAGCCCCAGCGTGGGCAGCAGGGCAGGGGGGGATTCTGCCCCTCTGCCCCTGGGCTCAGGTCAGACCCCACCTGCAGAGCTGCCCCAGCCCCAGCCCCAGCAGGAGGACGTGGGGCTGCTCAGTGTGGCTGTGCTGTGTCCCGTGTGTGTGGCTGTCCGGTGCTACTGCTGATTGCTGGGATGTTTTGCTCCTGTTTCCAGCAATATGCTTTGTGTTTACATGCTGAACACTTTTCTGAATAGCTGGAGTGTCTTAAGGACATCTGCTCACACGACCCACATTAGCTGTGGCCCTCAAAGGGGTTAAATTCAGAAATTCCAGTCATCCAGTCAGGAGCTTGCTAGGTGTTAGAGCAGTCAGGAGACCATGTCCTCAGCACCTGTGCAGGTGCTCCCCCAGCAGGGAGCTGGACTGGCCAGAGCTGTGCCCTGGCTTCAGGGATGAAGTACTGAGCTCTCTGCAGGCTGGACCCCACCACCGTGGCTGTCAGAGCCCAGCAGGGAGGGTGAGCATGACCATGCCTGAGCATCAGTCAGATCTGACCAGGCTCTGGTGGAGCCCTGCCAGGCTGTCAGTGGGGTCAGCCCTCCTTGGAGCAGCAGGTCTGCAGCTGAGACTTTTCCTGTGGGTTGGGATGCCCAAGGGAACTCCTGGAGGCTGAGAGCCTTTGCCTCAGTGTGTGAGGGATTCTGTCTCTGAAATAAGTGTTCTAAAATATTCAGAGTTCTCAAGTCAGTTGGGCAGCACCAGCTCTGTTTAACATCATGAATTTGTATTCAAAGGCTGGCTAAGCCTTAATTGATTTATCTGCTTTAAATGGCTTACAAAATAAATATCATTTGAATATATTATTTCATAGCATTGTAGAGTCATAGAAACTCCTGAGTTCTTCCTGAGGAAGGGAGCAAATGGATCATCAACTCCTGGCCCTGCACAGGACACCTCAATACTCAATAATCCCCCCCTGGGGATTGATGCCCAAATACTCCTGGAGCTCTGGCAGCCTGTTACCATTCCCTGGGGAGCCTGTTCAGTGCCTGACTACCCACTGGGGGAAGAGCCTTTCCCTAATATCCAGTCTGAACCTCCTCTGGCAAAGTTTTCTAAGATTCCATGACAGAAACCAAGCACAATCTCTCAAAAATCCCTCACAAGAACAGCCTGGAGATGCTGCGAAGCACTGGAGCTTCTGGGGAAAATTCATCCCCAGTTGCAGCTGAGGCATATCAGCCACCATGGTCATGTGTGCCACTCAGCTGTGGCTCAGACTGATTCCAAATAGCCCCAGGCTCCTCCAGCATGGCCTTCAGATGGTGTCACATCCCAGTGCTGGTGCTGACAGGCCCTTCCCATCCTTCCTCTGCAGCTTGCTGAGCTGGCTGTGATGTGGGTAACTGTCACCTGTCCTATATGACAATTACATGATAATTAATTGTCCTGTACTGTTGGTCTGCTGTGTCCCAACGTGAGCTCTGGTTTCAGTCAGGGTTCAGCAGTGGATGTGTGTGTTGCTGCTGCTGCCTGGAGGATTGCTGTGGGAAAAGGTGCAATGGAGTTTGAACCAGGTGAGCACAGGGCTGCTGAACAAAGTCAGAGTTTCCTGTGACATCACAATGCCTCAGGATCTGCCTGAGAGCAATAAAGAATAACATTTCCCTACTTTATAGGTTAAGCTCATGAATTTGATGTTTGTATCTTTGCTACATACCTAACTATTAGATAAAACTCTAAAACAGCTTTTAATAGCAGTGCTGTGTAAAAGGTGGGGAAAAAAGCCAATGTGACTAAATAATTTCTCTTTATAAATGTGACAAGATCTTCACCTCTGTATTGCTTTATTGCTTTTTTTTTTTTTTTTAAGGTGTTACCCTGCTCATTAGAGGTTACCTGGACTTCACAGTTTGGTTTATTTGAAGAGCTAAATTTGATAATAAACTGAAGCCAAGGTTACGATGTAGACCCAGATTTCTTTTCAAATGACAGAATCCTGTATCTGGGGAGGATGAAAAGCTGTCAGTGTTTAAAGCCTTACAGCACAGTGCTTTTTGAGTTTATGGATTTTTGGGTGTACAAATTCTTCTGTTTTGAAGTCTCTTTACAAGGCATGATGATTCTTGTTTCTGTCTTCAAGGTTCTTCTCTTTAATGGAAACTAATGCTTGCAATTATCACAGTAATACTAGTATCAAATTTTAAAGTGTTTTGTTTTAAATGTAACTTTTTGCTAGTGACCAAATGTCAATAATTTCTGAATCTGGAAGAAGTAACTTTTGCCATAAGTTCACCTTTGCAGTTAAATAACTAAGCATGAAACAAATGGCTCTAAAAATATTTGTAAAATCTTTGCAAACGTTAACTTTTTAAAAATAAAAGCTCTATTGTTTGAATGTTTATGTGAACCATGGCTTCAGAATAGAATATGCATGAGAGATGGAGGCACAGCAAGAGGAAGAATGCTCTGATAGTTTTCTGTCTTCCTCGGTAAGGAGAGGGCATATGATGTGATAAAGGCTTTTAGAGCAGGTTCTTAAATCAGTTTTCCTCATGCAATTTAACAGCATCATTTTAGGGACCTTGTTTTGTTGTCTATTACAACGAATGGACCTTAATGCTTTTCCTTCCTTCAGTTTTGGGTTTCTACATGAGCTTCCCCACTGTCATGCCCCAGCTGATCTGCATGGTATGGCTTTAATTTAAATCTAGCAGCAAACTAGAGTGCTGAATGCAGAAGTAGGGTTCTGAGTTAATGACTTAGGGACACATGAAAATATCATTTATTCACTTTCTAAATCACCTCTGCCATAAAATTTCCAAGGTAGCAACAGCAGGGTTATATTTTCTCTCAGCATAGCTGTGGGAACTCCTGGGGTCTGAGCTGATGCCAGTTTGTCCACATAGACAAAGGAGTAGCTTTTTTTTGCAATTGCAGTGGGATGATTTTATGATGGTACTTTATTCCCTAATCATCTGCTTTGTGCCCCAAAAGGGCTGCTGTAGCTCTGAGACAGAGCCAGGAGGGGCACAGGTCCATTCAAACCTCTCTGCCCGGGTGCTTGGGCTGCAGCATGACCAGGACACCTCATTGTTCCTTTTGATGGATTCCTTTTTTGCCCGCTCAAAACAAGAGGGGTTTTTCCCCATTCCCCTAGTCTGGAGGCTGTACCAGGAATTCTCTTGGCAGCTGTGAGACACAACTGCTCACTTTGAAAAGTTAAAGAGGTTTGTTAAACCTTGACAAAAATACAGCAAAGGACTACATAAGGAAAAAGCTGCAGTGCTGGGAACTGCCCCTCGTGCACACCACATTGCCAGTTCATCTTCAAGATGGGTGCTCAGTCTTTTATACCCCTGGGGTTGCATCAGCCAGCCCTGGCCCTTCCCAAAGTCTGTCAGCCTGCTCTTCTTTGCCATTTATCAGTGCAGACTGCTTTGTAACTGGATTGAAGCTCAGGTGTTGCCATGCTGCACCCCCTAAACACCCCCAAGCTTTTCCATTCCCAGCTGCCCCATGTAAGGGACACATGTGCACACCTTCTTTTTTACCTGTCCTAGAGATCCCAGCCTGTCTGATGGTCACAACACAGGGGGAAAGGGAACTATGGGAGAACAGAGGACATCTAAACTACAATAACATAACTATACACCACTAAAGCTTTTCTTATATTCACACAGTAGTTATCTTTTAATTGTGAGAACCAATCATCTTATTATCCATCTATAACAGCAGCTTTTGTTTGTTTGTTTGTTTGTTTGTTTGTTTTCCTTGAACTGTTTTGATTTTGGGTTTTTTTCGGCCCGTCCAGGGAGCTGGGCTGCCCCAAACCGATCTCAGAGAAGCTGAACCAACACAAGAGAGGACCCTAAAAACCACGAGTGAATTTTGCTGTGAGGAAGAGTCCAGTGCCAGAAAGGTTCCGTCTATTCCTCCCGAGTGGCTGCGTTGGCTCCTGTTCCTCCCATTCCCTCAGACAAAGGGGACAGCCCTGCTGGGGGATGGGGTTAAGGGTTGAAACTCCCACATCTGGTGTTTGTACAATCCTTTTCTGTGCCTTGCAGACACCTCTTGGGGTTTTTTATTCGTTAATAAACAGTTTGGGGTTTTTTCACTTTCACCCACTGGTTTCCATTTCTCATTAGCAAAAAGGATCACTGGAGCCCTTCTCTTTGGAGGAAATACTCATTTCAGAGCTTTTTCTCCTCAATTTGTCTCCATACTGAGACAATGACTGAAATAATACCTACAAAAATCCAGCGTTTACTTGTTATTTTGTAGCATACTAAGATTACAGAGGTGGGCTGGTCATGCTGGCAAGAAGTATTTTTGCAATTTAAAATCCTTAATTGCTAGGAATTCAAGAGCTATTTATTTATTTGCTTGGAATTTTCTGTCTGATTTGTGTGACTTTATCTCAGCTCCATGTCTAATCAGTTGTGGCCTCAGTGTTATATCATGGATTCACCTGCATTATTCAGTCTGTCTTTACAGACTGCCTGGCTGCAGGGTGATGCTAAACTGGTATATTGCTACATTCCCTGCCTGGAAGCTGGGTCTGTTAAATACAACTTTTTTGATTTGTTGGCTTTTTAAGGTTTTTTTAAGCACTCAGCCATGTACAGTTTAATTCATTTGTGGAGTGAGCTCTACCAGAGAGCAAACTCCCCTGTAAGCATCTGTGGCTGCTGGCCCAGGTGAGCTGTCCCTTCTGGCCCTGTCCAGTCCAGGTCACTGGGCTGGCTGTGGTCCTGCCTGGCAGCAGAGGAAATTCTTCCCCAGCCTGTCCTAACAGCAAACATTCAGGAAGGGATCATGGATTAAAACCTGGGGCAGTTTTAGCAGTACTGATGGTATTTGCTTATCACAGAATCATTAGCCCTGTGAAATACCTTCAGAACCATGAAGTCTAACCTTCAAGCTAATCCCCCCATGCCCACTAAACCATATCCCCAAGGGCCATGGCAACTCATTTTTTGAACACTTCCAGAGTTGGTGTCTCCACCACTGCCCTGGGCAGCCTGTTCTAACCCTTCACCACTCTTCCAGGGAAGAAATTCTTCCTGATGTCCAGCCTAACCCTTCCCTGGCACAGCTTGAGGCTGTTTGCTCTTGTGCTATCATTTGTCCCTGGGAGCAGATCCTGACCCCCACCCAGCTGTCCCTGCCTGTCAGGGAGTGTGCAGAGCCACAAGGGCCCCCCTGAGCCTCCTTTGCTCCAGGCTGAGCCTCCCCAGCTCCCTCAGCTGCTCCAGACCCTTCTCCAGCTCCATTCTCATGTCTGGACATGCTCCAGCCCCTCAGTGTTTCTTGTATGCCAATTACACAGTCAAGGCACTAAAGATTAAGATCTTCTATTATTTGTGTGGCAAATGTTTAGTTGAAAAGACTTAGTTGTCACTAACTTCAATGTTCTCCATGCCTTTACAGTTCATCCCGGCATTCCAGTGATGGGATAGTAAAAATAAAACCCCATTTTGGAACTTCCTTTGCTACACCACGGTTCAATGCAGTTTGAATTTTACTGCTGTATATTTCTCCTTGTGTAACTCTGGAAATAATAGTGCATCAGGATTAATAAATTTCAGGTTTTAGTTTAGGTTATTCCAAGTAATTCCCTGGGACTCCTGCCAGGAATGCCTCACCAGCAGCACAATGCCCCTGCCCATGGTTGTGTTTCTGAGCTTTCATCAACTACATTTATTTCCTGGATTAGTGTCAGGATTTTTGATGATTTTAGGAGAAATTGGTTCTTGTCACCTGCCTGATAGAGCATATAAAACAGACCTGTCCAATGTAACTACTCAGGCAGCTTCAAGAAGGAAGGGATGTGGCTTGTGGGCAGTAAGGCCTCTGGGTGAATTAAATTAGAAATTTCCTGGTATGGCACAGTATCAAGTTATGAAGATTTTGCAGGGTTTTATTGCTTGTAGTAGAGGTGTCAGTTTTGGAATGTCTTGAACTAAACTTGTGATTATCCACAGAAATGATTGCCATGTCCCACAGGGTTCCTTCCCTCTGGCCACCAGAACTTTTACTGCTGCCTTGTTTGCTCCTCAGCTCTGCACATATTTAGTTTAGAGATGTTAGGTTTAATTTGCAGGACTGTTCCTCAAAGGGAGCCTTTTTGGAGCTGTAAGATGAGTGTGTACAACACAGAAATCCAGACGAAACTCCTGTAATCTTCGCAGTTCTGTTTTTGTCGAGGTTTATTGGAATTGTTTTATTGTTCCTTGCTGCCACCAGAGAGCAAAGTGCAGTGGGTATCAGCATTTCTGAGGGACTTTTGTCTCAGCAGAATATTTTGTTCTCATACTTTGAAGATAATGAAGTGAGTCATTGTCTTTACATCTCATGTGATTTATTACAGACATACATTGCTAATGCTTTCCAAGGGAAAAAACAGACCTTTTGTTCAGACTTGTGGCTTTGAACTAGTGGGCTGGTTGGGAGTTTGCTTAACTAGGGAGTTGCTTTGATTTGCTCTTTTAATCAATGTACTGAGAGCACTTCAGCAGACAATGGAGCTCATAGAAAGTTTTTGATCAGTTCATAGGAATATCTCTGCTTTGGCATTAAGGATGAATAAATTCATCAGCAGCTTTTAGTCTATAAGGACACATCAATGTTTTGTTCTCTTTCTGAAAGCATGAGGCTTGTCTGCTCTGGGTACAGGTCGGGAGCTCTGATAAAAGAGTAGATTTTTTCTTCAAGATTTGACATCTTGAAGAAAAAAATGTCAGTTTGTGAAGCTTTGGGAGAGTAGAATACTGCCCAGACTGACCATCAGTACACATGGCGCTGTAAACATCTCCAACCCACTCTGCCATTAGCATTTCCTAGAATCACTGAATTGTTTAGGTTAAAAACCACTTTTAAGATCATCAAATCTGTGTCCCTAAGTACCACATTCACGTGTTTTTCAGACATTTCCAGGGATGGTGACTCCACCAATGCATTGGGCAGCCTGTGTCAGGGCTTGACAACCCTTTCCAGGCAGAATTTCCCCCTAATATCCAACATGAACCTCCCCTGGAACAAGCTGAAGCTGTTTCTCTCCTCCTGTCCCTTGTTCCCTGGGAGCACAGCCTGACCCCCACCTGGCTACACCCTCCTGTCAGGGATTGTGGAGAGCCACAAGGTCCTCCCTGAGCCTCCTTTTCCCCAGGCTAATTTCTCCAGGCTAATTTGACATATCTACTAATGACCTACTTCATCTTTTGCCATGAAGATTACAAAGTGGAGTTATAGCAAGAAATAAAATAAAAGGAAAATACAGGTTAGATATTTGTCTTAAGCCAAAGGATTTACTTCTAAGGGCAAGTACTAAATTACTGCCAAGCGTAGGATGGGATGTTTGGAGGAGGAAGGAGTCCTGTGAGCTGTCAAGGAGCTCCAGCCAAAGGCAGAGATACTTGTGCTATAACAGAAGATGCTCATAACCTTTGTTGGATGCTCCATGGTCACAGGAGTAGTTCTGCAGAGGACAGGGGAATAATGGGACCATTATCCAGCCCCCATAATAAACACTTCCCTCCTTGCCCACTGCAGCAATTCTTTCCCTGGCCCATGTTTAATGCCACTAATAGCAAGTCTGTAGACCTGATGTGCCACCTTTTGTTATTCTTGCTCCAATTCAAGTTTGTCAGTAAGGGTTTTAAGCTAGGAAAAGGTGTTTGAAATGCTGTGTCTGTGCCTGTAGTGTAGAGAAGGGTAAGAACCATGGGGCCACCAGATTACCTCTTGGAATAAACTGTGTGGTTCATTCAGGGGGAAATCCCTTCTAGGACTGAAGACTTCAATTCCCATAGTTTTCATGGACCACTAGGAAAACAAAATTGCACATATTTTGTTCTCAGAATACATGTATCACTTACAGCTCTGTAATAGTATGATATTGATTGAGTCTTAATTTCTTGGCTGTAAGAGGTGCTGGGATCCAGCACAGAGTTGCCTCTATGCATTAATGTCTGTTAGAACAACAGTGAAATTTGGAATTAATTGGTTGGACATTAAGATATTTGGGTTGTATCTGGTGGGTTTTATGTTGAATTCTCCCTGTTGTGTGAGGAGCTATTTCGGCCAGATTATAGGAAGTAATGCTGGTGACATGGTGTGACATGTGTCACACAGAGTGTTTTAAACTTCACAGTGAGGTCTGGGTCAGTACATTCATTATCTGAGAAATGGATGAGCAGGGAGGTGACATAATCCACAGTTCTGTAGGGCAGATGTGAGGAGTTACAGGAAGCCATGATACACGACTGAATAGTTAATATACAGAAGTAAAGCCTGGGAGAAACTCTCCTGGCTTTTCCACAAGATGAGAAACTATGCTGGTCATCAAAATATTGGAGTTTATGATGTTGCAGAGCATTAGCTTATAAAATGTCAGACATTAAGAACAAAAATAGAGGACAGAGAATATTATGCTACTATTTCACTTAATTATAGTGATTCACCTGCGCTCAGGATACAGATGGCACGCAGTTCTGTTCCTCTTGTCTTTAAGACATTGCTTCACAGAAGGTGTTGTCAGGCCCTGGCACAGGCTGTCCAGGGCAGAGGTGGAGTCTCCATCCCTGGAAATGGTCAAAAACTTTTTGGATGTGGCACCTGAGGACATGGGTTAGTGGTTAGCATGGTGCTGGTGCTGGGTACATGGTTGGACTGAATGGTTTTAGGTCTTTTCCAACCTTAACAATTCTGTGATTCTTGGAGAAGAGATGTAGGAAGTGGGGAGGGCCTGGGCCTGGTGACAATAACAAAAACATTTTTGGTAATCAAAAGCAGAGCAGCGCTGCCATTGCAAGAATGGCTGAGCAGGCTGGAACTCTTCAACCTGGAGAGACGATTTAAACCAAATACTGGATCTGAAGCGGCACAAAGCCACTGAATAGGAACTGATTGTTTGCTGTCTTTTGCTGTGCTGCACGAGCTTGGGCTGCCAGTGAGGCTGTGAGGAGATGGCTTCCACGCAGATGGAGGGGGCGAGGATCTGGGAATAGGCACTGTATCTGTAGGATGCTCGAGGATGTTGCGCCTACAGAAAGCTAAACGGGAAAAAAGCAGGCTGAGCAAGGGCTCAGAGATGTTCTGAGCTTTACCAAAGGACAAATTATGACAGGCTTGGGTTATTCTGGGGGCTGACAGTTGAAGCAGAGGGACTTGCGAGGGAGGATTCTGTGCTGCCTCTTTCCTCAGCATTTGCTCGCAGGCAGCATTGGAGACAGGATATCCTGCTGGCCAGACCTGAACGTGCCTTGGTTTGAAGGACAGGTGTCTGCCGAGGACACACACGAGCAGCTGCCGCGAGCGGCCAGAGACGCTCCCTCCTGAGGGGGAGGGCTCGGGATCCCCTTCCCAGCGAGGTCGGGTGTTGGAAAGGTCCCCGTTCAACAGCTGCTCTTGCGAGCAGCCGCTCGCCCACAAGGAGAAAGCCGGGCAGGACAGAACTCCGCGGTGGCAGGGAATTCTCCCCACAGCCACCGCCCGAGAGCGGGCAGGAACTGAGCCCAGCCCTTCAGGCCCAGCCACAATCCCGCCGTGTCTCTGCCCTTCCAAGAGAAACCCCCCAGCTGAGGGGTGGCAGCAAAATGCATCTCTGCCCCTCCTCCTCCTCCCAGCACATTTTTTGTCTCTGAAGTATCGCCACTAACCATCAGGCAACAAATGGGAGAAAATTCCCTGACAGAAAGAAAAAGGAAAATTCCTAACCTCCAACAATGTGCTTATTGCCAAGCAGTATTTCTGTGTCAGACTTCACACAGTCGCTTTATCAGCACCGCATGATTTTCTCCTCCGTGTGGGCGCTGCTGCGGTTCCCGGGCTCCCGGGCCGGCCTTGACTCCCTCTGGAGGCCGCGGAACGCAGCGGCCCCGGCCCGGCCGCTCAGGGCCCTGCGGCTCCCGGGGCTGTGCGGACACACCGATGGCACTGGTGACACTGATGTTTTCAGGCTGGTGGCCAGCACACACTCAGGGTGCCAGGGTTTGCTTTGCCTTGGCACTGCCGCCTGTGTGAAACCTCTCGCTCCATGAGAGCGATCAGGGTACCTGAGCCATAGAACCACAGCATTGCCTGAGCTGGAAGGGACCCTCAGGGATGATCAGCGCAGCCCTGTCCCTGCAGAGCCACCCCAACAACCCCACCCTGAGCAGCCCTGGGAGCTCCTGCAGCTCTGGCAGCCTTGGCACCATTCCCTGGGCAGCCTGGGCAGTGCCCAGCAGCCTCGGGGGGCAGAACCTTGCCCTGAGCTCCATGCCAAGGCCTGGCACAGCTGCAGCCCTTGCTGGGCTCCTGTCCCTGTGCCAGAGCAGAGCTCAGCCCCTGCCCCTGTGCCTGCCCTGGGGAGGAGCTGCAGCCCCCGAGGAGCCTCCCCTCAGTCTCCTGGGCTGCAGCTGAACGAGCCAAGTGCCCTCAGCTGCTCCTCAGCCCTTCCCCAGCTCCGTGTCCCTCCTCTGGGCACTCTCCAACAGCTTTGGGTCCTTCTGATCCCGTGGTGCCCAAAGTGCCCCCAGTACTGGAGCTGAGGCTGCCCCAGGGCAGAGCAGAGTGGGACAATCCCCATCCCTGACTGAAGTGACTGAAGGAATTGCTGTGTGTGGGATTGATCCCAGACCTCTGTTTTTCAGGGATGAGCTTTTTTCAGTAATACAGTATCTCTAGGCTTTGCCAGAGTTAATGACTTATAATGAGTTCATGAATCAGCTTTGACTCTCTAATAAATGTCAGAAGTTCTTCTAGACTTCAGCACCTCACCTGCATCCTTTGAATGGTGAGATGATGTGTTTCTTTTTTATCAGTGTTCCTGACCTTGTTATTTCTAGAGAGTCAAAATGAACAAATCTTACTTCCACACCCCTCCCCCCCAACTGCAAAATTACCTTTTTTGAATTGGTACCTGTCATGCTGGCAAGAACATTGGATTGTGTAAGTTTTAATGAGGTGGTATATCTTGCTTTAGAAGTTTGCAACATAATCTAATTTTGGGTTGATTCAAGCTGGAAATCATTTGGAAATGGAATGGACCTTTTATAGGAATGAATTAAAACTACCTTCTTGCTCAGAGTTGCTGTCAGTAATTCTTCCTGTTTCCCTGCTTCCCTGGAGTGAGCACAATTATCCTGTTCCTGCTCCCCACCCATTCCCTTCTAACACCACAAAGACGCCCTTTGGTGTTTTTCTAGAAACAATTATGCTCTATTTGAGGCAGAATAAGAAATTGAATTTATGAATTGTCTACTCTCTGCCATGGCAATCAAATAAAAACAACTATTTCTACTACAGTTGGCTTAATTCCTCTTTTTTCTGTTTTTCTGTTGGAATTCTATATACAGGATAATTAGTTATGAACAACAAATATTTGTGAGCAATAGTGAATAGCAAGCAGGACCACTGCTGCTGGAATCCAGCATCCATGGCTTCTGTATGTCTGTGTTTTATCTGAAAGTTCTTGCATACAGGTAGCTGGTTCTCAATTTAGACACTTCAAACAACTTCCTTCAGTCGCGGAAGGGGCTGCGCTTCCTGCCCAGAGGCTCTTTCTGGAGAAGCCTCTCTCTATGTAAAGAGAAAAATCATTTATTCAGTGTGAAATTACCACCTTATTCAGTTCTCATTAATATGTTGTGTTTAATGCATGTTCTGCAGTAAATCTGCTGGATGGATTTGGAGCCACCTGGTCTAGTGGAAGGTGACCCAGCCCATGGGGAACTGGATGGAGTTTATGGTCCCTTCCAACCCAAACCACCCCAATGGATCTATGATTCTGTGATAATCATGTCTCCAAACAGGATTTGAAGTACCTTGAGTGCATAAGCAATATCTTTCCATTTCTATTTATTGAGAGAATATGATGAGATGAACTGTGAACTGTAAGTATTCTTCCTTAATTTCTTGAAATTATGCTAGAACAGGTGATATTTCTGTAGCACTGAATTTGAGAAATGAAACTGTTACAGAATTAGCATTTCTCCTTTTTAAGGTGTGATGAATTTTATCTGACTCCATCACTGATTTCTTTTTTATGTGGAGTGAGCAGGGAAGGGAAGGTTTCAACAGGTACAGTCTTTGAGGCACTCTAAAAATACCTTCCTCAACGTGTATATATTGAAAAAACAGGAGATAGTGAGCAGTAACTTTGTAACTAAAATTGCTGTATTTGTCCTGTTGAGAAAACAAGAAGTGCTAAAAACTGGCTCATATTTCTCTTTTCCTCTGAAATTTATTTTTAGTAATGAGAAAAACTTTCTTCTCCAGATAAAATGCAAATATTTCTATGATAAGTGTAGTTTTGTGGAATAATTATGTGCTGGTTTGGAACTTAAAATTAGATGGTTTTTCTCTTTTTTCACCTGAGTCCTTATGATTTTCTAAATAACCTCATTATGTTTTAAGAAGCAAAGTATATTGGTGTGCTAAACATCTCTTTGCTAACTTTATTTGTATAACAGTATGGGAATACATCTTTTGAGACGCCTTCAGTCTGGCAGTTGGTTACTGATGTGTCCCCTGGTGCCCGGAGCCAGGGCCAGCATCCCCTTGGAGGGGTGTGTGGAGCTCAGCCAGCTGAGACACCAACCTCGAGGGGGGAGTTCCCCCTGAGCTGGCTGTCCCTGTTTGCCACCTCAGTGACAGCTGGTGGGACAAAAGGGCAGTGTGCAAAGAGCTACAGCACCTCACAAGTGTTTAACCCACAGTTACCACATCTAAAACTGCACATTCTTCAGAGCAAGTGGGTGATGTACCAGTAACTGCTTGGCCTCTTTGAACTTTGCTCTCAGCTTGTTGCAGTGCTCACTCTGTCCCTTACTGATGACTTAAATGACAAACAGGCTGGGGCAGAAGGGTCTTTAGGTCTTCATACTTAGTAAGGTCAGTGCATCCAACCAAGCACATGTGCCAGCAATGTTGTCACCTGGATCTGAACCAGCTGCCCCAGGTGTGCTCTGCAGGGCAGCAAAGAGCTGATGATACAGCAGGTTTCCACATGAGGAATCACAGATTCCTGGGATATCCTGAGTGGGAAAGGACCCCCTCAGTGCATGCCACATCCAAGTCTTGCAGCCAAGACTGCACTGGTTGTATAAAATGAATGGGTTCTGTGTGAATTCTTGCAGTAGTGATGTCAGGTGAAGTTTACAAAATTCACAGAAAGTTCACAGCAACTTGACACCCTGAGAACAGAGTGCAGAGCAATGGAGCCCCTAGGAACAGAACACCAGAAATCCCTATTTTGTTGACAATTGTTCAAACAGATTCGTGCAGAAACTGTAATCAACTCTAAGGTTAAATATTAACTTGGTGGTAGCTGATAGGATAAAAATACAGTTACCTTAGATTGTTATAATGCTAAAAAACAGCCCCTCAGGGAAATTTGTCTGTGTGAATGAGGGTGTAATGAGCTGGATTAAGACATCAGATGCACATTAAGAATTACATGATGGAAGTGTGAGTGTACAATCACCCGTTTCTGGGTCATTTTTCTGTGTTACCTTTTTGTATACAAGCCTGTGCTTGTTTCCCAGGTGTGCCAGCATTGAGGGCCCTGGCACCTTGTTCTGCAGGATGGAGATAAAACCCAGTACCCTGACACAGCGTGTGGGCTGGCTCTTGCACATGGGGAGACAGAACCCAGCTTTAGGGACACCAGCAGTGTGAGGCAGTGAAGGAGAAACTCATCAAACCGCCTGTGCTTGTGAGCTTTTTATACATTGCAGGTTTTAATGTGACTCCAAAGGGTGGTGTTTAAGAAAATTTTCAATTTATATTCAGAGGACACAATGTTTAATAGAAAAACAGTACTTTCATTGAAAGGGAAATGAATCTGTTGCCCTGCCATACCAGGGGCATTTAGAATCACAAAAGTGCAACAAGCAAGGCGTTGTTGAGCAGGCAGGAAGCCGGGGAAACACGAGCCCTGCAGGATGCAAAGCACGTCAATGTGGGCTCTGTGGTGGGGCTCGGTGCTGCAGGAGCAGGTGCAAGTGGATCCGGGAGCCTCGGGAGGTGGGACACGAACCCCACAGAGCCTCTTCATGCTTCAGAAGGGTGTACATCAAGGAAAAGCTCTTTCAGAAACATTTCTGATAAAAGCTGTGATAGAAGTATATGCTTTAAGTCAGTTCACAGCAGTAAAGAAGCTCTTGGGACAACCTGGTGTGATCTGTGTTGTTTAGCTTTGCCAAAAGTTCCTAGCTTAAAGTTGTCATCTATGCTATGAAACAAAACCATTTCACAGAGATTTTCTATCACATTTTCCTCAAAAGTTAGACTGGTGTCACAGTTAAAGGGAAATAAAGTTAACACTTCAGAAAAACCTGACAACTAAAGCAGACCACAATCAAACCTCAAGTGTTATTTCTTAAAATATTCTTGAAAATTATTTCACAATTGGTTTTGACTGTTCAAACTGATGTCTCTAAAAACCTTTTGCTCCAAGTGTTCATTCATCTTGGACATTGTACTTCATGTCTTCTCTGAGTTACGGCTTTGAAAGTGTCTGAGCACAAGAATTGTCAAATTTTTCATGTGGCCTGAGAAGAAGGTCATGCTCATGATCACGGTGTGGTCTTTCAGAGTTGTCTTTACTGGAGTTTTTCCCAATGTCTGCTTCTGGAGTAGAGTACTTACAGCAGGGTGCCAGTACTTACTCCTCACTCTTAGAGAGGTTGTGACAGGTCCGTGGGACCAGCTGAGCATCTGAAGTCCCTCAGCAGTTACTGTTCTTTGCTGAGGCTGGAAAAGTGGCATCAACAGAAGTTCAGCAGCAGCTGATCCCGAGAACTGCACAGAGGAAGGGATGCTAAGGGTGGAGAAAGTGGTGTGAGCTATAACCCATTCAGAAATATTCTGCAATACTGAAAGCATCTGATGTGTAGCATCATGAACACATTCATGTCCACTTGTGATAAAAAGCTTTAAATCTCTCAGGCCTAACTATACCTTTGCAGTTGATAAAACCATCAGCAAAGAAATAATTACAATTAAATTTGTATTTGCAGTGCATGAAGATTCTAGAGTGCCTTTTGTTTTTAAAGATTTCTTACCATTGGAAAAATGTGGAATCGTGGAATAGTTTGGGTTGGAAGGGATCTTAAAGCTCATCTTATTCCACACCCGTGGGCAGGGACATCTTCCACTGTCCCAGGCTGCTCCCAGCCCTGCCCAGCCTGGCCTTGGGCACTGCCAGGGATCCAGGGGCACCCACAGCTGCTCTGGGCACCCTGTGACAGGGCCTGCCCACCCTCACAGGGAACAATTCCTGATTCCCAATCTCCCACCCAGCCCTGCCCTGTGGCAGTGGGAGCCATTCCCTGTGTCCTGTCCCTGCAGGCCTTGTCCCCAGTCCCTCTGCAGCTCTCCTGGAGCCCCTTCAGGCCCCAAAAGGGGCTCTGAGGTGTCCCTGGAGCCTTCTCCTGTCCAGGTGAGCAGGCCCAGCTGTGCCAGGCTGGCTCAGAGCAGAGGGGCTCCAGCCCTGGCAGCATCTCCGTGGCTCCTCTGGCCTGGCTGCAGCAGCCCCACGTCCTCCTGCTGCTGTTGCCCAGGGCTGGGGCAGCTCTGCAGGTGGGGTCTGACCTGAGCCCAGGGGCAGAGGGGCAGAATCCCCCCCTGCCCTGCTGCCCACGCTGGGGCTCAGCCCAGCACAGGGGGGGTTTCTGGGGCAGCCTGAGCCCCTCACCCACCAACAGCCCAAGTCCTTCCCCCAGGGCTGCTCCTGATCCATTCCCAGCCCAGCCTGGGGTTGTGCTCGGGGTTGCCCTGACCCAGGAGCAGGAGTTGTGCTTGGCCTTGGTGAACTTCATGAGATTGGCTCGGAGCCACCTCTCCAGCCCATCTGTGCAGAGGTTCTCACTTTGCCAGGTTTGCCTTCTGAGCATCACCTGTTGCACTCCGGGAGTCCGAGTGCCAGCCAGGTGCTCAAGCAGAAGCTTTTGCTTAACAAAGCAAAGCTTTTAGCAGAGGCATTGCTTCAGTGTTGGGTTAGAGGTGTAAATGTCAGTCATAAATTTAATCCACCACTGCCAGCTGCTCTAATAATTGCTCTAATGAGAAGGAATAGAACAACTTGGGGAAGATTTCATAGGAACAAAGAGCTGCCAATAGTATGCAGGATTTTTAACCTAAATGCTATTAGGGAAGTCTTCCTAAACAGCTAAGAATTGAGATACCGAGCCAGTTTTCTTCATTCACAAACTGCTAAAAATAGAGGAAAGAAGCAGCAAACTTGTGAAAAGAAGGTGACAAAACTGAAGCAGACTACAACTGTGTCTGAAAGTGTACCTTGAGGCCTGCTGGGTGTACATCCTGTTTGACATCACTGAGTAGGAGAGGTTGACACTTTCCCTGCGGGACAAGTTGCTGTGTGAGGCTTTTGATTTCACATATATTCATCATGATTTTTAACTTTTTTGCAACATTATTTTTCAACAATGCTTGATCAAGATGTTGAACTTATGCCATGCTGGTTTACTTTGTGCATAATCACCTTACTCTGATTTTTCAAATACACATTTATGGGCTTTCATGTAGGGTTTTGTATTAGTCAGGCTTTTTTTTTTTTTTCTGTGTGCAAATACTGTTATCAATGCTGGGACAGATGATGACACATTTAGATTATTTGTATTTTGTAAATTCCTGAAAATGTTACTTTACTTTTACTTATGAAATCATACATTAAGATTCAAAATCTAAATTAGGTCTTCATTTCTGGTGAGATCAGGTTTTGTTCTTCCCATTCTTACTACAAGCATGGGCAGATAAAAGAAAAAAAACCCAAATGTAAGTGTTATTTATGCCTGGAAAATGCCCATGATAACACAGGCAGGTGATTCACTGGCACCAGGAAGGGGTGATAATCTTCAATAGAACATACCTGAGTGCACAATGGACTAAAAAAAAAAAAATCTGCTGTAAGAAATGCTTTATTAAATGATTGCTACACCCCATAAGCTTTAAAATTAAGACATTTGCATTGTGGTGACAAACCCTGTCAATGTATGTGACTGATTTGTGCTCCAGTTAAATTTTCTGTGGGATTTTCAGTTGGCTCTTTCTAGAGCCCTTCGCAGATTCAATGGATGCTGCATTTCCTTCCTGTCTTGAATTGCTGTGTAAGGTGCCTGGGAGCTTTTAAAGTCACTGTTACTCAATAGGGTGGCAACATTTTATTAAGGAATAAGTATGTACACCTTGAGAAAATACATCCTGGTGAGAAATTCCTGCTGTCACTGTCATGGTTAGTTATTCTGAGGGATGTGCTTTGTGTCTCAGATTGGAGATGGTGAAGGTTAAAATATCCAACTTCCCTGTAGGCTCTGAGTGCAGCTGCAGTGGGTTTGTGTTTAGTATTCAGACAGCAATGCCAGAATCCTACACGCAGATAAAAGATGTGACAGGAGGTGGGGAAAAAACTTCTCCTCTTGCACTTGGCCATCAAACTGCAGCAGGTGAGTGATGGGAAAATGCCAGGAAAGAGCAGAAATATCCATGGAGACCCCCAAAAACTCCATCTCAGTGACAGAGGTGATAGATTCAGCTCTTGGTGTGCATTTGAGGTAGAATTTCTTGTATGATTACTGCAGTTAAGAAGATTGCTGGCAGCTGTAAAATCCTGCGTGCACTCAGTTGTCTGAGAACATTAACATTTTCACAAAAGAGCTCTGAAATCAGCTCTTCATTCTCCTGACGTTCATCCCAAGGAAGCTCTGCCACCAAGGTCAGGTAGAAGAGTTGATTTGTTGGGGGTGTGTGCATTTTGGTGATAAAAGAGAAAATATAATTTCTTATTTGGCTATTTATGTACTCTGAATTCCTACAGAAGTGGATACATTCCTGGTAGTTTGATGACCTGTGACAAAGCAGCCTCGTAATTAATTTCAAAATGCTGCAAACCCCAAGGCAGAGTCCCAAGAATGGGCAAATGCCCAGAGAAGCAGCAAGGTTTGGCTAAAGGGAAAACATGTTTGTCTGATTTTTTACTTCTAACGTGTCACTTTAATTCTCTCCAGAGACAATGGGATTTTTTTGTAAACAAGGATTTAAAAGAAGGAT
This sequence comes from Ammospiza caudacuta, assembly GCF_027887145.1. Lineage (NCBI taxonomy): Eukaryota > Metazoa > Chordata > Aves > Passeriformes > Passerellidae > Ammospiza > Ammospiza caudacuta. The sequence continues at coordinate 1,187,113 of NC_080620.1, forward strand.
CCAGGGACACCTCAGAGCCCCTTTTGGGGCCTGAAGGGGCTCCAGGAGAGCTGCAGAGGGCCTGGGGACAAGGCCTGCAGGGACAGGACACAGGGAATGGCTCCCACTGCCACAGGGCAGGGCTGGGTGGGAGATTGGGAATCAGGAATTGTTCCCTGTGAGGGTGGGCAGGCCCTGGCACAGGGTGCCCAGAGCAGCTGTGGCTGCCCCTGGATCCCTGGCAGTGCCCAAGGCCAGGCTGGACAGGGCTGGGAGCAGCCTGGGACAGTGGAAAGTATCCCTGTCCAGGGGTGTGGAATAAGATGAGCTTTAAGATCCCTTCCAACACAAACCATTCTGGGATTCTGTGATTCTATGGGTTTTTCAGAACTGTATTTCCAGCCCCAGGCACTCCCACTTGACTTCTACAAAGCTCATGTTGCTTTTCGGAACACTCACAGTTGTTATTTATAGAAAAGCTTTTAAGGGAAGTCTCAGATGCTGTAACTGTGGGCTCATTCCAGAGAATCTAAAGCTCAGTTGATCAGCCTCTCACATTTTCTTACTTCAGGTAAAGCAAGATTTCAGAATTATTTAAATAGTTTTAAAATAGGTTTTAATGTTTTTAATTCTTTGCCTGCTGATGTTTGCTGTTAAAAACCTGACTGCAATATATTCATTTTTCTGATGGGTTTCCTTTCTCATCTCTTGCATTGACAGATGAATCTGGACTGCAAGATCCCTGTTAGGAAGGTAAGCTGGATGCTTTAGAGACTGTAAGCTGCCAGGAACTCTTTACTGTAGAAGAAGAAATTCTTCTCTGTGAGGGTGGGCAGGCCCTGGCACAGGGTGCCCAGAGCAGCTGGGGCTGCCCCTGGATCCCTGGCAGTGCCCAGGGCCAGGCTGGACAGGGTTGGGAGCATCCTGGGATGGTAGAAGGTGTCCCTGCCATGGCAGGGGTGGGATGGGATGGGTTTTAAGGTCCCCCCCAACCCAAACCATTCTGGGATTCAGTGACTCTGTAATGAAATGATGCACAGGTAGAGAAGTGCAGTTAATACAGTTTGCTGAATGTCCCTGACAGTGGGATACTGAAGATTCTCACTGCAATTAACACTTTTAAACTACTTAGAGATGTGGACTACATTATTATACTTCTATCATTAATAACTCCAGAAATTCTGTTGATGTTGGTCAGATTTAAGTGAAGGGATTCATCAAAGTGAGAGGAGCACAGAATCATAGAAAATCCTGATCTGGATCCCACAGGGATCATTGATCCAGGCCCTGTCCCTGCCCAGCCACCCCAACACCCCCACCCTGAGCAGCCCTGGGAGCTCCTGCAGCTCTGGCAGCCTTGGCACCATTCCCTGGGCAGCCTGGGCAGTGCCCAGCAGCCTCGGGGGGCAGAACCTTGCCCTGAGCTCCATGCCAAGCCCTGCAGGAGGGTCCTGGTTCATTTGCTTCTCCACACTGACAGTGAGAGGTTGGGATGTCCCACCAAAGGAGAGTCCTCCTGTCTGTGAGTGAAGTGCTACATGTGCTCAGTGATTCTATGTGCCATTGACTCCTCTGTCCCATTCTTTATTGCCTATGTGGAAAACCAAATAATTTATTGTAGCACATAAAATTGTACAGTGCATGACTCAAGCCCTCTCCCATCCTGTTTGCTCAGTTGTTCTTGGTTTGATGCAGCAGGAAAGGTCATTTACATGTAATTACTTCTTTTTCATTAACAGTTGCAATTTTCTTGACTGTGCAATGAGAGCATTGGCTTTCTTGATCAATATCAAATAAGCAAACATTAAATTCCTGCAGTTGCTCATGTTAAATATGATGAAAGGGAACCCAGTTTGAGATTAAATTAAAATTGCAGTAGCCAGTCTTGCCTGAAACCTCTGTGACTCAGGGCAGGAGGTTGATGAAGAAACCTTCAGCTTGGACACCAGATTCTTGGTTCCATATTTTCAACAGCCCTGGCTACTGTAGCTTTAGGTGAGGTTTTGCAATATAAGCTTAATTTCTGTGTATGGTGTAGTGATGGTGATGAACTTCTAAATAACTTAGAATTCCATCTTCCATGGTGTGTGGGAAGAACTGCAGATTTCTGTGTATTTCCTCCATATAGCTGCCTTCATTTCAGTTGAGTTGTTACCATTTTATCTCCTTCTTCTCCTGGCATGGTTTAAAACTGATGGTTTTGAGGGGAAAAAAACCATAATCAGGGCACCTGAAATCTTAAAAGAATACATTTGATGCACACAGTAAAAAGAAGAGAGGTAGAAGAGCAGAGGGTGAAGGTGGTGGAAAAACTTACAAACAAGAAATGCTGCATAGTAATCATATTGCATGTATGAAATAATGCTCATATGATTGCAATTTTTACCTGTAATAAGTCCTGGCTTAATCCGATATCTTGCATTTTAAATAGTCCATTGCAGGTAGTTTTGTTGTACTATAATTCTCCAAAATTGTACAACAAATGACAGGACAAGAGGAAAGAGCCTGAAATTGCAGCAGGGGAGGTCTGGGCTGGATCTAGGGGAAAGCTTGATGGAAATGTGGTCAGGCAGTGGCACAGGCTGCCCTGGGCAGTGCTGGAGTCACCACACCTGGAAGTGTGGCTGGGGCACCTGGGGACATACATGGGTTAGTGGTGAACATGGGGGTGGTGCTGGGCTGGTGGTTGTGCCTGATGATCCTGGAGATCTTTTCCCACCTTAATGATTCCATAACCATCACAGAAATTGCAGCGTTGTGTAAGAGTTGAGTTGCCTGTAGCAACAGTTCCATTCCTTCTGTTATGTTTCCTTCCCTCCCACTCCTTGCTCTAGAAGAAACTCTTCCCACAGCAAAACATATAGAGAGATATAATAAAGAAAAAAGAAGAAATAAATCCCACACACACTCTGGTATCATGTGTATCCTTCAAACATTTTGTTACTTTAGATTTCTGCCCTCTGGCCTGAAGTGCCTGAAGCTGCCAGGTTTTGCTGTGTGGGTTTGGGGCTTTCCCCCCATCCTCTGGAGCAGGAATCCTGGGCTCCAGGAGCTGGCTGGGAGCTGTTTGTACAGCAAGGTGCAGGCGTGGAGACATTTCCTTCTCAGTGGTTTGGAACGAAGCTGGCCGAGCTGTAACACAGCTTTGGTGCTGTCATAGTGGTGCCTGAAAAAGGAGTGCAATGGAGAGAACCAGAGCTGGACACTTGGGTTCTTGGGTGTGACACCAGCAGACAGCAAGATAATTGTCACAGGCTTCAGCTTCATGTATTTGTTAAAGGCTGGGAGAGCTGTGGGTGCTCACCTGGACAGGAGAAGGCTCCAGGGACAGCTCAGAGCCCCTTTTGGGGCCTGAAGGGGCTCCAGGAGAGCTGCAGAGGGACTGGGGACAAGGCCTGCAGGGACAGGACACAGGGAATGGCTCCCACTGCCACAGGGCAGGGCTGGGTGGGAGATTGGGAATCAGGAATTGTTCCCTGTGAGGGTGGGCAGGCCCTGGCACAGGGTGCCCAGAGCAGCTGTGGGTGCCCCTGGATCCCTGGCAGTGCCCAAGGCCAGGCTGGACAGGGCTGGGAGCTCCCATGAATAGCCAGGACAGGGGTTTAGAAAGGGATGTTATTCACAGTCTGTTCCAACACCAATCATTCTGCAATTCTGTGATTTTTTATTTCTGGGTGGAAATATAAATCTTTGCTGTGATAAAGCATGTTTGAACTCAGTGATGTTCCTTTAAATGCTGGAGATTGGATGTCAAAGACATGTCTGCTTTCATGACTTATTTCCATTTTCTGGTTCCCTTTTTGAAGGGAACTAGAAAATGAAATGCAGGCCAGACTCCTCAGGCTGGAAGGTACATTTATGTTGAATCCAATGGTATTGTCCAAGAGGACTGAAAGGGGTTGAGTTGCCAAAAGAGAGCCTGTGGATTGGGGATTGCTAATGCCCAGATCCTGCTGAGCTGACGGGAGATGGGTTTTTTGTACAAAATGTGTGCTGTTCCTGATGAATATTGTTGCCTATCTCTCCACCTGCAAACTCTGCTCCTTTGGAAAACTTGGATTTTGCCAGGAATGGCACTGCTCGGTAATTCGCTCTGTAGGATCTTGAGCCTCGCTCTCCCTGGCCCAAATGCAAGATGTCAGGAGGAAAACGGGCAAGTAGGCAAAGCCTCAGCCTAGAATGTGAGACAAATGTTCCCATCCCATTCCCATTTACTCAGTGAGTTAGGAAGGGCCGCACAGTCCCAAGGTTTTGGCTCTGTAGCTTTGGGAGGCACCTGGGTCCAGCTGCACCCACGGAGCCGGGCGGTGCCTCTGCTGCCCCAGAGATGGGAGAAGGCAGTGCTGAGTCAAAGGCTCAGGCTCTGGCTGGGTGGCAGGCCCCACGGTGCAAAGGGGACACCAGCTCAGGCAGAAGCACGTGGGAATCTCTGCTGGCTGTGCAGCAGGATGGGAAAAGCCCATTTAGAACATCTGAGGGAGTGGCTCCCTGTGCGTGGCGCCGAGTTCCTCGGCCATGGTCGTGTCTGTAACAACGGCCGGATGTGAAAAACCCAAAACCACAAAACATTTCTGTTTGTCACAGGGAGCCTGGTGCAGATCCTGGGAGTGCAGCATAGAGCTGTAGGGATGAACTCATGTGTAATTCTCCAGCCTGAACAGACCAGGTTTCTAAGGATCCATCCCTACAAATACAGGGAATAATGCAAGGAGTGCTCCTGGGAAATCACACCCCAAGAATCCTATGAACAGTCTGGCTTGAATGGCTTGGGGAAGTTGTTTGTGTATGGGAAAATATAACCAGGATCTGAAAGTACCTGCTAGTTGGATTAGTTTTCTTCTACACTGCCTTTGCCCTTGAATTGCCAATGTTTTCTGAAGGCTTAAACACAATTTCATTAATTTTTTTTTAAGTACACCCAAAAAGATCCCAAGACTCCTGAATGAATCTGGTGTTTGCCTACAACTGCATTTTCTTCTTTTTCACCATTTTGCTCAGAATATTGGAAATGCTGAACATCAGTGCAGAACTGGTGTCTGGTTTTGTGGCTGGGATGATGAGCTACAGAGGTGGTTATTCCCTCCCCACTCGTGTGGATGCTGCAGGATACAGATAAGCTGCTTCTCTTTGACAGCAGCACTCATTTAAAGCTTTCTGTGCCATTGCCTGTCCCAACCCGTGGTGCCTCTGGATTGTCACCCCCAGAGGAACAGCGAAGGGTGGCCTGGATCAGCCTGCTCTGAGGCTCACAGAGTCGGTGTTGAGATAAGATTACGCCTGGGGATCCCTGGTCCCAGCTCGTCCTCCCCTGGGACTCGGTGCCCCTGGAGAGCTGTTGCCACCAGAGGCAGCCACTCCATTGTCACTGCTCTGGCCAGGCCAGCAGTGGTGACAGCAGCTGCCCCTGTTTGCAGGGGGAAACCGATTCCCCCACAGAGCCACAGGGAACAGGATCTGGTGAGCTCCAGTTCCCTGCTAGGGAGGGTGTGTAGCTGTGCCCTCAAAGGGCAGAAGTTGCTCTCAGTGTTGTCAAATAATGACTCATTTCTGATAGAGGTTTGAGGGCGCAGGCGGCGCCAGCGCAGGGACCGCCCGGGCGCTGCATCACAGCCTCGGCAGCAGAGAAATCAGGAAATCGGCCCCGGCTCTGCCTGGGAGCTGCTCTCTGCCTGGGAGCTCGGCTCTGTGTAGGACAGAGACTGCCCAGGAGCTCAGGGATCCCAGCCCAGGCTCAGCTGTGAGCTTCCCTGGCCCCGCTGTCCCCGGCACCACATGGGCACCGCTGAGGTAAGAGCCAGGCCCAAGGGGCGCTGAGGGCAGCCGAGGGTTCTGTCCTGCTGTCCCCTGGGGCACAGGGAGGGACGGGCACGGTGCTGAGCCTGGTGGGCAGGGGGGAATGCCCGGGTGTCCAGCAGGGGAGCAGCAGCTGCCCTCTGTCCCAGTGACACCAGTGCTGCTGGAGGGGAGAGCCCAGCGCGGCTCCATCGCAGCCGGGGCCCTCCTGTCACAGCTCTGGCATCTCCTCCTGGGGAACTCTGTGCACTGGCAATAAGCTTGAGCTCTCCAGTCCAGGGCTGGGACAGCTTTACCAACCCCCACTACGTCTCTGTGCTTCTCAACCTCATTGCAATTACTCAGGTTTACCAATTCATAAAAGTACAGAACAGCCCCAAAACAAAGAAGGGAGCAAATATCTCCTCTCAGGCTTTCTGCCTGCACACTCTGCTTGTGGGAGCATTCATTCCAGTGATGGGAATCTCGTGGATCAAACACCTCCAGGAACAAAGAGCTGCTTTAGGAGCAGGCATGTGAGTGTCACCAGGAGGGAGGTGATTCACTGCTGTCCCTGCTGGTGCCTGGGCGAGGCACTGGCTGCAGTCCAGGCTCTGCTGGCAGCAGGTGTCCCTTGGGGGTGTGTGTCCATCACCCTGAGCCCCAGGGCTGGCTAGGCAGAGGAGAAGCTCTTCCCTTTGGTACCCGAGTGGAGGATCTGTCCCTTCCCAGCACCAACTGCTGTCTGCACACAGGGCAGGACCGACCAAACAGCTGCTGCTTTTCACCCAAAATTTCTGTCCTTGAGCAGCAGTAAATGAAGGAGAGTTGTCAGAACTGCCATCAGCCCTCCTGGCTCAGCCAGCACAGCCTTCCTTGGACAGAATGGACCTTGGCAGGGGAATGGAGCAGACCCTGTGCTGAAGCTCTGTGTTCATGAGGTCCTCAGCATCCTGGAAGTGACCTGAGCTGCACCAGTCACAGCAGCCTCTGGTGTGCAGCTGGGGAGCAGCTCACAGTGGCTGCTGTGCAACCCCAACTTCACCAAGACAACACGTGTGCCATGGATGGGCTGCAAGGCGAGGGGATGGCTTCTGCCAGAGACAAAACTGCTGCCTTCCAATGCTAATCTCGTAGCAGCTACAATTGTCCCTGTTTTGTTGTTGTGGATATGGGCTGGCAGGATCAGACAGTCCTTAGATCCACACTGCCACAGAGAGGAGTTTACAGCAGTGATGCAGAGCAGTGATTGTGAGTCACCTTCCAAAGAGCAAAGTCATCTCTGCTCCAAGGAGCTCATCCCACAGCGTGGGCAGCAGGGCAGGGGGGGATTCTGCCCCTCTGCTCTGCTCTGATTCGACCCCCCCTGCAGAGCTGCCTCCAGCTCTGAGACCCCAGCAGAAGAAAGACATGGAGCTGCTGCAGCCAGGCCAGAGGAGGCCACAAATGTGCTCCAAGTGCTGGAGCCCCGCTGCTCTGCAGCCAGGCTGGGGGAAGAAAAGGCTCCAGGGAGAGCTCAGAGCCCCTTTTGGGGCCTGAAGGGGCTCCAGGAGAGCTGCAGAGGGACTGGGGACAAGGCCTGCAGGGACAGGACACAGGGAATGGCTCCCACTGCCACAGGGCAGGGCTGGATGGGAGATTGGGAATCAGGAATTGTTCCCTGTGAGGGTGGGCAGGCCCTGGCACAGGGTGCCCAGAGCAGCTGTGGGTGCCCCTGGATCCCTGGCAGTGCCCAAGGCCAGGCTGGACAGGGCTGGGAGCAGCCTGGGACAGTGGAAGATGTCCCTGCCATGGCAGGGAGTTGAATTAGATGGGTTTTAAGGTCCCTCCCAAACCATACCATCTCTGATTCTATGATCCTCCCAAGGAGGTGGCAGTGGGATGAAGGAGGAAAAGACCCACAATTTTAAATTGCAAAGCTGTCATATGCATCCCGGCATGACCAGCTGGTGTCAGGGCAGCACAGGGACATTGTGCAATGATCCCACAGCCGGTGCATGTGACAGTCCCACCTCAGCCCAGCCTGGCCTGTGTCCCCAGTGCCAGGCAGCCCCCGCACCAGCCCTGCTGCTTTCCACGTCAGCAGGGCCACGGCTGCTGCCCCTGGTGACTCGGAGCTCCTGAAAGAGGAGGTGAAAAAGCAAGTTCCTGGTAAAACCACATCACTCCCACGCAGCTGTGGTGCTGGGCTCCTGCTGTGCCTGCAGAGCTGCTGAGAGCTGGGGCCCCTCCTTGGTGGCAGAGAGCAGGAGTGCTGGTCCTGCTTCCATCCGTGTGTGGGGCAGGGGTGTCCCCAGGACACAGCTGGCACAGGCAGAGCTTGCAGCCTTCTCCTCCATCCCGTGGTGCAAGGCTATGTGAGGGACAGGAGCTGCACTGGCCAGGGGAGTCTGTGGGACAGCAGCCGTGACCTGGGCCAAGCCAGCTCAGCCTGTCCCTCCACAGCCCCTTTGGTTTCTTCTGCAGGTGGCAGCAGGAGAGGACAGGGAGTCCCTGATGCGCTGACGGTTGGCCATGTCTGGGGTGAGCGGGGCAGCACAGGGACACCAGCAGTGCCAGCTGACACCGGGGACCCTGCGGTGCCCCCAGGACCGAACTGGGGTGGAGGAGGGCTCGTGCCCAGCGCCCCTGGTCCCCAGCCAGGGTTTCAGAGGGTCCTTGGGGCTGGCCCTGGTGCCGGGGGGAAGCAGAGGGGTCCAGCTCTCGCTGTCCCCACCAACGCTGTTTGTCCTTGCAGAAGCACTGGCCCCCCGGCACGCAGTGTGTCACCAAGCATGACCACAGCAAGCCCAAGCCCCGGGAGCTGGCCTTCCGCAAGGGGGACATGGTCACCATCATCGAGGCCGTGGAGGTGAGACCTGCGGCTGCCCAGGGACGCTCTGCTCAGCTGCCAGAGCCAGTCCCTCCCTCCCCAGAGGGATCCGCCCTTCCTTGCCCTGCCCTGAGACCCTCTCGTCCCCAGGGCAAAGGCTGGTACCGCGCCCGGCACAACGAGACGGGCCAGGAGGGGCTGCTGGCAGCCAGCGCCCTGCGGGAGCGCGGGGCCATCCGCGCCGACCCCAAGCTCAGCCTGATGCCGTGAGTACAGCCGGGGTGACTGGGGGGGGACCCCGCTGAGCCCCTGCGAGCTGCGGGTGCGGATGAATCCAGTGTGTTCCCCCCATTCATGGTTTGGGGGCGCAGCTGGGGACAGAGCATCCTGTGGCCGTGCCCTGGCCATGGAGGGATTTGCTGGGGCCAGTACCTGGCTTAAAGGACTCCTAATTGTGCCAGCCCCGTGGAGGGGGGTTTCATGCAGTAGGGTCTGTGCAGCTTTGGCAGGGGCTCTGCTTTCCCCATCTCGCTGCTGCCCCTGGCTCAGCCCCCTCTCCAACGCCCCTGTCCTCAGCTGGTTCCACGGGAAGATCTCAGGGCTGGAGGCGGTGCAGGAGCTGCAGCCCCCCGAGGATGGGCTGTTCCTGGTGCGTGAGTCTGTGCGGCACCCCGGGGACTACGTGCTGTGCGTGAGCTTTGGCAAGGAGGTGATCCACTACCGCGTGGTGCACGAGGAGAACACGCTCAGCATCGACAGCCAGCAGTACTTCTCCAACCTCATTGACATGATTGAGGTGAGACCCCTGGGCAGAGGGTCCCACCAGTGCCAGAGCAGAACAAGGACCTCATGGGCTCTCACAGAGGCAGGTCCTTGTCCTGTTCTGTGTGGTTTTCACTGGTGTTTTACCCGGTGTAATTCTCCATCCCCTTCAAAGGCTCGTGGTTCCCGCTCAGTTTGGGGTGCAGTGGGCAGATCTGGGATTTCCCAAGGATTTCTCTGCAAACCAGCTGTGCCAGCTGCAGTCACAGTCCCCAGACAAAGGCCACATTTTACCCCTATCCCTGCTTATTCAGTGCCTCATATAGCAGGAAGACCCTGGTGGCCTCTGCCTCCCCTGGACTTTGAGGTGTTTTGGTGCATCTCCTTCCCCTCAAAGCCCCTCTCACCTGCTGACCCCACAGGGCTCCCAGGCTGCTGTGTGAGCTCTCGCCCCTCCAGTGAGTTTTTCCTGGTGGTTCTGCCCTCACCCTGTCTCCTCTCCAGGGAGTTGCACTCTTGTGTTTTCCTTTTAGACACAACTTTTGGGTGGCTCCTTTCCCTTCTCAGCTGCCTTGGCCTCACTTTAAAACTCTGAAGGTTGTCCTATCCCATCCCATCCGGCCCCATCCTGTCTGGCTGCTTCCTCTCCCATTGCCTCTGCCAACAGCCCTCAGCTGCTGCAGCCCCTGCCAGGGGTTCAACCCCACCAGTAGCACCCCATATCCCCTGTGGTCCATCGTGGTGTTCCTCTGGCTGTGCCCGGAGGGGAGCAAGGCTGAGACGTGGGTTGCCCTCGAGGGTGGCGATGGTGCAGTCTTGTGGAGCATCCCAAAGCTGTTCCCTGGACACCCCGACCCTGAGGGTAAGAGCTGGCATCACCTCCACCTGTTCATCCCTTGGCAGCATTACATGAAGGAGCAGGGAGCCATCTGCACCAAGCTGGTGAAGCCCAAAACAAAATCTGGGATGAAGTCAGCTGAGGAGGAGTTGGCCAAAGGTAGGGATGGTGGGAGGGGGCTGTGGTCTGCATTTTAGGGACAAGGCCCTACTGGTGGCCTCTGCTAACCTGCCCTTGTGCCCATGCCCAGCTGGCTGGTTGCTGAACCTGAAGCACCTCACATTGGGAGAGCGCATTGGGCAAGGCGAGTTTGGAGGTAGGTGAGAGGGCGGGGCTGGAGGTTCCCAGATGGCACTGCCTGATCCCCTCCCCATCTCATGGCACGGGGGGCTCAGCCTGGAGAGCAGGGGGCCGGGTGTGGGGCTCAGCCTGACCCTCCTGTGCTCTCCCAGATGTCCTGCAGGGCGAGTACTTGGGGCAGAGGGTGGCTGTGAAGAACATCAAGTGTGATGTGACTGCCCAGGCCTTCCTCGCTGAAACAGCGGCCATGACGTGAGTGCTCCATGCAGGCGTGGCCCCACCCTGCCTGTGGCCTGGGATGAGCAGGCACCTCCTTGACTCAGATCCCCTCCATTCCAGGAAGGTCCGGCACAAAAACCTGGTGTGTTTGCTGGGAGTGATCCTGCACAATGGCCTCTACATTGTCATGGAGTTCATGAGCAAGGTGAGAGCACCTGGCTGCTCCTCAGCCAGCGGGACCCATCACCGCTTAGATTTGGGAATAATATCCTTGTCTAGGGGCTGACTCATCACAGATGCCAGGCACTGCAGCACCTGCAGAAGACAAAGTCTCCTGGCAGCCCCATCCTGTTGGTCCTGACTCATTTTATCCTCCTCTGTCAGGGCAACCTGGTGAACTTCCTGCGCACGCGGGGCCGGGCACACGTCTCGACCCAGCAGCTCCTCCTGTTCTCTCTGTGAGTTCCCCTCCTCCTCCGCTGGGCTGGGACCCAGGGCCCTGCCTGCCCCTGTGCAGCCCCAGGGGGCACTCAGGGACACGGCTCTGTCTCACTCGCTCGTGGCAGGGATGTGGCTCAAGGCATGGACTACCTTGAGTCCAAGAAGTTGGTTCACCGGGACCTGGCTGCGCGCAACATCCTCATCTCCGAGGAGAACGTGGCCAAAGTGAGCGACTTCGGCTTGGCCCGGGTCAACCCCAAGGGTGCAGATGCCACATTGCTCCCTGTGAAGTGGACGGCACCAGAGGCCCTGAAACACAATGTGAGGGACAGTGAGAGGGACAGGGCTGGCCAGGGGGTCCTTCCAAAGCATCTCACGCCCTTGGGTTGCCCCTGCTTGTTCCCATTCCCACTGACCCATCCCTGCCCCACCGTGGCCTCTGGCGCAGCCAGCCCTGCATCTCCCAAAATTCTGCCTCTGTCCTGAGCAGTGCAGTGGGGATTGGGGCAGGATGATGGGACTGGGGGGTGCTCACACCCTGGGGAGCTGAGGGGGGGCAGGGGACAGTCACCGTCCTCTGTCTTGCCCTCGGGAAGCAACGGGGACCCAGCACAGCTCTCAGCTGGCTTCAGCCTCCCCTCTCCTGCCACCACAGAAATTCTCCTCCAAGTCGGACGTGTGGAGCTACGGGATCCTCCTGTGGGAAACCTTTTCCTTTGGACGGGCACCCTACCCCAAGCTGGTGAGCACTGTGCCAGGGACCACCACAGGTTACACCCCACTGGCACTGACGGGACAGGGACATCCCACTGCTCCCTGAGCAGAGCAGGGAAGGGGGTTGCCAGCTGGTTCTCCATCCTGGCAGGCCCTGAAGGAGGTGACGGAGCTGCTGGAGCAGGGGTACCGCATGGACGCCCCCGAGGGCTGCCCGCCCACCGTCTATGCCCTGATGAAGAGCTGCTGGGAGCTGGAGCCAGGCAAGCGCCCGTCCTTCAAGAAACTCACAGAGAAGCTACAGAAGGAGCTGAAGCACCTGAGGGACATTTAACCCCCATCCTGCTACCAGGACACAGGACCTGAAGCCCCTAGACCCTCCAGGGTTGGGAGTGGCAGGGCAAGAGGGGCCAGGAACAGGAGGGCCTGTGGTGCTGCTCTCTCCTTGTGGAGATGGAGCAGCAGCCTGCCTCCATCCCAGTGTGGTCCTTCCACCCACCACACAGCCCAGAGAAGGTTGCCATAGGATTGATCTGCCCTGGCCCACCACAGTGGGGAGCACAGACCCCAAGGCAGCCAAGCCCACAGCCCTGTGCTCAGCCCCAGGAGCAGATGCTGTGTGTGGGGTCCCTTCAAGCTGCGACTTCTCCTGGCTGGGAGACAGGACTGGACATCTCCACTCACTGGGGGATGAGACCCCACCCTGACTCAGCCCTGCCCCAGCGCCCAGCCCCACACGGGGATGCTGGCACAGCCAGCTAAACCACATGGATTTGGGCTTTTTGATTAAACCAAAGAATCTAGTTCAACAGCATCTTTAAGCCTCTGGAGTGAAATTAGGCCTATCTCTCACTTGGGGCCTGACAAAGCCCAGTGAAAGGCTTTGGGGGGGCCAGGAGCTCTGGCCCTTGGAACCCCCCACGCCATCCAGCCCCTCTCCCATCGGGGCTCTGTGCAGCAGGGGATTATGCTTTAATCAGAGCCTGTATGGGAATTGCTTTCCTATAGATTACAGGCACAGGGCACATCCCCAGGCGTGGGGAGCCCCCGGCCCCGCAGGCTGCCGAGCAATCTCGGTCTCGGTGGAGCAGGGATTAGCGGGGGCACAGGATGGGTGTGCCCCACCACCGCCTCATCTGCTGCCACTCCTCTGACCCTCGGCTGGGTTTTTTCGGCTAATCCTCTTGTGTCTCCTCCGTGCTGACTTCCTGCACCCCCAATCACCCTGAGTGCATGGTTCTGGGTGCCCACGGCATGGGGCTCTCCCCAGGGCTTGCCATGGCCCCATGGGTTCTGACCCAATTTTGGACCCATGTATTGGGGGTATTTCAGCCTGACCCGGTGTGTGCTGCAGTTCAGTGACTCCTTCCACCTCCCTATCACTTTGATGAGGCAGCACCTGCTGTCCCTCTGCACTGCCACTGTCCCCTGCAAGCACCCTTGGGTGCAGCAAAGGGAAGGTCCTTCCACCCTGGCTGTGCCTTCCCCTCCTAATGCCTTAATCCGCCCCTGATCCGCGGTGCCCCTGGGGCTGGGCCCACTGACCTTGCGGGCACTGGGACCCGGTGGGCACCTCGGGGCAGGAGCTGCCACCGCCACCCACCATGGCCTCCTTCTTCACGGCCACCCTGAAGAGCTTCCAGGGGGGCAAGGATGAGTCCGCCAAGGGGGCCCCCAAGGATGAGAAGGCGGCAGCACTGCCCAGCACCATGGCCCGTGAGGAGTTTGAGGAGTACCAGCGGCAGCTGCTGGAGGAGAAGTAAGGCTTTGCCGGGGCTGAGCGGGTCACGAGGGTCCCCCAACACTCCAGAATCAGGATCTGATTCTGTGGGCTTTCCCCAGGGTGGCACAGGACACGGACAGGGAGGCAGCTGGGGCAAGAGACAGTGCAGAGCAGGTGCCCTCAGCATGTCCCCCACAGCATGGGGGGTCCATGGAGGAGCTGGCACAGGGCTGTGACAGCACCTTTGTGCACCACAGGCGACAAGGGGAACCCCCAGGTGTCAGAGCCCCGGGGTGGTTCCAGTCCATCACCCTTGGAGCCCAGGGATGGGGGTCAGCTTGGGATTGGATTCAGGTCCCACCTCCCTAGGACTGGGCGCTGTGGGAAGCCAGCAGCTCAGCACCAGGGACATGAGAGGCTGCAGGAGAAGCGAATCCCTGCAATGGGCGCCTTCATCAACCACCTCTGAATCTGGGTGCTGAGCTGCGTGGACAGGATGCGGCTCCTGCTCCCAGATCCCCACTTTAACCCTCTTGTGGCTCTCAGACCTTCTCCCTCCTACCCCAGACCTGCTCTGCAGGAGGAGCAGGGTGACCTGGGTGGGGTGGTCCTGGGGGCCTCAGTGAGGAGGGGTGATGGTGTGGCACCTGCTGCAGGATCGAGCGGGACAAGGCGTTTGCACAGAGGAAGGCAGAACGGGCCACGGTGCGGATGCATCTGCGGGACAAGTACCACCTGGCCCAGGTAAGAACCAGCCTGTCTGCGGGCCCGGGGGCTTCCTCTTGACCCTACATCGCCCGAACAGCCCCAGGCCCACGGCTGCCGTGCTCCCCTGGGCCGGAGGCATTCCTGAAGGGGGCAGCAGACGGCCACTGTCTCTGTCTATCTGCCGCCAACTGTCCACCCAGAGTCCGAGTGTGGCACTGGGCAGTCCTGGAATCCCGCCGTGTCCCCAGCCCCTAGGACTGGCCGTTCTCTGTCCCCTTTCCCCGCTCCGCCGGGGCGAGCCCCGCGTCTGTCCCCACCCGACGCCTCTCCCACCCGCGTCCAGGACGAGCGGGACGACGCGCAGGTGCACGTGGCCGGAGGGGCGGTGGAGCTGCCGCCGGACCTGGCAGCCATGGTGCACAGCGAGGAGGAGGAGGAGGATGGCAGCGCCGGGGCCTTCGCCTTCCTGGCGAAGCTGCGGCAGGTGGAGCTGCCGGCGCTGCGGGAGCGCGCCCTGGGCGGCGTGGAGCAGGTGCGGGACAGGTGCGCCCTGATGTAGCAGCGCTGCAGGAGCCATCGGCAGCCCCTGTGCCCGGGAGCCGCGGCATGCCGAGCTCTGGGTGGCCTTCACTTGGGGTACGGGTCCCAGTACTCATGATAGGCGTGGGTTTTCTTCCCCAAAACCATTCGCAGTTGCTTTCCCAGGGTGTGCAGGGGTGCAGAACGCCCGGGTGTGGTCAGGTCCCTCTCGTGGTGTTCCTGGTTTGAGCCCCCATATGGGGCAGGTCCCTGACCCCGTTACCCCCCTCACCAGCCCTGGCACCGTGCACCGTTTGGCTCAATAAATACAGCATTGCCGGCACCGTTCCTGTCCTGCCACATCCCGCACCCACACAGTCCCTGTCCTGGTGGGTGAGGGGACACGGTGACAGCGCTGGAGCCGGGCTGCCCCGTGTCCTGTGAGCCACCAACCAGCCCGGGACGCTTGGCCACTGGGTCCTGCCCCCCCTCTGCAGCAGCCCTCACAGGGACCCCGTGATCCCCCTGGCCACCCCTTGGGGACAGCCCCGGAGCGGGCGTGGAGCATTTACTCCGTGCTGGAGCATCCCCAGCGCGGGCAGCAGGAGCATCCCCTCGGCTGGGCCGGGGTGCCCGGCTGCTCCTGCCCCGCCGGGCTCTGTCCTGGGCGCTCGGCAGCAGCGCTGGCTTAAATGCGGCCGCGCCGGAAGGCCGGGGGCTGCTGAGATCACTAATACCTGCCTATTTTAGCGAGCTCTAATCTTCCTGAGTCGCCTGTCCCCGAGGACTAAGCTCGCTGAACCCGTGTAAAATGTTGGTCCAGCGCTGGCCCCAGCGGCACCTCCCGCCGGAGCCGGAGCCGCCGGGAATCACGCTGTGTGTGCATGAAAGGAAGGACGCGCTGAGCCGCCTCCATCCTCCCCACGCCGCTGCCATCTGCTCCGGAAAGGCTGCGGGGCCGGCCCTGCCCGGGCTGCCCACGGCCGGATCCGGCGCAGGTGGGCCCGGAGCTGCCCCCGAGCCCAGCGCTGCGGCAGAGCCGGGGGCTCAGAAGCGGAGAGCACCCCCTGCACACACGGGGTGCCCATTGCCCCGGAACCGCTCCCGGTGCCAGCCCAGGGGCTGCCGAGCATCCCGGGGAGCGTGAGACAGGCTGCCCCTGGCACCGGGGAGCCTCGGGATGTTCGGTGGCCCCCCTGTCCCTGCTGACTTCATCATCCCTGCTGTCTCTGCCATCATCCTCATCCCCGGTCACCAGCTTTTCTTCAGAACTCAGGAAATCTCCCTTGAGGCACAAACCCCACCTGTGGGCTGGGACCGTCTGCGCCACGGCAGCCCCTGGCCAGGATTCTGGCAGGCCGGCAGCAGCAGTGGCACCCATCACAACGCTGATCCCACCCCACATCGCCACCAAGTGCCAGCTGCTGGGATGGTGGCACTGAGGTCCCCAACGAGCTCTGCCAGCACCATCTCAGTCCTCCATCCCCGTTCCACACCAGGGTCCCATCCTGCTCTGCCGGGCAGCCCTCTCCCAGCGCTCCCAGCGGGGCTGCATGGGGACTCCCAGCGCCAGCTGGGATTCGGGTCAGGACCCTCCGCCAGGTCTCCTTGGCTAATCGTCCTCCCCCCGCCCTCCCCATGCTGCCACCTGCCTCCCGCTCAGCACCCTTTTGGGTCACCCCTGCTGCCTCCCCGCCTGCCAAAGGCCTCTTAATGAACTAAAAAAGTGATAAATCCCCGGCCGAGCTGGTCACGTGAGGCCGGTGGCCCCCGGCCGCCCCCCGGGCCGACCCCCGCCCCCGGCCCCACCGCCCCGGTAAGCTGACGCAGCGTCTCTAAGCGTTAGCAGCTTTGCGCGCTAATAGGATTAGGGAGGTTTAAAACTGTCATTTGAGTGAACTAAACCCCCTGATACTCTGCATTGCACCTTCTTAACCAATTTGCCTTCAATTAGGGTAATTGGGAAACTAGCAAAGAAGTATAGCATTAATATTTTAAAGTGATGAAGCGATTACGGGCCTTGGACAAGGAAGCAAATCAATTTGCTATCTGCTCCTAAAAGGCAATTATAATCATTTGGCAAATCAGCCTGCTGCCTCCCCCCGGGCGAGGCAACACCTTGTGTGTGCCGGCAGGGCACACACAGCGCCGGGCCGGGCAGCTGGGCATCCCCCGCACCCAAACCGGGCCCCTGGGCAGCCCCCGACCCCGAACCGGGACCCTGGGCAGCCCCCGCACCCAAACCGGGCACCCTGGGCACCCTGGGCACCTCCTCGCCCCAAACCCGGCACCCTGGGCACCTCCCTGCACCCAAACCGGGACCCTGGGCAGCCCCCGACCCCGAACCGGGACCCTGGGCAGCCCCCGCACCCAAACCAGGCACCCTGGGCACCTCCCCGCACCCCCGGGCCAGGGGGCACCCGGGAACCTGCCGGGGGCCACCAGTGTGGGGCACACGCTCCTGCACTTGGCACAGTGGCCAGCATGGGCATCGGGAGAGTGGGGTCCAGTTTGCACCCCTGCCCCACCCATCACCCCTGCCCCATCCATCACCTCTGTCCCACTCATCACCCTTGCCCCACACATGGCCCTGCCTCACACATGGCCCTGCCCCACACATGGCCCTGCCCTACACATGGCCCTGCCCCACCCATCACCCCTGCCCCACACATGGCCCTGCCCCACACGTGGCCCTGCCCCACACATGGCCCTGCCCCACCCATCACCCCTGCCCCACACATCACCCCTGCCCCACACATGGCCCTGCCCCACACATGGCCCTGCCCTACACGTGGCCCTTCCCTACACATGGCCCTGCCCCACACGTGGCCCTGCCCCACCCATCACCCCTGCCCCACACATGGCCCTGCCCCACACATGGCCCTGCCCTACACATGGCCCTGCCCTACACATCACTCCTGCCCCACCCATCACCCCTGCCCCACACATGGCCCTGCCCCACACATGGCCCTGCCCCACACGTGGCCCTGCCTGGGGCTGTCCCCACAGCTCCCTCTTTCCCGTGCCCTCCTGCAGCACTGCTGGCCCTGCAGTGTCCCCTCACCCCCGGGGGCTGCAGGGCCTGCCTGTGCAGGTTGTGCCATCCCTGGGGTGTGGCCTTGCCGTGCCCAGGGCAGTGCCAGCCTGTCCCTGCGGTGGTGGCACACTGTCCCCAGGGTAGTGGCGTGCCGTCCCCAACACAACATCACCTGTCCCCAAAGAGCTGTGAGACAGGGCAGGTAAAGCCTCACAGCCCCAGTGGGGGACAACGAGATGGCCTCGGAGCCCACACCAGGACACAGAGGGGCTGTGGGGTCTCGCCAGGAGCAGCTCTGGTGGGGAGGGCACAGACCCGGGGCCAGCAGCACCTGGCACAGTCCAAAACCCCCACAGTGACATTTGCCATGCGAAAGGGGAAGTGTGGCGAGGAGGAAGGGAGTGGGAGGAAGCTGAGACAGGCCCGGGGGTGGCGGCGGCTGCAGGTGGCAGGAAGATGGTTTTGGGAGAAAGTAAAAGTGAGCAAAGAAAGAAAAGGGCAAAATGCACCCCTCATGATGGGGCTGTGGGCAGCACCAAGCACATCCCCCAGCGGAGCCCAGGACTCCCACCATGATGTTTCCATCGTTCCTCGGGGCCCAGGGGCAGCAGTGGGAGTGTGGAGGAGAAGAATGGTGGCCCTGCCCCTCAGCCTGGCTGCCTTTGTCCCACGCCCCCTTAGGCCAGGGCCCATGGGGCTGCCCCAGGGATTGTCCCCTTGGCTGGATCCCACAGCTGGTCCCCACAGGGTGTTCCCATGCCTGGGCCCAGTGCTCAGTCCCATGGCCATGAATCATCCCAGGCCTGGTCCCATGGGCACTGTCCCATGGCTGCTCCCTACACTCCTGCCTGGTGCCCTGCTCTTGTCCCCGTGAGTGTTCCCTGCCTGATCCTCATACCAGGTCCCCAGGGCTGTTCAGGGGCCTGGTCTCCATGGCTGGTCCCTACACCTGGGCCCACAGCCAGACCCCAGAGCAGCTCCCCAGGCCATGTCCGCACCCTGGGGTCTCACGCTGGACCCCGTGCCTGGTCCCCATCCCTGTCCCCACACCTGTCCCCGTCTCTGCTCCCCACACGGGCAGGGCTCTGCAGGCAGCGTCATGGGAGCCACAGGGCCACCCACGCTGTCACAGGGCCACCCCCAGCTCGCCATCCCTGTCCAGGGGGGACAACACCCATCACTGCAGCATCCCCATCCCACCGAGGTTTGGGGCATCTGCCCCGGACCCCATCCCTGGGGCAGAGGCTCCGCAGCCCAAGGAAATCCTGCCCCCTCCCCCTCCATCCTTTCTTCTCCGCTCCCCCTGTTTCTAATTCTTTCTCCTCGCCCGTAATGAGGGGATTACACGGCAAACTCCAGCAGGACGCCTTTGTGGGGAGACAATCCGAGTGGGGAAGGCAGTTCGGGGCTTTGTCCGCCACTGCCCCCCCGGACCCGTGCTGGGGGGACATTTAGAGCAATTACTTGTCCAGAAAGTAACTGTCAATCATTCTTAAAGGGGAAGGCCTCCAATTAATAACCTCGTCTTAATCCTTTGGACTCATTTCCAATCTGCAGTGCCTTGGTGACATCTGCAACACTAAATAAAGATTCTCCCGAGCCTTAGCACGGCGGTTCTGTGACAAATAAGAAGACTAGAGGCAACTTTGGCTGCCAAAGCTGCGAGATTGGTGAGGTTGAGCCGCTTGTTTGGTTCCCGGGAGGGACCAGCAAAGTTAAATACTCCTGGAAAAGCCGAGTTGGGCCCAGCAGGTAACGCCGTTTTTTTCCAATTCGGGACAAAGCGCCGAGGGAAGATGCTGAGAAAGGGAGTGGGTGTCCCCAGGGTGCGCCTGGGGTTGGTGTTGGGGACGGGGCTGGCACCATTCCCTGGGGACTCAGGAGCAGATCGGGCGCCCGCCAGTGTCACTCGTCCCGAGTCACACAGGGCCAGGGCCAGGAGCCACCCGGGCTCCACCACCCACCCCTGGCAGCCCGAGCCCAGGGAGCCAAATCCTGGCACCCAGGTGGGCTCCCAAAGGCACAGAATGGGGTCCCAGTGGAAGGTGGGGCTGTCCCTGGACTGTCTCTTCCACATCCCCTGCTGACAGGGGAGCCCACCTGTCCTCACCGATGCTTTGCAGTGCTCAGGAAGTGAGAGGTTTTAAAGTGAGGGGTTTTGCCCACTTTGACCAGGGCTCAATGTCATTTCTGTTGCTTTTTTGGCTGTCTTTACCAGCAGCTATTCCCTCCCCCTAGCTAGCAGCCCGCACAGGAAAACCGTGGGCTGGAGCATCGAGGAGAGGGGGGGAAGGACTCCCCTGAGGTATTGGGTCCTTATGGTTCCCAGCACAGTTTTGCAGCTTAAGGGCTTAAACCCAAAAATTGCTGCTAGCATGACAGAGGCTGCAGGAAGATGTTCTTCGGGAGCCAGAGTTCAGCAGTTCCCCCAGCCCCAGCTCAGCGTGGCCTGTTTCCAGGCAGGATTCCCAAAACACTGGTGGCAAAGGCTTGGGAGTCCTGAGGCCAGTCCCTGGAGTCCCTGGAGGATGGGGGAAATGGGGTGCTTGGTTGCTGCTGTCCCCCCAGCCTGGTGTGTAATGCCCCCTCGTTCCCCACTCAGGGACATTCTGTGCCCCCCAGCCAGGCTGAGGCAGATTTGGGGGGGTCCTGCCCTGGCCCCCATCCCGCAGGGTCCGGGGGTGCTGCTCTGCTGCTGGGTCACTGCTGCTCCAGTGTTCTGCTGCTCATCTCTGCTCCCAGGTCAGGGTTTGCTGCTCCCTGGGAAGATTTTGCCTCCGTTGCTTTCTGATGGGGTCAGGGGGTGAACCATGGGGCTCTGTCTTTGCACCTTAGCCCTGTCCCCCACCAGTGCCCCTCTTCTTCTCCCCATCTTATCCCCAGCCCACCCAGCCTCTCTCACTCATCCCCCAGTGCCCATCTCACCCATTCCCATTGCCCAGCTCCTTCCAGCTCCCCCCCAGCTCTGGCTCCCCCCATTGCTCGTGGGGCTGTGGGACATGGCTGGGCAGGGCAGATGGGGATCCTGGTGGGGTTCTGGGTGCCTTGGGGGGGTCTGCGCCCCAGGAGGGTGCTCTAGGTGCTCAGCCCCCCTCTCTCCTCTCCTTGCAGGTGTGGAGCTGCGCAAATGAGAAGCAGGTAAGTGAGAGCAGGATGTCAGTGGGGGACCCCATCCCTTCCCTGTGTCCCTAACCCCAGAACATGCTGTGATGCTCACACAGTGACCACAGGGCCCCTGCTCCCCCCAGCCCCCCTGCCCCCCACCGCTGCCTTGGGGCACCCCAGGGTGCAGCACCCAACACCCCTGTCCTGACCTGTGGGTCCCCTGAGGCTGCTGGGCTGGACCCAGAGCTCCTGGGGCTACAGACACCCTGCCAGGGTGGGCCTGCAGCTCCCAAAGGCACACACACACACACCCTGTGCTGCACTCCCAAAGGCACACACACCCTGCTGCACTCCCAAAGGCACACACACCCTGTGCTGCACTCCCAAAGGCACACACACACCCTGCTCCACTCCCAAAGGCACACACACACACCCTGTGCTGCACTCCCAAAGGCACACACACCCTGCTGCACTCCCAAAGGCACACACACACACCCTGTGCTGCACTCCCGAAGGCACACACACCCTGTGCTGCACTCCCTGCACACACACACCCTGCTCCACTCCCAAAGGCACACACACACACCCTGTGCTGCACTCCCAAAGGCACACACACCCTGCTGCACTCCCAAAGGCACACACACCCTGCTGCACTCCCTGCACACACACACACCCTGTGCTGCACTCCCAAAGGCACACACACCCTGCTGCACTCCCTGCACACACACACACCCTGTGCTGCACTCCCAAAGGCACACACACCCTGTGCTGCACTCCCAAAGGCACACACACCCTGCTGCACTCCCTGCACTCCCTGCACACCCTGCATGCACTCCCAAAGGCACACACACCCTGCTGCACTCCCTGCACACCCTGCATGCACTCCCTGTGCTGCACTCCCTGCACTCCCTGCACACACAGCCCCTGGGCATGCACTGATTGCACTGGACACACTGCCCACAGTGCACACCCACAGCAGCACCAGCCACAGGCTGCTCGTGTTGGCTGCACTGCACAGACACAGCACACGCTGGGCAGGCACTGCGCATTGCCACACACAGGCACACACTGCATGGGCCGCACTGCATGGTGTGTGCCACAGGCTCTGCACGTGCCTCTGCTGCCTGTGCCATGTGCACTGCACACACTGCACACACTGCACACCCTGCACACCCTGCACACACTGCACACATTGCACACATTGCACAATGCTGCACACACGCACACACCGTGCACACTGCACACCCTGCACACACTGTGCACACTGCACACCCTGCACACCATGTACACACTGCACACCCTGCACACACACTGCACACACTGTGCACACTGCACACACTGTGCACACTGCACACACACTGCACACCCTGCACACACACTGCACACACTGTGCACACACTGCACACACTGCACACACACTGCACACACTGTGCACACTGCACACACTGTGCACACTGCACACACACACTGCACACACACTGCACACACTGCACACACACTGTACACACTGTGCACGCTGCACACCCTGCACACCCTGCACACACTGCACACCCTGTGCACACTGCACACCCTGCAGACACTGCACAAACTGTACACACTGCACACACTGCACATACACACACTGCACACCCTGCACACACTGCTCACACTGTGCACACACACTGCACACACTGCACACACACACTGTACACACTGCACATGCTGCACACACACTGCACACACACTGCTCATACTACACACTGAGTGCCCACAGCTCCT
Organism: Ammospiza caudacuta; assembly: GCF_027887145.1. Classification (NCBI taxonomy): domain Eukaryota; kingdom Metazoa; phylum Chordata; class Aves; order Passeriformes; family Passerellidae; genus Ammospiza; species Ammospiza caudacuta. Next base: position 1,209,800 of record NC_080620.1, read on the forward strand.
GTGCCCACAGGCTGTTCATGCTCCACACACACTGTGCTCCCTGCACACCCACGGTGCTGTGCACAGCCTGCATGAGCACTGTGCACACACACTGTGCCCTGTGTGCAGCAGTGCAGACACTGCACAGCACGTGCTGCATGCATGGCACAGAGACATTGCACCCTGGCACTGCTTCTGTGTGGTGCAAACCACCCTGCAGAGATCCATCCCCACACACCCCCATCCCTGCACACCCCCATCCCTGCACACCCCCATCCCTGCACACCCCCATCCCCACACACCCCCATCCCTGCACACCCCTAACCCTGCACACCCCCATCCCCGCACACCCCCATCCCTGCACACCCCTAACCCTGCACACCCCTAACCCTGCACACCCCCATCCCTGCACACCCCTATCCCTGCACACCCCTAACCCTGCACACCCCTAACCCTGCACACCCCCATCCCTGCACACCCCTATCCCTGCACACCCCTAACCCTGCACACCCCTATCCCTGCACACCCCCATCCCTGCACACCCCTATCCCTGCACACCCCTAACCCTGCACACCCCTATCCCTGCACACCCCCATCCCTGCACACCCCTATCCCTGCACACCCCCATATCTTCACGCCCCCATCCCCACACCTGCACATCCACGCTCTGCATTGCTGCACACCTTCCATCGCATGCCCAGCCTTTCTCCCCGGACACCTGTGCCTCACTGGGGGCCTCCCTGAGCCCCCCTGGGCCCTGCCCAGGGTGTGTGTACCTGTGCCCAGGTACAGGCACAGCCACAGCTGCTGCAGGCACGCAGTGCACAGCCCCACTGCACACACAGCACCCCACACACACACCCTGTGTGTGCATTCTGGGCAACACCCGACACCCAGCCTCTGCTCGCTGCCCTCTAGGAGCCTCATTACCCCCTCCCAGCATGAACTCACTCTCCTTTCCCCTCCCCACTCCCCCTGAGGCATTAGGTGAGCCTTTGCCGGCGGGTGTGGGCAATGCAGTGCCTTCCTGTTGCCCCAGGATTACAGTTTTCTGCCCCATTTCCATGTCTGCTGACATCCTCACAGTGGAAAGAGACCCTTAATCCCCTGCAAATACTGCAGGAAGATTTCAGATGCCGGATAAAAAGCTTAAAGATGAAACGTTGCGAGGGTTGAAAATGCTTATAAGCGTCACCCAAACGTTATTAGCTGGGGGACAGCGCCGGGTCACGCCCGCCCAGCCTCGGGGCTGACACTGGGGGCCCCAGCGTTCCAGGGCCAGCCTGCTCCATGGGAGAGGCTGGACAAGAGGAGCTGCAGAGGAAGGAGGGAATTAACCCAGGCTTGGTCCCCTCCAGGCCAGGGCAGAGAGAGATCAGGTTGGCTCTCAGTGATGGCACTTCCATAAATCCTCCATTTCAGAGGAAATCTGACTTTTAGCACCAGCGGGTTCAGTGGCCCGGTGGGATCTGACAGCAGGGCCAAGTATGAGGCATCCCTTGGATTCTGGGTCAGTCCCCAGGACCCTGGGTCAGTCCCCGGGACTGTGGATCAGCCCCCAGGACACCACAGCCCTGGGATCCTCTGCTGTGGCAGAGAGGATTATGCCTTTGCATAACCTGTTCTAGGGCCACCCTACCTTCCCATCCCTCCTTTTCCTCGTCCGTCCATCCCTGGGCTGGGACACGTGCGGGGCCCAAAGCCCCCAGGCCCCTCTGACTCTGCGCTGTCCCCCCAGGTGCCACCATGTTCCTCAATAAGTGCGAGGGGGACCTGGGGGAGCTGCGGAAGCCGGGGGACGGCGAGAGCTCCCCGCCGGCCGCCGCCGAGGAGGAGCAGCCCAAGAAGAAGCACCGGCGGAACCGCACCACCTTCACCACGTACCAGCTGCACGAGCTGGAGCGCGCCTTCGAGAAGTCGCACTACCCCGACGTGTACAGCCGCGAGGAGCTGGCCATGAAGGTCAACCTGCCGGAGGTCCGCGTGCAGGTAGGGAGGGCAGCACCCCCGCACCCCGGATCTGCCCCTGAGCCGGGGCACGGGGACCCCAGGGTGATGGAGAGCTCCTCTCAGCTCTCAGCTCTAGCGGCAATGCCTCCCTCTGTGCCTCAGTTTCCCCACAGCTCGATAGGGGAGTGGCTTCTCTGCAGAGCCAGCTGCCCCTGACAAAGCCAGGGAAAGGGTTTAATGGCTGAGCCTTGTTCCTCTGTGGTGTCCCAGTCTTACTTACAAGGTCTCAGTTGGGCCCATGGGCCAGAGGCGCCAACAGGACACAGAGATGGTTTTCAGAAATTTTTCCCCCTTCTGGTGCTGGCTGCTCCCATCCCTCCTGCTGCTCGCATGGGAAAGTGGCCAAAAACCCCACCTTGGCTGATTGTGGCTCCTCCCAGGTTTTTGGGCTGGGAAAGCACAAGATCCTCATGGATTTGAGGGTTTTAAGATTGTTGGCGCAGGCAGATTGGCGAGGCAGTGGGACTGGGGAGGTTTTGTTCCTTAGGCTGCAGCAAAAGACTCATGGGGGGACAGCAGAGCCTGGGAAGAGCTTGGGGTCCCACCAGTCGTCTCCCCACCTTTCCTGGACTGACAGGGTGAGATCAGGGAGGGAGAAAGGGTCAGGGAGCTGAATGAAGCCACTGTGAATGAAAGCAGTAGCCCCCAAACAAATGAACTGAATTCCCCAGGCCTCAGCCCCAGTGAAGACAATGCAGCCTTTTTTGTGGGGGTCCAAACCATAAAGATGCCTCTGCTGAGCTCTCTGAGCAACAACTGGTTTCACAGAACCACAGAATCATTCAGGTTGGAAAAGCGCTCTGAGTCCATTGAGTCCAACTGCTTCCCCAGCACTGCCAAGGCCACCACCAATCCATGTCCCCAAGTGCCACATCCCCACATCTTTGAAGTCCCTCCAGGAATGAGGACTCCACCACTGCCCTAGGGAAGAAATTTCCACTAATCTCCAACCTAACCCTCCCCTAGTGCAGCTTGAGGCTGTTTCCTCCTGGGCTCCCCTCGCTCCCTGGGAGCAGAGCCTGACCCCCCTGGCTGCCCCTCCTGTCAGGATCTGTGCAGAGCCAAAAGATCCCTCCTGAGCCTCCTTTTCTCCAGGCTGAGCTCTCCCAGCTTCCTCAGCTGCTCCTCATCCAACTTGTGCTCCAGCCCTTTCTCCAGCTCTGTTCCCTTCTCTGGACATGCAGTTTGCACCAGTGCAGCCCAGTGTCCCCAACAGCCGTGAGCAGCCCGTGGAACCCTCCCCCCCTTTCCCACCCAGCCATTCATCTTTCCTCCCCTTTGCCTCCTGCAGCAGACCCCTGTGCCCTGTGCTGCTCTGGGGACATGGGGACCAGCACTTTAATGAGCAGTTCCCACGGGGCCAGACGTCCCCACTGGATTTGGGTCGCCAGTCCCTGTCGTTCCTGCTGGGTTTTGGCACAACTGTGGCTGTTTAACTTATGAAAGCTGTGACCAAGGGGCTGGGAAGGTCGGATAACATTGTCCCATGGACTGCTGGGAGTCTGCAGGGCCGGGGTGCACGTTCCCACGGAGCCAAAGGGGCTCTGTGCTTACACCTCTCCCTTCCACACCCTGGAGATGTCCTTGGTCTCTGGGACTTGTGGGAGAGGTCTGGCAGAGGTGCTGGGGTTGCTGGAGCCCTGTGGGACAGCCCTTGTGGGATGGGGTACCTCAAACAGGACACCCCCACCTCGAGCACTCCCCGTGGGACACCCCACAGGGGATACAGCACAACGGGGACCCTGCCTGGGGCAGAGGCACGGGGCAGAGGCATGGGGCACCCTGCATGGGACACAGCGTGTGGGGCACACTGCAAGGGCCCAGCCGGGCACAGTGAGCTCACCTTGGCTCTCACCTCGCAGGTCTGGTTCCAGAACCGACGAGCCAAGTGGAGGAGGCAGGAGAAGATGGAGGCCAGTTCCATGAAGCTCCACGACACCCCTGTGCTTTCCTTCAACCGGCCCCCCATGACCCCCAACGTGGGGCCCATGAGCAACTCCCTCCCACTCGACCCATGGCTGACGTCCCCCATCTCCAGTGCCACCACGGTTCACAGCATCCCCGGCTTCATGGGAGCCCCCCAGGCCCTGCAGCCCCCCTATGCTGGGCACTCCTTCCTCAACACGCCCCCGCCGATGGCGCAGGGCATGCAGCCCATGGCCCCCGCGCCCTACCAGTGCAGCACCCCCTTTGTGGACAAGTACCCGCTGGAGGAGGTGGACCAGAGGAGCTCCAGCATCGCCTCGCTCCGCATGAAAGCCAAGGAGCACATTCAGACCATTGACAAGACCTGGCAGCCCATTTGATGAACGCTCCCCTCCGAGCTCCCCGGCCGCCGCTCCTGCCCCCGGCGCTGGCGGGCGAGGGAGGACAGCGGGTGCTCAGCAGGACCAAGCTGGCACCGGGCAGGGATGCCAGGCTGCCTCTTCCCCACACTGACCCAGCACCAGCGGTGCCAGGGGAGCGAGTCGGGTGCTGGCAGGGCCCCACGGCTGGGGGAAGCACTCCAGGAGCTCCTTTGCCTCTCTGAGGCATCAAGATCAACTGAGGACCTGGCTGAAGCTCAGGCATCCCACTGTGCCAGCGGGCCGCCCACCACACCCCAGTTGGACACCTCCTTTCTCCACACCCCCTCCCCTTTCCATTATTATTAATTTTTTTTTTAATGCTGCAGATTTAAACAAAAGTGAACAGAAAGCTCTAGTTTTGTAGGGAGTACTTGGGGGGATGTTTTAGCGGTGTTGGGGCACGCTGTGGTCGTGCCAGATGCGCCGAGAGCACGGGTGTATTGTGAGTAAAGAGATGAGCTGGATGGCTGCTGCTGGCTGGAGTTGGAGCTGCGGGGCCGCGGTCGGGCCCTGCCCTCCTTAGCACGGCGTGGCTGCTGAGCTTCTGCCAGAACGGAGCTTTCTGTGGGGGCACCATCCCTGAGCACCCTCCTGCCCTGCTCCCTCGGGATGCTGCAGGCAGGGCTGCTCCATGGCCTCAAGAGTCCCAGGTCCCCTGCTGGACTGTCCCTTGGGGGCTGTGTCCCCGGCCCCAACACTCCCAGAGGTGCCAGGGGGGTGCTGTGCTGGGGGGAGGATGGGCAGCAGTGGGACCCCCGAGACCCTGGTGAGAGGACGGGGTCGGCTGTGAGCCCTGGGCCCACCACAACAGGGTTCTGGGGGCACACCACACCTGGCTTATCCCTTGCCAGGTGGGAGCTGGGGGTGGTGACAAGGTGCTGTGTCCTCAGGGGCCCCCAGAGTGGCTCTGCAGCTCTGTCCCATCTGCCCACCTGCTGGAGCTCGGGGCACAGCCAGAGGCACCCTCACCCTCACCGATGGAAAAGGCCAGCATGGCCCCAGCACACGGCTGAGCCCACAGCAGCTCTGAGGTGTTAAGCACAGCTGGGACAGCAAGCCAGGGGGGTTTATCCCTGGGTGAGTGGGTGCCCGGGGTCCCTGGGATGCCCTGAGGTGTCCAGGGTTCCTGGGGTGCCCCAGTCCCTGGAGGAGCCAAACAAAGGACAACCCACTTCCCACCAAAGCTTTTCCCCAGAAAATCTTCCCACTCCGGACCTGACCAGAGTCCCCGTTGGGGGCTGGCTGGAGCAGCCTCATCCCCACCGCGTCCCCCCTGCCCAGAGCCCGCTCAGCGCCCCCAGCCCGGGGTCTCACCCGATCCAAACCCCCCGGGCCGGGCTCTGACGCCTGCAGAGCCCCGGGGTCGGGCGGGTGTGCCCGGGATGCCAGCGGGCCAGGCGAGGCACTGACCCCGGCGAGACCCTGCTCCTTGTGCCCCGTCCCCCGGCTGCTGCTGCTCGTCTGTTTCGTTAGCGACAATTAAACCTTTAACAACCCATTAAACGCATAATCGATGCTCCCCGGCTCCCCGGCCCGGCTAATGGGGCGAAGCGCCCCGGCCGAGGCGAGCTCCGGCCGGCAGATAATGAAGCAACGGCTGCGGAAGTAATGGGGTTTGATCCGGGGGACGGGACGCGCTCAATGGGGGCTGCGCTTTTCACATGACATAATTGCCGAGGCTGGCGCCAGCCCGGGGCACCCCTCGGCCTCCCGAGCGCCAACAAAGGCCGGCTGGCGCTGGGAGCGGCAGCGCCGCACCCCCGGCCCGTTTGATCGGAGCCGTAATTGGGGCGAGGGTGCTCCGGGCCGGCCCCGGCAGCGCGGAGGGGGCCGGCGGGAGCATGGATGGATGGATGGATGGATGGATGGATGGATGGATGGATGGATGCGCCCCCCCCATCCTCGGGGCTGGGGGCTGTGTGAGTGATGGAAATGAGCTGTTTTCCTTGGGGTGGCTCGGGGGATGTCGGGGTACCCGCACTCGATACCCCCCTTCCCTCCCGTGGGTGCGCCCGGTGCTGCGCTGCATCTCCTGCAGGAACGGGCGAGACTTCTGACCCCAAAAATGCCATTTAAACGCAGGGAGGACGCAGAAGCACCGAGCCGCCTGGCCGGACCACTTTATTGGTGCTTTCCCCGGTGGATACCCACTGGAGCCTGCCCCAGCATGTGGGAGTTTGTGTGGGAAAAATTCAAGCAAAAAGGGATTTTTTCCCCTTCGATCCCAATCCTGTCCTGAAATCTCTCACTGCCCAGATGGGGCCGGTTCCTGGGGCTGTACTGTGAGGAGTGGGTGCTGCTGGCAGTGCTGGAGGTACCAGGGGATGCTCCCACCCCCTCGTGGCCGAGCAGGAGCCCTCCCGCTCCCACCCCTGTAATCTCCTCCTGCGGGATTTGCCCCTAAGCTGCTTATTTCTCTCTATTTCTCCCAGGCCTGAACGAACCTAGCCCTGCCCCGGCACGACGCCTCGAGCCTGCTGAGCCGTGGTCTCTGGCACTCTGCCCCTGCACTGCCTGGTGGTGGCCTGGCATGTGGGGCTGGCACTGGCCAGGGATGTGGGGCTGGAACTGCCCAGGGATGCGGGACTGGCACTGCCCAGGGATGGGGTGGCATTGCCATGCCAGGGACATGCAGTTGGGGCCCACAGTCCCAGTCGTGCTGTGCTGTGAGACCTGCACCCCTTGGCAGAGGCCAGGATGGAGCCCAGCTTCTGTGCATGTCACCTGCACCCCGTCCATGCCCTGGCCCCCAGCAGGACAGGCACGGTGCCAGGGGGCTGCGGTGATGGGGTGGCACCTCACTGTCCCCCTACAGGGTGTGGGAGCCGGGGCCCTCGGGGCTCAGGTTCTCCTCGGGGGTGTTGACCCACGAGCTCTCCCCCACGCCCCAGCTCCCGGGGGCAGAGGGGCACAGGGGGCCGTGGGCTGGGGAGGGGGGCGCTGCCCACTGCAGGTTGAGCTTGGCGATGAGCGGCCGCCCCACGTTCACCTGCTGCCGCTCCTCCACAAAGTCATCCATGCCCTGGTAGCGGTACTGCAGGCACACGGTGAAGGCCAGCTCCTGCTGCAGGGACAGCAGCACCGTGGGCTCCTGCCCTGGCACGGCCATGGTCACACCGTGCCCCCGACACCGCTCGCCGTGGCTCTTACCCGCAGCTTCTGCAAGCCACAGACCCGGGTGTAGAGGCAGCAGGAGGGGCAGCCGAGGCTCCAGACGGGTGCCAGCGGGCTGCCCAGCTCCTCTGGGCTCTCCTTGTTGGTGCACTTGAGGTCCACATCCAGCTCCTGCCATGACAGCACCCACGTGAAGACCATCACAGCTTCCCCCCCGTTCCCCAGCATTGCCCTGGTGGGGGCTTTGCAGCTGCTCCCACCTCGGGAATATCAGTGAGCCGGGCCTCACACTTGGTGATGTCCTTGGGGGCAGCCACCACACGCGTGTAGATGATCATAATGTTGGAGAACTCGGCAGCAAAGCCCAGCTGGACGGTGACACCGCAGTCAAAGCAGAGGTGCCGGCTCTCCGGCAGCACTGGGGAGGGGACAGGGAGCACAGGGCTGGCACCTGCAGGGGCTCAGGGCTCGAGCTGTGCCCACAGCTGAGGTGGCCGCTGGATCACCACAGAGCAGGGCTGCTGTTGTTGCTGTCTCCAGGCTGGTGGCTCTGTGCCAGCTGTTTCTCCTCCAGGTGGGAGGAATCCAGCAGATGTTGTTCACAGCCTCTCTCTGCTCCTGGGGCTGTTTCCCCTCCAGATGCCAGCTTGGGACAGGCTGGCCATGACTCACCGTGAGCCTTGGCCCACTGCAGGTTCCTGGCAGAGGACTCGTCCTGGCCCGGGGGGCGGATGGGGTCTGTCAGTGCCCGTCTCTCTGAGAGGTTGCTGCGGAGCTCCAGTGCCTGCCGGCCCCGCGTGATCTCCAGAGTGCCCATGTCTGCGGGGGCACAGGGGGTTGGCAGGGGCCCCCAGGGGGGTCACTGTTCCCCACTGCTCCTCACTCACCCTCGGCCACCTTGTCCAGCAGCACCGTGATCTTCTCATCCTCCAGCAGCCAGCGCTTGAGGAAGGTGACGAAGATGCCATTGGAGAGCTCGCCCTGGCTCAGCTCATAGGCTTCAGCATCTGCACACCTGCGGGGACAGGGCAGTGGCTGGATCTGTCATGGGGTCTGGCACTCCCTGGGAATTGGCCCCAACAGGATGACAGCCCTAAGGAAGCCAGAGCTGGGTGCCCAGCACTCTTCCTGTTCCTATCACACCATCTGGCCACTGTGTTTGGGATAGGAGAGAATGGCCAGATCCTGGATGCGTAAAGCATCACCAGCCCAAACCCCTGTGCTCTGGAGGAGTCTTGGGGCTTCATGCCAGCAGGTGCTGCCCAAAGCCAAGCAGTGCCATGGGCACCTCCCTGCCCTGTGAGGGACAGGCAGCTGCTGCTTGCCCAACCCCTCCAGCATCAAGGGTGGAGGGATGCAGCCGTGGGGGTCTGAGCCCCTAAGCTGGGCAGGGAGACTCAGCCCCACTGCCTGTGCCAGGGGATGGTGGGAGGGGACCCACGTGGCATAGCCAAAGACGATGTTGGCCGTGACCTCCAGCGCCCCAACCTGTGGGATGATGTCATCATTGAGGTTCCTGCAAGAGAAGAGAAGCTGGACAGAGTGAGAACCTTTCCCCCTCCCAAAACCCACCCCAAAGCACACCAGACCTTGAGGGCTGCACCCTCTGCCCGCCCACTACAGCGTTTGCTAGCTCACAGGGGCAGGGAAGTCTTGGGGCATTTAGACAAAGACAATGGGTTTAGATGGGACCCTGGGGGTGCCCCGCTACCTGCCCCCAGGAGCCACCACCACCAGGTCCCTGTGCTGGCTGTCCCTAAGCCGCAGCTTGTCCCCAGGTGGGTGGCAGGGCCGGGTCACCTCTTGCGGCACATGTCAAGCAGGAAGATGTTGAGGCCGGTGCGGCGCTGCTGCATCTCCTGCAGCACCCGCTGCACGCACAGGCAGTGCTCTGACGTGTAGGCGCTGGGCGCGTCGATGGGCACCATGAAGCTGTTGCCAAAATTTTCATAGCCGTGCCCGGCGTAGTAGAGCAAACCTGCTGGGGAAACAGAGGGCAGGTGACATGGTGACATCCCCTGACCTGCCAGCACCTGCTTCTTGCCTGGCTGCACCCCAAGACTCCACCAGCATTAAACCCCCCAGCTCCCCCTGGGCTGGAGCCACCCTGGCGAGTGCTGCCGCACCGTAGACGCCCTTGTCGAGGAGGAGGAGGAACTCATCGACGGCCATCTGCATCTCAGCCTTGCGCAGGTCCAGCAGGGACACCACCTTGAAGTTGAGCTGGCACAGGAGGGCACCGAGGGCGTGAACATCCACGATGGGCGCCTGCAGCTGCTTGTGGTGCAGGTAGTGCATGTTGCCAATCAGCAGCGCCACTTTGTCCGTGGCTGCAAGGACGGGAGAGGGAGGTGTTGTTTCAGAGTGGGACACACCTGCCCCCCATGCTGCCCACAGAGGTGGCACCCAGCTCTGGCCAGCATCGCAGTCCCTGGGTACCAAGGTACCCTATGGCATCCCTGGCTCACTGATCCCTGAACCCTCAGGTTATGGGTAAGGGCTAGGGTTGGGGATTTGGGTTGAGGGTTAAGGTGCTGATCTGCTCTCCTGATTTGGGTTGGGGCTGGGCTGCTGTTTCACTCTTCCAATATGCTGCATCCAAAGCATTCCTGGCCTAGTAAAGCCTTATGGGGTGACAGTGGTGACACTGGCTACACTCAGAGTCCCCCAGGGCCACCAGCCCCTCCTGGGCAGGCTCTTACCATACAGCTGTCCAGGGCTGCCATGCTCTAGGGAGCCTGGGAAGAGAGAAATGCTGTGCAATGGTCCTTCAGTGCCAGGGGAGCATGGCAGGCAGAGCAGCACAGACGTGTCTGCTCTGCTCCCACCTACCTCCATCCCCCTCCTGCCAGGAGCCTCCAGAGGTGAAGAGCCGTGGGCCTGTGGCAGAGGGGATGTCAGGGACTCTATGCATGACATCACCTCCCAGCATGGGCTGCAGTCCCCTCAAACACTGTGCAGCCATGAGGGCTGTGCTGGGAACAGAGCAGGTGGGGGGTCACAGAGGTTTGTCTGGGGCCCTCACCAATCTCCACGTCCACCTCCTGGCTCCACACCTCGTGGAAGAGGTTGAACACGTGGCAGGAGTAGCTGCCCCGCTCGGCCGTTGTCACCAGCTTCACCTGCCAGCAGGGCAGAGCGGGAGGCTGGGGCAGTGTGCCAGACCACACTGCACTGTGGCACGCTGTGCCATGTTGTACCATGCCATGCCGTGCCAGAGGTCCCTCCATACCTGGAGCTGGGGTGCCTGTGCCCCTTCCACGGGGCGCCGGTTCCTGAACCACTGGTACTGGGGCGGGGGGTTGCCGATGGCTCTGCACTCCAGGGCCAGCGTGTCCCCCTCGGCCAGGCAGCACGGCCGCGGCTGCCGCAGGATCTGCAGCCCTGCCATGCTCGGGCAGTAGCCACTGCCTGGGCAAGAGAAGGGTGGGAAATCAGGCACCCAGCCGTGGAAGTACTCTGCAGCACTGCTCCAGGCCTCAGGTTCTGCAGCCACAGGCCCTGGCACCCATGGGTGGCGTGAGGCAGCAGGCATGAGGAGGGCATGTGACTCTCTGTGGGCGCCATCACCCCAGCAAGCCCAGAGACCTTCACGGCTGAGCCAGGGCCTTACGTGGCAAATTATACCACTCAGGACCCATCCCTGTCCTGATGGGGCAAGAGGTGCCCTGCAGGAAATGTCCCAATCAGGCAAGTGGTGCCCCATACCTGCCAGCCCAGGGACAGAGATCTCAAGACCCACCTGAGCTGGAGCTGCTGCTCTTCTCCACCTGCACGTGAGCCCACCTGGAGAAGGTGAATGTGGCCCCACAGTTCACCCGGCAGATGTACCACTGGCCCACAGGAGTGACTGTGTCAATCACAAGCTCTGGGGATGTGGCTCCAGGCACCTACAAGACAGGAGGAGGCCAAGGAGTGATGTGCTCCCTCACCCATGCGGGTCCCTCACCACAGCCAGGGTGTGGGGCCCTGCTCAGTGTGGCACAGTGGGACCTCACCTCCTGCCTCCCACAGAACCACTGGTACATGAGCCCTGGCGGGCCAGTTGCACAGCAGGTCAGGGACACCTGCGTCCCCTCCGCCACCACCTGCGACTCTGGCTGCACCGTGATGCGAATCCCATCCTGGACTGCGGAAGAGAAGAGACCAGCCTGGGCTGGCTGAGTCCTGCACCACCCCATACCATCCAGTCCCATCCTATTTTGCCCCACTTCCATCCACCACAGATTCTCCTCTCCCAGCCCAGCCCATCCTATCACACCGCACACCTCTGTCCTGTCCCAGCCATCTCATCCCACCTTGTTCAATTGGCATATTCAGTGCTATCCCATCTGCGCATCTCATCTTGTTTCAGCCTATCCCATCCCACTCTGCTCTATCCTACCCTAGCCTATCCCATCCTATCCCATGCTGTCCAAATCTGTCCTGTCCCATCCAACCAGACCACATCCCATCCTATCTTATCCTGTTGCATCTATCCCACCCCACCCTGCCTGCCCAGCACCTCACAACCCGAGCAAGACCCTCAACGGGAATTGCTGTTCTTCACCCCCATGCCCATTTTCTCTTGCTGATCCCCTGTCCCGGTGCTCCCCCGCACCCGGTGCCTCTGTCCGTCCGTACCGGCGGAGCTGAGCACCCGGCAGGCCTGTTCGTGCCCCATGCGCTCCAGGCAGCCCAGCAGGTAGCGCAGGGTGCAGTCGCGCTCGGCCAGGAGCTGCAGCAGGCACTGCGTGGGGCTGCCGCGGGGCTCCAGCACCTTCAGCGAGCACATCTCCAGCTCCTCCACGCTGCGAGCGCCCGCAGCCGTCAGAGCCACAGCCCCAGGCCCAGCCCCAGGCCCAGCCCCAGGCCCAGCCCCAGCCCTGGCCCCAGCCCCAGCCCCAAGCACAGACGCAGACCCAGCCTCGGCCCCAGCTCCAGCCCCAGGCCCAGCCTTGGCCCCAGCCCTGGCCACAGCCCCAAGCACAGCCCCTGCCCCAGCTCTAACCACAGCCCCAGTCCCGGCCCCAGTCCCAGCTCTAACCACAGCCCCGGCCCCAGCCACAGCCCCAGGCCCAGCCCCGGCCCCAGCCCCGGCCCCGGCCCCAGCCCCGGCCCAGCCTCCTCCCTCGGGGCGGATGGAGCCCAGCCCTGGGGGAACCGACCCGTGCACCCCCGCTCAGCCCTGGCAGAGCTGTGCCCACGGTGACCCGGTCGGGGACAGCCCCCGGCACGTCTCCCCCGGCCCTACCTGCACCTGAAGCGTTTCTCGGCCCCGGCCAGCTCGGCCAGCTTGCGCCAGCCCCGGCCGGCGTTATCCAGCAGCTCACACAGCCGGGCCACCACGTCCTCGCCCAGCGAGCCGATGGGCATGCTCCAGTCCCCCATTGCTCCTGGGGACGCCGAGGGGACCAGCTGTCAGTGGGTAGGTGATGGGGTGCCAGGCCCCCGTGCCCCACCAGAGCCCTCTGGGCACAGGGTGACTCAGGGGAGAGCAATGAGAACCCTGGTGCCAGGAGCCTGAGGAGGTGCTGGGACCTGGCTGGGCAGCGCTGCTGGATCTGACCGCCGGCAGGCAGCCAGGAGTGACACATTGCCACTCTGCCAGCTGGGTGGCACAGGGGACTCCACTCACCCCCCAGCCTTGGGCAGGGAGCCAGGGCACTTTAGCCTGGCCCCAGGAAAGGGACCTTCATGGAATGGGGTCCACAGAAGTAGAAGGAGGGGACAGCCTCCATCACCTTCCCCGTCCTTTCAGGTGACACAGAGAATGGGGCCCCAGTACCCCTCTTCTTCTGGCAGAGGCCCCAGCGGGGCAGCAGCAGCCCCCCCTTGCTGTCACCAGGCCTCTGCATGGTGGCTCTGGAGCCACCAGGAGGAGCCTACAGAGGGGTCAACATAGGGTACATGGGGGTCTTAGGGCTGGGACTCAGCTCAGCTTGCCCTGAATCCTGGAAAGATTTGTGTGACACGAACCATCTGGACGGGGCAGTTCCCTCCCCCTCCCCTCAGGTCCCTTCCCAAGAACACCCCCCAGAAGGACCCTTGTCCCCAGGACTGAGCTGCCCAGAGCAGCTGGGTGACACTCACCCCAAGCAGAGGGCTCCAAGGCAGAGGACAGGGACCCAGGTGCTCCGTCTGCTCACCTGCTGCTGGATTTGGGATCTGGACACACTGGGGATGGTGAGGGAAGGGTGGGCTGCAGGCCTGGCAGGGATGGGTACTCACCACAGGGTATGGCTGAGCCCCATCAGCTCCCAGGCTGTGCACTGACCCCACACAGAGGTTCAGCCCAAAATCTCCCCCAAAATCGCTGCTGCGCTGCAGCACAGCACTTCTGCTTCCCTCCCTCTTCCTTCCTGTTGTGCAGCACGTGGGCGCAGAGCTGCCACCCCCCGCCCACAGCCCCGGGGGAGCTGGCACGGCCCGGCCCCATCACAGGGCACAGCCTGTCACAGGGCACAGCCTGTCACAGGGCACAGCCTGTCACAGGGCACCTGGGCCACCGCCAGGCCAGGCAGAGGCTGCACTGTCCCTTCCTCACTGCAGGAACCCACAGGCACCCCTTTTCCCCAGCGCCAAACTCGAGCCCAGAAAGAGCTGCAGGGCAGCGAGTCCAAGGTGGAGGTGAGCTGAGGTGACTGTGGCACCTCTCAGCCAGGTGTGCCCAACACACAGCCAGAACCGAGGCCAGGGCATGGGCTTTGCCAGGCTGAAGCTGCCCAAGGAGAAGCAGAGTTAGAGCAGTGAGGCCCCTGTTGTGTGGGGAAGACCCTGCCTTCATTGTCCAGCCCAGCCAAGCCCTGGCATCCCAGCACCACTGCTCCTGCTGCTGGAGGAGGAAAGGAGAGCATGGTGTGGGGGTGGCACTACAACAGGCCACCATGTCCCCTCCCTCACACTGCCTGCTGTCCCACAGCACTGCCAAAGCCTGGCCCCTCCTGCCAGCCCCAGGGAGCACAGGCTGCTTCAGGCCCCGAGATCCACTGGCCAGGGACGCAGTGACACGGGTGGGTCATTCCCCACCCCACATCCCCATGGGGCCCTCAGCCCCAGCACCGTGGTACAGCAGCAGGACCCGTGTGCAGTGTGGGCTCTCTCTGTGACCCAAAACCTGAGCTTCTGTATAAACAAACACACTCGTGGCCTGTGCTGCCTCAGCCCTCGGCATGAGCTTGCAAAGGGTCTGGGGTTGTCACAGCCTTTGTAACACATAACAGCCTCACCAGAGATTTATTTTTTATTTACAGCAAGGAAAAGAGACCAAAAGCCAGGGCGGGTCCCAGTGCCACTTGTGCTGGCACACAGGGAAGCCCCCAGCTCAGCAGCACCTATAGCTTCTTGCCCTTCTTCAACTTGTTGCGCTGCCATGTGTTGTACTTCCGCAGGCGCCTCCAGTACTCAAGCGAGTCGGGGTCCAGCTCCTCCAGCTTCTTAGGGGGCCCGAGGTGGATCTTAAAGAGCCTGGGGGTGAATGCAGAGGGTGTGAGGCTGTGGGAAGGATGACAAAGGGACAAGCACAGGATGGAGCAATGGACATGAGTGATCAGGATGTGCAGATCCGTCACCCCACATCCACAGTGCACTCCCTCCTGTCTCCTGACCCTGGGGAAGGCTTCTGGGTAGCAGAGGGGCAGTCTGCCTCCTCGCAGAACACTTCCCTGTCCCTCTTACACAGCTCTGTGCCCCTGGGATGGCACCTCTGGGACACAGAGGGGAGTGGGGCAGCACGCACCAGTCGGGGTACTCGGACTCGGGCTTCAGGGCCACCTCCGGACCCTCCTTGAAGTAGTTGACCCCCATGGCGTGGGTGGCGAGCATGGTGGGGTCGGTGCACACCTCCGGCCCCTTCAACGCCTCCTTCGGCACACCCTTGCCTTTGGACTTGGCGGCTGTGGGGAAAAGGGCAGGGTGAGGGCAGGGTGAGGACAGGGTGAGGGCAGGGGGTGTGCCGCGGGTGAAGGACGCAGGCAGGGGAAGGGATGGGGACTCGAGGGCAAGGGCACCGCGGGGCGCTAACAGGGACCGGGGCCGGGTGAGAGTGGGGGACACGAGGAATGGAGCTGGGCCGGCGGCACCACCAGGGAGGGCCCTAGGAGCGGGACACGGGGCCCGGAGCGTGGGCAGGGCATGGCCAGTACCAAGGGGAGAAGCGCGGGACCGGGGCACGGAGGGACGAGGGGACACATGAGGGGACACAACGAAGGGACACACGAAGGGGACACACGGGGCCGGGGCCGGGAGCGAGGAGCGCGGGCCGGGGCCGGTGCCCGTGCGGGCCTCACCGGGTTTCTTGGCGTAGCCGCGGGCCGGGGCGCGGAGCGCAGCTCCCGCCGCCCGCAGCAGCGCCCGGGCGGCCATGGGCGCGGGGCACGGCGGGACCGGGGCGGGGCCACGGCCGCGCCTGCGCAGCGCGAACGGAAACGGCGGCGGGACCGTCCCGTCCCGGCCGGAGGCGCCGGTAGTGACCGAGTCCGCCCGGCCCGGGCCCCTCCCGGGCCGCCGGCCCCATGGACACCGGCACCACTATGGACTTCCAGGCGGCCGCGCTCCCTGCCCCCGGCGGCGGCGGCGATGAGAGCGCGGAGCCGCGGGCCATGGACACGGAGGACGGACCGGACGCCCCTGGGCACTGTGTGGGCGACGGGCGGCCGGAGGAGCCCTCCCGTAGCGCCCCGCAGCCCGGCAGCGGCTCCGGGCCGGAGGGGCCGGGGCCCGCCGGAGCCCCGGAGCTCGCGGGGGGCGCGGGCGGACGGACCGAGCTGTGCCGGGGCTCGGGAAGGGCGATGGAAGCGGAGGAGGTGCCCGAGGCGCCGCAGGGCTCTGCCCGCTGGGAGCCCGGTGCCAGCAGCGCCTCTCGGGGCACGGGGCGCCCCCGGAGCCCCAGCAGCGCCGACACCGCGGGCATGGAGCTGGATGAGACCCCCGAGCCCTGCGCCCGCCCCGCACCGGGGGTCGAGTGGGCCGAGGATGTGGAGGACGAACCCTCGGAAATCCAAGGGCTGCTGGCTCAGCTTGAGACCCTCGACCCCAACCTCCGTGACTGCCCGTCCGCCCCAGAGCAGGGTTCGCCATCCCGCTCGGGCGCCGGTGCCCGGCGGGGCCGCGGGCAGTGCCCGGGCCGGTGCCGGCCGTGCCCGCTGCACGTGGCCACGGGCCGGGGCCTGGCGACGCGTCCGTGCTGCCCGCAGCACTCCGGCTGCCACCGGCCCTGCCACGGGCTGCTCTTCGCCGAGGCTGACCGGGAGGACTTGCTGAGCCTCCTGTGCTACGAGGGGGGACTGCCCGAGGCTGGTGCCGAGACCCCCTTGGCCCACTCCGATGTTCTGGCTGGGACCAACCTGGAGATGCTGCAGGCTCAGGAGGACCCAGCCGCTGTGGAGAAGCCTGAAGGGCTGGGGAGGCCAGAGAGCTCAGAGGAAGAACCTTCTGGCAGCTGGTGTTACGGAGAGGGGCTTTGCGAGGACGATTCTGCCTGCGAGGCTGCTCGGGAAGGTTCCCCGGAGCCGGCGTGGGCAGCGCTGCCTTCCGCTCTGGTGGCCGGGACAGAGCAGCCACCTCAGGGCGCTGTGACCGTGAGTGCACCGTGCCTTGGGCTGCCGTGGGGCAGCAGGAGCCAGGACGTGCCCCTTGGCTCTGGTCCCTCCTGGGCTCTGGGATGGGGGCAAAGGAGAGCCAGGGCCGACTTTGCTCAGGTCTTACAGGGCCTTGCACTGCGAGATTGCTCATACAAGACCCTCGGTACCAGCTTTGCCCTGAATGCATGCTTGCATGGCTGGCTGGTTCATGTGTGTCCTGGCCCAGAGGCTGGTGCATCCGAACAGCCCCTCTTTTCCTGGGATTCTGTGCCATCTTCCCCTCCAGCCCCAGGACCCTGTTCTTCTCTGTCCAAACCTGGGACCCTATGCCATTTCCCCCATCCCCAGGGACACTCTGCCTTTGCTGTCCCACTGCTCCAGGGCTAGCCAGGCTGAAACCCTGAGGCCCCAGCCACAGCCTCACTTGCTCTCTCATTGCTTTGCAGAACAGGGAATCCCCATCATCCTGCCCAGCCTTCAAAGAGGGTGAGTTGCTTCTGTTCTTGAGCAGCAAGAGCATGAGGAGTCCTGCCCCACCTGCTCTGACCCTGAATGGGCATGGTCCGGGGTCCCGGTTAGGGAGGGAACAGCAGCTCTGCACCCACCCAGAGTGGGTGGACCACACTCCACGTGGCTTGTTTGAGGGTTTGCTGAGGAAATGGAGCTGTGTCGGGGATCAGGGAGGGGGTATACTTGGGGAAAAGGGTGCCATGTGTTACCAAGGGAAGGGGAAAGCAGCCCTGGTCCCCCAGTGATGCCAGGTGCCCATGTACCAAGCATTGAGCTGCTTCATTGTATGTAGGAATGCAGCTAACAAGGCAGCAGGAGTTGGTACCCCCAGTTTCAGAGGTGGGGGAGCAGCCTCTGCTCAGTCCCTCCCAACGCCTCAGTTCCAGGCCCTTGTGACCCAGAGGACTTGCTGGATGGTGTGATTTTTGGGGCCAAGTACCTGGGCTCCACGCAGCTGGCCTCGGAGAGGAACCCCCCGACCAGCGTCCGCATGGCGCAGGCGCAGGAGGCCGTGGACAGGATCAAGGTGCAGGAGGGATGGGGGGCATGGCTGCCCCGAGCCTTGCCCCCATGGGTGTGGGGCAGCGCCCAGGGTCTGCCTGAGGGCACCTGGCTGTGGGGCTGGGTCCCAGCAGGGTCCTGTGACCTCTCCATCATTCTGCAGGCACCCGAGGGGGAGTCCCAGCCCATGACGGAGGTGGATCTGTTTGTCTCCACACAGAGGATCAAGGTGCTCACTGCTGACACTCAGGTGAGCAGGAACAGCAGTAACCTCGTGTCTCTGTGGCTGCTTCAACGTTCCTGTTTGGCCTCAGGCTCTCAGCTTTGCTCCCACGCCAGCAGGGTCTTGCCTAGTGATGGCCTATGGATAAGGACACATGTCTGGGAGGGGACATGTTACTTCATAGCCATCCTGTGTCATGTCCTTGCCTCTCTCTGTGGCTGCACAAGGCTTCCCGTGCAACCTGCACCCTATGGAGCTGCTGGGAACCCAGGCTGGAAACCTGGAGAGCTCTTTGCCTCAGGATTAGTTTCTGCATTATAGCAAGAGGGAAGAGCTGCCCTGTCCACTGGCAACACCCAGGGACACAAATGAGTCCTTGATGAAGGATCTGTTTGTACCTTTTGGCACAGACATGGTTTCTGCCCAACATGTGCTGGGCAGCCGTGCCACATCCCAGCACCGTGGCCAAACCCTTCCTGCTTGCAGTGCCAGCAGGCTCGCGGTGCCCACGTGGTCTGACAGCCCCAAGGGGGCTGAACTCTGCCTGTTCCCCTTGCCAGGAGGCCATGATGGACCACTCCCTGCAGACCATCTCCTACATTGCCGACATTGGCTCCCTCGTGGTGCTCATGGCACGCCGGAAGCTGCCGCGGCGCTCGGAGGCGGCGGAGGAGAAGCGGCTCTACAAGATGATCTGCCACGTCTTCCACTCACCTGATGTGAGTGAGGCAGCACATGGGTCCCTGGCGTGGGTGGGCGGCCCTGGGGACCCGAGTCCCATCCCAGTGTAATAACTGGGTGTTCTGGGCTGGGGCTGCAGCAGAGACCCCTCTCTCCCCACTAGGGAGAGGCAGAAGCCCGACCTGAGCATCTCTGTGCTCCACAGAGCCCCAGCGAGTGCAGGGGAGGGTTGGCTCCACACAGGGGCCCATTCCTTCAGGGAAGGAGCCAGGACACCCTGGAGCTCCCAAGCACGGTTCCTGTGCTGGGCACTGCAGGGCACGGGGAGCTGTTGGCTCCAGCCCTGAGGCACAGGCAGGAACAGTCCCTGTGTTTCTGCAGGCCCAGGTGATCGCCCAGGCCATCGGGCAGGCGTTCGGCGTGGCCTACCAGCGCTTCCTGGAGGCCAACAGCATCGACCCCAGCGAGCTGAGCCCGCGGCAGTACAGCCGTGCCCTGCAGGACCAGGAGCAGCACAACACAGAGCTGACCCACTTCTCCCGGCAGGAGAACTGCAAGGACGTAAGAGCTGCTCCGAGGGGTGGGGACAGTGCGGGGAACCCACTGGCACCTCTGTGTCATCCACTCCGTGGCTCCCTGTGCACCTGAGGTGCTCCCTCCAAAACCAGAGCCCATCCCAGCCAGCTGTGAGTGCAGCTGTGGGCCGGGACAGTGCTCCACGGCTCTGGTGGAGGTTGTGACCATAACCCCCCTGTTCTCCCCCCAGGTGTGCATCCGGAAGCAGAAGGGGGAGATCTTGGGCATTGCCGTAGTGGAGTCGGGCTGGGGCTCCATCCTGCCCACCGTGGTCATCGCCAACCTGATGCACGGGGGCCCCGCGGAGCGCTCGGGCGAGCTGAGCATCGGGGACCGCCTCATGTCCGTCAACGGCACCAGCCTGGTGGGGCTGCCCCTGGGCACCTGTCAGAGCATCATCCGGGTGAGCAGGGCAGGGGGACCTCCTGCCTCACGCCATGGGGGAGATGGGGACTGGCCTGAATGACCTGGGGGTGTCTGTGACACCAGGATTCCTTTGGGGCCCCCAGCTTTGGAGACAGGTGTGCCGAGATCATCCTTGTCCTGCAGACTGTGGCAGTTCCTGCTCAGAGGGCTTGGAGGAAGGCAGGGGACAAAGGGACAAAGCTGGGGAGTGTACTTGCTGTGGCCCCGCCTGAAAAGGAGGGTGGAGGAAGAGGAGGGCACCTGTCCTGAAGGGAACCTGTTGCATCATCTACCTCTCAGTAGGATGGGAAGGAGCTGGAAGCAAGGACAGCATAGCCTCAGGGGCAGGGATGTCTTTGGCTGGGTTTTTAAGTTCTTGTCCCTGCATTTGCATTTGCAGTATCCCTTTGTGTGCCTCAGTTTCCCCATTGAAAACAAGTTGCTAATCCTCAGCCCTCACATGAGCAATGTGGGTGTTGGATGTTGGGTGCTGCTGCCTATTATCTGTTCCCAACAAACCTCTTCTGTAGAAAAGTAGATTGGATTAACATTTAGGCAATGCAGCCAAATCCACGCACGACAATCACCACAGCTGGCTCAGTGAGAGAGGCTAGAAAGGCTCCTTTTTGCAAGGTTTTAGTTCAGCAAAGTATATCACATGTGGCTGAAGGGAACCCAGCAAGAAAGAGAGCAACCACGTGGTGCAGGCAGCTGAAAAAGGGGAAGGGGTGGGGGGCAGAGCTAAGGGCAGGGCAAAGGGGATTGGTCTCCAGGGGAGGGGGGCAGCCACCAGTGGTACCAAGCCAGTGAGGGGACAGGGAAAGGGGAAACCAGGGGAAGTTGTCAGACAGAAGTCCATGTGGGAGTCTGTCTTTTTCCCCAGGAGGACTGCATCACCCTCAACCAGTCTGAATAGCTCTCCAAAATCTGACCATGCCCCATCCCACCTTCCAGGAGCTGAAGCACCAGACTGAGGTGACACTGAACATTGTGCACTGTCCCCCTGTCACCACGGCTGTCATCCGACGCCCTGACTCCAAGTACCAGCTGGGCTTCTGTGTTGAGAACGGTGTGGTGAGTGCCCGTGGGATGGGAGCTGGGCCAGGCTGTGCTGAGGGACAGGCAGAGCCAGCTGTGTGCAGGGACCAGCACCCAGCTCCCACACTGCAGGTGCCTGCCCAGGCCGAGGGGTCACAGGGCTCAGCAAAAAGCTCCTCACAGCCTTTCTGCAGCACTGCTGGTTGTATCCCTCTTCTTGCTGCTCTGTAGCTGTTTGCTTTCAGGGTGGTGGCTTCTTCCTGGCTTTCTGGGCATGACCTCAGTGACAGTTGTTGCTGTCCCCTGTGCTGAACTACTCCCTGCCCTGGGCTCTCGTGTGGCTGTGTTGGGAAGGCAGAGAGGGACATTCCTGGTCTCAGTGGGAGCTGGGTGGGTGGCACAGCCCCCTCGCACCCCAACTGGTGCTCCCCCTAGCACTGGAGATGTGGGGCTCTCCTGTTGCCCCAGGGAGCAGCTCAGTCTCTGCAGCCCCAGCCTGAGGGCAGCAGGAGGGCTCAGTGGGGGGACTGAATCAGCTGGAGGACAAAATCCTGGGGACTGCCCTGGCCTCAGCTCAGCACGTCGCGCTGCTGGCAGCAATGCCCAGGAACATCCCTGCCCTCCCTGCGTGCCCAGGGCTGGAGGAGCTGTGCACCCAGGCAGAGCTCTGGCTGAGAGCCTCCGGGGCCGTGAGGGTTTGGAGCAGTGGTGGCAGGGCCGGGCTGAGGGCACAGCCCTGCTCTCACAGCCCTCTACACCCCCAGATCTGCAGCCTGATGCGCGGGGGCATCGCGGAGCGGGGCGGCATCCGCGTGGGGCACCGCATCATTGAGATCAACGGGCAGAGCGTGGTGGCCACGCCGCACGACAAGATCATCCAGATCCTCACCGAGGCCGTCAGCGAGGTGAGCTGGGCCCCACGGAGCTGCTGGGCTCAGAGCTGTGAGCAGCACCCTCCAGGCCAGGCTGGGGTCTCTAACCTGTGCCTCTCTGCCTAGGTGCACATCAAGACCATGCCAGCCTCCACGTACCGTCTGCTGACGGGGCAGGAGCAGCCCCTCTTCCTCTGAGCCACCGTGCCTGGGGCAGGCAGGACGAGCCCAGGGCTGCAGAGGCAGGACTGGCTCTGCCTTCTGCTCCAGCCCTGCAGCAGAACCCTCAGCAGGGCCTAAGTCTGCACCTCTTTTGTTTTACTCAGGACACAGTGGGACACTG
Source organism: Ammospiza caudacuta (assembly GCF_027887145.1). NCBI lineage: Eukaryota > Metazoa > Chordata > Aves > Passeriformes > Passerellidae > Ammospiza > Ammospiza caudacuta. The sequence continues at coordinate 1,231,960 of NC_080620.1, forward strand.
GGGGCTGATACCCAGCCTGAGCAGCACCAAGGTCTGTGGTGCCACACTTTGGGCACCTGTCCCGCTCCAATTACCTCTCCCCAGCTCAGAGTGCCTGCACAGTGCCTGTCCTGCTGCTGCACAGGGTCCCTCACCTTGGCCTTCTGCTTGTGGGAGGTGAGGGGGCCTTATGTGAAAGCTCCCCCCACCCAGTCACTGACTATTGTACTTTTACACTCACCAACGGTGCCTTTCCCAAGGTGGGGATGGTGCTGGAAGCACAGCTCAACTCCAGAGCACAAGCAGCAGAGCCCCAGAGTAGCACTGACCCCACATAGCCATGTGTGGGTGCACAGTGGCACCCCTGAGGGATACCCAGCAACTCCCAGACTCAGCCTTAAGGGCAGAAGCACTCTTGGCACCTCCTCTACTCCCATGGCTTGGCCAGAGGCTGTTGGGGTGCAAACTCTCCGTTAGACACGTTGCACCAAGCTGGGAATCTGCCTCAGCTTTTCCCTGGTGCTGCCTTGGATCGCTCTGCATGCACAGCCCAGCCCAGAGCCATAGTCCTGGCAGCAGCAGAAGGGAACATGGCATTGCCCAGCCCCACATCCTGGCAGTTTGGGGCTGTGAGCTATTTTGTGAACAGCTCTCTGGGCCCCCAGGGCTGCAGCAGTGCTGACCTGGCTGTGCCTGTGTGCCTGGTTGCTCTAAAAATAAAAGTTTTGGGAAATATGGGAGGCTGCATTTGAGGAGCTGCAGGGGGACTGCAGCAGAGGAGACTCAGCTCTGGGGCACACGTCCCAGGCCTGCCCTGGTGCCAGGCCCCAGGTGCCCCTGCAGTGCCTCGTTGTACACAGAGCCACTGGCCAGGGAGGTGCCTGGGTCCCAGCAGAACAACCCTGCTGCACAGTGTCCCCTGTATGCTGCCACCCAGCACCCCCAAAAACAGCCCATCCTCATCCAAACATCCCTTTTATTCCAGTAACAGTGGCTGTGGCCAAAAGGGAAGGGGCACGTGGTAGTGTAGGCACTTGGTGATGCAGGGTATAGCAGGATGGGGCCCAGCCCAGCCTGGCCACAGGGGCACCACCTGAGCTGTCAGCTGTACCCAGCTGTGCAGGGCTGCCCTGGAGGGACAGGCCAGCTGTGCCACTACACATCTGTGGCTGGGCCCCACTCGTAGCCTTCATCCTGGTCTGAGTCATCCCTGGCCCGTGTGAACCTCCTCCTCACCGCCTCATGCTCGTATTCCCTGGGGAACAGAAGGGTGCTGATGGCTCTGTGTGACAGGGACAGGGCCCTGCTGGGACTGTCCCCAGCCCTGGGCAGCTGCCATCCCCACCCCGGGGCACAGGGTACCTGATGCTGTCATAGCTCCTGCCCTGCCGTGGCCGTTTGGGCACCTGGGGAAGAAGAGGTGGGAGAGGTCAGGGGCAGGACAGGGGCTGTGCCCCAGCCTGGGGCATTTGCCCTTAGCCACCCAGAGCTGGGCACAGACACACAGCTGGACCCTGCAGCAGCCAGAGGTGACACCCTGCCTGTGCCATGAGAATGGGAGTCATGCTCCAGAGCTGGGCACTGTGCCACCCTCCTCTGCCCCACCAGGCTCTTGTACCAGTCCAGGACAACCCACCTGCTCACTCTGGCTGTGGCTCGGGGCCAGCTGTGCTGGCTCAGAGGAACGGGCCAGCCCAGGCTGGTCGTAGGCCTCCTCTGCCTCGCCGTCAGTGTAGGCGCCCGCCTCCCCATCCGTGGTGTCATCGTAGTCGCTGTTGGCTCGGCTGTCACACGTCAGGTACCCTGAGGGCACTCTGCTTGGTGGGTTCAGCAGGTCCAGACTGTCCTCGGTGGCCACATCTGCCTGAGGGGTGGGGATGACAGAGACATGGGACCTCAGCCATGGGGGCCATGTGCAGCCCCATCCCATCACCTGCCTGACTGCAGCCCCAGCCTTGCCACAGAGAGCCCGTGCCCTGTACCTGCTCTGCTGTTGTCCAGACTGGCTGGCTTTGCTGTGTCCTTACGATGTCCTGGATCTGCTCGTACCATGCATTGCCGCTGCCACTGAGGCTGATGGTGGCCGTGAAGAGGTGGCTGCAATACTTCTTCATCTTGTTGGCCTGGGCATAGAGGCGCCGGGAGCTCTTCCTGGAGTCGGGCGCCAGCCACTGCCGCATGGCCTTGATGCCCTGGCGGCTCTCGGGCTCGCAGAACACCACCACGGGGTAGTACTGCACGTAATTGAGGCGCTCTACAGCCGAGGGCGTGATGTCCAGCAGGGCGTGCTTGTTCTGGGGCAGGGCACGGCCGTCAGCCCTGCTGGGAGCAGGGATGAGGGCCATGGGCTTGCCACAGGCCCCAGCTGGCTCCAAGGACGTGGGAACGGTCTCACCTTTTCTGCGATCTGCCGCACCGAGTCCAGCTTGATGACCTTGGACGATGCCCCATCTCGGGGCACGCTCGCTGCAGGACACAGAGATGGGGCATGAGAGGGGCTGCACCTCCCACAGCCCCAGGCTGGGCGTGGCCGTGCCCAGCACTAGGGCTGTGTCCCTCAGGGAAAGGAGGGGAAAGGGTGAATTAGCCCAGGAAGGTGTTGGAGTGTCATAGGGAGGGAGCCAAGGTAAGGAACTCTCACAGGGTCTGGCTGCTGGGTATCATTTTCTCCCCAGCGTGGGGGCACTTACGGGCAATTTCGAACAGCTCGGGCAGCTCCCTGCTCAGCTTCTGCACAGCGATGTCTGCGATGGGGCCCAGGATCACCACGGGCCGCTTGAAGCTGGCTGTGGGAGGACACAGGTGCTCAGGGGGGCTGGGGGCAAGGGCAGAGCTCCCAGAACCCAGGCACCCAGCCCTGCTCCTCATGGTGCCCACAGGCCTGCACCTCGCCCTGCTCCTCCCAGGAGAGGAGGCCCCATCAGCAGCCACAGCAGGGCAGCCCCAGGAGCCGTGTCCCCGAGGCAGGTCAGGCTGTCCTGGTGCCCACCTTCCTTGAGGACCACCCTCTCATAGGGTGGGTAGCGCCCCTGCTTTGTGAGGGCAGACAGGTCCTCCCGGCTCTTGCGCAGCATCTTCTTGGCTCCCCGCAAGCCCCGCAGCTTCCAGAACTCAGCCCTTGCCCCGGAGGGGTTGGCTCCAGACGTGGCTTTCAGGACTGACTCCAGGCTGGCAATCTGCTCTGCCCTGGGAGAGGAGAGGGCTCAGGACCTGCAGCCTCTGGGTTTGAGGAGCAGCTCAGGAGAAGCTGGCACCCTTGCTCGGTGGCACAGCCAGGTGAGGCCATGCTAGACTTCTCTCTCTGGGACTTTGGACAATTTGACAGTCAGCTGCCTCACCACCCTGAGAAGGGATTTCACCAGCTCCCGCTTCCCACCACTGTGCCACCAGCCCTGCCTCTCACTGAGCCCACCATCCCTGTCCAAGGCTCACTTGGGAGCCTTCTCTGGCTCTGCTTGTCCAGGGGCTGTTCGTGGCTCCATCCCTACCTGCTCCGGTTGGGGATGATGCCCTTCTCCTGCTCTTGCAGGTCCCTGCCCATGCGCACAGCCAGCCAGCTGCCCAGCCTGCCCCGGTACATGGTGTCCAGCACGTGGAACACGTCCCCACGGACAAAGCTGAGCCCTGACGGCGTGTCCTTCTCAAAGTCAAAGTGTGTCCGGATGTAGAACGAGTCACCCACATTGGATGAGACCATCTTCCTGTAAACTGAAGCCCAGGGCAAGAGGGACCATCAGGGGAGGAGATGGCTGAGGAAGAAGATGCTGGAGATTTGGGAAGGCACTAGGCTGGCTGGGAGGCTCCACAGGAGCCCTTGCTCCTAAGGAGGGTATTGGGGACGCTTTTTCCTCCCATGGCACTCTCAGGCATGCTGGGGACAGTAGGATCTGACTCGCCAGCACATGCTGGCCTCTCCAGGCTGAGCCATGGTCCCAGAAAGCCCCTGTGCTCCAGGAAGCCGAGGCACAAACAGGGCTGGGATGGTCTGGTCCCCTCCCATCAGCACTCTGGAGGAGGAGGAGGGGAAGAAGGACCACCCTGAAGGGCCATGGCAAGTCCAGCAGGTCTGATGCTTGCCCAGAATAGACAGAGGATGGAGAGGCACAAGCCCAGGATGAGCCTGGTCACCACTCACTGTCCTGCTTGCTCTGGATCCACAGTGTGACCTCCTCGCCTGGGGGCAGGGCCATGAGATATTCCACAGCCTCCTCACGGGTCACGTTCTGGAAACTGGTGTCATTCACCTGCCACAGAAAAGCACTTGGACATGGTCCTGCCAGTAGGACAGAGGGCATGGGCAGCAGCAGGGGACCCAGGGACAGCAGTGCCCAGAGTGGGAGAGGGAAGTGATCCTTGTCACCCTGGAGGTGATACCCTGGGGAGATATTGGACCCAAAAGTGCTGGGGCCAGTCCAGATGCAGCAGCATATGGAGCATTTTCAGCCTCGGGTACCTGCAGGATCTGGTCACCTTCCTGAACCCCCTGGATGTCAGCCAGGCTCCCCTCCTGCACGCTGGACACAAAGATTCCCACATCATTGCCACCTGTCAGCCGCAGCCCCACGCTCTTGGCCTTCACAAACTGCACAACCCTGGCGTTGGTGCTGTACCTGCCACAGGGAAGGACAGTCAGCCCCGTGGTGACATGCAAGGACAGGGAGGCGCTGACCCTGTCACCCCAATCCTGTGACACAGCAGCTCCTCATGTCCCCCAGCCATTCCCCTGCCTCTAGCAGACATACCCATCCTTGTGGGCAGCTCGGGCAGTGAGGCTGGTGAGGGGGCTGTGCCCATCCTGCTCCATGGCTTCCAGAAGGTCTGCAGGAAGGAGAGCTGGTCTAGGAGCAGCAGTGGCTGTGCCGAGGCACAGGGAGCCCTGGCATGGCTCCATGGGGCTTTGGGCAGTGGAGATGCACAGGAGCCTGGAGCCCCCCCAGTGCCCACTCACCTGGGCCCTGAGCATCAGCTACAGCCACCTTGGCCACAGGCTCCCTGCTTGATCGTCCCCTCTCCCTGGAACAAGGTTGAGCAGGATTTAGGCAGGGCAGTGGAGAGAGCAGAGCAAGCTGGGCATGGCAGTACCACCTTCAGGGATACTGGCTTAGGAATGGAGAACCAGCATCCCCAGACAGGTGGAGAAGACAGAAGGATCTGCCAGGGGACAGAGGGGCTCATGGTGACAGTGTGGGCCTTACGGTGATTTTGTCCTGGCAGCAGCTGGAGATCGTGGGGAGGCCTCTGGAGATGGCGGATGGGACAGCTCAGAGTCGATGTCTGAGATATCTGCAGGCACAGGAAGGGAGATGCAGCAGGGGCCATGCAGCCCCCGTGCTGTGTGACTGACCCTGGCCCCAGCACTGTCCCCTCACCGTCCATCTGGGAGCTGTCGCTCTGGCTGTCAATGTCGGGGATGTTGACCAGGAACTGCCGGTGGTCACGGAGGATGAGCAGGGTCAGGATCCCCTCTGTCTGCTCAATGAGCTGCTGGGTTTCAGCCAAGGACATGTCCTGGCTGGCTACCCCATTGATCTGGAGGGGCAGAGTGGGAGGCCTCAGGGCACCTGCTCCTGGGAAAGCCACCCCCAGGAACACCCCACGGGGATGGGATACTCTGATTGCCATCTTCCTGCTCCCTTCCCAGCTCCTCCAGGCCAGCCCCAGCTCCTGCAGCTTCACCTATTCTGTCCCTGTTCCTGGCTGCTTCCCAGTGTGACCTCACTTTGTACAGAGGAAATCATTAAACCATTAGCATGCTTTGTTAACATCCACTTCCACCTGCCCGGGGCTCTGCCTGCAGGCAGGATTGCAGGACCCCTCAGACACCTGAACCTCAGTTTTCCTTTGCCCTGGGCCCAGCACTGTCCTTCCATGCCCAGGCCTGATGCAGGGAGTCAGGCCCCAAGCAGGCTCTGGGCTGAGATCTCCCCAGAGTCACTTTAGCACCAGGTCCCAGCAGCCACGGGTCTGCCTGGACCAGGTGTGCAAACAAAGGGTCTTCCTCCCTTCTATTTCCTCCTCCCCAAGTACTTTAAGCATTGTTTTATCTGACAAACACCTGTGACTGTCATCCAGTGGGACATGGACACACAGTGGGGGACCACACCCCGTGGGGACAGTCAGGGGAATGGGGCAGGGAGTGGGCACAGGCAGAACTGCCTCCAGCATGGCCGTGTCTGGGCCCTGGCAGTGACACCAGCCAGGGACGAGCCCTCCAAAGAGGGGTAGATGAGACTCCCAGTGAGTGCCCTGCACCCCAGGGCCCCCATACCTTCAGGATGAGGTCTCCCTCCTGCAAGGAGTTGCCCTTGGCCGCCAGCCCGCTCTCCACGATGTGCTTGATGAAAAGCTGACTCCCCAGCTTCAGGCCATACTCTGCACCAGAGAGAGCCGTGATGGTAGAATCAGGCAGATGCAAGATCCCCTCCAGGTCCCTGCTCAGCACCACCCCCACAAGCCCCAGCTCCCCTTGGGGTACTGGCAAGCCAAAGCCGAGCTCTGTAGCCCCCAGCTGAGGGGAGGAGGTTTAGTGCACCCAGCATGGCATGCACTGTCCCCTTGCTGCAGCCAGGCCCTGGCACCACCCAGCCATCATCTCCTCCCTGGGGGAAGGCATGGCCAGAAATCAGGCAACAAGACCCAGGGGCAGCAGAGCAGGAGGGCCTCACCCTCATTCTGCTTCTGCTTCACCAGCACCGAGGTGATGGGCTTCATTGGCACGTCCTGGCACGGCAGCCGCTTGAAGCCCGACACCAGGGCCAGCCCGTTGGTGTCCCCGTCCTGGCCAAAGGAGCAGCGTCTGCCCTGGCCTCTCCGATCTGAGCTGCTCTGCAGGCGGTGGCTGCTGTCCTGGCTCCGCCTGCGGCTCCGTGCCACCAGCCGCTGCTGCCTGCGCTCGTCGTGCGGGTGACCAGAGCTCCTCTCGCTGGACGAGTCCCCGTCGTAGCCCTGGCTGTGGTCCAGGTCATCCCGGGAGCGCTGCAGCCTGTACTCCTCATCTGAGTCGTAGTGCCGGGCCACGGCAGGGGACCCAGGGCTGCTCTTGCTCACGGGGAGCTGAACCTTCTTCGGCCTTTTCAGTGTCTGCAGGTGCACAGTGAGCAGAGGAGGATGATGGCACAGCTGTGTCTGCCAGGAGATGTCCCTGGAGCAATTCCCAAGCCCCAAACCTCGGGCACATGTGGACAGGGGATCTGGGATGGGGACAGGCACCGGCATGAGCATGACTCCAGCCCCCATCCCACCACAGAGCACACTCACAATGTTGGCGATCTTGCCACAGGTTTTAAGTGTCTGGATGGCAAGAGAAGACGGGACGTTCTCCATGGAAATGCCGTTCACCATCACGATGTGATCCTTCTTCCTGGGAGGGAAAATGCAGCTGCAATGCTGTCCCAGGCACAGCTCCCAGCCCAGGGTGCTGGTGGGGTGGTGAGCACACCCCATTCCAGCCAGGCAAGGCAACAGTGGTGCTGGCCCTGTCCCAGCAGGAGCGATTCTCCATCCCTCCCACCCTTGCTGGCAGTGATCCCCCCTCTGACCCCATGTCCCTGTGCACTCACTGGAGCTGACCCATTGCTGGTCCCCCAGACACCACATCTGAAACAAACACCGCTGTGTCCCCAGTTGTCCTGTTGGGATGGTCACGGCCTCCGGAGACAGCAAATCCAAAGCCCCGGTGAGGGTCCTGGTGGGGGTGGGCAGAAGGGGCTCAGGCAGAGTTGACCGGACAGACCCCGTCCCCTTCCACGGTGGAACCACCCCAGGACAGACTGACCTTGCTCAGTGTCACCGTGTGCTGCTCCCAGATCACCATCTCCTCCATGCTGGGCACCCACCAGCTCAGGCTGGGCAGGGGCTCGGTGGCAGCCGCACGGCCGGGGGGCTCTGAGTGGCTCCGGCTCCTCTTTCCAGCCGCCAGCCCCTTCCTCAACCCAGCATCAGGCTGCAACACAGAGCAGCAGCAAAGCTAAGCCATGAGCACAGGGACTGTGAGGCCGCAGGGGACAGAGCCCCAGGGTGCCAGGACACTGGGACTGGCAGCTGTGGCACACCCCAGCTAACCCTGCTGAACCCAGAGCTGCCTGTGCACCACGACATCACCCCTGGGGATCCATCTCCATCCTCTCAGACACGGGTCCATGCAAAGGGGGGCTTTACACAGGGCAAGCACAGGACTCATCTCCATGGCTGGGACCCTGTCCATGCCATCCTCTGTCCTCCTGGAGCTGCCAGGCCTTGGGATACTGTTCTTAGTGCCTGTCCACCCACTCTGGGCTTTGGCAGCTCTGCCAGCTGGTTTGGCAGCACCACTGCCCCAGTTTCACCATTTGATTTCTCTGGGTTTTCCCCAAATCCAGTGTTTTCCACCTGAGGCAAACAAGCCTGACTGACAGAATAATGTCCCCTTGAGGCTGAAACTTCTGGGATGGGCCCAGGGATCTCCACCAGCTCCTGGTTCCCTGTAGGTAATGTCAGCATGAACCCAGAGAGACATGGTGGGAGACAGCACGACCAGAGCCTTCCACCAGTTCCCGTGGGGTGGGACAGGGACAGGTCACTTTGTTCAGGGCCTCACAAAACCATCAAAGCAGGAAAAGGCCTTCAAGATCATCAAATCCAGCTGTCACTCCACCTCACCATAATCTCCCCTAAACCATGTCCCCAAGTGCCACATCCAGATGCCTCTTGAATGCTTCCAGGGACGATGACTCCCGCATCTCTCTGGACAACAACATTGCCTGACCACACTTTCAGTGAAAAAAAAAAATGTTTAGTATGTAATCTGAACCTCCATTGGTGCAGTTTGAGGCCATTTCCTCTGGTCCTGACACTTGGCAGAAGAGGCTGATGCCCACCTCACTACAATCTCCTTTTGGGAGAGCAATGAGGTCCCCTGAGCACCCTTCTCCAAACTGCACACCCTCAGTACCCATGGCACCACATGGCCGTGGTGTCTGAGGGCTCTGGAGTGCCTGTGCTCATTCCTAACAGCTCCCAGCACAGCTCAGACACCTTCAGCCCTGCCAGGGATGCTCACATTGGTACCACAGGGAGCTCAAAACCTCCACAAGCCCTTTGGGAATTGGCCACAGGGCAGCTTTGGTGGGACAGAGACATCTCGTGGGCAATGCCAGGGTGGTGCCACATCAGGGGTGTGGCAGTGGGCAGCCAGCCCTGGGCAAGTGAGGCAGCACAGCCTGGCACCAGGACATCCCGTGGGCAGCCCCCCAAATGAGACCAGCCTGAAACGAGCCCCAGCCCAGTGCAGCGCAGGGAGGGCTGGGGGAGGCCTGGGGTAATCATTCACCCGACAGGCAGGTGAATGCTGCAGCCACGGGCGGGGAGGGCAGAGTCCCCTGTGCGTCACCAGCTGCCGAAACCAGCCCGAGTGCCACCCTGCCGCCCAGGGACACGCGGGACCGGGGGCAGCTAGGGCTGGGCAGGACCCCAGGGTGGCAGCACCCGCTGTCCTGGCACTGGGGAAGTTGATAATGAGCAGGAACTCCCAGAGTGGCATTGGGGTGGTTTCAGCTGTGTCACCAGTGTTGTTTGTGCTCCCTGGACACCTACAGGTTACACGGTGGGAAATATAGGGCCAAGAGAGACCAACCTGGAGCAGCCAGATCATCCCCCTCCCTAGGGTGGTGACATCTGCTGGGCTAAAGCCACCCAATACAGCCCCTCACTGTCCCCACCTGGCTCCCACTACTGTCCCACCACCCTGGTGCCCGTTGCTCTCTCCAGGCAGTGGCTGGAGCAGCAAGGGGATGGCAGCAGCTCCAGCGGCACAGGCAGCGTGCCTACGGTGCCACCAAGCCCTGTCCCTGTCCCCAGTCTCCCCCAAGGCCTGGCGCAGGGCCTGCACCTGCCCAAGGCCGAGGCTGGCAGCAGGAGGAGCCGGCTGAGCCGGTTTGCGACAGAAACCAGCGCGCAGCTGGAATGGCCCCGCAGGGAGAGGCAGTATCTGGGCAGAGCTGACCGCGACACACCCAGCACCGGACACCGGCAGCGCCGGGAGCCCCACGCACGGACCGTGGCACCAAACAAAGCCAAGCTGTGCTGGGGCAGCTCAGCCCACGGCCAGGTGCCCGGTTCGGGCTGTGCCTGGCCCCGGGTGACACCGCCCGCCATGGGGACAGCCACGAGTCGGGGGGTCCTTTATCGGAAAGTGACACACACAGCTCGCCCCAGCCGTGCACACAACCAGCCCCACCACCCAAAATGTTTCCTAACCCCCTCCCCTGACAGAGCTCCTCATCCTGGGACCAGCGAGGTATCTGCTCTCAGCCAGTGCTGCAAAACCCCTCGTCCCTCGTCTGGTCCTGGCCATGCAGCACCGAGGTCCGGATCCCCCAGAGGCTGCTCTGTCCCAAGCCCACCCAAAGCGCTGATCCCGACCCCCTGCCCTGGGAAAGGTCTCTGGAAGGGCTGCCGCGGACCGAGGGTAAGTCGGCAGCAGAGCGGCACGTCCTGCAGCCCCGGGGCGGGGAGCTCCGACCCTCGGGGTGTCTCCGTGCTGTGGGGCACAGCTCCAGGAGGGTCACTGTGTCCTGGAGCCAGCCAGGGAGGGACAAAGCACGGCCAGTTCCCCAGGTGAAAGCACAGCTGAAAGCCAGAAAGCAGGACTGACAGATCCCGGGGGACAGAATGAGGCACTCACCGAGCCTGGGATTCGACCAGGAAGGAGCGGAGCGCCCGAGCTGGTGGCAGTGGTGTCACTCCAGGGTGCCTTGCGTAACCCTTTGTGGCCCAGACTCTGCCTGCAGCGGGGAAGGAGCAGGAAGGGGGTTCCGGGGGCAGCTCCCCGGGCACAGCAGCTCTCCCGGAGGGCTGTCCCTGCTGTCATCCACCGCGATGGCGGCTCAGCCACCTGCACTCATCGCCGTCCCAGCGCTGCACCGGGACAGGCTTGCAGGATGCTGGCTCCTCTGCCCCAGTCCTCGTCCTGTCCAGGGAAGCGGTGGGACTCTGTCCCAGACTCCCAAACCCTCCCAGCGTTACCCATCGTCCCAAGAGGGGACAGACACGGGGGCCAGCCTTGAGATCCCTGTCCTGGGAGATGTGGGGGAAGCTGGTGATGGCTGCTGCCCCCTCTCCTCCCCTTCCCTTGCCCCTGTCCGCACCTGAGGACCAGGTCCCCGCCATCCCTGGTTCCGCGGGGCCGCTTTCCGGCGCTGACAGCGATTAGGTCCACGCCGCGCTTCTCCGCCTCCCGCCGGGGCCGGTACCGCTCCCAGCCCAGCGCCGGAGCGGCGTGGGGGGACCAGTTTCTGCGGAAGACCCCGGCCCGCAGCCGCCAGCCCGGAGCCGGAGCCATGCCGCCGCCTGCCCCTCCGCTCGCTGCTCGGCACCGGCAGCTCCCGCCCGAGCCCCGCCGCTCCCGCCCGAGCCCCGGGAGCCGCTCCCTAGGACCAGCCACAGCCGGGAGCCCCTCTGGCGGGGCCCGGCGCCGCCGAGCAGCCTCATTAGTGCCGGTGGCCCCGGCGTTGCCTCCCGGCAGCGGCAACCCATGCGGGGCACGCGTGGCCCCGGGGCTCCGAGAACCGGCGGGGCCGGCCCGGGCTGACCCGCACCCCGCGGCTGACCCGGGCCGGGCGGCGCCACTAGATGGTGCCGCGGGGCCGGGAGGAGCCGGGCCCCGGCTTGGGCTGGGAATCGGCGGCGCTGAACGGCGCCGGGGCCGCGCACGAAAGAGGGAGCGTGTCTGGGTCCCGGTGCACGGCAGGCCCCGTCCAGCCCGGAGTTGTCCGGTTACCGGGAGCTCTCGGAGACGATTGGGGGTGGAGCGAGGGGCGGGTAGGCACCACCCGGCACCGGGAAGGCTCGCGGAGGGCCCCGGTCCGGCCGGGGCAGCGCGGTGGGACCCGAACCGCGACGGGACGGGGAACACGGGCTCTGCCGCGCAGGGCGGGACACGCCCCCGCCGGGACACGCCCCTCCGCCTGCGCCACGCCCCCGCCGCCATGGGCACCCACAGGCCACGCCCCCGCCGCCATGAGCATCAACAGGCCGCGCCTCCGTTGCCATGGACACACACAGGCCACGCCTCCGTTGCCATGGCGACCGGCAGACTCCCCGCCCCCGGGAGCCCCGCCTCCACTGCCATAGCAACTGGGAGGCAGGCCCCGCCCTCAGCCGGGCCCCGCCCCGGTGCCATGGCGACCGCAGGCCCCGCCCCCCGACCCTGTGGATTTTCCCCCTCCATCGGAGGTGTCGCGGCCGCCGCACCGTGAGGGATCGGCGGGAGTTGCTGTGGCCTCTCTTGTCCCTCCCCGCTCCCGTCGAATCCCACAGCCCGCCGGTTATCGCGACAGCTCTCCGCCGCATCGCAATTAACTCCGGCGGAAAAGCCCCGCTGTGCTTCCGGCGCTGTTCGGGGCGTGTCCGGCCGCGGCGCCACCCGCGTTCTATGGTCCGCGGCGCTCCCAGGGTCCCCCGCGCCGCGGCCGGTACCCGGGAGGAGCGCGGCGGCGGGCGCTGGCCTGTCCGGGGCCTGTCTTGCCCCGGGGCTGCGCCTGCCCGCGGCCGCCATGGAGCTGGAGGTGCCTGAGGAGGCGGAGGGCTCGGCCGCGGCGAGTGCCGGTGCCATCACTCCGGAGGCCGGCGTAGGGGGACCGGACGCGTCAGGAGGTAACGCGCCGCGAGCACCGGGGGCCGCCCCCTGCTGTCCCCCACCCGGCCGGGCTCCGGCGTGTCCCCGAGTTCCGCCGGCTCGCAGTGGTTCAGCCCAGCCGTACCCCCGGCCGGGCCCCCCCGCGGGGCGCTCGGAGTGGTTCGGTCCAGCCCGCCCCCCCTCCCCGGAGTGCGCCCCCCCCCTCCCCCCCCCCCAGACAGCGCGTGGTCCCGTCCAACTGCTGCTTCCCTTCCCCCCTCTCCCCCGGCCCCGGGGTGGTTCCGCCCCGGCGGGGACACCGGGGCACACCGGGGGACACCGGCACGGGGCTGCCCCGGCTCCGTCCTCGGCACGTGAGGGGCTGCGAGGGGCAGCGGCGGCGCCCGGACCACTTCGCGAGGCACGGGCCGCCCACCTCTGGCACTGCTCCCGGAACCGGCCCGGCTGGGCCTGCAGGGCCGTGTTGGGGCCGTCCTGTCCCGTCCCCTCTCGGGGGTCGCCCCCCGGAGATCACAGGGTCGGGGGTGCAGGGGGACCCCGGGGGAGGGGGCGGGGGGGTTTTGCCGCCGGCCGGGGTTCCTCCCGCCGTAGGGGGCCCCATTTGTCGGGGCTCAGAGCTACAAATGCCGGGCGCTGCCGAGCCCGGCAGCGGCGTTAGCAGAAGGTTTGGGGTTCTGGAGTGGCAGGATGGATCCATGGGGCTGCGCCTGTGCACCTGCCCCCGCCTCCACCGCTGCCTAATTATTTCTAGTTCATTAACAGCCTCAGGATTGCTGCCTGAGCCGCGCTCGTGATGCTCAGCCCTGCTGCTGACACGCTCCTGCGCAGGCCCGGCGCGGAGCTCCAGGCACCTGCCGGAGTCCGGGCTGCTCACAGGGCTTGGCTGTGGGATGACAGCGATCTCCGTGGCGTCAGGCCTTTAAATGAGCATCATTAGATCTTCTGAGCAGCAGCTAATTACAGTGGAAGCCGTGCTCGTTTGGCAGATGCCATCTGCCCTGCTGGGGCTGTGGCTGTAGTGTGTATTTGGGTAAGGTGCCGAGCTCTGGGCTGGGGGAAGCTGCCCCAGCTGTCCTGCTGTGGTTCCTCGGTGCTGCAGACATGCAGGGCTGGCAGCCTGCCTTCCCGAGGCTGCTTGCTGTGCTCCCACACACTCTTGGACACCTTTTGGGAGTGTTCCCCAGCAAGGGCAGGGGTGGCAGGTGATGCCAGAGGAGGGAGAGAGAAGCTCTTGCTGCTCACTCACAGAACAGTTTGGTCTGGAAGGGACCTTAAAGCCCATCTTGTTCCATCCTTCTGCATGGGGAGGGACACCAATGAACAATTAAAACACAGTTTGTCCTTGTGATTTCACTGTCATATATCTGGTTTTTGGGGAGGATAGGGGGTTGTTGCTCAGGACTAGGCAAAGTGTTTATGGAGACTGTTGCTCAGGAAGGGTTTAAGCAGGGTGAGTGTATTTATCTTCTTCCATGAGCAAGTAAATCTGAATTTATGAACCTGTAGGCTGTCTTACCTCCACGGTGATAGTAAAAAAGATGAAACGGAGCCAGTAATCTCACCAATGCTTTGATTTCTCAAGTCAAGTTGCTTACTCCTCACTTGGGTAGCGTCCAAATTGTGTCACTTGGCCTCAGCTGCTCTTGCAGCTGGAGCTCTCGGGGGGCTGGGGACAGCGTGCACAACAGCAAATGAGATTTTGCTGGAGAAGAGCAAACCCTGGGGGATGGAGGTGGCCTTTGGTGGGCTGTGGGAGGGCATGGCTGCACCCACACAGGGGAGGCTGTGCTGTGGGTCTGGGCTTGTCACTGTGCTCCATGGTCTGAACTGGGTGGCAGACCCCTGTAGCACTGGTGCCTGTGCTGCTGTGTGGAGGTGTTGAAGTGCCCATGGCCCACCTACACGGGTGCTTTGTGCTGCTCCCCTCGTGCTGTCGATGAAGAGCCACAGCATGGCTGAAACCTGGTGGGAGAGGAGGCATCTGGGTGCTGTGCTCTGCCTGAACAGCATGGCAGGGTTAATCCAGACTGGGTCAGGCCAGCAAACACCTTCCCCAAACCCTCAGTAATTATAGAAAAATTACAGTTAGTCTGGTACAGGAGTAAAACTGCCTGGAGAAGGGCTGGAAGTTGGGGAGGCCTTGGCAGTAGGTTGACTTAAGGCACAGAGTGTTCTGAAGGGAGCTTTTGGAAATCTCATGGTTTGAGGGAGATAATCTCACTTATTGCCAGCTGCAGGGCTAATTCATGAACATACAGACCAATTTGTTCATTCCTGAGACCTTGGGTTCAAAGTTTTAAAAAGTTTTGTGACCAGCTAGTTGAAAGGGAGTTTTAAAATCTAATGGATGCAGATGCTTGCTGTGCCTTCTCCCTGAATCTGTACCCTCATGCCCTGGGGAGGGACTCCAGGGAGTGTAAGGGGCTGCTCCAGGGTTCTGGTGAGCTGTGGGCAGGAGCAGAGGTGGTGTGGGGAGCTATGGTGCTGTGGGGTCACAGGTGAGTACTGGGGTGCCCTGATCCCAGGCATGGCTGGGTAAGCAAAGGGTGCATCACCATTCCTCTAGCCAGGTGCAGTCTGGAGACACAGGGTCTGGAAACCTTTTAGTCAAGGGTGGTTGGGTTATGGGAGAGCTGTTACTACAAAGGAACTGGCACCATCCAAGTGTTGGACAGCAGGACTGGCCTCCACCATCTCCTGTCTAAAGTGGGAATTCTCAGTGGGGAAGCAGAGTTGCCTTGAAGTTGGATTCATTTCGTTGGTCAGGTCTCCTGTTCCATGGGCTTCAGTCTGCCCATGACTTATGGTCCAGAGCAGAAGCAGAAGCCTCCAATGTGTTCTTCAAGGTTGGATTCTAATCTTTAGGGAACTGAAATGATTTAACAAGGATTCACAATTGTGCTGGACAGGTGTCTTGGTGTACCTGTGGCTGCAGGAGCACAGTGAAGATGCCAGCCCCAGGCAGGGAGAGCCAGGTGTGCTGTGTGCTGGTGGCACCTGTGTGGTGCCTCCAAAACACTGCAGAGCGTTGATTGCGACAGCCCAGGAACAGGATTGCAGCTCTTCCCTCTTAGCAGTGATAACTTTGAAGTGACTTTTGAAGGGTTGCTGGAAGCAATTTTTTCAGTGAGCAGATTAGAGATAAGAGAAGAATTCCACCCTGTGGGGCATAAGCAGTTCAATTCATACCAACTCGATGGAGAGGGGAAATTGAAGAGAGCTTATCAGCTTGAGGAAAAATCAAATGTGAGCATCATCCCCAGCATGATTATGGTTCACAGCTTAGTTGGATGTCACATGCCTCTGTGGCGTGAAATGGTGCTGGCGAGGATGATTACAGAGGGAGTCAGCCAGGCAGGAACAGGCAGAAAAACACCCTGTGCCTTGAACTCTTAAAGACCCTGCAGTCACTTCACAGTCAATAAGTCACAGCTCAGCTGCAGGGAAGGAGGAAGGCAATGAAAATAGAATTCAGGCTGCTCTGGCAAATTAATTGTTCTTTAAGATGTGAATCGGCTGGAAGCACGTAGGGAAGCTGGGATGTGGAGCCTGGGAGCTGGGAAGGGCAGTGTGCACAGCAGGCACATGTGGGCACTGCCCTAAGGATGCTGAGCCTGCCTGTATGGTCTCAGGGCAGGCTGCAGAACGAGTTTCTGAGAACACACAGGATGGGCAATGATTATTCTCATTTTCATTAACCAGCACCTGGCATTGACCTGTGTACAACAGCCCATTCCACCACTGCCACTGCCTGTCCCACTCGGGGGGCACATGGGCCTCTCTGGAAGAGCTGCTCAGGGAGTGACCTGAGTGGCTTCAGTATGAACAGTATATAATTTGGGAACTATTATTGAAGTGATTCACTGACATGACCATTATGGGCTCTTGCCAGATGCACAATCATAAGAAATATGGTGTTCCCATATAAGGTGGTTATAGCCTGAAAGGCAGCAGCAGGAATTCCACACTCTTCCTTCATGGACACATCTTTCAGTTAGCACCAGTTGACTCCAGAAATAGTCCTGCCATGGCTGTGTGATACTCTGATAAAGACTTGAGAGCTCTTCTCATCACTTGCTGCTTCAGCTTTGTCAGTGTTTGATTATTCCCATCCATCCTCTTGGGCTGCCAAGCTTATTCCCATGTACCATAATTAATCTCTGGAAGCCTGGCAGGTTCCTCACTCCTGACATGGATGCACAGCCATGTGGTTGCTGGGACCTACTGGTATGAGATCTGTTTATCTGTGCATGTGGGAGCTGCAGGTGTTATGTGGGGGTCACTAACTTGTGACTCAAGAAGCAGAAATCACCGCACCTTTTGCACTGCACTGGGGAATGTCAGAAGGAGAGTGGGAGAGGGAAATATTTGCTAATCCCAGTGCAAGGAGGGTTGCCTTTGTTTAGGTGGAATTGAACGCTCAATGCTCCCATCCCCACAGCACGGGGAGGGAGCTGCTGGCCATGTCGCTAACATGAGATGCTCCCTCTGGAATCCTGGCTGCAGGAAAGTGGGAGCCAGAGCAGGTCCTGCCTTCCCCAGATGGTCTGATCCCATGGATACACTGTCACAGATCTCCCCTGGATCCCGGGGAAGACAGTGGGAGCAGCAGGTTTTGGAGTAGGCTGCCAGTTTTGGGACACACTCTCTGGTTTAACACAGAGGCCTTGGCACCTTCTTTTCTCCAGGATGCTTATGTTGAGAGAGAAGTGACACAGAATGAAAGAATAGTTTGTGTGGGAAGGGTCCATCTCATTCCAACTCTCTACTGTGGGCAGGAACACCTTCCAGTAGACCAGGGTGCTCCAAGCCCCATCCAGATTGGCCTTGAAGCTCATAAATAGCAGCAGAACAGCAGGTGGCAAGGTGGGGTATTTCCCATTAAGTCTTTCCAGGTCTCTAACCAAGATCTCTGGTAGTCCCCTTTGATTTGTTCAATAACCCAGTGACAGTGTTGCTGTCCTTCACCCATCTCCCAGGCCTACAAGCTGGGTCAGCTCATGAATGTGCCCAACATCCTATTATTTTAGTCACATCAAACTGATTGTCTGGTCATGTCTGTGGGACCAGGTAGAATCATTGTGCAGGTGCAAAGCCCTTGTTGTTTGATGTGGATTCCCTGTGAGTAGTTACTGTTAGACAGACAGACAGACCTCTGTGGTATTTCACCATTTCTAAATCCACGGTGAGTGCAAGAACTCAAAGGAGAAAAGTACTGTTGTATTTTGTAAGTCTTTGGCAAAGCAGAATTCCTGGCCAAGCATGGTCTGGTGTTTGCTGCTGGCTGAGGGTGCCTGTGCAGCTGCTCGTGTTTCCCTGAGTGCTGGGCTGAGGGCTCACACCCTGCTGAGCCCCTGCTGCTGTTCTGCCGTGGGAATGCACTCCCAGGCAGGAAAACACATGAGCACAGCACAGAGGAAATCAAGGCACTGCCTGGGACCCAAAGACCGTTCAATGCTGAAATGAAACAAAAGCACAAGAAGGAAGAGGATCGTGTAAAAAAAACAAACTTGTGGCCTCAGTGAACTGGGCTTGGTGTTGATCCCTGGCAGGGCAAGCATTGCAGAGCCCAGCATTGCTCACCGGCCTCCTGGGGAGCTTGTGCCAAATGGAAAGCAGCTGCTGGGGAAGACTGAGTGTGGACAGGAGCCTGGCTTCTCCAAGAGCCCTGTACACATCAGTGATCATACAGTGATGTTGGGGCTTTTCCTTCTTAGGTAGGTCTTTGAAATACTCACTTCCTAAGCAGCCTGGCACTTGTTTGCTTGACCTTTTCAGTGATGCCAACAGCTGGGTTAACCTCCAGACTTTCTGGAAAGCATTTTTTGTAATTAAAAAGCTTAAAGTGATTAGAGCAGCTTTTCTGTTACTTTGTCTCCTCACCCACATATTTAGCAGAAAATGCTGTCAACCCCAAATGAAGTGTCATCATCTTCCATGGTGTGTTGTTGTGGCTTCCCCAGCTTACATGTGGGTTTTGGCACTGGCTTGTGGTGAATTACCAGGCTGAGTCAGAGGACATGCTGTGGTGGGGAGGAAATCTGAAGCTGGCAATGTGCTGGGGTGTCCCAGTGTTCCCAGCCCTGCCCATGCCACTGGTCACCATTTACCATGACATATTTTTATCTCACAGCTCTGGGGAGAGGCTGTGAGTCCCTTTGCCTCTCTTTCAGCTTTCTTTGAAAGCTGCAAGCTTTCAGCTGAAGCAAGCATACTGCTCTTTTCTAATTCTATTGAAAAAACCACAAATGTGTACAGCTAAGGAGTTGGTGTGTGATTTGAAGGTTTCTCTTCAATATTTACTGTAACACAGAAGCAGGCTGGAATAATCCACATGTGTAGAAGAGCTGTGCTCTTTTATAGCATGGAGCTGGCATGTTCTTTACAGTTGCACCTCTGGCAGATGCCTATGAGAAGTGCTGTTCCTCTGGATAAGTGCTTGACTTTGCATCTGGAGTTACAGGAAACAAACTTTGCTATGTCCAACCACTGCCTGTGCAGTTTGCATTCATGCTTTGCAGACTCATCAAGTCAGCCCAGTCCTCATCTTCTTTGTAATCAGCAGAACCTGCATGTTCTCTTTGCAGAAATTGCTACTGGAGAGGGTGGGGAAGACTTCCTGGGAGAAAAGAGAAGCTGTGAACCAGCTGTTTGCCTTCATTGTTGAAGACCTGCCTGTTGCATGAGGAGTGTTTGAAAGGCTAGGACCCACATTGCAGGAGCACAACTGTAGCTGCTCCTGCTGCCCAAGGCCCTCCTTGATGCAGGAAAGGGAACCAGGTCATGGCCTGGGGTTTGTCACAAGATCAGCCCGGGCACATCCACGTCCATGACTGAAAGGGCCTGGTGATTAGCTGAACATGGGAACAGCACAGGCAGCAGCTCCTGGCTTTGTTCTGGGTGAAACAGCTCAGTCTCCTGAACTGGGAGGAATTAATGGATTACAAGACAAGGGCAGCTTTGCCTTTTTTTGTGGTCATTAAAACACAGCAGCACTGCTGGGACGGTGCCGCTGGTGCCGTGGCTGCTGGGGAGCTCAGTCAGACTGGTCAGACTCCACCGAGCTCCAGCGCTGCTTTTCACTTTGCTGCATGGTGTTCACCTCTGCTTTTCTCTTTACTGCATAATGTTTACCTCTGCTTTTCACTTTACTGCATGGTGTTCACCTCTGCTTTTCACTTTACTGCATGGTGTTCACCTCTGCTTTTCTCTTTACTGCATGGTGTTCACCTCTGCTTTTCTCTTTACTGCATGATGTTCACCTCTGCTTTTCTCTTTGCTGCATGGTGTTCACCTCTGCTTTTCTCTTTACTGCATGGTGTTCACCTCTGCTTTTCACTTTACTGCATGGTGTTCACCTCTGCTTTTCTCTTTACTGCATGGTGTTCACCTCTGCTTTTCTCTTTACTGCATAGTGTTCACCTCTCCCAGCCATGCTGGGGAATGAGGCTTGATTCAGCTTCTGCCCTGTGCTCTGGCTGCTGCTGTTAAAGCTTTCCTGCTTCTGCTCTCCTGTGGGAGCTCTTCTGTGGGTCTTGGTGGCTCCTGCAAAATGAGTTTTCGTGCTCTGAGGGCCTGTTTAGGCACAGCAGCTGTAAACTCTTCAGTTAAAGTCAGTAATGCTTTTTTGGACAAAGCTCTGTCAAACTGCTGACTCTTCACATTCAAGTTGTCTGTGTTCCTGTGTCGTGGCAGACACCTCCTAATTTCTTTTCCAGAAGATCTGGTAGCGCTTTGACCTCAGCCATGTCCTGAAGAAAATGCAGCTCACCAGAGGAAGGGAGTGCTGGGCTGGGAGCCAGTTGGGTCTCTCTACTCCTTCACTGAATTTAGTAAATCAGAGTAATTCCCCAGCTGTTTCATGGGTTTTTTCCATAGGAGAGGTGTTCTGGTGCTTTTGGGGCCGGGGACCTGAGTTCACAGTCATTTAGCAGGGCTGGTGTTAGAAGCATGTCCCATGTCCTTAGTGTGACCCAAACTTTGGGCACATCAGGATGCTGCCCTTCAAAATGGGTGTCTTGGATGTGTCAGACTGTGCTGGTGACCATGTTGTGCTTCTGCAAGAGTAGAATTAGTCAAGACTGTTTTGCCTGCTCATTTGCTGCCTGACAAGATGTTGTTTAAATTACTGGTTAGACTTTTCTTTCCCTCGGCATTTGCTGTTCTCAGTTGCTGCTTTATTTTCTGTCACCCCAAGTGAAGATCTGGGTTTCCAGTGGCTGAGGCAACCACTGGGACTGGTGAAGTGCAACCTGATGGAGTTGAGGACTGACACAGAAACATGTGTCATGTCAATTGAAAGAGCATTGTTTGTGAAGTCAGTCTCTTGGGAATTCAAGCTTGATGCCCAAACTTGCTTTCTGCCTCCCTGGTTAAGGTTGGGTTCACCTCACCTGGGCAGAGGGGTCTTGCCAACCCTATGTGGGACAGGAAGGCCAGGGAGGAATGCAGTAGGTAGAATAAAGGCAATTCTCCTGTATATTTAAAGCAGTAGTAATTTAGGTCACCTTAATCTGCTCTCCCTCCTCCCCTTCCTGTGGGATGGGAGAATATCCCAGCCACGTGTGCTGCAGGGGGATGATGAGGGGGGACCACCTTCCTCTTGCTGCTGTTGAGCTGTGGAGCATCCTGTGGTCTTGGGAGGCTTCTCTACCTGTTTATTATCTACCAAAATAATCAAATACAGCTCTCCAGCAGTACAGCAAAACAGTCTTGTTTCTGTGCATGAGATGAATGACTTCAAGGTGATTTAATTCAATTATTTCAATTATTTTTTGGGGTGGAATTCCTGATTTGTGGGTGGAACTGTCATTCTGGTTTAAGGACGAGCATCCTCCTAAGCTCTAGGAATTTACCTGGTTTTTCACCAGTTATAGTTGGGCAGCAGTACAGTCACAGCATTGCTTCAGGCGCTGTTCAGTGCTGGTCCTGTCAGCCCTCCAGTGATGGAGTTGGCTCAGAATGGCTGTGTATGGATTTTTATCTCATTCAAGGCTGAGCTCAGGTAATTCAGGCCACTTGGCACCAATTTGAGCAACTTGAGTGGAGCAATTTGGGTTGGTGCGTTGATACAACTCACAGAGGGTGCAGAGCACTTGAGTATTTTTGTGTAGTTGGCAAATTTTGACAAGTTTTGTGAAATCCTTTCAGAGCTCAAGACTCATCTCTTAAGTCCTGTGAGGCTCCCAGCAGACCACAGTGCTGGAAACCACAGAATCATTGAATCTCCTGGGTTGGAAGGGACCCATGAGGATCATTGAGTCCAGCTCGTGGCCCTGCACAGGAGAACCCCCAGAATCCCACTGAGTGCCTGAGACCATTGTCCAACACTTGGGAACTCTGGCAGAGTTCAGGCTCAGCCACCAGCAGTGCTGTATCCTTTGTCCAACATAGTTGATAAAATTTTGGGAATCACAGCAGCTGAGTGGGACATGGCTGGTTTCTGCCCTTGGAGCCTGCTTGGTTTTGTTACCACAGTGGATCCCACAGAGGGGACAGCCCAACTGAAGTCAGTTGATACCTCTGGTGTCTATTGATTTTACTTGAGGTCCTGAAAAACTGGGGGATTTAAGAAAAACCTTCAGGCTTGGCATAAGGCCTAGAAACACGTGTGTGCATTGTACAAAGTGAAGTGAAGGTGATGAGCTGGGGCCTTCCATGGCCTCTGGTTGGGTCTTTAGGATGTGCAGCTCTCATCCCAGTGTAGGGCTGGAACTGGAGCTCGCCCTGGCTTTGTGACACCGATGGCATTTTCCACGTGGGTTAATGGGGGGAGAGGGAAGAGTTCCCTGCAAGGCAAAAGTGACTTTGTTAAAAGTCTGCTGCTCTAAAATACCAGGGAAGATCTGCCTGTCTTTCTGCTGCCTTGTCATGTTTGGCACATTCTGTGACCTGGGCCAAGGCACAAGGAAATACTGCCAAAGCCTCTGCTTTGAGCAGGATGCAGCAGCTGAGGACAAAGATGTTGCAGTAGTTTTTCTTTCTGTAGTTTCTCTGCACATCTGATGGACCAGATTTTTTGGAATTTTCGGTATAAAATTGTCCATTATTGCAGTTTTCAAGGGGAGGGAGCTGGCTAAAATCCTCCTCTGGCTGAGTGCTCCTTCCCTGAATGTGCTGATGGCACTTCAGCAGTCACAGCCACTCCACTCGGATGCTGATGTGGAACTTGGTTGTCTCTGTGCGTTCTGGATTCCGCAGTTTCTGTCAGTGTAGCTGGTTCTGCATCCCTGTGCCAGGATGAAGGGGGTGGTGTGCTCAGTCCCACATGCAGCCCAGAGGGCAGATGTAATACCTGAAACTGCTTGTCTTCTTTTTAAATGTCACTTTTAACTGGGTGTCATCTGCAAAGTGACAGTTTTCCTCCTCTCTGTACGTGTTGGGTGCCGCTCTCTCCATCTGGCTGGCTGTGTTGACGGGGGCAGTGAACAAAATGCTGGCAGAAATGCAAACTGTAGAGATGTGAAATAGTCCCTGACTTCAAAGCTGGAATAGAGAGAGCAGAAAATGAAGTCTCAAAGCTGTACTTGTCACTGTTAATGACATGCTCAGTTACAGACACTTGCTGAGGTGGAATTCAGAAATAAGGCCTTGGGTTTCACTCTTGCCTAACAGGTGGGGATTATTTGGGAGTTTAAGTACCACATGTTATGGGGTGATTTTTGTGGTTGGTGAGGACTGTTTGTTCAGTGATTAGAGCTGAAATCTGGAAGGTTAACAATTGCCTTTGCTTAATGGAATGTTTTTTCCCCTCGTAATTCTGAGTTACATTACAAGACAATGAAGTTTTTCAGGAGGTGGATATTGTGTTGCATTTTGTAACTTTTCAGAGATTCCTGGAATATCCTAAGCTGGAAGGGACCCTCAGGGATCACCCAGGCATTAACCAGGAGACCCCAACACTCTGAGCAGCCCTGGGAGCTCCTGCAGCTCTGGCAGCCTTGGCACCATTCCCTGGGCAGCCTGGGCAGTGCCCAGCAGCCTCGGGGGGCAGAACCTTGCCCTGAGCTCCATGCCAAGGCCTGGCACAGCTGCAGCCCTTGCTGGGCTCCTGTCCCTGTGCCAGAGCAGAGCTCAGCCCCTGCCCCTGTGCCTGCCCTGGGGAGGAGCTGCAGCCCCCGAGGAGCCTCCCCTCAGTCTCCTGGGCTGCAGCTGAACGAGCCAAGTGCCCTCAGCTGCTCCTCAGCCCTT
Organism: Ammospiza caudacuta; assembly: GCF_027887145.1. Lineage (NCBI taxonomy): Eukaryota > Metazoa > Chordata > Aves > Passeriformes > Passerellidae > Ammospiza > Ammospiza caudacuta. Next base: position 1,255,742 of record NC_080620.1, read on the forward strand.
CCCCAGCTCCGTGTCCCTCCTCTGGGCACTCTCCAACAGCTTTGGGTCCTTCTGATCCCGTGGTGCCCAGAGTGCCCCCAGTACTGGAGGTGAGGCTGCAGCCTCATACTGATTGATGTACATATGGATTTTTTTAATTCCAAGATACTTCTTCCCAACCCAGCATCTCTTCAGGCTTAAATTAATTTTGATGGTAGAGAACTGCTGACAGTCTTTCTCCTCTGTAGTCTCAGAGGGTTGGATGTTTGTTTTCATTTCAGTATTGGGCAGGAGTCAGTGGTGGATTAACTATCTGGGACACTCTTTTGAGTAAGTGGCTTCTGGACTGATAATGCCAGAAAATGCCTATTAAAGAAAATGAGAAACGTGGCAATTTGGGAGGAACTTGGTTTAATATGTGCAGGCTCTGGTTTTGCATGGATGGGATGGCAGTGCACTTCCACAGGGGATGAGATTTAAGGTTTATAACAATCTCAGAGACATACTGTGGCTCCCTAAACTCCCAGATTTTCAAACACAAAGATTGGATTTATTTTTAATCTTTTCTAAACTGAAAACTGGGAGTGAAAGGAGGCTAGAAGTGCCCAGCATGAAGAGCAAACTGTGACCTAGAGAAACAAGGTGGGTTTTTACAGCAGCTGAAGAAATTAAATTTAAATGCTGAGTTTTGCTGTGAAGTGGGTTAAAAACTTAATCTGTAAGGGTGAGGTGGGGTGAAAACTGACTTAATTCAAGGCCTGTGGGAGGGAGGGATAAGATGTGTCTGAATGGCAGCTGCTCATCTAAAGGAAAAAGGAGTATGTTGCAGGCAGAAGTAGCAAGTGCTGCCAGTACTTCATGTTTTCTATTAGAGCTCCTGCTTTTGACTTGACAGGAAAACAATCTCCAAACCTCCTTTGCCTTATGACTCACCTTTAAGTGCAGGCAGAACCAAGGCTCCCATTTTGGTGAAGAGGAAACCAAGACTGAAGCCCATCCAACACCGTCGAGCTTGGTCAGGCCATCCTAGAAAGGGGCTGTGGTAGCTGCAGGATGGTTCTGCTTCATCACAGCTGCCTTCTCCTGTTCCATGGGCACCTTCCCCCTGCTGCTCTGGGCTCCCAGCTGCCCTCCTGCCCTGCTGTGGGAAAGGAGCTCAGACCTGCTGTGGGAAAGGAGCTCAACCCGTGCCTTGGTGGGACACAGCTGGGGGCTGAAGCTGCTTTGGAAGGAGGCTGCTGGATTGGGAGCCAGGAAATGTAAACCTTAAGCCATGAGCCTGCCCATGTCAGCCTGCAGAACCCTTTATTCCTCACTGAGAGCTGCTGTGTGAGTGTTGGCCAGTGTCACCACACACCTCTGTGTGTTCCTGCCTCCACAACCACCACCATAAACCAGAGCTGGTGGCTGGGAGGAGAAGCCTGAGCACACAGCTGGGTTGTCCTCCTGGAGATGCTTTTCAGAGAGAATATTTGATGTCAGTGTGCCCGGCTGTGGCTTGTGTTTATCTCGAAACAGAGGAGCAGATTGTGCTGTTCCCCTCCTCTTTTGCAGGTCAGTGGTAGTGTATGTTTGTTTGATCCAAATTTGTAGTGTTCTGGTTCAGGGGAACGAATTTATTTCTTGTTTTATTGAAATCTTAGCAAACAGTGTTAAAGAATTCATGAGGTTCTTCTGTGTAGTTCAGAAATGCTAAGCTGAAGTTCACTCCATGCTGCTGGCTTGAGTTGTGTGCCCAGCAGGACCAGGGCAGTGACTGCCCCCTGTGCTGGGCACTGCTGGGCACTCCAAATCCTGGGGTCAGTTTTGGGCCCCTCACAACAAGCTGGGGGAAGGTCTGGAGCACCAGGAGAGGCTGAGGGAGCTGGGAAGGGGCTCAGCCTGGAGAAGAGGAGGCTCAGGAGGGACCTTGTGGCTCTGCACAGCTCCTGACAGGAGGGGACAGCTGGGGTGGAGTCAGACTCTGCTCCCAGGGAGCAGGGACAGGAGGAGAGGGAACGGCCTCAAGGTGGCCTAGGGGAGGTTCAGGTTGGACACTGGGAAAATTTCCTCACTGAAAGAGTGGTCAGGCCTTGACAGGCTACCCAGAACAGTGGTGGTGATGATATCCCTGGAAGGAAGTGTTCAAAGAACAACTGGAAATGGCACTTTGCTGTATGGTTTAATGGGCATTGAGCTTCAGTAGAGGTTGGGCCTGATGATGTTGGAGGTCTTTTCCAGCCTTGGTGATTCTATGATTCATGTGGCGTCCCAAGTTTTTCCTTGTGTTGGGCAGATGCTGAGTAAAGCCCTGAGAAGGGCACAAGTTGTTCAGGGCTCTGTTTGAGAACCTTGGAGACCAGAAGTTGTTCCCAGTTGCATCTGGAGCTTACAAAGTGATTTCAGTGCACATTTATGAGCTGTGTAGGCAGCCAGCCTGGGCTCTTCCTGAGGTGGTCACTCGTGTTTTTGCAAAGTCATTGTCTTGGGAATTCAAGTTTGATGTCCAAACTTGCCTTCTGCCTCCCTGGTTAAGGTTGTGTTCATTCCACCTGCACATCCCACCTGGGCAGAGGGGTCTTGCCAACCCTATGTGGGACAGGAATATTCTTAGTTGTAGTCAGTCAATATTCTTTAGTTGTAGTTCTCTCTGTTTAAGGCATGCCTTTCCCCTTCCTCCTCACTGGAAAGGAGCTGCCCTGAAACCCACAGCACCAGATCTGGAGGCTCTGGCAAGCTGGGAAGAGAGCTGACCCAGCTGGCTGGGGTTCAACTCCAAGGTAACTTGTTGTCTTTCATCTGTCAGACACATCCCAGAAACCACATCACTTCAGAGAGACCTTGAGCCCTCCTCTGTCCTGTGCAAGTACAGGAATACCAAGGTGAGGCACATCCCGTGGCCTCTGCAAGCTCAGCCCAAGCTGGTGCTGCTCCCAGAGGGGTTTGTGGCTGTGCTGGGTACAAGGGTGTGCTCAGCCTTGGGGGAAACAGTGCCAGCAATCTGCAGGGTCCTCAGCACCTGGGGGCCTGCAGGAGTTTAGGAGAAGAAGCTCAGCAGCAGCCTCAGTTCTGCCTGAGCAGCACCTTGGGAGACTGAGTGCTCTTTTGGATTTTGTTTTTCTTCTTTTGCATCTTTGGTTGGGCACATACCTGTGCAGAGTCTGGAGATCTGGCTCCCAAATGAATAAATAAATGGGCATTGCTGCACTTGGTTAAATAGAAGTAATAAATTTCTGGCTTAGTCTCTTGAGTGCAAGTCCTCCAGAAGAAGCTGCTTTTCTGCCCCAGCTTTGAGCAGGCTGCAGGTGTGTGCCAGAGCCAGCCTGTCCTTCAGCTCTGGCTGCCTGCACTGCAGGAGGCTGTCTCTGGTCTCAGTGCAACTGAGACATCCCTGTAGCCCAGCATGGGCAGCAGGCTGTGTCTTCATGCCCTCTTTGTGTGTCTCACCTGTTTGAATTTCCTAGTAGGAGCTCTAGAAGTATTTTTTGAAATGTCATTGTTTTTTAGGTATCTCCTTTTCAGCTCCTAGCTGAGTCACTGGCTACCATGCTACAGCCAGGATCCCAGGGAGAGGAGAGACTTGCTGAAACTTTGAGTTACAATTTTGGCAGCACACTCCATCTTTGGAGCTTGTTCTGCTGTGGTTTGTTTTCTTCCATCTGTTCAGGTGCCTTTGTGAGAGCAGAGCAGGAGCACCTGATCCAAACACTTGAGTCATAGAGAGCAGAAGGCCTTAGCTAGGCCGGTGAGAAAAGGACATGATAGTGAGCAATAATGTAAATTTATTCTTAACCTCCAACTCCCCACACCTTGTGTCAGTAGCTGTTGCCCTGGAGGTCATTCCTGAGTGTGACAGCACAGTGACCTGTCTGTCCAGAGCTGCTGCAGCTCTGGGCAGTGTTGGCTCCCAGAGCCCCAGCTGGTGAAGAGTGGAGGCTCAGGATCCCTCCTGGCCACCAAGCCCTCAGTCTGGGGAAGAGAGAAGGTGTTGGCATGTCCAGGGAGGGGAGGGATCATGAAATCACAGAATAGTTTGGGTTGGAAGGGACCTTAATGCTCATCTTGTTCCATCACCTGCCATGATGGGCAGGGACACCTTCCGCTAGACCAGGTTGCTCCAAGCCCCATCCAACCTGAGCTTGAGCACTGCCAGGGCTGGACAGCCACAGCTCCTGAGGACACCCTGTGCCAGGGCCTCACCACCCTCACAGCCAAAATTTCTTCCCAATATCCCATCTAACCCTGCCCTCTGGCAGTGGGAAGCCATTCCCCCTTCTCCTGTCCTTCTTAAACCCTTGTCCAAAGTTCCTCTCTGGCTCTCTTGGAGCATCTTTAGGCCCTGCAAGGGGCTCTGAGCTCTCCCTGGAACCTTGCCCAGGTGAATATCCTCAGCTTCAGAGCAGAAGGCCTCCTGCTCTTGCTCCAGGTCCTCTGGACTTGCTCCAGTAGCTCCATATCTTGTTGATGTTGGACCCCAGACCTGGAGGCAGCTCTGCAGGTAGGACCTCACATGAGTGGGGTGGAGGAGCAGAATCCCCTTCTTCAACCTGCTGGTCACAATTCTTTCAATGCAGCCCAGGATCCATCTGGATCTACCTGGAGGAAAGAATTTGCAGTAGCTGGGATGGATTAAGCACAGTTTGCTCCTGAAGAGCTGGCCAGCCCTCACTTTGTTGTACTCTGGGATCTGGATGGGTGGTGCAGGAGAGGCACAGGCAGCAACGGTGGTGAGGTGCTGCCAGGCAGGCACAGGACGTGCTGATGGGAAGGAGTGGAGTTGGAAGAGTGAGTTTTGAATGAGGCCAAGAAACCAGCTCAGATGAGCTGTATCTGCAGCCTGAAGAGCTTGGGTTTCTCTTTTTTACATCAGCAAAAACTCAGGTTTATTTAGAAGTAGGTCATAGAATCATGGAACCATTAAGGTTGCAAAAGACCTGCAAGATTATCAAGTCAAACCTTGACTGGATGTGTCACTGCTCTGCTTTTTTAAGCATGTTTTCTCAACTGTGTGTTTTCATTTGTACCTGGTCAACTTGAAAACAGTGTCTGAGTTGTGCAGAGGATGTGCTCTTTGAGGGCTGTATCATAAACTCACACTCTAAAAACTGGAAATGCAACCTAATGCTTTTGCCTGGACATCTGTTTTTGAAACAGGCAGAAGAGATGTCCCTGCCTCCTTTCCCACCCAGGCCTTGTCCTCAGCATTGGGATGCAGAGCTCCGCATTGCAGCGTTGTCAGCAGCACCTGTGGCACCCTGGAAGTGTTTGGTGAAGGAGTTTGTTGGCTGCTCCCATGGGCTGGGTGCAAGGAATTTATCTCCAGTGACGCAGGCTGCACGTAACCTTGCTCTGAAATCCCCTTTCAAGTCTCCAGTGCTTGAGCACCCTCAGAAAATCTCTGTCAGGTGATGTTAGCCAGAGTGGAATTAAATCTTACAGGATTTAGCCGAGCAGCTTTGGCTACAGAGTAAATCAGGAAATGCCCCACTAGGTAAAAATCCGGGTGCACCTTTGGGATTTCTTGTGAAGGGTGGCCTGCAGTCAGAACTGCTGTTTTCCCTTTGGGGGCTGCTGTTGCTTGGGATGCTGGGATCTCACAGATTTAAAGCTGTGCTGACTGTGGTGACATCTCTGTGTCCTGGTGTTGTGGCAGGTGATTATTGGGAAACCTCAAATAGATTTCCTTACCTTCTTTGACTGTAGTAACTGGACTTCAGCATGTTTTTTTAGAGTGCCAGAAAATGGTGGATATCTTTCATGGGTTGCAGTCTTGTATTCTCAGGCTAAATTAGATTAGAATAATTCCTGCTGGTGAGTGAGCAAGGGGCTCGGGCTCCTTTGAGGAAGACATTTTTAAGTAGTGGAAGTTAGGAATTATCTGGCGGAGCCCTCCTGGAGGGAGCCAGGGCAGAGAGATAAAGTCGGGGGGATAGTTTGTCACTGTCTCATGCAGCCTGCAGTCCAGCTCTTGTGGTGTCTGCTGGAATGATTCCTTTGCATTGCCAGTGCTCCCCCAGACAGGCTGAGATCCTCTGCAGGATACCCAGAGAAGGAATATTGGAAAGGGAGCCAAGCTGATGTGCAAAGGCATCCTCCTGCTCTAGTTAAAGGGGGTTTGTCCTCTCAATAACAATATCCTGTGCTATTTATCAGCATAAGAAATTTTAGGATTGAGCACAGTGAATATATCCTTTTCCAGCTAGCAGTTCCCTGTCCTTTGCCTGGCACCTGCCTTGAGGTGTCCTCACAGAGCCAGCGAGTTCCAAAAGGAGCCTGGCTGGTGCAGAGGCTCCAGCAGCACTAATCCTACCTGGCTGGGAGGTGCTGTGGGCTCACACTAAGCCCCAAGCAATGGGGAACGATGGAAACGATGGAAACCCTGGGTATTTGGGACAGAACAACTGTTCTGGCTGTGGCAGGCAGGGTGTAACCTCAGATTAGTCAGGTCAAGCTTCTCCCTCTTTATTAGTGGCATTGGGAGGAGCAGCATGTTGGAGGATGGAGGTGAGCCTCCTTCCCTGCACGTTGGTAGGACATGTTAAAGGTCCTGGATCCTGCTTCTCAGCAGGAGTCTGCAGGCAGGGGAGATGCTTGGAAAATGAAGGAGGGAAGTGAATTCCTTCACTGCCTTGTACTTCTCTGACCTGGGTTTGGGAAGTGGCTCTCAGGGACTTTGTGGCAGCTGGAAACTCCATCTGAACACACAGAATAGAGTCCCGGGGTGCCTGGGGTCATGTGCTACATTCAGGTCCCCAGTGGTTTTACAACACAGCTAGAAAGGCAGCAGGAGGTTCTGTGTCCTCTTGCTGCCAAACCACAGCTCTGGGCAGGCAGGACGTGCTGGAGTGAGCAGAGTCAGTGGGTTGTAACCTGCTAGTAGGGGATTTGAAGCTTATCCTTCCTTTGAACAAAGGTAAGGGCAGCTGAATGTTGCCCTGGCTCTTCTGGATGATTGTGAGGAATGTGGCTTCAAAGTCCTCCAGCCTTTTATGGCCCTGCTCTAAATTGGCGTCGTGGTTTGAGTGTGGCACCTCTGTGCCTGAGTGTCATCCCAGGCACAGAACTGGCTCTGTCCTGCAGAGGTGACACTTCTGCTCCATGTTTGCTGTCTCTAATCCTGCTCCAGCTTTGTCGTGAGTGCTGTAGGCAGATTGGGCTTGCAGGTTGTAATAAACAGCGAAGGCAGAAGGAGGGAAGAGGCCGGCATTCCCAGGCATTCCCAGGCTGCTGCTGGGTGTCCGACCTTGGGAGCCTCCCCTGCCTGCCCCCACTGCCCGGGGGGACGTGCTGGGAGCCTGTGTTCCTCCCTGCACGATCCTCCTGTGGCCAGCGTGTGGAAGGGAGCAGGAACACGGTGTTCAGATAAGGCTGCACCTTTCCCATGGAGCAGATGTTTGCCCGAACATCCCCCTGGATTGCATAATTACTGAGGCGAGCGGCTGCAGCCTGTTCCGCTGCTGGGTGGCAGCTATTGTGTGCTGCTTTTGATGAGATTCTTGTTGTGCTTTTTGTCACTGTGTCACACGCTTTGGGCTCAGCACTCCAAAATTGTCCTTTTTCTACGTGCAGCTGATCCAAAACAAGAAAACAAATCAGTTCTTTTTGAATTTCATTTCCCTGGTCTTGTCCTGCTTGTTCCTCGCTGTAATTGGGCTTTGGTGCTGTAAGTGCTTTTGCAGGGAGTTGTTAAAGAAACATTGCCGTGTGGTGATGTCCTGGCTCAGCTCCCTGGGGAGGGCTGCACCCGGGGTGCTGCGCCCCGGATGTGCTGGCACCTGCAGCTGACGGTGAGGAAGGGACGTGTTAACTCCCTGCTTGCGTCTTCAGCTTCTGCCCTGCCTCTTCAGCTGGGATAAACGGATTTATTTTTGAGGCAGAAAGAGTTTCTGCATAAACCCAAAAATAAACCAGGCTGGTAGATGCCTTTACTGCAGAACATCCTTTTGTGGCAGTGCCTGGCAGTGCTGATGCTCCATAAGCTGGAAGTTTGCTTTGATCAGGAGAGCTGGGCTGTAAAATCCAGGTTCAGTGCTGATCCCTAGGAGCCAGCAGGGGAGCAGCTTCTGGAGTCTGGGGTCAGAAACATGAGGGGGTGTCTGGGGCTCCCTGTGCCCGTCTGTCTCCACTTAATGGAAGAGCATGTCCATGCCCGGGGTGGAAAGGAGGGATCAGCCGTGTCACTGCTCTCAGCAGGTAGCACAGCAGTGCCCCGAGGCCCAGCCTGCACATTAAGCTCTTTCCCTTCATTTGTACAAGCCATTTATTTGTACAAGCCTTGCTGTTCCCATCCCCAGCGTTTCTGCTGAGGAAAACAAGACAAAGGCCATGGGAAGAGTGCAGCACTCGGAGCTGGGGCAGCAGATCCTGGTGTGCAAATGTTGTTTCATGTGAAGGTGGCTCCTGTGTGCTTCAAACAAGGCATGGAGCCCACGTGGGTGACAAGAAGGAGCAGAGGACAGGGAGGAGGTCAGGTGGGATTAAACAGGATTATTTCTCTCTGGCTACTCCTGTAGCCCAGTTTGGATACTGCCTGGTGCTGCCAGCATTTCTGCTGCAAACAGCTGCTGGACTGTGGATGCTGGCTGAAGTGTCCTGAGGAATGTTGAGCTACCTGTGCTGCAGGTGCATCAGAGCCAGGCCTCTCCTCCCCCTGTGTGCTTGTCCATAGGGTTGGAGCCAGCCTTGCCTGAGCACTGGGATGAGTAATGGGGTGAACCAGGCAGTAGAGAGGGTCAGCTGGGTTTGACAGCACCAGTTTTGTGTGGATGATCCCAAAAGTCAGTCAGTCTGGCCATGCTGCAGGGAAACATAGATACATTTAGATGGTAGAACTTTGTGTAGGTTCTACATAACAAGCAGAATTTATCTTAGGTTGCTTTATTTCTGTCTTATTTCTCCAAGCTCTCAGAGTGCCAGGATCAGTGATCCACACCCAGGGTGCTGAACAGCTACAGCTCTTTATACCAAGAGATGGCAAATATAAGGGGAAAAACCCCAACATTTTAATGTAATTTTGTGCCTCACTTGATGATTCTCATCTGAATAAAATTGTGTTGAATTATGGGAAGAAAATATATTTAATGATCAGAAGTAGGTGCCTGGGAAGGGCAGGTTGTACTCAGCTGCCTTCTCTGGGGGGGATCAGCCAGCTCCTGCTCCCTGTGGTGTCCCCTCCCCTCCCAGGACTGCCCTGTGCTGCTGCTCCATGTGCTGGGAGCTGGAGCCACACGTGTGGCATGTGAGAAAAAATTCAGGGATTGCTTTTACCTGTGCCTTGAGACACAGCCTGATGCTTCTGCTGGCTGCTGCTCTGGATCAGGGGCTGCTTCCCAGCTCAGGAGTGTTTTCTGGCTTACAAGAGAGCTGGACAGAGACTCTGGAGAAGGGCCTGGAGGGACAGAACAAGGGGGAATGCCCTGTCAGAGGGCAGGGATGGATGGGATATTGCAAAGAAATGCTTCCCTGTGAGGGTGCTGAGGCCCTGGCACAGGGTGCCCAGAGCAGCTGTGGCTGCCCCATTGCTGGAAGTGTCCAAGGAGGGGGCTCAGAGCACCCTGGTCTAGTGGAAGGTGCCCCTGCCCATGGCAAGGGCTGGAATGAGATGAACTTTAAGGTCCCTTCCAACCCTTACCATTCCATGATTTGCTGAATCACCTTCCCTCGGTCTCCCTTAATTTTAATTTGTTTTTAGCAGCAGTCTCTTATAGGTAGTAACAGTGGTCTCTTTTGATGGATATGTTTAATTTCCATCCTTTCTGCCTCTATATATAGCAATACGTGTGCAGGGACTTTAACTTCCACAGCTCCTGTCTTGGCATTCTTGTTCCTGCCTTTGCCTCTAAGGCGTTGACTGAGCAAGTCTGTGTTAGGGGTGAGATGGAACAGGGAATCATGTCCTGGTTACAGTCTCCACATCCCCTCATTGTCCACATGGGCTGCTCAGCTGTGTCACATTGTCTTGTTCTCAATGGAGAAAGTGAAAAATGAGATGAGCACACTCCTCTGGGACACCTTCCACCAGACCAGGCTGGGTGCAAGTGGCAAACTGCAGGTCTCTGGTGGGCAGGATTTCTGGGAGAGTCATGCTGCTGCAGCCTCCAGCCAAGGAGCTTATGTAGCATTTCTATTTTCACGTATTTTTAGTTCCAGTCACATTGGATGTCCTTATAAACCCTTAAATAAAGTGAAGCTTTTAGTAAAGATGCAGCAGCAGTTCTGATCAGAGAAAGGAATCCACTGGTTATTCAGATTTGTTTTGCCTTCTCTAGGGCATCATAAAGCATCAAATACTTAAAATTTTTAAATATATGTCTGTGTATATAAAGAAAACTTCGTTATTAGATCATGTGGGCACTGCCCAGGCTGCCCAGGGAATGGTGCCAAGGCTGCCAGAGCTGCAGGAGCTCCCAGGGGTGCTCAGGGTGGGGCTGTTGGGGTGGCTGGGCAGGGACAGGGGCTGGGCTCAGTGGTCCTTGTGGGTGCCTTCCCACTGAGGATATTCCAGGATCCCACTGGGATATTCTGTGGTCTTAAATTGGGCTTCTGCTGGATTTTTGTAAACCTTTTAAGGAATTTCTTTCCAGTGGACAGAAGCCTCTAATGCCTGTTTTGATGGTGAAGGGTTTTGGCAAGTCAGCCTGTCTCAGCTGGTTTGCAGGGAGTGGAAGGGACACCTTCCACTATCCCAGTTTGCTCCAAGCCTCATCCAGCCTGGCCCGGAACACTTCCAGGGATCCAGGGGCAGCCCCAGCTGCTCTGGGCACCCTGTGCCAGGGCCTGCCCACCCTTACCTTGTGGAGGTTTGCTCCTCTGGCTGGTAGAGCTGAAACTTGAGCCCTTTCCTGTGCAGAGGCTTTCCAGGAGGAAATTCCTGCCTGTCCTGCCAGGGCATCAGCTCAGTGGTGGAGATGTCCAATGTGACTGTGAATATGGAAAAAACACAGGTTAAGTCTGAGATCGGAATTGCTGAATGCCACAACTGAAGTGTTCATTTCAGAGGCTGCACAGAAGCTCAAGCCCTGGGACAGGGTCACTGGAAGCCCTGCACAGATGAGAACAGAACTGAAGGCAGCAGGTCAAGCATGCATGAAGTGCCTGGCAGAGCCCAGGCACAGACTGGATGCAGAAAGTTGGGGTTTCATCTCAGGGTTTCCCTCCAAAACCCTCTCATCCCATTTCTGAGCACGGCTGTAAGCCACCCCAAATCGGATCAGAATTATTTCAATTAGCTCGTTAAGTGTCGAAACTTCCACAGCAGCACTCCCGCCAGCCCCAGCGCTGCCTCGTGGCTCAATAACCCCTGGAGCTGGAGTTAAATCAGATTTTGCCAGACCATCTGTCAGCTTGTTTGAGCGAGCACAGCCATGTGCCATGCACAGAGGAGCCAGGGGATGATTTTTACATTTTCTGACTAGACAAGTTGATTTTATAAAGCTGATTATTTTTTATTAGTGGTGGGGGCAGAGGGAAGTTTTGCTGGGGTTGCTCTTGCCCACGTCAGGCGTCATTCCTCCCTGAGATCTGTGGTTCCTTCCCTCCAACACCTTTCCTTTGTGTGGATGGTTGGTATTGATTCCACATTTGGTACATGTACAGCAGCAGACACTTAAAAGCTGGGAATGAAAGTGGCTTGTGGTAATTATCACAAAATTAAAGATAATCTCCTGTTCTGGAATTGTGACAAAGTGCAGAAATGAGCTTAGTGCAGCAGGAGAGCAGTGGCAGCCATGCAGGGAGAGCACGTTCCCCTGGCCCCGGGCTCTCACCAGTGCTGTGCTCGCAGGGATTTCCAGTGCTCAGTCTGGGGCAGCATTAGCTCTTCTGGGTTCCCCCATGTTCTGGAAGTGCTGCTTCAGCTTGTGCCCTGGAAGTTCATTAGCCAAATGCTCACTCAGAGCTGTATTTCCTGCTCCCCAGGCCATTGCAGGGTGTTTTGCTCAATGATCACAAAATTGTGTTGGCTTAGGCCAAAGAAGGAATTTTTCAGCACAGTTTGAGCTCACAGTGGTCCTGAGCCATGTGGTGCTGCAGTCTGAGAGCTGGAGGAGTGACAGGGTGTCCCTTGTGGTGTGTGTCACCCACCTGTGTCAGGGACACCCCTCACTGAGGGCCCAGCCTGAGTGTGTGCCCGAGGGGCGCTGCTCTGCCCCTCTGGGGTCCCACTCTGCTCACTGCTCTCTGCCCCTTTGCAGTGGGATTGTGCAGCACAGGGAGTGGCATTTCAGTGGCTGTTCCTGAGGCAGGAGGTGGGCACTGTTTAAAGGAGAATAACAAGAAGTGACTCTTCCCGTGCCACCCTGGCTCTGCCCCCAGGCCGGGCTGCAGCCCCAGCGGTGCTCTGCAGACAGCTCCAAATGCCACCTGACAAGACCTGTTCCACGTGAGGGACTGCCCAGTTTGTGGAGATCAGGATGGTGAGACACCTGCAGCACTTCTGAGTCAGAGCAGCTTCATCCCCCCTGTGATCACCAAGGGTTTTTGTTGGGTTTGTTGTTTATTTGCTTTCCGGAATCTGAAATATTTTCCAAAACGTGACTGAGTCACACACTTCCCTGGTGTTGTCATCCCATTATCATGGAATCTTGGGATGTTTTGGGTTGGAAGGGACCTTACAGCTCATCTTGTACTACCCCCGGCCATGGCAGGGACACCTTCCTATAGACCAGGGTGCTCCCAGCCCTGTCCAGCCTGGCCTTGGGCACTGCCAGGGATCCAGGGGCAGCCCCAGCTGTGCTGGGCACCCTGTGCCAGTGCCTCACCATCCTCGCAGGGGAGAATTTTTTTGCAGTATCCCATCTAACGCTGCCCTCTGACAATAGGAAGCCATTTCCCCTTGTTCTGTCCCTCCAGGCCCTTGTCCAAAGTCCCTTTCCAGCTCTCCTGGAGCCCCTTCAGGTTCTGATGCCCAGGTTCTTGCTCAGGCTCCTTCTGAAACAAGCCCTGGAGCAGCATCCCTGCTTCTCTTTGAGGGGTTTGAATAGGTACCATGGGTAAACCCTCAAAGTTCTCCCTTCACCAAACGGGGGAGATGCTGAAGCAGCAGAATTGGGTTGGGGGCTCTTGGGCTTTTCCTGCTCTCCAGCCAGGAGGGACAGAGGAAATCCACGCCCTCCCGGGGAAGACCACCCCCTAATCTGAATGTAGATGAGCTCAAAACTGCACTCAATGGTCTTTTGCAAATTTAAGCCCTTTCTGAAGGATTATGGGCTCCTAGGGATCTGTGCCTGTAGGAACACTGTAGCACAGGGACAGGGAGTGGCAGACTCACATGTGGAAGTAAGGCCTTAAAGCTGTCCCCTGAGTTTGTGTTCTGTGCAGGAGACTCCCCCATGAGAGCTGCTCTGTGCACACAGAGGTGCTGGGGTGCTGTGGGGAGCTCCTCTCCAGCAGCTCTTGATCCTTCATCGTTGCTCTCAGGAGCCAGCTGGGCTGGATCTCATGGTCCCACCTTCCACACAGGAGCCTGTGCTCCCTGCTGTCTGAAAAACTCAGAAAAACAAACTCAGGCTAGGAAATGGGAGATGGCCTCATGTCAGAGGGTTTGGGCCTGTGTTTCCAGCTCTGATTTTGTACCTAAAGGCTTAAGGCAAAACCCTGATTTCCACCGTTGGCTGTAATGGAGTAGCAGTGGCTTCTACCGAGGCAGCAATAAAGATAAATGACGCATTCATTTGTGTGATATATTTGGACGTAGGATTCTATAAATATATTCAATTATCAATACAGTTTGTCAAGTGTCTTCTGAGTGGCTGGAATACAGCTTCAGGAGTGTCTCTCTGGGTTTCTGTGTGGATCCAGCTCTTCAGTGTAGTATGGACCCATTGCTTAATGGGGCAGCAGAGATTTGCAAGACCTCTCTGCTGAAGCCTCTAGGAAATGCTGTTGCTGGGAAAAAATGTGCATTTTTGTGCTTCTGAATATGAAATTGTTCGTGTGACTCCTGTACCATCAGATTCCTGAACTGGTGAAGCTGAAAACTGAGTAAAACCAGCTGCTCTAAGGACTGGCTGCTGTACTTGAAAAGACAAAGCTTTGAGCTGTTTTCTGAGAGTTTTGGTGCTTGGGTTGGGGGTTTTTATTGGATGTCCCTACTTCTCCTGATTCTCTTCCCTTTTGTCTGCAGGTCTGGGCCCAAAGAAGACACCCATCACTGAGGTGAGATGCGTAAAGCTGGGTTTGACAGTCCTGTGTTGAGAAATGAGAACACAGAGCTCTAGGAAACTCTTCTGCCTGCCTTTTCTGAGCAAAAGTGCATTTCAAAGTATTTACAAGATTACTACAAAATCTGTGTCTGTTATTTGGGAGAAATAAAATAAGTGGCAGGTCTCTGGGGCCCCTTCATTACATCACTGCAGCCACAGAAGGGATGTGGGGGGATTGTGCCAGGTTTGGCTGTGTGATCCATGATGCCTCTGCATCAGTGGCGGAGGGCACCTCTCCCACACCAGCACCTGGAGGTGGGCACTGGAGAGTGCATGCATTGGGCATCCCCAGGCCTCTGTGGTGGGTCTTACCTGTCATTGTCACTGCTTTTAATGAAGGAATGGGACAATTTTCTGGCTAAGAACAATTTATTGCTCAGATGAACATCAGTCTCGGAGGCTGTGAGATTTTAGAGGAGAAGGCAGTCAGCCACAGCTCAAAGTAGTCACAAGTTCTTTGTTCCAAGACAATATATAACTTTTTAAACCAATAGACAGTTGTCACAGGGTTTATTTTGCTTTTCTAACCTATCACCTTTACTTACCTCTGCTGCACTGTGGATACATTTATCCAATGGGCTATTATCACACATATACACATATGCCTCTGTTATAACTTCTAAACTCTTAGCTTACTCTATACAACCACACCCCTACATTATAAACCCTTCACTATCTTACCCAGTACAGTTTCTCACTTACTTAAGGAATATTCTTACTTACAGCTATAGAAACATAAGTTTATGTTTTTTCTGCCTGATGTTTGTGTATTGTATTTTTACATCAATCCCAGCTTCTCCCAAGGCTGCAAATCAAACCTTTCCATGTCTGTGGAAGTTTCTATTTTTCTTATTCCCACACTTACCCACTGGGAGTGAGTTGGGGAGGCTGTGATTTGTGAAGCCCTAAGACAGGGGAACATCTCCAGGGACTCATCTTCTCTTGTAGATATTCCAGGTCACAGGTTCTGAGTCACTGTTACCTTCTGGAGCAAAACTCTTCACAGTTGGCAGCAGGGAATCTAGTAGGAGGCTCTGTGCTGAAAGCTGTTCCCTGAAACCCACACTCATGGTTTAGGGCATCATGTTCAAATGATTTTTGTTTGATCAAATTTCTTTATATCCCCCATCCCATTTTCACCTGTGATGATGAGCATTTGTATACATGAACAGCAAAATCTTCCCAGAAAATTGCCTGCCATGTGACACTTGATTCTTTTGTACCTGCACAGGAATGTGTGTAGTGGGAAGCTCAGCTGCTGTGGTTGCATCATTCAATGCACAAACAAGGCCACTTTTTCTTGCCCTGGAAACAGCCACAGGCAGAGCAGGAGACTGGAAGAGACTTTTGTCACTGCAGTTCCTAGGATGGCAGCCCCTTCCCCTGCCTGTGTCTGCTCATCACACTGGGAAGATGATGGGGAGCCATTGGCAAGGCAGGACAGCACAGCTGGGGCTTGCATGGAGAAAGATCCAAGGGGTTGGTGGAAGGAGAGGCTGAGCTGTGCTGCTGCTCACAGCTGCTGGAGGAGGAGTGCTCAGAAGCAAGGCTGGCCCTGCCAATAAAATAGGGTAGGAAATGGGATTTTTGAAGGAGAGCTCAGTCTGCCCCTTAGTATGAGAAGTATGAGCAGATTGACCAGAAATAACTGCAAGCTCTTGATCAAAAGCTAAAGTACAAAGAACTTCTTAGTCTGAGCAAAATTATCCATTGTCTGCTGGAGCAGTTGGTTTGGAGCTGGGTCTGTGCAGCACTCAAGAGGGACAGGGATAGAACAGTGTTACTTGGGAAGTGACCTTGGATCTCTCTGTGTGTTGTTCAAAGGAACATCCAGAGCTGTTCTGCAATGTAGCAAACCCCAAAATGGCGCTGGTCTCTAACAGCGTTTCTAGCAGTCTGGTGGGCTCCAGGATCCATGGGGGGGTCAGCTGGCAGAGAGCTTGGGTGGGGTGCAGTGGTGATTGGTGGTGGAGTAGAGAGTCCCTAGGGCTGCAAAAGGAGCTGCAGGGAACTTCCAACACCTGCTTACACCAGGCTGTTAAAGAGCAGCCACAACCTGCTGCCTTCTGGGTTGGCAAAGAAAGGCCTAGGCAGACTCAGAGGCAGGAGAGGAGAAGGGGACAGGAGCAGGTTTGTTGTCACCCTGAAGTGCTGGCAGTCTGTAGCATTTCTGTAAACTTCAAAACTTGTGGAAGAGACATTCCTGTGGCTCACCCTGTGTGGGCTCAGCCTTGGAATTGTAAACAGATGAGATCTTGCTTAAATGGATTATCTCAGTGTGAGAGGGGCTGGGCTGTCCCCATCAGCTGGCTCTGATCTCTCCAGCAAAACCCGAGGTGTCAGTGTGACACCTGAGGGCGTGGGATTTTAAGAATAAGTCTCTGTGGCTGTTTGATTTAATACATCACTGTTTTAACTCAATGGGAACTGCAGTCAAGCACCAGGGGAATCTTGGCAGTTGAATCTTTTCTGAGCTCGGTGTTTTCGCTGAGGGCTCTGCAGTGAGCAGTGGGGGTGTCACGTGGAGTGTTGCTATTCTAACTCATCTTCAGGGGAGGAAAGATAATTCAAAGAGCTTCACTTTCACCTGTTGGCATCTGCAGGGTGTTCACCATGAGCCCTGTGTGCTGTACAGTGTGGGAGTGTGTGTGCTGCTCTGTATGTGCTTGGTGGCAGCTCAGCCTGTGCCCTGACTGTCCCTGTGCTCTCCTTGCAGGGCCCCTCACTGCCAGGACAGCCAGGCCAAGGAAAGAGGATTGGTCATCGAAGTGTGGATGCTTCTGGGGAAACCACCTACAAAAAGGTTTGGGTTTGGGGAGTGAGGGATGGCACCCACTAAACCGCCTACAAAAAGGTTTGGGTTTGGGGAGTGGGGGATGGCACCCAAGTGGGTGACAGGCTGAGAGAAGTTCTGGCCCAGTAGTTATTAATCTAAAGCCCTAATTGATCTCTTCAGCAGCTGGATAAACTTGGTTAGCAGCATGTGGTGCCTGAGATGACCCCACAAAAGTCACAGACATGACTGTGTTGTAATGCAGGGGATGTTACTGTGATTTATCTGCTATGAAATGCTCACTGACTGCTCTTTTCCTTTTGCCAGACCACCTCATCCACTCTGAAGGGGGCCATCCAGCTGGGGATTGGATATACTGTGGGAAATCTGAGCTCCAAGCCAGAGAGGGATGTCCTGATGCAGGACTTCTACGTGGTGGAGAGCATTTTTTTCCCAAGGTAAAGGAGAATGAGAAAAAATAAATGCATGAATTAGTTATTTTCTTTTCCTCTCACTGATTTTTCAAGAGAGCTTCCATCTGTCTTTAGATCAGAGTTGCATGCTCTGAATGTTTTAAATCTGCTCTGTGATACACAAACAGAACAGTGGGAAGTGTTGGAGTCTGCAGTGCACTGGCCTGCAGGGAAGCACAGTGAAGGATGCAGTACTGTGCACTCCAGTTTGTTACCCTTCCTACATGCTTGTCTTCCTAGCTGTCCATCTAGCATTTCTTCCACAAAATTATGCTGTGTTTTGTATGGAAGCAACTCCTTCTGGGAGCTCTCTAACTGTGAATAAACAAAGCTCATAAAAATTATGTTCTCTGTGTAAATATATTCTGCTTGGCAAGTGGTTGTTCCTTTAATCTCTGGAAATAGATTTTGGCAGATAGTTTGAAACCTGTTTTCCTACCACAGAAGAAAGGTGGTGGTGCTTGTTCCAAAGATGTCTTTTTGCAAGGCTCGCTGCATCTGAAGCTTTGGTGTGCCTGTCCTTGTGTGTGGGTGCTAACAGGCTGTGCCATGTGTGTGTTCTGTGCAGCGAGGGCAGTAACCTCACCCCAGCTCACCACTTCGCCGACTTCAGGTTCAAGACCTACGCCCCCGTGGCTTTCCGCTACTTCCGGGAGCTCTTTGGGATTCGTCCAGATGATTATTTGGTATGGAGATATTTTTAAATTTTGCTGTCTTGTCCTCCTTTGTTTACCTTTACCATGAGGGTGGTGAGGCCCTGGCACAGGTTGCCCAGAGCAGCTGTGGCTGCCCCATCCCTGGGAGCGTTCCAGGACAGGTTGGATGGGGTTGGAGCAACCTGTTGTAGTGGAAGGTGTGCCTGCCCATGGCAGGGGGTGGAATGAGATGGGTTTAAGATCCTTTCCATCCCAAAACATTCCATGATTCCAAGTCTAAGTTTGCTGGATGGCAGCTGCCAGCCTATACTGGAGGGAGGCCATGCCCTGCACACAATGTGAGCTGTGTAAGCCCTGCAATGGGCTTCCCTCTCTGCTCCTTGTGGTAACAATAACTTACTGTGTTTACAAGCTAAAGGAGTTGTGTGCTGCTGGGTGCAACCCTGTAATGTCCCCTGCAACTCTAAGGACAAAGATGGGAATTTTTTCTTGTGTACTCACTAGAGAGCTATGTGAGAGTAGTTATTTTAATCATCTTAAAAAGACACAATAAACTACAGCTTGTTCTTGTGCTTCAAAAGCTCCTCAGAGCTGGAAAGGCTGGTTTTCAAATACCTTGGAGTACAAGCTGTTGGGGTTTTGAGTGCCCTGTGATTGAGTTTGGGCCCTTGCCTTTGTGTGACGTCCTGTTCTGTGTGAACTGGGGAAGGAAACACATCCATGAGAGCACATCCTCCCCTTTTGGAGCAGCCCTTTTTGTGTGACTTCACCTGTAGGTAGGGGTGGTCACAGCTGAGGACCTCCCAGTGAAACAAGCCTGTGCCAGGGCCTGGTGGGGGGTAACAGTGATCCCCTCCAGTGCCAGCCAAGGCAGTGCTGCCTCATGCATGAGTGTTCAGAGCTGAGGACAGGCAAGGAGTTTGCCTCAGTTGCAAAGGTCATGGCTCTGATTTGTTGTTTCTGCTTCTCCTGACTGTCTCTTGCCTGCCACAGCAGCAAATGCCTTTAATTATGCATGAGATGATTAGCTTGATCAGGTCTGGGGTTGTTAATCTGTGCAGAGCTGAAAGCTGTTTTCATTACATAATGATGAGCATTTAATTTATTGTTCTGATCACCTCCCTCTCCCCATTTCACCTCTTACTGAGCAGTTCTGTGATCCTGCCCTGAACCCACCTGACCTCTGCAGTGTCTGGGTGGGCACTGAGCTAAAATGTACATCTGCCTGCCTTGCTTTCTCTGTTTTTTCCTCTGCTGCTGGGCAAGTCCTTATTTGAGGACCTATTTGTGTCCTGATGAGCAGATGTGCTCTCCCACTTCAGATCCCAGTGCAGAACTCTTTGCTGTGCTTGAGCAAGGCTTGTCCCTTTTCATTGCACACCTGGGATAAGATGATAAGATCTGTAATGTGTTTTTAGCAGGATTGATGGAGTGAGTTGTGGCTGTAAAAATACAGCCAGGTTGGATGGAGCCTGGAGCAACCTAGTGTAGTGGAAGTGTCCTTGCCCATGTATGAAGTGAGATGAGCTTTAAGGTCATTTCCAGCCCAAACCATTCTGTGATTCTGTGAATCTGGCACTGACTTTTACAGAGAACAGGGGAGCACAAGGCCAGGGGAGACTGCTGAGAACAGCCAGTGTGTTGTGTTCCCTCCAGCACAGTGATATCTGGCTTCCTGAGCAGGCTGTGGTGTCTCCTGGAATCCTCTGTGCCCATCAGCCTGTGCTGGGCTCTGCTCAAAGAGCCTGAATGTGATACGTGCGTGCAGGCACAATGGGAACAGATAAGATGTCATTATGAAGGCTGGATGTTCCTGAAAGCAGATGATTAGTTGGATACTGAGCAGTTGGGATGCTCTGAACTGTAATCTTAGTCTCTAATTATAAATTGTCCATCAGTTTGGTTGCTCAGACCAACCCTATAATGAAAATAGTTCTCACTTGAGCTTTGCTACCCCTTAATCTCCCAGGGAGATGACATGATGGGGAAGGCCCTTGAGGGCATAGAACTCAAATCTGCAGTAAATGGGGGATGAAGCATCACCTTGTTTTCTTTTTCTGGCCAGTATTCGTTGTGCAACGAGCCTCTGATCGAGCTGTCCAACCCCGGCGCCAGCGGCTCCCTCTTCTACGTCACCAGCGACGACGAATTCATCATCAAAACTGTGATGCACAAGGAAGCTGAATTCCTGCAGAAGCTCCTTCCTGGATACTACATGGTGTGTATCACCCAGCAGCTCGGAGCCAGCTCAGCTTTGTCATGGCAGAGCATCTCACAGGGCATGTCCTCCACCTGCCCCCATGCCAGGGACAGTGTTAACAACATGTCATGAAGCCAGTCCCAGAAGCACAAATCCTACTGATTATTTGCAAACTCTGTGGGTAAACATGAGGCAGATAATTGTGCTGTAGTTTGGGGGCATGTTCTGGCCTCAAAATGGCTTCCCAGATGTGTGCTTCTGAGTGCCCTTTTCCCAGAGCTAGTTCATTCCTTTTTCACTTGGCAGTGTGCATCTGCCCCAGCCTGCATTTGGGGATGGCTGCTGATTGCAGTCATAGAATAGTAAAACTCTTAAGTTTGGAAAAGACCACAAAGATCATTAGCTTGATCAAACCTTCAGCTCAGCACCATGATGGTCACCACTAAACCTTGTCTACAAGTGCCACAGCCACACATTATTTGAATGCTTTCAGGAATGGTGACTCCACCACTGCCCTGGACAGCTTGTTCTAACCCTTTACAACCCTTTCCATGAAGAAATTTCCCCTAATATCCAACCCAAACCTCCCCTGGCACAACTTGAGGCTGTTTCCTCTCATCCTGTCCATTGTTGCTTGAGAACAGAACCTGAGCCCCACCTGGCTGCACCCTCCTGTCAGGGACTTGTGGAGAGCAAAAGGTCCCCCCTGAGCCTCCTTTTCTCCAGGCAATAATGCAACCACCCTGGTTTTGTGGGGAAAGCACTGCTGTCCCTGAATCTCTCCCATTCCTGCTGTTTGACCATTACTCTGAGGATTGTCCTGACTCCCACTGGCAGCAATTCCAAGCTGGAGGGCCCAAGGTACCAGCCAGCTTTGCATATCAGTCTGGCAGTGCAGGATATTGAGACCCAGAGACTTGCATTGGGTCAAGTAAATTGGACCCAAACCTGTTGTTCTGGTGTAAAAACCAGGAGCTGTTCTCTCTGCACAACTGTGCTGGAAATTCCAGATTTATGGAGGAGGACTCTTGACATTCAGTTAAAATGACCAGGGATTGGTTTGTTGTGAAGATGCCAAGGAGAAGGGGATGAGGAGCAATGCTGCTGCCCCATCTGTGTGCCTGGTGCAGTGGGGTTATGTGATCCTACACTGGTACTGTGAAAATCCTTTCCTCACTCAATATTTACCATGGAAAATTTACCCAAGAGAGGCAGGTTATGGGATGTCTGTGTGTGAGTGACAGCCAGCCCAGGAAGAAATTGTTCCCTGAAGGTGAGGATGCCCTGGCACAGGTTGCTCAGAGCAGCAATCCCTGAGAGTGTTCCAGGCCAGGTTGGACAGGGCTTGGAGCACCCTGGGACAATGGAAGGTGTCCCTGCCCATGGCACAGGTGAAACCAAATGGTCTTTACAGTCCCTTCCAACCCAAACCATCCTGAGATTCTGTGAATCACTTGCTTTTGCAGGTGGCACTCACATTCCTGGACAGGATGCGTTTTCTTGGAAAGCACTGCCTGTTGCCTAATGTGTGTGGTAAATCAGGTGTGGGGTTTTGAGTGGGAATGGAGTTGCACTGTTAATCCTGCCATCATCAGTCAGTGAATTAAACTGAACTTACCTGTCTGATGCAGAGTTCTGAGTGACCTGTTGCAGCTTTCCACTGTCTATGGGTTCTGTGGTGCTACCCCAGATCACCCTGCTGCTCCTGGGAAACCACCTGTGTCAAAGGAGTCAGGGAAAGGAAGCAGGGTGGTTTCATGCTGAGTTACTTTAAGGCTGTTTCCATTTACCTGCCTCCATTTCTTTTGGCACTCTCCAAGAGGGCTCACTGCTGTGCCCAGGTGGGTGAGCTGAGGGGAATGAAATTTTAATACAATCACGTTTCTGCAGTCTGTCAGAACCTGTCAGGTCTGTCTTTCCTGCCACAGCGTGCAGAGAAGTTCTGTTTCCTTCCCAAATGTGCCCAAAGCTGAACAAGCAAATCCTGCCTGTCATGTCATTCCTAATTATTCTGTTGCCTAAAAAAAGGAGATGACAGCAGAACAGGATATCCGTGCTTTCTGGTTGACTGCTTTATAAAGCAACTCTGCAACAGGAGGAAAACATTTATGTTGTTTTGTTTAAAAAATAACCCTGTCCATGGTCTATTCTGGGCTGGAGAACAGCTCTTGATTCTGACACTGGTGGAGAGATAAAGAGAGCTGTTATTTTTAAGCTTGAAGTTCCCACTTATTGTGTTTATTTCTCTCCCAGTTTGGTTTCCTTTTTTTAGCTGCCGTACTTGGGGAAAGCAGGGGATTTCCGGACTTGGTTATTTGCCCAGAGAGTGCTGAACATCTCAGTCCCTGTGTTTGCAGGTCCTAAAGCCACTGAAATGCAGGACTTTGTCAGATGCATCCACTGAGCTCCTGTTAAGTTCAGCAAACCTCTCAGCAAAGAATCCCTAGCCCAGCTGTTGGCATGCTTTGTGGTGAACACAGCAGGAATTTTCTGCTCAAATGACCTTTTCTCTGTGCTTCTTTGCACCCTTGCTGCAGAATCTGAACCAGAACCCCCGGACTCTGCTGCCCAAGTTTTATGGACTGTACTGTGTGCAGTCCGGGGGCAAAAACATCCGCGTGGTGGTGATGAACAACATCCTGCCCCGAGTGGTGAAAATGCACCTCAAGTTCGACCTCAAGGGTTCAACCTACAAACGCCGGGCGTCCAAGAAGGAAAAAGAAAAGTCCAGCCCTACATACAAGGATCTGGACTTCATCCAAGACATGCCTGAGGGCCTCATGCTGGATGCAGACACCTTCAGTGCTTTGGTGAAGACGTTGCAGCGAGACTGTCTGGTAAGGAGGGGGCAGCTTAGGGACAGGGTGAGGAACTGTGTGGCTCTTGAGCATGAGGACAAGCAATTCCTGGTTGAGAACCTTGCTAATGAGCCCAGAGTAGGATCAGTCTTTTCTCCTACACTTTTCCCTGAAAGCCAAGCCATGGCAGCCTCTGAGGACTGAGGCTGTGTTCCTTTGCCTGGTGCATCACACTTTGGCAGATGCTCCCCTTGGAGCTGCTTTGCTGGAGCATTTTCCCTATCACGGTGCAGCAGATACAGTGGTGTTGTTTGCAAGTCTTCAGGCCTTTGCTGTGGTTGTGGAATCGCCAAACTCTGCAGTCAAGCCCAGACGTCACTGTTGGTTCAGAAACTTCCAGGCTCTGTCAAATGAGTTGTTAGTGGGGATGTGGGTGGGATGCTTTGCTTTGATTGCTTTGATTCCATGCTACAAGGTCTGTATTTCTGCTGCTGTCTTGATATTTTCTCTTTGTTCTTGAACTCAATATTAACCTGTAGGTATTGGAAAGCTTTAAAATCATGGACTATAGCCTGCTGCTTGGGGTTCACAACATAGACCAGCACGAGAGGGAGCAGCTGTCGGAGGGAGCCCACAGCACGTCGGACGAGAAGCGCCCCGTGGGGCAGAAGGCCCTGTACTCCACAGCCATGGAGTCCATCCAGGGAGGGGCTGCCCGCGGCGAGGCCATCGACACCGACGACACGTGGGTGAAACCTGGGCTCCCTCCTGCTGCTGGGAGGGGAGGCTGGAGGGGGAAATCCCTCAGGAGGCCCACAGGTGTTGCTGTTCCTTTGGGGGCTCCCTAAGCTGGATGTTCCCTGGTAGCAGCAGGCAGGCAAGGAGACCCCACACGGCTTCTGGGGGTGCTGATTAGCTGGGGGTTTATTGGGGGTCCCACCCCTGGGAGCAGCAGGGTTTCTGAGGGGAAGGGGGGGGAGAGAGGGAGAGCCTGGGGGAAAAGGGGCCAAGAGAGACTTCTCATCACCCCCCACAGCTTCAAAGGGAGATTCAAGGTGGGCAAGGAATCAAATTTGGGATTACAGATCCCTGATACTGCAGGGGAGGATCACAGGCTTGGAATAAACCCCACATTTTCAAGGGGTGAGACAGAGCACACCATTTAACTAAAATGTGACACCACACACAGGAGCTTCAAGGGAGCAGCTCTCCTGGGATTTTGGTAGTGCTGCCATTGTGGTGGGAAAGAGGGAAGCCGGGGTGGGATATAGTTCTGTAAGGGTCTGGCCTCACAGCAGTGTCTCATCTTGGGCAGGCTGTAGATTGTCAACTTGTGTAACAGCCTCTAAATACCCACCCATTCCCTGGGGAGGAGACAGTTCTCACTCAGCACCCAAATACTGGAGCAGAATCGGGATCAGTCTGTCCCTAGGAGCCTGGAGTTCTCCATCACTCCCACCTCTGGAATCCCTGGCAGTTCCCTGAGGCCATCCCAGTGGGGTTAGCAGACAGCAGTGTAGCCAGGTGCTGGGTCACTGCTGGAGCTGGAGGCTGGGGATGGCCCTAAGCCTGTGCTGTGCTTGACCTGGGATTCTGTCTGGCTCTTGGGCCAAGGAATGGTGGAGTTTGCTGCTTGCTGCTGTCTCAAACCAGCTGCTGTGGGTTTGATGGAGGGTCAATCCTGAGAGCTGAAATAATACTGTGGTGTTTCCAGTCCTTCAGGCAGCATCAATAATTGCAGTGGCTGCCTGAAGGAGTATCTGACACTCCTGTGCTTTGGTTGTGTGCTGGTGCCTATGTTTGCTGCACTTTGGCAGGATGGCATTAGTGTGGACAGGACTGGAATCCTTTGTCCTGAAGGATTTACTGCCCTAATGGCAGACAGCTCTCACTGACCCATAAATAACCTGATCCCCAGAATAAAGCAGGCAGGAGAAAGCTCCATGGTGCTTTCTGGCCCAGGCAGAGCTGTGCCACACAGCACAGGTGCTGTCAGGACAGTGATGTGTGGCCATGCAGGCAGTGACCCTGGGACACCTGGCTCAGGCCAGGTCACTCCCATGGCTGTGCCCAAAGTGAGCACTCAGGTTTTCCACCATGTCTGACACCACCAGAGCCCCTTAGCACGGCTGCTGTTGCCCTTCCCAGAGCTGGGTGTTAGAGGTGCCCTGGCTGAGGCTGCACCTGCTGAGCTTCTGCTTCACCTGCAGGATGGGAGGGATCCCAGCAGTGAACGGCAAAGGAGAGCGTCTCCTGCTGCACGTGGGAATCATCGATATCCTGCAGTCATACAGGTGGGTAACCTGGCACTGTGGGTTGGCTTGCATTAAATTGATATTTGGTGAGGACAGAAACCACCACACAGTGTGTCTTTTGTGGCTGATAACATCTCTTTTAGTACCAAATGAAAGCAGGGGGCATGTTCTTTCCTGGAGACTGTGAGGATGAGTAGATATGGCTGTCCCAAGCTGGCCATGGGCTTCCATCATGTCCTTAGAACAGCTGGGGACACTCAGCCCTTTGTCCAGGATGATGAGCTGCTCATAAAGAAGTCGTTTCCCACCTCAGTGTGGGAAGCATATCTCCAGGGGTGTAAGGTGTACCTCTTCCTGCCCAGCTCCTCCTTCCCTGTGGTTCCCAGGCAGTCCTCACCTCCTGGGGGAGATGCTGGAGAAAGCTCAGTCCTGGTGACATTGACAGCTCAGGGATCTCCCCTGTAGGGTATGACAGGGGGCTTGGTACAGAGTGCATGCCTGAATCTGGATCTTTATTTTGCTCTCCACTTCTCCTTGGAATTAGGTTCATCAAGAAGTTAGAGCACACCTGGAAGGCCCTTGTCCACGATGGGGTGAGTGCCTGTGCAGAGGCAGGAGTTGTCCAAGCCTCACAGGATACTTGGTGTCTTTTTATGGACCCTGATCTGGCACAGCTGCAGCTGATGAAAGGAGCAGTTCTTGCCCCTCATTCCTGCCCAGCAGGGTGGTGCCACTAATTCCCAGCCAGGTTTCCTTGCTCAATCCAGCTCCTCACACGTTGAGCTGTTGTGATCACAGCTTTCCTCCCCTGCTCTGTCTCCCATGACACCAGGAGCACACACAGTGTGTGTGTTCCTGGGCTGTCAGAGCCCTGGGCTGTTCTCTCTGGTGACTGGCTGTTCCCACCTCAGCAAGCTCTCTGCCAGCAAATCCCTTTCCATGTTTCCTTGCTGGCTTCATTCCTGCAGCAGCCAGGTGTGTATTTCTGAAAGAACCTTGGATGTGGAAAGCATTTTTCAGCCTTTAATTTCCTGGCTTCCCTTAAAGGGACAAAGGAAATGTGGAGATGCCAAGTCATGAAAGTGCAGTCAAACATCAGAAACAGAAAGAGCTTCAGTTTTACTGTTTTAAACAAGAACATTTGAAATGTATGGAGACCCTTGGCTGAATTTGGGTGTCTGTGTGACATACAAAAGTATCCAGGTTTGATTGGAATGGCAGCCAGCAAAGCCAAAAGAAATTTCATGTATGCAATCAGGCCAGTGTTTAAAAAAAATCCAGGAAGCCTACAAAGGAATAAAATCACCAAAATCCATTATAAAATCACAGCAAGAATATAATCAAATGCAATCAGAGGCAATGCTTCAGGGTTATTTATAGCATTAATTAGAGTGTTTCAGTTAAGCCTTTCCATTTTAAGGCTCTGTCAGTGCTAAATGTTAGAATAAAAAAGACTGTGTTGGTTGTTACAGAAATTCTGCCTTGAGGGATCATTTTAAAATTAAACAATTGTTTCTTGCTGTTGTAGGACACGGTGTCAGTACACAGACCCAGCTTTTATGCAGAGAGATTCTTCAAATTCATGACCAACACGGTGTTTCGAAAGAATTCCTGTAAGTACCAAGTTCAGGGGCTGCTGTGCTCTGAGGTTTTACCTTGGCCTTGCTGCTGCAGACTCATGAGGAGTCTGGGCTGGAGCCTGAGCAGGGTTTTCCAGTGTGGTACAGCTGTGAGAGCTGGGGGTGTACAGCCTGGAGAAGGCTCTTAGGAGACTTTAGAGCCCCTTCCAGTGCTTAAAGAGGGCTTAGAAAAAGGAGGGGGAAGGATTTTTTTTATACAGGTAGATAGTGACAGGCAAGGGGCAATTGTTTTGAGCTGTTAGGGTTAGATGAGAAGTTAGGAAATATGAGAGTGAGGCCTGGCACAGGGTGCCCAGAGCAGCTGTGGCTGCCCCTGGATCCCTGGGAGTGTCCAAGGCCAGGTTGGACAGGGCTTGCAGCAACCTGCTCTAGTGCCCATGTCCCTGCCCATGGAGGGGATGGAAGGAAATGCATTTTTAAGGTCCCTTCTAACCCAAAACATTCCACGATACAGAGCAAAGCTAAGAACTGCAGAGCCCTCAGATTGTCACAGCTTGCCTTGGTCTGCTCAGGCTCCCACCCAGTCCCTGCACCTGACCTGGGTTCAGCCCTGAAGGGATGTGTGTGAGGGCAGAGCCTCTCCTTTGAAGGGAAAAACACCTTTGGTGTGACAGTAGCTGGTGGTGGTGCTTTGACTCTTGGGTTTTCTGTGGTAGAAATGGCTCCCGAGGTATTAAAGAATCTTTTTTCCCAGCCCCATGACCAAAGAAGAAGTCGAGATTCCTTTTTCTCTGGTTCTCAAGGTTGTTTATTTTCTCTTATCTATTTCATTCTTTCTCTGACCTGCAGAGGTCTGTCCAGCAGACTGGCACACTGACTGCCCTTGGGGTGGTGTTGGCTTTCTATACTAAAAACTACTTTTTTAGTAATTTATTTACAATAATTTTTTTAGTAGTTTATTTAAAATAATTTTCCAATACCTATCACCTATGTTAGACAGACTCTACTCTAAACCAATCCACAAGTGCCACCATCACAGCAGAAGATGGAGGACAAGAAGAAGAAGAAGAGGAAAGACAGGACATGCCCAGATTCCTCCATCTCGCCTCTTGAACCCCCATTCTTAATCCCCAAAATTCTGCTTTTTTTCACCCTGTGACAAATTCACTATCATTCTACTCAAACTCTTGTAGCTTCTAAATTTTCACACAAAGCTGGTAATTTTGTCCATGGGCTAAAATGGAAGGCACAGGTGTTTGTGACTCAGTGCCAAGGTCTCTGAGCCCCCTGCCAGGGTCTCGAGTCCTCCAGGGCAGTCAGAGGAACATCCTGGGTTCCGACATGTCAGAGTTCAGGACATCCCTCTGGCTGTCCTGGATTGCCAGAACCCCTGCCAGAGGCTCAAAGACCTTGGCACAGAGCCCAAGACACCTGGGATTTTGATTATGACCCATGGAGCAAATTACAAACTTTATATGAAGATCTGCAAGCCACAAAATTTTAAGTAGAATAATAATTAGTTTGTCATGGGGTGAAAAAAGAGATTTTTGGGGGTTTTTATTACGGAGGTTCAGAGAGCAAGAGAGAAGAATCTGAATGTGTCCAGCCTTTCTCCTTCTTCTTAGCCTCCATCTTCTGCTGTGATGTTGGCATTTTAGATTGGTTTAAAGTAAAAGCTCACTGTGTAACATAAATTGAAACCCAAGTGAGCTACTTATGAGAGCTGTTATTGAGCGAACCCATCTCTGGCAAAAGAGTGGGATGACTTGTTAGCAGAGGTGAAAAGCCAACCAAGCTGGGTGATAGCTGGTTGCCTGTGAAACTAATCTAAGTTCACTCTTAATTCTTCTCCAAGGAAAACCCACGAACCCTAATGAAGGGAATTAAGGGCTATTTAAAGGGGGTACAGCTCCATTAAAAAAGAAGACAATCTCTACAAGCAGATAAATATTAATTTCCCAATTACACTGTGGGCCCTCAAGCAGCCATCAACAAAGAGAGCGTTAAAGCTCTACACTACAAAAATATGAGAACTTTATGACTCCCTCCCCATTAACAGGCTAACCCGTTGCAGACATCTTTTAGGAAAAATTCTTTCCTTAGGATTTTTCTTCCTGAGAAGGTGAGAGGCCTCAGGAACAAAGTGTAAACAATGGTTATCTGCTGCTGTGGAATGCAACAGGTAGATCTTTGTTTGGCCCATGTTGGATGTTTCTAATTAATGGCAAATCACAGCCCAGCTGGCTTGGACACACAGCCCAAGTCACAAACCTTTGTTATCATTCTTTCCTATTCTGTTCTTAGCTAGTCTTCTGATGAAATCCTTTCTTCTATTCTTTTAGTATAGTTTTAATGTAATATATATCAAAAAAAACAAATCAAGCCTTCTGAAACATAGAGTCAGATCTTCATCTCTTCCCTCATCCTAAGACCCCTATGAACACTGTCATACTAACCTATATTTAAATAGGAGAATTAATGCTAGAATGAGTAACCAGGGTCCTCCCTCTATGACACAAGCTTACATCCATACATTATTAACAAATCACCAATATATGACAAATCAAACAAGCAGAGTATTAAATATCTTGTTAACCCGACAGAGGAGCGTCCATTAACATAAGTGACAGGTATTAGAAAGTCATGGTAAATAATATACACGTAGTTTTTAGTATAAAATGATAACACCGCTCTGGGGGCGGCCAAAGTGCCTCTGTCTGGCTGAGCAGATCTCAGCAGGCCAGAAAAAATAATTTTATAGATAAGAAACAATAAACAACCTTGAGACCGAGAACTGAAGAGTTCTGACTCCTTCTTCGACCCCCGAGCTGAGAAGAGACTTTCTGGCACATCTCAGAATCACTCTGACCAGCTAAACCCCGAGACCGACATTTGCCCTTCTGTGCCCCCCAGCTCTGAAGTCGTCCCCGTCCAAGAAAGGGCGCAGTGCCTTGCTGGCCGTGAAGACGGCGGGTCCCACGGCGGCGTTCTCAGCCAGCCAGCTGGCCTCCGACAAGGACGACACCCAGTACGACCTGCGGGCGGCCCGGAGCTACCCCACGCTGGACGATGAAGGTGACAGCCCCGCCCGGGGCGTGCCTCTGTGCTTACCCTCTCTTTCCTAGCAGTTCCTTAGGATCCTCCCTTGTTCTCATCCAGTTCCCCACTGTGCACCAACTGCAGATATTTCCTCATGGATAGCTCTTCATTGCATGTCTTGCTGTGCTTTGCAGGTGCTAAACCTAACCAGGACAGGGAAGAAGGTAAGAGTGCATTGTTTTGTCGCAGCACCAGCAGGTACTTGATGCGACACCTCTGCATCAAAGGAGACCAAATCCCTTCTTTGCAGCACTCTGGGGTTCTGCAGTAAAAATGGTCGCCTGCATCACTGGTGCAAGACAGCTGCTGCCAAGGGCCACCATCAGTCATAGCCCAAAGCCAACAGAGAGTTGCATTTTCTACCCTTTGAAAAAAAGATTGGGGAGGGGGGTGACTGGGAACTGCAGCACTCCAATGACAGTGTTTGGGCAGTTATAACAGGCAGGATCTTGCTGTTGGAAAACAGAGGAATGGGCTGGTTCTGTGCTGCCTTTCCTTTACTTCCATCTGGCTGCATTTACAGCTGAGTGCAAGCTCCTCCAGTGCATGGTTGTTGGATTGCTCCCTGTGCAAAGCACTGAACACTCAGTGCATCTCTTAATTCTCTTGGATGTTTATCCCTGGTGATCCAAGGCTTTAATCCAGCTTTGGTCACCAGTGAGAAGTCTTCACTGGCATTCTATTCCCTGCCTATTGTGCTGGAAGTGGTGCTGACTGGCTCTCCCCAGAGGATGCCTTGGGAGAGGCTGTCATGACCCAACTACACTTCTGCCTGTCTGTGGTTTGAGTGCCCAGTCCCAATGGGGGTGTGCAGGTTCATGGTGGAACAGCCTCGCACGGGGCTGCTGTAGGTGAAGTGTTGGTGTTTGACTTAATCATCTCTTCTTCCTGCCTCTCCCCTGCCCTGCTGTGGGCCAGCAGGCAGGCCAGACCTGCTCCCTTGCACTCCTCCTTCCTTTGAAGAAGCTACCACGGCCTCCATAGCCACGACACTATCGTCAACATCTCTGTCTGTCCCCGAGCGATCCCCCTCGGAGTCCTCTGAGCAGCCCAGGTACAGGTGAGGAGATTTCCCTGCTCCCACTGGTGCTGGGTGGCTGCTCTTGGCTCTCTGTGCTGCAGATCCCGGCAGGCTGCCCTGCACTCTGCAATGCTAATGACTGATTTTAATTAAATCTCTCCTGGGAGCAAGCAGACACAGCTTTGATGGGATTAATTATTGCTGGAAGAAGTCTCAGCTGTTAAGTAGAACATCTCCCTCATGGGATGTGGAGGTAGATTTGGGGACAGTGCAGGATTTCTGTCTTAAATTGCTCCTTCAAACTCTCCTGTTTTCTTTCCACAGGAGGCGTACACACTCCTCAGGGCAGGATGGCAGGTGAGAAATGGATCTTCTGTCTTTTGTCTCATCTTCTCTCTGCTGCAGAGACCTCATGTTTATCTCTGTGCAAAGGTCCCTTTTAGAGGGCTGGGTGGGAATTTCAGCAGCTCCAGGATTTTGGCATGGATGCTGAGCTGCTTCTGCAATCAGATGATACCCATTTCTTACATGGAATTTTCCTTGCAAAGCAGATCTCTTAGTGCTTTGAAAATACCAATTATTTGATAGGGACGGGGGCAACAGTGTTGTCCAAATTTACCCACCCACCCAGCACCAGAGTCAAGGAAGGTCATTTAAGTTCCTTTAAGCAAGTAAGTGAGCCCTGACAGCAGGAACATTCCTCCTGAGCATCTGCTTGTGGCCTGGGTAAAGTGAAAGGGCTTTGCCTTTATGAGGCACCATCGGTCCCCATAGAAGGAGCTTCCAGTGTTTTCAGAAATCTGTGAGGCTTTTTTCCTCCTGTGGTGTCTCAGAGCCAAGGGCAAGGTAGGACAGAAATGCTGTGCTGCAGAGGGGTGTCTGATTTTAGAGGCTCTTACCATTAATATTGTGCATTATTGTGGAATTATTTTGCATCAGTAAAAATGACCCCATTGCCCATGTCAGCAGGATCTGCACGAGGAGCCAGCGGATGCTGCTGGCTCTGCCCTCGCTTTCCAGGGCATTGTGTAGGTGTAGTAGGCTTTGAAATGACATCAGAGACTCAGTCCTAGGATGTGCCATAGCCAGAGAAGCCTGACAGGCTGATGTCCTCTCTCCCTGCAGTCAGTGTTTGGTGCTTGGAAGGAAAGGTCTTTGGAAGATGAGGGTTTCCCCCACGTTACAGGCAGCTGCTGTTGTTCCAAGCTTTGAGTGATTTACTGAATTCAGTTGATAAGCACTGTGAAAAAAAATCCCTTTCTATGCTATTTCCTAATGAAAATCCCTCTGGATGCTGCATGTTGCTGAATGCTGCCCTGGAGGGCAGGGACCTGCTCACTGTGAGAAGTGTCAGGGACTTATGAAGCACCTCATATCCTGCAGAATCCAGTGTTAGGAATTGCTGAAAATTGGAGACTTAAACCCAGGCCCCAGTGGTGGGGCCCATGTGGCAAATGCAGTGACTTCATCCAAAATAGTTCAGACTCGTTGGTACCTCCTGGAGGGAGGGAGCTGCTGTGGTGTGTGACTGCTCCTCCAGAAATGGGTCAGGTGAGTCAGAGTGACCTGGGAGTGTTCAGGGAGCTCAATGGCTTGGTCAGAGTAGATCTGTCTGTCACACATTTGCCAGAGCTACACTGGCTAGGGCCTGTCTGCAGGTGTGGCCACCTTTGCTGGTTTTTGCCTAATTTGTCTCTTTTTAATCCCAGTGCTTCCATGTGCCCTTCCTGGGAGAGTAGGGACCTGTGCACTTGTGGAGCTCTCTGGGATCCCCTGGTGAAAACCAGTGCAGACACAAATTTATTAAAGCAAGAATTTACATTCCTGAGCTGAGATGGAAAAAACCTTACCCAGTTTGCTCAAGAATGTGTCATGCCTCTGGTTATTCTGGTCTGCTGGGGAATTCAGTCCAGGTTTGAGGTCCAGCCCTGTGAGGAAGAGTGTAGCAAGTTCTGTGCATGGAGCTGGACTGAAGTGCTGCCCACTGGTGAGAGCAGGGCAGTGCTCAGTGAACCCAGGGCTCAGCCCTTCTCTGACAGCTGCCCCTGGCTGGGCAGGCTCCTGCTCCTCCTTCCCATGGGGACAGCCCTGCTGGCACAAGTAATTACTGTAATAGCATGAGGTATTAAAGTGAAGATTGTCAGAAACAGTTCCAGAGTGTGCAGATAAATCTCAACCGTGGAACAGCTTTGGTGTGCTGGGAGTGCTGGGGGAGGTCAGAGGCTCTGGCCTGGTGCCAGGCTGACTCTGGACACAGGATTTCCCTGGAGGTCCCTTCTCTTTGCTCCCATGCTCCATTTGACACTTCCTGCTGCACTGGCTGTTTAACTCCTTTGCTCTTGTCCTCTTTTCCCACCTTGTTATTCCTGAGTGCTGTAATCTTCCCTCTCTTTTTCCTGGGAGTTTTGGTTATCCAAACCCTCAGTCCTGGGGGGTCTGAGTGCTCCCTCTGAGCTGAAATCAGCCACTGAGCCTGTGCTGGGAGCCCAGTGCCACAGTAGCAGCAGCAGCAGCTGTGTGCTGGGGCAGAGCTGCACAAGAGGCTTGGCTGGCTCTGGACTGATTCAGGCTGATGTAAAATTGAGGGCTGTGCATATCTCATGTCCAGCTGAGTCTTTGGGCCTGTCTCCCCTTTGGTTTCCAGGTCACACGAGGAGGGGCGGGTCCAGGAGGAGGTTCAGCAAATCAGTGTCGAGCTGGAGCCCAAGTGTGACGTTGAGATTGTAGCTCCTGAAGAAGAAGTCAAAGAGTGAGTGTTTTAGAGTGTTGCAGATCCCACACAGTGGGTTTTGAGCTGTGGCTGCTTGTGCTGGAGGCCTTGCTGGAGTCATGGGTGTTCAGTGAGGCTGAGCACAGCAATGACCTGACCTGCCCTGACGTGACCTTTCAGGATGTAATAGCATAGCATCTTCAGAAGCTCCTCTGTAATAAATCCATTTTGCTTGCTCCTGTCCTGACTGCAGTGACTAGACTGTCATTTCTTTCCCCTGTGCAGAGAGGCAGCTTCTTCAGCCTGTGCCATTGTCACATCCCCAGCCACCGTAGAGGTGGAGACGGCCAGCCAGGCCTCGGAGCCAGCCAGCCAGGCCTCGGATGAAGACGACGTGCCAGTCACAGACATTTACTTTGTAAGAGACCTTCTCCACCTGGCCCTTGGGGGGTGATGGGAAGGGTTGGACAGGGCTGTCAGTATCATTCCAGGCAGTCAGGTGGGCAGTGGCTGCCCTGCACCATCTTGGTGTGAAGCACCTTGAGACCTCGGTGCTGGGTGGGTTTTTGAATGCAGAGAACTGGATTAAACTCAGAGAACTCAGAACAGCATCTAGTGGGGCTCACACAGGTGGCACTCCTGCTGTGGATGTAGC
This sequence comes from Ammospiza caudacuta, assembly GCF_027887145.1. Lineage (NCBI taxonomy): Eukaryota > Metazoa > Chordata > Aves > Passeriformes > Passerellidae > Ammospiza > Ammospiza caudacuta. Next base: position 1,290,121 of record NC_080620.1, read on the forward strand.
TGTAGCTGTGCTGCTCTACTTCCAAGCACAAGTGTTTGTCTAGGCCAGCACATTTGCTCCTGGGACAAGCCAAGGTGATGTGGGTGCAACAGAGAAGTTTTTTTACCTCAGCCAGAGATCCTGGCTGCTTTCCTGACACAAGCACGGCCTAGAGCCAAAGGGAGGTGGTTGCAGAGGGTGACCCTGGGCTCTGGTGAACTCCGGCTTTTCCTTTCCCTGCAGGCTGCATTAGGTGATGCAGTGGGAGTCTAGTGCTGAGCCAGGGCGTAAGTTGGTGGTTGGCAGCAGAGTGCCGTGGAGCCTGGCGCTGGTCCTCACTCAGCTCCCACAATGGCTGAGCAACTCCTGCAGACCAGAGAAGAGGTTTTTTAGCAACATGTACCTGTCCCATGGATTCCCAGAGCACAGCTGAGTGCCTGTCCTGTGAGAGCTGAGCTCTCTTGTGCCTGGGCACTGGAACCCTCATTAAAAGAGGTGCCCGGCTCCTCCCTGCTCGGACTTGTTGCTGTTAGTTCTGTGGTGCTGGAGACAACCTGAGCCCATGCAATGGGCTCCTTCAGGCTAAACTAAAATGCAGCATTGGCCTTCCCCTGGACTCTTGTACTCTGCTGCAGAGCTGCTTACTCATTGCCGAGTCGCTCTGAGGCTTGTGGGAGCTGTGGAAGGAATCAGCCCTGTTTTACAGCTTGTTTGGGGTTGGATGCATGCTGTTCAAAATGCAAACGGCTCCTATAACACTGCCCCCTCCTTGCCTGTGGAGGGCAGCTGTGTGCAGGCAGATCCTGCCTGCTCCCCTGGCAAGTGTCTTCTGGTGAGGGTCAGCTGCTCTTCCTCCCTGTCGCTGGGCATATGGACTGCCCCCAGCTAAAGGGGCACCTCTCTCCAAGACAAAATCCTGCAGAGTGTGTTCACAGAGAGTGTGACTGACTGCTCATCAGCATTTCATACTTCATCTGAGTCTGAGTTTTGCATTAAATGTGTGTCGTGTGCTGTGGAGTGTTTTTCACTGCTGGGATGAAGGGAAAAGCTGATTTGAGTTCCCATGGGCGCTCTCCTTGGAAAAGCACCTGAGCTGGAGCTCAGGTGAGGCTGCACGCGTGCGCTCAGGCAGCACCACAGCTGCTCCTGCAGGAGTGCTCAGGGGCAGTGCTGGGTGAAGGGGTGCTGTGTGCAGAGGAGGATTTGCCCAGTCCCAGGAGGCTGTGGCCTGATGACTGAAGTCTGTTCCTGGAGAGCTCTTCATTCTCCTGTTTATCCCCAGGGAATAAAAGTGCAGTGTGGCAGGGCATGGGCGCCGCTCTTCCCTGCACGGCTTTCCCACCTGCTCACCCGTTCAGGCCTGGAGTTGCCCAACCCCTTGTTTTTTGCTTTCTCTTTCATCCTCTCTTTCACATCACCCTTTTTTTCCTCTGTTTCCTTTCTCACCTCACTTGTCCTGGGGCCACTCAGTTCACAGATGGGAGGTACTGGATTTACTCTCCCCGCCAGCGCAGACTCCGAACTACCTCGCATTCCTCTGGGATTGTAAGTGACCACACCAGCACAGCATGTAGGGGAGCAGAGCTGCAGCTTTGAAACACTGGGGCCAGCATCTCATTTCTCTCAATGGCTGGGGCTCTGGATTGAGTGGGCATTAGGAACCAGCCCAGCAGAAATGGGGGAAGCATATTGAAATGACACCAGTGGATCTCCTTGCAGGATCTGAGAGAATCATGAGCTCTGTCCCTTTTCTGCAGACTGGTGACACAGCTCCTACCCTGGGATGGGCCATAGTTTCACCCAGCCCTTGGAAAAACTGAGAGTAGTGAGGCCCTGGCACAGGGTACCCAGAGAACCTGTGGTTGCCCTCTCTCTGGAAATGTCCAAGGTCAGAGTGGATGGGTTTGAAGCAGCCTGGGATACTGGAAAGTGTCCCTGCCCATGGCAAGGGGGAATACTGGGTGATCTTCTATCCCAAACTGTTCTGTGAGTCTTAGTACCAGATCTGGCCAGAGAGGCCCTGGGGCCTCCATAGGGGATGTCAGGCTCAGCTGCCTCAGCCCAGGAAGAGGGTTTTAAAGACACAATTAAGGTATTTTGAAGATTGTAAAACTCCGGTAGCAAACAGAACTGTTTTAGCTTGTGGGGAGCATCTCATAAACCAAATGAGACAGGAGCTGGTACTGAGGGCTGGTTTCAGCTCTCCAGCCCTTCTCAGGGTCACCAGTGTGCTCCCTCCTCACCTTCAGGTGTTCTGTGAGCAGGTAGGATTTTCCTTTCCAAAAGATGCAGGGAGGCATTTGAGCTCTTAGGGGCTGAATCTAGAGCTGAGATTGTTCTGGGGTTTAGCATTTAGCTTCTCATGCTTTGGGAAAGTCCCCAGGGGGTGGTGGCAGTGCTGCTGCTGGTGCAGCCTGGTGCTGCCATTTGGGGTACAGGCAGGGTGCATGGGGAAGCAGGGGCAGGAATGTGCCCCTGGCTGTTGCTGATGGCATGAGGAAGGTGCTGCTGGGCAAACAGACAACTCCTCCTGCAGCCCCTCCTGCGCCTCAGCTGGGTTTTGGCTGCCAAAAACAGCAGGGGAGGGGTAATGCCAAGCACTGGGTGCTCTTTCATCTCCTGCAGCTCCCTGCATGCATCCAAGCTCCTAAAAGGCTCTGAAAGAGACTGGCTGGAGCATGTGGTTCAGTCAGGATGGATGAGCCATCATGGATGAAAAAGGATGTGGGACAAGCTTGATGTGGTGGGGAGGTTTCCTGTACCTCTGACAGAGCTCTGTGAGAAGCTCCAGGCAGGGGCTTCTCAGCCTTCCTTCCTCCAGCAGTCTCTGCTAATGGAGCTGCAGTTCCTGGGGGGTTCAGCATGTGGAGCCCAGTGCTTCAAAGCTTCTCTGGCTTCTTTTAGTTCCTTGTACATTGTAGGCTGTCGCACTCAGTTCCTGGGCTGGGAACACTGCAGGCTTCTTCCAAACACCCAGTTCTGCACTATCTTCCTTTGCAAATGCCAGGCTGGGTCAAAGGGGGCAGTTTCTTCTCTGTGGGAGCTCCTCTGGAGACGAAATAGCCTGTTTGCAATGTAAATGGGGTCCCCCTGGGAACACTGTCAGCAGAGACCAGCCCTTGAATCTGTGCTGTGTAGGCAGCAGTGTGTGTCTTCTCACAGCAGTGCCCAGTGCTATTATAACTGAGCCTCAAGGCACACCTCCTTCCCCTCATTCTTTCCAGGGTCCCATTGTGTTTTGCCTCCTGTGTTGTACTTGTTCCCATCACCCCACTGTCCCCAAAATCTCAGCAATAACTGTTTCCTTTCTGTGGCCACCATCCTCCATGGTCTCACCCCAGCTCCACTGCCTTCTGCAGAGAATGAGGAAGGCACAACAAACAAATCCAGTTTCCCAGGAAAAGCCCTCCTGGATATCAGTTTGTAGCATGCACAGGGCTCTGGAAAAGGGAAGGTGAGAGCTGGTAGCAGGAGCCAGGAGCTGTCACTGCTCTTAGGTAAGTCACTTCCCAAATCTCTCAGTTTCTCTGCAGCCAGGATGGTGCCATGGCCGGGAGCTGAGGTTTCCCTGACATCTCAGAAGCTCTAAAACTCTGTCCCTATGAGAGGAGAGGGTGTGCCACCCCCAGTGCAGCTGGCACAGGTCCCCTGCCCCGGTTGGCAGGGAGCCGGTGGGTGCTGAGGATGACGAGGGCTCCTCTGCTGAGAGCTGCCTCTGGGCTCAGTGCTCTCCCTCCAGGTGGACAGCTGTTCTTACTGTATTGTTTCCTGCTCTTTTTATTTTCTCCTTTTATTTTTTCCTCTTCTCTCCTTTGCTCCCTGCTCTGCTGCTGCTCTCCCTGCATTCTCCCTGCCGTCTCTGGCCACTCTGGCAGCCGACAGACGAGAGGAGTTGGGTTTACTCCCCGCTCCACTATAGCACTCAGCTGCACTCTGTCTCCGATGAGGAGAGCGATACAGTAAGTGTCCAAGAGCCGTGTGTGGGTGCCCGCTGGTCGCTCGCAGTCTGTGCTCCCCCTGCAGGGTCAGCTCGGCCTCTGGCAGCTCTGCTGGCACAGCCCTGGCCTGCTCAGCAGGCGCTGTGGCTTATCCCCAGCTGTTTGGTACAGGATAAACTTTGGGGAGCTCAGGTTTCCCAGACATGTTGCCATTACTGGAGGATGTAGAGCAGCCTCTGGTTGTGCTGGGAAGTTGGCGGGACAGAGACCTGACTGACACTGGGCACTGGTGCTCAGGGGTTGATCCTCTTTCCTCTCACAGCCAGAAAGACATGGAGGGGCTGGGGCATGTCCAGAGAAGTGAGTGGACATGGGGAAGGGGCTGGAACACAAGTGTGATGAGGAGCAGCTGGGGGGGGCTCAGCCTGGAGAAAAGGAGGCTCAGTTGCTCTCCACAACTCCCTGACAGGAGGGTGCAGCCAGGTGGGGGTCAGGTTCTGCTCCCAGGGAACAAGGGACAGAAGAGGAAACAGCCTCAAACTGTGCAAGGGGAGGTTTAGGTTGGATATTTGGTAAAATGTCTTGACTGAAAGGGGCTTGTCAGGTATTGGAACAGGCTGCCCAGGGCAGTGGTGGCATCTCTGGAAGTGTTCAAATGACATCTGGCTGTGGCACCTGGGGACACGGGTTAGTCGTGAACGTGGTGGTGGTGCTGGGCTGATGCTGAATTTGGTATTCTTGGAGATCTTTCCCACCCTAATGATTCCATGATTCTGTGACTGTGTTCTCTCTGCCTCTTGCAGTAATCTCTATGCAGACACAGAAGTCCCAGAGAGCAGCGATTCCCTCTGCAGGTCGATGTGTTCCCTTTTCGTTGATGCAGCCATTCCAGTGGGATGGGGAAGAGCTTGCTGACACCAGTATTGCTGCACTGCAGGATCCCGGGCACTGCGTTTCAGAATGGAGCAAAACTATAACCATGTATTTCTACTCACCCCAGACGTGGGCAGCAAAGAAACCACCCGCTCACCCGCAGCTCCCAGCAGAGAATTCTAGCTGGGTGTAGAGAATCCTGGGTAGTAACACAGTGTTTTCCAGATGTGCACTACCATAGCTACCTATCCATGTGTGATACTGTGAACCTTTTTAATTTTTTAATCATGTATTTATTTCTTTTATCTTTGCACAGAGACAGCACAAATGTGCTTTTTTAAACATTTAGTTTACTGCACTTTTTTTTTTTCTTTTTTCTTTCTTTTGTTTTTTGGTCATATATTTGTGCATCAAAAAGGAGCATGAGACTTCACTGAAGAATGGGTAGGAGCACGTTGCTGGGGAGGGCAGGGAGCGGAGTGGCTTCATGTGAGGCAGCAGTGTGGTCTCACCAACCGAGGGAGTCAGGAGGTTTAAGGCTGTCCAGACACTGCCACGGTTTTTCCAAGTGGCCCAAGGCAAATCACTAAACCACTCTGTGCCTCGGTTTCCCCCGTGCTAATGGGTGCACAGTACCTGCTTCCGTTACAGCACTTAAACCCTGGGATGAAAGGTGCTATGAAAATGAAATGTATTAAAGGCCATGGAATAGAATTGCTCCCATGTTACCATAGTCCAAAGCAGCCATGCCAATTCACTTGGATCCAAACTCTCTAGTGACTTCTCCTGTCTGTGACACCGTGCGGGCCAGCACACAGTTCCTGGTGACAGTGACGTGGACTCCTCAGCTCTCCCCGAAGTCGTGATGGGTTCCAGCTCCCCCTGTGCTGCACTGCTGCCACCCCTCCCTCTGTGCTTGGAGTCCACACCTCATCCCCGTGGCACCGCCTGCTCCGCCCCGCAGGCACGGACATGGATGGAACCGGGACCGCCCGAGCCCGGCCACGTTGGAGGGCGATTCCCCCACTCTGCCCAGCCCACGTGGGGCTTGTCCAGACCCTGCATCCTCCTGGAGCCACTCAGCCCCTCACGTGCTCGTGGGCGAGCCCTGGGGTCACGGACACTGGGCTCACACCCTGCCACAGGGCAGGCAGGGACACAAGGGCACGTCCAGTCACTGGAGGCAGCAATGGGAGCCTGGCTCTGCCACGGAATTGTGCCAGCACTGCTGTGCTCACGGACTCTTGGACAGAAAGCTGGGTGACTGGGGTGCTGCCTGGGGTCACAACTGCTGCTGGAAATGTGGGTGAGAGGGTTTGCTTTGCAAGGGTTGTGGGCTACAGGTGAGAGATTTGATGTTAGGGGTAGTGTTCAGGCTCATCCATCAGCAGGACACATATCAGCATAGTCTGGAATCCAGCAATCCTGTCCTCATCTCCCAGAGAGAAAACAGGAAGTCCTTTAGACCAGAGGGAGACAGGTCTTGTTTGTGTGCTTTTTGAACCTCGCTTGAGAGTCTCTGTATTCCCTTTACAATCTTCACTGTCCTTGGATTCCAGCCAGAGGGGTGGGGAAGTGGGACCCTGCTCTCAGGCCTCAGCCCCACAATCTCTTCACAGCAGCACTCAGGAGTGGTTATGTTGGGTCCCAGAAGGTAGCTGGGCTGATGGGAAGCTCTTCCTTCTGTACTGTACTGAACTTAGTGAAAATCTTCAGGAATTGATGGTTTTTTCTTGCCCAGAATACAGAACCTGGACTTCCCTTCCCTGCCTGTAGATGCAGAAGGCTGTGAGTTGTGCTTCTTGGAAGCACAGTCGGGGGATTGTGCAAGTTGCTGCTGTTCATGTATCCATGTATTTACCAAATAGTCTATCAAACGTCTCTTGAGAAACTCTCCCCTTTCTGTTGCTGCTTGGCAGCTCATTCTCCCACTGCAGCTCCTGTCCCATCCCACCTTCCTGTGGCACCCAGGGGGCTGTGCAGGCCGGGGGGCTCAGGGATTGGTGGAGGGGAATGGGGGTCTTGCAATACCTACAGCCTCACCTGCCCTTGGGCTCAAGGCAAGGGGCTTCAAAAAGCTAAAAATTCAACATATTTTTCCTCCAGCAGTGTGTGTAGAAGGCCAGAGGAAGGCACATCCCTGCTGCAGCTGCTGCTGTTGGGTGCTGTGCTGGAGGAGGGGGCTCTGGGGGGGAACCAGGGTGGGCTTGAGCTGTTCTGAGCCAGGCTCCTGCCCTGGGACCACCTCAGGGGCTGGAGGGTTTGGCCTCATCAGGACTTTCCAGCCACCTGAAATCAAGCATCTTTTTTGAGATGGTTCAAGCACCATTGGTGAGATTTTATTCCTTCCCCTCATTTCTAGGGGGTCTAAAGCTGCTTGGTGTCCCAGAGAATGAGCTTTGTGAGCTGGAGCTGTGCTTGGGTCCTGAGAGAGGGGGTGAACCCAGAGCTCCTGTAGCATGTTCATTCAATTCAAAGAATTGTGTTCCCTTTTTGAGATGTTCCTTGTGCAGTTCTGTAATGCTGGACCCTTTGGAGCAGGTCTGGATGGGCTGGGGTGGTCCTGTAAGAGGACAGGCAAAGGCTTAGAACAGCTTTGTCAAGGGGACAAGGAGGAACCTTCCTGTAAACAGATGTTGATTTGAAATGGAAAGTGCCCCTATTCAGGCTGGCACAGTCCCTACTGTGTCACCTCCTGTGCCAGCAGCTCCCAGTGCTGGGGAACTGCTTCCCAGGGAGGCTGAAAGGACCTCATTCTTGGCCCCCTGTGCGTGGCACTGCAAGGGAGCAGCAGCAGCTCTGGACCACGTCACAGGCCCTGCCAGTGCTGCCTGGGCAGGAACAGCAGCACCTGCCCATGGGAGACAGCATCCCTGCTCTGCGTGTTCCTCCAGCTGCACCTCAGCTCATTCTGGGTGCTGTTCCATGCCAGGCTCCCTTTAGAGACCCAGCAGGTGCTGTCCAGGCTCTCCATCGCTAACCTGTACTCTGAGATCTGACCCTGCAGGACAGCCCCTTCCCACACAGGTCTGTGCCACTGCTGTCCCCCGGTCCCAGCTGGGATCTCACACTCGGTACAGGGGACATGCCCTGACCACTGCCTGCTGCTGGGGCTGCGGGCGAGCTCTTCCTGCCAGCTAAGGGGCTGGCAGGAGAAAACGGGCATCTCTGACCTTCAGCTTGCAGTGAGGCTCCTGTAAAGGCTCTGGGGCAAACCCGGGAGCTCGGAGACCCTCAGCAGCGCACAGGGCATGCAGCGTTTGGTCGCCGCTGCCTCTCCGGCCACAGTGCTGGAATTGCACGGTGGGCAGTGTTTTAGTGAAGCCAGAGCACTCACAGGCCTGGCTCCAAGGCGGGCAGAGGCGTTTGCAGGGCTCCATCGCCCCCTCATTCCCCTCCTCATTGCCAGCCACTGCTCCAGCGCCTCCCGGATGGACAAGGGACAGCCAGGCCGTGGCTGAGGGGGTTTCTGTCCATGGCTACCCCGCCCAGTCTGTGCCGGTGGCTGTCCCCGCGGATGTCGCTGATCCCCCGCGTGTCCGTGTCCGGCGGAGGGCGCGCGACCGGACGGGGACGCCGATGCTGAGGCGCGATCCCGGCTCTGCTCCGGGGGCTCGAGGCTTGGGCGCTGTTTGTCTTTTCTCGGTTGTTTTGAGGGTTTCTCCCCTCCTCCTCCAGGGAGCCCGTCTCCAGAGCTCTGTACCCGCTCCATAAAGCGTTCCGCAGTCTGGGCCGAGCTCCGCCCTCCGCCTCCCTCTGTGCGCGCCGCGGGCACGGCCGGGCCGGTAACGGCGGGGATGGGCCGGGCCCCGCCCCGCCAAGGGCTGCCCGCCGCCCGCCTGCCTGCGCCGGCGCCGCTGCTGGGGCGGGGCGGGCGCAGGCGGGCGGTGGGGCAGCCTGCTGAGCTGAGGCCCCACGAGGCCCCGGGGCGGGGCCGCCGCTGCCGATGGGCTCCGGGTCGCGCAGCCCGGGCCGGGGCGGCCGCTCGGAGCGGGAAAGGGAACGGGACCGGGCCAAGGAACGGAACCGGGACAAGGAACGGGATCGGGACAGGGACCGAGACAGAGACAGGGACAGGGACCGGGACCGAGAAAGGGAGGGGCGCTCGCGGTCCGGGAGCCACGGGCGCCGATACCGCAGCCGAAGCAAGAGCCGGAGCCGCAGTCGGGGCCGACGCCGGGAGCCGAGCTCGGGGTGAGTGCGCGCCTGGCCCGGAGCGGCCGCGCCGTGGCTGTGCGAAAGCGGGCCCGGGGCAGCGGCGCTGGCGTGCCGGGCCCGTGCGGCCCCAACCGGCCCTGTCCGCACCGCCGGGAACGGGAGGGGGAGCTCGGCCCTGCCGGTCTCGGGGAGGGCCGGGGACTGCGGGCGGCCCCGAGCGCTGCTCGTGACACCGGCTGGGGCGGTCGGGGTGGAGCTGCAGGTACCGGAGGCTGTCAGGGATGGGAGTGCAGGTACCGGGGACAGTCAGGAGTGGGGGTGCAGGTACCGGGGGCTGTCAGGGATGGGGTGCAGGTACCGGGGGCTGTCAGGGATGGGGGTGCAGGTACCCCGGGGGCTGTCAGAGATGGGAGTGCAGGTACCGGGGGCTGTCAGGGATGGGGTGCAGGTACCGGGGACAGTCAGGGATGGGGTGCAGGTACCGGGGACAGTCAGGGATGGGGGTGCAGGTACCGGAGGCTGTCAGGGATGGGGGTGCAGGTACCCCGGGGGCTGTCAGAGATGGGAGTGCAGGTACCGGGGGCTGTCAGGGATGGGGTGCAGGTACCGGGGACAGTCAGGGATGGGGTGCAGGTACCGGGGACAGTCAGGGATGGGGGTGCAGGTACCGGGGACAGTCAGGAGTGGGGGTGCAGGTACCGGGGGCTGTCAGAGATGGGGATGCAGGTATCCCTCGCTGTCTCGGTGCTGCCGGTGGCGCCGGTGCTGGGCCGGCCTCACCCGTGCCCGGCACGGCCGTGCCCTCCTCCCGCTGAAGCCCGGCTGTGCCCCCCCAGCTCGGACTCCGACGATGAGAGACAGAAATGGAAAAAGAAGAAAAGGAGCCGCAGCCGGGAGCGGCACCGTAAGGAGCGGAAGAAGCAGCGCTCACGGTCCCGCTCTCGGTCCCGGGGCCGCTCCTCCGGCTCCAGCCCCGAGCGCGGGCGGGACCGGGCAGCGCGGAGCCGGGAGCGGCGCCGCAGGAGAGATGGATCCAGATCCTCCGTGTCCTCCGTCAGCTCCCCCTCCCCACCGCGGCCCCGCGGCCGGGAGGAGCCGGGGCAGCAGCTGAGCCTGCAGGAGCGGCTGAGGCTGAGGGAGGAGAAGAAGAAACAGGCGGCTCTGATGAAGGCCCTGGAGACGCCCGAGGAGAAGCGGGCCCGGAGGTTGGCCAAGAAGGAGGCCAAGGAGAGAAAGAAGAGGGAGAAGATGGGCTGGGGTGAGGAGTACATGGGCTACACCAACACCGACAATCCCTTCGGGGACAACAACCTGCTGGGCACGTTCATCTGGAGCAAGGTGAGCTCTGCCCTGGCCCTGCAGCCAAATGGAACAGGCAGGGGCAGCCAGGGGGGGATCAGGTGGGGTCTATATCCAGGGTGGGGAGATAAGAAGATGGGTCGAGGGCAGGAGAGGATCCTGGAGCTGCTGGGAGCTGCAGGCTGAGTGCTGAGCACCATTTACTGAGTCAGGGACATGGAGATGGTAACAGGAGCACTGCACTTGTGCTATAGGAATGACAGAGAGCTGGGGGTGTTCCAGGGTGGGGAGAAGAGAAGGCTCTCTGGAGAAGGGGAGGCTCTGGGGAGACCTTAGAGCTCCTTCCAGTGGCTACAAAGGCTCCTGGAGAGCTGGAGCAGAACTTGACAAGGATCTGGAAGTACAGGACACAGGGAATGGCTTCCCACTGCCAGAGGGCAGGGCTGGACAGGATATTGGGAATCAGGAATTGTTCCCTGGCAGGGTGGGCAGGCCCTGGCACAGGGTGCCCAGAGCAGCTGGGGCTACCCCTGGATCCCTGGCAGTGCCCAAGGCCAGGCTGGGCAGGGCTGGGAGCAGCCTGGGACAGTGGGAGGTGTCCTTGCCCACTGCAGGGGTTGAATGAGATGAACTTTAAGGTCCCTTCTGTCATGATTCCATGGTACTGTTGTCCTGGCACTCACCTCACCAGGCCAAGCGGGCTGTGTGGGCTGAGCCTGGGTTTGCTGAGGGGCTCAGGAGCAGTGTTTGAGTGACTTAGGGACTTTCACCAGCGTCAGACCTCACTGGAGCAGCAGGAGCAGGTGAAGGGAATAGCATTTGCTGGCCAGCAAGGGGCTGTGGAGGTCCTTGGGTTCCACAGCTTCCCTTGGCCATTCTGTTTAAGGCACTGGAAAAGAAAGGGATCAGCCATCTGGACGAGAAGGACCTGAAGGAGAGGAACAAGCGAATCCAGGAGGACAATCGCCTGGAGCTGCAGAAGGTGGGATAAGATGTCCTTTCCATGTCACTGTCTGACAGACAGCCCTCTTTACAGCCTGATTCTCGCTGGGAAGGCCCCATTTTCTTCTCCTGGGTGTGTCCAGTCTGTAGCATTGTGGGGGCCATAGAACTTTGGCTTCTGCTATTCCAGGATGAGAAACCTCTTCCCTTAGATTTGAGCTCAGGAGGTGCTGAGGAGGACAATGCCAGGTCATGACACTGAGGCACCCAGTTGTGCCTGCGTCCCCTGTCTCCCACAGGGCTGGCAGTGAGCTCAGGCAGCCTCTCCAGGAGCTTGGGCTGATGGCAGGAGCCAAGGCCACTCAGGGACAGGTCATGGCATGGCTGTGTCCTCAAGCAGGGCTCTGTGGTGTTTGCACAGGGGCCCATCCACAGTGGCCTCACAGCTCTGTCACCCTGGGCAGGTGAAGCAGCTGCGCCTGGAGCGGGAGCGGGAAAAAGCCATGCGGGAGCAGGAGCTGGAGATGCTGCAGCGGGAGAAGGAGGCAGAGCACTTCAAAACCTGGGAAGAGCAGGAGGACAACTTCCACTTGCAGCAAGCCAAGCTGCGGTAGGTGTGGCCCTGCTCAGAGCCAGGCCTGGCAGGGAGCAGAGGATGGCACTGCTCACTGTCCCCCACTGTCCCTTCACCAGGTCTAAGATCCGGATTCGGGATGGGAGGGCGAAACCCATCGATCTCCTGGCCAAGTACATCAGCGCAGAGGATGATGACCTGGCTGTGGAGATGCACGAGCCCTACACCTTCCTCAATGGCTTGACTGTCTCTGACATGGAGGACCTGGTGGAGGACATCCAGGTGCCTGCTCTGCTGGCCCCCTGCCTGGGCTCAGGGCTTCTCTACCAGCTCTGCTCTCTTGTCCCCGCTGTGGAGCAGGTGCCTGATATATCTTCTGCCTGCAGGTGTACATGGAGCTGGAGCAAGGAAAGAACGTGGACTTCTGGAGGGACATGACCATCATCACAGAGGATGAGATAGCCAAGCTCCGCAAGCTGGAGGCCTCTGGGAAAGGAGGACCAGGTGAGCAGGAGAGCAGAGCCTGGTGTGGGTGTTGGGGTCACCCTGTGTGCTCAGGCTCAGAGAGGCTCTCTCAGACCTGCTGGATGCAGGCTGTGGGTCTGGCAGCTGTCCCTGGCTGTCAGCAGAACTGGGATGGGGCAGCTGGGTGCCTGGACACTGACCGGCTGCCCTCGCCTGTGCAGGGGAGCGTCGGGATGGTGTCAACGCCTCGGTCAGCTCTGATGTGCAGTCCGTGTTCAAGGGGAAGACGTACAACCAGCTGCAAGCTCTGTACCAGGGCATCGAGAGCAAGATCCGGGCGGGAGGGCCCAACCTGGACATCGGGTACTGGGAGAGCCTCCTGCAGCAGCTGAAGGCTTACATGGCTCGGGCCAGGTGAGAGCAGAGAGTGGCAGGAGTGCAGACCCTGCTGTGGGCAGAGCTGGGGAGGCATAAACCCAGTTGGAGGAGGGAATGGGCGAGGGTGTTCTGCCTTTTCTGAGATGGCTGATTTCCACGAGGGGAGCAGGGCAGGACACACAGGCTGTTCTGCAGTGGTGATGTTTAGTGAGGTCTCCAAGAACTGGGGCTTATTCAGCCCAAAGCCATCCACGCCTGGCATGTTTCTGCCCATGGAGGTGGTGTCAAAGCTTTGGGCAGTGGGAGTGAGGTGGTTCTGCTGGGTGGGACCAGACAACTCCTCTCCTCTCCTCTCTCAGGTTGCGGGAGCGGCACCAGGACGTGCTGCGTCAGAAGCTGTACAAGCTGAAGCAGGAGCAGGGTGTGGAGAGCGAACCGCTCTTCCCCATCATCAAGCAGGAGCCAGCTTCCCCCAGTGACAGGTGAGCAAACACCTGGGCCTGTCCCCGGGCACAAAGGCAGCCTTGTGCCCTCTCCCTTCCCGAGGCAGAGCTCAGGTGAGCAGCCAGCGAGGGTACCATCCCCGTCCAGTCCTCTCTTCTCCCTTCCATGCAGGCTGGATCCCGAGGAGAGCCTGGAGGCACAGCCAGGGCCATCCTCAGAGGCAGAGGCAGAGCAGGACACAGAGGCCAAGGGAGAGGCGGAGGGGGAGGCCGTGCTGATGGAGGAGGATCTGATCCAGCAGAGCCTGGATGATTACGATGCGGGCAAGTACAGCCCCCGGCTGCTGGGCCCCAACGAGCTGCCCTTCGATGCCCACGTGCTGGAGGCCGAGGAGGACACGCACCGGCTGCTGCTCCTGCGTCAGCAGCTCCAGGTGACAGGTGAGCCCCAGGGCAGCCTGCCCAGCATGGGGGTGTGCAGTGATTTGGGGTGCAGGACTGGAGGGGACGCTGCCCTCAGGAAGGGCAAGAGCTGGATCTGGGTCAAGCACCCAGAGCTGATCTGGCAGAGGGGTGCCCCTGGAGCAAAGGACACTGTGGCCTGGGCAGGAGCAGTTCGATTAATCGTTGTTCTAAAATCTTCTTTGATGGGGAGGCCTTATTGGCATCTTGGGCTTGTGACAGCTCAGTTGCATTTTAATCTTAGCTACTTGGATAGCATGTGACCACTCTTTACGTCATTATAAAGTTAATTTGGGGCTCCTGTATGACTGCAGTGGCTGGCACAGGATTTACCAACCCTGGCTTTGCTATGGCTAAGTCAAGTTTACACTTAGGGAGACGGTGCTCAGGCTCCTAGTGCTCCCTGGGAGACCTTCCTCAGTACCACCAAGGTGTTTGGGTGCAGACAAGGCAGGAGGGGTGTTTTGGTTGAGTTTTGCAGCACAACTCAGCCCAGTGCCCACTCAGAGCCCATAGGGCAGCCCGTGCATTCCCGTATCCAGTTTTGCATGCTCTGCACAGCAGCTCCTTCTCTTGGAGCAGCGTTGCACGGCCCAGGCCTGACTGGCACTGCAGAACCTGATGTCCCCTCTCCTCCCCTGTAGGTGACGCTTCTGAGAGCACCGACGACATCTTCTTCCGCAAGGCCAAGGAGGGCATGGGCGCGGACGAGGCGCAGTTCAGCGTGGAGATGCCGCTGACGGGCAAGGCCTACCTGTGGGCTGACAAGTACCGGCCCCGCAAGCCCCGCTTCTTCAACCGCGTGCACACGGGCTTCGAGTGGAACAAGTACAACCAGACCCACTACGACTTCGACAACCCTCCCCCCAAGATCGTGCAGGGCTACAAGTTCAACATCTTCTACCCCGACCTCATTGACAAGCGCTCGACGCCCGAGTACTTCCTGGAGGCCTGCCAGGACAACAAGGACTTCGCCATCCTGCGCTTCCATGCGGGGCCGCCCTACGAGGACATCGCCTTCAAGATCGTCAACAGGGAGTGGGAGTACTCCCACCGCCACGGCTTCCGCTGCCAGTTTGCCAACGGCATCTTCCAGCTCTGGTTCCACTTCAAGCGGTACCGGTACCGCCGGTGAGGCTCCGTGCCCTGAGGCGCCCGGCAGGGCTGGGCAGGGGCTCTCACCCCACGGCACAGACACTGCTCCATGCATGGCCCCAAAGCCTGGCCCAGCGCTGGGCACATTCCTGAGGCTTTTCTCTGTCCTTGCATTTATCATGAAGAACACTGAGACTTTGGTATAAATAAAATAAGGGTTGTTTAGCCATGAGATCCTGGGCATGGGCACCCCCACTGCTCCTACATGACATCACCAGCCAGTGCCACACTGGGAACGCCCCTGGGGACTGGGTAGTGCCCATCCCCACAGAGTCAGCCCCATGTGCTCCTTGTCCCACTCCAGCCTCCTCCCAGTCCCAACATCTGCCTTTACCAGTGCCAGACCAGTCCAGCTGCTGCTCCCCAGCTGGAGTCACAGAGCCCTTGACTGCACCAGTTCAGCCCTGCCCTGTGTCCTGCTTCATAGAGGGGCCCCTCACCCTCCCCCAGGCCCCATTCCTGGCATGTCCTCCCATGGGATCTGGCTTCCCCAGCCTGGGAGCACTGCCACATCCCTCAGTCCTGGCTGGGGCATGGGAGGCTTTAGTGCTGCACGGCGCCTGCTCTGGTGGAGCAGAGGAGAGGGATGCTGGTTGAGATATTTCCTTACAGGGGAAAATCCGGATTCCAGAGCCTGCAGTCCCTCCCACGCCATGCCTGTGAGGCTCTCCCTGCCCTGGGCAAGAAGCAGTTGCAGTCCCCAGTATCCTGTTGATGAGGTGGGAGTTACTGAGGGCCTCTAGTGATGTTCAGATGGGTTTTGGGCACCGTAGAGGCACTTCAGGGTTGAGCTGGGACTGTCTGGTGTTGGTCCCACAAGATGATGACCAAGGGCACAGCCACACTCGTCTGGGATCACCCCACATGGCTCCATCCCCACAAGCCCCAAACCCCAGGGTGTGTGCCTGTTCAGGCAGGCAGGATGAGGTGCTGGTCAGTAGTGCCCAGGAGTGCAGGAAACCCTCTGCCCTGGCTTCACCAAGAGACCATTTCCTACCTGCATCCACTCTGTCCCCAGTACAGGCCCACGGTGCAGGGACTTAGGGGTCTGCCCAGGTCCCCCAGCACTAGGACAGAGGCAAGCCTGCTGTGCAGGGGCCTCCAAGCCCTTGGGGGCTGCCCCATGGCTCAGGGAAGTGGCCTTGTCCTGCTCCTGGCTCTGCTGCAGAGCCACCATGGGAGCTGGTGCTCAGGAGGCTCCTGTTCCTGCCCTGGCCACCCACACTTGTGGGGCTTGGCCTGCTTGCAGATGGGGGACCCCAACTGCCGTGGTCCTGCATGTGGGTACCCCCTCCCCATCCCGCCGGACATCCCCAGGGCCAGCTCCGGACACGGTCCCTGACCTCTCCTTCCTGGCAGTAATTTCCTGCTGCTCCCTGTGCAGGGGGGCTTTGGGGCTCGGCGCAGGAAGCGAGTGAAGGCCTGGCCCGGGAGGAGGAAACGGGGAAAAAACCCAAACCCCAAAGCTGGTGGTTGGTGCCCTCCCTGCTCAGCTGCCAGGCAGAGCCTCCCTCCCCACAGCCCATCCCTTTCTGTCTTGGGCACACACAGAGGTGGGGGAGCTCCCCCAAAACCGTCCCACTGTATCTCCAGCTGGAACAGGGTCCATGTCCTCTTCCAGGCACGGCCTTTCCCTGCACGTCTGACTGCAGGCCCTGGATGGGGCTCCAGGAGCCTGAGCCCCGAGAGCTGCTGCAGCCTCCAGCCGTGTACCGGGGCCAGATCAGGGTCTGGATCCGGCTGAAGCCCCTGACGGCTTTTCCCTGACCTGGCTGCTCCCAGCGCTCATCTCTCCGCGTTTCGGGACAAACAGGGCCCGCAGCGGCTCGGCCGGGTGGTGCCCGGGCAGGGCGGTGGTGGAGCTGCCCCGTGTCCCATCATCCGTGATGGGCTCGGCTCTCCCGGGCACACCCGGCCCCGCCTGGGGCAGCAGCGGCTGCCGAGCCCCGCGTTCCGCTGCCGGCGGGGCCGCTCCTGTCCCGGCACTCGGGGCTAGCCCGATCCCCCTCCGCGGGCCGGCCCTGCCTTCCGCCGGGGCCCTCGGTGCCACAATCTCTGCAGCCCCTCAGTGCCGAGCCGGGGCCAGGAAAACCTGCCCGGGCATCCAGCCGAGAGCCGCTGTGCCCCTGCTCGCTCGGGATGTCCCCGCGGACCCTGCGGACCCAGCTCCGAGGCCACGGCCGAGCTCTGCCCTCCTCGGCGGAGCACGGGCAGCAGCGATGGAGGCTGCCGCTCCTGGGACCGTGGGAGGGAGGAAACGCTGCCTGGGGACGTGCCACCCCAGCCGGTCTCGGGTTTGGACAGCGCAGCGACATCCCGAGCTCGGAGCTGCCGGGTTGGGAAAAGCCCCGGGCGGCGAATCCCGCAGGGCAGGGACGGCCGGGGCTGCGGGAGCGCCCAGGGACCCCCAGCCCGCGGCCACCCCAGCGCCCGGAGCCGCCTCTCCCCATTTGGCTCCCGGGGTCGCTGCGGGGCTCGGCGGGGACGCCCCGTCTGTCGGTCCCGCCGGGGGGCGGCACGGCCGGAGCGCCCACCCCCGCCTGCACAGGGACTCGCCCGAGTAAACGAGTGAGTAACGGGGCGGGAGCGCAGCCCGGGCGGACCCAGCCGCGGGAGCCTCCGCCAGGGGGGCTGCGGGCGCCGCCACCGGGGGGGCTGCACCGGGGGGGCTGCCCGGACAGGGGGCGATGGGGCCGGGGGCCACCCCTGCCTGAAGGCCCGGCCCGAACAGGGAGGGAGCGGAGAGGGACGGGGCCGGTTCCGGGGGGCGCGGCGAGCCCGGCCCTTCCCCCGCCCCGCGGCGGAGCCGAGCCGGGCCGGGCTGTGCCGAGCCGAGCCGAGCCGGGCTGAGCCGAGCCGGGCCGGGCTGAGCCGAGCCGGGCTGAGCCGAGCCGAGCCGAGCCGAGCCGGGCTGAGCCGAGCCGAGCCGAGCCGGGTGGGTCCCGCCGGCAACGAGGTAGGGCTCGGGTCTGCGCGGGGAGGGAGGCGTTGGAGGAGGGCGAGAGATTCGGGGCCAAGGGACAAAGAGCCCGGGAGGCTGGGATGGACGGACAGAGACGGGGATGGGCGGACAGAGCGCCGGGACGGCTCTGGGGGCTCCGGGGCTGTGTAGGACGGTCGGGTCTCCAGCGGCTCCCGAGGCTCCCGGGGCGCTCGGCTCCGCACACAGCCCCGAGGATCGGGGGCGTTTCGAGGGAGGGGAAGCCGAGGCCCCATCGTGGGGGACGGACACGTGGTGACCCCGCTCCCCCCACTGTCTGTCTGTCTGTCTGTCCCCGGGACCGAGGGTCCGCGTCAGGAATCTTCGGCGTCCCCTCGGAACCAGGATTTGCTTTCGGGGCTCCCCCGCCCACCCCGTGTGCCACTGGTTCCTCTGGGAAGAGCCGGAGAAGGACGAGGAAAGGCTCAGGAAAGGGCCGGGAAGGGAAGGGTCCATTCCGGGCTGTCGGAGCGGGCGGCCCAGCAGCCTTGGAGCCCTGGAGATGCCGCGGGGCTGCGGGCGGGGGGCCCGGGTGCCCCAGGGCTCTCTCTGCACTCCAGGACACCCGGGCTGATCCTACAGGCACCGCCTGCCCCGCTCCGGGGCCCTGAGATTGGGGATGGTGCCTGCTGCTTCCCAGTCAGACGAGAGGCTGGGGACCTCTGCCCTGGGCCACAGCAGGGACAGGGAAAACCCTGGCAAGGACAGTTACCATGCCTGGCAGGAACCATCCCGTGTGTCACTGCTTCCCAGAAATGTCCTCTGTCCTGGCAGTCCTTGGGATGGATGTCTCTGCTCTAGCCCAGGCCTTCTTCAGGAGCAGGTCCTTGTGATTGTTGTGGCCCCAGGCAGGAACACTGATCCTCTGCCAAGTCCTCATCCTCACGGCCTTTCCTGTCCTGGATGATGACCTCGACATGATTTGGTACCCCAGAGCCCCAGGCTGGAGGGAGGTGGCAGTGGGAGCACACCCACCCCTGGCAGGTGACACAGTGTCCCGTGGGACCACCTGCACCAGGGGGAGGAGGCAGAAGGGATCGTGCAGGAAGGTCACCATCCTGCAGAGCTCCAGCGAGTGGGATGTGGGATAAATACAAACACAAAGGATAAATCCTCTGCACGGCTGCCCTGTGGCTCAGCACCACATCCAGGGCCAGACCCCAGGCCGAGGGTACCGTGGGATGTGGGGGGAGTCACTGCTGTCTGGTTTGGGGGTCCTTGGCTGGTATGTGGTGCCTCTCCCTGCCCCCATCCTGGCCTGATCTTGCAAGTCCTGTCCAGGCCCATGTCCAGTCCTGGCAGGGGGAGCCTGGGGAAGCAGCAGGCTGGGGCAGAAGCTGATAAGGAGCAGCCTCCCGCACTCCCCATCTGCCTTTCCCTCCCTCCCCTCGGATGTGGCCAGGGCAGGAAGCAGAGCCCAGCAGAGGCAGGGCAGCCCTGGTGCATCTGCAGCAGGACCCAAACCTGCCAGGAGCCCCCACACTGCTGCCAGTGCCTCACAGCCTCCAGCAGGACATTTCAGAGCTTGCTCCTCTCCTCTGGGACTTTACCCCAGCACCCCTTGCCAAACCCCTGCTTCCATGGCATGTCCATTTTTCTGGATGCAGAACCCCAAACCTGAGCACAGGGGCTCACTGGGGGCAGTCCCTGGGCTCAGGATTTCTCTTCTGCAGTGACTGCCCATGATGGGGGGAAATGGCAAGTGGGGACCCCCAGCCCCACAGGAGCCCCTTCCCAGAGGCAGCCCTGGTGTGCTCTGGCACAGAAGGGGTTCCCTCACTCCCAGCCCTGCAGCTGCTGGGTGGCCCCTTGTAAATATTTGTTTCCCTCTGAGTGCTGTGCCCAGCTGAGGCAGCTCTGCACAGGCGGGTCCCAGTGCTCAGCCCCTGAGCCCAGCTCAGAGTCCCCCAGCCCCAGGGTCCCTGTCCAGGCCCAGTGGGGTCCTGGCTGAGCTTTTGTCAGGGCAGGAGGTGCCGGGAGCACAGGGAGGGGATGGGTAATGGTGGGATTTGGAGCTTCAGGGGCTGCTGCCTCCCTGCCTGGCCAAGGTGCCACTGCAGGGTGACCCCCTTGGCACTGGACACTGTGGGGAGGGGTCATTCCCTGCCCCGGTAGGCAGCCAGGAGCACCCTGGGGCTGTGAGCACCCAGATTACAGGGACACCAGGGGGGCAGAGGGACCCCTGTCAGCAGAGAGAGCGCCCTGGGACAAGGGGAACGTGTTGGGGACAGCACCCAGAGCAGTGTGGGCAGGTGGGTGGCAAGGGACAGCTGGAGTGGGGCTGGCACACCAGGCACTCGCGTGGCACCGCTGTGGGGCAGGGGTGACTTTGTCACCTCCCAGAGGACGTGGGAAAGGCTGGTGACTCGTCGGGCTCTCAGAATGTCACGCTGAGGCCTCAGCACTGTCTGCAGGGCCGACGCCTCTGGGGCTGGGGAGGTCCCTCGGGGAGCAGTGAGAACAAACAGCAGCGAGTTTTCGCTCTGGGCTCATGGAAACAGCCGGGCCCACCCTCACAGCGATTCACGAGTGCTCTGCCAGCCCCCCACACAGGACAGGACAGGACAGGACAGGAGAGGGATGGGGCCGAGCCACCACCGCCATCCCCGGCCCTTTCCCTGTCCCAGGGCTGCAGGTCCCGGGGCACGGCCGGTGCCGGGGCAGGGCAGGGTGCTGGCACTCTGTGTGTCCTTATCCCCAAGTGTCACCAGACTGAGGCCCCGGAGGATGTTGCAATGCCTGGCCCATCCCAGCCGGGCTGTGGGATCAGCGCCTGCCTCGGGTGTGCGCAGCGGCTCCCGGCCCTGCGGCCACACCAGGGGCCAGAGAGGGGCTGGCAGTGAGGGGTGTCTGGGGGAGGGACAGGGCATGGGGACCACCAGGACAACACTCATAGAGCCAGGCCAGTGACGGACCAACGGCCAGGGCTGGCAGTGATCAGAGTTGGTGTGAGGTTTGACTTCTGTGAGGGACAGAACACAGGTGGCAGTGTCACCGTGCACAGGGGAGGAGCTCTGCCGTGGGGGCTTTGCAGGGTGGTGTGTTGGGGTAGGGCTGGGCATCCCACTGGGCTGAGGACCCTGTCAGCCCCGTCAGCCAGGAGGGTGGGCTGGGGCAAGTGGGGTGGCAAGAACATCTAGCCTGGAGAAATGGGGCCCAGGGGAGAGGAGGGGTGTGCTCCCTGTGGGGGTCTGTGCCCCAGGTTGTCCAGTCCCCACTGTTGCCACGTCTCTGTCCTGTCCCACATCATCCCATTTGCAGCCTGGACTGATTTGCAATGGAGGGCCATGTAGGACCTGGAGTTGGACTTGATGAACCTTGTGGGTGCCTTCCAAATCACGATACCCCATGATTTTAAGATTTCCAGATGCTTCCCAGCCCAAGCAAGTCAGAGTGGCACTGACCAGGCTGTCCAGCACCACAGCCATCCCTGTCACACTCTGTCCTGGTGACAAACCCACAGCTCCCACTGTGAGGGATGCCAGGAAGCCAGAGCCGGTCTGTCACCCACACTGGCTGTGGTTTGGACACAGCACCAGGGTTGCAGCGCAGCCTCAAACCTGTACCTCAGGTTTCCCCAGCGCACTGGAGGAATGGGGCATCTCCACAATGAGCCAGGGGTTTATGCTCAGGGATGGGCAGTGTCAGGATCATGCCCTGGTGCAGTCACTCTGTGCCTGCATCCTTCAGAGTGTGTCCCCCACCTGATGGAGGGTGATGGCCCACGGATCTCTGGCTGAGTCCCCCCAGAGCAGGAGGGAGCCAGGCTGTCAATGCTGAGTTTCCCCAGCGCCCTCTGTGCCGGGATTCAGACTCATGGCTGCAGCCCCACGTGGCTCCTGGCCCAGGACAGTTAATCCCAGCAGCTGGAGGGCTGCAGCCCTTGGCACCCTCTGCAGCTGCGCCTGGGGGCAGCACGAGCCCAGTCCCACCCTGGTGTCCCCTCCATGGGCTGGGGTCCCACCCTGGTGTCCCTCTCCACAGCCCCTGGAGGACCCCATATCTGCAGGCTGAGGATGGATGATGGGTGGGCCTGGCCATAGGGAGCAGCCCTAAATTCTCTGTTCCCCCGCAGGGATTGGTGCCGGCAGCGGCAGGAGCTGCAGCCATGGAGCAGAGCCAGGCCGGGGCCTGAGGCTGCTGGAAGGAGCAGGAGGGGGTGCAGGACATGGAGCCCCCCAACAGCAGCACGGCCGGGCAGGCAGCCTCGTGCTTCGGGGTGTTCAATGCCAGCGATGGCCGTGCCAGCGCACAGAACAGCATCGCCTCGCCCTGGTTCTCCACGGCCTTCGGCCTCATCGGCCTCTGCTCCAACCTCTTTGCCCTCTGTGTCCTGGTCAGCTCCTCCCGCAAGCTCTCCAGCCAGGCCCGCTCCTCCTTCCTCATCTTCCTCTGCGGGCTGGTGGTCACAGACTTCATGGGGCTGCTGGTGACAGCCTCGGTCATCATCCCCTACCACTTCACCAAGTTCTCCTGGGCCGAGGTCGACCCTGGCTGCCACCTATGCAACTTCCTCGGCTTCTCCATGGTCTTCTTTGGGCAGTGCCCGCTGCTGCTGGGGGCCACCATGGCCGGGGAGCGCTTCGCGGGCATCAACCGCCCCTTCTCCCGCTCCACCAGCCTCTCCAAGCGCCGCGCCTGGGCCATCGTGGGGCTGGTGTGGGGCTTCTCCTGCTTGCTGGGACTGCTGCCGCTCTTCGGGCTGGGGCGCTACACGCTGCAGTTCCCCGGCTCCTGGTGCTTCCTCACCCTCCTGCCCAACACTGGCGACGTCATCTTCTGCCTGCTCTTTGCACTGCTGGGCATCCTCTCTGTGCTGCTCTCCTTCATCCTGAACACCGTCAGCGTGGTCACGCTCTGCCGCATCTACCACGACCGCGAGTCGGTGCAGCGGCGCCGGGACAGCGAGGTGGAGATGATGGTGCAGCTCGTGGGCATCATGATCATCGCCACCATCTGCTGGATGCCCCTCCTGGTGAGGCCTCGGTCCTGGTGTGCCCCATCACCACCCCTCTGTGTCCCTCCTGGCTCTACATGTTCCCCTTGTTCCTCCTTGTGGGGTCTCAGCCTTGGTGTGCTCCCGCAGTGTCACTCCTGGGCCTTGGTGTCCCTCACCCCGCACAGTGAGGTCCCAGCTTTCATTGTGTCCCCTCCATGTCCCTGCTAGGGAGGTCCCAGGTGTGCAGGTGTCCCCTTGTTAAGACTTCCCCTGCTGGTGTCCCCCTGCCACCTCCCTACACCCCGAGTTGGCCCCTGATGACAAACAGAGCAGTGCCCCAAACCAGGCCAGGACTCCTCCCAGGGGCTCAGTGCCTTGACCTTCATCACTTCCCCACCCTGGAGCAGCTCACTGATCCTCCACTGACACTTTTGTCCCTTTCTCCCCCCAGATCTTCATTGTGCAGATGGTCCTGCAGCAGCTGCCTGGCCAGGCCCAGGCGCTGCCCACGGACACGCAGGAGATGCTGCTGATCTACATCCGCATGGTCACCTGGAACCAGATCCTGGACCCCTGGGTGTACATCCTGTTCCGCCGGGCCGTGCTGCAGCGCGTGTACCCCCGGCTGCCGCCCCGGGCCTCGCTGGCCTCCCTCAGCCCCTCCCTGCCCCGCAAGCTCACCGCCGGCTCCGTGCTGCAGTAGCGCTGGGGAGGGGCACGGGGCGGGGGGACACGGCCATCCCCCCCTCACCCACCGTGGATCCTCATCACCTGCATCCAGGGGCTTCTTCCCTCCATCCCGATAGCCAAGGGGTTGTCAGGGGGCTGCTTCCCCCTCCCCGTCCCCAATAAAGCACAGCTGGTGCAGCTCTTGGTGCCTGCTGGGGGTGACCACCCGAGGGGGCCCAGGGAGGGTACCTGGGGAGAGCCCACCCTGCTGATAATCAGAGCAACAGCCCTTCTCCTCCTGTCTCTCGTTTAATGACCCACAGCCTCTGCCCACCACGTTTGGGATAGTGCAAGGGGGATCCTCAGGAAGGTGAGTGGGTTGGGTGCTTTCTGCCCCCCAAGCCAAGGGACAGATGTAGGTGCTGCTCAGGAGGGTGTGGGGGACAGGATGGGGACCCCCACCAGCACTTCAGCCCCCCATGGGGTGGGGATGAGGTGGGGTCGTGGGGAGGGGACAAAAGTGAGGGGCAACACCTGTCCCCCAGCTACTCCTTATCCCCCTTGGGGTGGCAGACAGCTGCCCACACCTCGGCCACGAACTCCTGGGGGAAGGCGAACTCGCCCAGCACCGAGTCCAGCCCTTGGGCAAGCTGGGCTACGCTGGAGCTGCCCTTGGCTGCCTCCACCATCGTCGAGGCTGTTGGGGAGAAGAGGGAGGTCAGGGCCGGTGTGAGGGGCTGGGACAGGAGCAGGGGCTGAGTCAGGATCTGGAGCTGGGGCTGGAGCAGGGGAAGAGGCAGGAGCTGGGGCAGGAGGGGGGAGCTGGGGCAATGCAGGGGCCGGGGAAGGGGCCCCGGGTCTAGGGCAGGGTTGGGGTGGGATTGAGGGTCAGGACAGGTCAGTGATAGGGGTAGAGGCAGGGTCAGCTCCATGTCCAGGCCCCTCCTCACCCAGGTCGCTGTCACGGATGCCCATGTAACTCTCGAGCAGATCATCCACCCGCCGGGCAGCTTCTTCCTCGGAGGGGCTGGGCTGGGGGCGAGGCGCCCGGGGTGAGTGCCGGGCAGCACAGGGGATGCTGATCCCCATCCCGGCACAGGGTGAGCAGCCTCAGGCTCGGGGTGGGGGGCTCAGGGTGGGCCTTACCCCCTCCTCCAGCACGGCCGGGCCCTGTGTCCGCAGCCGCAGCGTTTCCTTCCCGCTGGCCACTCTGCCTTCGCCCGGGGATTTGCCTGTCCGTGTCCGCTGCCCGATCATGTCTGTGCCCCGGGTCGGGGGTGAGGGCACAGCCAGGACCGGGCACCCCCAGCCCCTCGCTGCTCACTACCCGGCCATGCCCCAGCCCGCAGGGTGAGCCGTGTGTGGGACAGGGGCGTGTCAGGGACACCCAGGGGTGCGGGGGGGGGGGGATGCTCGTGGTTTTGAGCTGCTCACGATGCTCAGGACAACACAGAGCAAGGGGGTGCCCGTGGGGGCACGAACAGGTGTGAGGACCCCCGTGTGAGTGCCCCAGGGCTGTGGGGTACACACACACAGGGGGCAGTGAACCCTGGGAGGCACTCGGTCACTGGGGAGGGGCTGCAGGGCCACAGGGGGCTGGGGATGATCCCCAGGGCATCCCCTGGGATCTTCCCAACTCACCGAAGGCCTTTTTCGGCTGGACCAGGCGGAGGGTGAAGGGCTGGGCCCGCGGCAGCTCCCGCAGCATCCGGGCCACCTCGTAGTGCCGGCAGCCCACGATGGTGTGGTCGTTGATGGCCTCGATGCTGTCCCCCACACTCACTGTCTGCAGCCGGTTGATGATGCTCCCCTCCTTGATCCTCTGGGGACCATGGTGGCACAGGGACACACGGCACAATGGGACAGCCAGACACAGCCCCCATCCCAACCCACACACAACCACCTCGGGGATCCCACACCCTTTTGCAGCCAGGTCAGGCAGGGAAACCCTCCCAAACGTCCCCAGGGCAGGGGAGATCCCCAGGGCCAGGACAGACCCAGGGAAGGAGTGGTGTGGGGAGTCAGGGAGGAGCCTGGTCCCAGGGAGAGGACGTGCAGGGGATGTCACCTGCAGGGCCACAGTCCCCAGGGCTGCCCCAGGGGTTCACCTTGATGAAGGCGTAGCCGGCCCCGTTGTCTGTGATGGTGAGGCCAAGAGCATCCTCTGTCTTGGTCACCTCCACCTCCTTGGTCTCGCCCCGGACGTGGGCAAAGATGAAATCCTCCAGGCCAATCTGTCCCCCCAGCAGCTTCTGCATGTCCACTTTGTGTGTGTTGAGCGTGCAGAAGAGGATCTGCCCCAGGGAACCCCATCAGCAGGGACTGGGCATGCCCCAGGAGGGCAAGAGCTGACAGGGGAGGCACGGCCAGCTCAGGGGGACTCAGTCAGATCCGGGCACCGCTAGAACAGAGGGGCCCAGGAACCCCCAGCCTGCCTGGGACCCTGCACTGCCCCATCCCTGCACACCTTCCCCCAGCCCCAGCCAGCTGGAATCTGGCAGCCACTGCTCCCTGCCCACATACAGAGGGTAAAGTGAAGCACAGAGCCCCAAGCCCTCCCCAGAGGAGCCAATACAACCCTGAGGCCACAACACCCCTGCAGAAAATTTCGGGGACTGCATTTGCAAGCATCTGGGGACTTGGGGGAGCACAGGCCACAGACAGTGCCTCAGGGTGGGTGACCCCGCCCCAGGCCGCAGCCCCTCACCTCGGTGGGCGAGATGTCAAAGACCTCGGCGATTTTGGCGTAGAGCTCCTTGACGTTGGTGAAGCCCTCGATGCGGCCCGTGGGGCTGCCGTGGGCCAGCTGCGTGTGGAACACCAGCCTGGGCCGGGCGCGGGGAGCCCGGGGGGCCGCGGGCCCGGCCGGCTCGGGGGTCCCCGGCTCCTGCCCCACGCCGTTCTCCATGGGGCCGCCCTCGGGGGGCTGCCGGCCGTGCCTGCCCGCCCGCTGCATCCCTGCGGCGCTGCTGAATTATGGATGGGGCTGGCTCCCCGCCGGCCGTAAGGCGATCCCCGCACCCGGGAACCTGAGCCGCTGGCGCAGGTCACCCGCGGGGATCGGGTGAGCTCTGCCACGTAGGAAGAGCCCCGGCCCCGAGCCAGCACCAGCGCATCCCCCCAGGCGGGGCTGGGGGCTGCAGCGATGGGCTCAGGGCTGCCCCCCACGGATCCACCCCAACAACCAAGCCCGGGATCAGCTCCAGAGCTCCCGCTGTGCACAAACACACAGGGACCAGAGCGGTTTTCTCCCACATTTATTTGCTCCTATCTCCAGCGGCAGCAGGAGATGGCCAATGGCAGATGCACAGCGTGGGCCCGGCAAGCGAGGGAGGGGTGGGAACACCCCGGGCCCCGGCAGAGCCAGGGCCAGGCCCATGTAGTGCTAAGTAAGAAAATAAGACACTCTCTAATTACACAGTCTGAGATTAATGACAGGCAGTCCCGGGGACACCAAGCCTGACCCCGGTTGCCAGCACAGTGGTCCCACAAGAGCAGGGGGGCTCAGGCAAAAGGGGCAGGAGGCAAAAGCCAGTGCAGCACACCCAGGGTCCCTGCGGGAAGGGGTCGGTCCCAGCTCCCCTGCTACAGGGTCCCCACCCTAGGACAAGGTGGGCCCAGCTCCCCTCTCCCAGGGGTCCCCCACCACGGGAGGGGTCAGTCCCAGCTCTCCTCTGC
Source organism: Ammospiza caudacuta (assembly GCF_027887145.1). Classification (NCBI taxonomy): domain Eukaryota; kingdom Metazoa; phylum Chordata; class Aves; order Passeriformes; family Passerellidae; genus Ammospiza; species Ammospiza caudacuta. Next base: position 1,317,053 of record NC_080620.1, read on the forward strand.
TCCCTGCCCCAGGAGGGGGTCACAGTTCCAGCTTCCCTCTGGCCTAAAGAGTTTTATTGCTTTCAGGAGCTCACTGCCTGGTCCCAGATACGGAGGGGAAGGAGGGGAGCCAAGCAGGGTGACAGGGACAGAGGCTGAAGGCACGCATCAAATAAAAGCTGAGGCAGTGGTGGCAAGGAGCTGCCCTCAGGCCCTTGCAGGGGTGGGAGCAAGAGGTTCCCAGGGGAACTGGCTGGCCAGGGGACAGGAGGCAGCACCAGGACCAAGGGGGTCCCAGTCAGCCCCACTGCCCCATTCCCCACAGCCCCAGCTCAACCTATAGGGGTGTGTTCATTCCAGGACCAAACCCACCAGTGCCTCCCCTGTCCCAGTCAGGCTTCAGGGAGCCCCTGGTTGGCAGGGCAGGGCTGGGGGCCCAGGGAAGAGCCGGGGTGCTCACACCAACACTGACCCTCTCCCAGCACTGCCCCAGCTGTCCCTCAGCCCTGTCACCACTTGTCCCCAAAGCTCAAGGTCCCTGGAGCTGGCGCAGCCGTGGGTCGGGCGGTCTGGGCTGGGGGTCCAGGCTGCAGGAAGGTGCGAGGGGCAGGGGGAGCAGCCAGAGCCCCTGCAGAGACTGTCCCCTGAGTGAGCTCCAAGGGACAGGCCCAGGGTGCAGCCAGGTCTGGGATCTGGAAGGACTGGTCCTCTCACAAGTGTTCACTGAGGAGGGAGAAAAGCACAGCTGAGTCACAGAATCCCACAACGGCTTGGATTGGAAGGGGGCCTAAAGTTCATCCAGCTCCTCCCTCTGCCATGGCAGGGACACCTCCCACTGTCCCTGCTCCCAGCCCTGCCCAGCCTGGCCTTGGGCACTGCCAGGGATCCAGGGGCAGCCACAGCTGCTCTGGGCACCCTGTGCCAGGGCCTGCCCACCCTGCCAGAGAACAATTCCCAATTCCCAGTCTCCCACCCAGCCCTGCCCTGTGGCAGTGGGAGCCATTCCCTGTGTCCTGTCCCTGCAGGCCTTGTCCCCAGTCCCTCTGCAGCTCTCCTGGAGCCCCTTCAGGCCCCAAAAGGGGCTCTGAGGTGTCCCTGGAGCCTTCTCTTGTCCAGGTGAGCAGGCCCAGCTGTGCCAGGCTGGCTCAGAGCAGAGGGGCTCCAGCCCTTGGAGCATCTCCGTGGGCTTCCCTGGACTTGCTCCAACAGATCAGCACCTTTGGACATGGGGACACCTCCTGAATTCAGGGACTGGGCTTCCCCCTCCCACAGCTCCCTGGAGCAGCTGCACCATCTCTGTCCATCTCTGTCCACACCTTTCCTGCTCAGCTCCCACCACCACCAGCTGGAGCTCAGCCCTGCAGTGCCATGGGGACACCTGTGCCACGCTCCCAGCCCTGCACCCACCTGGCAATCCTGGACAGGATCTCCTTGACACGCAGCACCAGCGGCTCGTGCTGCAGGGGGTTGCTCTCGATGGCACTGTGCAGTTTGGCCATGTAGAAGTCCAGGGTGCTCAGCGTGGGGGTCTCCCCAGTGCCTGTGAGGTGACAGCCCAGTGAGCAGGACCAGCAGGTCCCCACCCCACTATGCTCGTGTGCTGGGGACTACAGAAGGGATCCCAGCACCAGAAGCCATCTCCTGCAGTGGCACAAGCCCAGGAACACAAGGATTTTGGCCAATCTGGGGTGCAGCTGTGAGTGTGACTCCAGAGAAGGAGGGATCCCAGCCTGCCCTGTCCCAGCTGGCTGTCACATCCCTGGGCTTCCCAGACAGCTCCCATGTGCTGCAGGATGCCACCCCAGCAGCAGTTGGGCACTAACCACCACCCCACTGCCCCACAGTGCTGCCCTGTATGGGATGGGGGACCCCTCAGTGCCCAGACAGGAGTCCCAGTAGTCAGGGGGCCCCACAGCTGCCCCCAGCTCACCAGGGATGGGGAGGGAGGCGAAGCTGGCAGTGAGGGCCTGTCGCACAGACTGGAGCTGCTGCTGCAGGGCCAGGGTCTGCCTCTCCTCCTGCACCAGCTCCTGCTCCAGCTTCTCCTTGGCGCAGTTCATGCTCTCCGTGTGCTTCTGCAGGATGGCGTTCTGCTCCTCAAACTCCGTGTTCATCTTGCGCAGGCGCCGCAGCTCGGCCTCCCGGGCTGTGGGACAGCACCATGTCCGTGGGGACAGGCCCTGGAGAGCCCCTCATCCCAAACCCAAACCCAAACCCAAACCCACACACGGCTCTTCCCAGCAGCTGTGTCCCCACAGGCTTCCCAAGGACCCTCCACAGCCCCTACCCTTGTTTTGGTCCAAGAACTCTTCGGTGAAGATGGGCACATCGAACGTGGAGAAGGTGTCGCTGCACTCACCAGCCTGAGGGACAAGAGGGAGGGCCTGGGCAGGGCTGGGCCCACCAGAGGGGACCCCAACACCCTGGGGCCGGGCTGATGAGGGCACCGGGACAGGGTGAGGGCTGGCCCTGTCTGGGGAGGGAGGATGGCTATGCTCTGCCTCCCACCCCTCCAGGAACCTGGGACTCACAGCCCCAGAACTCCCTGTGCCCACCCACACCTGCAGCCAGCCCAGCAGTGTGATGTGCCTCAGTTTCCCCACACAGAGCCTTACCTTGTGCGGGTGCCCGTTGAGTAGGGTGTTCACACCCACCGTGCCCACGTCCTCTGCAGGGGAGGAAGGAGGTCACGCAGGGCCCAGCCTCATGTCCCCAAAAGGCTCTGGCAGCATCTGGCTGGATCCTGCAGCCATTGCTCCCACAGCCCACCTTTTTTGATCTTTTTCTCCTGGATCTTCTCCGTGCACATTTTGTAGGCCTCTGACTGCTGGTACTCCCGCAGCTCCTTCATGTACTGCTGCTTCTCCCGCTCTGCCTCGTCCAGGTACCGCTGTGGGGGGTCACAGAGGAGCTCAGCCTCACCCCACCCAGCCTCCCAGGAGCTCCTACCCCCCAGCACTGGGCCCAGCACCTTTCTTGGAGCAAGCTCAGGGGTTTGGGGAGCAGCCCAGCCCTGGGAGCCAGTACCTGCTTCTCTGAGAGCTGCAGTTTGCTCCACTCTGCTCCCAGCATCTTTGTGATCTCTGGGAAGGGCAGGTCGGGGTGCTGCGTGCGGATCTGCTCACGCCGCTCGTTCAGGAAGCGCACGTAGCCCGTCACGGGGGCTTTGGGGCCGTTGGGAAGGATCTTCTTCCTCTTCTTGCCCTTGGGCCAGCCCCTCTTCTTCACCGGCTGCCACCCACGGGGAAGGGACAGCCCATCAGGGACCAGAGCCATCGCACCAGGGGGACACAGGGGAGCCCCCAGGCCCACCTGGGCCATGCAGCCCTTCCCTGGCCCACAGCCACAGCCTCACATGGGCTGGTGCAGGCTGAGCAGAGGGGCAGGGACAGCCCCAGGCTGGGCACCTGGGCCCAGGGACGGAGTGAGAAGGGACACGGGCTCTGGCACTCACCTCCTCCTCCGGCTTCTCACCGCCCACCCGTGCTGACTCTCCCTTCTCCTGTTTGATGGCCACCAGGAAGTTCCCATGCTGAGCCTTGCCCGTGGCGTGTCTGCAGCCAGAGAGCACCGTCAGAGAGGGCTGGGACACCATGAGGACCAACAGTGACACATCCCCAGCAGCATGAGCTCACACTCACCAGATTCCCCAAAGCCCCTGAGTCAAACAGCCCAAACCCAGCATGGCCATGGAGCCCCTGCTCCCATGAGGGGAGGCTACAGCAGAGCCATGGCACTGAAGCAGAGCCCAGCACCTGAGCAGGGCAGCCCTGCACCCTAAAGCTGCCCTGAGGTCTGGGGGCAGCCCTGGGACTCCTCAGGGACATTTGGATGGGGGTTGGCTCTTGGGGTCAGGAAACATTGACAGTCACATCCCTGCCTGTCACCTGGGCTTGGGACACACCTTGGTGGGGGTCCCAAGGGACTCTGCAAAGGAGCAGGAGCCACAGGGGTTTGGATCCTGGCACCAGGGGCACCACCTGGAAGCATCACCCACACCCCAGGAACCCTGGAGGCAGAGGGTGAGGGCAGGGCACTGGCTTGAGCTGCTGCAGCCACAACCACCCCAGCAGGTTTGTGCTGCCTGTGACACCTCCCCAGCACCTCGAGTGGCTGCACTGCAGGGCCCAGCCCCTGTCCCAGGTCACTGCCACGGCTTCATGGATCAGCAGCTGCTTCAGGCAGAGCCTCCCTGCCCCACCGAGCACCCTGTGTGGGCAGAGCCTCCATGTCCCACCACAGCATCACCCTGGGGCTCCCCAAGCCCCCTGGCAACTCCTCCCGCTGGCTCCATCTCCCAACCCCTGTCCCACTCACACCCCAGGGTCCTCAAGGCAGCTCCTGCTCTGCTGGAAATGTCCTCACCACATCAGGGGGCCACAAAGGGCTCCTGAGTATCACCAAGTGATGCCTGCTTGGGTTCCAACCAGGTGCCCAGATCTGGGAACCAGTCCAGGGCCAAACACAAGCCCCAGTACAGACATGTGCCAAAAGCCACAGTGATCCCAGCCTGCTCAGGAGGCACCTTGGAATTTCCCTTGTGTTTGCCACATCATGTACCTGGAGCAAACCCCAATCCCTGCAGAGACCCCAAGCTACTGGTATGCATTTATCACCCAGACAAGCCATCCTTGCAGTTAATTTAGGCAACCCCTTCCATGAGCCTGACACTGCAGTGGCCCTTGTAGGAAAAGTGGGATAAGTCCCTCCACCAGGACCAGAGGCAACCAGAGCCCTACACCCCCACATTCACAAAAAACCCTACAGCAAGGTATGAGACCACCTCTTCCAGCTCCTGGGGAAAAAAAAACCCTCTGAGGCTATGCAGGGTCATGGCCAGCCTTTGGCTTTATCAGCTGCAAGAGCAATGTTCCCAGTGATGTGCACAGAAAAGCATCATCATGTTGGCCAGGAACACACTGACACCCTCCAGCCCAGACAGATCTCCCTCCCCCTTGTGAACCAGATTCCTCGAATGCCTAAGGATGCTTTAAAAAGTAAAGTTATCTCAGGCAAGATTCCTCCTCAGCCAGTTTGTTCTGGCATTCACCTCCCTCCACCTCGGAGGAGCTTCCCCATCCGCCACCCCCGTGTCAGGAGGGCCAAGGACAACCCAGGACAGCACAAATCTCAGAGGAATTCAGCCCTTGCTGATTCTGATCTCCCAATATGCTCAGAATCACAGAATCCTGGAATATCCTGAGCTGGAAGGGACCCTCAGGGATCATTGATCCCAGCCCCTGTCCCTGCCCAGCCACCCCAACACCCCCACCCTGAGCACCCCTGGGAGCTCCTGCAGCTCTGGCAGCCTTGGCACCATTCCCTGGGCAGCCTGGGCAGTGCCCAGCAGCCTCGGGGGGCAGAACCTTGCCCTGAGCTCCATGCCAAGGCCTGGCACAGCTGCAGCCCTTGCTGGGCTCCTGTCCCTGTGCCAGAGCAGAGCTCAGCCCCTGCCCCTGTGCCTGCCCTGGGGAGGAGCTGCAGCCCCCGAGGAGCCTCCCCTCAGTCTCCTGGGCTGCAGCTGAACGAGCCAAGTGCCCTCAGCTGCTCCTCAGCCCTTCCCCAGCTCCCTGTCCCTCCTCTGGGCACTCTCCAACAGCTTTGGGTCCTTCTGATCTCGTGGAGCCCAAAGTGCCCCCAGCACTGGAGCTGAGGCTGCCCCAGGGCAGAGCAGAGTGGGACGATCCCTCCCCAGCACACCCAGACCACCCCCAAGGCTTGGAAGGGGGTGAGTTTCTGCTGCTCTTTCAGCAGGGGCACTGACACACAGCAGGGTGGCCAGAGGAGGTTCTGGCAGCTGGTGGCACTTACAGCAGGGCAGCAGGCGGCTGCTTGGTGCTGTGGGCCATGGGCAGCGGTCTCGGTCAGCACCCTGTGGGCAGAGCACAGTTGGCACTGTCATCGGGTGGTGGTGCCCACCAGGGTGCCCCTGCTGAAACCCCCCTCGGAGGTGTGTCCCCCGTGGGGAAATCACAGAACCTCTCCCCAAATGGCATCTCCTCCCCAACCAGCCCCAGGATCCAGCACAAGCTCCAGCCGCTCCACTGACCCACCCCTCCCTGGGGGGGCCATCACAGCTCCCAGGGGCTCATCCCCCTTGCTCCCCTCCCATGGTGATCCCCAGCGCCCCCTGAGCCCTCCCCTGCAGAAACCCCCCTTCCCGAGACCCACCGCAGCCCCAAGAGCTGCATCCCGGTAACCCTCTGCGCCCCTCGCGCCCAGTGCCCCGGGCACCCCTCACCGGCCCTCCCCGTCCCGCCCTCCCTCTTGGGGTGCCATCGCAGCGCCCCAGTGGGCTCGCCCTCAAAACCCGCCCTATACCCGCGCCTCCTTCCACAGGATCCCCTCACAGGAGCCCCCATCCCACAGGATCGCCCCAGGAATGCCCCTCCAAAGGATCCCCCCCGGATCCCGTCACAGGCTCCCCACCCGCAGGAGCCCCCCCTCACACAGGAGCCCCCCACGGGATCCCCCTTCCCACAGGATGCCCCCAGAGGAGCGCCCCTCCCAGAGGATCCCCCTGCCCACAGGATGCCCTCGCAGGAGCCCTCCCTCCCACAGGATCCCCTCCACGGGATCCCCCTAGAGGAGCGCCCCTCCCAGAGGAGCCTCCCAGAGGATCCCCCACAGGACCCCCCAGGAACGCCCCTCCCAGAATATCCCCCCCCCCCAGGAGCCCCCCCTCCCAGAGGATCCCCCACAGGATCCCCCCAGGAGCCTCCTCCCAAAGGACCCCCACAGGATCGAGCCCCCCACAGGAGCCGTCCCCCCCCCGAGGATCCCCCCTCACAGGATCCCCGTCCGGACCCGCCGCCGCCGCCGCTCACTTGACCACGCCCCTCTATTATTATGCAAACGAGGCTCACGCCGCAGCGCCCCCGATTGGCCGCTCGGCGCCGACTCGCTGAGCGCAGCCAGACGCGGGTTGGTTGGATGTGATGACGTCAGAGGGAAGCGGCGGAAGGGGGATCGGGGCTGGCGGGCGCGGCGCGCGCGCCCTGCTGGCGGCCCGACCAATCAGCAGCCAGCGTGGGGACAAGGAAGTGTTGTGGAGAGGGCAGCGTCTTAAAGGGGCAACGACAAAGAGGAGGGGGCGCATCTCCGGTGGCCCGATGTGGGCAGTGCCTTCAAAGGGCAACGTCATGGCGGCGTCCCTCGGCCGCCGCCCCATCCCAGTGAGCCCAGTGTGTTCCCACCGCTCCCAGTGAGCGCAGTGCCCACCCTGCTCCACCCCTCCCAGTGGCCCCTGTACCCACCCAGCAGGGGGTACCCCATGACACCCGTACTTATCCTAGAGTCCTAGTGCCCCTAGTACTCACCCAACCCTGCTTCCTGTCCCTCCCGTACAGCCCATACTGATCTCAGTGACTCCATTAAATACACAAGGGGAGGTCCCCCACGACCCCCAGGCTGCTCCCAGTGTTTCCAGTATTCACACTGTTGGGGATCCCCATGATGCCTGTGGTCATCACAGAGTCCCAGTGACCCTAATACTCCTCTCTAGAGGGTCTCAGTGCCCTCAGCACTGGCCATACTGGTCCCAGTCACAACAGTACCTACTCAACAGGAGCTCCCAGTTGCCCAAGTAAGCCCACACTACTCCCAGTGACACCAGTATTCACCCAAGACGGGGTGTCCCATGACTCCAGTAGCCACCCCAGAGTCCTGGTGACCCCAGTCCTCTCCCCCACACTGTCCCCAGTCACCCCAGTACCCCCACACGACTCCTACTAACCCCAGTGCCCATCCAAGCAGAGTGTCCCCATGACATCTGCAGTCATCCCAGCGTCCCAGTGACTCCCAGCTGACTGGTTCCAGCGCCCACAATCCCTGTACCCCCACTCCTGCAGACAGACACTCCCCACTTGGTGCATACTGGGCTATGGGGTGACTGGGAGCAGTGTGATGGTGTACTGGGATCAGTGGAACTCCAGCAACTTCAGCATCATGGGGACCCTCACTTGAATACCGGGGTGCTGGGAGCAGTGAGGGTGTACTGGTGTCACTGGAATTCTGGGGTGCCTGCTGGCAGCATGGGGACCATCGCCTTGCTGGGGTGGGTACTGAGGTCACTGGGAGCAGTGTGGAGGTACTGGAGTGACTGGGGCATTCCCTTGTGGGTGATGGGACTGTTACAGGCAGCACTGGTGTGACTGGGAGCTGTGTGAGGGCTCTGGGGTCTGAAGGACTGCTATGGGCAGGGCAGGAGTGACTGGGAGTGTGGGAGTGATACTGGGATCACTGGGGACAGCACTGGTGTGACTGGGAGCAGGACAGGACAAGTACTGGCGTGACTGGGAGCACTGTGCGTACAGCACATATGTCACTGGGAGCAGTGTGGGGGTAATACTGGTGCAACTGGGAGCAGTATGGGGGCAGCACTGGTATGACTGGGAGCAGCAGTGCCATGGTACTGCTGTGACTGGGAGCGGCGTGGGGGCAGCTGTAATGTGTCTGGAAGCAGTGTGGGGACTGCAGCGGGGTCCCGTTCGGACTGGGGACAGCACTGGTGTGACTGGGGTAAGTGGGCGCTGGGATCGCTGGATCGCACTGGTGTAACTGGGGTACGTGGCCGCTCCCCCGTGCCGCCTCCCCGCCCGGGCCGCCCCCCGCTCTCCCCGCCCAGGCCGGCTCCCGGGGGATGCGGGGATCAGGCGGTCCCTCCCTGTCCCTGCCATCTCCTCCCTCCTCGCTCCGTGTCCCTCCCCGTCCCCTCCCATTCCCTGGCGGTGCCTCCCGCCGGGCCCGTCCCGCCGCTGTCCCCGCGGGCTCAGGCCGGGCCATGGCGGAGCCGCCGCTGTCCCCGCAGTCCCCGGGCCCGGCGCTGCCGCTGCGGGCGCGGCTCAGCTTCGCGTGCGGGCACTTCCTGAACGACGCGTGCTCGGCGCTCTGGTTCACCTACCTGCTGCCCTTCCTGCACGCCGTGCTGGGCTACGGGCACGCCGCGGCCGGGGGGCTGCTGCTGGCGGGCCAGGCGGCCGACGGGCTCTGCACGCCCCTGCTCGGCTTCGAGGCCGACCGGGCCCACGGCTGCGGGCGCTGCGGGCGCAGGAAGGGCTGGCACCTGGCCGGTGGGTGCGGGGACCGTAGGGACCGGAGACACCCGGGCGGGGGGTGCGGGGACCGGGAGCTCTGATGGGGGGAGCCGGGAGGGCTGACTCCGGGAGAGCCTTTCTGGGGTGTCCTGAGTAGGCGTCAGCGAAGGGGGGACTTTGCTGGGATGTTGCAAGTAGAGAGGGACGGCCCCGGGGGAGCTTTCCGTGTGCCGGTGTTATGGAACAACCACCAGAGCCCTTCTGGGATGCTCTGAGTGAAGAGGGATGGCCCCGGGGGAGACTTTCTGGGGTATCTGTGTTGGGGGACATCCAGAGCCCTTCTAGGATGCTCTAAGTGAGAGGGGTGGCCCCGAGGGACCCTACTGTGTTCTGTGTTGAAGGACACACAGGGGAACCTTGGCGTGGCCCAAGGGTACCTATCCAAGGTGTCTTTGGTAAAAATGGGTCGCTCAGAGTGGCCTTTCTGCAGTGGCCTGGATGGAAATGAGCGGCCATGGGGAGCCTTTCTAGGGTGCCTTGGGTGGAACACACTGCTGGGGTGCCAAAGATAAGAGATGGGTAACCTCGAGGGGCTTTGCTTAGGGGAGGGCAGGAGTCTGGCTGTGAGGGAGGGAGACCTGGGGTGCTCTGGGTTGGGGGTCACCGGGGGGAGCCTTTCTGGGGTGCTCTAAGTGGAGAGGATGGCTCTGGGGGGGCCTTTCTGGGGTGCCCTGAGGGAGTGACCGAGGGTGCCTATCCATGGTGACATGTGAGAATGGGTGACCCTGGGGGAGCTTTTCTGGGATGCCAGGGGTGGAAGACCCTCCTGGGGTGCCTGAAGTGAGAAGGGTGGCCCAAGGAGCTTTTCTGAGGTGCTCTGAGTGGGGGAACCCAAAAGAACCTTTCTAGGATGCTGAGGGTGGGGGACAGTGGGGGATGCTGGGTGGAGGGGGTTGGCCCCAAGCAGCTCTGCTGGGGGGCACGGGTGGGGGACGCTCTGCTGGGGACACGGAGAAGTCTCTCTGAGGTACAGGGTCAGCCCCAGGATGCATTTCTGGGGTGCTCTGGAAGAGAGGGAACAAGTCCAAGGGTGCCTTCCTGGGCTGGGGATTCAGTCTTGGGGGTTCCCTGGAGCAAGGAGGAACCGGGGTGCCTTGTGGCATGGAGGTGTCCCTGAAGGTGTGGGAGACTTTCTGGGGAGGGAGACCACCACGTGGCAGTGAGGTGGGGACAGGGTCCCCCCAGCTGGAAAGGGGCAGCCCCAGGGGTGAGCAGAATTGTGTGCCCTGGGGTGGAAGGGAGCACCTCCTCCACTGAAGGGAGGGCTGCCCTGGGGGCTTTTGGGGTGCCCTGTGGAAGGTGAAGGGGCTCTGGTGTGTTGGCAGTGCCCTGGGTGACAGGAGATGTGTCTGGTGAGGAGGGGATGGCCTGGGAGGTGCCTTTCTGGGATCCCCTGCAGCAGCGAGCTGGGGACAGAGCTGCTCCATGTGTAGGGCACAGTGGCATGCTCAGCCTGGATGGGGAAGGGGCACCATGGCATCCCTGTCCTGCCTGGGCACCCTCCCATCCCGGGGAGCTCCCCAGGCTGTGTGTGTGTGGGTGGCAGCGAGCAGGGGTGAGAACCACATGCTCAGACCTCAGAGCTGCAGCAAACCCAAGACCATCAGTAAAATCTGGGCTTTCCCAAAAGCCCAGGTGCTTCCTGAGCAGCTCTCAGTGTCCCCAGGGCAGGGCCCTGTGGCATGGGGCCCTTGCCTGTGCTGGGGCTGTGCACCCAGGGGCCAGCAGTGGGGTATGGCATGCACAGGAGGCTCTGGCTCACAGGAATTATTGTCAGGTTTATCTTGCATTCTGCCCTGGGACAAAAAATGCAGTGGAGTGCAGGGGCTGGTGGGGGCCCATCTGCTGAGGTGCCTCTCTGAGGGGACAGTGTGGTGTAGAGAGGGGTCCTTGGTCCCTCTCTGAGGGGACAGTGTGATGTGGAGAGGGGTCTTTGGTCCCTCTCTAAGAGGAGATCAGGGCCTGAAGGGGGTTCCTTGGTGCTGTGACTGGTGCAGGAGCCGGCACATCCTGCTCAGCTGGCACTGGGGATGGGGGAGTTGGTGGAAGAAATGGCCATTGATAACAACTCTCGGTAACGACCTGCCTCGCCCAGAGCAGACCCGCGTGGGGGGAGGACGGTTGCAGTGTGGGTCCTCTTATCTTGATCCCAAATTTATCTCGACCAGTGCTTTGTGCAACCCAACGGCAGCCTGATAAGGCGCCTGACCTCGCCGGAGCTTGGCTTGGTGAGTCAGGGAGAGCGCAGGGGGGGCAGCTTCACCCCTGCCCCAGCGTCAGCACCCTGGGTTTAGGGAAGTGGCCGGAGCTGTTTCCTCCCGCTGCTCCAGCCGGGTGCTGCCGGCCAGCACAGGGGAAATGCTCCCTCGGGCCTGCAGCGAGCGGAGCACAGCCCGGGCAGGCTGCAGCAGGGACGCAGGCTGTGTTCCGGGCTGCAGCGTGGCTTATTCCCAAGGCAGGGGCTTCCCCGGCGCCCACCTCGGCTGACCACAGTGACCGGCGGCGGTGGCAAACCCGCCGGGTCCGGCCGTGCCGGGGCCGCTCGGTTCCCTGGATCACGCTGCAGCGAGGGGTGCTGTGTGGGAGCGGGGTGTCTCGTCCGGTGGCAAACCCGTGCTCAGATCAGAGGAAACGCTGTGAAACCGCAGCCTCGGGGCGGGGGAGACACCACAAGTTGCTATCGTGGCATCTTCCCGCCGCGGCCCCGGGTGTTCCCGCGGGCGCTCCGGGTGTCCCTGCGTGCTCGCCGGCTCTTTCATGGGCTCCGGCTTCCTGACGCGGTGGGAGGAAGGGTCAGCGTGCCTTTGCTGCTTGCCTCAGCCTGTCCCAAACTCCCTGCCCCGGGCGCCGGTGCTGAGCAGCCCGGCGTTCCCGTGATCTGCCCCGCGGGGCCGGCGATGAGAGGCCGGGCCTTTGCCTGGCCGGGGTGCGGCAGGCGTGGGTGGAATGGTCTTGGGTGGGCTCCCATGGCCCCCCTTGGGAGAGCAGGGGCTCCCCCGGACCCTCTGAGTCAGTGCAGCCATTCTGGGCACTCGGGGTACGTGGCTATTGGGGTGCAGCCCTGAGCCAGATGGGGTGGCCGGTGGGGTGACCCTGGTGGTGGACACTGCCTGTCCCAGAGGGTCACGAGCAGGAGGTGACACTCCTGTGGTTGTGCAGGTGGCTTTGGCTCATGGGTGGGCCCAGGAGCAGCCCTGGAGGCTGCAGCAGCCGGGTCCCACAGCTCCTGCCCCAGTGCTCCCCTGGCAGCCCTCACAGCCCAACAGGGCTGCAGAGCCTGACCCTGTGGGGCCCTGGGACCCTCACCCCTCACCTGGGCCCAGTTAAAACCTGACCCTGTGGGGCCCTGGGACCCTCACCCCTCACCCGGGCCCAGTTAAAACCTGACCCTGTGGGGCCCTGGGACCCTCACCCCTCACCTGGGCCCAGTTAAAACCTGACCCTGTGGGGCCCTGGGACCCTCACCCCTCGTCTGGGCCCAGTTAAAACCCAGGGAACAGAGAGGATCTGGTCTGGTTGGAGCCTTCATGGACCTTCCTGTGCCTGTGGTTTGTCTGGGGCACAGGCACCACATGTGCCTGAGTCCCATGTCCTTCAGAGCTCCTGGAGCACCAAAGCCAAGCAGTATGAGCCAGTGTGGGGACCCAGCACCCCTTGGGAATGGATGGGGCTGGGCTGGGATTGTCACTGCTACCCTTGGCTTTGTCCTTGGCTTAGCCCTGGCCTGCATAGCTGCGCTGTGTAGGAGCAAGGAGGAGGAGGAGGAGGAGGAAATCCCCTTCGTGGGTGGGAGGAAGAGGAATCACTCATGAGGAAGAGAGGTTCTTGCAAAGTGGAGAGAGTACCTTGGGGACCTGGCAAAGCAGGTGTCCCTCAGCTGTAGGAACAGCTCTTCATCAGCACACAGTGAAGCTGTGGGGGACATGTGGGACAGGGCACCAGGCTGTGTTGGGGTCTGGGGTCTGTGGAGCCGCTTGGCAGACAGACTCTGTGACTCTGGGAAGGGGGAGGGCGAGGCCAGGCTGGCCCCACGCAGCGTCCCCAGGCTGTGTCCCTGTGCTGGACAGCAGAGGGAGGAGCCTGGCTCTGCTGTCCCTGACTCAGCGGGCCCTTCCCGGAGCCCCCATGGCTCTGTGTCACCCTGTCACACTGTGGGTGATGTCTGAGCATGGTGGCAGCATGGCTCTCTCTGCCAGCCCCACTGCCAGCCCCACGGGAGAGGGGACATGGAGACACACGGGGTGCCAGTGCCCCTGGGACAGCCAGAGGCCTCCCAGCCTAGGGGTGCCATATCACCAGGGGCAGGCACAGGGAGGGGTTATCTGGCTGGATATCTGCACCTGGGGACCTCCTGCTGCCTGTGGGTGTGACACTGAGGGTCTGTCATGGTGTCTTGGGGGGACAGAGCAGTGCTGGGCAAGGACCTTGGCTGGGGGTGTCTGTCTGTGCCAGAGGGAAGGACACTCCCTGTGCAGGACAGGCTGAGGGGGTGTCTGGAGCTCCACATGTCCCATCTGGCTGGGGAAGGAGCCACCTCCCTCCCCAGCTCTGGGGTAGGACCTGTCCTGGAGAGGGCTCAGTGTGTGTCACACTGGTGTCCCAGACAGGAGTGCAGCCTCACTGCTCTGCTCTCTCTACAGGCACCACCTGTGTCCTCGTGTCCTTTCCCTTTGTCTTCAGCCCCTGCCTGGCCTGCAGGGACAGCACTCCACAATGGGCAGCCTTCATCTACTACCTCCCCTTCATCATCATCTTCCAGTTTGGCTGGGCAGCCACACAGGTGTCCCACCTGGCCCTCATCCCTGAGCTGGTGAGCAGTGACCATGGCAAGGTGGAGCTCACAGCTTTCAGGTGAGCACAGCCACACCTGGACGTCACCTGGGCCTGGGAAGCTGCCCTGGGTCCCATCACGGTGTGACAGGAGGTCCCTGGGTGCTGTGGCACACCTCAGCATGGCGGGACAAGGGCTGGGCCATGTGGGTGTGCTGTGGGATGTGCCATAGGACTGTGGTCCTGGGATGGTGGCCCAAAGCCTTTGCTGCCAGGGGGGAATGTCTTGATGCCAGGGATGTCAGTGACACAGGCCCGTGGGACACTTCCCTGAGCTGGGGACGCTCCTCCTTTGGGAATGGACATTTAGGGGAGGGACTGTGCCTCCCACATGCCCTCAAGGAGAGTTGGACATGGCTCTGGGTTCTGTTCTGGAGGTGAGATGTCTCCAGGGCCAGGTGGGCAGTGCACTTGGCTCATCCCTGTCAGGACCAGGATGTGGGATGGGATGTTTATTCCATGGGGCAGGGTGAGCAAGGAGGTGTGGGGTAACCCTGGGTCCCCACTCTGGGGGTACCGGGTCAGGCAGCTCCTGGCATCCTTGAAGCAGAGGTGAGCTGTGCTGGAGGGGGAGCAGACTGACCTGAAGGGATCTTGGTTTCCTCCCAGTCATGCCCCGAGCTGGGCTGGGCACACTGGGAGTTGCAGCAGTAAGGCTGAGGCCTGGCCAGGTGCTTTGTGCCCTCAGAGGTGTCACTTCAGCCACAACACTGAGGTGCAGAGGCTGTAGCACACCTGGTTTGGATGGCAGCTGTGGGCAGAGGTGTCCTGCTGTGCCGTCCCCATGCTTTTCCCTCTGCATCACCCCAAGGTTTCCTTCTGCTCAGGTATGCCTTCACTGTCATGGCCAACATCACCGTGTACGGCCTGACCTGGCTCCTGCTGAACTTCCAGACGGACCAGCCCGACCGCATGGAGCACCTGGGCCCGCAGGACATCCCTGTGTTCCGGGTGAGTGGCACAGTCCCTGGGGTTCCCTCCTGCCATGGCCCAGCTGGGGAGGCACTACAGGGAGTCAGTGCCCTAAAACCTCCCCAGCTGGGCCAGAGCCACGCTGAGCCCTCTGTGGGGTTTGGGCGCCCCTCCTCATCCTCCAGACTGCTGGGGGGCTGCCCCCACTGCTGTTCTCACCCCCACTGCCTCACCAGAACTTGGCCCTCATCGTGGTGGGGCTGGGGGCCGTGTTCTCCCTCATCTTCCACCTGGGCACCAAGGAGAAGCCGTACCCACCGGGCGTGCTGCCCGAGCCAGAGGAGAGTACCCCCCTGCTGCACAAGGAGCCCCCGGGACCCCCACGCCCTCTGCTGCTCTGGAAGGACTGGCTGCTGGAGCCCTCCTTCTACCAGGTATGGCTGGGCAGGACTCCCCTGGCCTGGGCTGGCTGCTGGAGCCCTCCTTCTACTGGGTACAGCTGGGCACAACTCCCCTGGCCTGGGCTGGCTGCTGGAGCCCTCCTTCTACTGGGTACAGCTGGGCACGACTCCCCTGGCCTGGGCTGCTGCGACGGGGCTTGCCCAGGTGTGGGTGGGGATGGAGAGGGGAGCTGTTCTGGGCACCCATCCATCCCCTTCCCTCTGGGCCATGACAGTGGGCAGGGCAGGTCCTTCCCACAGGCTGAGCTGTGATGCCCTGGCCCTGTCCCCTCCCAGGTTGCAGTGCTCTACATGGCCACCCGCCTCATCGTCAACCTGTCCCAGACCTACATCGCCATGTACCTCACCAACTCGCTGCTGCTCTCCAAGGTGGGTGCAGGGCAGGCCCAGGGCCACGTGGGAAGGTGTGCTGATGTGGCCTGGGGCTCATCTCCTTGTCCTTGTCCCTTGCAGAAGTACATTGCCACCATTCCCCTGGTGATGTACGTCAGTGGGTTCCTCTCCTCGTTCCTCATGAAGCCTGTGAACAAATGGATTGGTCGGAATGTGAGTCCAGGGTGCTGGAGAGTTGGAGTTTGACCCCAGGAGAAGACCAGGAGCCAAATCCTGGCTGTGAGCAAAGCTCCTGGCACACCTGATCTGGAGAGCAGGGACCCCTTATGGACCCTCTGCCAGCAATGACCCACTGCAGCATGGGTCATGGGCAGGGATGGGGATCTGTGTCCTACTGGGACTGGGGGTGGTGGACAGGGATAGTGGCAGGGGCCTGTCTTGTACATCCCTCAGGCTGGGGAAGGCAATGTCCCTGCAGGCCTGACTGGGCTGCAGAGCGCTGTGGTGCCCATCAGGGGCAGAGGGGGGGTCTGGTTACACTGGCCTGGGTGGGCACAGGGTGTGCAATGCTAGCAGGAAGGACCTGCTCCCCCAGTGTGTCCCCTCCTTGCTGTTGGGTGGCAGTGGAGTGTCCCTTACCCTCACAGCCAGGCTCCCACAACTCTGCCTGGGCTCAACCCTTGGGCTGCAGGACAGCCTGGAGCACAGCAAGGACCTGCTTGTGGGGTCTCCTTGTTTAAATACAGCTGGGACAGAGCCAGGGCTGTCCCTCATGGGTCCTGGGCAGTGCTGGCCTTGTGCCCTCCCTGCTTGCACCTTCCTCACCAAGTGCCAGCTGATGCCTGAACTCCTCCCTCTGCCTGTCCCCATCACAGCTGACTTACTTTGTGGGCATCCTGGTGGTCCTGGCCTTTGCCTCCTGGGTGGCCCTGGCCAGGCCAGTAGGAGATGAGATCTACGGGCTGGCGGTGCTGCTCGGGGCAGGCTCAGCCACCATCCTGGTCACCTCCCTGTCTATGACTGCAGATCTCATCGGCACCAACACGGTACGGCTGCTGCTCCTGCTGGGACAGAGTGGGGCCACGGTGGGCACAGCACCCACGGTCTGGAGTGGGCACTGCTCACGGTTAGGGGATGGAGACGCTGGGAGGGAGCTCTGCTGTGCCCCCGTGTGCTGTGCCCCGTGTGCTGTGCCCTGTGTGCTGTGCCCCCTGAGTACTGTGCCCCCTGTGTGTTGTGCCCTCTGAGTGCTGTGCCCCCTGAGTGCTGTGCCCTCTGAGTGCTGTGCCCCATGAGTGCTGTGCCCTGTGTGCTATGCCCCGTGAGTACTGTGCCCCCTGTGTGCTGTGCCCCCTGAGTACTGTGCCCCCTGTGTGTTGTGCCCCCGTGTGCTGTGCCCCCCGAGTGCTGTGCCCCTGTATGCTGTGCCCCCTGTATGCTGTGCCCCCTGTGTGCTGTGCCCCCGTGTGCTGTGCCCCCCGAGTGCTGTGCCCTCTGAGTGCTGTGCCCCATGAGTGCTGTGCCCTGTGTGCTGTGCCCCCTGTGTGCTGTGCCCCCGTGTGCTGTGCCCCCTGAGTGCTGTGCCCTCTGAGTGCTGTGCCCCATGAGTGCTGTGCCCTGTGTGCTATGCCCCGTGAGTACTGTGCCCCCTGTGTGCTGTGCCCCCTGAGTACTGTGCCCCCTGTGTGCTGTGCCCCCCGTGTGCTGTGCCCCCCGAGTGCTGTGCCCCTGTATGCTGTGCCCCCTGTGTGCTGTGCCCCATGAGTGCTGTGCCCCCCGTGTGCTGTGCCCCCCGTGTGCTGTGCCCCTGTGTGATGTGCCCCCCGAGTGCTGTGCCCCGTGAGTGCTGTGCCCCATGAGTGCTGTGCCCCGTGTGCTGTGCCCCATGAGTGCAGTGCCCCCTGTGTGCTGTGCCCCGTGAGTGCTGTGCCCCCTGAGAGCTGTGCCCCATGAGTGCTGTGCCCCATGAGAGCTGTGCCCCCCGTGTTCTGTGCCCCCTGTGTGCTATGCCCCATTGCTGTGCCCCGTGTCCTGTGCCCCCTGTGTGCTATGCCCCATTGGTGTGCCCCGTGTCCTGTGCCCCGTGAGTGCTGTGCCCCCTGAGAGCTGTGCCCCATGAGTGCTGTGCCCCATGAGAGCTGTGCCCCCTGTGTGCTGTGCCCCATTGCTGTGCCCCGTGTCCTGTGCCCCGTGAGTGCTGTGCCTCCTGTGCTGTGCCCCCTGTGTCCTGTGCCCTGTGAGTGCTGTGCCCCGTGTCCTGTGCCCCCTGTACTGTGCCCCGTTGCTGTGCCCTGTGTGCTGTGCCCGTGCTCTGCTGCTCGGCTGCAGTGAGGGCTCT